>NW_026521221.1:6394129-7652443 GCF_021234435.1 Artibeus jamaicensis | reverse complement strand
TGTCTTCGAAAGGGCGGAGACTTCACACAGGGAAAGAAGGCCTCCTCGCCCAGCATTCACCCACCTTCCACTCCCCCACTCCTTTACAGCCTTCTCCAATCTTATGAAACGATTTTTAAAAAGTAAATTACATTTTTTTCTGAAAAGAAGAGCTGAAATATTGATGTGTATCAATGGTGACCATTTTTCTCACAACTCAGTTCTTGAAAATTGGAAGTTGTACATTTGCGGCACAAATGTACACAAATTGAAGGACTAATAAAAAGAGGCAATGCTAGTGAAAATAAAAAAATAGCCAAGCCATTTGCTGTCTTTCCTGACTGCTTGTGGCCAACTGGACAAATCACTCTATCCTCAAACCTCTTTGGCAGCTCAGATCTCAGCCTAATTATTCTTTAAAGTGTTTAAAGATAACACTTTGTGTTCTATTTTTAGAATTGTGAAAGTGAATCGTGCAGGTGTGCTGTGTGTATAGGGGGTGGGGACAGGAGTGGTGGTGTCTTCAAAATCACTCAACCAGTCCATCAGTGAGGACGTGAGGAAGAGGGTGGATACAGGTCGCAGCACTTGGGCCCTGAGCTGTCCGCCCAGGGTTCCCTGGCCAGCTGGTGCGCTTTCCACCTCTCCACGGTCCCACTCTCGGTTCCGGCCAGAAGTGTTTACTAGCAGATGGGACTTTTATTATTATTATTTTAATGTCTGGTGAGGTTTTTTTGTATATACCCTTTACTAGTGAAGGGAAGCTCTCTTCTCTGTTTTTCTAAGACTTCTTTTTAAAAAATCATGAGTGAATATGAATTTTACCAAATGCCCTTTTTTCTATGGAAAGGGCTATTCGGTTTTTCTTTTGCAATCGATTAATGTGCAAAATACACTGATTTTCTCATTTTAAACCAATTTTGAACTCCTCGTATAAAACCCACCTAGGCTATAACATAGTGTCTTTTTTATATATTGCTGGATTCAGTGTGTTAATATTTTATTTAGGATTTTTACATCTATATGAATGAAAGAGAATGTGCTGTAATCTTTTTTTGTACAGTGTTTACAAGGTTCCCATATCAAAGTTATGTCAGCTTCATAAAATGATTACAGCAACTGCCTTTATTGAAGTATAATTGATCCACAATAAAATGTACATATTTAAATGTACACTAGGATAAGTTTTGATATATGTGCCTACCTATAAAACCATCACCATAATCAAAATAATGAATTATCTATCCCCCCAAAAGCAAAACCAAGACTTCAACAAAAACAAGCCAAGACTTTTACAAAAATCATATCAAGAAAACATGACCACTCAGCCTTTCCTTAGGATACACTCACCACAAACTTTTTAACATCCACCGAATAGTTAAGAACTGCATGTCACCAAATGTTTAGAAATGGTAGTATCTGAAAGGTAGGTTTTGTTCCCTTCTCATTTTGGTAAACTGTTCATACCCTCTCTTGGCTAGGATAAACCTAGTTCTCTGACATCTCAACAGACTGTGAGCACTTTTGTCCAAAAGTTGTTTCAGGCCTAAGGAACATTCTAGTGGCACTGCCTGGCACTCTGGCGCTACTCCCTGTTGTGGACTGGTCTGCCTGGTTTCAGGAATTGTAACTCTACCCCCGTGGCTAAGGATGAGCAAGTGACCTCCAGACTGCGAGCCACAGGAGACAAGGCTTGTCTCTGGTAGCAAACGCTGCCTCAGTTTCCTCTTCCTGCCCCCAAAGCAACCTAAGCCAGACATGATCACTTGGGATGCCTCATGAAAGGTGGGGGGGGGGGCTGCAACAAAGAGTGAGCATTAGACCCTTGCCCCCTGGCTATGTGACGTAGCCCGAGTCCCCTTGTCCTCTGGGAGAAGTGCTTCTGGCTCTAATCCACTTAAGCCTGAATACCTGATGGGGAGGGGTGCAGCTCCTCGCCTTGCCAGAGCGATCTTGATCTCAGGGTGGGGGAGGGAATAGGGCATCACAAAGAATTCCTGGAAACCTGTGAAACCTGCTCTGCTAAGAGTGCTTTCATCCACATGTTAAGGGTCCAAGCAGGAAACCCCAAAGTTTCTGCAAAACTCCCTTCCTGACAGACTCTGACTCAGACTAAGCCCTCAGATTGCTTTGAAATGTTATCTACTGTTTGATCCTTGCCTCCCTGTATTCCTGTGTATTATAACCCAATAAAAGTCCCTAGAGGAAGGGGCTCAAGGCCTTTTTCCCCTAAGAAACTGGCCACTGCTCAAGGCCCTTCCCCTTTGAGGGATCAGCCACCTCTCCTCCCCAAGCAGATCATGTCTTGGTAGTGTTTACGTTCATCTGTGGTGGACAGGGGTACTTGCGGGAAAAGTTGCCCCCACAACTCCCTGCTTCAGGCTTTTCAAATCCTAAATCACAGAAAATAAATCAACCCTCCACTCCAAAAAACCAAAAAAAATCTTCTGGCAGCCAGATCTGGGCCAGAGGATGAAAACACACACCTGTAGGTGACTGCCTCCATTTTTTCTCTTCAGAACTTGTACGTAGCAATTTGAAATAAATTCTTCCCACTGAAGAAAGATATCCAACTAAGAAGCAAAGGATGCTAACACTGACCTGTAGACCACTTCAGTTTTTACTCAGACATAGAAGTATAGGAATACCTTGAGATGGAGCTTCATCTGACCTGAGTTACCTGCAACTTAAAAGATTTCTGAAGACACTCAATTCACCAAATGAGTTCAGATTTACTTCAAGGTGAATAAAAACCACTTTACTTTTTAGGTGCATCTTGAAATAGACAAATTTCTCTACATGAAGTCCTGAAAGTTTTAGCCTCCTAGGGTCCTCCAGATTTACAATATTTTAAAAAGAAAAGAGGAGGGTTTTCTCCCCTCCTAAACTCGTGTTTTGGAGAGGGAGGAGAGGAAAAATAGAAGGGAATGGTGAGCAGGATGAAATGTCAGTCACTACTAGAAGAGGACAGGGAACTTATCCACAGGAGCAACAAAGGACAAGGAGCCAATAGGCCAGCAGCAGTTCCTTGTGTCTTATGTCAAACCCCAAAATAGACGACACAGCGGTAATTACCCAAGTGTCATCAGAATTACCTGGCTGCCAATAAACTGACTGGACAATAACAAAACATTTTAATCTAAATCATCTCACATAACTTAGTTGTGCTAGCCAGCACCCAAAACACATTTAAAGTTACCTTTTAAATAGTGAAGACATCTGTCTGTGAGAACTCAATGAGCCATTTCAAATTTCCCTAGCTTATTTGCTTTGTCTTATATCTAGGATACAACTCTGCACAAAGCAGGTGTTAAATAAATGCTTCCTACAAGTAAAGAACAATTCCCGTCCACAAGAATAAGTAGGCAGGCCCTGGCTGGTGTGGCTCAGTGGATTGAGCACCGTACTTCAATGCAAAGGGCCACTGGTTTGATTCCCAGTCAGGGCACACGCCCAGGTTGAGGGCCAGGTTCTTGGTGGGGGGCGCATAAGAGACAACCACACACTGATGTTCCTCTCCCTCTCTTTCTCCCTCCTTTACTGTCTCTGAAGATAAATAAATAAAATCTTTAAAAAAAAGAAGCAGCAGCAGCAGGCAGGGCCCAAACACAAGTTATCTGTGTATGGGAGCTTTCCCACATACCTGTAACAGCTCATCGCGGGAGATCTTGTCATCTTTATCCAAATCATACAGTCGAAAAGCAACTGGTAGGAAAAAACATGAAGTTAGTGGAAATTCAGTAGTGTGTTGCCCCTTCTCAAGGAACTAAAATGTGAAGGACACTAGACAGAAAATGAAGTCAATTAACAGTTTTCCCCAGAGCAATTTCTATTACTTGTAGAGCTTTCAAAAGCTTTGTAACATTTAAGAAATTGAGATACATCTCATAATTGATGGCATCTTACATTTGATAAAATAGAGGACCCTTGTGGAACAAATAAGAAAACAATAAGAAAAAGTCAGCCCTGGCTGTCCTGGCTCAGCTGGTTGGGCATCATCCCACAAAGTGAAAGTTCATGGGTTCGATTCCTGGTCAGGGCAGATGCCTGAGTTGCAGGCTGGTTCCTCATTGGGGTGCATGCGAGAGGCAACTGATTAGTGCTTCCCTCACACATCAATGTTCCTCTCCCTCTTTTTCCTTCCCTCCCCCCTCTCTAAAAATAAATAAATACAATTTTAAAAAAGAAAGAAGTCAAATGTCCTTTTTCTTATCTTAGAATTTTAACAAAACCCCATAAAGGTGGTTCTGTCAGTTAGGCCATCTCACATAAGCCATCAAGCCCACCGAGCACCACTCAGGGGAGCCAACCATCAGAGCCCTACAGGCACCAAAGGGCGGACCACACCAAGTACTGCCCTGGGAAAGTGTCCACTGGCAAATTTGAGCCAATTTTCAAATAATTCTCTACCACTTGGGAGTCCTATAGGTAAAAAACTTCAGTTTCAAATAAAAATGCCAAGAATTTGATGGCCTTCTAACCTTCTCATGTTTCTTTCTCTTTAACAACAGATAAAGCTTGTAGAAAGTAGGATAGATACATAAGAGAGAGAATCGAGAAGAGCAAAAATCATTCAGTCAAGCGGCAGAAGGGCTACCACACGAACTGTGTGATAATGGATGACTTAATAGGCAGTCGCACTGCGGAAGTGAGGGCCTTGTAATCGTATCTGAATTCAGTGTGGTTTTGAGGCTTGGGATCACTTCAAGTATGCCACGAAGATTTCTGATTTTCAGTAGAGGGCTGTGAATACTAAAAGGCCAAAGTCCACTGCCCTACAGTTATTATAAAGCACAGATACAGGTCTGGTCCTCAGGGACTCATGCTTTAGTAGAGGAGAGTGCACTGCTCACTTTAACACATCCAAAGTGCCATCATACATCTGAAATTCAGGGTGACAAAGGGAGCTATGCCTTTCTGGTTCAAGTAACATTTAAACAAGTCTGACAAGAAGTGGCATTCCAGGCACAGCTAACACTAGGTACAAAGGCATGAGAACACGGATAAGTATCTACACAGTTAAACACCACACCCTTCCTAAAAAAAGGAGTGCATCCTCTAAAAGAGAAAGTAAAAAATTTTTTAAATCTAATTTACTCTTCCTAAGGTACATAAGGTACATAAGGCAAAATTCTTGAGTGGGAAGTAATGGGAGAGATTTTTCTCTGATGTTTGTTCTTAATTTGGTTAGTTGAGTAACTACCAAATTTGAGAATTTATATGCTTAAGCAGTTTAGAGTCTAAGAGGGAAAGAGGAGATGAGGATCAAAAGTATTCCTAAAGGAATATGTTTACTATATTCACCAAATTAAACAGACACACTTCTGCTTATGCTGTCGGCTTTCTGAAGTAACCATAAAATGTGTTATCTACTAAGCTATCTTCAGGATGATTTGGGGATGGAAGCCTGTTTGCTATACAACCCATAAATATCTCATTCTGAATTTTTTAAAAGAAATTTAAAATTAAAGAATTTTAAATTAAATTCTTTAATTTCTGAATTTTAATTGGGCAACTGGAATGAACACTTACATTCCTTTCTGCCAAACTATATACAGAAGCCTGAACTACTAATTTAAAAAAAACTGAATTTATTGGGGTGACATTGGTTAATAACATTCTATAAGTTTCATGTGTACAAATCTGTAGCACATAATCTGTATATTGCATTGTGTACTCACCACCCAAAGTCTAGTCTCTTCTGCCACCATTTATTTGACCCTCTTTACGGTCTTCATCCCTCCCCCACCCCTTCCTCCTCTGGTAACCACTATACTGTTGCCTGTGTTTATGAGCTGTTTGTTTTGCTTGTTTGCTTATTGCTTTGTTTTATATTCCACATGAGTGAAATCATATGTTCTTGCTATCTGACTTATTTAGCCTAACTTGATACTCTCGACATCCATCCACATTGTCGAGAATAGCAGTGTCATTCTTTCTGACAGCTGAATAGTATTCCATTGCATATATGACCACATCTTTATCTAATCATTCATCAAAGGACACAGGTTGTTTCCATGTCTTGGCTACCATGAGTAATGCTGCAATGACCACAGGGGTACATATACCTTTACAAAGAATTGTTTTCAAATTTTTCAGGCAGATGCCCAGAAGAGAGATTGCTGAATCATATGGTCTATTCTTACTTTTTTTGAGGAACTTCATACTGGTTTCCATACTGCCTGTACCAGTTTACATTCCCACCGGCAGTGTATGATGGTTTTCCACATCCTCTCCAATACTTGTTATTTCTTGTCTTATTCATAACAGCCATTCTAACAGGTATGAGGTGGTACTCACTGTGGTGTTTTTAAGATTTTATTTATTTATTTTTAGAGAGAGGGGAAGGGAGGAAGAGAGGGAGGGAAACATTGATATCTGTGAGATACATGGATTGGTTGCCTCTCACGCACCCCCAACTGGGCTCATGGCCCGCAGCCCGGGCATGTGCGCTGACTGGGAATCAAACCAGCGACCTCTCAGTTTCCAAGTGGCCACTCAATCCACTGACCAACACCAACCAGGGCTCTGGTTTTGATTTGCATTTCCCTTACAGCTAGTGAACCTGAGCATCTTTTTATGTATCTGTTGGCCATTTGTATTGAACTGCTTATTCTTGAAACTCAGCTGCCATGGCTGAATGTTTGTGTCCCCCCGAAATTCATGTTGGAACCCTAACCCCCAATGTGATGCTATTAGGAGGTAGAGTCTTTGGGGTTAATTAGGGTCACATTATGTTATGAGGGTGGGGCCCTGATGATGGGAGGAGATCCCTTTCTCCTTTCCTTGTGTTTCTCTTTCTCTCTCTCTCCCTCCCCAGGTGAGGACACAGTAAGAAGGTGACTGTTGGCTTGGCTGGTGTGGCTCAGTGGATTGAATGCCAGCTTGCAAACCAAAGGGTCACCAGTTCGATTCCCAGTCAGAGCACATGCCTGGGTTGCAGGCCAGGACTCTGGTAGGGGCATGTGAGAGGCAAACACACACTGATGTTTCTCTCCCTCTCTTTCTCCCCCCTTCCCCTCTCTCTAAAGATAAATAAATAAAATCTTAAAAAAATAAAAAAGATGACTGCCTGTGAACCAGTACAGCATCTTCACCAAGAACCTGACCACGTGGCATCCTGATCTCAGACTTCCCAGCCTCCAAAACTATGAGAAATATCTGTTGTTGAAGCCACCCAGCTAGGGTATCGTGTTATAGTGGCCTGAGCAGAATAAAACACCAGCAGAGGAGTAACTAGAGAGATCATCACTTGATAGGGCCTTTAAAAAAAAAACTGCAGTAACAGTAGTTATTTCTCAACTGAATTGGATTCCTGTCAGTATGCTCTGGCCCTGAACCAGCAGAAACACTTTCCCTAAGATAACGGCCATATGAACAAATGACAGCATTCTACTAGGTTCTCTCCCTTTCCTGATTCTTGGTCCTATGACTTGGACACTCTTGTCTCCAGAGCTGCCATGTCAAATCTCCAGTTCCACAACTTCAAATGTCATCTAATTTCAACCACTTCCAAACATGCAGCTCCAGCTCAGACCCCTCGCCTGAGCTCCTCAGAGCGAGATAGTACAGTGGTCAAGACACTGGCTCTGCCGAACCCTGGCTCTGACACATACTGGCAAAGTAACTCAGTTTCCTGAGGGGTGCAAACAAATAACAGAATCGATCTCACAGGGTTCTGGGCACTGAACGAGTTGGTACACGAAAGGTACTTTAAACTGTGCCTGGCACACAATAAGCGCTCAATCAGTGTCATCTACCTGCCATCTCTCTACCATCCTCTCCTACCACTCACTCCTTTCTTGATAATGCTTGTCTGTTCTCCAAGTACTCTTTTCTACCTAAGGGCCTTTATGCCACCAGTTGGTCTCTCTGCCTAGAGCTCTCTTCTGTTCTTTACACGGTTGGCTCATTCTTAGCTCAAATTTCAATTCCTCAAAGAGTTCACTCACCACTAAAGTTGTGACAGCCCCCTGTCACTTTCTAATCTCACCTTATTCATTTCCTTCATAGGACTTGCCACAATGATAATCTTATTCATTTGTCTTTTTCCATATAGTCTGTCTCCCTTATGAGATCATAAACTCTATGAAAGTGAAGACCTTATCTGATTTATAAATCATTATATCCCGGGCCTAAAATAGTGCCTCACACTTAGTAATTGCTCATACATTTGCTTAATGAAAGACCAATGAATGGTCTCAGTCAAACCTTTACCTTTTAATCACTGTCCTTTAAAAAAAATCATAGTAAAATATATATAAAATTTACACTTTGACCCTTTTAAAATGCATAAACATTTTAGCATTATCATGTAACTATTATCACCATTCATCTCTAGAATCTTTTCATCTCTCCCAACTGAAACTCTGCTTAAACAATAACTCCTATCTCCCCCTGGTCCCAAGCCCTGGCAACTTTCTCTCTATGAATCTGACTACACTAGGGACCTCATAAAAGAGTAATCAAACGCCCCCCAAGGGGCGGGGGAGGCTGGGATGGGAGAAATAGACAAAAAAACTGTACTTGAAAAATAACTAAATAAAATTAATTAATTAAAAAAAAAGAAGCACATCTATTACTGTATCACAAAGTTGTTTTAATATTTTGTTAATTGTATTTCAATATAATTGGTTTCCTTTCTAATCCTACGTATTTTATTTTATGATTCAAAACACTCTGAGATGAGGTCAACAAGATTCACCAACTTCTGACTTGGAGAAAGTAGAGCCCATGCTGTGGACGAAACGCAGGCAACAGGTTTGTGTTAGACCCGATGACCTTTAAAAAGTTTCCACTCATCCTGGACTGGAACTCAAGCAATAGTTTTAAAGCGCAAAAAATGTCTCATTATCTTCTTCTCAACTAACCCGCCGGACCCCTGGGTGCTCTCCTGCCCCTCTACAAGCTGCTCTGACTGAGGCGGTGGCACCCCGGACACGTGCAGCAGACAGGCTCTGCGAGTGTTCCCTCTACCTGTTTTCCAAGAGTTGCTTACAAAGAGTCGGGGTATGTTGATAGTCCCAAAACTATTTGTACTATTTACACGTTCAATAAAACTGTGTAATTTAATAAAAACCAAACCACATGTGAAAAGTTATTGCTTCTAAGAAAATAAGACCATTTCTAAAAGACTTAAAATTATTAAGTCAATGAAAAAAACCTTGCTAAAGTAACTATGGCAGAACAACTATAAAATATTGAGGGAAAAAACACCTAAGAAGATTCTATTCTCAGAATGCTTTAATGAGTATCTTTAAGCTCTCTTTCTCCTTAAACTGCAACTAGAAACCTTAGGCTATACATTATAGATGTGCTCTACAAAAAGTCACACCACTCCCGTGAGCAGACTTAAGACTACAACCAAACAAAACAACTTTTAGTGCTATATCAAAAGGTTGGACAGTAAATGTGTTCTTAACCATATTAGGCAAAATAAAATGTTTAACCGTGTATCCTTTTCTATAATCTATGCTAGAGCTTACTTTTTCAATTATTGATCAATTGCTCATCTGATAAAAATGAGTAAGAAAATTTCTACTACACCAATGTCAGAATCAGGAAAACATGTACTAAATGTATGCTAAAATTCTTACAATGCAAGACATAAGGCTTTGTCTCAAACAGTATTTAGTCTTGAAGAAACAACTAAAATTCACTAATATAGTACACAGTAAATTTGAGCACAATTCATTAGAGTTCTATTTTCTTTTACATCCAGTTTTGTTTATATTTAAGTGTTCTACTCTTTATTAAGTACATGATCTTGTAATAAAAAGAGCAGTATTTCATTATTTTGGTTAAAAAAAATCTTCCCTATCTTATATAACAACACTTATTTCAGTGCTTCTTAAACTCTTTTCCGGAACAAAGCAGTGAACTCATACTCCAATCCTATAGACAAGGAGACTGGGAATATGGCCCAAGGGTCACAAATCTAAAGTTTGTTTTAAGTCTTCTGTGCCATTTTCCAAAATGAATGTAAATTATGCCTGATAGTCTATAAATATTAACCTGTACTTGTTTCAATATTAAAAAGCCTTTTTGCCCTGGCTGGCGTAGCTCAGAGGATTGAGCGCAGGCCTGTGAACCAAAGGATTGTGGTTCTGTTCCTAGTCAGGGCACATGCCTGGGTTGCAGGCCAGCTCCCCACGGGGGACGCATGGGAGACAGCCATACATTGATGTTTCTCTCCCTGTCTCCTTCCCTTCTCCTCTAAAGATAAATAAAATAAAATCTTGAAAAAGAAAGCCTTTTCAAAGACCTCTCTGTATACCATTGTGTACCCTTGAAGAGAAGTTTTGATTCAATACAATTTCAATGCCAATTTTGATTTGTGTTAAATGAAAAAAGAAATTAAATTGAAATGTCTTAGAGAAGTGTTGTAAGTGACAGCAATATCATATAAACCAACAAGGGCAGAGGGAACTCAAACAAACATCCAAGGGAAGGAGGCAAAAGGCATGGAGACAAAAATTAAATCTTGCACTAACCTAGCTGTCCACTCCTACTTAAGTCACATCCAATATCTAACAAATTCTCTCTCAGGTGGGCTAAGGACTATCATTATTCTTACAGGTGGGGCTGGATCTTTTTCACTGTTGTCACCATAGCACTTACCACAGTACCTGGCACACAGTAGGCCTCTTGCCCAAAGTCACATGGTTAAAAAGTGGCAGAGCTGGGATTCAAACACAGTCAGTTTAGCTTCAGGGTCTGAGCTCTTAAACACTATGCTCTTATAAATGTTTGTTGAATACATGAATGAGCAATTAATTTGTAAGAAGTGAAAGGCAAATATTTTACAACAGAAGACTTTAGCTTCTTACAGTGCAGTTTGTTGCTTCGGCTGTTGAGGGGTTCTGGTCCATTCACATCTTTACTCTTTTCATTATCTTCAATGGGTCGGAAATGAGCCAAAGTTCTCATGAATCCACGAAAGTTTACCTGGTCCTCTCTGATTGGGAAACAACAGACAACACCGTGTCAGTCAGATGATCACCGTGTAATCATCTCTTATGAATTCAATACACTGGCAATGATTTAACGAAGTCTCTTTCCATATGCACAGTACAATACTTTAGTGCTCATAAAAATATCTTCATTGAAGTCTCACCCAAACCTTGTAAGACATGTAGTATTATTCCCATTTTATAAGTGATTAACCAGGGCCAGAGTCACCTACTGATATACTTCTCTCTCTTTTCCCAAAGAGGATTTTGAGTAAACTCCAGGGCCATGGTATCAGGCAAGCCAGGATTCAAACTCACTGTTTTAGACTCTGCAGCAAGCAGCAAGGTGGTCATTTCAAACCAATGCCTCCCAACCACCTCCCATGTCTCCCCTGCAGTCCTGTATACCTAGTGATATTTTAAGGTAAGGCATACTATGGAAAAGCTGCTTTTAAAATAAAGTTTAGTGCTGGTTGGTGTGGCTCAGTGGATTGAATGCCAGCCTGTGAAACGAAAAGATGTTGGTTCAGTTCCCAGTCAGGCACATGCCTACGTTGCAGGCCAGGTCCTTGGTTGGGGTGTGCAAGAGGCAACTGATCGATGTCTCTCTCATACACTGATGTTTCTTTCCTTCTCCTTCTCCCTGCTTTTCCCTTGCTCTAAAAATAAATAAAATCTTTAAAAAAATAATAAAGTTTATTTTGTTATAAAAGCAATAAATACATTTTTGGAAAAAGTAGAAAGAAAAAAACCATTCCTGTTCTAAAAATCAATTATAATGATCATTAATATTATTTTCCTCCAGCAATTTTTCTATGCTGTTTGGATAATTGTGAAGATATTGCATATGTGATTTTGTATCTTGGTTTTACATATTTATTTTCAAGTTTAAATTTTTCAGTTACAGTTTATATTCAATATTATTTTATATTATTTGAAGTGTACAGCACAGTGGTTAGATAATCATATACTTTACAAAGTATTCCCCTCAATATATTCAGTACCCACCTGGTACCATACATACAGGGTGGGGCAAACATAGGTTTACAATTGTTCATATGGAAAATAATACAATCATTAATAAATAAATAATAATACAAAATAAACTCTGTGTTTTCACATAATCACAACTATAAACTTACTTTTCCTCACCCCTACAGTTATCACATTATTATTGACTATATTCCCTAAGCTGTACTATTCATCCCCGTGACTATTGTGTAACTACCATTTCATACTTTTTTCTTTAAGATTTTATTTATTTATTTTTAGAGAGAGAAGGGAATGATAAAGAGAGGGAGAGAAACAGCAATGTGTGATTGCCCCTCACACCCCGACTACCCACAACCCAAGCATGTGCCCTGACTGGGAATCGAACCAGCGACCCTTTGTTTCGCAGCCTAGCACTCAATCAATCCACTGAGCCACACCAGCCAGGGCCATTTCCTACTTCTTTATCCCTTCACCTTTTCTACCCATCCCCCGACACCCTTCCTTAATGTCAACCATCAGTCTGTTCTCTGTATGTATGAGTCTGTTCCTATTGCATCTTGCTTTTTAAAACTTTTAAGCTCCAATCAATATAAATACTTTGAAACACTTTAAATGCCTGCATCATATATCATGATTCTATTATGCCCCTCATAACTGGACAGATTTCCCCTACCACCACCATTTTTTATGATCATAATGTTTTGAAAGACCTTTTTATGTGTAAAGCTTTTTGGTACTTTAGAGAAAAGCATTTTATCATGCCACAGGCTATTCAATAATCCTTTCAGAAATAATTCCAAAATCTGAATAAATGAAGAAAGTTCTTTACTATTGAAGAAGAATGTCCCAATAAGGAGGGATGACCGAGTGAAGACAATGAGTGAAACAGCTTTCTAAAAGCCAAGGAGGGAGTCTGTCGGAGAAGCGGACCCTCCTGACACCTTGATTGCTTACACTTAGGTGGAAAGTGAGAGGGGTGGTAACAGAGTTTCACAAAATCACACATGGGATGGGAACTAGCAGATGAATCCACTTAAAAATGACCAGATGCCCTGGCTGGTGTGGCTCAGTGATTGAGTGCTGGCCTGCAAACCACAGGGTCGCTGGTTTGATTCCTGGTTGGGAGTGTGCCCGGGTTGTGGGCCTGGACCCCAGTATAGGGGATGTATGAGAGGCAGCTACACATTGCTGTTTCTCTCCCTGTCTTTCTTCATCCTTTCCTCTCTCTCTAAAAGCAAATAAATAAAATCTTAAAAAAAAATGACCAGAGCCCGGGGTTGTGTGGCTTAGGGGGTTGGGTGTCGTCCTAAAAAACAAAAGGTCGCTATTTAGATTCCCTGTCAGGGCACATGCCTGGGCTGTGGGCCAGGCCACTGGTTAGAAGTATGTAAGAGGCAACTGATCAATGTTTCTCTCCCTCTTTCTCCTTCCTTTCCCCTCTCTCTATAAAAATAAATAAATAAAAATCTTTTTAAATGACCAGAAAACCATTAAATGATGATGAAAAGGATTTGGTACAATACAGTGGAAAACCATCACAGGAAAAACTGTTAATATCCTCCATGATTTGAGACTGTAAAATAAACCATATTAAGTTATCTTAGTATATAAAGTAAAAGAAAAAAAAGTGTGTCTCATGTGACAGTTATTTATCTAAGGCAGTCATGAAAAGAACAGTTAGTTGCCTGGTTCTTATGGCTCCCTAAGAATAAACCCCAGTCTTTGTGTGTCCCATTGAACAGATGCAGTATGTCAGGCCTCTCAAGTGCCAGGTAGACACACAGATCAGAGACCTTTTAAAGGTAGAGTTCAACGCTCATGAACCCATTGTACTCAAAAGAGTGACCTTCATTTCCCCAAGGCAGCTATACTACTAATAGAATAGTATCTTTTAAAAAATGTAAGATCTGAAGAATCAAGTAATATGAAATAAAATTTGAGTTATATGACACAAAAACAGATTAATGAGTACATATTTTACTGCCATAATATCTGAGTGAAAAGTAATTAAATACCAATGTTCCACTTTAAAAAAAATCAACCTGCACAAGATTACAGAAAAAACAAAGAACCCGGAAGCCAAAAATCTATAACTGATTAGACAGAGCAAGCAGCAGGTGCAGCCTGCTAAGAGCTTAGCAGTGTAGCCAGTGTTGGCCTCAGCATTCTCACGTACACCTGCCTATTTAGCGGCAGATATCTGGGTAGGATGGCAGGTAAGGTGATACTATAGTCACAGCAAAGGTGGTTTGGCCTTATAAACAGCTTTCCACAAGTTACTTCTTCAAATAATCAAGCATGACTGTGGAACTCTGAATGGTCAACAGCAGTCAGAAAAGGGCAGGTCTCAGTCTTCATACTCCTTCATACTCCATATAAACTGGCTGCTGCCAGTGTTCCTCCTCTGTCACTCAGATTTGCTGAGAACCCAACTTCTCAACTTGCAAATTCCTTTGCTCTCAAATTCAGAGAAAATTTCCTCTCCAGGCATTTTATCAGATGGTGTCCTCATTGATACTTAGTCTCATTATTTAGAACTGGCAACCATGTAACTTCTTAAAGCCCTCTGGGTCATACAGAGAAGCCACAAGGAACCAGGAAGAGATTGTTAAAGAGAATACTTAAAACAAGATTGTAGGATTAACTTTATTCATGAAAAGGCACCTAATCAAATCAATAAATATTTACTCAGTACTCTGAAGGCAGGGCATTAAGTAGTGAAGCATATCAAAAGCCTAGTTTTACATTAGACAAACCCAACTCTATTTGCGGAAGTGTGTGTTGGGGATGACTGTATCCTTTGCCAATGTCATTTAAACAAACAACAAAAAAAGGGCTGTGCAAGTGTTCCAGATTAAAGGGGGCTAAGGACACCCGACAACGGACTGGACGACAGCAGACTGGATCTTGGATTGAAGGTGGGGAGTGCTATAAAGTAGATTTTAAAAGTTCTTACTACACACAAAGTAGTTAACTATAAGAGGTGATGGATATAACCTCAATAACATTACTATGGTAATCATTGTGCAATATATACATCAATAAAATCACTATGTTGTAATCCTTAAACTTACACAATTTTATATGTCAATCATATCTCAAGAAACCTGGAAAAAAAGAATAAACTACCTAATATTTTGTCTTATTATTAGAGCACACTGGATGAAAGGTATTTGAAAAAAGTATGTTAAGATATGTTAATAATTTAAAAATAGTAATTACATATTAAATGATACTTTGAATATATTGTATTAAATAAATAAATCTTGCTACAGTTAATTTATCTTTATTCACTTATGAATTAATGTTGTAGTATGTAGCTACTAGAAAATTATAATCATATATGTGTCTTGATTATATTTTTATTGGCTCAGTCTGAGAGACGTAAAGCACATGCAAATGAGGCAATGCTTTAACAACAGATGTGCCTGGGTAAAAGATACACATTTGTTCTTTATACTATTTTCAATTTTTTTGTAAATTTGAAATAATTTCCAAATAGTTTTTTAAAAATATTTTATTTACTTATTTTTAGAGAGAGTGGAAGGGAGGGAGGGAGGGAAGGACAGCGAGAGTAACGTCGATCAGTTAGTTGCCCCTGCATGTCTCCAACTGGGGACCTGGCCTGCAACCCAGGCATGTGCCCCGACTGGGAATCGAACCAGTGACCTGTTGGTTTGCAGGAGGACAATGTCCAATGCCCTGAACAACACCAGTAAGGGCGAAATACAGTTTTTAAAGAGTTTAGTTTCACATCAAAGATAAAGACATTAAAAACAGAATTTTGAAGATGGGCTTATATACCTATCTGAAGTTTAAAATGGGAGGAAGGTAGAAGAAAAAACATATTCTAGATATGACCAAGTTAGAGATGTCCAATATAATCAGGAGGATCATGGTCTGAGATGACTCAACCAATGTCAGTATTCCAGATTAGTGTCACAAAGAAGCCCAATAACTACAAGGACTCACCCCTCTGGAAAAAAGGCATTGATGATCCTGTCTCCCAGTGGGTTGATGGCAAGTTCTGGAATCCGCTGGAAGTCTTCCCGGCTGCCAAGAGAATCACTTGGAGTTAAAGACCGTTGGCCCTTAGTACGAACTCCTTCAGTCATGCAAGAGTTCAACCTAGCAAGGATATTACCTCCTGGAATTTACTTCTGTGGCAAATTATAGCAAATAACTGCAAAGAATAGCGATTTAATAGCTGCCGAGTGTTTCTTGCACCAAGTTTGGAGTGGAAGAAGCCAGATTTAACTATGCCACGTTCCAGTGAATCCGCTCATAGGTCACATTAATACACACTGATGAGCAAACACTCAGTTGTCCCTGTAAATGATTCTTTGAACATTACCACTTTGTACTTATTAAGTTTAGAGAATGAATAGCACATGTAAAGTATCAAATACCACAGAGCTTGAATATGACAGCAAAAATTTAGAGGGGCCTCTATGCTCTTGGTAGGAAGATCTATAGCACTTAGATATGCAATGTGTAAGTCCAAGGAAAGAATAAAATGTGACAACTAACTGATTTCTAGACTTTCTTACTCTGAGTCTGACTTTTTCTCCACCATCTTCTACAGATTAGAGTTAGAGAAGTATTTAATCTTCAAACAGGGCAAGGGCAGTTATCTTTTTACAAGTTGGAAGTTATATTAAAGTGAGTACTAGTTACCATTCACTATATACACATTATGTGCTCCTCTGTTTACATACACTACCTCATTTGTGTTTTTTTTTAAAAGAGTTTATTTACTTTCGGAGAGAGGGGAAGGGAGGGAGAGAAACATTGATGTGTCGGAGATGCATGGATCGGTTGCCTCTCACACACCCCCAAATGGGGACCTATCCTGCAACCCAGGCACATGTCCTGACTGGGAAATTAACCAGTGACCTTTTGGTTTTTAGGTTAGCACTCAATCCACTAAGCCACACCAGCCAGGACATCGTATCTCATTTCTTAATGCCAATGTTTTACCTGTATCAGGGGTGTCAAATTCATTTTCACCAGGGGCCGAATGTAATTTTGGGTCTGTATAAATATAAATGTAACTTCTCCTTAACTAGGGGCAAGGAGCTGGGCACTGCCACCAGGTAGAAACAAGGTGCTGGGCTGGATAAAACAAGGTGGAGGCTGGATTAGGTCCACGGGCCTTGTGTTTGCCACCTGTGACCTATATACCATTTTAGAGCTGAGGAAATTTTTTGAGAGTAAGACAAAGTAACTGCCCCATGTCACAAAGCTAGTTCAGTGCCAGAACTGTGATTTAAATCAAAGTCTGTAAGTCAAAGCACATGCTCTTTTTTTCTGAAAACCACGTTTCTTTGCCTTGTTAACATTTTGAAAGAAAGATGTCCTCCCCAAAATGTTCAGTAAGTATTAAAAAAAAAAACCAAACTTGATTGAGACCTGGCTGGTGTGGCTCGGTTGGTTGGAGTATGGTCCCATAAACCAAAAGGCCATGGGTTCGATTCCTGGTTGGGGCCTAGGTTGCAGATTTGGTCCCCAGTTGGGGCACATATAAGAGGCATCTGATCTATATTTCTCTTTCACATTAATGTTTCTCTCTCTCCCCTCACTCCATTCTCTTCTCTCTAAAATCGATAAGCATATTCTCAGTGAAGATAAAAAAAAAAACTTGATTGATATTCTGTGCCAATATAAAGCTGTCTATAACATAACTATGCTGTACTCTTCAAACATACCGCCCTTCAATGTTCTGAAGGGCGCAGAAAGGCAGAGGATTGTTCAGATCAAAGGGGACCACAGAGACATGCGGCTGAGCTCAATAATCCTAGCTAGACTAGGAGAAAAATTGTTATGAAAAAATTAATGAGCCAACAGGTAAAAATGAAATATGAACCATAAAGAATATGAAATATAATAGTATCATATCAAAATGCTAAGTTTCTGGATTTTGATATGGGCATGCCCTTCTTATAGGAAATACACAATGAAATATGTAGCAAAATGTTAACAATTGGTAAATCTGGGTATCAAGTATGTGAAGGAATATAAACTTAGTAAATCTGATCCCTGCCTTCAAGATGCTTATAACAGAAAAGATAAAACTCCTCCAACATCTTCAAATGAAATGTTAATGTTCCTGTTTAACCAGGGACCTTCAGTACTCTGTTTCTCTTAGGGTTTAATGTTTATACAATACTTAATTCAATAAACTCATCTCTTTTTTTTTAAATTATTTTTTAAAATTGTTGTGGTACATTTATACAATGGAATGCCATGCAGCAGAAAGAAAGAAGGAACTCCTACCTTTTGTGATAGTATGGATGGAAGTGGAGAGTATCATGCTAAGTGAAGTAAGCCAGTTAATGAAAGACAAATACCATATGATCTCATGTGCAAGATGAATCTAAAGAACAAAATAAACTAATAAATAAAATAGAACCACAGGCACGAAAACATGAAACCAACTGAAAGTGATTGGAGTGGAGGCAGGAGGCAGATAATGGTAGAAGGAAGGGGAAGGGAGGGGACCTGACAAAGAACAAGTACGAATGACTCAGGGACATGGACACAGTGAAGGAATGAACTGTGGATGTGGGGGCTGGGATGGGTGGAGGAGGGCAAAGGGGGGAAAAATGGGACGACAGTAATAAATAACACAAAAAAATAAAAATAATTTTTAAAAAGAAAAAGGAATAAACTCATCTCCACCACATCTGGTGGTGACACAAGCAGAAACTGACCCAGGAGACTGAGGACAAAGCTCTGGATCAGTAACTCTGGACTGTAATATTCCTTGATCACGTAGGATAATAATCTTTATAGCAATGAATAAACCAGAAGTCATTCCTACATAAGCAGGTTCCTTAAGATGATAAAAGATAAATGAAATTACTGAGGCCCTGATTATTTAATTCAACAAATATGTACTAAGCTCTGATTACATAATTCATACTATACTACGGAGTCCACATTGTCACCAAAATGTTCTCTTGTTTGACAGAGGTTGAGAAAAAGTAACTATTACCTTTTATATGAAGATTAAAGGTGACTTGAAATGCATGGCAACACACCTCAGTTTAATGTCTAACAAACAAGTAATTTTAGCTAAGAGCACAGTTTAAATACCAGGTCTAGGATCAAGTGGCGAAGGCACGACCTAGCCTGAGGGCCTGCAGTCTCAATAAGGGATCCAATCTCGAACTTCCAATGTTAATAAGGACCTACACCCTGTCCTTTGACACTTTTAATCTCTACTCTTAAAATTTATACTATAAATACAATGCTGTTCTATAAGACCGATAGGAATACTGTTGAAAGTATTAAAATGAAAGTAAAAGTATTATAAAATAGTTTTTAAACTGTTAAACAAAATATAAAATGAAAGTCATCTGGGATATTTCTCTAAACTTAGCATTTCAAATTTATCCGCCAATACAAACATAATAAAAACACTCCAGTCCTGGCCAGTGTTGACTCAGTTGGTAGGGTGTCTTCCTGCAAGGCGAAAGGTGGTGGGTTCCATTCCCAGTCGGGGCACATGCCTCGGCTGTGGGTTCATCTTGGTCAGGGCATGTATGAGAGGCAACCCGTCAATGTTCTTCTCTCACATCGATGTTTCTCTCCCTCTCTCAAATAATAATAGAAAAATACTCCAAGGAGTCCATACCACAAGTGTACTTGAAATGCAGATTCGTATGTGCTCATATAAGAGCATACCGATATTATATTCTACCTTACAGTACACCTAGGAAAATCTTCCTTGGAGACATTCAAAGAAAAAACATTATTACTGGTAGTAGGCAAGTCTTTGTGGCCAAAAAATTCCCAATGAAGAGTGGTTTTCCAGATACTCACAGGCCCAGGGATGCTCTGGAACACCAGACTTTGAGAGGCTGTTGGTAACCAGGAGCGCCAGCCTTCTACACCGAACCTTACCGTGCAAGTCCCTTCTCTTACTCAGAGAGTTGGCCTTGCAGTAACTGCTTATATTTCAGGGACCCAGGATTAATGCTTAGATAGTATACATATGAAGACATTAAAATCTGTTAACAGGACATACCCATGGGAACACATTCAATTAGGAAAAGTTTCTCATATTTAGTATAATAGAGACACATAATTTATTATTTATAATTTTGTATTTATTATATATTATATATAAATATATGTTTAGAATTATTTATATTTATTAACATTGAAATGGTAGTAGTTTCTATTATTTAAAGCATTTGATTATATTTTAAATTAAATTGATAAAATAACTTTATTGTTTTGATAATAAAATTCTGGTTTTTGTTTTTAAAGATTTTATTTATTTATCTTCAGAGGGGAAGGGAAGGAGAGAGGGAGAGAAATATCAATGTATGGTTGCCTCTCATGGGTCCCCTGCTGGGAACTGGCCTGCAACCCAGGCATGCGCCCTGACTGGGAATTGAACCTTGATACTCTTGGTTCACAGGCCCACGCTCAATCCACTGAGCTACACCAGCCAGGGCTAGAATTCTGTTTTTAAAAAAATATTTATTTTTAAAGAGAGGGGAAGGGAGGAAGAACAGGAGAGAAACATCAATCAGTTGCCTCTCACACACTTCCAATCAGGGACCCAGACCACAACCCAGGCAGGTGCCATGACCAGGAATTGAACCAGTGACCCCCTGGCTTGCAGGCCGGTACTCAACTCACTAAGCCACTACGGCCAGGGCAGATAATAGAATTTTCTTAATATACAGTGTCAATAAGTGTCAGTCTTTGCTAGTTTAAGTTTTCAAGGGCCAGACTGGCTTATCAAAGACTGCATCTGACTTTTTGCTGAGGATGGTGGGCACATACATGTTTTCCTGCCCTCATTTTCTAGAACTCCCTGACACGTCAGCAAAAAATTTACACATGGGAATATATCTGACACATAAACAAGAAGGGTGGGAGAAGTGTGTAAACAAGGGATTTCGACAAATTCTGGAAGTCAGAAAAGAGATACAAATGTATTAACAGTAAAAGTAGAAGGCCCATGAAAGGCTGTAGCAGAGCAGAGAGACATTCTATTTGCAGAGTCTCAGCAAGGCACCACACTCCAAGTTGCCAGGCAAAGGCAGCAGCATTCAGGGTAATTAATTAAAGAAACAAAGAATGGGCCAGCAGCTGCCTACTATTGCCAGTGCCCATCCTCACAATATAAAGCCATTCGTCCCTGGTATAAAAATGGGAGCACTGCTATGGAAAGAAACTGACCTACCTGGGCAGAACTTCAACTAAGTGTGGGAGGTCAGCCACCCAGGAACACTGTCCTTTTATTTGGAGTAGGGGGATGCAAATCTGTCCTCTTGCTCCCTGACCACATACCCTAAAATGAAGCCTATCAACTCGATGGTGCTTCTCAGAGTATAGAAGGGAAAGACCTGTGGAGGAACCAACCACAAGCCAACCCACGTCAGTTTTCTACAGTAATCCAACCAGGCCTTTTCTTAAATATGAGTGGACTCACCAAGGTATTTTGGGAAAATTAATAGAGGGACAGAAATACTCAAAGACATAACAGAAGAAAACTTTTCAGTTAAAGGATATATGTTTAGATTGAGAAGGGCCTCCTAAGGCTAAGCAATTAGTAATAGAAAATAACCCACAAAAAGGTACATCACTGTGAAATTTCAGAATATCAAGAGGAGATATTTGGATCTTTGAGAGAGGAAATAATGGCCGTCATAAACAAATCAACAAACAAGTGCTGGTGAGTTTGTGGAGAAAAGGGAACCCTAGTATAGTACACTGTTGGTGGGAATGCAGACTGGTGCAGCCACTGTGGAAAACAGTATGGAAGTTCCTCAAAAGATGAAAAATGCAACTGCCTTTTGATCCAGTGATTCTACTGCTGGGAATATACCCTAAGAATCCTGAAACACCAATTCAAGAGAACTTATACATATACACCCCAATGTTAATAGCAGCATTATTTATAATAGCCAAGAGATGGAAATGGCCTAGGTGCCCATCACTAAATGAATGGATCAAAAACCTATGGTACATTTACACAATAAAATACCATGCAGCAGAAAGAAAGAAGGAGCTCCTATCCTTCACGACAGCATGGATGGAACTGGAGAACATTATGCTAAGTGAAATAAGCCAGGTGGTGAAAGACAAATACCATATGATCTCTTCTATAAGTGGAACCTAATGAACAAAACAAATGAGCAAAAAAGAACCAGAGACATGGAAATAAAGACCAAACTGACAGTAACGGGAGTGGGGGAGGGTTGTGGATAACGGGGGGAAGATAGGGAACATGTACAAAAGACCTGTGGACAAGGACAATGGGGCGGGGACTGTCTTTGGGAGCAGGGGTTGGACGGGGCAGGGAAGAGCAACAGTGGGGAAAACTGGGGACAAATGTAACTGAACAACAATAAAAATAAATAAATTTTAAGAAATCAAATGAGAATTAGATTGGCATCATGTTTCTCATCTGTGAAACTCCATTCTGAAATGACTGTTACCACTGTTTACAGAGCAAGTGCTTGTCCAGAATACTGAAATCATCTGTCCTCAATAAAATCAAACAAGAAAATGAACCTCAAAAAACACTTACTGTTTAAGCAGAAAAACAGCTACCACTCAGGACACAGTCTCCTAACATTTACAGGTAATCATTAAGTGATATCAAACAATACAGCCAACCAGCAATTCCCAGTAATAACTTCGTTGCAGAGTTTAGCTGGTCTGTACTGTCCCCTATAGTCAACCTAACCTACAGAATTTAATACCCAGAAATATTTTTCATCAAGCTCTTATTTGAGAAAAAGAATTATCTGACAAAGACACAATATTAAAAATGTTCAAGGCAGGGGATCTTTTTAAAGTAAACTTTTACTGAAGTATAACATATATGTAGAAAAGAGGACAAGCCAGAAGCATTCAGCATGATGAATTTTGCTGGTGAAGATTGTAACTGGTCCCCGAGTCAAGAAAATGATCAGTACTCAGATGTCTCCTTTGTCTCTACCTGTTCCCGTCCCCAATGGTAATTATATTTTGACTTCCAAGACTATGGATTAGATCAGCACAAATTATACTTAAATGTTCCCATTTTGATCTGCCCTTCAACGGACCATTTCAGGATCCCTTACAGGACCCCACTGCCTTTTCAGAAAGACCCATTTCAACGGCAGTGTTAAATTTCACCCAACATTACGGCATCTGAAGAAAGTAAGATTTGTGAGGTTACAGTATTGTATGAAACACCAACTTGAAGAGACAGTCCATGTAAAAGGGATTCTGCATAGAAATAATTAATCAATTTGGCAAACACTGTTTACAATACTCCCCTCTTGAAGATGCCCAATTCACGCGAGCATATTAAAGATGCTGGGAGACCCCATAGTACAAGCCAGGTTAGCCATATTTATTATTAAGCTTTCACAAAGTTTAGTGGATAACTTTTGTCTGTCTTCTTCTCAACACAACACTTAGTTGGAAGACCAAGGAACTAGTGTTTTATAAAACATACTTTTGGGCAAATCTCTGAGAGTACTTTGCACAAGTTCCATTTGTAACCAAAGCCGTGCATAGTTTCTGCTTCATGTTCCCTCTGAGACCCATGCTACAAAGGAATGCAGAATGCTTTGGGTGAAATGCCACAGCCTCTCACTCTGCAGAATTTGGCTTTAGACATTGAGCATCTTGGAAGAGGAAAGTAAAGAAAATGTAGAAGAGAAAATATTTCTCCTAAAAGTAGTTCTAGGAGGCAAAATATTGGAGGTCATCAGTATTTGGTTGGGTACACTGATAGATTCTGGAAAGGTCGAGATAGGCCTTGAACTGAGTTTGGCAGTAGGAGACTGAAGACACTAAATTGCTCTATGTGGACAGAAGGATTTAGAGTGTACCAGGTAATCTTCAAGGCTGGAGGGAGTAGAACAGAAGACAGGGTTGGGGGAGAGGGGAAGACAATCTAATAAGATGGCCAGAGGCTGAGATGGCCATTGTCAGGAGGCATAGCCAGCGTGAACTCACTGATAGCTGGTGGGTCCAACAAGACGACTTATACAGATATTCTAGTTGTTTACTATGTAGTACAATGAGGCCATTTCTTCTTGCACTTAAGGTGGCTTGGGGCTTCCCCCATATTTTAATGCATACCATGATGGAGATTAAAGAACGGGTTTAAGACCTAGTATTTTATAAAGCCAGATATTAAAAAATCAGTTATATCCAGGTAACCATGAAATCGAGAATTATCCCATCACTTCCTGGTATCTCTTCTCCCACTAAGAATCTGTAGAAGCCAGCACTGCGAGCAGTGGTACTCAATAAATACCTATCAAATGAGTGAGTTAATTCATTGGCTTTCCAGTGTGAAATAATGTTTTAAGGGTTGAGCAAGTGTTACCTAGATTTCAAGGAGTAGGTAACATTAGCTGACATCTGGAAAGTTTTCACCCCTTTCTAAGGAGAAAGAGTTCCTTTTACAAAAGCTTTTCCACTGTTCCCCAGCAAAGACTGAGAGTGATGAAAAACACACATTTACAAATCACTCACTTTATATAAAGAAAAAAAGGAATCAGAACCAATTTGAATCTATATATTTACTTAATGGTTAAATCTAAATTTATGAGGAAGATGTAATCCCAAACAAGCAAAATATTCAAGTATTGGAGCTGAAGATTTGGAGTCTTGGAGGAGCCATAGAGAATCTAATCTGGTTTATTTTTCAAGTGCAAATTTACATAGTCTCTTCAACAAATGTACTGGGGCAGGCGGATCTCCACATGTAAAAAAAAAAGTTTGACTCTTACCTCACACTATACATATATATATATATATATATATATATATATATATATATATATATATAGAGAGCATATATATATAACACATATTTTTGTGTATATATATATATATATATATATAATACATAACTCAAAATGAATTAAAACTACAAAACTCTGAGAAGACAGCACAGGGGTAAATCTTTGTGACCTTGCATATGGCAATGGTTTCTTAGATATGGTATCAAAAAAGCATACACACCAAAAGAAAAGTCAGATAAATTGGATTTTATCAAAATTAAACCTTCTGTGCTTCAAAGAATACTATAAAGAGTGAAAAGACAATCCACAGAACTGGAGAAAATATCTGCAAATCATATATCTGAAAAGGGTCTAATATCTAGAATATAAGAAGAACTCCCAAAACTCAACAACAATAAAGACAAACAAACCAATTAAACAACAGGTAAAAGACATGAATAGGCATTTCTCCAAAGAAGATATACAACTGACCAACCAGCACATGAAAAAATGCTCAGCATGATTAGTCACTAGGGAAGTAAAAATCAAAACCACAACGATATACCACTCACACCCACTTACACAGTTAGAATCAAAAGAGATAGTAAGTATTGGTGAGGCTGTGGAGAAGTTTGAACCTTCCTACACAGCTGGTGGGGAGGGAAAATGAAACAGTACAGCTGCTTGGGAAAATAGGTTGGTGGTTCCTCAGTAAATTAAACATAAAATTACCACAGACTCAAATTCTATTCTTAGGTATACGCCCAAAAGAATTAAAACACATGCCCACACAAAAAATTTTCACAGTAGCACACCCATAATAGCCTAAAGGCATACACAACCCAACTGATGAATGAATAAATAAAATGTGGAATATACTTACAACAGAATATTATTCAGCCATAATAAGGAATGAAGTACTGATACTTGTTATAATGTAAGAACCTTGAAAACATCATGTTAAATAAAACAGCCAGTCACAAAAGGCCACCTACTGTATGATTCCACTTATATAAAATATCCAGAGAGAGAAAGCAAGTAGATTAGTGGTTGCCAGAGGAAGAGAAACTAGACCGATTAACGGGTAAGGGTCTCCATCTATGACAAAAATGTTCTAGAACTAGAGAGCGGTTATGGTTACATGACACTGTGAACACAATGCCACTGACGGTGCCCTTTAAAATGGTAAATGTTATATGTGTTTTGCCTTAATTTAAAAAAGAATAAGAAAAAGCACCTAGTGTGGCCTTTGCACATGGTGGGCATTCCATATTTTAATGACTGTATAGCATGGTTTTGGTTAATCCCAGCTTCTAGCAACAGCAGATTTTGCCTTGAACGAAACACAACTCTATGGATTTGCCAACATTCTCCAGCTCTTCTGCCTTAGGATATGCATAAAGGCTTAGCTGCTATATTCCTTTCCTCTTTATGCTACATCCCACGCATGTACTAAAAGCCTGTGGAAGAACTAAACTGCTTTCTGCCAGCCACCAGAAAGGCAGACAGCTTCATTCTACACCAGTCAATCAAAGCTGAGGAATAACAGTAACAAAATTACTGAAAGTTAGGTTGGGACGTGGTGGTAAGGAGGCATATTTTCATTTGACTTTGATAAAACAATTATGAATATGAAATGATACAGCATTAAGTTACTCTGAAATCATGTACTTAATCTAGACCAGTGGCACTTTTGACATTTAGGGCAGAACAATTCTTTGTTGTGGGAGGGTGTCCCGTGCACTGTAGGACGTCTGACCGACTCCTGGCCCCTACCCACTAGAGGAGAGCGGTATTTCTCAGTCGGGACGATTGAAAATGTCTCCAGACATTTTGCCACCAAGGAGCAAAACAGCTCTCAGTTGAGCACCACTGGTCTGGATTAAAATATTGAACATCTTATCTAACACTAATACATATAAAGTGATATACCCTAGTGTTATGGGTTGTGCTGGGAAATAAGAGAGAGGCCAGAACAGCCTGACTCCATCTTGGATTATGATGGGTCAGCCGTCTAAAAACTAATATTTTTGGGAAAGGGCTGTGGGAAAATTCAAGGAGAGAGAACTGAAATTCTCAAAAGTACATTCTTAGGATCAGAACAGTGGCCACCCAAACTAAGGGGAGCTGAAGTACAGCAACAAGCACCTAGCAATAAAATGTAATATTCTGCTTATTTAACTCCCTTTCGGATCAAAGACAGTCAAAGAAAAACAACAGATGCCTCACTGCATGCGAGAGGCGCCTATCGTGTCTGCCTTTGGGATAAAGGGAGCTAGCTATTCAGACATTGATGGAAAATAATGGAACTGCCTACCTGAGAGTCCCATTCTCTCCTTTGTCCAGGCTGGTGAACCGGCTGTAGAGGCGGGTGATCTGACTGTGGGAAACTAAAGAACACAAAATTAGTCCCAGATGGAGAAGATGCCCTGCACTCAAATTGAACCCTGTGGCCCTTTGGAAGCTGGCTGTCTTTCTGGCCTGAGCCCACCATTAATTGCTTCAAAGTGAGCAAAAGGGGGAAATGACTCAACTAACATCCCCAGAATGACAAAGGAGAAAATTTAAAAGCTAAAGAATGAAAGGAATTAGAAAATAAACTAAATCAAGAACAACCAAAATTAACTCTCAGGAATAAAGTCTTAATTAAGACTAGGTGTCACAGTAAATTTCAGGTGGTTAAAATTTAACAACGCAAAGCCAATTTTTGTTTAAAAGGAAATTGTGAGAATTCCACCTTTCAGTCCCCTCACTTAGAGGCTATGAAAATGAGTGTTTTGTTTAAAAACACATACTTATTCATCAGTTTGAGGTTTCAGGTTGG
Organism: Artibeus jamaicensis; assembly: GCF_021234435.1. NCBI lineage: Eukaryota > Metazoa > Chordata > Mammalia > Chiroptera > Phyllostomidae > Artibeus > Artibeus jamaicensis. The sequence goes on along the minus strand of NW_026521221.1, from coordinate 7,624,940 downwards.
CACTCCTAGGTAGGGAGCTTGTACTGAATTTAAGACTGGGGCATTCAGGTTCTATTTTTAAAATCTGGTTTACTCCTGCACCAAGCATTACTGGCTTTATCTTTTCCCTCGGTATTGACCTTTCCCTCAGTCAAGGATCACCACGGGACTTGGATCGGCCTCTTTCCTGTGACTGCAAGAGCTCCACTGAGCTCCCAGAGTAAAGGAATATGGGCTCCAGGAAAATAAACAAGGCAATCCGTAAAATTGTCATATTACTGTTACATGACATCTACAAAGAACCTATTTTGCTCCTCATTTTGGATTAACTCAGGCACAAGCTGACAATTAAAATGAGGTAATGACTGCATGATAAAACTTTGAAAAATGCAAAAAGGAATTTCTGGGAAATAGTCTAGTCTCCTGACAGACTGGAGGTAGGAGGAAAAAAAAAGTTATCAAAGGAGAAAAGACAACAGCCAAAGAGGGTGTGGCAAATGTGGACTCTGTCCCAGGCTGTGCGTCAGGCTTAAAGAGTTCTGATTGTCTTTCCCTCCCCTGCTCCTGAAACAAAAAGGTACTTGCAGTTTGAGGAACAATAGGTCGAAGTAAACAGGGGCACAGCAGGAAAAGCAGGAAGTGAGTGGCCCAAGGCTAGGCTGAGATGACACACCAGGTGCAGCTGTGGCTGCTTCAGCATCAGAGAGCAGGGAGCAGAGAAGGTGGCCCAATCATCCCCAGCCAGCACAAAGCCGGGGAGGGTCCAGGCACTAAGGAAGCACTGTGGACCTTAAAGGGTACACTGTTGGGAGGGTCAGGTTGACAGAATGATTCCATGCCCCTCGCCAGGCCTACCCGTGAGGAGTGCGTGAACAGGGCTGTGGGCCGAATGGAGTAGATGAGACAACAGCGCTTGCCAAAGCAGCACACGGTAATAAGCACTCCAGGTTAGTTGTTATCATCATGAGGTAAGGATTTACATCACAAGCCTGAAGGTGCAGTTTTACATCTGCACTGACTACTCTCCACCTTTCTCCTAACTCTCTGCCAGCCACAGTCACTTTCTTCAGGAACCTGATGAGTTGGCCTGGGGCCTCAAACTCAAATTCCTTTTAGTTTAACAAAATTAATTAGTTAATGAATTACTAACTTTCCCAAAAGATTTTTTGAAAAAGCAAAATTTGTTCACAACTCAACAGCACTGTTTTCATATACCATCTAATATCAGTCACTTGTCCACATAGGTATGATAGCTTACTTTTAATTTACTAATTCACAAGTTTTCTATATTGCTCTGCAGACCTTTTTAAAAAATATATATATTTTATTGATTATGCCATTACAGTTGTTCTATTTCCCCCTTCATTCCCCTCCACCCTGCACACCCCCCCCCCACCATTCCCCCCCTTTAGTTTATGACCATGTGTCTCAAGTTCTTTAGATTCTGTATTTCCCACACTATTCTTGCCCTCCCCCTATTTTCTACCTACCGTCTATGCTACTTATTTTCTGTACCTTCTCCCCGCTTCTCCTTCTCTCACTCCCCTGTTGCTAACCCTCCATGTGATCTTCATTTCTATGGTTCTGCTCCTGGTCTAGCTGTCCTCTTAGTTTGCTTTTGTTTTAGATGTGGTTGTTACTAACTGTGAGTTTGCTGTCCTTTCACTGTTCATCTTTTTTTATCTCCTTTTTCTTAGTTAAGTCCCTTTAACATTTCATATAATAAGGGCTTGGTGATGATGAACTCCTTGAATTTGATCTTATCTGAGAAGCACTTTATCTGTCCTTCCATTCTAAATGAAAGCTTTGCTGGATAGATCAATCTTGGTTGTAGGTCTTTGGATTTCATGACTTGGAATACTTCTTTCCAAGCCCCTTCTTGCCTGTAAGGTCTCTTTTGAGAAATCAGCTGATAGTCTGATGAGAACTCCTTTGTAGGTGACTGTCCCCTTATCTCCTGCTGCTTCCAGGATTCTCTCCATTTTAATCTTGGCTAATGTAATGATGATGTGCCTTGGTGTGTTTCTTCTTGGGTCTAACTTCTTTGGGACTCTCTGAGCTTCCTGGATATCCTGGAAGTCTATTGCCTTTGCCAGATTGGGGAAGTTCTCCTTTATTATTTGTTCAAATAAGTTTTCCACTTGTGGCTGTTCCTCTTCCCCTTCTGATACTCCTATAATTCGGATGTTGGAACGTTTAAAGATGTCCTGAAGGTTCCTAAGCCTCTCCTCATTTTTTTGAATTCTTGTTTCTTCATCCTTTTCTGCTTGGTCATTTTTTTCCTCCTTCTGGTCCACTCCTTTGATTTGAGTCCCAATTTCCTTTCCATTACTATTGGTTTCCTGTGCATTTCCCTTCATTTCAATTAGTTTAGCCTTCACATGTTCCTCTAATTTGTGACTAAAATTAACCAGTTCTGTGAGCATCCTGATCACCAGTGTTTTGAACTGTGCATCTGAAAGTTTGGCTATTTCTTGGTTGCTTAGATTTATTGGCTCTGGGGCTCTAAGTTGTTCTTGAGCCATGTTTTGAACTGTTCATGCCTGTTACATATGAGGAGCGGAGCCTTAGTTGTTCACCAGGGCAGGGCCACCCAGGTTTGTGACGCTATATGTGGGGGCGGGGTCAGAGAGGGACAATAGCGGTCCCCTCTTCTGCTTCCTGCCACTGGGGCCTGCACAGTCTGTCTCACCGCTTGCTCCTTCATCGGTTTATCTGCGTATGAATGTGTGACCGCGATCAGCCCTCAGTGGGTCTGCCAGCTTCTCCACACCTGGGATCCGCCCATGGCTGCTGGCGCACCTGGGTCGCGTGCCCGGGTCAGGGTCAGTCCGGTGGATCTTTCCTGCCCGACCCCGCTCTGCTGCTGGCTCTGCCCCTCTTACCAGTTTGGCTGAAGGGTTCATTGTTGTCAGACTTCCTTGTAGTTCAATTTTCTGTGGTTTGGCTGCGTTTTTGTTGCTAAAAAACAAAGTTTCTGTGGTTTGTTGTTTTTAAACTTAGTTGTGTGAGAAGGTGCAGTCCATCTTGGCGGAAGTCTTGCAGACCTTTTTAATAACTGCATAATATTTAGTCCACTGGATTGGTTTTTAGTAGACTAATACATACTTCAGATTACTTTAAAAAATATATTTTATTTTTTTAGAGAGAGGGGAAGGGAAGGAGAAAGAGAGGGAGAGAAATATCACCATGTGGTTGACTCTCATGTATCCCTTACTGGCGACCTGTCCTGCAACCCAGGCATGTGCCCTGACTGGGAGTTGAACTGGCGACCCTCTGTTTCACAGGCCCACACTCAATCCACTGAGCTACACCAGCCAGGGCAGATTACTTTTCTTTAACAAGGAAATCATTCAAATTGAATTCTCTGCAGCAACTGAGTTCCCCAGAGGCAAACATTATTGCCAGTTTTTTTGTGAATCCTTCTAGAAATTCCACATGTATATAAATAATCATGTATAGTGATTTATACAGTCTTAAAATTGGAAGGAATGTTGTCATCTAGTCCAACCCCGTCAATTTATAAATGAACCATCAGCTACCTTTCTAATCTAGATCACCAACTGAAATTACTGGGCACTGAAACCTCTTATAGTATAATTTTTTAAATTCTCTTAGTAAATACTGGTATGGCATTTACATCCCATATTTCAGAATAAAAGACCAGTTTCTGGCTACTTGAGTTCATAATTCACCAATATGAATTGGTAGCCAAATTCATAAATAAATATGAATTCGTATATAAATAAGTAGCCAAACAACCATAAGACTGCTATCTTCTAGGACTAACTGGGCTATATATGTCAACTTTTTACACAGCTGAATACAGTCACATCTCAAATCTATTTCCTAAATTTCATAACTAACGTTACAATGATACTGTTGAAAAGAATTTTGTTAACTGAAGGAGGAGGAGAAGAAAAAAAGACAGAAAAGGAAAAAGAAGAAAACAGAGGTGGGGGGAGGGAAGGAGAGAGGAAGGAAGGAAGGGAAGGAGGGAAAGTTTTCCAGCTTTAATTTTGGTGCTAAATCCACTCTGACCAAGAATATAAAGCAATCTTCAAGGCACAGTGTTGAGAGCAACTTCAAGAAGCAGAAAGGCTATTGCAACTGCCACCAATGAAGGCAGGACAAGTTTCCAGTAAAACATTCTCACCAGAAAGCACTAGGCTAGCCGGCAGGGAGGGTGAACAAATCTTGGACTCAGAGGAAGTCTCAGGAGTTAACAACTACTCTCAGAAGGCTGTGCACATGGACAAGTCTTGAATGAAGCTGTATTTTTCTCCACTGATGAACAAATAATTATTTTATATTGTTGAAAGATTATTTAGAAGGCCCTACTAATCTTTCTATCATCATTGCCTCGAGCTCAGAGGAGGAAGGCATTTCAGACAAGTACCAAACACTAAGGAGGAATAGCAGAGGGAAAAATAAAAATGAAAAGGGAGGAACAAACAAAAAAAAGTTATTTTGCCCTTACTTTTATTTTAAATCTTCATGCAGGAAAACAGATAACTTAGGTAAAGCATACAACTGCAACCAATGGTAACTTTAGATAAAAGACTGAGGTGTTAAACCCTGTACCCCTAATTATTCTCCCTGAACACTTCACACCCCAGCATTTCCCCTGACAAGAGAACTTCAAGAGCTGAGCTACTCTTGTAGGGAATCTAAAAAAATAAAAGACTTACAAGCCATTAAAAAACCCCAAACAAACCAAAACCACCTTTTTACAATTGGGGGAAATTTGGATATGGACTGAATGGTGGATAGTATAATAGAATTACTGTCAACTTTCTCAGGTGTGATAATAGAGTTATAGTTATGTAGGAAAAATCCCTATTGGTGCAAAAGTATTTAGGGATGAAGAGTTCTGATATCTAACTTTCAACTGGTTCCTTAAAAATATGTATAATATGTAAATACAGCATAATGTTAACTGTTGAATTAAGGTAGAAGGTGTATATAGACCATTATACTATTTCAACTTTTTTTGTAGTTGAAAATTTTCATTATAATAAGTTGGGGGGTGGGCGAGTATAGAGATGTATAAATCACTTAACCCCAAACCAACTACAGGAGTTAAGTTATACTATGTGCATTTCTATTTCAGTTAAAGCCAGAAGATAAAAGGGTCTTCTATAGTGACAGAAACTTCAGGGACTATGGCATGGCAGATGAGGGCCAGGAAGAGGCCCTGCATTGTTGGGAACTGCTCTGCCCGGTTTCAGGAATTGTACCCATTTAAGGCTGAGTGTGTGACCTCTGGGATGTGAGCCACTGAGACAAGGCTTGTCTATGGCAGCAGATGCTGCCCGTGCTTCATTCTCCTGCCCCCAAAGCATGATTGGAAGTCAGTGAGGGGTAAGAGCCCCCTAGGGGGGCAACCTAAGCCAGACTCAATCACGTGGGAGGCCATCATGGGTGCTGAGACAAAGAAGGAATGACAGACCCTCAACCCTCACCTGGCTACTCTAACAGAGCCCAAGTCCCCATGTCCTCTGGGAGAAGCGTTTCCTGGCTCTAATCCACTTAAGCCTAAATACCTGTGACAGGGAAGACCGTGCAACCTTTCACCAGCTAGCACAGGGCCCAGGTAATCTGGCAAGATAAAGAATTCTTAACAAACCTGTGAGACCTACTCTGCTAAGAATGCTTTTAGTTAAATGTTTTTATTTTCCCATAGTTTAATAGCCTTTTAGTTGACAGACCTTAATTTAAGGACAAGCCCGAATGATTTTTTGTATACTATCTACTGTTTACTGTCTATCCATGATTAATAAGCTTGTACCTGAATGCCTGTGCAAAAAAACCAATAAAAGCCTGTCTAGGCAAAAGGTACGCGGCACTCTCCCCTAGAGAGAGTGTCCTGCCCCTTTTCTCCACAGGATTCGATAGTCCGTGTGAATTTGTCTTGATCATCCATAACTACTTGGGCACTGCTGGTCAGTGCATGTGTCACTACATTAGGAGGTAGTAGCAGCCACAGCCTGAAGTTGAACTTCCACTTATATTCTAGCCCAGGAAATTATTCTCAATTGCCTTTGCCAGCCTCGTGCTCTTTGTTGCAACTGTCTAGAAGTCCATACTGGTTCTATCATCACTACACCTATGAAACATACACAAACCTCACCAGGAAGTAAAATTTACTTCGTAAACCAATTTAATACCCTCCCCATACCAAATGACACACACCAGAAGCTGCAGACTAAAAATAAATGAATCTGTATTCATTACTAATCAGTTGGCATAAATTAATTTTCACAGGATTAAGTGGCTATTTCTTTTCTTGTGGATATATATATTCTGATATTTATTCAGGCATTGTATTAATATGTTTTACTTCTTATTTACACGATTTGCCTCAAGTGATTGTGGAACTCAATTTTTTCCCTTACTTGAATCTACTCTTTATTTTTCAATTACAGTTGACATTCAATATTATTTTGTATTGGTTTCAGGTGTACAGCATAATGGTTAGGCAATCAAATACTTTACAAAGTGTCCCCCCCGATATTTCAAGTACCCATCTGGCACTGTACCTAGTTATTACAATATTATTGACTATATTCCCTATGCTGTACTTTATATCCCCATGACTATTTCATAGTTACAACCAATTTGTATATCTTAATCCCTTCACCTTTTTAAAAAAATATTTTCTTTCTTTATTTTTAGAGAAAGGGGGAGGGATGGAGAAAGAGAGGGAGAGAAACATCAATGGGTGTTTGCCTCTCACATGGCCACCACTGGGCACCTGGCCTGCAACCCAGGCATATGACCTGAGTAGGAATCAAACCAGAGACCCTTTGGTTCACAGGCCCGCACTCAATCCACTGAGCTACACTTGCCAGGGAATCCCTTCAACTTTTTCAGCTAGCCTCCTAACTCCACTCCCTCTCGCAACCATCAGTCTATTTTCTGTATCTGAGTCTGTTTCTATTTATTTTGCTCTTTTAAAAAAAATAAACATCCACCATTTTTTAAAAGATTTTATTTATTTTTAGAGAGAAGGGAAAAGAGGGACAAAGAGAGGGAGAGAAACGTCAGTGTGTGGTTGCTTCTCACGTGGCCCCCTACTGGGGGACCTGGCCCACAACCAAGGAATGTGCCTTGACTGGGCATCAAACTGGCAACCCTCTGGTTTACAGGCCTGTACTCAATCCACTGAGCTATACCAGCCAGGGCTATTTTGCTCTTTAGATTCTTCATATAAGTGAAACCATATGGTATTTGTCTTTCTCTGTCTTATTTCACTTAGCATAATACCCTCTAGGTTCATTCACGTTTTCCCAAATGTTAAGATTTTTCTTATTTATGTCCAAGTAATATTCCATTGTGTATATGTATACACACACACACATTACCATTTTTTTATCCACTTATCTATTCCTGGGCACTTGGGTTGCTTCCATATCTTGGCTATTGCAAATAATGCTTCAATGAACATAGGACTGCATATGTTCTAAATGACTATTTTTTTAAAAAGCGTTTTTAATTTGTTGATTTTAGAGAAAGAGAGGAAAGGATAATGGGAGGTAGAGACAAATACTGATTTGTTGTTCCACTTATGCATTCATTGGTTGATTCTTGTATGGGAAATGACTCAACTCATTACTAGAGTGTCAAAGGAAAAAATTTAAAAGCTAAAGAATGAAAGGAAATACAAAATAAACTAAATCAAGAATACCAAAATTAACTCTCAGGAAGGAAGAGTTAACTAATTCTAGGCTTAATTAACATTAGGTATTACCAGTAATTCTTACCTATAATTACTTTCCTAGAATCACTTAGATTAAATTTCAAATGCTGGCTACACTAGTGATACATGAATTCTAATCAATTTAGACTTAGGAAAAATCGTTTACATCTTTTATTGCTTGTAATTTAAAGTCAATTTTCCTCAATTATGCTACATTTCCTTACATGCAAAGGGTACAGTGAAATGTCTTACACTTGTGTTTAACTTGAAGTGTTTCTGATTGATAGTTTCCCAAACTGAGAAGCAGATAAAAACAGGACAAATTCCATCTCTCTCTCCCCCACCATGTCAAACTACTACTTTAAAAATTAACTCTGCAATAATATTCTAATAACAATGTATGGTGTCAGGTGGATGCTACACTTATCGGGGTGATCACTTTGTAAGTTATATAACTATCACTACATTGTATACCTGGAGCTAATATATTGTATGTCAACTGTAATTGAAAACTTTTAAACTTACTTAAAAAATAAAATAAAATAAATTCTGCTGATGGACACTAACTAGATAAACTGATGACTCAACTCCCAGTGAGGAGGAATAACTGTGTAGCAGGCTTGGGGTAATGCTCTTGGAAGCCACCAAAATGCCCTAATTTACCCAAATGTAACCTGTTCATGCATGAGTCAAAGCCCAGTGCCTGTCCTCCATAAGGGCAGCCCACATAGCTTCCCTGAGTTCTCTACGTGGGTGTCATACAATTTCAGTAACCTTATGTCTTGATGCTAATCCTAACTCTTGTGGGTTTATCTCCACCACCAAGTCATGGGCATCTTTCATCACCATTTGCTTGGAGTACCTAGAACAGTACTGAATACAGACATTGCAGAAATTTAGTAAGTACTTGTTTCTTTAGGCTTTCTGGCTCAGTACATACATTTGCACTGGTTGTGATTAAGACTCTCTGTGAGGCTTGACTCACTTTTTGGTAAGGAGGAAAACAGCTCTTCCAGGAGTACTTAGTTCTGTGTTTCCACAAGTCATACAGTAAAATAACCCAGAGTCCTATAGCACCCAGGCCCTTTTCATTTGGTCAAATGTAAATATGTCAGAATGGGATTACTACTCCCTTTATCTTGAGGCAAAAAATAGCCTTTTCCCATCCTCACACTTTACATTTCCTCATTAATGTGACTTTTTATTTTAAGCACAAATGTTTTACCTCTGGTGTCACCTTAGACCTAACACAGTTCTTATATTTTTAAGAAAGGCCAGGGATCGTGGCCATAAAATGTAATAAAATGCTTGACCAGAAAGTCAAGTAGCCAAACAAATACTGCACATTATAAACAGCTAACTACTTTCTGTCATTATCCAAAACCATGAGAAGGACAGCAATGGTATGTAGTGAGCTCATCATCATTAGTCTTTATGGAGAAGCATAACGGCCATATGTTAGGGGATGCTGAAAGCAGTAATCCACTCTGACAAGAACTGAGGCTAAATAATAGCCCTTCCAACTTTAAGGTTCTAGAAAGTTTAATTTGTCAGAAGGCAATGGACAGCATTTAACTGATCTCAGGTCACACTGCCTATGTAATTCTGTAGTTCTCTCACTATACCCCAATATTAACTGCATATAGGCCGCTGAGTTACTCACTGGTCACCTCATTATCAAAGACAGGTATCATGAAGAGACAAATCTCAGATGCTTACATTAACTCATGTAAAATACAAGAGTCACAATGGATTATTGAGAATAGAAAGTATCATATGCATTATTAAGGGCTATACCAACGTGGGTGATGGTGTTTTACAGAGATCTGAATTCCCAAAGCCCTGTTAACTCCTTTGCTCAGGTTAATGAAAAATAGACTGGACTATTAAAAAAATCAGTTCCTAGTACAAATTCACGCTGAAGTTTTTGGAGCATATCCAATTTCCATGGTGACTGCATAAAGTACAAGAGCACAGTAGAAATCAATATAGCAGAAATCGGGACAGCAAGCATCCTGAGTCAGTAAAAACCAGCGGTCACAGTATCCTGCTTTTTCTCCACAAGTTCGTAAGTCTTATACTGTCAGATCCCTGATTCTTTCAAGGTCTCCGGTCACCGAGTCACGTCTTTCAAACTCTTACTATATGACTGACTTCCTGCAGGTGTTTTTTTCCAGCTGTGGCAAGATTTTGTTTGTGATTTCCTACAGATGTCAGTGGTTTTTATGTCCTTGCCCAGAAAGCAATTTTGTTTTCTACAGGGTCCATCTAGAATTCCCGAATTTCAGGTTGGTGAGAAGAAAGACAAAGGGGGTTGGGGGCCTTCCTTAGCTTGGAGAGGAGAAATGAGCAGTGTCTGAGCCCTACAAGAAATCTACACGCCTGCCTTTGAGGCAAAGGACAGCCCCCGCAAGAGCCAGTACACCGCTCCGGGTAGCCGTAGCTGGAAGAACAGGTTCCCCAGCTCTCAGCCCCGAAGTTCCAGTGCCCCCGCCACCTTCAGGTACCCCAGCTCCAGACCTCAGCGGCACCAGCCCTCGGTCCTGAAGCCTGCCGGAGGCGCGTAGTCGCGTTCCCACCCGCTACCCGAACTCACAGCCAGTCTCCTTCTTGATCTCTTCAAGCTCTTCGTCCCGCAGTAACGTAGAGGCCCGAGACCCCATCACTGAGTCAGGAGCTCCTCCGGGAGCAGGCGCGCAAGAAGGGACTGCGGCAGTCGGAGGGAAGGGGGGGAAAGAGGAAGGACCAGGGGTCAGGAAGGTAGAGGGTAGCGTATCCACCGCCGACTGGGGACGGTACCCGTGGGTGGTGCGCGGCCGGGGGCGGCCTCCAGGGTGGCCAATCAGGAGCGAGGCTGAGCCCGGCGCCGGAGACGACGTCGTCGGTGATCTTAGCTCAGGCAGCAGAATGAATCACCAGAGCGCCCAGCCGAGTAGCTTTACCGATAAGCCCCGCCCCCGGAACTGTGATGCAACTCCTTAAAAGGGCAATGCCACTCTGGCTCTAGCGACCGCAATTAAAGGGGCAATGCCGTTGATTCACTTTACAACAAGCTAACTTGTGACAGGCAGCCCGTAACCAAGCAGGGTCTCACAGAACTATAACATAGAAATCCCACCCTATGGGTAGCAGTCGGCGCAGAAAAACAATAAAAATAGACAAAACGTCGCTTGGGCTAACTCTAGGGTGTGTCTCCTGGGAACCGCAAGCTGGGAGTTGCATTTCTTTATTTTTCTGAGAACCCCTCTCTCCCTCCTGGCCACTAGGGGCACTGGGAAATCTGTCTCAGGGCCGCGCTCTGATTGGCTCTTCAGGAAACAGCTGGACCTCTTGTTGGGCGCGTCCGTTGAGTTGAGCGGGTTCCCTGTGCTCCCTAAGTTTCCCTTGTCCTTAGATAACCGCCGCCTTGGGCTTGGAACTCGCCCAGAGTTCTTCTTCAACAGCAATCCAGTTTTAAAGTTGTAAAGACTGAAGCTGGAGGAACTCACCGTTTGGCGAAAACTGGGTCAGGATTTCCCAAACTCCCTTCGGATAAAAACCCAAACAGCAGAGAAGAGTAAATTCCTAGTGTATGGTTCGCCTTTTATTATTATTATTTTATTACTTTGCCTTTAAAATGAGGAATTTTGCATTTTGTTCCTATGACACATTTTTATTTTCTTGAAGAAACCCTACCTGTTAAATTAGTACACCCTCTCAGGTGAACTACCGGTAGGTCTTTTCCTGTGCCTTTTAAGAACCTCCTCACACCACCCCTGAAGTGTTTTTTTTCTTTTTAAATTTTTAAAATTTAATTTTCACACACACACACACACATATCGATTTGCTGTTCCACTTATTTATGCATTCATTGGTTGATTATTGTATGTGCAGGGGCCTGGGATCAAGCCCCACAGCCTTCCCCACCTTGGCCTAACTGAGCTGCTGGGCCAGGCCTTGAGATGTTTTGTACAGATTAGGTTTGAGATATGATTAGAACCAGATTCTAAGCGCTATCACTTAATACCTACACACTGCGGGGCTCTTAGCAAGCTGCCCAATTTAACTTGGGTTATTAGTTTTTACCTTTGCCTAAGACTTTGATGGCTTACCACGAGACCTAGGTTCTAGACTCACTGAGTTGTTTTCATTACTGATTTGCTCTTGAGGGAGCTGGTGATGTCTGCTTCCAGGTCCAGAGTGTGATGGTTTTGATATGCCTGTCTAGAAGCCATAGGAGCTTCTTTTTAATCTTGTGTGTATGGGTATGGTAGAAAAATCTTGATGTCAGCCACCTGAGTGTCCCTGTTGTGAGTCCGTCTTGAAGCCCATCTCTAGATCCTGACCTTAGTTTTTCCTTCCTAATCTTGAATCTTCCATTTGCAGGTGTCCTCAGTCAAAGCTTTCTTTGCTTTGTGTTAATGTTTGTTTGTTTGTTTCTGACTTTAGCATTTCTTAAGTTGCCTTACTGTCCGAGCATTTCACAAACTTTTGTTTCTTATCTTTTAAAAATATAAGTGAATTTTTGGTCTGATTTTTCCAGTATTATGTCCTATTGTTTCTGTGAAAATTCCCCTTTTGCCTATTGGATTGACTTAAAAAAAGAAAAATGATTTTTTCAGACACTTTGGTGACAATATTCTTTGGATGCTTGACGCTTGATCTTGCCCTAGACTACACATACCCTCCCCTAGGTGCCTGGTTTTAGTTCAGGTTCCATTACCTTCTAAATGTGTGACTTTGGGCAGGTGTCTTAAATTGTTAAGCCTCGGTTTCTGCATATGTAAATTAGGCAGTGGTTGTTGTAGGCAACAAATAACATTTGTGAAAGCACTCTCCTAGGGGTGTCCAACCTGGGGCCGTGGGCTGTTTACGGCCCAGGATGGCTATGAATGTGGCCCAACACAAAATCGTAAATTTACTTAAAATATTGTGAGATTTTTGTGTGTGTGTGATTACATGTTGCAGTGTATTTAATTTGTGGCCCAAAACTACTCTTCTTCTTTCAGTGTAGCCTTGAGACACCACAAGTTTGGACACCCCTGCTAGACCTTAAAATATAAAAATATAGGTTATGTATCTAGCTTAAATTACTACTTATCTTCTTACCTTCTTCCTAGTTGAATTATGCCTTAATTATTGCATCAATTTTCATTTTAAAGTAAATTGCTAATTCAGTGGTTGACTATTTGTAGTGTGGCAAAGGCAAGCAGCTTCAACCATAGAGGAAAACTTATCTGGGGTTCTATATGCAAGAACATCCAAATAACAGGATTCTAAAAGATACTTTAAAAAAGATTCATCTTTTAATATACAGTGTTACACTACAAATATGAGTGTCTACTATGAATGATACTTATGTCTATAAGATAAAGTTTTTTCTTTGTACATTTCTGCATTATCATTCTTTATAATAAGCACGCATCATTTTCACAAAACAGTTGGATTTATAAAACTTGTGTATGGCATGTGGCAGTTTAATCTGTTAGGTGATGACTTGTTGATGACACTCCGGCAGCCCAGTGCCCGAGCTGTGGCCCAGGTTGGATGGAATGGCCCTGGCAGTGACATGGCAGCTGGAATGGTAATGGATAAATTGTGAGAGTTCTAAGTCACTTATGATTTGGTTGGAAATGTCAAACTCTGGAAATGTTACTGATCTAGAAGGGGCTAGATCCAGAAGAGGGTAGGTAGATCACAGACATTTCTGGGTAAACAGCTTATTGCAGCATGTGTCACAAATGTTGTTAGTATCAATTTTTGTTCATTTGTTCTTTTCATGTTTTGGGTTGGTATTAAGAAGGTATAAGTGTGTGCCATTTAAAAGCCTCTAAGTGCTTATTTATTTAGCAAAGGAAGGAAAGAGTGTATTACCGCATTTTATAGACAAAAAAGCCAAGCCTACCTTGCCTTAAGTCCTATGGTTTTCTGTTTCCCATGTAAATATTAGAGTTGGTGCTTAAAGAGATCTTTTTCTCATTATCATTCTAAAAAGTTGAACGAAACTGAATTACTCTCATAGTTTTTATTTTCTTGTCCCTTCCAGGTATGGGGAAAGAGGAAAAAAACCCACTCTTCCCAAAATATTTTTAAAATAGTAGATCTCTTTTATTTTCAAATGCTTAGATACTCAAAGAAGATTATGTGAAGACTGCTTCTGGAATCAAAAGGCATGGATCTCAGCAGTGACTACCATTTCCTCAATCAGATTTTGTGGAGAAGGGTGAAACTCACATTAGTCTGTGGCATCTTTGAGGGAGTGCTCCAGCATGTGGACCCTAACAAGATTGTTGTCCTGAAGAAAGGTCTCTTGTTATTTCTCATACTCTTCTGCCATTTAATAGAGATTAATAACTGAGTTCGAATGATGACTGTGGGCTCCACAGGGATCGTTAGTAGGCATTATTCCTATTTTAGGCAAGGGGTAAGAGGAAGATTAGAATGCTATTTTCTCTAGCAGAACAACATAGCTGCATTTGCCAATTTGTCTCCATTTCTGTACTTTTATTGACATGATAGTGGACAATTTCAATATAGAGAGTTTTTTGATTGGGTAGTTCTTTTCATTTTTCTCCATATACATCTTGAAATTATAAATAACTTCTCCATTAGTTAGAATTGCTTTCATCTTCAACAGACAAATGCACAAAGACATTTTTCTTATGCAAAAAGAAGTCCATAGGTAGGTAGGTTGCTTAGGAATAGTGCACATGCCAGGAGGGATCTCATGCCTTGTGCTCCCGCTCTGCCACCTCAGTGATTGTCTATTGGGGTGGCCAAAAAGTCCATTTAGTGTTTTCTGCAAAAAACCCCCCAAAACCATGCATTTTTCATTTTCTCGAATAACTTTCTTGATTTGGATATTTTGAGTATGTCAGCTATCTCCTGCTATTGGCTTTTACTGGGTAGAGGCCAGGGGTGCTTCTAAACATCTTCCAATGCGTTAGACTGTCCCATAGTAAAGAATTATTTGGCCAAAATGTCAATAGTACCAAGAAATTTCACAAACCACTTTTGACATGTTCCATCAGTCACAGTACCTTCTCCATACACTGCACAAATCTTTTTTTGCATTTCCATTGTGTTTTTACCTTTCTTGAAATAAAGCAAAATATGCCAAATATGTTACATATCTTCTTCCATCTTCAATATTAAAATAACTGCACAAAACCCCACTGATTTTGGTAAGGTTTTTTTTTAAGTGCACGATAATATGACAACTGTCACAATACAATCTAACAAAATTGTTACAATTGAAGTTAAAACAACTAAGCACTACTACAGCCATCATACAGAAAAAACTAAATGAACTATTTGGCCAACCCAATATTATTCTCATGGTAATAAAATAACCTACACCTGCCAGCTTCCCAGCTTCATTTCTGGTATATTACTAAGGATACAACTCAGGAACAGCCAAATGGGAGAGATGCGTAGGGCAAGGTATGTGGGAAGGGACTCTCTCATGCCCTCTCTGGGTGTGCCACTCTCCTGGATCTTCCATGTGTTTACCTTGAAGCTACAATATGTAGTTTTTTATTCAGCTAGAATATTGACTTGCTAGGGTAGTTGTTTTCCTGGCATGGTAAGTTTCAAGTTCACTATTAAAATATGCATAAAGGGCATTTGAGAGATTAGTGTTATTGTTAACCATATTATGACTTTTGTGGGCTAGCATTAATTCACTTGGTAACTATTTATTGGTAGTTTTATATCCCAGGGTTGTGTTAGGTAGTAAGGATATAGATAAGAGTAACATCTCTGCCCTGGCTGGTGTGGTTCAGTGTGTTGAGTGCCGACCTGTAAACCAAAGGGTCGCTGGTTTGATTGCCAGTGAGGGCACACGCCTGGGTTGCAGACCAGGTCCCCAACAAGGCCTGGGTTGAAGGCATGAGAGGCAACCACGTGTTGATGTTACTCTCTCTTTCTTCTCTCCTTCCTCTCTCTTAAATGCGTAAAATCTTTAAAAAGAAAAAAAACCAAAACACTGTCCCCATACTCAAAAAACTTAGCCTAGTAATGAGACATAAGGAAGTGTTAATGCGGTACTACAGTGTGATATCCTCTCTGATAAAGGGACGCACAAGATGCATTGGAAACACAAAGGTTCAGGTACCGGTAATTTAGATCTGAGTGGTAGGATTAGTACAGTGGGGAAGGCTTCCCTAAAGGAGGAATTGATGGCAGAACTTTATTCAGGTGAGTAGGAATTAACTGGATGGGAAGAAAGGGGCAGGCTGTTTTAAGCGAGTGGTTCTCAAACTTTGTGCATCAGAATAACCTGGAAGATTTGTTTTTTTAAGGTCTAGGACAAGGATCAAAATTTACATTTCTGACAAGTTTACAGGTATTGTTGATGCTATGCTGGGGAGCACTTTGAGAGAACTATTGTTTTAAGCAGAAGTAGCAGCATGTACAAAAATATAGAGACATGAAAATTTACTGCATTTAGAAAACCTAAGTAAATTTTAGTGGTGAAGATGTGAGAAATAAGGCTGGAGAAGTAGGCATGGATAATTTAGAAGGATCTTACATATCATATCATTTTGACACTTCTGAAAGCAATGTGAAACAATCTGAAAGATTTTTAAGTGAGGTGTGGCTCAGTGGATTGAGCACTGGACTGGGAAGCAAAGGGTCACTGGTTCGATTCCCAGTCAGGGCACATGCCCGGGCTGCAGGCCAGGTCCCCAGTAGGGGATACATAAGAGGCAACCACACAGTGATGTTTATCTCCCTCTCTTCCCCTCTCTCTAAATAAATAAATTAAATTTAAAAAAATTTTTAAGTGGGAGGAATAAGAATTTTCAAGTTAGTTACTTGCAAATTTTAATGCTGTGTCATTAGGAACCATGCTCAGGTGCTAGAAGGATTTGCTTCCAGGGGCTTAAACAAATTAGGATTTTATTCTCTCTTATAAGGCAGACATCCCAGGCCTATTGTGACACTCCCCAAAGTTGTCAGGGATCTGGGGTTTTTCATCTTTCTGCTCTTCCATCTTTAGCACATGACCTCAAACCTCGGAGTTCCAGACAAGAGGAAGAGGAAATACAGTGAAAGGGTATTCCACCCAGCTGAGTCAGTCCCCTAAAAGATGCGCTGGAAGTCCAGTAGGACACCACTGTCTACAGGGAGGTTGAGCGTGTTTCTAGCCTGAATAGATGATACTGAGTAGACAATAATCAGTAAATGCCTCATGCTTGTTCAACAAAGCATTCAGTCCAAATGAAATATTTTGGTAAGTTTCTCTCTAGTCTTTAGTGACACAGATTTATGTAATTGACATAATATAAGTCTGGTATGTCGTATACACAGTTGTTTTAGCTTCCATTATTACAAGTATTTTCTCATGTAACAGCTGCTGTGAGCATTTCCATCTAGATAAATAACACCATGTTGTACACGTGACATCTAAACTCCCAATTCCTTAACTACTATGAGGAATTTGATTGTTGTCCCTGCCAATTAATATTTTTAGCATGTAGCATGTTGTGAGCATGAACCCTAGAAATAGTTAGCTGCCTTAAAATTCTTCTGGAGTTTGATGGAATAAAAATCAATGAAAACATAGTAAGTATATATACTTAGCCCCAAAGGCTTTAGCATATTCTTGGAAGAAGTTTAAATTTTTATTTATTATTGATTTTTAGAGAGAGAAAAACATCAGTTTGTTGTTCCGCTTCTTTATGCTTTCATTGGTTGATTCTTTTAAGTGCCTTGACCAGAGAATCAGACCTGCAGCCTTGGTGTATTAGGATGATGATGCTCTAAACAACTGAGCTACCCAGCCTTTGCTTCTTTGGAGTAGTTCAGATTCAGTGTGCTACTGCTGCCCTTTTAGTTCCTCGCAGGTTCCCTCTGTTTTTTTTTTTTTTTTTCTTTTTAATCCTTACTCAAGGACATGCTTATTGATTTTACAGAAAGGGGAAGGGAAGGGGAAGAAAGGGAGAGAGACATCAATGTGAGAGAAACATTGATTTGTTGCCTCTTATACATGCCCTGAACAGGGACTAAACCTGCTACCTAAGCGTATTCCTTGACCAGGAATCAAACTTGCAATCTACTTGGATTATGGGACAATGCTCCAACCAATTAAGCCACAGCGGCCAGAGCGGTTTCCTCTGTTTTTTAGTCTACTTGATTCAAAACTATAGCTTTGTAATTTTTTGTTCACTCTTCATTCCTTGGGAAAAATAATTTGGGAATTTTTTATAAAACTCAGATTGGGCACTTTTGAGAAGCATCATATTTTCTTATAGTTTTAGGGAATATTATTTTTTATTAACGAACTGAATTGTTTTCTATAACAGTGAAGAATGTGGAGACTGGTCGAAGTATCCCAGGAGTGAAGATGTTTTTTGGCCATGAGATTGTGAATGGTGAGAGCTTCATATTCCTGGAATTCTGATATTGGGATTTTCATTAGTAAGAAATTCACTGCACTACCTCATTCTAATGTTTGAAAAAATATATTATCTTGCCTTTAATATTGCATGTATGAACTCTTAAAGTTGGTATTTGAGAGTTGACCCTTACTGTTTCGATGGATATTATGAGCAGGATAGTCGTTAGTCATCTTGGTTTCACAATGTGAGGGTGGCTGGTGCTCACTACTAGAACTCAGCCACCAGACAGGAATCTGAACAGAAAGGAATTGTGTTGCTCAGCAAGCAAGTTTAACACTACTAGTTCATAGTACATTCATAGTCCCTTGTCTGAAACCTTGAGACTAAATGTTTCAGAGTCCAGAATGGTTCAGGACTTTTGGAAAACCTAACACAGGATATGTACTGTTCATATTACATAATACCTCAAATGGATCTGGTCAACACTCTATAACGAAGTGCATTTCTACAGAGAAATGGGCGGATAATCATATTAAGTGGAATAATATAGCATTATAAATAGCATGTCAGTTTGGGTTTCCTACTAAAAGAGTTACCAAAACTTTTCTTGGTTTGCAGAGCTTTTTTGGGTTTTGGAATCACAGGAAACAGCCCTGTTCTTTATTTCTGCCAACCAAAGCCATTTGGCAAGAATAGGTACAGTTGTTTGCCTGAAAGAATACAGAAGCTCAGCTGGTCCATGTGCTTCAGACAAGCCAAATGGGCTAAGAAAATGGCTGGGAGCAGGAACTGTTTTTGCTTCCAAGAGCTCAAAAGCAGAAAGCCCACCAAGGAGGAATGAAGATCAGTGCAGGGTGGAGAGGGTGGTAGGGAGGGAGGTCTCAGACTGCATAGGTTTCTGTCTTCTTACCATTTGGGCAAATATGAGGAAAGGAAAGGACTCCTATAAATGAGATTACTGCTGTTTGAAAGATTACTTTGTTTTATAAGAAAAGTAAGATTTAGGGAGAGATGAAAATCTTGCCAAATTAATGACTGCCAATCCAGACCCACTTCTAGTCAACTATCTAACTGTCCTTTGTCACTGAAGATGCTACTGTAAGCACTCTGTCCCTGGAACACCTTTCTATAACATGGCAGTGAGAGTGGTGGCAGTAGTGGGATTTTTCATTGTGTTTTAAGTATTAGCCTTTGCAGAGGAGCAGAGCTCTGGACTGGCTCCAAGCTAGGCTGTGGATGGGCTCATAATGAGAGGTGAAGGGATCAGTACTACCAGCTCCCTAACTCAGGAGAATACTAACCATTGACTAGCTTGTGGTCTGTACACATGGATTTCATCTCCTCCTAAATTCTTTCTCAAGGCTTAGTGTTTGTTCATCACTGTTAAGCTCAAAAAATGACTTCCTCCTTCTTTGCCCTGTGTCTCAATCAGGGGTGGAGGGGGTCTCCCTGAAAAGCACCTTGAATAAGAATTATCAAGATGAAGGGTAATAATGGGCTGATCATTGTTTTTAGTGAATTTCACCTTCTCTGCCCCTGGCTCAACACTTCTAGGTAGTGCAGGGGAAAGAGACATTTGAGAGAGGCCCTTGACAGCCTTTCCCCCTGAAAAGTAACTAAGTGTACTTACTTGAATCAAGATGCCATTAATTGTAACATACACTATTATTTTTCCCATCCTAAGAAGGAAAAAAAAGCTGCCAGTTAAATTGTCATGTGCAGTTACTGTAAATCATATACAATTTCAGAGCTGTTTAAAATGTGCCTGATCAAATCAATGATATATGATATTTCCTACATTCCCTTGTACTGCTAGGTCAAAAATAGTTTCTGAATCTCATGGAATGTTTTCTCTTATATATCTTTTATTACTTCCAGTCTAGCTTTTATTACCTTTCATGTCACTGAACTACTAATGTAGCAGTCTATGAGAGTTTTGAAGGGGACAGTTCTGTAAATGATTTTGTAGAAAACCCCCAAACAGTATATAGTGTGAGGGAAAGTGCATTAGGATGAGAATGAGTAGAAGAAAAAAGATATCTCTAGAACCAATCTGTATTACCAGAAAGGTGCCTTGGAACACAAAGGGTAAAGGGCACATGTAAAGAGTTTTCTAATCCTTCTGAAGGCCAAGCTACATAGAGATATAGTGATAGGCATTTGGATAAAGAAGAAGTGCTACATATATACAATGGAATATTACTTGGCCATGAAAAGAATGAAATTTTACCATTTGCAACAACATGGGTGAACCTAGAGGGTATTATGCTTAGTGAAACAAATCAGAGAAAGAAAAATATGATTTTACTCATATATGGAATCTAAAAAACAAAATAAATGAACAACAGAACCGAAACAAATTCATAGAGAATCAGCTGGTGGTTGCCAGAAGGGATGGAGGTTGGGAGACTGGGTGAAAAAAGTGAGGGGATTAAGAACCACAAATTGGCAGTTACAAAATAGTCATGGGGATATAAAGTATAGCATACGGAATTCAGTCAATAATATTGCAGTAACTATATATGGTGCCAGGTGTCTGGGTGATCACTTAGTAAGTTATATAAATGTCTAACCACTATGCTGTACACCTGAAACTAACACAATACTGAATGTCAACTGTAATCGAAATGATAGTCTTTTCTACTCTCTTTTATAGATAGCGTATAAGGTCCTCCAGGGACCAACATTTCATTTCTAATTACTGTCTGTGGTATACAGTCAGACATCCACAGCCCATCTGAGGATAGATGGGGTGTTAATTGCTTTCAGGTTGGAAACTGTTGGAAGCCATTTGTTTATTTTACAGTGGAGCTACTGGATGAAGCAGGACAAACTTCATTGGGAGAAAAGTCATCCTCTGTTAGGTATGATGGAATAATTTTCTTAATTATGATGTTACCCAAATGTACACGTCAGGGTAGAATGTCTTAACTCTAATTCACTAGCTGGGTAATTCCTAAAATGACCTGAGGTAATAGAAATGAGAAAAAAATAGATGGGTATTTTCCCCATCTTTAGATGGTATATCCAAGTCAGGTAAGCAGTGGATGAATGGGCCAGCTATGAAACAGATGAATGTCTAGAGTTCTTATCATTGACATGTGGCAAAATCTGTGTATGGCTTTAACAACAAAGAACAATTCACCTGAGTGTTGCTTTTTTGTAAGCACAGTCCAAATACAGAGAGCACCAGGATGGATAAAATGAAAAATGAAGACCTAAGTGTATGTGAGCTTCCTTCTCCTGCTTTTGAGGCACCAACCACCTCTCTCCTGAATGACCTCAAGTACAGCCTGTCGGGTGAGTGCTGGGCCTCTCTTTATTGTGGTTCACAACTCTTCAGAGTTGGCATGACCCTGAGTCAGGGTTCCATGTGGAATGTTCAGCTAAGTCATTGCTTCTTAGTCATTGGATTAAGATAACATCTTGCTTCCTTGGTCGATGTAATATTTGAGTGCACACTATATCTGGACATTTGGTATACTGAGGTGTGGTATCTGTGCCCTCATTGAGCTCTGGTTTAGGAAACACACACTAAATAATTAAATAAGATACATGGCTATAATATATAGTGTGCTAGTGCGAGATGCTGTGGAGAGAAAAAAGGAAGAAAGAGTGGAAGTCTGTGGAGAGGGTGGTTTTACAATTTAGGGTGTCCAGGATACACCTTCCTGAAATGGTGACATGAGTAATGGCCCGGAGGAGGCGAGGGGTGGAGCTATATGGGTATCTGTGGGAAATATTTGGGGAGCAGGAAAGAAAACAAATACAAAGGCCCTGAGATGGGAACACGTCAGGGTCTTGACATGACAGCAAGGAGATCAGTGTGCTGGAGGAGAGTAGAGGAGATGAAGCGGGGTCAGTGGATCATGGGAGACATTGTAATTATTGAAGTGGCTTTTACTCTGAAGTGAGAAGAGAAGCCACTGAGGAGTTTTTGGATTTATCATTTCCCCAATGACTAAGGATTTTGAAGATCTTTTTATGTGTTTATTTCCCATTGAATATCTTTGCTAAAATGTCCGTTCATATCTTTTGCTCATTTTTCTTATTGAAGTATTTTCTTATTATTCAATGTTAGGCGTTCTTTATATATTCTGGGTACAAGCCTTTTCTCATAAATGCTTTGTAAATATTTTCTCTAAACCTGTGGCCTGGCTTTTCATTCTCTTAAAGTATCAAAGGGCAGACTTTTAAAATTTTGATGAACCACATTTTATCTATATTGTCTTTTATGGATAATGCTTTTGATATTATTTCTAAGAAATTTTTTCATAACCCAAAGTTACAAAGATTTTCTCCATATTTTCTTCTAGCTATTTCATAAGTTTTAGGTTTACATTTAGGTCTATGGTCCATTTTCAGTTAATCTTTGTATAGATGTGAGGTATGAATCAAAGTTTCTTTTTTGCATATGAATAACCAGTTGTTCCAGCACCATTTGTTTAAAAGACTATATATTCTTCACTCAATTATGTTTATGCACCTTTGTCAAAAATCAGTTGTCTATAAATGTGTAGGTTTATTTCTCAACACTCTATTCTCTGACATTGATCTATTTTTCTATCTTTACACCAACAATAGACTGTTTACAATCAATTTATGCTTGAAGTCTGGTGATGTTCTTTTTCAAAGTTGTTTTGTCTATTCTCAGTTTTTTAAATTTCCCTATGAACTTTAAAATTAGCCTGTTAATTTCTACCCAAAAAAACCCCACTGCAATTTTTATTGAGATTGCATTGAATTTATAGATAGGGAAATATTGGCATCTTAACAATATTAAGTATCCCAGTCTATTTACCTAGTATATCTTTCCATTTCTTTAGATTTAATTTCTCAGCAATGTTTTATAGTCCCCAGCATGTCTTTATATTTTTTGCCATATTTATCTCTAAGTATTTCATATTATACTATTGTATACTATTTTAAAACTTTTATTTCCCATTGGAAAGTTTTGAGCAGTAGAGTAACATGATCTGACTTCTGTTTGAACAAGCCTCTCTGAAGGCTGTATAGAGAAATGCTGACAAGAGGGCAAAGATGAAAGCATGTACAGGAGGCTATTGAAATATTTTAAGATGAGTGGGTATGATGGGGCTTGGACTGTAGTAGTAGCTGTGTGGATGGTAAGAAGTGGCAGCCCTGACCCATGTGGCCCAGTGGGTAGGGCGTCATTCCACAAAGCAAAAGGCCACTTGTTCAATTCCTGGTCAGGTAACATGCCTGGGGTTCAGGTTCCATCCCTCTGTTGGGGCACCTACAAGAGGCAATAGATCCATAGTTCTCTCTCTCATCGATGTTTCTCCCTCTCTTTCTCCCTCCCTTGCCCTCTCTCTAAAAATAAATAAAATCTTTAAAAGAAAAAAAGAAATGGTGGAATTCTGGATGTATGTTGAGGTGGAGCATACACGGCGTACTGATGGATCAGATGTGGATATGAGAGAAAGAGAAGAATCAAGGATGACTTCAGGGGGTTGAGCCTAAGTTATTAAGCCGAGATGGGAAAGACTATGGGTGGAAAAGGTTTTGGGGAGATAATTAGGACTTTAGTTTCTGTCAACCTAAGTTTGAATGTTAAGTCTAGATATGAGGGGAAAGGTCTGAGGTAGAGCTATAAATTCAAGAGTTAGCCTGTAAGTGATATTTAAAATCTTGAGACTAGAAGACATAGCTCACCAGAAGAGTGAGTATGGTTAGAAAAAAGAAAGAGGTTCCTGGACTGCGTCCTGTGCCACTCCAAAGTTTTAGAGGTTGGGAGATGAAGAAGAACTACATGTTATACTGTAATTGTAATCTTTTCAATTACATAATTTAAAAATATTTAATTTTCAGAACCTAGAGAATTCCAAAAGGTTGGACATTGGCCTTTCTCCAGGACTAATTTTTTTTAATTAAAAAATTTATTTTAAACTGTAATTTTTTTGTTTTGAATATGCTTTTGCGACAGCATGGATGGACCTGGAGATTATTATGCTAAGTGAAATAAGCCAGCCAGAAGAAAAAAAAAACACATGGTCTCACTTAGATGTGGGTTCTAATAAACCAAATAAACTGCTGAACAAAAAACAAAACAAACCCCAGAGGTATGGATACATGGAACAGACTGGGGAGGGAGACACTAGATGAAAGAAGGGGAAGAGATTAGCCAAAGAACATATAAGCATAACCCGCACACAGACAACAGTGTGGTGATGGCCAGAGGGAAGCAGGGTGAGGGCTGGGTGGAGACAAGCAAAGGGGTGGAGTGAAATGGGGACATCTGTGATAATGTCAACAATAAAAATAAAGTTTAAAAAAGTGCATATCTTGAAATATTTTAGGACAACCTATAGGAAGAAAACATTCCTGGATTATCACAGGAAATGACTGAATAGTCCAATTCATAAAATTATCAATGGTGGGGCTTTTGTTTATTCTCAGTTGACAAACAGGATGCTAATAGTGTTCACTGTGTGATGGGCTGATGCAGGCGATAGTAAAATAACATTGGATGTTTGAGTTACAATAGAGTAGGAATTTATTAATATGGCTAAAATTAGTGGGAAGGCTACTCTATTTCCAAGGAAGACAAATATATCTCATACCGTCATTCCCCTGTAGAGGAAGAAGAGGTGACATACACAGTCGTTGATCAGTTCCAGCAGAAGTTTGGTGCCGCAGTAAGTATCACCTCATTCATGCTCAGTATTGTCTGCATATGAGTATCATGTCTATGTCTCACACATTTTTCTCTTACTATAAGATTACTGATGTTTTCTCTAATAATTTAACAAAATATTTGAGTGCCTACTGTATGCCAGACATTGTTCTGAAGTTTGGGATAAAACAAGAATCAGTTTCCAGCCCTCAAGGAGCTTACATTTTAGTGCAAGAAGATGAATAATTATATATCACCTGGTGATAAGATTTATGAAAAACAAATGAAGTGTGGTGTGGTGAATAGAGCGACAGAGAGTTTCTGTTTTTAGACAGAGAAAACCTCTGTGAAGAGGTGACTTTGGAACACAGACCTGAAAGAACAGAGCCAAGGATGTGGCTACCTAAGTTAAAGAAATTAAAGAAGGTGTAATTAGCAAGTGCCAAGGCCCTGAAACTGGAGCACGTGTGGCTTGTGTGAAGGAACAGCAGGGAGGTTAGTGTGGCAGGACCACAGTGAAGAAGAGTAACAGGAAGTGAGAAGAAACAGGAAGTAGTTCAGGTAGGGCTTTTTTAGACATTATAAGGATTTTGAATTTGGCTTGAGTGAGATGGACAACCCCTGGCACTTTTAGAGGAAAGTTGGAAATTTGTTTTTACTTATGTTTTAAAGACACAATTCTAGTTGCTCTGTTTGGGCAGTTTTTCTATAACCATTTATTATTTTGAGGCATGGCAGCTTAGGGGTATAGTTCACAGTTGGACTTCTGGGGAGTCATTATGCTTTCTGTTTAGGTGCAAGCTTATGCTTGTGTCTGCATGGGTACATTTTGTAAAAATGTTTTAAAGATTTAATTAATTTATTTCTAAAGGGAGAGAGAAAGAGAGAGAGAGAAACGTCAATGTGTGGTTTGCCTTTTGCACGCCCCAGCTTGGGACCTGGCCTGCACCCAGGCATGTGCCCTGACTGGGAATCAAATCGGCAACCCTTTGGTTCACAGGCCAGCACTCAATCCACTGAGCCGCACCAGTCTGGGTTTTTTTTTAATTTTTAAATTCTATTTTATTGATTATGCTGTTACAGTTATCCTGATATTTCCCCCATTGCCCCCCTCCACCCAGCACCCCCTGCTCCCTCAAACAATGTCCATTGTTAATGTCCAGGGGTCATATGTATAAGTTCTTTTCTTTTTAATTTTTTTAAATTTTTTTATTGATTATGCTGTTACAGTTGTTCTATTCCCCCTTTCATTCCCCTCCACCCTACCCCCCATCCCCTCCATTACCCCCCCTTTAGTTTATGACCATGTGTCTCAAGTCCTTTAGATTCTATATTTCCCATGCTATTCTTGCCCCCCCCTTCTGTTTTCTATCTACTGTCTATGCTACTTATTTTCTGTACCTTCTCCCCCCTTCTCCTCCTCCCACTCCCCTGTTGCTAACCCTCCTTGAGATCTTCATTTCTATGTTTCCACTCCTGATCTAGCTGTCCTTTTAGTTTGCTTTCATTTTAGGTGTGGTTGTTAATAACTGTGAGTTTGTTGTCCTTTCACTGTTCATGTTTCTTTAACTTCTTTTTCTTAGATAAGTCCCTTTAACATTTCATATAATAAGGGCTTGGTGATGATGAACTACTTGAATTTGATCTTATCTGAGAAGCACTTTATCTGTCCTTCCATTCTAAATGAAAGTTTTGCTGGATAGAGCAATCTTGGTTGTAGGTCTTTGGATTTCATGACTTGGAATACCTCTTTCCAGCCCCTTCTTGCCTGTAAGGTCTCTTTTGAGAAATCAGCTGACAGTCTGATGGGGACTCCTTTGTAGGTGACTGTCCCCTTAGCTCTTGCTGCTTCTAGGATTGTCTCCTTCATTTTAATTTTGGCGAATGTAATTATGATGTGCCTTGGTGTGTTCCTTCTTGGGTCCAACTTCTTTGGGACTCTCTGAGCTTCCTGGATTTCCTGGAAGTCTATTTCCCTTTGCCAGATTGGGGAAATTCTCCTTTATTATTTGTTCAAATAAGTTTTCCACTGGCGGCTGTGCCTTTCCCCCTTCTGGTACCCCTATAATTCGGATGTTGGAGCGTTTAAAGATGTCCTGGAGGTTCCTAAGACTCTCCTCATTTCTTTGAATTCTTGCTTCTTGACTCTTTTCTGTTTGGCCATTATTTGCTTTCTTCTGGTCCACTCCATTGATTTGAGTCCCAGTTTCCTTTTCATTGCTATTGGTTTCCTGTGCAATTCCATTAATTTCAATTAGTTTCGCCTTCATATATTTGTCTAATTTGTGGGTATAATCAACCAGTTCTGTAAGGATCCTGATCACCAGTGTTTTAAACTGTGCGTCTGAGAGTTTTGCTATTTCTTCATCGCTTAGATCTATAGGTTCTGGGGCTTTGAGATCTTCCTGCACCATTTTTGGTCTGTTCGTGCCAATTAAGTGTGAGAAGCAGCGCCTTGAACTCCCAGGTCTCTGGGTTGTGACGCTGTATGTGGGGGCATGGTCAGAGTGGGGAATGGCGACCCCCTCTGCTGTTTCTCACAGCTGGGTGAGGAGCAGTGCTTAAGGTGGTTCCCTTGGGCCGGGCCACTCAGAGTCGCTGGGTTATGACGCTGTATGTGGAGGTGGGGTCAGAGCAGGGAAATGGCGGCGCCCTCTACTGCCGCTTGCCACAGGACCCGCCGGGCCCTGGTCCAACCGCCCACTCCCTCGCCTGTCCACCCACGCACAAATGCACGACCACAGTCAACACGCAGCACCGCTCCTCCGCTGTCTCCCCCACGGTCGCTCGCCTGGTTGCTCGCTCAGTGGCTCACTAGGTCCAGCCCTGTGCCTGGATTCCGTGCGTCTGGATTCCTCGAGTCTGGATTCCGCGCCTGAGTCCGTCTGACCGAGTTTTCCTGTGCAACCCCACTTCACCAGCCGCTGGTTTCGTCCCTTACCGGTCAGGCTGAAGAATTTGTTGTTAACGGACTTCCAAAAAGTTCAATTTTCCGTGTTCTGGTTGTGTTTTCTGTTGCTAATATCTAGTTGTCTCTAAACTTGGTTGTGTGAGAAGGCACGGCACATCCACCTATGCCTCCATCTTGGCGGAAGTCCTGTATAAGTTCTTTAGCTAATCCATTTCCTATACTGTACTTTACATCCCCACACCTATTCTGTAACTACCTATTAGTACTTCTTAATCCCCTCACCACTTCACCCATTTCCCCTCCCCCTCTCCCATCTGGCAACCTACTGGTAACTTCTCTTGCTGTTAAGGGTCTCTCTTTATCTTTAACCATTGGCCTTTTAATAATGATGTGTATCTTGGAGTGGACCTCTTTGCATTCACCATAATTGGGACTCTGCACTTCTTGGACTTACATGTCTTTTTCCTTCACCAAATTAGGGAAGTTTTCTTTCCCTATATTTTCAAAAAGGTTTCCAATTTCTTGCTCTGCCTCTTCTCTTTCTGGTACCCTTATGAAGCAAATGTTGGACCTCTTAAAGTTGTCCCAGAGACTGTTTATACTATCCTCATTTTTTTGGATTATTTTTTCTTCTTGTTGTTCTGTGTGGTTGTTTTTTGCTTCCTTATGTTCCAAATCATTGATTTGATTCTTGGCTTCATCCACTCTACTCTTGTTTCCCTGTAAAGTGTTCTTTATTGCAGTTAGTGTGTCTTTCGTTTCTGACTGGGTCTTTTTATGTTGCTGAGGTCCTCCTTAAGGTCCTTGAGCATCCTTATAACAGTGTTTTGAACTCTGCATCTGAAAGATTGCTCATTTCCATTTCATTTAGCTCTTTTTCTGGAGTTTTGATCTGTTCTTTCATTTGGGCCATGTTTCTTCATCTCCTCATTTTGTCAACCTCCCTGCATTTGTTTCTATGTATTAGGTAGAGCTGCTTTGACTCTGCATCTTGGTAGTGTGGCCTAATATAGGTGTCATATAGGGTCCAGTGGCATAGCCTCCCCTGTCACTCAAGCTGGGAACTCGAGGTGCATCCTTTGTGTGGGTAGAGTACTCACTCTAGTAGTTGATCTTTGATTGCTGTTGGCAGATCAATGGGAAGGATTTACCCAGGCCAGTGAGCTGTAAGGACTGGCTATGACCACTGACCACCAACCTGCACCCTCCATGGAGGATCAGCTGTGCAGGGGCAGGGTGGCAGTGCTCTGATGTAGTCTGTAGCTGTTCACTGGTGTTTGACCCTGGGGTGTCCTGGGTGGTGCAAGTCAAAGTCAGCCACACCTGTGTTTTGCCCACAGCCACCCTGCCTGAACTGTAAAGCATTCTGAGATGGCTGCTACTTGTGTTGGGCTTATAGATTCCCAGGTGGAGCCAAGATGTGAGTCTAGCCTAGCTGCTTCTAGTGTCTAGCCTGGAGCTTACTGAGGCCTGCTGTTGCTTGTTTGATAGGATTTAGGAGCTAAGACCAACCATTCTTAAAGAAAAGCAGCTTGGGTGGGGCCATAAATTGGGCGGGGCAGAGCCTCTGTAGATCTCCTAGTGGGTTACCACAGTGTTAGCCTAGTTGATGGAATCTCAGATATGGTACCAGTCTACCAGCTCTTGTGATGAGAGCTCAGCAAAAGGACAGTGACCTCTGCTCATCCCAGTGCCAGACACTCATTCTCTCCCTGTGTACTAGAGCCTTTCAAGCTGCCACTCTGGTGCTGGAGCTCAGAGAGAGCGAGTCTGAGTAGGTGAGTCCATGTGTGGGTTCCCAAGAGGAACTGCTTAGGGCTCCAGCAGCCTCCTTCACCAACTCAATCTCTGCTCGTTTTTGCAGCCAGAAGTTGTGGGGACTTATCTTCCTGGCACTGGAACTCTTGGGTGGGGGGCCTGGGACTCCTTGCTCCTGAGATATCCCTCCTGAATTTTTACCCATGTGTGTGGGGCCAGCCCATTCAGCATCCTTACCCCTCCTACCAGTCTGGATATATGTGGTTTCTTTAACTCCGTTGTCAGACTTTCATTCAACTGGATTTCTGATGTTCCTGAGTGATGGTTATTCTATCTTTTAGTTGTTAAGTTTGATATAGTTGTGACAGTAGGCGAGCCATGTCTGCCTACACTGCCATCTTGACCAGAAGCCTCATGGGTACATTTTTTGAGAGAGCATTACCTTCCAACAGATTCTTTTTTTAAAAAAATAGCTTTGTTGAGATATAATGTATGTGCCATAAATTCACTGACTTAAAATTTACAGTTCTCTAACTTTTTTTTTTTAAGATTTTATTTATTTATCTTTAGAGGGGAAGGGAAGGAGAGAGGGAGAGAAATATCAATGTATGGTTGCTTCTAGTGCATCTCCTGCTGGGAACTGGCCCCTGCTGGGAACTGGCCTGCGACCCAGCCAGGCATGTGCCCTGACTGGGAATCAAACCATGCTCAATCCACTGAGCTACACCAGCCAGGGTTAGTTCTCTAACTTTTAATGTATTAAAAGAGTTGTGTACATACATCACCAAAATAATTTTTAGAACATTCTAATACTTCTGCAAGAAACCTCATACTCCTTAGCCATCACCTCTGACCCCTCCCTGGCCCCAGACAGTTGCTAACCTATTTCTGGCCTCTATGGATTTGAGTGTTTAAGGCATTTCATACAAATGGGACCATACAATATATTTTCATTTGTAGCTGACTTCTTTTGCTTAGCATAACATTTTAAAGGTTCATCTATGTAATAGCTTATACCAGTATTTCACTTACTTCTATTGCCAAATATTCCTTTGTTTGGATATACCACATTTAATTTATCCTTTTGCCATTTGAGGGACATGTGGATTATTTCTACTTTTTGGCTATTATAAACAATGCTGCTGTGAACATTCATGCACGGGTTTTTGTGTGGATATATGTTTTTATTTCTCTTGGATAGATACCTGGGAGTAGAATTGCTGTCAAATTTTTTAAGGATTGGTCATACTGTTTTCCAAGGCTGCTGTACCATTTGATCCCCCAGCAGGATGGGAGGGTTCTGATTTCTCCACATTCTCACCTGAAGTGTGGACTTGCTGTTAAACTGAGATGGGAAAGAGTATGGGTGGAAAAGGTTTGGGGAAGAAAATTAGGACTTTAGTTTCTGTCAACCTAAGTTTGAATGTAATTCTAGAGATGAGGAAAATGGTCTCAGGTGGAGATACAAATCCAAGACTTAGCCTCTAGTGATATTTAAAGCCTTGAGACTATGGTGCCTGTCATTTTGATTGCAGTCATCCTAGTGGATGTGAAATGGCATCTCACTGTGGTTTTGATTTGCATTTCCCTGCTAGCCAATAATGCTGACTATTTTTTAATGTGCTTTTTGGCTATTTGAATACCTTCTTCAGAGAAATGTCTATTTTTTGCCCACTTTTTTTGAGACTTTTTTTTTTTCAAATTACTTAATTGTTGTTCAATTACAGTTGTCTGAATTTTCTCCTCACCCCAGTCAAACCTCCCTCCCTCCCTTGCTTCCACCTTCCCCCTTGGTTTTGTCCATGTGTCCTTTATAGTAGTTTCTGACTTTTGCCCACTTTTAAATTAAGTTATAAGAATTCTTTCTATATCAACAGATTGCTTAAAGGGTCCATGACAACAACAGAAATGGAGTAAGAACTTTTGTTTGGGAAATTTGAAGAGGTAGTTGGGAATTCTTATCAATAGGGAAGTACAGCCTTTGTTTCCAGTTCTGCAGCCTTGTTGTTGATTGAGAATGAAACTAAACTTCATTCTCCTTTTTTCATTGATAAAAGATACTCTCTAAAGCACAGGTGACAAACACAAGGCCTTCGGGCTGAATCCGGCCCTCCACCTTGTTTTATTTGGCCTGGCAGCGCTGAACTCCTTGCCCCTACTTAAGAAGTAGCTACATTTATACAGTCCTAAAATTCCATTCGGCCTTTTGAAGGCAACTGCAAGGCTGATGTGGACCCCAGTGAAAATGAGTTTGACACCCCTACTCTAAAGGAAGATATTGTGTTAGTGTAAGTTACCACACCCTTGAATTCTTGAGTAATTTACCTACCTATAAAATACGGAGTGTCTTATATCATGCAGATATTTTTATAGATTGTGGATTAAGAATCCTAGAGTTATATAATCTTTTGAAATACTAGTAGGATAAGAGTATAGATAATCAAAGGACCATAGTCTTGAGTAATTTAATGAATCCAA
Source organism: Artibeus jamaicensis (assembly GCF_021234435.1). Classification (NCBI taxonomy): domain Eukaryota; kingdom Metazoa; phylum Chordata; class Mammalia; order Chiroptera; family Phyllostomidae; genus Artibeus; species Artibeus jamaicensis. The sequence continues at coordinate 7,593,150 of NW_026521221.1, read as the reverse complement.
GACTTTAAGGGACCTGTTGAATCCTTGTTTCTCTGATTCTGAACAGTAGATACTGTGGAACTCAGCTACTACATGAGTTCCCTTCAGGTACAGTAAGTTGCCCTGTGTTAGGGTGCTGTTCTTTGATGCATCTTTCTCTGTTGCATCAGTGGTAACAAAAGGTACCAAAGTTTTCAGTTCTTACTAGCATTGGGGATGTGAATGATTTATTTTTCCAGTTGTGGAATAATTCTGTGAAAACTGAAAAAAAGGATCACAAGTGTTTAATGGTATGACGTGGTGGTGGTGGTGGGGGGGGCGGGTGTGTATATGAAGCAGACTCCTGTTTTGGATTAGTCAGATTTTGTGAGTTTAAAAAATATGATCTACTTTGTTAATTTTACTTGTGTCATCAATGATATCATAATTGCAAAATTAATTCCCTAGAGAATTGTATTTTCTTCCTTTTCTTGTTAGATGCTCCACATCAAGAAGCAGAGTGTCTTGGGTGTGGCTGCAGAAGGAGCAAATGTTTGTCGTCATGGGAAACTATGCTGGCTTCAGGTAAAAAATAATTTTTAAAAAACTTTTCATTTTCAAATGATTGTAGACTCACTGGGTAAATTTATTTTAATTGTCTTCTGTATGTCACCCAAGTAGCACTGTACTGTAACTTATATGGAACATCTTCCACTCTTTTACTACTGAATTTATTCTTCTCAAAAGAAGAGTTTCTGTCCACAGATTCGCTTTTATCATTGTTATTGCCGTCCCACAGACCCTGGTCTTCTTTCCCAGCTCCGTTCTCTTGCCTTAGATATGCAGAGAGTCGCCCATCTTTCCTTTTGTTTGGTAGCTTTCCACAGCAGGTTTCTACTACATCCTTTTTATTTTTCTGAACCTGAGAGATGTCAGGTAAGGATCCCCATTATATCAAAAGAACTTTGTGGTGAGTCTTGCATAGCTAGAGGTTGGGTAGCTACCTTTGCATCAAAGTGAGCAGCATCCACACTTAAGGGGTGGAATACCCAAACAAAGTCTCTATCCTTTGAGTCAAGATGTACCTCCACCTACTGAGATGATATTTTTTATTAGGATTGGCATTCTGCCCTTTTGATGTTCTTTTTCTGGAATGTTCACCTTCTCGAAGAGAAATAAATGGAGGTATCAAGCTCAGTTTTGCTTAAGGATTAAATTGCGTCTCTCATTCCTTGCACTGTCTAGGTAAACCTTAGCTTTTAGATGACTAGGTTTGTGTTAGCAGGACCAATGAAAATTACTTAAACCTCCATAAGCAATAAAACCAAAAATAAACAAATGAGACTACATCAAACTAAAAAGCTATGCACAGCAAAAGAAAAGATGAACAAAATGGCCCTGGTTGGTGTGGTTCAGTGGATGAGGGTTGGCCTATAAAGCAAGGGGTTGCTGGTTCGATTCCCAGTTGTGGAATGAGTACCTTAGTGGGGAATGGGTAAAAATGTGAAGGGATTAAGAAGTACAAATTGGTAGTTACAGAATAGTCACGGGACTGTAAAGTACAGCATAGGTAATATAGTCAAGTAATAACTATGAATGGTGTTAGATGGGTACTAGTTTTATGGGGGTGATCACCTCATAAGTTATATAAATGTCTACTCACTGGATTGTATGTTTGCAACTAATGTAATGTATGTCAATGGTAATTGAAAAATATAAAATTATTTAAAATTAAAAAATAATAAGATGAAGCTAGCAAATATTTGTTGAGAGTTGGAAGTTTTTTTTAATGCCCTTTGGCTCATTTCTCAGGGCCACTTCTAGGAATTATCCTAAATAATTCAAAATGTGAAGAAAGAATATGTGAGAATTTATTTATCTTAGTATCATTTATAATAGTCAAAAATCAGAAACCATTTAAATAGTTAATGACAGAAGTCATAATACATTTTATAACTCCTTATGGTTGCCAAAAAAATCATGACAAGTGTAATGTAGAAAATATTTGAAAATTCATTAATGGAAAAAGCAGGGTATAGATTTGGATGCATATTATTGGAGCCATGTACATTCTTTGCATATGAAAAAATAAAAGCAAATACTGGGTGGCATGCATTGATCTGCTGAAAAATGTGTAATAGCCATCCATGTGCCTGGCTCTGTTCTGGTCGCATGTGTGGTGGCGAATCCAACATAATCTCTTGTCTCATAGAATTTACAGTCTAGCAGAGAATTATTTTCCAAACTTTTAGTGTTAATTCAATTTTTATAATTAAAAATGTAGGGAAAAAGAGCAGCGATTGATTATTTAGGTGTCAAATTCTAGCAACTATCATGAAGGATCTAAGGACAGGCACCAAGTAGGCCTGGCAGTTGTAGCTATAACAACAGTTAGCTCCTGAAATGACACAGATGGCATCGGCCTGTCTCATGGCTGGCTGGCTCTCTAGACCTATTTGCATCGTTTTTGCCTTGCACTTCCTGACTCAGTAGATAATCTCACTGTGCTGCTTCTGTGACTTTTGTGATCAGAAACAATCAAGAATTCTTATGATTGTATGAAATTGATCTATAAAGCAGTGTTTCACATCCTGCCATTTGTGCCAGTATACTTGTTGCCCATTTTTTGTTTTGTTTTTTCCTGCTAGGGGACTGGGATCTTCTCTTATGAGTAATTTCCTGTAATACTTAACCCATTCATTCCCATTAGGTAACTCAGAAACATAAAATAGCATTTTGTGTTGTTAACGAAATACTGTTTATCCCCCTTAAACCTCTAATAGTCACGGGACTGACTGGAATATTAGAATGCCATAGGTGAGAATGGTAAAAGACAGTTGTGACAGTGAAAAGTGAAAGGCTAAATTATCAGCTTGTCTATTTCTATTTTTTTTTAAAATTACAGTCATACTGTCTTTTTTCTTAACTTAAGATCACTATAAACCCAATTTCTCTAAGAATATCGAATGCACTATTGTTTACTTTTAAAGTGAGGCTGTTAAATATTTTATCATGTCTTTCTTGGCCCCCAAATTCCCTTTCCTAGTTCTTCCTATTCTATAACATGTGGGTCTGGGTGGTTTATTGTAGGTGGCTACAAATAGTCGTGTCTACTTATTTGACATTTTCCTGCTGGGAAGTCGTGCTTTCAACAATGGACTACAGATGGTGTTAGAAGACAAGAGAATTTTGAAGGTGAGTGTGTAGGCAGATTCCTCTGCTCATAAAATTTGCAGCCAGGTTCTAATTACTCTGTCTCTGTCTTTTGATACGTTAGGTTATCCATGATTGTCGTTGCCTTTCTGATTGCCTCTCTCATCAGTATGGAATTGTGCTGAATAATGTCTTCGATACACAGGTACATGCAAGGAAACACTGGCTCAATCTACTGCACGTAGCTCCTCTAGGAAATAGGTCTTGTCTGATGAGCAGTTGAAAGTCTTTCTGTATGTGTGTCCCATTCCCACTCATTTCTCATGTAAGATGATTGTATAATATGTGAGATCATTTGATGAACTCTAAAATCACTGCAGAAAAGTTACATAAAAGTATTTAGGATTTTCCCCCTTATTTTGCTCCAGAATTTGTCAAATAAGGAGCAAGCTCCATACTCTACAACATTTAGAAACTTGAACAAGTTGGGGGTCATTCAGAAGTCTGACATGGGACACTTAGTATGAGGTGAACAATCACATCTCTGCCTTCTCCACATATGTATGAGTTAAAACTTGTGGCTAGTTGGCATCTAGCTCAGGGATGCGGGTTGTACTATACATGCCCCAAAGGTCTATTTTGGCCCCCAAATAGCCTGAAGATGTGTGATTCTTCTCCACTCTAAAGGACCCTAGGGAAATGAGAAATTCTTATATTGTACTATCTCTTAGAGCATGATTTGGCTGTGAGAGCAGGAAAACCACTAGTTTTCATAAGGTTCTTCTAGGTTTATGCTAGTGGAAGGGGGATCTTGAATATATAAGCCCTAGAGCCTTTGGAGAGGGGTTAAACTAATGAGTTGCCAATTATTTTTGAGTGGAAATTCCTAAAAGTTCAATTTTTAATTGCTATATGTGATTCAGTTTGCCCTTTATGTATCTGCTCATTTACATGTTCCTTTGGGCCTTCTTTCAGGATCTTTCACTCTGTAGAGATTGCCTTTGTGTTTACTCCAAATGCAAGATAATTGTTCATTGTTCCCTTGACCCCATGTGTATTGTGTAATGAAGACACAGGCATATTTTTTCATATATTTTTTTTTCAGATTTCCATAGAGTAAGAAACAGGAATTGAGCTTTCCCAATTTGTTTTCCCTTAATGCAATGTACTAGTTTTCTCTTGCTGTTGTAACAAATCACAAATTTAGTGGCTTAAACAACATTAGACTCCCTTGCAGTTGTGGAGGTCGGAAATCTGAAACATGCTCATTGGGCTGAAGTCAAGGTGTCAGCAGGGCTGGTTTCTTCTGGAGACTTTGACGGGGAAGAGTCTGTCTCCTTGCCTTTTCCGTTTCCATCTGTGTTCTTTGGCTTGTGCTCCTTCCATCTTCACAGCTCACCACTCCAGTCCCTCCTGCCACAGCAGAGTCTCTCTCAGCCTCCCTCTTATAAGAATACTTATGATACATGTAGCCCCTGCCCCCAGATAATTCAAGATAATCTCCCCATCTCAAGATCCTCAATTACAGCTTCAAATTCCATTTTGCCACATAAAATTACGTTCACAGGTTCATCTTTGGGGACCATCATTTAGCTAATCACACACAGCTAAATAATTATTTCAATTCCTAATTGTATTAACTTTCCTTACCAAAACTTTACCAGAGTTGCTAATAAATTAATAAAAATAATTCTTGAATTTTATCTTTCCCTGTTCTCCAAAGGTACCCAAAAAGAAATAAATAGCCATAAAGCAGGCAAATAAAAAAGTGGAAAAGAAAGGAGACAAGGACACATTAAAATTGTGATCCTTTTTCTTTTTTTCCCCTAATTTTTCAGAATAAGTATACTGTACCACTTTAAATTTTCATGTGGATTCTTGGAGAAAATGGTATTTAAAGACATTTCTCTAAATATATTTCTTCCAGAAGATGGCTCTGTGTATACATTCTACAAATTGGTCTGTGTTTTTTTTTTCTTAATTGCCACAGGTGGCAGATGTCCTTCAATTTTCCGTGGAAACAGGTGGCTTTCTTCCAAACTGCATCAGTACTTTACAGGAGAGTTTAATAAGACACCTTAAAGTAGCCCCTAAATATCTTTCCTTTCTGGAAGAGAGACAGAAACTGATTCGGGTGAGTATTAAAGGATATCCCTTATGACATTAATTTTTTCAAGGGTTTTCTGAGTGGGTTTATCAGCATATTCCAAAGAGAAATGACAGTTGCCATGTAAGCATGGGAACATTGCTAAAATGTCAGTTGTTCCTAATGGGAACAGTTTGTTTGTGGTCTCAAGTGAGTAAGAGCCAGGGTCCAAATTGGTTGTTTATCAATTTAAAAGCAGTCTGAAATACATTTCAAAGCTGGGACGAGAGATGATTAGGTTGAGAATTTGGACTAAGCAATAGAACAAAAATAATCCCAATTATTTCTCTCAAAGTAAAGTAGATTTTATTTACCTCCTGATAGTCTTTCATGCCAGACTGGGGTCTAGACCATACTGGCTATAATTTTGTCCACATAACCAAGTCTGCTCCCTCCAGTTTTTTTTTTTTTTAATTCAAGTACAGTTGTCTCCATTTTCCCTGCATCACTCTCCACTGCCCCACTGACCACCTCGCACCTCAATCCTGCCCCTCTTTGGCTTTGTCTGTGGGTCCTTTATACATGTTCCTCCACAGCCCTTCCCCTTCTTTCCCCCATTATCCTCTCCCCTGCTCTGGCCTCCATTTTAAAATAAGTTCTGATTTCTCTCTCTCTCCCTCACCCTGTCTCCATCCCTCTCCTCCCTCCCCATTCTCTCCTTTCCTCCCTCCCCCTCCCCGAATATTCCTGTCTCCCTGAATATTCCCCCCAAGTTACACACACAACACACATAAAGTGTGTGTGTATTCTCCAAAGCCCAGCCATAGTGTGAAAGTAGAAGGTAATAACTGAGGAAAATGACAGTAATCGTGTTTTAAGTTAAACAACAGTTAAATAAACAATTATTTTCTTTAAGGTTTTGCTTACTATTCAGAGAAAATTGTTTTGGTGTCTCTAGGAGAATACAGAAGTGTGGTTTACACGACCTCTTCCACCCTCCTTACTGAAAATTTTGGCTCTAGAAGCCACCTACCTGCTACCCCTTCGCCTGGTGCTCTTAGACGAGATGATGTCTGACCTAACCACCCTGGTGGATGGGTACCTGAACACCTACCGAGAAGGGTCTGCTGACTGGCTGGGAGGCGCGGAGGTAGGTGCAGCTGTCTGTGGCTGTGTCCTGAGGACTTCTGCTTCTGCCCTATTCTTCTTGGAGGGCACAGTGATACCCACTCTTCACAGCTGCCGCAAATTGCATGAGGCAGACTTGGTAACAAATAGATTTTTAAAATATTTTATTTATTTATTTTTAGAGAGAAGGAAAGGGAGGGAGAAAGAGAGGGTGTGAAACATGAAAGTGTGAGAGAAACATCAATCAGTTGCCTCTTGCACACACCCCAGCTGGGGACTGGACCTACAACCCAGGCATGAGCCCTGACTGGGAATCAAACTGGTGAACTTTTGCTTTGCTGGTTGATGCCCAACCAACTGAGTCACGCTGGTCAGGGTGTGATAAATATTTTTGAAGGGGTTATAGGCTGGCCTTCATCTCCTTGAGCATTTTTTCAAAATATTAAGTTATATTTCCAATAAATATTTCTATCAAAGAATAGGTAAATTTAAGATTTCATTAGTTACTTTACAATGCCAGTGTAATATAAGAAAACTATACACCAGGAGGTGAGAAACTATTGCCTAAGGCTAAATCTGGCCCATGGCCTAGTTGGTACTGCTCACAAACTAGGAATGGTTTTTACCATTTTAAAGGATTAAAAAAAAAGAGTATGCAACAGAGACAGTCTGTGGCTCACAAAAGCTAAAATACTTACTATTTGGCTCCTTACATAAAAAGTTTGCAGGCGGCTAGCTTCTCACTTAGGAATTCTGATGCTGAGTCCTAAATGTGGTGCTAGCATTTTTAGCATGAACCCCAGCTGGATTCTATTTGCAAGCATGGTTTAATCTTAAGAAATTTTTCACTTTACTAGAGCTAAGAAAGTCTTATGATTATTCCATAAGTGCTGAAAAAATTATAACATTTTGTATCTTGCTCTCACTGTTTAGCAATAAATAACAACACAAAAATTCTTGCATACCTTGTTTGATTGGAGAGTTTTAAAGTTTTTTATTTATCACTGTAAAGCCAAGGACAATTTAATAACTTTTTTATATTTTGCTCCCACTGTTTAATGCTAGAAACATTTATATTATTTTGCAGACATTACTGATTGAAGTTGGAATACATATGCTAACATGGTAAAATATATCTCAAGCAAGAAGGCTACATAATGTTTGATTGGGAACACTAAAAGCATTCCCATTAATATAAAGAAAAACATTTTAATGTTGACTATTACCATTACTTTACTATTTTTGAAGTTATTAACCACTGAGATTTTTTTAAAAACTATAAATTTTTAAAAACGAACTATAAAACTTGAATAGGAAGAATCAGGATTATGGCATGTCTATGGTACAACTGAAAACTGAAGAGAATCAACTGAGAAAGATACCAAACAAAAAACCAATTTAGTAAAGTGGCAACAAATGTAAAATAAAAATTCATAGCCTTCCTATACCCATATACACAGCTAGAAATTTTAATGAAAGAAAACATCAACTTATAGTTGTAACAAAAAAGGTAAGTCCATTTCTTGTTGGACTTCTTTGTAACCGAGAAAAAAGTCCAACAAGAAATGTGGAGCTCACGACTTCCACCAAGATGGAGGCATAGATGGATACGCCGTGCTTTCTCACACAACCAAGTTTAGAGACAACTAAATATTAGCAACATAGCCAGAACACAGAAAATTGAACTTTTCGGAAGTCTGTTAACAACAAATTCTTCAGCCTGACTGGTAAGAGGGGCGAAACCAGCAGCTGGCGAAGCAGGGTAGCACAGGAAAACTTGGTCAGACGGACTCAGGCGCGCGGAATCCAGGCACAGGGTTGGACCTAGTGAGAGACCCAGCGACCACGGGGAAACAGCGAGGGAGCAGGGCTGCGGGTTGACTGTGGTCGCGCATTGGTGCGCGGATAGACAAGTGAGGGAGTGGGCGATTGGACCGGGACCCAGCGGGTCTCATGGCAAGCGGCAGTGGAGGGTGCGGCCATTTCCCCGCTCTGACCCCACCTCCACATACAGCGTCATAACCCAGTGACTCTGAGTGGCGCAGCCCTGGTGAACCACCTAAGGCTCTGCTCCTCACCCAGTGGCACCAAACAGCAGAGGGGGCCGCCATTTCCCCGCTCTGACCACACCCCCACATACAGCATCACAACCCAGCAACCTGGGAGGCCAAGGCTCCGCTCCTCACACTTAATTGGCACGAACAGACCAAAAATGGCTCAAGAAGATCTCAAAGCCCCAGAGCCTATAAATCTAAGTGATGAAGAAATAGCAAAACTCTCAGATGCACAGTTTAAAACACTGGTGATCAGGATCCTCACAGAACTGGTTGATTATAGCCACAAATTAGAGAAACATATGAAGGTGAAACTAATTGAAATGAATGGAATTGCACAGGAAACCAATAGTGATGAAAAGGACACTGAGACTCAAATCAATGGAGTAGACCAGAAGAAAGCAAATAATGGCCAAATAGAAAAGAGTGAAGAAGCAAGAATTCAAAAAAATGAGGAGAGTCTTAGGAACCTCCAGGATATCTTTAAACGCTCCAACATCCGAATTATAGGGGTACCAGAAGGGGGAAAGGCACAGCCACCAGTGGAAAACTTATTTGAACAAATAATAAAGGAGAATTTCCCCAATCTGGCAAAGGAAATAGACTTCCAGGAAATCCAGGAAGCTCAGAGTGTCCCAAAGAAGTTGGACTCAAGAAGAAACACACCAAGGCACATCATCATTGCATTAGCCAAGATTAAAATAAAGGAGAGAATCCTAGAAGCAGCAAGAGATAAGGGGACAGTCACCTACAAAGGAGTTCCCATCAGACTGTCAGCGGATTTCTCAAAAGAGATCTTACAGGCAAGAAGGGGCTGGAAAGAGGTATTCCAAATCATGAAATCCAAAGACCTACATCCAAGATTGCTCTGTCCAGCAAAACTTTCATTTAGAATGGAAGGACAGATAAAGTGCTTCTCAGATAAGATCAAATTCAAGGAGTTCATCATCACCAAGCCCTTATTATATGAAATGTTAAAGGGACTTATCTAAGAAAAAGAAGTTAAAAAAACATGAACAGTGAAAGGACAACAAACTCACAGTTATTAACAACCACACCTAAAACAAAAGCAAACTAAAAGGACAGCTAGATCAGGAGTGGGAACATAGAAATGAAGATCTCAAGGAGGGTTAGCAAGAGGGGAGTGGGAAGAGGAGAAAGGGGGAGAAGGTATAGAAAATAAGTAGCATAGACAGTAGATAGAAAATAGATGGGGGGGCAAGAATGGTATGGGAAATATAGAATCTAAAGAACTTGAGACACATGGTCATAAAGAACTTGAGACACATGGTCATAAAGGGGGGAATGGTGGGGGGTGCAGGGTGGAGGGAAATGAAGGGGGAATAGAACAACTGTAATAGCATAGTCAATAAAAAAATAAATTATAAAAAAAATGAATGAGCCATATGATCAGTGTGGCTCAATCTCAGGAATTTGATTTTGAATAAAAAGAAAGAAAACCACAGGAAAAAAAAAGAAATGTGGAATGTAGAGATGAAGAAAATGTTAAAATATTACTGAATAACATAAAAGAGAATTTGAATGGAAACACTAAGTATTTTTACCTATCAGTTATTTCTAAATTAACTTTTGAATTTAACTCTATTCCAAGAAAAATATTAACACCAGCATTATTTTGGAAAACTGTGATTATAGAGTTTGTAGAGATCAATAAAAATAAATAAGTTCTATCAGATATTGAAACATATAAGTTGCCCTGGCTGGTGTGGCTCAGTGGATTGACTGCTGGTCTATGAACAAAAAGGTCACCAATCTGATTCCCAGTCAGGGCACATGCCTGGATTGTGGGCCAGGTCCCCAGTTGGGGGGCTGTGAGAGGCAACTGGTAGATGTATCTCTTGCATATGAATGTTTCTCTTCCTCTCTCCCTTCTCTCTCTAAAAGCAAATAAATAAAATCTGTTGAAGAAACCTATATAAGTCTATAATACATAAATAGTTTGCAACTAGTACATGTGTAGGCAGATCAGTGGAACAGAAGAATGAACAGTTTCTTCATTCTTTTCTGTTTGGTTGTTTCTTTCTTCCTTCTGGTCCACTCCCTTGATTTGAGTCCCAGTTTTCTTCCCATCACTATTGGATCCCTGTGCATTTTGCTTAATTTCACTTAGTGTAGCCTTCACTTCTTCATCTAATTTGCGACCAGAATCAACCAGTTCTATGAGCATCCTGATCACCAATGTTTTGAACTGTGCATCTGATAGGTTGGCTACTTCTTGGTCGCTTAAAAATATTGGCTCTGGGGCTTTGATTTTTTCTTCTGATTGAGCGATTTTTGGTCAGGTCGAGCCTGTTATGTATGAGGGGCCGAGCCTTAGGTGTTCACCAGGGCGGGGCAACCCATGTTGCTGGGTTATGACACTGTATGTGGGGGCAGGGTCAGGGAGGGAGCAATGATGCTTGTTCTGTGCTCTCTCGGATTTTGGTCCCCTCTGCCGCTTCCCACAAGCAAATTGGGCCCTTCTGGTGCTAGTCCCCAGGTGGATGGGCTTGTGTACATTCTAGGACCCTGTGTGTCTCTCCAATGAACTCTCCTATGAGGCTGGGAGCCTCTCCCAGCACCTCAACCCCCACAAGTTTTTTCAATTGGTGTTTAGGCTTTAATTCCTGTCACTGGGGCCCTGGGTTGCTCAATTTGTCTCACCGCCCGTTTTTTTGCCTGGTTTATCTGCGTGCGAATGTGTGTCCATGGTCAGCCAACCACCTTGTGAGCCTTACTGGGTTTGCTGGTTTCCTCCCTGTGGGGTCTCCAACCACTGCCTTTTCCTGCCAGGACCCCTCTCCACCAGCTGCCGACTCTGCCCCTCTTACCGGTCTGGATGAATGGTTCGTTGTTGTCAACTTTGGTACAGTTCAATTTTCTGTCTGTTTTGGTTGTGTTTTTGTTTCTAAATCTTTGTTGTCCTTAAATTTGGTTGTGCAAGGAGGTACAGTATTTCTACCTATGCCTCTATCTTGTCCGGAGGTCCATAGTTAATTTTTTATGTGTGTGCTGAGAATTCTTAAGACTTACTCTCAGCAACTTTCAAGTATTTAATACGGAATTAGTAACTGTAGTGACCATGCTGTAATTAGATCCTCAGAACTATTACATCTTGTAGCTGAAAGTTTGTGCCCTTTGACCTACATCTTCTCATTTCCCTCAACTGCTGGCAACCACCATTCTATTCTGTTTCTATAAAATAAGCTCTATTTTTTTGTATTTTTCATTCTTTGTAGGGCTTATTTTACTTATAATACCCTCAAGGTTCATTCATGTTGTTGCAAATGGCAGGATTGCCTTCCTTTAATGGCTGAGTGATATTCATTGTATGTACACGTAGACCACATCTTTTGATTTGCAGTCTGGTACTCAGTCCACTGAGCCATACCGCCCAGGGCCAGACCACATCTTTCTGTTTTTATTCAGTCCTCACCCCAGGATATGTTTTATTGATTTTAGAGGAAGAGAGAAAACAAAACATTGATCAGTTGCCTTGCGCACTCACTGCAGCCAGTGATCAAACTGCATCCTTGGTATGTACCCTGACCTGAGCAGGGATCGAACCTGCAATCATTTGTTACATAGGATGATGCTCCAACAAACTGAGCCACCTGGCCAGGGCATACCACAATTTCTTAATTCATTCATCCCTCTATGGACACTTAGGTTATTTCCATGCCTTGGCCATTGTGAATAATGCAATGAAAATGGGAGTGCTGATATGTCCTCAAGACAGTGATTTTATTCTCTTCAGACACGTACCCAGATGTGGATTTGTTGGACCATATGGTAGCTCTAAGTTTTAATTTTTTGAGGAATTGCCATACTCTTTTTCATAATGGCTAAACCACTTTACATTCCCATATACATTATGAGAGTTCCTTTTTCTCCACATGTCCCCCCGCAAAGTACTTGTTATCTCTTGTCTTTTTGATAACAGACATTCTAACAGGTGTGAGGTGATATTTCATTGTGGTTTTGATTTGCATGTTCCTGATGATTAGTATCATCAGAGCATTTTTTAATATATTGATACCTATTGGCCATTTGAATGCCTTGGAAAAAAGTTTATTTAGGTCCTTTGCTCATTTTAATTAGATTATTTGCTCTTTTGCTATTGAGTTGTCGGAGTATGTGCTTTTCTATGCAACACAGAAATACTCAGAACTCTTAAAAATTAATAATTTGACTTTAAAATTTTGTATGGCAAAAATACCTTGAACAAAGTCAAAGGTAAACAGCCTAGGAAAAATTATTTACCTCCTGTAACAAAGGTGACTTTTTTCTTTTTTAAGTTATATTTTATTGATTATGCTATTACACTCATCCCAGTTTTTCCTGCTTTGCCCGCTCTACCTAACCCCTACCCATGCTACTGTCTATGTCTGTGGGTCATGCATATATGTTCTTTGGCTACTCTATTTCCTATGCTGAACTTTACATCCCCATGGCTATTCTGTAACTGCTAAATTGTACTTCTTAATCCCTTCACCTTTTTCATCCATCCCTCTGACCCTCCTTCCATTTAGTACCATTGAAACATTCTCTGTATCATTCTGTTTCTGTTCTACTTGTTTGTATATTTTGTTTTTTAGATTCAATTGTTGGTAGATATGTATTCATTGCCATTTTATTGTTTATATTTTTTAATTTTCTTTTTCATCTTAAAGAAGACCTTTTAACATTTCATATAATATTGGTTTGGTGGAAATGAACTCCTTTAGCTTCTTCTTGTCTGGGAAGCTCTTTATCCATCCTTTGATTCTAAATGATAATTTTGCTGGGTAGAGTATTCTTGGTTGTAGGTCATTGCTTTTTATCACATTGAATATTTCTTGCCAATCCCTTCTGGCCTGCAAAGTTCTTTTGAAAAATCAACTGAGAGTCTTATGGGGGCTCCCTTGTAGGTAACTAACTGCTTTTCTTTTTTTTTTCCCTTGAACTTTTTAAAAAATATATTTTCTTGATTATGCTATAACAGTTATTTCATTTTCCTCCCTTCATTCCCCTCCACCCTGCACACCCCCTCCCACCCACATTCCCCTGCTTTAGTTGATGGCCATGGGTCCTACATATGAGTTCTTTGGCTTCTACATTTCCTATGCTATTCTTACCCTCCCCGTGTCTATTTTCTTACATACCATTTATGCTGCTTATTCTCTGTGACTTTGCCCTCTCTCTCCTTCTCCCACTCCCCTGTTGATAACCCTCCATGTGATCTTCATTTCTGTGGTTCTGTTCCTGTTCCAGTTGTTTGCTTAGTTTACTTTTGTTTTTGTTTTAAGTGTAGTTGTTAATAACTGAGTTTGCTGTCATTTTACTGTTCATATTTTTATCTTCTTTTTCTTAGATGAACTCCTTTAATATTTCATATAATAAGGGCTTGGTGATAATAAACTCGAACTTGACCTTATCTGAGAAGCACTTTATCTGCCCTTCTATTCTAAATGAAAGCTTTGCTGGATAGAGCAATCTTGGATGTAGGTCCTTGCATTTCATGACTTGGAATACTTCTTTCCAGCCCCTTGTTGCCAGTAAGGTCTCTTTTAAGAAATCTGCTGACAGTCTGATGGGAACTCCTTTGTAGGTTACTGTCTCCTTTCCTCTTGCTGCTTATAGGATTCTCTCCTTAATTATAGTCTTGGGTAATGTAATTATGATGTGCCTTGGTGTGTTTGTCCTTGGGTCCAACTTCTTTGGGACTCTCTGAGCTTCCTGGACTCCCTGGAAGTCTATTTTCTTTGCCAGATTGGGGAAGTTCTTCATTATTTGTTCAAATAAGTTTTCAATTTCTTGCTCTTCTTTTCCTTCTGGTACCTCTATATTTCAGATGTTGGAATGTTTAAAGATATCCTGAAGGTTCCTAAGCCTCTCCTCATTTTTTTAAATTCTTGTTTCTCCATTCTTTTCTGTGTGGTTGTTTCTTTCTTCCTTCTGGTCTACTTCATTGATTTGAGTCCCAGTTTCCTTCCCATCACCATTGGTTCCCTGTACATTTTCCTTTATTTCACTTAGCATAGCCTTCATTTTTTCATCTAATTTGCAACCAAATTCAACCAATTCTGTGAGCATCCTGATTACCAGTGTTCTGAACTGTGCATCTGATAGGTTGGCTATCTCTTCGTCACTTAGTTGTATTTTTTCTGGAGCTTTGATCTGTTTTTTCATTTGGTCCATTTTCTTGTCTCAATGCCCCTGTTATGTAGTGAGGGGCAGAGCCTTAGGTGTTTGCCCAGGAGGGACAACCCAGTCTCTGGGTTATGGCCCTGTATGTCGGGCAGAGGTCTGAGAGGAAACAATGGCACTTGCTCTACTCTGTTGGATTTCAGTCACTTTCCCTGCTTCCCACAAGCAAAGTGGGCCCTTCTGGTTCTGATTCCCAGGTGGTTGGGCTTGTGTACATTTTAGGACCCTATGGGTCTCTCCAACGAACTCTCCTGTAAGGCTGGGAGTTTCTCCTGCTGCAGCCTCAACTCCCCACCAGTGTTTTCAATCAGCAGTTTGAGGCTTTATTTCCCTGGGCTGGGACCCTGGGTTGTGCGGTCTATCTTGCCCCCTAGTTGTTCCTCTTTGTTTATCAGCATGTGAATGTGGGAGTGCCCCATCCATCAGCTGTAGCCTTACCTGCCCTGCTCCACAATCTGCCTCCTCACTAGGTCTGCCAGCTGCCCCCTTGCTATGAGTCCTCTCAGCCTGACTGCTCATCTCCTGCCCCTCCTACCAGTCTGGATGAATGTGACTTCTTTATTAACTCCTTGGTTGTCAGACTTCCATACAGTTTGATTTTGTGTCAGTTGTTTTTAAATTGTTATTGTCCTTTTGGTTGTGTGTGGAGGCACAGTGTGTCTACCTATGCCTCCATCTTGGCCAGAAGTTTGGCCGGACTGCTTTTCTGTTGCTGCTTTTAAGATTCTCTCTTTGTCTTGGTATGGGCTTTTCTTTTGGTTCACTTGTTTGGGAATCTCTGTGCTTCCTGGACTTGTATGTCTATTTCCTTCACCAAGTGTAGGGGAGTTTTCTGTCATTTTTTAAAATAGATTTCAAATTTCTTGCTCTCTCCTTCCAGCACACCCATGATACTCATGTTGGTGCACATGAGGTTGTCCCAGAGGCTCCTAACACTATCTTAATTTAATTATTTTTAGAGAGAGGGAAACGTGGGGAGGGAGGACAAGAACATGAATGTGTAGTTGTCTCTCCCATGCCCCCGATGGGGGACCTGGCCCACAACCCAGGCATGTGCCCCAGTTGGTAATTGAACAAGCAATCCTTTGGTTTGCAGGCCAGTGGTCAATCCACTGAGCCACACCAGCCAGGGGTATCCTTATTTTTTTTTTCTTCTTGATCTTCTGGTTGGTGGTTTTTTGCTTCCTGATATTCCAAATGGCTGTTTTTATCCTTAACTTCATCCACTCTACTGTTAATTTCCTGTAAATTGTTCTTTATTTTAATTAGTATATCCTTCATTTCTGACTGGATCTTTTTTATTTTGTTGAAGTTCTCCCTACCATATTTTGCCATGTATAATGCACACTCATGGTTTTGTATGCATTATACCCATTATTATACCCATGGTATGTAATCATTATACCTATTATAACATGCATCGTTATTTTTCCCTGAAAATTTTGGGCAAAAAGTATGCATTATATATGGCAAAATAACAGTAAGTTCCTTGAGAATCTTTATAACCAGTGTTTTGAACTCCGCATCTGATAGCTTGCTTGTCTCCATTTTGTTCAGTTCTTTTTCTGGAGTCTTATTCTGTTTTTTTATTTGAGCCATGTGTCTTTGTCTCCTAATTTTGGCAGCCTCCCTGTGTTTGTTTCTATGTATTAGGTAGAGGTGCTACATCTCCCAGGCTTGGTAGAGTGTCCTTTAGGGTCCAGTAGCACAGCCTCCTCCCTATTATCCAAGCTGGGTACTTAAGTTGTGCACACTGTGTGGGCTATGTACTCCCTCCTGTTGTACTTGAGCCTTGATTGTTATTGACACATGCAAGGTGAGCCACCACCTGTGCTCGGTCCAGAGTCACACAATATAAGTTACAAAGTGATCTGCAGATGGCTGCTACTTGTGCTGGGCTTGGAGGTACCTATGAGAGGCCAATCTGAAGAGAGGCCAATCTGAAGCAAGGCCGATTGTTGCTACTGCTGGGTAGGGCAACCTAACATGAGTTATGGGGCTCACTGAAGCCAGATGCTGTTTGTTTGATTGAATTTAGGAAAATCTGAATCATGGGCCAAGATAATTCATTCATATAGAAAAGTCACTGAAAACACTTGGGTAGGCTCAAAATTTGGGTGCGGCAGAGCCTCAGGGAATCAGTAGGGTGTGAGCCAGGTTGCTGGAGTCTCAGATATGGTGCTCATCTGCTGGCTGTGTGGCTTAGTTTGGAGAGGGCTTAGAAAAGGAAACCTGGCCTCTGCCTACACTTCTGTCTGGTAGAAAAATGCACCCCTAGATCTGCCCCAATTCTGGACAATTCAGTTCTTCCCTGTATGTCTCTAATGCCTTAATCTTCTGCCTCCATGCTGGAGCTCAGAGGGAGTGAGTCTGAGCCTGAGTCTCATAGGTCCTTTAAGAGGAACAAGCAGGGCGTGCAGCTGTTTCTGTCTTCCACAGCCTCAATCCCCACCAATTTTAACAGCCAGAAATATGGTGACTTCTCTACCTGGTACTGGAATCCTGGGCTAGAGCTGGGGAGCTGGGACCCGTCACTCCTAAGATACCCCGGTCAGTTTTTATCTGCCACTTGCAGGGGTGGGACCAACCTTTCTGCATTTCCATCCCTCCTACCAGTCTCACCGTAGTTTCATCTTTAATTCTGTAGTTGTAGGACTTCCATTCAGCTTGATTTCTGATGGTTCTGAATAATTGTTCTATAGTTTAGCTGTAAATATGATGTGGTTGTGCAAGTAGGCGAGCCATGTTTACCTATGCCACTGTCGTGACCAGAAGTTGAAGACATTTTCTTATTATATTCATTATGTAGTATTTATGTAATCACAGTTGGGAGATATACTTTTCACTGTATAGTTTTAATAGACACACAAAGATACACTCAAAACTGAAATCAAATTATTTGTTACGCAAAAAATAGAAGTATAGTTACAGACACTAGAGGGTGCTGTGAGAGTACATTTCAATAGCTTCTTGCTGGCCAAATACTGTTAAGTATAGAAGTGGTTTTAAGGCATATTCAAAATTTTAGTTAGAGTATACTGTTGTTCATTTTCTTTTCTTAGCCTGCATCTATGGAGCTTCCAGAGGAACTGCTTCAACTCAAGGACTTCCAGAAGCAGCGCAGAGAGAAAGCCACAAAAGAATATAGGATGAATGCACAGGGACTCTTAATAAGGACAGTGCTGCATCCAAAGAAATCAGTGATAGACATGACAAGGAGAGAGCAAAAAGTAAGAAGTTTCTTACTTTGTGAAAATTCTAGGCTAGATAAAGCTCTAAGTTTTACATCCAATGAAGATGGAAATTTGCTGAAAGAAGAAGCAAAGAGTAGAAAAACAACAGCAGAACTTCCACATTTACCTCCCATAAAACAAGAAGCCCATGAGGATTCCAGTAACAAAATCATTTGCCCTGAGTCAGAGAGGTCGGAAGACCAGGAAACAAATAAGAAGGAACACCTGATGATTTTCAAAAAGGAATTTCAAGCAAATTTATCTTTGAAAGAGGAGATAGAACAATTACTGATGTTGGAAAACAAGGAAGATGTGAAATGCACAAAACAAGATGGCTTAGTGTCTCCTTCCCTTCCTCAGGAAACCAGAGTGTCTCCAAGTGACACGTTTCATCTTTTTAGAAAAGCTGTGCTTCCTACACTTCCTCCCTGTCCAGCTTTGGAGGAGACTGATTCCTGGATAAGTTCTTCATCAGATCTGCCTTAGAGATCTACAGTTTGTTCTGCAGGCCACAGACGTGGCTCATCTCCCTTACCATCACAGCTTTCCTCGGTGTTTAAGTTTCTCATGTTATAAATTTAGTTATGCCTCACTCATAGGCTTCAGGGGGAATTAAATTTTTAATTTAATTTTGTTTAAAGATTTTTGAAAAAATTGTTTTTACCTACCGATTTATTTTAATCCTCACTTGAAGCTATTTTTTATTGATTTTAGAGAGAGAGCAAGGGAGAGAGAGAGAGAGGGAGAGAGAAACATTGTTTTGTTGTTCCACCCATCTATGCATTCATTGGTTGGTTCCCATGCAACCCAGGATGGAACCTACAGCCTGGGTGTATTGGCATGGTGCTCTAACCAACTGAGCTATAGGGGTAGGCCTACAGGGGAAATGATATCCTCTTGCTTACTCCTACATTTCTGTGATTTGATTAGGATAGGAATGAGTAAGTTAAATAATGAAAGAAGTAAAATTTCTGATTGTGTCACTGGCAGAAGAAATGTCCCCAGTGGCCAGAGTGAATTATTTCTCATCACTTGGGTTTAGAGTGTTTGAAGAAGGGGAAAATCTTGGGTTTAATATTTTGAAGAATCTATGCTTCTATGTTTTTGTTGTGTTTTAGGGGCTGAAGAGGGCTGATGAACACTCTTAGCCGTAAGTTTAAAAATAATTGGTACCTGACAACTTTATTAGTTATTTTAACCTCTTAAAAATATTGACTTTAATTTGTCCGTTATATCTCAATAAAGCTAAAAATGTTAACTTTATTTTTGAATTTTGAATCCGTTGTCTTATGTCACAAACAACAGTTAATGTTATAGGAAGCAATGTTCTAGTTTTAATTTCTTTTCAGTAGATTTACTTTTATAAGATTTTGCCGATTTTTCTAACAAAGCTTGGGCTTCTTTTGAGTGTGTTTGTTATGTAAACTTTAATTTTGATTGCACTCTATTTGCTTGGAGTTGGTATACTGCCTTAGGGTGAAAGAAAGGCAGCTTGTACCATAACAGACTGCAGCCAAGGGGGGAGGGGCCCAAATGGGGATTTGTAATGGGGTCCAGAATTCAGGGTGTGCAGGCAATATTAGAAAAAATATATATATATAGGATGTTCTCACCCCCACAAGTCTGAGCTGGGGGATGGGATGCATGGAGTAGGGCCATTCAGAGTTGTTTTGAATAGCAACAGCTTTGCAGATAACCTCTGGCATGGTCATTTAACATATCTATAACCTTTAACTGGTTTCATAGATATGTTAAATAGCTGTGGCCCTGTTTGAGCCAGGGGGATGGGAGAAACTTCAACCCATGATGCAACTGGGAGGCAATTCCCCCTGGGTATAGCACCTGCATAAAAGCTTGTAGATGATTGACTCCACACCATGGGGCCATGCCTGCCTGGACTTACTATGGCAACCCAGTAAAGCTGCAAAAATATAGGAATGCCGGCAAGTGTAGCCAATTGTGGGAGGAGTTGGAAATGGGGCTGCAGAGGAAGATTGGTGCTGGGATTTAAACCCATGCTGGGGGGGTTTTGGGACCATGTGCCTTTAGCAAAAGTTTGGACCGTGTAGCTTTGGGGTGCTCCCTTTTTGCCATGTGGCTTAGGAAGCAGGAGAGACCTTGCTGGGAAGGAGAGGGGTGAAAGGACTCTTGCTGGTGGGCCAGGAGAAGGTGCCACATGGTTTGGGATTAACTGGAGATCTTGGCGGTGACACATCTTACGGTGCTGGGAACCTGAGCCACAGACTTCTACTTCTTTTCCTGAGATAAGGTCCCCTGGACTGGGCAGAGGGAGAAGGAAGGACTGTGTGTCCATAGGTGTTTAAAGGACTTTAGTATTTTTAATGAAGACATTAAGTTATACAGTCTCAAAGTCTGTATAACTTCTAAAATAAATACTCTCTTTCCTTTTCACCAATCTCTGGCATTGAGAGACGTCTTTTCCCGGCGGTGGGCAAGGCAAACATAGTAGTGAGGGGGGGACCCATGGAGCACAAGGGTGGGTCCATTTGGTAGTAGTATATCATTCTCTCCCCCAGCCTGGGTCTGTTCTGTAATAGTACCAACCCTTTTTTTATGTTGATACTTGCAAGTTGCTCACACTTTTGTGTACAGTGATCAGTAAACCTGTTTTGACATTAGGTTATCTCCTGTATTTCTTAATTGTTTCAGGGTAGAAATAAATTGGAATATGTCTGCATTTCTATGTTCAGAGTCCAGTTTAGAAATCCGTAATTAGACTTTTACAGGATTCTATTATTTATTGTACTTAGGGAAACATAGGGACAATCTATGATTAGGAACATCCTTGTCTGTATCAGCTGATTCAATTAGAAATTCCATCGAAAGCAGAGTAGTGCCCTTTCAAATTCTAGAGCCCAGCTCTAGTCTAAGGTTAAGATGAAGGCAGGCCGAAGAGCATCCAGCTCAGCCTGCATTTGCCATGTCTCACTGTGTCCTTAGTGTAGAGTCACTGGGGCCAGGGTGGTTTCTGGTTCATCGTGGGTGAAAGCAGCTTCAGATTGAGCCCAGAATGTGATTAATCTAGGTTTACTCTGAAAAGGGCATAAATTCCTATAACATTCCTGGGATTGAGTTAGCTTTATGGAACCATTAAGTTACCGCACAGTGTGTGTGTCTGTGTATGTATGTGCACACACACTCATATATCCTGGCTGCAAAGAAAAATACAGTATAGGATTCTTCTTTCATTATGTATGTTTAATGAGTACACTTAAAAAGAATAATAGGACTGTGTTGGACTTTTGCTGTGCTGTTCCATGTGATAGCCACAAGCCAGACATGGTTATTTAAATTTAAGTAAAGCCCTGACAGGTGTGGCTCAGTGGTTGGGGTGTCATCCTGAAAACCTAAAGGTTGTCCATTTGATTCCACATCAGAGCACATGTCTGGGTTGCCGGTCAGGTTCCCACTTCAGGGCATTTGAGCGGCAATTGATCAATGTTTCTCTTGCACATTGATGTTTCTTTCCCTTTCTTTCTCTCTCCTTTCCCTTCTCTCTATACATACATACATATATACATACATACATAAACTTAAGTAAAATAAAATTTAAAATTTGGTTCTGCAGTTGCACCTGCCATATTTCTGGTACTCGGTACGCCCATGTGTTCAGTGGCTACCATACTGGACATTGCAGATATAGAACACTTCTGCTGTTTCAGAAAGTTCTGTGGGCAGTGCTATTTGAGTACTTTAACTCCCAGACTAAATGAGTCTTTAATTTTCATTACCATATTTTGTCAGGGCAACACTCATGTTCTGGGATTGCATTTTCCTCCACATCCTCATCTAGCCTGGAGTGCCTACCTAAATTCCGTGTGTACGTCAGATCCTACCATGAAGTTGTGTCCTTTGCTAGATTGTAAAAAATCCCTGGATTGTTTAAGCCCTGTTGCTAGTGCTCTGTCCCTTTTCTCAGATATCTAAATTTGCCCAGAATTTGGAGAAATGTTGGGTTCTTATCCCAACCCATGGTCAAGTTCTTTACTGACTACATTTCTAGTTGAGAGCTCATAAACCATGCTGCCTGCTTTTCCAAACTCTTGGGGATTTGTTCCAATCTACAGAAATTTCCTGAATCCTACTCAGGTCTGACCTTTCTCATCTGATCTTTCTGTACATGAGCTACAATTAGATATTCTTACAAATAATCTGACCTTTTTAGTTTAGGAATTAGAAAACAGAGATGAATTACTTCCCTGAACAAAAATGCAGCACTGGGATAGAACCAGTGTTTCTTGCTTCTTGGTCCGTCCAGTGTTCTTTTGTCTATAGTGGGAAAATCACTGCAGCATCTTTGCCTCCAATCTGGTTGTAGGCTTGATAAATCCTCACATAATACAACAGAATTTTTTAAAGATACTAGCAAGTATCTTTTAAAACAATAGGCTTTATTGCATCTCAAGTTATAATTATTTGTTACATAATTACTAGAGATTTTATTCAGGGATTTTATCCTCTGCTGAAAATAGTTTGAAAAAATCCCATCTCTATAACACAATAGATTTTTAATGCTTCTTACTGCTTTAACACTAGGTTAAATGCCAGCAGCAAAATGAGATGAGGCCTGGGGCAAACCCAGGGAGCATGGGGGTAAATGGCCAGATATACTTACTAAAAAGGCATTTATACTGTTATAAAAGTAAAATACCTTACATGAGATTTAGAAAACAAAGAGAAAAAAATACTTATCATCCTACTTAGCATGTTGGCATTTTCTTTCTCATTCTCTGTACATAGGTACATATCTGATACATAGTCCCAACTATACAGTAAATACGCTTACTGTTTTTTTTTTAAGATTTTATATATTCATTTTTGGAGAGAGGATGGGAGGAAGAAAGACAAGGAGAGAAACATAGATGTGAGAACAATACATCATTTGGTTGCCTTCCTCATGCTCCCAAATGGGGACCTGGCCCACAACCCAGGCATGTGCCCTGACTAGAACTGGTGGGAATAGAACTAGTGACCCCTTGATTTACAGGCTGGCACTCAATTCACTGTGCCAAACCAGCCAGGGCCTTACTGTGCTTTTTATATCGTGTATTTTTCAATTATATAATCCTAATTACCAACATTTTTAATAGGTGTTATATTTTAAAATTCATATGCTATTAGATAGCATTTTTTAAATGCAAGAAAATAAGAAAAATTTACTCCTATTTCTCTAACCCGACAGCAAAAGCAGGTAACATTTTTTGTTAATTCCACTGTTAATGCATAGTTTTTTTCCTTACATGGTTGTAATCATATACACATGTATGTATCCTACCTTATGAATGTTTTCTTATGCTGTTAACCTTTGTAAATATTTTAAATTAATTACTATATAATGTTCCTTACAGGATGCAGTAGTTTTTTCAACTGTATTTTGACCTTTTGAGGTTGTTTCCAATTCCTTATTTACACATTTTTCAAAGCTTATTTCAAAGTTTCCCCCCTTGATTTGAATAATTTTGTTACAATGAAATTCCAGAAATAGAATGAGTAAGTCAAAATTTTCTCATTTTTGTTTCTTCAAAAGTTTTATAGCTCTTGCTAAGTTACTTTACAAAAGTGCTAGTCGATTATATTGCTGCCTTGAATTTTTGTAGTTATGAGGCAGCATTGAGAGCATTAGATTTTTTTTTCAAGTGGCATGGCATACTTTTGACTTTCAAAATTCTTCTTCATGCATAAATCTAAAAGGTTATCATTATTTTTTGTAGCTTACCTGCATTGGATATTATAATGAGTAATGAGAACATAATATTGGAAGTATTTGAATGTCTGATCTTTAAGGACAGTATTATGAGTAAATATTTAATCATAGGAACTCTAAAACCAAAGTCTATATACTCATGATAAAAGGTATCTTTGAAACATATTCAGAGCTCTCATCAGGGATATCACAGAAAATTTGTTTATTTTTATATAAAAATAATCTGAGCAAAATAAAACAAAGTTTAATACATTCTATTCTACATACTCATAGATGTGAGCCTTTGACTCTACAGTCTAATAGAGCTCCTTGAACAGGAAGTGCTGTCAAACTGTAATCAGGGCATAATGAGCAACCCAATCTTAAAATAACATAAGTCATTGCATAGTCAATGTCTAGACTATGCTTCAATATGATCAGTCATGAACAGCATGTCTGAAACAATGGAATAGAATAGAAAATGTCAGTGCATTGCACATAGTACAGGAAAGCATTACTCTGTGAAACTTTTTTTCTCAGTTGTATGCCTGAGGCATGTGTGCTTTTACTGTTGGTTTCAGTAAAAAACAGCTAAAGGTAAGCATAGAAGGAAATTTATATCTTTAAATACTTACACAATAAAACAAGATCTACAACCAGTGATCTCAACATTCACCTGAAGCTAAAAAAAAAAAGGAAGAGTAAAGTAAACTTGGGGTAAGAAGACCATAAAATGAATAATAAGAATAGAAATCAGTGAAATAAAAAGTAGATGAAGCCCTGGTTGGTGTGGCTCAATTAGTTGGAGAGTCATCCCTGAGGTAGAAGGATTGCAGGTTTGATTTCCAGGCAGGGCACATACCCAGTTTGTGGGTTTCATCCTGGTTGGGTTGTGTATGAGAAGGCAATCAATTGATGTTTCTCTCTAACATTGATGTTTCTCTCTCTATCTCATCTCTGTTTCTATCTCTACCTCTACCTCTATCTCTATGCGTGTGTCTCTCTCCCTCTCTCTCTCTTCCTTTCTCCAAAAGCAATGAAAAATGTCCTCAGGTGAGGATAAAAAAAAAGGAGATGGAGAAAAAATGAATGAAACCAAAACCTAATTTTTTGAAAAGATCAATACAATTGCTAAGCCTTTAACCATACTGACCAAGAGAGAAAAAAAAAAAAAGACACAGATTACTAATATCAGGAATGAAATAAAGATTATCATTAGAGAAAATACATATATTAAAAGGACAACAAGGGAGTACTTTAGACAAGTCTAGGTCCACAAATTGAACAACTTAGTTGAAGTAGACACACAAATTCACTGAAATGCAAATTACCAAAACTGATTCAAGAGGAAATAGAACACCTGAATAGCCCTAAATCAATTGAACAAATTGAATCCACAATTTAAAACTTTCTCCAGTGCAAACTTTGTACCCAGATAGCCATACTGGTGAATTTCTACCTAAGGAAGCAATAACAGCAATTCTTCCAGGAAATAAAAAAGAGGGGTCACTTTCCAACTAATTTTATGAGGCCATCATTACTCTGATACCAAAACCAGAAAATAACATTTCTTTTTTTTTTAACTATTTACTTTTTTTTATTGATTATGCTGTTACAGTTGTTCTATTCCCCCTTTATTCCCCTCCACCCTACCCCCCATCCCCACCATCACCCCCCCTTTAGTTTATGACCATGTGTCTCAAGTCCTTTAGATTCTATATTTCCCATGCTATTCTTGCCCCCCCTTCTGTTTTCTATCTACTGTCTATGCTACTTATTTTCTGTACCTTCTCCCCCCCTTCTCCTCCTCCCACTCCCCTGTTGCTAACCCTCCTTGAGATCTTCATTTCTATGTTTCCACTCCTGATCTAGCTGTCCTTTTAGTTTGCTTTCGTTTTAGGTGTGGTTGTTAATAACTGTGAGTTTGTTGTCCTTTCACTGTTCATGTTTCTTTAACTTCTTTTTCTTAGATAAGTCCCTTTAACATTTCATATAATAAGGGCTTGGTGATGATGAACTCCTTGAATTTGGTCTTATCTGAGAAGCACCTTATCTGTCCTTCCATTTTAAATGAAAGTTTTGCTGGATAGAGCAATCTTGATTGAAGGTCTTTAGATTTCATGACTTGGAATACCTCTTTCCAGCCCCTTCTTGCCTGTAAGGTCTCTTTTGAGAAATCCGCTGACAGTCTGATGGGGACTCCTTTGTAGGTGACTGTCCCCTTAGCTCTTGCTGCTTCTAGGATTCTCTCCTTCATTTTAATCTTGGCTAATGTAATTACGATGTGCCTTGGTGTGTTCCTTCTTGGGTCCAACTTCTTTGGGACTCTCTGAGCTTCCTGGATTTCCTGGAAGTCTATTTCCTTTGCCAGATTGGGGAAATTCTCCTTTATTATTTGTTCAAATAAGTTTTCCACTGGTGGCTGTGCCTTTCCCCCTTCTGGTACCCCTATAATTCGGATGTTGGAGCGTTTAAAGATGTCCTGGAGGTTCCTAAGACTCTCCTCATTTCTTTGAATTCTTGCTTCTTGACTCTTTTCTGTTTGGCCATTATTTGCTTTCTTCTGGTCCACTCCATTGATTTGAGTCCCAGTTTCCTTTTCATTGCTATTGGTGTCCTGTGCAATTCCATTCATTTCAATGAGTTTCGCCTTCATATATTTGTCTAATTTGTCGGTATAATCAACCAGTTCTGTGAGGATCCTGATCACCAATGTTTTAAACTGTGCGTCTGTGAGTTTTGCTATTTCTTCATCGCTTAGATTTATTTCTGGGGCTCTGAGATCCTCCTGCGCCATTCTTGGTCTGTTCGGGCCCTTTAAGTGTGAGAAGCCGTGGCTTGGATTCCCAGGTCGCTGGGTTGTGACGCTGTATGTGGGGGCGTGGCCAGAGCGGGGAAATGGCGACCCCCTCTGCCGCTTCTCACCACTGGGTGCGGAGGAGCAGTGCCTTAGGTGGTTCCCCTGGGCCGGGCCACTCAGAGTCGCTGGGTTATGACGCTGTATGTGGAGGTGGGGTCAGAGCAGGGAAATGGCGGCACCCTCCACTGCCGCTTGCCGTGGGGACCTGCCGGCCTGGTCCAACCGCCCACTTCCTTGCCTGTCCACCCTCGCACAAATGCGCGACCTCAGTCAACACGCAGCCCCGGCCCGGCTGTCTCCCCCTCGGTCGCTCGCCTGGTTGCTCGCTGGGTCGCTCACTAGGTCTGACCCTGCCTCTGGATTCCGCGGGCCTGAGTGTGTCTGGCCGAGTCCTCCTGTACAACCCTGCTCCGCCAGCCGCTGGTTTCGCCCCTTACCGGTCAGGCTTGAAGAATTTGAAGAACTTCCGAAAAGTTCAATTTTCCGTGTTCTGGCTGTGTTTTCTGTTGCTAATATTTAGTTTTCTCTAATCTTGGTTGTGGGAGAAGGCACGGCACATCCACCTATGCCTCCATCTTGGCGGAAGTCCCAGAAAATAACATTTCAAGAAAACTATAGACCAATATTCTTCATGAAAATAGATGCAAAAGCCCTTAACAAAATATTAGCAAATATGATCTAGATGCATACAAATACATTTGTATCTAGGATAATACATAATGTATCTAGGATAATACATAATGACCAAGTGGAGTTTATTCCAGGAATGCAAGTGTGGTTTAACATGTAAATGTAATGTATCATATGAATAGAATAAAGGAGAAAGACCATATGATTATCTCAATACCTACCAAAAATTTTTTTGACAAAATTATACATCCATTCATGGTATAAAACAAAACCAGAGAAAAAAACAAACAAAAAACCCCCAACAACCCACTTCTCAGCAAACTAAGATTAGCAGAGGATTTTATTTACCTAATAAAGGTCTTTAATAAAACCTATTACTGGGACTTTCAGCCAAAATGGAAGTATAGGTAGATACACTTTGCTTCCTCACACAACCAAAAGAAGGACAACAACAAATCTAAAAACAAAAAACCACCAAAAGTTACAGAAAATAGAACTGTATGGAAGTCCAATGACCAAGGAATTAAAGAAGAAACATTCATCCAGACTGGTAGGAGGGGTGGAGATGGGCAGCCAGGGTAAAGAGGTTGTGCAGCAATGCAACAGACTAGGTGAGAGAAGCAGTGGCTAGAGGACTGGGTGGTCTTATACTCATGTGCACATAAGTCAGAGGAAAAACTGGGGAGTGAGACAGACTGTGCAACCCAGGGCTCCAGCATGGGAAACTGAAGCCTCAAAACTTCTGGCTATAAAAACTTGTAGGGGTTGTGGCAGGGGGAAAAACTCCCAGTCTCACAGGAGAGTTCATTGGAGAGACCCACAGGGTCCTAGAACATACACAAACCCACCCACCTGGGAATCAGAACCAGAAGGGCCCAATTTGTTTGTGGGCAGCAGGGGAAGTGACTAAAAGCCAGCAAGAACTGACCAAGTAGCATTATTCCTTCTCTGATCCCTTCCCCATATACAGCACCACAATGCAGTGATGTGAGTTGCCCCATCCTGGTGAATACCTAAGGTTCCTCCCCTTACAATGTAACAGGTGCACCAAGACAAAGAAATATGGCCCAAATAAAAGAACAGATCAAAGCTCCAGACAAAGAACTAAGGGATGAGGAGATAGCCAACCTATCAGATGCAGAGTTCAAAACACTGGTAATCAGGAAGATCACAAAAATGGTTGCAAAAAATAGAGGAAAAAGTGAAAGCTATGCAAAGTGAAATAAAGGAAAATATACAGGGAACCAACAGTGAAGGGAAGGAAACTGGGACTCAATTTAACAGTTTGGAACAGAAGGAAGAAATAAACATTCAACCAGAACAGAATGAAGAAACAAGAATTCAAAAAAAAAAATGAGGAGAGGCTTAGGAAACTCTGGGACAGCTTTAAATGTTTCAACATCCAAATCATAGGGGTGCCAGAAGAAGAGCAAGAACTTGAAAACTTATTTGAACAAATAATGAAGAACTTCCCCAATCTGGCAAAGGAAATAGACTTCCAGGGAGTCCAGGAAGCTCAGAGTCCCAAAGAAATTGGACCCAAGAAGGAACACAGCAAGACACACCTTAATTAAGTTACCCAAGATTAAAGATAAGAGAATCTTAAAAGGAGCAAGAGAAAAGGAGACAGTTACCTACAAAGGAGTTCCCATTAGACTGTCAGCTGATTTCTCAAAAGAAACCTTACAGGCAAGAAGGGGCTGGAAAGAAGTATTCCAAGTCATGAAAGGCAAGGACCTACATCCAAGATTACTCTATCCAACAAAGCTATCATTTAGATTGGAAGAGCAGATGAAGTACTTCCCAGATAAGGTCAAGTTCAAGGAGTTCATCATCACCAAGCCCTTATTATATGAAATGTTAAAGGGACTTATCTAAGAAAAAGAAGATCAAAACTATGAACAGTAAAATGATAATAAACTCACAACTATCAACAATTAAACCTAAAAAAGTAACAAAACAAAAACAAACTAAGGAAACAACTAGAACAGAAATAGAATCACGGGAATGGAGATCACATGGAGGGTTATCAGTGGGGGTGGGGGTGACACGAAATGGAGAAAAAATACAGGGAATAAGAAGCATAAGTGATAGGTACAAAATAGACAGGGAGAGGTCAAGAAGAGTATAGGAAATGAAAAAGTCAAAGAACTTATTTATATGTATGGCCCATGGACTTGGACTAAGGGGGAGGAATGCTGTGGGGCAGGGGCAAGGTGGTGGGATGCAGGGTAGAGGGAGAGAGAGGAGAGAAAAAATGGTACAGCTGTAACAGCATAATCAATAAAATATACTTAAAAAACTATTACTGAAACTGGAGGCAGAGACAACAAAAGAAAAATAGATTAATTGTACTACTTGAAAATTTGTGCCTCAAAATAGTAAAAAGGCAACCCACAGAATGAAATAACGTGTTTGCAGATCATACCTGGTAAAGGATTCACATCCAGGATATTGAATATATAGAGATCTCCTGGAATCCAACAACCAAAAGCAACTTGGTTAAATAATGGGCAACCTTCTTGAATAGACATTTCTCCAAAGAAAGTATACAAATGGCCAATAAACACATGAAAAGATTCTCAACATCACTAATCACTAGAGAAATGCAAATCAAAAGTATAATGAGATACCACATCACACCCAATAGGATGTCTACTCTTGAAAAACAGAAAATAGTAAGTTTAGGCATGATATGGAGAAATTTAAACCCTGGTACACTGTTGGTAGAAATGTAAAATGGTGCAGCTGCTGCAGAAAACAGTGTGATGATTACTCAAAAAAATTAAACAGAATTACCTTATCATCCAGCAATTTCACTTCTGGGGTATACACTCCAAAGAATTGAAAACAGAGGTGTTTTTTGTTTTGGTTTTTGAGAGAAAGCAGCATCATCAATTTGTTGTTCCACTAATTTATGCATTCATTGGTTGTTTCTTGTATGTACCCTGACCAGGAATGAAACCTTGGCATATCGGGATGATGCCCTAACCACGTGAGCTATCTGGCTAGGGCTGAAAACGGTCTTGAAGAGATATTTGTATACCATGTTCATAGCACATTAATCACAATAGATACAACCTGGAAACAACTCAAGTGTGCATTGATGGATGAGTGTATAAGCACAATGTGGAATGTTACATACAATGGAATGTTATTCAAAATACATACAATGGAATGTTATTCAAAATACATGCAATGGAATGTTATTCAGCCTTAAAAAGGAAGGAAATTCTGACATATTCTACAACATGGATGAAACTTGAGCACTTTATGCTAAATGAAATAAACCAGTCACTCACTCACACACACACACACACACACACACACAAATATGGGGTACTTAAAGTAGTTAAAATTGTAGAGAGAGAAAGTAGAATGCTGGTTGCCAGGCTCTGGGATGGAGGATGGAAGGAAGAGTTATTGTTTAATGGTTAAAGAGTTTCCGTTTTGTGAGACAAAAGAATTCTGGAGATTAATGATGGTGGTGGTTGTAGAACAATATGAGTACACTTAATACCAGTGAACTGTACATATAAAAATGAATGACATTGTAAATTTCACATTATACGTATTTTCCACATCTTTAATTGGTAAAAAAAAAAACCTATTACTAACATCACACTTATGCCCATGTGATTGAGAACAAAGAGAGGATATCTGTTCTCCCATTAACAGTGCACTAGGGTTCCATTTTTCCACAAGCTCATCAGCACTTGTTTGTTGATTTGTTTATGATGGCCATTCTGACCAGTGTGAAGCGGTGTCTCATTGTGGTTTTAATTTGCATCTCTCTGATGGCTAGTGATAATGAGCATCCTTTCATATGCCTCTGGACCCTCTGCATGTCCTCCTTGGAGAAGTGTCTGTTCAGCTCCTTTGCCCATTTTTTAAATTGGATTGTTAGTCTTCCTGGTGTGGAGTTGTATGAGTTCTTTATATATTTTGGAGATCAAATCCTTGTCTGGTGTATCATTCGCAAATATATTTTCCCATACAGCTGATTCCCTTTTCATTTTGCTGATGCTTTATTTAGCCATGCAGAAACTTTTTAATTTGATGTAGTCCCATTTGTTGACTCTTTCCTTTATATACCTTGCTCTAGGGGACATACTGGTGAAAATATTCCTATGTGGGATATCTGAAATTTTCCTGCCTATGTTTTCCCCTAGAACTTTTATGATAAAACACCAATTCAAAAAAACCTATGCACCCCAGTGTTCATAGCAACATTACTTACAATAGCCAAGTGCTGGAAATAGCCTAAGTCCCCATCAGTAAATGAGTGGATCAAAAAACTGTGGTACATTTAAACAATGGAATACTATGCAGCAGAAAGAGGGAAGAAACTCTTACCCTTCACAATGGCATGGCTGGAACTGGAGAGCATTATGCTAAGTGAAATAAGCCAGGTGGTGAGGGACACATACCATATGATCTCACCTATAAGTGGAACATAATCAACAAAACAAACAAGCAAGCAAAATAGAACCAGAGACATTTAAATAAAGAACAAACTGACAGTGACCAGAGGGGAGGTGGGAGGATTGAATGTGAGAGGCAGGGTGGGTAGGGCAGGGGAGAATAATGGGGGGTAAAGGGAAACAATTGTAACTGAATAACAATAAAAGAAATTTTTAAAAAAGAAAAAAAGGATATCTGTTCTCACTACTTGAAGATTGTACTGTAGGTACAAACTAGTGGAATAAGACAAGAAGATAGAAAGTACATAGATTAGAAATTTTAAAAGCAAAATTCTATTTTTACATAACGTGGTCATGCATATCAAACCTAAGGAATCTACAAAAAAGGCGCTAGAACCCTGAAGCGAATTCAGCAGTGTCACAGGGTATACTGTCAACGTACAAAACTGTGAATATACCAAAATACTGGAAATGAACAACCAGAAATAGAAATTTAAAAGACAATAGCATTTACAATAATGTCCAAAACATAATAAAGATAAATTTAATAACATATGTGCAAGATCTGTGTACTAACACCTTTATAAAATATTGTCGAGAAAAAATTTAAAAGATGTAAATAAATAAAAAATATACCATGGAAGGCTCAGTATTGTTAACATACCAATTATTCCCAGATTGATCTATGGATTTATTGCCTTATAGTCAAAATCCAAGCAGACATTCACAAGGTGATTCCAATATTTGTATGGAAATGAAAAGAACTTAGATTAGCTCAAATGATTTAGAAAAGGAAGAATAATGTTGGAAGGTTTTTACTACCCAATTTAAAAACTTTAAAAGCAAAAGTGATCAAAAACAGTGTGGTATTGGTGTAAATAGTCATGAGACCAATGAAACAGAATACTGAGCCCAGAAATAGAGCCACACATATAAGGTCATTTTAAAAAAAGATTTACTTTATTTATTTTTAGAGAGAAGGGAAAGGAGGGAGAAAAAGAGGGAGAGAAATATCTGTGTGTGGTAGCCTCTCATGCAGCCCCCTACTGGGGACCTGGCCTACAACTCAGGCATGTGCCCTGACTGAGAATCGAACCAGTGACCCCTTTGCTTCACAGGCTGGCACTCAATCCACTGAGCCACACCAGCCAGGGCTTAAGGCCATTTTTTATTCTGACTAAGTGCCAAGGTAAACTCAATGAGGGAAAGCTGTCTTTTTAATAAATGGTTGTAGAACAACTAGCTATCCATATGGAAAAGAATGAAGCCATTCTTTATCTTTTACTGTACAAAAAATTAATTCAAAATGAATCGTAGCCCTGATTATTGTGGTTCAGTGGGTTGGGTGTTTTCCCATAAACTGAAAGATCTTTGGTTCGATTCCCACTCAGGGCACATGCCTGGGTTGTGGGCCAGGTTCCCAGCTGGTTGTATGTGAGAGGCAACTGATCGATGTTTCTCTCCTTCTTTTTCCCTCTCTCTAAAAGTCAATAAATAAAGTCTTAAAAGAAAAAGAGGCAACCAATGAATGTGTAAATAAGTTAAATGACAAATTGATATCTGTCTGTCTCCCTGTCTTTCCTCTCTCTCTCTCTCTAAAATCAATAAACATATCCTAGGATGAGGATTTTAAAAAGTTCGATATTCGTTTACCATACCAACTCCTAGATATTTATGCACCAATAAAGTGGTTTTTTTTTAAAGTTAAAAGAAAGACTGGCAATACAAGTGTTGCAGGATGGGAAGCAACCAGAACTATAAAATACACAACCCCTTTAGAAGATAGTTTGTTGATTTCTTCTACAGTTATCGCCCCACAGTCCACTCCTAGGGATTTATTCCAGGAGTAATGAAAACATACATTTGTACAAACACTTGGACACAAATGCTCATGATGGCTTTATTCTTTTTTTAAATTTTGTTTTTCAATTACAGCTTACATTCAGTGTTATTTTGTGTTAGTTCCAGGTATACCGCACAGAGGTTGGAGAGTCATGTGCCTACATAGCAGGGGAGATACTCTGACCATGATGGCTTCATTCTTAATGGTCCTGAAGTGGAACCTAAATGTCCAACTATAGGCAAACGGGTAAATGAGTAGCGGTGTTTTCGTACAGTCTGCTAGTGCTCAGCAATGGAAAGAAACAAACGAGGGTGCACAGAGCATGGGTAACTCAAAACGCTTTGCTGAGCAAAATAAGCCACATATAAAAGAGCGCGTAGTTCATGATTCTATTATATGAAACTCTAGAAAAACACAAAACTCATCTGTGGTGATAGAAGGCAGACCAGTGGCTTCTTGGGGCCAGGGAAAGGAGTTGGAGAGAGACCACAAAGGGCCACAGGGAGTTTTTTCAGGTGACATGAATGTTCCATATCTTGAGTGGTAGTTGTGGTAGTTCCCCCCTGATAGATCCATTCATCAAGACTCATTGAACTGTATACGCATTTTATTGTGCATAAACTATGCCTTGATAAAGTCTATTTTAAAAGCACTTGGAAGCCACTGGTC
The DNA here is from genome assembly GCF_021234435.1 of Artibeus jamaicensis. Classification (NCBI taxonomy): domain Eukaryota; kingdom Metazoa; phylum Chordata; class Mammalia; order Chiroptera; family Phyllostomidae; genus Artibeus; species Artibeus jamaicensis. The sequence continues at coordinate 7,559,219 of NW_026521221.1, read as the reverse complement.
TGGTGAGTATAGAGGAAATAATCATTAGAATTACAGCATTTTATTAAATAATATCAATGAAGAGAAGGAGCAAATATATGTTGCTAACATAGTCAGGTAAAACTTAAACAGAATTTAAAAAGAAATGTAATACCTACACATGGTTATATAATAAATAGTACAGGAGGGCTTATAATGAAAATAAATACACTCTCTATTTTTTCCCCAACCTCAGTAATTTTCCCCAGAGGCGTCGTCTACTTTTATTAGTTTAATCCCCACCCTCCTCTTTTTCCTCAGTGAACTAGAGTGTAAACTGGTAGATATGAAAAGGTGGATGAAAGGTATTTAATTGGGATATAAACCAGAAGGGCCAATAATTTAAGTCTAAGGCTGTTGATCTCTCCATGTGGCAACAAATAGCTTCTCTGATTTGTATGAGACACTTCCACATTCTGGAGTTCTCCAGTTCCCCAAAGTACATTCTTGTTTATAACTTGAAAGCCACCTGACTGCTAAACCCTGACTGTTTTAAGTAAAAATCTTTGTAATAGCAACAAATTCTAATGAAAACATTCCTCAGGAAGAGCCAAAACAGCAAGTTCCAGGAATGAGGGAAAGAAGTTCTGTTCCTTGTTGTGAAACTTGTTGGGATGCCATCCATAGTTTGCTTTTCGAGAAGCCATTGAAATAGAAAAATCTTGGTAGAGGAAAGAAAACCCTTCCTCTGCCCTTCCTTCTGAGAAGGCGATCCTTAAAAAAGTAAATGTAAATGAAACTATTGCATGTATGAGGAGCACATACTCATACTTGCCTTTAAAATAGAGAACACTGAACTGCGGCTTTCAAGCTGCCTTACTGCAGTGTCTTACATGGCAGGCTTTGTGTGTGGGTTCATTAACCATTTCCAAGTGCCTTTTTGGAGGCAGGTGCTGGCTGGACTCACTTGAGGAATCAGAGGTAAAACGACACAATCTTTCTTCACAAAAAACTTAAGAGTCTAGTGTAAGACATACAAAAAGTTAAAATAGAGCCCTGACCGGTGTGACTCGGTTGGGCGTCTGGCAAAGTGAAAGTTTGCTGGTTGGATTATCTGCCACAGCACATGCCTGGGTTGTGGGTTCATCCCTGGTCAGGGCGCATAGGAGAGACAACCTATTGATGTTTCTCTCTCACATCAATGTTTCTCTCCCTCTCTTTCTTCTTGCCTTCCCCTATCTCTAAAAATAAATAAACGAAGTCTCAAAATATTACAATAGGAACAATAGTTATGTTCAAGGTATACCAGTGAATTGGTTGGGGGTGGGGTAGGAACAGGGAAGGCAGCGTAGCCTCGGAGAAGACATAGCACTTGGCCTGCAACTGAATCTGTGTCAAAAGTCTTCTTAGGAGGTAGGGTAAGGGTGCATTTAGGGTAAGACAACTACGAGGAATACTATTGCAAGAGGGGAAGACATAGCACGTGATAGTGAGAGGTAAGGCTGGAAAATAGGGTCCGCGTGCCTGTTATAGTTTTTTTGGTCATAAGCAAAAGAGCTGACTTGGCTAATGTAAACAAAAAGATAATTTATTGGAAAGATGAGTAGCTCACAGAAATGACGGGAAGCTGGAGAACTGGGCTTGAAAATAGGATGGAGGGCAGCTGCAGAACTCTAGGCAGCAGGAACTTTTCAACTGTCAGTCAGAGTGAGTGATCTCCAATACATTTTTTCATCCCTGCATAACTTGACTCAGGATTCAAACTCCTGAGGGAGTGTAATTGACCTTATATCATGCACCCACCCATCTAGGGCATTCTGATTAATTGTCCTCCCAACACTGCCCTGAATGGGGAATAGGTAATTCCCAAAAGAAACCTAAGTGTGCCACCAAAAGGAGGGGGAATTAAGGATATACCTTGTGTATTTAGGTTTTATCCTATACACTATAGAAAACCATTGAAGAATTAAAAATAAAAGAACTGAGATGATCAGAAATGTAGATTTTAGAACATCCTGGTTTTAAATTGGAGGATGGATTGAAATGGCAGCAAGAATAGTATGATGGAGGCTTGGATAAAAACTCTTGCTTTGATTCAAGTGGGAGATGGTGAATGCTTGAATTTGACAGGGTTACAGAAGTTGATAGGATGGACAGGAATACACATATGAAAGACATTTAATCTACTTCATACTATAATCTTTCTCTCTCTAACCTTCATTTAGTCTTAGATCTACAAAAGGAGCTGTATACTTAATGTTTACCAATGGTTCTTATGCCAATGACTCTAGTCATTTTGATCGTCTGAAACCCTTCCTCTAGTAGATTTATTAGCAGGGGCTCATTGGAGGAATATTCACTGAGTTCTTTCATGATGTAAAAATTTTTCTGTTCCCTTTAAAAATCAGTTTTGCTAGCTATAAAATCCATGATTCATATTTTCTCTCCTTGAGTGTCTTAAATATGTTATTTCATTTCCTCCTGGCACAAAATGTTGCTCTTGAATCTAAATATACTAATCTAATTTTATTTTCAATTTTATGGCATGTGGTCTTGTCTATATTCTTAAAATACTTTTTCTTTTTCTTTAAAGCCATATAATTTTAGTAGATTATATCTTGGTGTTGGTCATTCTGTGTTACTATTTTAAGATGCCTGATGTGCTTTTTCAATATGTAGTTTTGTTTTGTTTTTAAAAAATTTTATTTCTTTTGAGAGGGAGGAGGAAGTGAGAAAGACAGGGAGAGAAACATCAATGTGTGGTTGCCTCTCATATACCCCCCACTGGGAACCCAGCCAGCAACCCAGGCATTTGCCCTGGACTGGGAATCAAACTGGCAACCCTTTGGTTTGCAGGCCCACACTCAATCCACTGAGCTATACTAGCCAGGGCTCAATATGTAGTTTTAGGCTTGTTTGGGTTTTTTTGTTGATTTTAGAGAGATAGGGAAAGGGAGAGAGAGAGAAACATCAATTTATTGTTCCACTTACTTACACATTCATTGACTGTTTCTTGTATGTGCCCTGACTGGGGATTGAACCCACAACTTTGGTGTATTGGGACAATGATCTAATCAACTGAGCTACCTGGCTAGGGCCAGCTTGTTTGTTTTTTAAATTTTAGGAAAGCTTCATTGAATTATATTTTTAGTATTTGTTTTATTCTTTGTCTTTATTCTTTAAGGACTTCTATTACTCATGTGTTAAATTTTCTTTGCCTGTCTTCAATATTTGCAACTTTCTCTCAAATTCTTTAGTTTTCTTTATTTCTTTTTTTATTCAAAGAATACTCATTGCTTTCATTTTCTTTTTCTTAATATATCACTTGTTTTTATTTGCTCTTGTGTTCATTCTAGTTTAGTCTTTATTTTTTAAATGGTTTTTACAATTTTGTATTTCTATTTCTTTTGGGGGGTTCTGTCACCTCATTTCTGAATATTTCTAATTCTGATTTATGTTCTTTCATTTCTTGAATAATATTTTTGATGCTTTTTAGCATTTGTGCAATTGTACGTTAACACGTTAATCTTTTTCTTTTAATATTCCTTTTAGGCATGATTTCATTGGGATATTATTCTGCTCTTTATTATTTCTTTTTTCTTATAAGCTTGTCTGCCATCAGAGTAGCACACTTTTCTGTTGCCCATATTTATGTGAAATTAGTTTTCCCAAAATTTTGGAAGGATGCTTGGTTTGATCGTCTCTTTTTAAATTTCTCAGAGCTCACTCTTTTGTTGTTTCCACATAGTGTTAAAATGATGATGTTTTGGTTTCTGAGATTTTCTGGTTCTATTTTCCTGCCCCACTTTCATCTGGACTTTCTCTTTCCTTTTTCCTTACCCTACCCTGTTTTGGCTCCATTTCCAGCAGTTTCTCCCCAGTGTGGGACCCTGTGGTGGCAGCTATAGTTGGTATTTTCTAGAGTGTAGGGTTTAAACTGCTCCAGACCGTGTAGAGCTTCATGCTGTGAGATCCTTATTCTCACTTCTGTTAGGGTTTTGCACTTAACACTTTCTAGTAAACACCTATTGGCTATTTTAGGTTTTTCTTTTTAGGGCTGTCAAGTGCCTCATTGTTTCTCTTTGCTTTTTTTTTTTCATACATGGATAACAGTGGCTCTTGGTGGTTGGAGTAGCCACTCACCACCACCTGCTTGTAATTTCAGGTTTATGGGATACTTGGTCATCTAGTTTTGTTGTAAATATTGTTCAAAGGTTTTGGGTTTTGCAATCTAATTGTTGTGTTTTTGTGGGGGAATTTGGAAAGATCTAAAAACTACGTCACCATAACCATGGCTACCATCTTCCCAGAATCTTGGTACATAGTTTTATTTTCAATGAAAGCTCTAATACCGTGGCTTGTTCTGAGGGAAGTCAGCTGCCGTGTCAAGAGAACACTCGGGCAGCCCTGTGGAGAGGTCAACCTGGCAAAGCACTGAGGACTCTAGCCAACGTCCTTTGATGAACTGTGTGTGTCCTGCCAGTAGCCACATGGGTGAGTCTGGAAGTGCCCCCTTCCCAGTCAAGCCTGCAGGCCCAGCTTGACTGAAACCTCAAGAGAGACTTTGAACCAGACCTACCCAGCTAAATGGATCCTGAATTCCTGGTTCTCAGAAAGTGTGAGATAATTGCTGCTTTAAATGCTAAGTTTGGGGGATAATCTGTTACTGAGTTACAGAGAACAAATTACATTTATGAGCAGATGATCCCACTTTGTAGGCCTAGATGTTTTGCTGCCTGCAGTGATGTTTTTCAACATTTTATTATAGAAAATTCCAAACATGCAGCAAAGACACAAGATTTTACAGTGAACACCCATTATCCACTATCTGGATTCTATCAGATTTTTTTCTGTGGCTTTTAATGGCATCAGGTAGAATTTGTAGGAAAACATTTCATTGGAAACAAATCCAAATATTTACCAAATTACGGACTCCAAGATTGTCACTTTTCAATCTTGGGGCAAATGGTTCCCCTTTTCAATCACTTCTGCTTATTTAAATATTCTTCCTTATTTGAGTTTAAATTTGTTTTACTTAATTTTTCATCTGTGAATCCTCCCATGGTGCCATGGTAAGTAAAGTCATTCCCTCTCCCAAATGATAGCCGTTTGACTATTTGGAAACAGGTGTTACGACTTCTCTGACTCCCCCTTTCGCTACAGTTCCTTCATTTCTGGCTCTTCCTCTGTTCTCCAGCTCCTGCTGTTTTTCAGCAGATTCCAGCTAATGGGAAGCACTGGTAGAGGATTAGAGGGTGGAGAAGCCAGGATCTTCACACAGCACCCCCATGTCTGCCTCGCGTGGAATCTCCAACAATGGCTGCATCTGCTCCACGGCTCCGTTACCGGCCTGACAGTCTTGCCACCATTTCAGCCTCGGCAGGGTGACCATGGCCCCAGTAACACTCCTTCCCCTCTTTGCTCCTCCAGCTTAGGTGTAGCAGAGGCTTCCTTCTGTCAATAATCTCTGGACTGCCTCACACCACTCAACAGGTTGGCTTCTTAACTCCCCCATCAGCTATGGAATTAATTTCCTACCTTAAATTCTCTCTGGTTCAAACACTCGAGTACTTTCTGTTTTCCTGGTTAGGTCCTGACTGATAGAGGGGTATCCCACACAATTTTTCAGGAAGAGATGCCATGAGAAGGTACCTGTGGTGTTTACCACTATCATCTGTGATTTCTCCCGGAGACAGGAAATTGTATTGCATGGATATATTGTCTTATCTGTGACCTGCCACCCAGGTAACACCTGGGGGCCTGAGGGAAACCCTGTTTTCAGAGAAGCAGTGGGAATTTGATAATGAAAATTCACAATCATGATATTTTGGAAAACCACTTATTAGTGAGTTGTAACTCGGGGAAATGAAGTGGTCTTTAGAATATCTTGTAAATGAGATGAGAAGAAACTTGATAACCAGTGAGGAATTAGGGTATTAAAGTCAGGGAGAGAACCAAAAAGCTGAATGTCCATTGAGAAGCTTCCTTCAGTAAGAAAATAAAAAGGCCCAGTCATGATGCAGTGTACACGCCGGCAGTGCCCCATGGGACTCACTGCTGCTGTTAAAACACAACAGGAAGATCAACGCGTCACCCAGAAGTAATGGTTCTTGTTCTATAACATAGGTTAAATATTCTGTTTATTGTCATGTTCTAAAATATCAAGTGTGTCATTATTATTTTCATTCATCTCCATCTACAGGCACTGAATAAATAAAAACAATTAGAGAATAAGGAATACGTGCATGAATTTAAAAAATGTTTCTGGAAATCACCATAATGCAACTATGATCTCGGGATTAAATAAAATAGTAGGATAAATATTTAAAAAGAAAAATGTGTAAGCCTCTAAAGGATGAAAGAATTCTGACTAATCAACAGCAGTGATGAATTATAAATAGCGGACCTTGCCAGACTGATGTGAGTGGTTTTCTGGGGGGTTTTTGGATTATGAATTCCAGGAACAAGAAAAGTGTTAGATATTGTAAGGCATTTTGATTTAGCATCTTGTGAAATCTCAATTACGAAATTAGATTATAGTGACTTCCAGGTGAGAGTGGTAACTGGAAACTTTCAAGGAAGATTTAGAGGAAAAAATGAGCAATGACAGGAAATTAAAAAAAAAAACTTTTTAATTGTGAAATATACATAGACATTTAGATAATAAAAATGCACTGTTTAAAGAAAAATCTAAAGTGAATACTCAATTCAACGTCTAGAACATTGCCGGTACGACAGACCCCGACCTTTGTGGCCGCTGCCCTTCCCCCTCTCCCATTCCTAGAGATGGCTATCGCCCAGACTTTTCTGGCAATCACGCTGAACTCATACTAAATGTGTGATTTTGTACCCGGCTTTTTATTCAATATTACTTTGTTATCATTGTGGTGCGCCTTGACGCCACACTCATTCTCATTGCTGTGTGGCGTTCCATCCTTGGTATATAAAAGGATATGGTCAGTGCCCCTGGCTCTCTGGCACCACTTGCTGAGCAGGCCACTGACTTTGTTAAACATAAACATAAACATTTACTCTTCTGAGCTTACGTCCCCAGGACTGGAAATTACTGGAAGCAAGAACAGAATGTGACTAACCACTTCCTATAGTCAGGGGCAGAAGACAACCCTGGAACAATCTGCAGCCTGGGGTTACAACGCCCCCAGCAGCCCAGGGGCCTCACCATAGCAAACCCCCCCTGCCATTTTTAATCCAATTATGATCCAACAAAAGCTCAAAGCCCCCACCCGGCAATGCTGGAGTATCTCTCCACACCAAGTCCCTCTCCTTTCTTGGAGAGTGAATAAAGATTTTCAGTACACTTTTCTTCTCTTCGTGAATTCTTTCACAGCCCGCATCACCAACCACCCTAACAGTACACACCACAATTTATCTGCTCTATTGTTGTGTATTAGCTTTGCTGCAGTAAACAACCTCTCAGTCTCACTGGCTTCAATAACAAACATTTGCTTCTTGCTCTTTTTTTTTTTTTTAAAGATTTTATGTCCCCAAGACTGGAAATTACTGGATTTTACGTCCCCAGGACTGGAAATTGTATTAGGTTCCTTTCCATGTGTTTTATCATTTCAGGACACAGACTAAAGAAGCAAACTCTGTCTGGGACATGAGCTTTTGTGACAGAGGTAGAAGCAATAGCTCTGGCAGAAACCCATTAAGACTATGATGAATGTTGTATGTGTGTGTGTGTGTGTATCAATGTATATGTATACATTAATATATATACACATTGATATATGTATATATATTTTGTATATATATATCAATTGATATATATCAATGTGTGTGTGTGTGTATATATATATATATACAACATTCATTATATATTGTATCTGCTATGCTTATATTGGCCAAAGCATGTCTCATGACCAAGCTGAAAGTCAGTTAGGTGGTGTATATATCCATCCCACAGGAGGTATGGCAAGGCACATGGTGGGGAGTGGTACACAGTTCTTTTCAAAGGAGAGGTGGTGCAGTTAGCCACCACTGTCAAGGTTCTCGTGTTTGGTTATCACAAAGCGATACTATGAGTTTCTTATGCATATATCCTGATGTAAATGGGTGTGAATTTTTCCAGGAGTAGAATTGCCAGTTACATACACTTTCAACTTTATTAGACTATGTGTTTTCTTGTCTTGTTTAAGAAATCTTTTTTTTAACTTGAAGTGTTTGAAGATATTTCTTTTGTAACATTCTTTTTGTTTTGCCACTCACATTTAGGTCTATAATACACTTGGGATTGACTTTGAGGTATGGATCCAACTTTACCGGTTTTAATTGTTTGGTGCCATTTATTGAAAACCTGTGGTGTTCCCGCTTGTAGATATCACTGTTGCTACATGCTTTGCATCCAGAGCTGATGTATGCTGCTGGGTTCTCCTGTTTATTGGGTTTTTGTCTATCTTATGTCAATAACACACTGTCTTAATTATTGTAGCTTTATAATAGATCTTGATATCCAAAACAACAATTTATTCTTCCTCTTCAAAAGTATCTTGGCTCTTGTTGGCCTTTTGTCTATCCATAAAAATGTTAAGTGTGTAAATTCCACAAAACTTTTGAAGTGTTGATTGATATTGTAGTGAATCTATAAATTACTTTGAGGAAAATTGACATTGTTACTGAATCGTGAATTCTAAACCATGAATTTGACAGATCTCTCTGTTTATTTAGGTTTTCTTTAACACCTCTCTGTGAAGTTTTATACTATCTCCTACAGAGGTCTTAACCCATCTTTGTGTAGAGAAGCTTGTGTGGCCCATAGAAGGTACTCCGCAAATGGTTGCTTAATGAATGAACAGGCGAGTCCATAGAGACAAAAAGTAGATCAGTGATTGCCAGGGGCTAGGGGCAGGAGGAAGAGGAGTGACTGCTGTGGACACAGGATTTCTTTGGGGCAGGGAGGGGGGGATGAAAATGTTCAAGATTTAGATAAAGATGATGGCTGCATAACCTTGTGAATGTACTAAAAAGCACTCAATTATACACTACAAAAGGGTAAATTTTGTAAGTGAATTGTAGCTTATATGTTTTTGTTTTTAACAAAATAAGATATTATTAATGCTATCCTCTAAGTGCAGGTAAACAGTCCTTAGGTAGAATAGAACTTTATGAATACAACTCATTATGTAATCCATATCCCAAGCTGATAAATAACCATGTCATTTCCTCAGTAGTCAAGGCCTTGTGGGTAAGGGCTTAAGATGATACACACTTTCTTCCCCTTTTCATTAAGACTTCAATTTTAGAATAGTTTAGGCTCACAGAAAAATTGAGCAAAAGGTACAGAGGTTTCCCATATACTCCCTGCCCCCACACACGCACAGTCTCCCCCGTAATCAACATTCCCCCAGCAGAGTGATTCACTGGTTATAGTTACCGAACTTACACTGACACTTCATCATCACCCCAAGTCCATAGCTTACACAGGTTTCACTCATGGTGTTGGACAGTCTATAGGTTAGGTCAAACGTTTAGTGACATGTGTCCATAATGATGGCCTGATATGGAATATTTTAAATGCCCTAAAAATTGTCTATGCTCTACTTATTCATCCCTCTCCCTGCCCCCCAGGCTCCACCCAGACCTAACCCCTGCCAACCACTGGAATTTTTACTCTCTCCCTGTGTCACTCAGGGAGAGAATGTCACGTAGCTGGACTCAGATAGTATGTAGCCTATTCAGATTGGCTGCTGTCACTTAGTAATATACATTTAGTTCCTCTATCTTTTCTTTCTTTTTTTTTTTTTTTTTTTACTTTTATTACATTTATTTCATGCTGAATTTACTCCCAGGCCGTAAGTTTTTGTTCCTTCCATTCCTTCTGGGACATCTTTTTCTCCTGTGCAACCTCCTCTTCTGGTCCGGGAACACCCTGCCCTTTGTCAGGAAGGACCGTCTCAGTGTGGCAGGGAGCGCGCCTGTGTGGGGTCACCCGCCTGTGAGCTCTGTAAGTTCTACGCTGCACTTGGAAGCTTTGTTCACCTGGATGTGCTCAAGGACCAGAGACTCCATATCTACACCCTTAAGTTCAGCTTTACTCTATGCACTTTTAAGCATGTGCAGCAAAAACTCAGCACTCTTTTTGGGCCACCAACCCTGTGCCTGGCCCTCTGTTTGGACTGGGCACGCCTACCAACCCCACCATTGTAACAACTGAATGGCACACATTGCTTCTGTAAAGTGACACCCTTCAGGTACCTGGTGGCTTTTCCGATGTGCATACCCTTGACGGCCTGGGCAGTTTCACGAGCGTTCTTAAAGTGAACACGAAGATTTGAACCTCATGTTTTGCATGATTTTGTGTGGTTTTCTGGGTCAAGTGAATAGCCAGCCATTTTCAGAGGCCACCTCTGTCAGTTTTCAGGAAGAGCTCCTTCATGTCTTTTTATGACTTAATATCTCACTTTTTAGTTACACCTCATTGATTATGCTATTACAGTTGTCCCAATATTTCCCCTTTTGCCCCCCACCACTCAGCACCTCCCATTATCTCTGGCAATCTCCTATGCCTTTGTTCATGTCCATGGGTCAGGCATATAAGTTCTTCGGCAACTCCATTTCCTGTGCTGTTCTTAACATCCCGCTGCATAGTAATTCCTACGAATTGGTACTTAATCCTTTCAACTTTTCCCCCACTCCCCCAAAGCTCCCCACCACCTGGCAACCATCCAAATGTTCTCTATATTTGTGATTCTGTCTCTGTTCTGCTTGTTTGCTTAGTTTGTTTTTTAGATTCAATTGTTGAGTTATTTATTTATTGCCATTTTAATGTCCATAGTATTGATCTTCTTTTTCTTAAAAAGTCCCTTTAACATTTCATATAATAATGGCTTTGTGATAAAGAACTCCTTTAGCTTTACCTTGCCTGGGAAGCACTTTATCTGCCCCAAAATTCTAAATGAAAACTTCACTGGGCAAAGTAATCTAGGCTGTAGGTCCTTGCTTTTCATCACTTTGAATATTTCTTGCCAGTCCCTTCTTGCCTGCAAAGTTTCTTTGAGAAATTAGCTGACAGTCTAATGGGAATTCCTTTGTAGGTAACTCTCTGCTTTTTCTCTTGCTGCTTTTATGATTCTCTTTGTATACTTAACTTTTGGCAATTATGGTGTGTATTGGTGTGGGCCTTATTGTGTCCATCTTGCTTGGGACTCTCTGTGCTTCCTGGACTTGTAATTTCCTTCACAAATTAGGGAAGTTTTCTTTTATTATCTTTTCAAATAGGTTCCCAAATTCTTGCTCTTTTTCTTCTCCTTTTGACACCCTTATGCTGCAAATGTTGGAATACTTGAAGTCCCAGAGGCTCCTTACCCTATCCTCATGTTTTTGGATTCTTTTTCTTCTTGCTGTTTTGATTGGATATTTTTTGCTTCCTTATGTTCCAAATCACAGATTTGATTCTTGGCTTCATCCACTCCACTGTTGATGTCCTGCAAATTGTTCTTTATTTCAATTAGTGTATCTTTCATTTCTGATTTGATCGTTTTTATATTGTCATAGTACCCACTAAGTTTCTTGAACATCCTTATAACCAGTGTTTTGAACTCTGCATCTGATAGGTTGCTTGTCTCCATTTTGTTCAGTTATTTTTCTGGAGTTTTGCTCTGTTGTTTCATTTGGGTCATGTTTCTTTGTCTCCTCATTTGGCTGCCTCCCTGTGTTTGTTTCTGTGTATTAGGTAGAGCCGCTTTGCCTCCATATCTTGGTAGTGTGGCCTCATGTAGTAGGTGTCCTGTGGGGTCCAGTGGTTCAGCCTCCCCTATTACTGAAGCTGGGTACTCAAGTGGTGCTCTCTGTGTGGAATGAGTACTCCCTCCTCTTGTAGTTGAGCCTTGGTTGCTGTCAGCAGGTTAATAGGAGGGATTTACCCAGGCCAGTCAGCTGGTAGGACTGGATGTGACCATTGGCCACTAACCACCTCCATCCTTGGCTTGTGGATTAGTTCGGTAGTGATGCTCCAACTGTAACTGTCCACTGGGTATACAGGCTCTGGGGTTTTCTGAGTGGTGCAGGCCAAGGTCAGCCCCCACCAATGTTCTATCTGGGGCCACTCAGTGTAACTATAAAGTGATCTTCAGATGGCTGCTCCTAGTGCTAGGCCTGGGGCCACTTAGTGAAAGGTATAAAGGTTGGGCTCTGCTGTTGGTTGTTTGAAGGGATTTAGGAAGGTCTGAAGCCTGTACTCAACCAAGCCATTTATATGGAAAAACCACTGTTAACAACTTGGGTGGGCCTGTAAGCTGGATGGGGCAGAGCCTTAGGTAATTACTAAGGCAGAACAAACCGAGTGAACCAGGTTGATGTGTTCTCAGATGTGGTGCTGCTGCATTCACTATGGCTCTGTGTGGAGGAGGGCTCAGAAAAGGAACAATGACCTCTGCCAGCAATTCTGTCTTGGAGGGAACTGTCCCCCAGCTTTCACCCTGATGCTAGACACTTCATTTCCTCTCTGTATGCCACTGGTGTCCTTCAAGCTGCTGCCCCAGTGCTGAAACTCAGAGGGAGTGAGTCTGAGTACTGTGTTTTGGCATGTATAATGCACACTTTTTTTGCCCAACTTTTTGAGGGAAAAATAGGACGCACATTATACATGGGTAGTACTAATTCTATATCTATATAAATATTATTAATTCTTTTATTTATGCTTCTGCATTAAAAGTGTAACTCTAAAAAGCAATAACAATATCCATATGCAGGCCCTGGCTGGTGTAGCTCAGTGGATTGAGTGCAGGCCTGCGAACCAAAGGATCGTGGTTCGATTCCCAGACAGGGCACATATGCAAAATAATACCCTAGAATACAATAATAAATTTTTGCTAAAAATAAATAAATAAATAAATAATTGAAATAAAAAATTAAAATGAAAGATTTTTTTCCTGAAAGTTTGGACCAAAAACCTGGGTGTGCAGTATACACAGGAGCGCATTATACACAGCAAAATCTGTGTCATTGTGAGGTCCTTTAAATAGAGAGGCCTGAGAATACCACAGTTTCTTCCATTGCCCCAACCTCCAATGGTTTTTACAGCCAGAAGTTATGGGGACTTGTCTTCCTGACACTGAAACCCTGGGCTGAATGCTCTGGTGTGGGGCTGGGATCCCTTGTTCCTGAGCTCTCCCTCCAGGTTTTTATCAACCACACATGGGTGTGGGACCAGCCCATTCAGTGTCTCGGTTTCTGCACATTTCTGTCCCTCCAACATGTCTGGATGAATGTGGTTTCTTTGATTCTTTAGTTGTCTGACTTCCATTCAGCTAGATTTTCTGAGTGATAGGTGTTTTGTAGTTTAGTTGTAATTTTGCTGTGGTTATGCAAGGAGGCTAGCCGTGTTTACCTACACCTCCATTTTAACGGGAAGTCTCATTTCTTTTTAGTACTAAATAATCCTCTATTGTCTGGATGTAACACAGTTTACCTACCCATTCACCTACTGAAAAACATCTTGGTTGCTTCCAGGTTATGGCAGTTACGAATAAAGCTGCTGTAACCATCCCTGTGCAGGTCTAAGCATTTACATAGTTTTCCGCTTCTTAGGCAAATATCAAGGAGAACATTTGCTGGATCATATACTAAGCCCATGTTTAGTTTGTAAGAAACTGCTGAACTGTCTTCCAAAGTGGCTGTACCATTTTGCATTCTCATTTGAAATGAATGAGGGTTCCTTTTCTTCCACATCCTCACCAGCATTTGGTGTTGTCATTGTTTTCCTGATTTTGGTCCTTGTAATAGGTATACAATGGTAGCTCATTGTTGTTTTAATTTGCATTTCCCTGATGACATATGATGTGAAACATCTTTTCATGTGCTAAATTGTCAACTGTATATTTTCTTCACATCTTTGGCCCATTTTAAAATCAGATTGTTTGTTTTCTTAATGTTGAGCATTAAGAGTTCTTTGTATATTTTGGCTTATAGTCCTTTATCAAATGTGTCTTTTCCAAATATTTCTCCCAGTCTGTGGATTGTCTTCTCATTCTCTGGCTATTGTCCTTCACAGAGAAGTTTTTAATTTTAATAAAGCCCAGCTTTTCAATTATTTCTTTCATAAATCATCTCTTGGTGTTATATCTAAAAAGTCATCACCTTACCCCAGGACATCAACTTTTTTCTTCTGTTATCTTCTAGGAATTTTATAGTTTTACATTTTACATTTAGGTCCGTGGTTCATTTTGAGTTAATTCTTGTGAAGAGCGTATGGTCTGTGTCTAGATTTTTTTTTTGCATGTGCATGTCCAGTTGTTCTAACACCATTTAAGGAGATTCCATTGTAGTTATATAAAATTTGAAACTGCTGGACTTCCGCCAAGATGGAGACGTAGATGGAGGATCCACCTCGCCTCTGTGCACAACCAAATCTAAGAACAACTATTTTTAACAGCAGTCACAACCAAGCCACACGGAAAATCGACAATACGGAGTCCAAAGGACAACTAGATACTCGGCTGGACCGGTACGAGGAGCGAGGCCAGCAGCGGAGCAGGTTAGCAAGAAAAAATTCCCGGGGCGGTGTGCGGTGCGCAGGCAACCGAGGGCGCTGATCGCCAGCGAGCTGGCTGCCGGAGCACACAGGGAAGAGGCGCGGTGGGTCGGTCGGTCGCGCGCATTTACGTGCGGAGAAACCAGTGAGAAGGGAAACCTGGGTGGTGCAGCAGGCTTGCACAGTTAGGATCGGATAAGCAAGCCCGAGGCGTTTGAGTGACTGGATGCGCTGGGCTAGCGGAGAGGAACGCCATTGCTCCCTCTCTGACCCCGCCCCCACACACAGCGTCACAAACCAGCGACCTGGTTCGCCCCGTCCTGGTAAACAACTAAGGCTTCGCTCCGCTCACTTAACAGCACGAATAGACCAAAAATGGCTCTAGGACAACTGAGAGCCCCAGAACCGATAGACCTAAGTGATGAAGAAATAGCCAGTCTTTCAGATGCACAGTTCAAAACACTGGTTATAAGGATCCTTACAGAACTGGTTGATTTTAGTCACAAATTAGAGAAACATATGGAAGCTAAATTAATTGAAATGAATGGTGATACAAAAGATACCAATAGTAATGGAAAGAAAATTGGGACTCAAATCAAGGGAGAGGACCAGAAGGAAGAAAAAAATGATCAAACAGAAAGGAATGAAGAAATAAGAATTCAGAAAAATGAGGAGAAGCTTAGGAACCTCCAGGACATCTTTAAACGTTCCAACATCCGAATTATAGGGGGTACCAGAAGGGGGGAAAGGCACAACCACCAGTTGAAAAATTATTTGAACAAATAATAAAGGAGAATTTCCCCAAGATGGCAAAGGAAATAGACTTCCGAGAAATCCAGGGAGCTCAGAGAGTCCCAAAGAAGTTGGACTCAAGAAGGAACACACCAAGGCACATCATAATTACATTAGCCAAGATTAAAATGAAGGAGAGAATCCTAGAAGCAGCAAGAGCTAAGGGGACAGTCACCTACAAAGGAGTTCCCATCAGACTGTCAGCTGATTTCTCAAAAGAGACCTTACAGGCAAGAAGGGGCTGGAAAGAGGTATTCCAAGTCATGAAAACCAAAGATCTACAACCAAGATTGCTCTACCCAGCAAAACTTTCATTTAGAATGGAAGGACAGATAAAGTGCTTCTCAGATAAGACCAAATTCAAGGAGTTCATCATCACCAAGCCCTTATTATATGAAATGTTAAAGGGACTTACCTAAGAAAAAGAAGATAAAAAAGATGAACAGTGAAAGGACAGCAAACTCACAGTTATTAAGAACCACACCTAAAACAAAAGCAAACTAAGAGGATAGCTAGATCAGGAGCAGAACCATAGAAATGAAGATCTCATGGAGGGTTAGCAACAGGGGAGTGGGAGGAGGGGAAGGGGGGAGAAGGTACAGAAAATAAGTAGCATAGACAGTAGATAGAAAATAGATAGGGGGGAGGGTAAGAATAGTAGGGGAAATACAGAATCTAAAGAATTTGAGACACATGTTCATGAACTAAAGGGGGAAATGGTGGGGGAGGGGTATGCAGGGTGGAGGGGAAGGGAGGGGGGAATAGAGCAAATGTAATGGCATAATCAATAAAAAAAAAAAAAAAGAAACTGCTAAGTGCTGGTTCCTGCTCCCACCTCCCTCTCAAATTTTAAATAGAGGATCACACAAGAGAGTGATCAGCAGAAACTGATATGACCCTTTGAGGGGTCAACTTAATAATAATGTGAGGACAGCCCTGGCTGGTGTAGTTCAGTGGATTAAGCGCAGGCCTAGGAACCAAACAGTTGCAGTTCGATTCCCAGTCAGGGCACATGCCTGGGTTGCAGGCCAGTTCCCAGCAGGAGGCACACGAGAGGCAACCATACATTGATATTTCTCTCCCTCTCTCCTTCCCTTCCCCTCCCCTCTAAAGATAAATAAATAAAATATTAAAAAATAATAATAATAATGTGAGGACGTAAAAATGTTTGAACCCTTTGATTTTGCAATTCCATTAAAAAAAATCAGCCCTAAGAATTTAAATGAAAATACAGACACAGATGTTCACCACAGCATTATTTTTAACTATGAAAAAAATTGGAAATAGTCTCGTTTTTATGGGAATACTAAGTAAATGATGGTAAGTCTAAATGATGCACCTATTTAAATGCTTTTGAAAAAATTTTGATAATGTGAAAAAGTGCTCACACTGTATTATATTTTAGACAGCAATAACCAAAATTATAGTCAATTTGTTTTTTAAAAACATCCTGTATTAAGACAGGATGGGAAGAAAATGTGCCTAAACACTATCAGCAGTCATCTCTGAATTGTGGAATTATGGCTGATTTTTAAAAGCTCTTTATCCACACAGCATTACTGTGTGGATTATTCTGTAATGAACACATAGTAACACTTTTTGAATCTGAGTGTGTAATGAAAAAAAAATATGTCTCTTGTTAGGTAAATAATGTTAAAACCTGGGAGAAAGTGTGTATAATCATGTATGTATTCCTAGCCCCCATCTCACCATGTTCCAAGAAGGAGTTCTGAAGTAACTGCAGAGTATGTTCCAGAGAGACCTTAGGATCTCAACTGCAGCTGTTGTTACCTTCTGCAAGTGGGATGATGTTTATCTATATTGGATGATTTGCCAACATTTTTAAGGCTGGCAAGCCTGATTTGTCTGAGTTGATAGAACCGATATGGTTTCTTAAGTGAGACAGATATAGTCTTACAGGTTTTCTAAAGTGATTTCTCTTGGGAAGAGAAAGGATTGACAACCCCTTCTCGCCCTTGGAGTCCAGCTCAGGCGTTCTGTCCTTCAGGAAACTGCTGATACCCTCTCCCTCCCAGCCTGGGTTAGGTGTATTGCTTAGCTCTTTAGACATGCTGCTATCTCTGTACTTACTACACTGAGTGTAATGATTGGCTTTTGTGTCTGTCTTCCTCATCAAGCTGCACTCTTTCAAGGTGGATCCAGGTCTTGCTCAACTTTGTAGCCCAGACATCTGGTACATGATCAATTTGATGGTGAATATGTGAGGAACAAATGAAGGATGGTTAGGTTGTAGGAGATGGCAGGCTGGTGAGAGTGGAACTGGATTTGATGGCATGTCAGCAGGGCGGTTTGGCAGGTGATCACACTAGGCGGCCACGGGACCATATATCAGATTTTAGAGGTCAGATTCTCAGACGACTAAATGGCATACCAGGAAGGAAGGGAATGACAGGAATTTCTGCTGGTGAAAAGATTATTTCTCAAGTCTATGTTTTTCAAAGTCTGCCCTGAGGCTGCCAACATTATAACCACTGTATACTGATTTATACTGTATAACTGATTCCTTCTGAGTCAGAGTTTTTGGAGCTGGACTGAAGGAACCTGCCTTTGAAAAGCTTCCCAGGTGGTACCCTAAGGTGAGAGGGCCGCAGGAGTAGATGATTTAGTGCTAGAATCTGAGGACTTCGTGATCATTTGTTCCGCAGAACCTGCTACGTGTGATGTTTTGACCTACTGCAGCGAGCAGATGCAGGGCTCCGCCTCAGAGGTCACTGCTCACTAGGATCAGGGTGAATCCTGAGTGTACACGTAGTGCAGAAGTTGGTGTGAGCCCAGCAAGCTCCAAGTATATTTGGACATACCAAGTTGTCCTGTTTGACTGGGAATGCGAATTTTTCCATAGAAATTTATTAATATATTCAGAAACCCTCTAATTTGTTATATATTTTGATCAGTCTGTTATTTATTTACTCTATGTTCTAGGCATTGTGAAAAATGGGAAAATGAATTAGACATAGCTTTTATGTTTAAGGCTCTTAAAATTGGAAGAATAATATATGTGGAAATAATTGTAACAACAAGGCTTTCAGGTCTGCATGGTAGGGCCTTCTAGTAAGGACCTTAGAATGAGGAAGACCAGGATGAAGGGGAAAGAGCTGACATGAAGCCCCATCATTGTGTTCAAAGAATATAATTTTGGGGTCAGCCTCTGAAGGTCCCAAAGCGAGGGGTCAGGACATAGTTGCAAAAGAGAAAAAGAGGATGGACGAGAAAGAGAGAAAGGAACATCAACCCACCGCCCCACCCATCCATGACCCCCCACCCCACCCCACCATGCACTAGGACCAGGCTTCAAACCCAAAACCCTGGAGCACCTGGAATGATCCGACTAATTGAACTACCTGGCCAGGGCAGTTGCAGGATTTTGTATTTGTGCAGACACTAGCCAACAGGTAGAAGAGAGAATCATATGAGCTAGTGTAAGCAATACTGCACCAAGGAATAGTTAGAAACTGCATAAGGGGTCAGAGCTTTGACTGAAAAATAGATTCAGGGACAGGCTACAACCCTGGAAGGAAACTGGAGTGAGAACCAGGGACCCAAGTTGGAGGTCTTTGTCTAGACTGACCAAACACATTGGGGTGATAAACAGGAAGACTCGATTCATTGTTCCTGCAGACATCCGGGATTGTTCACACCAGGCCAAGGGCAGCAGACTACATCCTCACGAGAGGAAAACGGACAGAAATTGTGCCAGGCGAGGTCCTCATTGGTTTGGAGCTGGTGGGGCAGGGGCGGGGGAACTGCAGGTAGCAGGCTCTTTGTGCCTACACGTGTCTGGGGCCTCAACTGGAACAAACAGAAAGCAGTTCAAGTGAGAATGTGTTTTTTGCCTAAGAAAGGTAGTGATCCAGTTTGGCGTCAACAAAAGAGAAGTGGGAATCAGCATAAATTTCCAGGAGGGGTGAGAATTTGAAAAGAACTTGAGAAATCAGTGCTAAGAAAGGAAAATGAAACTTACTGGTCTGAGTTAACAAGGTCACTTCTGCAGCCCTTCTTATTATTAGGAATTATGTAGCAATTCATCAAAATCTTGGCCTAGTGACAGTGAAATATTTTCATTGTGCATATGCCATTGAATCCTGAAAATTTTTTAAAATCCTGAATGTATGCCATTTGATTTCAGTGACTTCTTTCCTTTATTTTAAATGTCAAGCATACAAAGAATTTGTTTTACAGTTCTCTGTATATGCATCTAGGTTGTTGCATTAATCAGTATTTCCCTCTTGCTGAATAGTATTTCACAGCATAGTTCTATCAGAGTTTGCTTAACCATTCACTGTGAAAGCCACCTGGGTTGTTTTAGTTTTGTATTATAATGAATAAAGCTGCCATAAACATTTATGTACAGATTGTGTGTGTGTGTGTGTGTGTGTGTGTGTGAACATAAAGAAATAAGTCTGCATTTCTCTGGGATAAATGCCCATGTGTGCAACTACTGGGTCGTTTTCCAAGGTGGCTGTACCCTTTTGCACTTCCAAGAGTAATGTATGAGTAATCTACTTTCTCCAAATCATCAATGACACTTGGCACTGTCTATAGTTTTTATTTGATAGTGTGAATAGGGTGAGATGGTATCTTGTGATTTTATTTTGCATTTCCCTAATGGCTAATGATGTTGAACATCCTTTCATGTCTTTATTTGCCATCCATTTATCTTTGTTGAAATGTCTCTTGTGTCTTTCGTCCATGGATTGTTTGCTATTTGGATTGTTTCTCTTTTACTGTTGAGTTTGTTGTTGTTTAATGTACAAAGACGTGGCTAGCATTGACTCTTTTGTCTGCTAGATGTTTCAATGACCCATTCAAAGAAGATCACTTAGTCTAACAGCATGAAGCCTATAACCTTGGTGTACTGATGTGAACACTGGCGGCACTTATTGAGGCTATATTTCCAGGTCAGATCATGCTGGTTTGAGCAGAGGTGGCAAGAATGAGAACCTTGGCTGAATTTTCACAAGTGGCTCTAGTAAAACTGCTGGCTACCTGTCTGGTTTTTATGGATAAAATTAAGGAAAGGCAGTGGCCAAGTGACTCAGTTGGTTGAACATTGTCCCATACACCAAAAGGATGCAGTTTCAATCCCCATTAGGGCACATACCTAGAGTGCAGGTTCAGTCCCCCATTGAGGCGTGTGTGATGTTTCTCTCTCACATCGGGGTTTCTCCCCTCTCTCTCCCTTCTCTTCTTCTCTCTCTAAAAATCAATAAAAAATATATCCTCAATTGAGAAAAATAGGCAAAAGGCTGTTGTTGAGTTTGAAGAATTTTTTTCTGTATTTTAGATACTTATTTTTTGTTATATATGTGCTTTGCAGATATTTTCTTCTAGTCTGTAGCTGTCTTTTCATCCTCTTAACAGGCCTTTTAAGGAGCAGAAGTTTTTAATTTTGATGAAGTAAAGCTTATCAGCTTATTTTTATGGATATTGCTTTTGGTTTCAAGTCTAAAACTCTTTGCCTAGTTCTATATCCCAAAGATTTTCTGCTATATTTTTCTTAAAGTTTTTATGATTTTACAATTTACATTTAACTCTATGATCCTGTCTGAGTCAATTCTTCAGGTTTTGTAAGACTGAGGTAAAGGTTCACTTTTTTGCCTATGGATGCCCAGCACCATTTGTGGAAAAGCCTGCTCTCGGCCTTTATGGTCAGAGTTTACCTAGATACCAAGAAGGGGAGCAAAGGGACTTAGACATTGGGCTCAGTAAACTGGGGAACGTGAGCCCGCTTGCTCCACCAGGAAGCTATAGCTTTCCAGAGCCCTGCTTTACCAAGGGGATTAACATGCCTCCTTTCCCCCACTCTTATACCAGATTGTTAGGGGGGCCCACAGGGTGGTGTTGGACCATAGAGACTTGTCAGTCTAACTAGCAGTGGGCCTATCAAAGCTCTCGTAGAAAAGCTTTGGTCTCACAGAAAATGATTAGTCATTTTGAGGAAAAACCATGTCTGCTCCAAACCCAAGCTAATATAATCCCAGATAAACAAAGAAGTGCTCTCTCTCTCTCTCTCTCTCTCTCTCTTCCCCCCACCCCACCCACTGATGCACCCATCTGGTCATTCGTGCACTCTCTTGCCTGGGAGCAGGTGACCACGTGGCTCTAGCAGATACCAGGCCTGCAGCAGACTACATGGGCTTCAAAAGGACTAATCTCTCTCTCTTGCTTACCTGGTGATGCTTCACTCCATGTGCTCATGTGCATTCTCTCAATGTGGTCACATGGCCTTGGAAGCCACATGGTCAGCAGCCATGTGGACTCCTCACCAGAGTAGCCATGAACAAGCTAAGCTATCTGGATGGGGACTGAGACTGCTTAGCAGCTGCCTGTGGGCACCTAAAGCCTAGCCTAGCCTATTAAAGGACTAGGCTTTAATATGAAGCAGAAACTCTGGACACTGGCCTTTGCTTTGGCCTTCCTGAGGACAAGGTTGGACTTTTTCCATGGCAGGACAGAGAGAGATGGGACATTGGAAACAGGGGGCAGCTTTTATTTCCACACAAATAAACTGTCTTGCCACCCCACAATCCCCCAAGTGTGGGTTCTTGGAATGCTTTCCTGTGATTATGTGGGAGAACCTAATTCCCATCTACAACACTTCCATTGATTTGCTTTTGCAGTTCAGTTGGTCTTCGTGACCTTGGCTTAGACAATGATTGCCTACACATCATATCAACGCACAAGTAACTATACACACACACACACACACACACACACACACATGAATTGTACTCTATAGAAATTAAAAACTTTTTTGCTTTGTAGGACAAAATGATAAATTTACATTTAACTATTTTTCTTTTTTTTGAGAAATTTAAATGGTATTATATTTTAATTTTGGTGTCTATATGTTCATTGCTAGTATATAAAAATGTAATTGATTTTTGTATGGTTATCTTATATCCTGAGATCTCACTGACCTCGCACCTTTGTTTTTAGGTTTGTTTGTGTGGGTTTTTTTTTTGTAATTTCTTTGGTTCTATATAGACAATCATGTCACCTGCAAATGAAATGTTTTTTTTTCTTCTGTTCAAGTCTGAATGCCTTTTATTTTCTTTACTTGCTTTATTGCACTTCTTGAACTTCCAGCACTCTGGTGTTTTTTAAAATATTACTTCTACATATACTTAGAACATTAGACAGTGATTAATCTTAGTCCATTTGAGCTGCTCTAACAAAAATACCATGTAAAATAACCATTTTATTAATTACCAGATCTAGAATTAATTAAAGATCTAGAATAACCAAAATAAATTTGAAAGTGAACATAGTTGGAGAACATATACTATTTAATTTCCAGACATTCTAAAGCTATATTAATGAGGACTATATGGTGCTTGTGTCAAGATAGACAAATACATCAATGGGAAAAATAGAGTCCAGGTATAAGACTCACATATATTTGGTTAATTCATTGTCAATCAAGGTTCCACAGAGACTCACTGGAAGAGTTAGTTGTGGGAACAACTGGACATCCATATGTCAAATATGAGCCTTGACCCTTTTTTTGCAACAAATAAAGTAAATCAACATTGATCACAGACCTAAATCCCTAAAACCTAAAAAATAACTTCTTGAAGAAAACACGAGAGAAAAATCTTTGTGATCTTGAGTTAAAAGAAAAAAGTTATCATAAGAGGATACAAAAAAATTCAACTCAATAGCAAAAACACAATCTGATTGAACAATAGTCAAAGGAACTGAATAGACATTTCCCTGAAGAAGTCATACAAATGGCCAATAGGTACATGAAAAGATGCTCAATGTCACTAATCATCGGGAAAATACAAATTGGAACCACAGCAATATTACTACCTTACACCTTTCAAAATGGCTAGTATCAAAAAGACAAAAGTAAGCCCTGGCTGTGTTGCTCAGTGGATTGAGCACCAGCCTACAAAACAAAAGGTCACCCATTTGATTCCCAGTCAGGGCACATGCCTGGGTTGCAGGCCAGGTCCCCAGTTGGGGGTGTGTGAGAGGCAACTAATCAATGTTCCTCACCCTTTCTTTCTCCCTCACTTCGTATCTTTCTGAAAATAAATAAATAAAATCTTACAAAAAAAGACAAGTGGTAACAAGTGTTGGGGAGGATATAGAAAGATGGGAACACTTGTACCCTGTTGGTGGGAATGTAAATTGATGCAGCTACTGTGGAAGACAGTATGGTGGTTTCTCAAAAAATTAAAAATAGAACCACCATATGATCTGAAGAAAATGAAAACAGGATCTTGAAGAGATACATGCGTTCCTATGTTCATTGCAGTGTTATTCACAATAAATCAAGACATGTAAACAACTTCAGTGTCTATCTGACATTTCTTCTAAGTTATCTTAGTAGTCAGCTTATGGTTAGATAGAGGAAACCTGAAATGCCTTGAAATGCCCAGACTTTTTAAAAAGGCTGTGTGTGTGTGTACTTGGGCACATTCCGGCTTGGTCTTCTCTCTTTCATACCAGGAGTGAAAAAACTGATGGATGGTATTGTCACAGGTGGGCACAGGTAACCAGGTTCTTGGTGATCAGGACAAAGAATTGAACTGAACAACCAGAGTTTATAGCAGAGAACATGGGAGCAGACCAACTCCAAGCAGAGATTGACCTCATGGGCTGTAGGGATTCTATTCTTACAGGGCGGATCCTTTCTACTAGTTTTGGTGGGTTTTTACTGCGCATGTACAAGTAACTGTATTACTTTAAAGCTCCTGTGCATATGGTCTCCCATGACTTTCCCTGATTGGCCACCGGAGAAGAGGTCGCACAGTGTTACCAAATGGATCCCCCCTTCTCCTGGGGTTCCCTGTACTAGATTTGCCTTGCCCGCTGCCAGGGAATTATAGCTCTCCATGTTAGAGATTGGAGAAAAGGAAAGGAATTATTTATTCAAAAGTTACACAGACTTAAAAGTAATGACTTAATATCTTCATTAAAATCCCAAAGTCCCTTAAAACACCCACAAACACACACAGTTCTTCCTTCCCTCCTTTGGCTGGTCTGGGGTACCATATCTCAGAAAAAGAAATGAAGTCCGTGGCTTAGGTAGCCCCCTGCTCTTCCCAGTAATCCGTGCTTGGCTGGCAGGCCTCCCTTGGTTCCCAGCACCACCAGCTATATTGCCAGGATCTCCAGTTCTTAATCCAAAACCACATGGCACCTTCTCATGGCCCACCAGCAAGAGTCCTTTCACCCCCTTCCTCCACACAGTGTCTCTCCTGCATTCTTCAAAACTGCTGAGAGAGAGCTCTGCATTGTTGCTACATCTTGCTTTCCAGCTTCTTAAGCTGCGTGGCAAAGGGAGACCCAAAGCTGCAAGGTTCTCCCCTGCCAAAGCTGTGTGGTTCTTCTCTGCCAAAGTCGCGTGGTGATTCTTGTCATGGCTGCCACACCTAAATTTAAATCCCAGCGCCAATCTTCCTCTGCAGCCCCATTTCTGACTCCTCCCACAATTGGCTACACTTGCCAGCATTCCCACATTTTTCCAGCTTTTCTGGGCAGCCATAGTAAGTCCAGGCAGGCGTGGCCCTGTGGTATGGAGCCAATCATCTCCAAGCTCTCACCCAGGCGTTGTAACCAGGGGGAGCTGCCTCCCAGTTACACCCTGGGTGGAAATTGCTCCCATCTCTCTGGCTCAAAGCATGGCCACAGCAATTTAACATATCTATGAAGCCAATGAAAGGTTATAGATATGTTAAATGACCGTTCTAGAGGTTAGCTGCAAAACTGTTGCTATACAAAACAACTCAATGGCCCTGCTTCATGTGTCCCATCCTCAAGTTCAGACTTATGGGGGTGAGGACATCCCATATTTTTAATATTTCCTGGATACCCTGAGTTCTGGACCCCATTACAAATCCTTCTTTTGGGGGCCTCCTGGCTGCACCCTCTCACAGTATTAACAGAATGGATTCCATTGAGCCACCCTATAGCCAGAAGAGAAAATACAAAATTGTTGAAGCCAATACGTATAATAAGAAAATTGGTTAAAACCCAGATCCAGTAGCATTTCTGGTTGGAATAGGGATAAGCTGCCAGAGTCAAACTCTAGTATGTCCTGGATCAAAGTATAGAAAGTCACCTGTAAGCACTTGCCACTGAAGCAACACTATCTGAAGCCCTGGATTGTCTCTATACCCACTAATCCATTTGGCAACCCTGTCTCTTCCTCCAGGCGGGGTGGATCGGTTTCATGACTGTGGGTTGGGTGAAGACTGAGTGTCTGAGATCATTGCTGATTGCAACTAGAGTGTGATGAAAGATACTAGACAGACTTTTCCCCCTTAAAAAATTTTTTTCTGATAAAAAATTTCTAACTTACTTAAAAGTACAGAAAATAATATGTTGAATCTTAGGTACCCATAACTACACTTGCAGAATTATCAGCAGGATAAGTTCATCATTCTTGTTTCATCTCTTCTTTTTTTCCTAAACTATTTTAAAACAGATCTTTGACATTATGTAATTTCCTCTGTAAATATTTCAGTATATATCTCTAACAAATAAGGCCTTAAAAATAATCACACAAATTATTTCATAGAACAAAGAATAAACTTCCAAATCATTTCATGAGGTCAAGATTACCCTGACATAAAATCTGAAAAAGACGTTATAGGAAAAGAAAAATACAGACTGATATTCCAAACTCACCAGCCTGCCTGTTCCTGGAGTTACTAGCTTGATAGTCACCCTTATCCACAGCAATAATCACATCAGCAATGGCAGCCAGGGATATTCCTATAACCATGTTTTCCTGATGACCCTATGATCTGGGGCCCTTTAAGTCATCAATTTTCATCAGGGAGGTATTGCTGTCATGTTCATGCTCAGCCTTCATTTTCTAGACCCAGGCATCTGCCGTATCAGTAATCATT
The DNA here is from genome assembly GCF_021234435.1 of Artibeus jamaicensis. Lineage (NCBI taxonomy): Eukaryota > Metazoa > Chordata > Mammalia > Chiroptera > Phyllostomidae > Artibeus > Artibeus jamaicensis. The sequence goes on along the minus strand of NW_026521221.1, from coordinate 7,533,089 downwards.
TCCTTCTTAACTTCACATTTGTGATTGAGTGATTGTGGGCTTATTTAGATGTGCCTCTCTAATGACTTTGATGTTGATGTGGTTCTTTTCATTTCCCATTCGTTTTCTCGGTGGCAAACCATTGGCAAAAAGACCCCTCTCATGAACTGGCTCAAATATCATCTCCTCTGGAAAGTCTCTGAATTCCGTTGGCAGTTAATGATGCCTCCTCTCGGCTTCTGAAGTATGTACTTTGTACATACTCGTTTGTTTGCCTTGTCACGTTACACTGTGATTATTTAATCTGATGTCTCCCTCATCAGATTAAATAGCCAATGGCTAGCATGTTGCTTGGCATAAAGCAGTTAGTTCAGTAACTGTTTGCTGATATTGTACATGAAAGACTGAAAAAAAAATACAAATCTAGAGTTAGTTCTGATCACTTAAGCCAAGAAGAATGTGCCTCTATAGAAAGATAAAATGTCTTACTTTGCACACATAAAGACCAGGAAGATTAAAAAGCCCCCAGGAAAGGATAGGTATATTTTATAATTTCATTTAATAGATACTTGTTATTTTAAAAAAGCTCAAAGAAATCAGTTGTGTTAAAGTAAGAAGAGTCCTCTGAAAAGATGCTGCTAATTTAGACTTCTTCATTAGTGCATCGTGTGCTTATATCCCCTCAGCCTTACCTGTGCTATGCTTAATCTTTGCAAATCTGGTCAGTGAAAAATAGTATTTCAAATTTTTATAAGTATATACTTTAAAAAATAAATACACATAGATCCAATAGAACGTGAGGGAACGATGAAGATGAAATTCAGGATGATGATTATGTCAGGAGGTAGAAGGTGGAATTTTGGGATGTGGCATGGGTAAACAACTCATTGTCCAAGACCTAGATTTTGTTTTTTACAATGAGTTTGCAAGCGCTTATTGCAATATTAAAAGTAAGCTTAATAAAAAGGAGTCACTGACAGACCATGAACCAAAGAGTATGATTAATCCAATTTTGTGAACCTAAAGCCACCCCCACCAAATTTAAACATAATAAAAATATAAATTAAATTAATTAAAGCTACACATATTAACATGGATAACATTCAAAAACATAATGTTGACAGAAAAGAAAAAATGAAAATAGATATTTATGGTGTGATTTTTATGGATGTACATAAACAAAACATGGAAGAGTATTGTTGATGAATTCAGGACAGTGGTTACTTGTGGGAGTTGGGAGAGAGGGGGGATGTGATACAAAAGGCTATATAAACTGTCAGCAGTATCTGTAGTATTTTATTAAAAAACAAACATGACAAAGTACTAAGATTTGACATGTCTGGTCGTGAGCACACAAATGTTCACTTTATTTTTCTCTACACTTTGTGCTGGTATATATTTCATAATTTGAAAGTGAAATAAAGAAGTGATAGTACCAAAAATTACAGATGGGCAACCATGTAAGTATAGCAAATGAAAGTGATAAAAGCAAATGTTTGATGTAGTGTAAGAATACAGAACTTGGCATCTTAATACCTGGGTTTGAGTCTGCTTTCTCGTTATGTGTGTGAGTTTGAATAAGTTACTTAGTTATTAGCTAATGATGTTAAGCCTCAGTTTTCTCTTTGTAAAATGCAATAAAGAGCTTTAATACAGGTTAAGTGTGTGTTCCTCTCAGAGCATATCCAGCACATTATAGGTGTTCACAAAATGTTAGCTGCTATTACATTTGTGCTTTTAAATGGTATCTAAATGGTCAAGATGGCAGCAAGGTAAATACAGCTTGCCTCCTCACACAACCACATCAAAATTACACCTAAAATATAGAACAACCATCACTCAGAACCATCAGAAATAAAGTCGAAGGGAAGTCTGACAACTATGGAAATAAATAAATCACATCCATCCAGACTGGTAGGAGGGGTGGAGGGGTGGAGATGCGGAACAGGCTCATCCCACGTCCACCTGTGGCAGACAAAAATTTGAGAGGGATATCTCAGGTGTGAAGAGTCCCAGCCCCATGCCAGGTCCTTCAGCCCAGGGTTCCAGTGCCAGGAAGATAAGTTTCCCTAACTTCTGGCTGCAAAAACCAGCAGGGACTGAGCCAGTAGAAGAAACTTCTGGAACCCCCAGCAGTTCCTCTTAAAGAATCTACACATGGACTCACCTACTCAGACTCACTCCCCCTAAACCCCAGCACCAGGGCAGCAACTTGAAAAGCTCCAGAGTCATACAGGGAGAAACTGAAGTGGCTGGTATCTAGGTGAGAGCTGGGGGACAGCTTTCTCCCAGACAGAAAGGTGGGCAGAGGCCATTGTCCCTTTTCTGAACCTTCCCCCTACAGAGCCACAGAGGTTGCAGGCTGGTGCCATATCTGAGACTCCATAAACCTGGCTAACACTGTTTGCCCTGCCCTGGAGATTCTCAGAGACTTGGTCCTGCCTAATTTATTAGCCCACCCAAGCTGCTTTTCCACATGAATGTCTGGTCTTGGCTCATGTTTCACTACTTCCTAAACCTCTCAAACAAGCAATAGCCCACCTCAGTGAGCCCCCAGCCCCTGTACCTCTTGCTAAGTTTCCCTAGGCCCAGCATAAATAGCAACTAGCCTAGCTTCAGGGCTCTGTTTTGCCTGGGAATCTCCAAGCCCAGCAGAAGTAACAGCCATCTCAGAATGCTTTACAACTCAGGCAGGATGGCCCTGGGCAAAACACAGGTGGGGGATGACCATTGCCTGCATCATCCCGAAAAACCCGGAGCCTGTGTATCCAGTGGACAACTTTGGACCACATCAGAACATCACCACCCTGCTCCCCACACAGCTGATTGTCCATAGAGGTTGGAGGTTGGTGGTCAGTGGTCACAGCCACTACCTACAGTTTACTGGCCTGGGTAAATCCCTCCCATTGACCTACCAACAGCAGTCAAGGCTCAACTACAAAAGGGAGGTATACTCAGCCTACATGAAGGGCGCACATCAAGTATCCAGCTTGGGTGATAGGGGAGGCTATGCCACTGGACCTTATAGGATACCTACTACATTGGGCTACCTACCAAGACAGGGAGTCAAAGCAGCTCTACCTAATACATAAAAACAAACACAGGAAAGCTGACAAAACTAGGAGACAAAGAAACAGCCCAAATGAAAGAACAGATCAAAACTCCAGAAAAATAACAACAAAATGGAGATATGCAATCTATTATATGCAGAATTCAAAACACTGGTTATAAGGATGCTCAAGGAACTTAGGGAGAACCTCAACAGCATAAAAAATATCCAGTTAGAAATGAAGTATACACTAATTAAAATAAAGAGCAATTTACGGGGAAACAACAATGGAGTGGATGAAGCCAAGAATCAAATAAATGATTTGAAACATAAGGAAGCAAAAAACAACCAATCAGAACAACAAGAAGAAAAAAGAATCCAAAAAAACCCGCCAAGGATAGTGCAAGCAACTTCTGGGACAAGTTCAAGCATTCTAACATTCACACCATAAGAGTGCCATAAAGAGAAGAGAAAGAGTGATAAATTGGAAATCTATTTGAAAAAAGTAATGAAAGAAAACTTCCCTAATTTGGTGAAGGAAATAGATATGCAAGTCCAGGGAGCACAGAGAGTCCCAAACAAGCTGGATGCAAATAGGCCTATGCCAAGACACACCATAATAAAATGCTAAAGCTTAAAGATAAAGAATCTTAATAGCAGCAGAAGAAGTTAGTTACCTACTGGGGAATTCCCATAAGACTGTCAGCTTATTTCTCAAAATAATCTTTGTGGGCCAGAAGGGACTGGCAATTAATATTCAAAATCATGAAAAGCAATGATCTACAGCCAAAATACTCTACCCAGCTGAGCTTTCATTTAGAATCAAAGGGCAGATAAAAACCTTCCCAGAGTATTGTGGTTCGATTTCCAGTCAGGGCACATGCCTGGGTTGCAGGCCAGTTCCCAGCAGAAAACACACGAGAGGCAACCATACATTGATATTTCTCTCCCTATCTCCTTCCCTTACCCTCTAAGTATAAATAAATAAAATCTTTTAAAAAATCTTCCCAGACAAGAAAAAACTCAACGAGTTCATCATCACCAAACCATTATTATATGACATGTTAAAAGGGCTTACTTAAGAAAAAGAACATCAAAACTATGAACAATAAAACAGCAATAAATACATATCTATCAATAATTGAATAAAAAGAGCAAACAAGAATAGAGGCAGAATCATGGATACAGAGAGCATTTTGATTTTTGCCAGATGTGAGGGGGTTCTGGGAGAATGAGTAAAAAGGTGAGAGGATTAAGAAGTACAAATAGGTAGTCACAGAATAGCCATTGCTATGTAAATTACAGTATACAGTATAGAAAATGGAGTAGCCAAGGAACTTATACACAGGACCCATGGACTTGAACAAGGGTGTGAGGATTGCCTGAGGGAGTGGGGGGTTGCAAAATGAAAAAAGGGGGAAAACTGGGACAACTCTAATAGCATAATCAATAAAATATATATTTTACAAAACAGCATTTATTAACCCATACTGATTAGAATAAAAACATACTCAATAGAGCAACAAATTCAAATAAATAAATAAAATCTTTTATTGTAGCAATTGCAAACTGCAATATCTGCAGAGGATGGGTAGCACTGAAAACAGTGCAAGTGGGTGGGGTGTAAGTAGTAATACTGATAGTAATTGGAACTCAGGTGAACAGCAGAGCATACGTGGTGGCCAAAGGAGAAGGAACTCTTTACTCCCATTTAGCGGTTGGGCCAGCATTGTTTGATCTTCTTAGTTTTGAAGGAAAAAAAACTTTTAAAAATAAAAAATTAAAACACACACATTGAAGCCAGTTATAGTCATAGACCAACAGTTTCTTGTCCTCGCTTCAGTGGTTAAAGTGTGTATGCACAGATCCGAGGCAGAATGTGCTTGCTCTTCACCTCCCTGTTTTCCCTGGAATCCAAGAGAGCAGCAGTCAGGATGGTGGGATCTATCTCCTTTCTGGAGTTGGTAGTTAGCGGGTACAGTTTGATGGTTATTGTTGTTCATTCAAATTGTTGTCATCTCTGTTACATCTAGGAAAAACTTGTTTTTCCTGTGATGTCAGGTTAGGTAAGGACTTTGAGAAGAGTGCATCTTGTTTATTTACCTACTTACTTATTGAGTTTTGAGAGAGAGAGAAAGAGAAACACCAATTTGTTGTTCCACTTATTTATGCACTCATTGGTTGATTCTTGTGTCCTGACAGGATTGGACTGCAATCTTGGGTTATTGAAATGACAGTCTAAGCAACTGAACTACCTCACCACAGCTAAAAAAGGTGTGTCTTAAAATATGTTTCCACTGTCATTTAGTTCTTGTATTTTCATAATTTGTCAAAACCACAGTCTACTAACAGTGTCCAAAGAGAGTGTCCTAGAAAAGTAGCAGAGTATCTTAACTCAAGAGAATACAGTATTTCAAGAATGTATATGAATACAGTTGTAAAGTCACATTTTAAAAATTGACTTTTTATTTATTTATCCTCACCCAAGGACATTTTTCATTGCTTTTAGAGAGAGGAGGGGAGAGACAGAAACCATGGATGAGAGAGAAGCATCGATTAGTTGCCTCCCATACACACCCAGATCAGGGATTGAACCTACAACCTAGGTAGGTGCCCTGACCAGGAACTGAATTTGCAGCCTTTTGATTATGGGACAATGCTCCAAACCACTGGGCCATACTGGCCAGGGCTTGACTTTTTATTTTGAATTAAATTTAAACTTACAGAAATAGAGTAAAAAGATTTTGTGTATATTCCTTACTCAGTTTCCCCAGTGTAAATGTCTCATATAATCTTAGTACAATTATCAAAACAAGGAAATATTGGTATAATATTTCCAATATGAATTAAAGACCTTATACAAATGTCACCAACTTTTCCAAGAATGTTCCTTTTCTATTTTAGGTTCTTTTCCAGGACTCCACATTACATTTACTTGTTATTTCTCCCCAGTCTCTAGCGATCTGTAAGAGTTCCCAGGTCTTTCCTGGTTTTTCATTATTGCCAATTTTGAAAAATTTTGATCAATTATTTTTTGAAAGCCCCTCAGTTCTAGATCGTGTACAAAGAGAAGCACTGATGTGTGAGAGAAATAGTGATCCGTTGCCTCTGTACACCCCCAACTGAGACTGGTCTGCAACCCAGGCATGTGCCCCAGTCTGGAACTGAACTGGCGACATTTCATTCTGTGGGACGCTGCCCATCCTACTCAGTCTCACCAGTCAGGGCTGAGGTTCTGTATTTTTGACAAGAATACCATGGAGATGATGTTGTGTCCTTCTCAATACAAAGCATCAAGCGGTTAATCATACTGATGTATATCTATATATATCTATATATATCAATATAGATATCTATGAATATAGACATTAATAGATAGATATGAACATATATTCATATTTGCCTACATAGTTATACATATTCATATCTGTCTATATATCTATAGATGTAGGTATATACAAATAGGATTATGATCTATGAATATGATGTATGACATATAGATGTGTAATCTATACATCTATACATGATATATCTATACATCATACAGTGATGTTTACCTTGATCACTTGGTTGAGGTGGTTTCTTCCATTTCACCATATGGATTTACTATCTTTCCCTTTGTGCTAAAATATGTCTTGAGTGAGGCATTTTAAATCTATGTAAATTCTGTTTTTCTGCAATAGTTATTACTGTGGTGTGTGCCTGGTGGTGGTTTTTTCTTATTCCTTTTTACTTCTACTTCCACATTTATTAATTGCAATGTTCTAAAAAAAGAGTTGTCCCTTTCCCCTCATTCATTTAAATAACCAATTATCTGTATCAGTATGGATGCATGAATATTAAAAATACATTTCCATGGGTCTATGGATCAGAATGTAATACTATCATTATTTATTTTGTTGCTCTGGCCACTAGGAACTCTTTCAGGTTGGCTCCTGTGTTCTTGTGACATCCTTTTTTGAGCATTGTTTTATGGCACCGCACAATAGTCCAGGCTCATCTTGTATTTTCCTAGCCTCAACTTAGGTATCAGTTATTTCTCCAAGTTTCTCCTGCTATTTTTATTGGAGAATGGTGTTTAGAAATAAAGATCTGGGTACTAGGTATTCTCATTGCTTCTAGATACTCTCAGCAGAGAGAACTAGGAAATAAACAGAAGTTAATCTACGTATCCCAATGCATATTTCTATACCTCCTGTACATAATTAAAAATCCATGAGTTTATACTGATATGTCAGAAACCAGTCCAATCCTATAGGCTTCATTTTAGCTGTTCCCTTTTCCTTAAAAACTTTTTTCTCCACCAATGAGAAACCCAGTTCATGATCTGTATTATATTTGTTTAATTCTACCACACACAGAAGTGGTTTCAAGTTGTTGACCTTTCCCCCTGCCTTCTCCCAAACACTTAGTATGTGGATCATGGCATTTACATACAGTTCAGTTGGTCTTATTTTTAGGTATCCAGTCAAGATAGTGTTTCCTTGTTTTTTAGGAGAATTCTTTTCTTCCCCACCCGCTGTAGAGTGGCTATGTTACTCATATGTAATATATTTCATTCCTTGGCATTTATATTCAGTTTTCTGCCTCTCCTCACACATCATGGTTTTTGTTTCTGTTTACTGGTTTATTATCAGAAATAAAGCATAACCCAAGTAACACAGTTTCCTCAAAATGATCACGAAATAATATTTTAAACATTAAAATAAAAATATGGCATATTGAATGACTGTGAACAATATTTAAATAAAACCAAAAAGATTTCTCCTTTTGGATAGAAAACAAGAAATGTCACAATGGACTGAGAAATAAAATCAAGATATTTCTAGAAAACAAACCTCAATATATACCTAAACCACTAAGAAATGGTGGGTTAAATTTTATATGATTTACTGAATCTTTAAGGCAGTGATTTTCAAACTTTTTCCATCATAGCACACATGAACTAATTACTAAAATTCTTCAGAACACCAAAAAATATCTTTTGCTGATCTGACATAAAACAGGTATAATTTTGTTTCATTCACACCAGACGGCTATTGTTGTGTTCGCTGTTGCCATTTTTTAATTTTACAATGTAAGGGAAAAGGGGTCAGTGCCTCTAGCTAAACAGTCAGGTATTGCATGTTTGAAAAATTCTTGAGGCACACAGGTTGAAAATTGCTGTTCTAAGGCAAAGAATGCACACCAGACTTTTCATCAAGTATCTAAGACTATATTAGAGATCGAAAAACAACTGTACTTTAACGTGAAAAGTTATAGATCAAAGATGTAGCAAGCTGTACATCAGAAGTTCTTTGACAGATATGGAGAACAGAATAATGCCCTTCCACTCCCCCAGCTCGCCAAAGATGTTCATAGGACCTATAAATATGTTAAGTTACATGGCAATGAGAAATTATGGTTGAAGGTAGATTTATGATTACTTAGAAATCAAGATCACTTGATTTAAAAAAATATATATTTTATTGGTTATGCTGTTACAGTTGTCCCATTTTTACTCCCCTTGATTCCCCTCCGCCCTGTACCCACCCTCCCATGAACATTCTACCCCCTTTGTTCATATCCATGGGTGGTACATGTAAGTTCTTTGGCTTCTCCATTTCCTATACTATTCTTAACTCCTCCTTGTCTATTTTTCACCCACTATTTATGCTTCTTATTCCCTGTAACTTTCCCCCATTCTCCCCCTCCCACCCTAGCCCCTGCTGATAACCCTCCATGTGATCACCATTTCTGTGATTCTATTCCTGTCCCAGTTGTTTGCCGTTTGTTTTTGTTTTTGTATTTTTAGGTTTGGTTGTTGATAGTTGTTGAGTTTGGTTGCTGATAGTTATTTTTAGGTTGGGTTGTTCATAGTTGTTGAGTTTTGGTTGTTGAGTTTGTTGTCATTTTACTGTTCATAGTCTTGATCATCTTCGCTTTCTTAGGTAACTCCCTTAACATTTCATATAACAAGGGCTTGGTGATGATGAACTCCTTTATTGTGACCTTAACTGGGAAGCACTTTATCTGCTCTTCCATTCTAAATAATAGCTTTGCTGGGTAGAGTAATTTTGGCTGTAGGTCCTTGCCTTTCATGACTTGGAATACTTCTTGCCAGCCCCTTCTTTGTCTGAAAGGTTTCTTTTGATAAATCAGCTGATAGTCTTATGGGAACTTCTTTAGAGGTAACAGTCTCCTTTTCTCTTGCTGCTTTTTTCTCTATCTTTAATCTTGAGTAATTTAATTATGATGTGCCTTGGCATGTGCTTCCTTGGGTCCAACTTCTTTGGCACTCTCCGAGCTTCCTGAACTTCCTGGAAGTCTACTTCCTTTGCCAGATTGGGGAAGTTCTCCTTCATTATATTTTCAAATAAGTTTTCAATTTCTCGCTCATCCTCTTCTTCTTCTTACACTATGATTTAGATGTTTTAATGTTTAAAGTTGTCCTTGAGGTTCCTAAGCCTCTCCTCATTGTTTTAAATTCTTGTTTCTCTATTCTGTTCTGGTTGAATAGTTATTTCTTCCTTTTGGTCCAAATTATTGATTCCCGATTTCCATCCCATCACTGTTGGTTCCCTGTACATTTTCCTTTATTTCACTTCGCATAGCCTTCACTTCTTCCTCTATTTTGCAACTGTACTCAACCATTTCTGTGATCATCATGCTCACTAGTGTTTTGAACTCTGCATCTGATAGATTGGTCGTTGTGGCTTAGGTCTATTTTTGCAGCTTTGACCTATCCTTTCATTTGGGACAGATTTCTTTGTCTCTGTGCAGCTGTTACATTATAAGGGGCGGGGCCTGAGACATTCACCAGGGTGGGGCAACCCACTTTGCTGCTGCATTTTGGCATTATATTTGGGGGAGATGTCCAAGAGGGAACAATGCCTCTTGCTTGGCTCTTGGCCAGCTTTCAGTCACTTTCCCCACTACCCACAAGCAAATTGGGCCCTTTTGCTGCTGATTCCCAGGCGGGTGCGCGTGTGTACATTCTAGGACCTTGTGGATCTCTCCAATGAACTCTCCTGTGAGGCTGGAAGCTTCTCCCACTGCTGCAATCCCTACAGGTTTTTACAGCCAGAAGTTTTTGGAGCTTTCTTTTCCCACACAGGAACCCTGGGTTGCATGGTCTACCTCGCTCCTGTTGTTCATCCTGGTTTATCTGCACAGTAATGTGAGACCACCATCCATTGCCCTACCTATTGGGTTTGTCAGCCGCTGCATTGCTGTGTATTCTCTCCACCCCCGCTATCCATCTCTTCCCCTCCTACCATTCTGGATGAATGTTTCTTCTTTAACTCCTTGGTTGTCAGACTTCCACACAGTTTGATTTTCTGGCAGTTCTGGTTGACCTGGTTTTTAAATTTGTTCTTGTCCTTCTTTTGGTTGTGTGAGGAGGCACACCTATGCCTGCATCTTGGCCAGAAGTACTAATCACTTGATTTAAAATGGGAAGATTATTCTGGATTATCTGGATGGGACTGCTGTAATCACAAGGATCCTTAAAAAAAAAAAAAAAGAAAGAAACAAGAATCCTTAAAAGGATAACAGTTGGTCAGATAATGTGAGATAGACCTAAACTTGCTGACTTTGAAGATGGAGAAAAAAAGCAGCCAGAAACCAAGGAATGCAAGCAGCATCTGGAAGCTAGAAAACAAACTGAATTCTTTCCTAGAGCCTCGCCAACACCTGTTTAGAAGTGAAACACATGTCAAACTTCAAATCTACAGAACTGTGAGATGATCAATTGTGTATTAAGCCATTGTTTGTTAGCACTGCAATAGGAGACAAAAACAACCACCATTTGAATCTCAAAGGACTGTTCAGCTTGGTTCTTGTCTGTCCTACTTTCTTATCTTTTCCTTTTGGTCTATGCTCCAGACAGACATCTCACTGTTAGTTATATTATCCTACTTGGTTATATTTATTGGGGCGGGGGCTGGTGGGGCTGAGGGGGTGGTACATGAAATATTACTGTTTCTAGGGTTCAGTCTAATACAAAAAGATTTGCCAGTCCCACATCAACCTTATTGATGGCAACCTTGTTCCCATTTCTTCCCCTCTTCCCCCCATTCCCATATAGGAAATCAGTCACTTTCATTTCAGGTTTATTCTTGTATTTCTTTTGCACAAATGAGCAGATATATTTGTGTTTCCTTTTGCCTTCTTCTTACACGAAAGGTAGTATTTTGCCTTTAGGCAAAACTAACTTTTTAAAGTCCAGTAATTTAGCACAATAAATCTACTTATTTGATTGAGCGAATGTTGTTCTGCTTAAACACTAAGAGTCATGTGAAATGAATTAAAGCTTAGACCTAAGGGAACTGAAATAGCATAGTTAGCTTTCAGGAAGTTCGAATCCTTATCTGCAGTTATGCTATACACACAGTAGATCATATGACAGATCCTGGTAATTGAGTTAACTTTAGTAAATATAAGTAGCATGGGGCTAAACTATGGAGTTGACAAAGACAGATCAATTATTCCTTTTTCAGAGGTTCACCGGGTGACAAGTTTGAGTTCCTAAGTCCCTGAATCCTAAAGCCCTCAGTTAAACATCTTGTCGAACTATGTCACAGAATCGCCGACTTGGTCTCGAAGCCTAAAGGGAAGCCCCAAACTATTGAATGAGTGCTCTATACAGCAGGCACCTCCCCGATGACATACAACTCTGCCCCAAAGGGGCCAAAAACAAAGCAAAGTATCGCACCCGAACACGTCCTTTTCCTCAAGAAGATCTTCTCAGTGTTCGGTAACCCCTAACACACTAACCACAATCACTCCCACCTCCTCCCTGCAGGAACCAATATTCCCAGGATCCTAGGCCGTTTCGATTGACGTTACTTCCGGGAAAAGTAACCATCCCGCGGCGGTTGCCGGCCTGCATAAGTCTCGCGACATTTACTCCCGCGAGATCTGCTTGCTCACTCCAGCGGTGACATCCTCCTCCTCCTCCTCCCCGCCGCCTTTCGGCAATCTTCGCCAGGCCCAGCCCCGACCAATCTGCACTCTGATGGCATGGATCAGGGTCTCCCCGCCGAACCCCGGTCGACGCGGGGCGTCAGGCGGCAGCGGCGGGGTGTGAGCTGCTCGTGGCCGACTGCAGCGGCACGGCTGGAGGCCACGGGCTGGCGAGGAGCAGTGAGCGTGGGGCGGGGCAGGGGTAGGCCAACTGAGTAACGGCTCGATTGTTCTGGCCTGGCTATGGCGCCTCTCCTCCCCCCCGCCATGGCTCCCCGTGTCCCTGCTCCGCTCCTCTCAGTGAGTGAAAGTGGCCGCCGCCGCCGCCGGCCCAGCGCCCGCAGCCGCCTCAGCGCCGCCGCCATCTTGGGGTCCCAGGAGCCGCCGAGGGAGCGGGCTAGGAGCGTCCACGCTCAACGCAGTCACCGTCCCACGGTCTCAGAGAGCGAACCGCGGCTCCACCGTCGGCGGGGCGACCCCCCCCTCCGGACCCCGCCCGCACCCCGCCCCCCCTCCGCCGCCGCCGCGGCGGCGGGGCCCGGCGGCCCGAGGTGAGGCGACTAGACGTGGGCGGGTGAACGGAGTAGGGGTCGGGTAGGCCCCGTTGCGCCCCTCTCTGCGGGCGACAACTGGGCCGCGTCTTAAAGGGGCCGTCGCCCCCGGCCCTTGGGTGTGTTGGGGTTAGTGGGGAGGATGGGTGTGAACACTCTCTGCAGGGTTGGGACCTCTGGGACCTGGGCCTTTTTCTTCACCTCCCGTATCTCTGGATACCAGGGGTCACACGGTGACCTCAGCCAGCGGAGGAAGCCCGTGGGGCGACCACACGTGGGGAGTGTGTTAGACCAGGTGCACGTGGGACCTGGTGGGGCGGTGTCGGGCTAACACGTGTGTGGGTTTGGGGGTGGGGTGGGGCAAGGCGGGGGCTGCTTGGGCTCTACTAGGAACCCTGTGAGAGTTATACTTATCGTTTAAACCATTTGAGATCTAGGGGCTTGATAGTGTGTCAATTTATGGGGAGCGAGTTGGGATAGGGGTTTATGGTGCTAGCTGCTTGTTGGTATTGGTTGGGGGCAGCTTAACACGTGCGCAGATTTGGGAGTGTGTAAGTGACACTCCTGGCCTTTTAGGCTTTCATAGGGCGTCTAGGCAAGTGTCATTCCTATTTGACATTCCTTCTTGAGCTTGCTGATGAAAACTACTACTTCCGTGATCACTGAGGGTAGAAGCCCCCTACAGTTTGGGAGTGATAGAGCCTAAGAAGGCACTCACTGTTTTAGTTAACAGCCAACTGTGCAGAATTCTTTGATTTCATACACTGATACACGGTTTAGTTTCGTGTTCCTGTACTTGTTGGTCAGAGTGGAGAGGAAATAAGGGGGTTGACGTCGCTAACATCACTGGTAACCAGTTTACTTTTCCCAACCAGTGACTTTCCTGATTTCCTAAGGAAGTTTTCATTGTCATTTACTAGAGCAGCTTTTAATTTATTTTCTAAAGTAACAGCTTTATTGATGTATAATTTGCATACCAAAAAATCTCACCCTTTTAAAAAAGTGTGCAGTTCTGTGGGTTTTAGTATATTCATAGAGTTGTACAGCTATCACCACTATCAAATACATCACACCAAAAAGAGTCCCCTTTAAGCAGTCACTCCCCATTCCTTCTCACCATAGCCACTAGCAACTAATCTATTTTCTGTCATTGTACATTTGCTTATTTTGGATTTTTTTGTATAAATGGAATCACAGGTATACTTTTGTGACTGGCTTTCACTTAACATGTTTTAAAGGTTCATCTATGTTGTAGAATTTTGTTCCTTTTTATTGCCAAGTAATATTCCATTCAGATTATGTTTTATGTTTGAGACTTACAAGCTTTTCATATACAGTGACAATTCAAGATTATTGTATATGGTAAAAGTTGGATGCCTGTTAGATTCTAAAATGAATTTATGTTTTTAAGGACTAAATTCCATTATTTTAGTTTACTGTTCATTTTTCCTACATTTTTGTTTCAAAAGAATCCAAACCAACTTTTAAAGATCCATGTGTTAGGGAATAACTGTTAACAGCACAAATGTGATTAGAAAAGTTTATGACTAATAAAGACATTTTGAGTATGTCAAGGTGGAAATGTGATTAAGCAATTGTAAACTATGGTGTTATAGTTTCACTTAATGGAAATTTGTCATCGTATTACTGAGGGAAGGTATAACAGCTTTTGACTGGTGTTACACATGTAGACGTATGGTAAGGAAAGGAATACTAGACATCTCTCCTGACAAGGTTAAAACTGGCGTAGGCATTTAACATGTCAACATACAAGTTCACACAAAACAAATGCTGGGATGCAGTGAATTTTAGAAAGGGCAGAATGAAATAGAGTTCACAGGAAACCGAGTTTATGTAGGAAAGTAAGTGAAATTGATGACAAGTTTTGAAGTTGCATCTTAAGTAAAAGACTTTTGATATGATAGGCTGTATTATGCAGAGGATGAGAAGAGGATAGTCGCTAATGCTTACTTAAACAAAGTTTGTGGGCACTAATCCCAGTCCTGAGGGCTTGGTCTCACCTCCTGATACCATTACTTCAGGGGCAGAATTTCAGCATGTGAATTTTCGGGGGGACACAAACATTAAGACCATACCTCTACATTAAATCTGAAATTGGCTTAGAAAAGCATTGATGATACAGCAAGTTTACTTAGGATTGAAAAGTTAGTCACAAAGAAGCTTGATGCCTGTGTTTAATGAGTACATAAGAGATTTCCATATATATTAGGTCAGAAGTAGGAAATCAGTAATAGTAAATATAGTTAACCTAAGTATAAAGAGATAACTGGGACTAAATGTTATCCATGTTTTGAATGAACTAAAGGACAGTGAGTAAACTGTGTGACATGCCTTTGTAAACTTTTACTACCAGGGATTGACAGCCTGTGTGATGGTCTCTAGAGCAAGCAGGGTTCTTACATTTTTTTTTTTTATGTGAACCGAATATCTTTGCAGGCTAAAAAAGCATGTGAACCTCTTCTCAGAATATGATTGACTTATTTATTTATTTGCTTAGAGCAAAACAAATTTATTATCTTACATTTATGGAAGACAGAAGTCTGAAATGAGTGTCTTCTGAGGACTCTAGGATCTGTATCTTTGGCTTTTCCAGTGGCCCACTTTCCTCATCTTCAGAGCCAGCCACATTGCATCTCTGACTTTCTTCCACATAGTCATTTTTCCCCAGTCTCTTGTTGACCACTTTTGTGATAATGTTGGGCTCACCTTCAGTTGTTACAACAAAATACCATGAACCAGGTGCCTTGCTATGTCTTCACATGGTAGAGAGAATAATGACTTTTAAATGTACATAGTCCAAATATTTAAATTTATGATGTAAGAAACTTGCTTTTATTATTGAATTAAATAACAACTAGCGATGGTCCTGATAATACTGCTGTGGTGTGCTGCGTACATTCAGAGTTGAAGGAAATGCTAATTTCAGTTATAGGTTAGTGAAAAAATATAAATTTTTTCCATCCAAGTTCATGAATCCATAGTTTAAGACTCACAATTTTAGAGCCTCTGACCTAAAGAGTCCTGAACACATAATGAAGTAATTTCATATGAGGCAAACCAGTGGTTTCCTTAACAAGAATAAGGCTATTGACTCTTAAATTTGTGTTCAGAAGAACATGAACATGACTTTTTATAAGAAATCAAATGATAGTTTAAGGAGAAACCTGGTAGTATAATGGAAAGACACTGGTTTGGGAGATAAAAAGACTTGAGTTTGAATCTTGACTTACCGCTGGTTAAGTTATGAAATTTTTATTTCAGTTTTCCTTATCTGTAAAATGGGGATAATAATTTTAACTTCTGAGATTAAATAATATATTAACTATAGAACAGCATATTGATGAATGTTAGTTCATTTTCATCTTTGAAGAAATAAATATACCAAAGGCTGTGACATACATTTAGTTTTGATTTAGAAGAGGGTGAACTGTTACATACTAGGAACATGTATGGCATGTAGGGGTTTTCTCAGGGTATTCAAAGTAGAGTTCACTTTTTGGTATTGGTACTAAAACTATTCTTATTTCTTTAATTTTTTTTTTAGTTCTATTCTTATTTTTTTGTAACTATTTTTTTATTTTACTGATTATGCTATTACAGTTGTTCTATTCCCCCCTTCATTCCCCTCCACCCTGCACCCCCCCACCCCCACCATTCCCCCCCTTTAGTTTATGACCATGTGTCTCAAGTTCTTCAGATTCTATATTTCCCATACTATTCTTGCCCCCCTATCTATTTTCTACCTACCGTCTATGCTACTTATTTTCTGTACCTTCTCCCCCCTTCTCCTTCTCCCACTCCCCTGTTGCTAACCCTCCATGAGATCTTCATTTCTGTGTTTCTGCTCCTGATCTAGCTGTCCTTTTAGTTTGCTTTTGTTTTAGGTGTGGTTGTTAATAATTGTGAGTTTGCTGTCCTTTCACTGTTCGTATTTTTTTTATCTTCTTTTTCTTAGGTAAGTCCCTTTAACATTTCATATAATAAGGGCTTGGTGATGATGAACTCCTTGAATTTGATCTTATCTGAGAAGCACTTTATCTGCCCTTCCATTCTAACTGAAAATTTTGTTGGATAGAGCAATCTTGGTTGTAGGTCTTTGGATTTCATGACTTGGAATACTTCTTTCCAGCCCATTCTTGCCTGTAAGGTCTCTTTTGAGAAATGTGCTGACAGTCTGATGGGAACTCCTTTGTAGGTGACTGTCCCTTATCTCTTGCTGCTTCTAGGATTCTCTCCTTCATTTTAATCTTGGCTAATGTAATGATGATGTGCCTTGGTGTGTTCCTTCTTGGGTCCAACTTCTTTGGGACTCTCTGAGCTTCCTGGATTTCCTGGAAGTCTATTTCCTTTGCCAGACTGGGGAAGTTCTCCTTTATTATTTGTTCAAATAAGTTTTCCACTGGTGGCTGTTCCTTTCCCCCTTCTGGTACCCCTACAATTCGGATGTTGGAGCGTTTAAAGATGTCCTGGAGGTTCCTAAATCTCTCCTCATTTTATTTTGAATTCTTGTTTCTTCATATTTTCCTGTTTGGCCATTATTTTCTTCCTTCTTTTTCACTCCCTTGATTTGATTCCCAGTTTCCTTTTCATCACTATTGGTTTCCTGTGCCATTCCCCTCATTTCAATGAGTTTAGCCTTCATTTCTTCATCTAATTTGCAACTAAAATCAACCAGTTCTGTGAGCATCCTGATCACCAGTGTTTTGAACTATGCATCTGAAAGATTTGCTATTTCTTTGTCACTTAGGTTTATGGGCTCTGGGGCTTTGAGATCTTCTTGAGCCATTTTTGGTCTGTTTGTGCCCATTAAGTATGAGGAGCGGAGCCTTAGGTGTTCACCAGGGTAGGGTCGCCCAGGTTGCTGGGTTGTGACGCTGCATGTGGGAGCAGGGTCAGAGTGGGGAAATGGCGGCCCCCTCTACTGCCTCCCGCCCCTGGGGCATGCTGGGTCCTGTCTCACCACCTACTCCCTCGCTGGTCTATCTGGGCACGAATTCGGGACCACAGTCAACCCACTGCCCTGTGCCCTTGCTGGGTCTGCCAGTCGCTCATTGGGTCCGCCCGTTGCAACCCCATGCCTGGGATCCGCGCGCCTGAGTCCGTCTGACTGAGTTTTCCTGTGTAACCCCACTTCGCCAGCTGCTGGCTTTGCCTCTCTTACCAGTCAGGCTGGAGAATTTGTTGTTATCAGACTTCTGAAAAGTTCAATTTTCTGTGTTCTGGCTGTGTTTTCTGTTGCTAATATTTTGTTGTCTCTAAACTTTGTTGTGTGAGAAAGCACAGTGTCTCCACCTATGCCTCCATCTTGGCAGAAGTTCCTTATTTATTCTTATTTCTTTTAAAAGAACCAATAAAGTGCCTCTGAGTTTGCATATGACAACTAGGTTTTCTGGGTAAGTAGCTAAGTAAGATAAACTGTGGGTAAATCTCATATCTTTGTACATGAACAGAAAAATGGCTAGTGACCATCAGTATAGTAAAAAATAATGCTAAGCTCAGAAGTTAGTTTATCCCTGAGAACGCTGTCTTGATGTTACCAGAAAGGCCAACAAATTGTTAGTCATTCCTAAAAGAGTTACGGAAAATAAACTTTAAAAATGGATTGCATTATCTTGGTATGAAACTATAATGCATCTATTCTTAGACTATTAGATGGATTCTAATTATTGTACCTCAAAGAAGAGCAAATTAAGCAGGAGGGAAGTTTCTAGAAAATGGCAGTATAAATGATGAAGCAATGGTGGGGCTTTTGTATGAAGATAAAGAAATTAGATTCTACAGTGGAATAATGAAGACTGAGATGGACTACGATTACATTTTATTGAACAAGGAAAAACATGAGTAATGATCCTGGAAAATTAGAAGTAGCTTGAAAGATGAATTATAGGTTGACAGGGCTTAAATAATGAGTGGTTTGTTTATGAAACTTACTAGCACAAAAGGTGGTTGAGGCTCAAGAACAGCCCAGACAGAATTTAAGGATTACAAAGCCAGAGACTTTTGTGATTTGGTCCTAGTTCATTTTATGTTAACAGACATTTAATGATACTTGGACCTAATGGTTTATGAAACTCCTTGTTCTGTTCATTCTTTCACTAAATATTTTTTGAACACTAAATATTTTTGAACTAGTGAATGTTTTTTGATCTTTCCAGTAACCATTTGTTGAACATGTGCCATACTAAAGAGATTGTTGTAGACTCTAAGGGTGTACAGTGAATTAATAAAGTTAATAGCTATATATATGGAGAGTACAGAGGGGCTCGGCAAAGATAAACACAGAGTTATGCAGAGAATTATAAACCTAAATGTTTCTTTGAGGTGCTGATATGAATTACTAATACTTAAGGTCTTTTTTTTTTTAACAACATTGAGACATTTAAAAATTTTGTTTAAAGGCCCTGATCCACCTTGTTAACAGAAGCATTGTTATCCATTGGAAGTGTAGATAGCTCAACCCTTTCTAGATCCTAGAGTTAGATGACCCAGGTTTGAATTTTGGCACTTCATTTTAACTCTATGGTCTCTGGAAGGCTATTTAAGCCTCAGTTCTTTCATCCGTTAAATTATGATAATAGTCTCTACTCCATAGAGAATAATTGTAAGAAAGCAAGGAGTATGTAGAAGTACTTGAGGAATGTCTGGCACATAGTGCTCTCAGTAAGTGTTAGCTACAATTATAGGAACCATTTTCTTTTGACAGTTTAATTAAGAGTTTAGAGTTTTTATTTATAGTTTAATCTAGAGTTTTATAAAGTATGGAAATCAGAACCTTTTTTATGAATAGAAAACATCTCAAATCTTAGGGCAGAGAAAAAAATCAATAAAGAAAATAGTTATTATGTATTAACTTTTAGGTTTATATAATGAGTACTAGTAGATGTTAATAGAAATATATTTTTTAAAGATTTTATTTATTTATTTATTAGACAGAGGGGAAGGAAGGGAGGAAGGGAAGGAAAGAAACAGCAATGTGTGGTTGCCTCTCGTGCGCTCCCCTGCTGGGGACCTGGCCCACAACCCAGGCATGTACCCTGACTGGGAATCGAACCAGTGACCCTTTGGTTTGCAGGCTGGCGCTCAACGCACTGAGTCACACCACTCAAAGCCAGAAATGTTTTCCTATTTAAGATTATAACTCAAAGAGGCGGTGTTTTGCAACATAGAACTTTTTAGTTAAGACTCTGAAATATTTCTGTCTAGGATGTCATTCTAATGTTTTTAACAGTTTGCCCTTTTACGAATCATCTCTTAGAATATAATAGTATGGCAGGGTTTGTGAAGGTTTTTCTGTAAAAGGTCAAATTAATAGATCTTAGGCTTTGCTGGTCCTGTCTCCTCTATTGCAGCTACTCAGTTCTGCGGTTGTAAGATGAAAGCAGCCATAGTTAATATGTAAATGAATGGGATTGTGTTTCAATAAAACTTTATTTATGGGCACTGAAATTGTAGTTTTATATGTTTCTTGTGTCATGAAATAAGGTTTTCCCCCCAGTTATTTAAAAACGTAAAAACTGTTCTTACCTGTCAGGGTTTACAAAAATGGGCAGTGAGCTGGATTTGATGTGCAGGCCATAGTATTCTGACTCCTACTCTAGAGTCTTGGCTCTACAACTCCCTGGCTAGGTGATTTTGTACAAGTTAATTTTAAGCCTCAATTCCATCAGAATGGGGGGTAGTAATGGTATCTTTTATATAGAGAGTTATTAGAAATAAATGAGATAATCTATCCGAAGTACTTAGCACCATCCCTGACATATACTAAATGTTTAGTAAATGCTATATAGCAGTATCATCTAATTGAACACCCCCCCCCCCACCGTTTTACCATGGGGCTGTTGGGACCCTGAGAGGATAGGATAGCTCTTTCTAGTCTATGGCTCTTCAATAGTATTAACTCATAGCTGTTTACTTTAGCTTCTTTTTCCATCCAACCATGCTGCTTTCATAGAGAATTTAATTCAGTTAAAATACCATACCATTTAATCCAGTTAAAATACTGCTTGATAAAACTGTTCTGTTGGATGCCGAAATGGTGGATATGTTATGCATTCATCAAAACCCATAGGGCTTTACAGCACAAAGAGTAAACTTTAAAGTATCCAAATCAAGCAAAAATCATTTAGGAGGTCAGGAATCCAAGGAAGGTATGCAAACTGTATTACAGATGCATAAAACAGTCTTACAGGGGAAGAGGGTAGTGCTGACTTAAGTAACCTGGGATATGAGTAGAATCTAAGACAAAGGAACTGCACATAAGCACTGTCTAATTGATGAAGTTGTGTCCCATAGTGGTATAAGTTAATTCTTGTACTTACATATATGTATACTAGAATTGAACAATTAAGTAAGTAGGTGGTGGGAGACAGGCTTCTCACTGTTAGAGGGGAATTTACAGATAAGCAAGGGAAGGAGGCTAGGATGGTCCAGGTGGTTATGGATTAGAGTTGAGAGACATGAGTATGAACCCATGTTTAGCTTAATAGAAATAAAGAATGTTACATATTGAAATATTTATAGATATGTATACACACTAGAGTTTTTATACAGATATTTCAATGTTCTTGTCAGCTGAAAAAATTAAAAGAAAACCCAGGAGCACACCTAGTACCCAGTTTTTGGTTTCTAATATCGTTGTGCAATAAAAGGAACTGGAGCTCCTTGGAGAATTGGCTGATTCTAGGACTGGGGCAAGAAATATACAAGATGAACCCGGAGCATCTTACAGTGCCAGAAAGTAAGGAAGTGCTGCAAATACCGCCACCATCGCAACCAGAACCCTGCATTGATGAGCATATGTCAGAGGAGCACAGGAGCCAACTGAAAGAGCTCCCAGTGGCCGAAACTGGAACAGTTTGAGCAGCAGAATAAACAAAGCAGCACTGGATCACAACCCATAATATAAAATCAATATTTAGAGTTGATGTTGACCTAAATAAATGATTCAATAAATGAATATACTGCTTGGAACTCTCCATTAGCATGGTTTTGTGCCTTAGGAGCCTCTGGTTTACTAGAGGTCCTTTAAAAAATATTGGGGTGATTACAATATTTCTTGGACTATAAAATGCACTTCTCTTCCCCCCAAATTTGGGAGGAATGGGGGTGTGTCTTATAGTCCAAATGTAGCTTACCTGGCTTGCTGTGGCAGGGAGGGGCAGTGCAGTGGGGTCGCAGGAGGCAGGAACAGGGTCTCTGCTACATTTCCTCCCAAATTTGGGGGGGAGGGGTGCATCTTATAGTCTGGAAAATACAGGTAAGTATGTGGGACTTTAAAATTTGACTTTTCCAATTCCAGTCCTGGCTCTGCCACTTCTGGCTCTGTGACCTTGGATGGTTTACTTAAGCTCTCTTAGGTGTGTAAAATGGAGGAGCTACCTTGTTCAAACTGACTCTGCAGACTGTATAGTGAAGAGAATAATGTGTGTTTGGTGTTAATAAAATCATCACACGCCTGAGTGAAATATTCAATGATTGAAAAGCACTATTCATTTAATGTACAATTCAAGTCATGCTTATTTACAGATGGTTTGTTCCTGGGGTGAATTACCTGAACTATGATTTTTGGGGGCTTCTTTTGGAGAACACAGTTCTACATAACTTCTTTGTTACCACCCGCACTGGTTGGTGTCTTCATTCTCAAAATGAAAACTGACTTTTAGTATATATAAAAGTGGATTTTGGAATATTGGCTATTTATGGATGCCTCTTAACTTTTTATTCTTTTTTTATTTTAAGGATTTTATTTATTTTTTGAAAGAGAGGAAGGGAGGGAGAAAGAGGAGAGAAACATCAGTGTGTGGTTGCCTCTCGCACACCCCCTAATGGGACCTATCCCACAACCCAGGCATATGCCCTGACTGGGAATCGAACCAGCTACCCTTTGGTTCACAGGCTAACACTCAATTTACTGAGCCACACCAGCCAGAACAACTTTTTATTCTTAATAATAACCTCTCAATATCACCCATGTAATAATGGAGTATTAACTATACATAACTGATAACTAAAATTTTCCGGCACTTTGTGTGGATCTTTATTTTTCACAGGTAACTATCAAGTAAGCTAATGTTATCTTACCTCTGCTGAGGAATGAATTGAATTATCCAAGAATTTTTGGCCTGAGAATTCAGTCCTTTATCTCTCTCTTCTCAGGAGCATTTTTTTTTTTCTTAGCTATCTCAGTCCCTGAAAAAAGTGTTTTCATGAAACTAACAGTAAAAGTTGTTGAAGTCACTGGTTCTTTCATTAGAGGGATTTTTAGTTTTGTTTTTAAATGTTTAATTTAATAAATTACTACTAATTCAGATTGGGTGCTTTTCACCAGAAGATTTAAGAAATGTATAGCTTAGGAACCTCTAACATAGCCTAATTTAAGAAAAAAAAATTTTTTTAATTCCTATGTGAAAAGTCTGCCAGTGACCTCAGGAAACATTTTTTCCCTTTTGGGTATTTTGATTTAATAATATTTAGATTCCAAATGCCTAATAAATAGGAATTAAACTTGTTTGACCAAATCCTCTCTGTGGTGTATGCAGAACTCTCTGGAGGTAGTTGTACTAGTAAGGCTATTTTATTATTCTGATGTTTTTGTGTTCCCCATCTTGGTAAAGATACTCTTCTAGGAAGTTGAAATGATTCTTTCCTAGAAGAAAGCAAATGCATTGTAATTGATTTTTTTTTTACCTTGGTAACATATTTCTTCTGGTATAATAATTCCAATTTCATTAAGAATGAAAAGTAGGGAGGAGAAAATGCATAAGCATTTTTTTTTCATTCTCACAATGTACCTATGAGGTGAGCCAAAATATTTTCTCTTTGCCAATTTAGAAATTTGTCAAAGGGCCATCTTTTTTAAATCAATTCTTCATTCCATTTAAATGCAAGTGTTATTTTTCCTCTGGAGCTTTATGCTTTGGGTAAACTCTAGGCTTGTTAATTTGCTAGGCTGTTCCCACACTTGTGATGATCCCTTTGGTTGAGCGGATTGTTTCTTGCCCCAACTTGAGGGCTCTGTCCACCTCTGCTCCTTGAGGGCAAGGTCTTTTTCTCCTTGTGTTGAAATTATTATGGTAGTCTCTCAGTAAATATTCAGTGGTCTGAGTGGGAAGTTTTGGTTTAACAAAAATATTTGAAAAGTGTGATTTACTTACCTTGTATTTACCATATGTAGGGTGACCAAAAATTTATTGTTCAAATGTGGATACTTTTGAAAGCAAAGGGAGAGTGACTATTAGTAATTATGCTTAGGACAACAGGCATAAGCTTGAACTGTCTTGGGCAAACCCATCTAGGAGCTATGGTCTCCCTAATGATGATGATGCTTTATTTTTGTTATTTCATAGGAGAGTCTGGTGGTGAAGAATTGGGACTTTGTTAGTGGTAATATTCAATAAATCTGAGTTCTAAGTCTAGCTTGGGCAAATTATTGAACTTAACTAAAATGAGAATAAGATTTGAATTATTGTGAGGATTAAATGAGCTTGTACTATTAAAGCACCTACCTGAGACAGAAAAGCCCTTCACTCTAGTGTTGCTCTTATTCAGTGTTAGGCCCCTTGTCCTCTCTTCCCATCATGCCATAGCTAGAGTTTTTACTTTCAACTGAGGCTGGCTTTGACAGCTTTTATTATCGTTCAGATTGATTGAAATATTTCAGGGAGTGCAGGAATTTTTTTTAGCTCAGCTGTTGGGCTTGTTTTTTTTGTTAAAGGTGTGTAATTTATGGTGGGCAGAAATGAATGCCCTATCAAACCTAATTACTCTCACTCTTTCTCAAAATATTCATGAAAAGCATTTTCTCCCAATTATATATATATTTTCAGAATTGCTAAAAGATATTTTAATAGTTTGGATTTAGCAAAATAATGAAGTTGCTGATACTCTTTATTTCAACTAAAGGGAGTGATACAAATTTTATTGGTTATGAAAAAACTGATTTAAATGAGAATTTCATTGTTTCTTATCAGTATTTATCATAATTCTGTATTCTCTTCTGGTATTTGAATTATTTTTCCCTTGTATTTTTGATCTTTTGCTAATTTAAAAGGAAACTCAAGAAAAGCAAGTTTTGTTTACTCTGTGCATTAGTACCAACATCTGCATTGTGAACCAAAGGAAAGTATTCTGGTACTAAGACTTCCAGGTACTTCTGTTATTGCATATGATTCTTATTAAATAGATAATAAGGTAATGCAGAAAGACCTAAGGGTAAAGAACAATAGGAATGATACAGATCCAACCAAGAAATATGGAGATTATTTTTGCCCATTAGGTATACAGTAAGTTGTTGCCTCCTTAAAATATTGGAGAGTTGCCCTGGCCGGGTTGCTTAATTGGTTGGAGTGTCATCTGGTACAACACAAGGTTATGTGTTCCATCCCTGTCCGGGGACATATGGGAAAGAGCCAATCGATATTTCTCACATCAATGTTTTTCTCTCTCTAAAAAATTAATAAATATATCCTTGGATGAGGGTAAAAAAATAAGATGGGGATCAGATTTCTGGATTTAAAAAAATTTTTATTTTATTGATTATGCCATTACAGTTGTTCCATTCCCCCCCTTCATTCCCCTCCACCCTGCACCCCCCCACCCCCACCATTCCCCCCCTTTAGTTTATGACCATGTGTCTCAAGTTCTTTAGATTCTATTATTTCCCATACTATTCTTGCTGTCCCACTGTCTGTTTTCTACCTACCATCTCTGCTACTTATTCTCTGTACCTTCTCCCCCTTCTCCTTCTCCCACTCCCCTGTTGCTAACCCTCCATGAGATCTTCATTTCTATGGTTCTGCTCCTGATCTAGCTGTCCTTTTAATTTGCTTTTGTTTTAGGTGTGGTTGTTAATAACTGTGAGTTTGCTGTCCTTTCACTGTTCGTATTTTTTTTATCTTCTTTTTCTTAGATAAGTCCCTTTAACATTTCATATAATAAGGGCTTGGTGATGATAAACTCCTTAAACTTGATCTTATCTGAGAAGCACTTTATCTGTCCTTCCATTCTAAATGAAAGTTTTCCTGGATAGAGTAATCTTGGTTGTAGGTCTTTGGATTTCGTAACTTGGAATAGTTCTTTCCAGCCCTTCTTGCCTGCAAGGTCTCTTTTGAGAAATCAGCTGACAGTCTGATGGGAACTCCTTTGTAGGTGACTGTTCCCTTATCTCTTCTTGCTTCTAGGATTCTCTCCTTCATTTGAATCTTGGCTAATATAATGATGATGTGCCTTGGTGTGTTTCTTCTTGGGTCCAGCTTCTTTGGGACTCTCGGAGCTTCCTGGATTTCCTGGAAGTCTACTGCCTTTGCCAGATTGGGGAAGTTCTCCTTTATTATTTGTTCAAATAAGTTTTCTACTGGTGGCTGTTCCTTTCCCCCTTCTGGTACCCCTATAATTCGGATGTTGGAGCGTTTAAAGATGTCCTAGAGGTTCCTAAGTCTCTCCTCATTTTTTTGAATTCTCATTTCTACATTCTTTTTTGTTTGCTTATTTCTTTCTTCCTTCTGGTCCACTCCATTGATTTGAATCCCACTTTCCTTTCCATCACTATTGGTTCCCTGTGCATTTCCCTTCATTTCACTTAGTGTAGCCTTCATTTCTTCATCTAATTTGCAACTAAAATCAACCAGTTCTGTGAGCATCCTGATCACCAGTGTTTTAAACTGTGCATCTGATATGTTGTCTATCTCTTGGTCACTTATAAGTATTGGTTCTGGGGCTTTCAGCTGTTCTTCTTGAGCCATAATGTTTTGGTCTGTTCTTGGCTGTTATGTATGAGGGGTAGAGCCTTAGGTTTTCACCAGGGCAGGTCAACCCAGTTGCTGGGCTGTGATGCTGTGTGTGTGTGGGCAGGGTTAGAGCAATGGTGCTTGTTCTGTGCTCTCTCGGATATTGGTCCTCTCTGCCGCTTCCCACAAGCAAATTGGGCCCTTCTGGTGCTGGTTCCTGGGTGGGTGGGCTTTGGTATGTTCTAGTACCCTGTGGGTGTCTCCAATGAACTCTCCTGTGAGGCTGGGAGCCTCTCCCGGCACCTCCACCCCTGAAACTTTTTCCATTCCGTGCTTTTAGGCTTTAATTTCTGTTGCTGGGGCCCTGGATTGCATGGTCTGTCTCACTGTCCATTTTTTTTTTTTTGCCTGGTTTATCTGCACATGAATATGTGACCACGGTCAGCCAGCTGCCTTGTGCCCTCACTGGGTTTGCCCATTGGGGCATACCCCATGCCCGGGATCTGCCAGCCACCACCTGCGCGCCTGAGTCGGCCCAGCAGCCACCATTTTTCCTGTGTGACCCCTCTCTGCTGGCTGCGGACTCCGCCCCTCTTAATGGTCTGGATGAATGGTTCATTGTTGTCGGACTTCGATACAGTTCAGTTTTCTGTCTGTTTTGGTTGTGTTTTTGTTTCCAAATCTTCGTTGTCCCTAAATTTGGTTGTGGGAGGAGGCACAGTATTTCCACCTATGCCTCCATCTTGGCCGGAAGAGATTATCTGGATTCTAATCCACATTTCTTATTATGTTTTATGACCTTGGGAAAGTTACTTAATGTGTGAGTTTTTGCTTTCTTATTTATAAGTGGGATAATAATGGTAACAATCTCTAAACAGAAAAGTTTTGGGTGGGTTCTCTGTGCTGGAGATGTTATAATATTACTAGAATTTTGTGAGAACCTTTTATGAGATTTAAATTTGTAATGTGTTGCAAATATTTTTCTCAATGTATTACTATTGTATTTGTTTTTCTTTGCAGAAGCACATTAACATGTTTATTGAGATATAATTCTCAGCATATAAAATTCACCCATGTAAATTGTATATGGTTTTAGTATATTCATTGGTTTTAGCATACTGTATTCACAGAGTTGCAACAGTCATCGCAGTCTAAGTTTAGTACATTTTCATCAACCCCAAAAGAAACCACACTACCCATTAGTCGCTCATTCCTTTCCTCCCCACAATGCAACTACTAATCTATTTTCTGTTTCTATGGAGTTGCCTTTTCTGCATGGTTCATAGAAATGGAATTATGCAATATGAAGTCTTTGCTTACTGGCTCATTTGCTTAGCATAATGTTTTCATGGTTCATCCATGTTTTAACATCTATAGGTATTCTATCCTTTTCTGGTGCCAAATAATATTCATTATATGGGTATATGACATTTTATTTATCTTATTCATCAGTTTATGGGCATTTGTGTTATTTTTACCTTTTGGCTATTGTGAATACTGCTATGAAGATTTCGTGTCTGAGGTTTTTTTGTGGACATAAATTTTCAGTTCTCTTGCATATACCTAGAAATGAAATTGCTGGATAATATGGTGACTCTATATTTAACCTTTTGAGAAACTGCCAAACATTTACAAAATAGTTGTACCATTTTACATTCCCATGAGCAGTAGTATTAATATGAAGGTTCCATTTTCGCTGCATCCTTGTCAACGACACTTATTACTACCAACTTTTTTACTGTAATAATCCTGGTGGGTGCTAACAATATCTCATTGTGGTTTTGATTTGTATATCCCTGATGGCTAATGATTTTAAAGCATGAGTTTTCAAAACTGTGTTCTGGTTATCAGTCCCATTTGAGATATATGATTTGCAAATAGTTGCTCCTATTTATGGGTATTCATTTTTTGATACCATTTATAGCACTAAAATAAATTTTGGTGACGCCCAGTTTATCTGGTTTTTGTTCTTGTTGCTGTTGCTTTTGTTGTTGGTATATCTAAGAAACCATTATCTCATCCAGAGTCTTGAAGATTTAACCCTGTGTTTTCTTTCAAGCGTTATAACTCTTAAATTTAAGTCTGTAATCTCTTTTGAGTTAATGTTTATATATAGTGTAAGGAAGAGGTTGAATTTCATTTTTTTGCATATGACAATCTAGTTGTCATGGCATCATTTGTTAAAAATTCTGTTCTTTCCCCTCATTGAATTATTTTGACACCTTTGTTGGAAATCATTTGACTCTAAATATGTTTATTTCTGGACTCCGAATTCTGTTTCATTCATTGATCTATAATGTCTGCCATTATGTCAGTACCATACATCTTAAATGATCAGTATGAGCTCTCCAACTTTTTTTTTCACTTTCAAGACTGTGTTGGTTATTCTAGGTCCCTTGCATTTTCATACGAATTTTAGGTCAGCTTGTCTATTTCTGCAAACAAATAAATATATAAAATTAGCTTGGACTTTGATATTGACTCATGAACCATAGGAGATCTTTTCATTTATTTAGTTACTTATTTTCTTTCAACAATGTCTCAATTTCAATATGTATGTTTTTGATTAAATTTATACCTAAGTATTTTGTCTTTTTGATGCTATTATTAACGGAATTGTTTTTGTAAGTATATTTCATTGATTATGCTGTTACAGTTGTCTCATTTTTTTTTCTCTCCTTTATGCCTCTCCACCCAGCACCTTCTCTTCCTCTAGCATTCTCCTGTTCTTAGTTCATGTCCATGAGTGGTACTTACAAGTTCTTTGGCTTCCCCATTTCCTATACTATTCTTAACCTTTTTTTGTGCCTATTTTGTGCTTACCAATTATGCTTCTTATACCCTGTACCTTTTTCCCCCGTTCTCTTCCTATTTCCTCCTTACTGATAACCCTCCATGTGATCTCCATTTCTGTGATTCTGTTCCCGTTCTAGTTCTTTGTTTGTTTTTGTTTTTTAGGTTCAGTGTTGATACTTGTGCATTTGTTGTCATTTTACTGTTCTTAGTATTGATCTTTTTATTTTGAAAGATTTTATTTTTAGACAGAGGGAAAGGGAAGGAGAAAGAGAAGGAGAGAAACATCACTGTGTGGTTGCCTCTTGCCCGTCCCCTACTGGGGACCTGGCCTGCAACCCACACATGGGCCCCAAACTGGCAACCCTTCGGTTCTCAGAACTGCACTCAGTCCACTGAGGCACACCAACCAGGCTGATCTTCTTTTCCTTAGATAAGTCCCTTTAACATTTCATATAATAAGGGCTTGGTGATGATGAATAACATGACCTTATATGGAAAGCACTTTATCTGCCCTTCCATTGTAAATGATAGCTTTGCTGGACAGAGTAATCTTGGTTGTAGGTCCTTGCCTTCCATGACTGTCAGTATTTCTTTCCAGCCCCTTCTTGCCTGTAAGATTTCTTTTGAGAAGTCAGCTGATAGTCTTACGCAGATTCCTTTGTAGGTAACTCACCTTTTCTCTTGCTGCTTTTAAGATTCTCTTCTTATCTTTAATTTCGGGTAATGTAATTATGCTGTGCCTTGGCGTGCCTTGGCATAATTATGATTCTCCTTGGATCCAACTTCTTTGGGACACTGAGCTCCCTGGACTTGCATGTCTAGTTCCTTCACCAGATTGGGGGAGCTCTCCTTCATTAGTTTTTCAAATAAGCTTTCAATTTCTTGCTCTTCCTCTTCTCCTTCTGACACTCCTATGATTTAGATGTTGGAACATTTAAAGTTGACCTAGTGAGGTTCCTAAGCCTCTCCTCATTTTTTTGAATTCTTTTTTCTGTTCTGGTTGAATGTTTATCTCTTCTCTTTCATGTCTTTGATTTGAGTCCTGGTTTCCTCCCCTTCACTGTCAGCTTCCTGTATATTTTGCTTTATTTCACTTTTCAGAGCCTTCACTTTTTCCTCTATTTTGCATCTGTACTCAGTCAATTCTGTGAGCTTCCTAATTACCAGTGTTTTCAATTCTGCATCGGCTCTCTCCTTGTCACTTAGTTCTTTGTCTGCAGTTTGTACCTGTTCTTTCATTTGGGCTATGTTTCTTTGTCTTGGCGCACTTGTTATGTTGTAAGTGGCAGCGCTACCCACTTGGCTTTATTGTGACGTTGTGTGTGGTAGAGGGGTCAGAGAGGGAATAATACCGCTTGCTTGGCCCTTGCCCCACTTTTAGTCACTTCCCACTAGTGGATTGTGCCCTTTCAGGTGCTTATTCCCTGGTGAGTGGGCTTGTGTATGTTCTAGGATCTCCTGGGTACCTCCAGCGAACTCTCCTGTAAGAATAGGAGTTTCTTCCACTGCTGCAACCCAGACTGGTTTTTACAGCTAGAGGTTTTCAAACCTTAGTTTCCTATGCTGGAACCCTGCGTTGTGTAGTCTGTGTCACTCTCCAGTTGTTCTTCTCCACGCTAATGTGGTACTGCCTGGTGTGCCAGCCCTGGGCTTGCATGCATTTTCATTTTCTGGCAGTTCTGGTTGTTTTTTGTTTTTAAATTAGTTGTTATTCTTTTGGTTGTGCAAGGAAGCAAAGCGTATCTACCTATGCCTCAGTCTTGGCTGGAGGCTCTGGAATTTTATTTTATTTTATTTTCAGACTATTCATTGCTAGCGTATAGAAACATAATTGATTTTTTTATGTTAATAACTGTGCTCTGTTTATTTTAAATGTTAACATTTAGAGAGTGTTGATGAAGGGTATACAGAAATTCTTCAAACTTTTTTTGCAACTTTTGGGTGAGTTTGGAAATTACTTTAAAAATTTATTTTATTTTATTTTATTGATTATGCCATTACATTTGTTCTCTTCCCCCCCTCCACTCCCCTCTACCCTGCACAACCCTCCCCCACCATTCCCCCCCTTTAGTTCATGAACACGTGTCTCAAGTTCTTTAGATTCTATATTTCCCCTACTGTTCTTACCCTCCCCCCTATCTATTTTCTATTTACTGTCTATACTACTTATTTTCTGTACCTTCTCCCCCCTTCTCCTTCTCCCACTCCCCTGTTGCTAACCTTCCATGAGATCTTCATTTCTATGGTTCACTCATGATCTAGCTGTCCTCTTAATTTGCTTTTGTTTTAGGTGTGGTTAATAACTGTGAGTTTGCTGTCCTTTACTGTTCGTATTTTTTTAATCTTCTTTTTCTTAGATAAGTCCCTTTAACATTTCATATAATAAGGGCTTGGTGATGATGAACTCCTTGAACTTGACCTTATCTGAGAAGCACTTTATCTGCCCTTCCATTCTAAATGAAAGCTTTGCTGGATAGAGCAATCTTGGTTGTAGGTCTTTAGATTTCATGACTTGGAATACTTCTTTCCAGCCCCTTCTTGCCTGTAAGGTCTCTTTTGAGAAATCAGCTGACAGTCTGATGGGAACTCCTTTGTAGGTGACTGTCCCCTTATCTTTTGCTGCTTGTAGGATTCTCTCCTTCATTTTAATCTTGGCTAATGTAATGATGATGTGCCTTGGTGTGTTTCTTCTTGGGTCCAGCTTCTTTGGGACTCTCTGAGCTTCCTGGATTTCCTGGAAGTCTACTGCCTTTGCCAGATTGGGGAAGTTCTCCTTTATTATTTGTTCAAATAAGTTTTCTACTGGTGGCTGTTCCTTTCCCCCTTCTGGTACTCCTATAATTCGGATGTTGGAGCATTTAAAGATGTCCTAGAGGTTCCTAAGTCTCTCCTCATTTTTTTTTTGAGTTCTTGTTTCTTCATATTTTTCTGTTTGGTCATTTTTTCCTTCCTTCTGGTCCGCTCCCTTGGTTTGAGTCCCAGTTTCCTTTTCATCACTATTTCCTGTGCATTTCCTTTCATTTCAATTAGTTTAGCCTTCATATATTCCTCTAATTTGCAACTAAAATCAACCAGTTCTGTGAGCATCCTGATCACCAGTGTTTTGAACTGTGCATCTGAAAGTTTGGCTATTTCTTGGTTGCTTAGATTTATCGGCTCTGGGGCTCTGAGTTGTTCTTAAGCCATGTTTTGATCTGTCCGCGCCTGTTACGTGTGAGGAGAGGCGCCTTAGTTGTTCACCAGGGTGGGGCCATCCAGGTCGCTGGTTTGTGACACTGTATGTGGGGGCGGGGTAAAAAATGTGCTAGCTGCAGCCCTGCACCGTCTGCTGGGGCTTGCACGTTCTGTCTCAACACTTGCCTCAATGGTTTATCTGCGTGTAAATACACGACCAACTGCAGACAGCCAGTCGCACCTCTTCCCTGGGTTCTGCCCATAGCTAACCCGCGCCTGGGATCTCGCCCTCGGCTGCTCGTGCACGGCCCAGGTCAGGGGATCTTTTTTGCTCGACCCGCTCCGCTGCTGGCTTCGCCCCTCTCACCGGTTTAGCTGAGTTGTTTTTGGACTCCATATTCGATTTTCTGTGTGGTTTGGTTGTGTTTATTGTTGTTAAAACTTTGTTGTTTTTAGATTTGGTTGTGCAGGGATGCAAAGTGTTTCCACCTGCGCCTCCATTTTGGCAGAAGTCCGAAGCATAATTGATTTTAGTACAGTGATCTTATACCTCAAAGATTACTGAGCTTGTTTATTTCAATCATTTTAGCTCATTCCTTAGGATTATCTCTATACAAGATTATGTCACCTACACATAAAGTTTTCTTTCTTTCCAATCTGGAAGCCTTTTATTCCCCCTCACCCCTCTCCCCACCAGAACTTTGGTACAATTTTGCATAGAAGTTGTAAACGTGGACCTCGATTGTTCCTGGCCGTAAGGGGGATGGCATTCTGTTTTTCACCGTGATGTTAGGCTGAGGGACTTCCCTTCTAGTCCTTGTGTATTGAGTCTTTTTATTTTGAAATAGTAATTTATCAAATCATTTTTTTGTGTCTATTGAGATGATTAAGTGGGTTTTATCCTTTGTTTTATTAATGTGGTGTGGTATATCAATTGATTTGTAGATGTTATACCAGCTTTACATTTGTAGTATAATGTACTTGGTATATAATCCTTTTACGTGTTGCTAGATTCAGTTGTTAATGTTTAGTTGAGGATTTTTAATATGCAAATTAGTCTGTAGTTTTATTGTGTTGTCTTTGCCTGGTTTTGGAATCAGGGTAATACCAGAGTAATAGAATGATGTGGCAAGTGTTCTTTTTGGTTATTTGGAAGAATTTTGATGGATTCATATTAACTATACTTTAAATGTTTGATAAAATTCTCCAGTGAAGCCATTTAGGTTGGGCTTTTCTTTGTGGAAAGTTGGAAGCATTAAATTTTATAGATCATATTCATCAAACTTTTCATTATTTGTTCTTTTGGTCATGCATACATAGAAGTCTAGCCTGCAGTTTCCTTATCCAAGCTATAAACATTTGTAAATAATGTAGTCAGTCGGAGTTACAAATTCCTTATAAACATTTTCATTGGGTAAAACATTTGTAGGTCATCATCTTTTCCTGAACTCTCATGGCGCTTTATACATCTCTTAAGTGATTTCTCATGTACTTTTTTAAAAATTGGATTTATTGGGGGAGGGCATTGGTTTACAAAACTATACAGCTTTGAAGTGTATGACTCAGTAAAACATTATCTACATACTTCATCGTGTAGCCATCACCCCAAGCAAAGCCTCTTTCCAGCCCCATATTTCCTCCCTTTGACTACCTCCACCTACCCCCCCTGCCCCCTTTCCCTCTGGCTGTCACCACATGTTATCTCTGTTTATGTGTCTATGATTTTTGCTTAATCCCTTCATTCACCTCTTTCTTCCAACCCCCCTCCCCTCTGACAGCTGTCAGTCTGTTCCATGTATCCATGCCTTTTTCTGTTATGTTTGTCAGTGTATTTTGTTCATTAGATTCCTCATATAAGTGAGATCATATTGTATTTTGTCTTTCCCTGGCTCGTTTATTTCACTTGGTATAATCTCCAGGTCTATCCATGCTATTGGAAAAGGTAAGATTTCCCTTTTTTTAATGGCTGAGCAGTAAGTAGTTCATTTTGTAAATGTACCACAGTTTTTTTTATCCGTTCATCTTCTGGTGGGCACTTTGGTTGTTTCTAGATCCTGGCTATTTTAAATAATGCTTCAGTGAACATAGGGGTACACCTATTCTTTTGACTTAGTATTTTGTATTTCTTTGGAGATATTCCCAGAAGTGCAATCACAGGATCAAAGGGTAGTTCCACTTTTAATTTTTTGAGGAAACTCCATACTGTTTTCCACAGTCGCTGCAACAGTTTACATTCCCACCAGCAGTGAACTAGGGTTCCCTTTTCTCCACATCCTCTCAAATACTTGTTGTTTGTTGATTTATTGATGATAACCAATGTGACAAGTATGAGGTGATATCTCATTGTGGTTTTAATTTGCATCTCTGGTGATTAGTGACATCGAGCATTTTTTCATGTCTGTTGGCCATCTGTATGTCCTCTTTGGAGAAGTGTCTGTGCAGATCCTTTGTCCATTTTTTTTATTGGATTGTTTGTCTTCTTGGTGTTGAATTCTATAAGTTCTTCATATATTTTGGAAATCAACCTCTTATCAGAAGTATCATTGGCAAATATGTTCTCCCATGCAGTGGATTTCCTTTTCATTTTGTTGATGATTTCTTTTGAATGCAAAAGCTTTTCAGTCTGATGTAGTTCCAGGTTTTGTTGTTGTTTTATTTGTTTCTCTTGCCCGAGGAGATACATGAGCAAAAATATTGCTACAAGAAATATCTGAAATTTTACTGTGTTTTTCGTAAAGCAATTTAATGGTTTCACAAGTCACATTGAAGTTATTAATCCATTTTGAGTTTATTCCCATGTATGGTGTAAATTGGTGGTCTAATTTCATTTTTCTGCATCTATCTGTCTAATTTTTCCAATACCATTTATGAAGATTCTGTCTAACCCCATTCATTGTATGTTCTTGCTGCTTTTGTCAAATAGTGACTGTAAAGGTGTAGGTTTATTTCTGTTCCATTGATCTGTATGTCCATTCTTTTGCCAATACCATGCTGTTTTAATTACTATGGCCTTGTAGTATAGTTTGATATTAGGAAGTGTGATATTTCTGAGACAGCGGTCTTCTGTGGTGCCATATAATAAATCTTTGGATTATTGTATATTTGAGATATGCCATTGGTATTTTAATAGGAGTTGTGTTGAGTCTAGATTACTTTGGGTAGTATGCATATTCGAATAAATGTAATTTTTCCTAGCCATGAACACAGTATATGCTTTCACTATTTGTAGCTTTCTCATTTTTTTTCCTTTAGTATCTTAAAATTTTCCGAGTAACAGGTATTCTACCTCCTTGGTTATATTTATTTCTAAGTACCTTATTTTCATTGCTTCTTGGCCTTTTGGCTAAGATCACATGTAGTGCATAGGTACCTTATTTATTTATTTGTTTTGGTCGTAATAGTAAATTGGATCGTTTTCTTAATTTCTCTTTCTGACAGGTCATTATTGGTATATAAAAATGTTATAAATTTCTGAATATTAATTTTGTAATATGCTACTTTGCTGAATTCATTTATTAGACCTAGTGGTTTTTTAGTGGTATCTGTTAGGGGGAATTTTGTACAATATCATATCATATGTGAATAATGACAGCTTTATTTCCTCCTTTCCAACTTATATGACTTTATATCTTCTTGTCTGATTGGTGTGGCTAGAACTTCCATTAGTGTGTTGAACAAGTGATGAAAGCAAACATTCCCATCTTGTTACTGATCTTAAGGAAAAGATTTTTAGTTTTTGCCCATTTAGTATTATGTTGGCTGTAGGTTTGTCATTATATGGCCTTTATTATGTGAGGTATAATTCTTGTATTCTCGCTTTGCTGTGTTTTTCTTTTTATATCATAAATGGATGCTGAGCATTTATGGAAAGAACATTTACCAAATGCATTTGATAAATGCTCTTTCTGCATCTATTTATATGATCACGGGAATGTTATCCTTCATTTTATTTATGTGATGTATCGCATTTATCGATTTGTGAATTTTGTACCAATCTTGCATTCCAGGAATAAATCCCACTTGATTGTGGTATATGATCTTTTTAATGTATTGCTGAATCCAGTTTGCTAATATTTTGTTGAGGATTTTAGCATCTACCGCTATCAGGGATATTAGCCTATAGTTTTCTTCCTTTGTAGTGTCTTTATCTGGTTTTAGAATTAGAATAATGCTGGTCTTGTAAAAAGAGCTTGGAAGTCTTCCCTCCACTTGAAGTTTTTTAAATAGTTTGGGTAGGATATGTGTTCTTTGAATGTTTGGTAAAATTCGCCTGTGAATTTTTATTTGCAGGGAGTTTCTTGATTATTGCTTCATTTTCATAAATTGTGATTGGTCTTTTCAGGTTTTCTGATTCTTTCTGATTCAGTTTTGGAAGACTGTATATTTCTAGTAATAGATCCATTTCATCCATGTTGTCCAATTTGTTGTCACATAGTTGTTCACAGTATTTTCTTACAATCCTTTGTATTTCTGTGTTGTTAGTTAACTTCTCTTTCATTTCTGATTTTATTTATGTGGGTCTTCTCTCTCTTGATGAGTCTTATTAAAGGTTCATTTATTTTGTATATCTTTTCAAAGAACCAGATCTTGGTTTCATTGACCTTCATAGTGTTTGGTTTGGTTTAGTTTGGTTTTGGTAGTCTCTGTGTCATTTATTTCTGCTCTAATCTTTTATATTTCCTTCCTTCCACTTAGTCTGGGCTTTGTTGTTGTTTTTTTTTTAGTTCTCTTAGGTATAGAGTTATATTATTTTTTTGAGGGTTTTTTTTGTTTGGGTTGTTTTTTTCGTTGTTGTTTTTTGCTTCTTGAGGTAGGCCTCTAATGCTATGAACTGTCTTCTCAGGATGGCTTTTGCCATATACCATAGATTTGGGTTCTTGTGTGTTAATTTTTATTTCCAGGTAACTTTTGGTTCTTTATCTCATTGTTAACCCATTTATTATTTAATAACATGTTATTTAGCCTCTGTGTTTGGATGTTTTTCAGGGGTTTTTTTTTATTGTAATTGATACCTAGTTTCATACCATTGTGGTCAGAGAAAGATGCTTAATATGATTTTTTAAGACTTACATGCCCTAACATATGGTCTCTCTTTGACAATGTTCCATGTGCACTCTGTTTTATTTTTTCATTTTGATGTTTTATTGTTTATGCTATTATTGATGTCCCATTTTCCCCCTTCATCCCCTTCCACCCAGCCTGCACTCCACTTCCATAGTTAATCCCCAGACTGTTGTCCGTGTTTCATTCATATATGTTCTTTGACTAATCCCTTCACCTTCTTTCAATCAGTCCATACCTACGCCCTCCCCTCTTACAGCTGTCAGTCTATTTCCATGTGTACTTTAGAAGGATGTATATTCTGCTTTGGGATAAAATGTAAATATCAATTAAATCCATTCAATCAAGTGTATTATTTAAGGTTGCTGTTGCCTTGTTGATTTTTTTGTTTGGAGGATCTATATCCATTGTTGTCAGTGGGTCTTTAAAATCCCCACTATGACTACATTGCTGTTGATCTCTCCCTTAATGTCCACCAGGATTTTCTTTATATATTAAGGTGCTTCTGTGTTTACAGGGGTTATAATTTCTTGTTGGATCAATCCTTTTAGTATTATGTAGTAATCTTTGTCTCTTTTCATGGCCTTTGTTTTGAAGTCTTCTTTGTCTGATATTATTGCTACTTTAGCTTTTTTTGTTTCCATTTGTGTGAAATTTTTTTTTATCACTTCCAGTCTATGTATATCTTTTGTTCTGAGGTGGGTCTCTTATAGAAAGTATATATATATGGGTCATGTTTTCTGATCTGTTCAGCTACTGTTTTTGTTTTAGACCTTTTAATCCATTTACATTTAAGGTTATTATATTTGATAGGTTATTATATTTATTGCCATTTTATTCTTTATACCTATGGCCCTCTTTTTATTTCTTTTTAACACCTTCAAATAGGCCTTGTAACATTTCTTGCAATACTGATTTCTTAGCAGTGAACACCTGTAGCTTTATTTTTTGTCTGGGAAGCTTTTTATTTTATTTTTTAAAGATTTTATTTATTATTCTTAGAGAGAAGGGAAGGGAGAGAGAAATAGGAGAGACACATTGATGTGCTGGAGAACTATCGATCGGTTGCCTCTCATACATGACCTGACTGGAGGTTGAACTCACTGCCTTTTGGTGTATGGGATGATGCTCTAGACAACTAAGCCACCCAATCAGAGCCAGAAATTAGTTGCCTTTTTATACACCAATAAAGAACTATTAGAGAAATTAAGCAAACAGTCCTATTTATAATTGCATCAAAAAATAAAATACATTTAATAAATTTAACCGGGGTGGTAAAAGACCTGTACTTAAAAAATTATGACATTGAAGGAATAAATTAAAGAAGATACAAATAAATGGAAGCATACGAGTATACTGTACTCATAGATAGGAAGAATTAACATCCTTAAATGTCCATACTTACCCAAAGCAGTGTATAGTGTCAATGCAATACCTATCAAAATATCAATAGCATTTTTCACAGAACTAGAACAAATAATCCTAAAACTTAGGTGGAACAACAAATGACCCCCTAAAATAGCCACAGCAGTCTTGAGAAAGAGCAGAGTTTGGAAGTGTCATATGACCTGATATCAAACCAAACTACAAGACTCTAGTAACTAAAACAGCATAGTACTGGCATTAAAAAAGACACACAAATGACTAACAAAATAGAGAGCCCAGAAATAAATCCATGCCTAAGTGGTCAATTAAGGTAGGATAAAGGAGACAATATACAGTGGAGTAAAGATAATTTCTTTAATAAATGATGTTGGGAAAACTGAACAGATTAATTTAAAAAAAAGTGAAACTAGACTACTCTCCTGTACCACATACAAGACTAAACTCAAAATGGATTAAAGATTTAAATGTAAGACCCAAAACCGTAAAACTCCTAGAAGGAAACACAGGCATTAAACTTGATCTCTTCAGTCAAGGGAAACAAAGGCTAAACAAATGTGACTACAGCAAACTAAAAAGTTTTTGCATAGCAAAGTAAACTATCAACAAAACAAAACACAACCCACTGAATGGGAGCGGATATTTGCTAATGAGACATAGAGGTTAATATCCCAAATATGTAAAGAACTCATATAACATAACACCTCCCCAAAATAACAGTCTGATGTAAATGGGCACAGAGGCTGAATAGACATTCTTTATAGAGAACATACAGATAGCCGATAGACATGAAAAGATGCTCGGTGTCACTAAGCATCAGAGAAATGCAAATTAAAACCACAGTGAGATGTCACCTCACACTTGTCAGAATGGTTGTCATCAATAAAGAACAAGTGACAAATGTTGGTGAGGATGTCGACGAGAAAAGGGAACCCTCGTGCACAGTTGGTGGGATTGCAAATTGGTGCAGCCACTGTGGAAAACTGTATGGAGGCTCTTCAAAAAATTAAAAATAGCGATACTGTATGACCCAGAAATCCCACTTCTGGGTGTTTATCTGAAGAAATTGAAAACACTATGTCAAAAAGATACATGCATTCCTGTTCATTGCAACATTCTTTACAGTAGCCAAGGTGTGAAAGCAACCCAAGTGTCCATTAGGTGATTGGATATAGAAGAGTTGGGACATGTATATAATAGAATATTATTTGACCATAAAAAGTTATGAAATCTTACCATTTGTGACAGCATGGATAGACCTAGAGCATATTATGCTTAGTGAACTAGAAAGACGAATGCCATGTGATTGCACTTATATATAAAATCTAAAAAAAACAAGTGAACAAACCAAAGAGGGACAAACTCATACAGAGAACAGACTCATGGTTGCCAGATGGGAGTGGGGTTAAGGTGAAGGTAAGTACAAATTGGCAGTTTCAGAATAGTCACAGGAATATAAAGTATATATAGGGGATAGAGGCAATAATATTGTAAAAACTCTGTGTGCTGTTAGGTTGGTATTACACTTATGGGAGTGTTACTTTGTAAGTTATTTAAGTGCCTAACTTCTGTGCTGCATACCTGCGACTAACAAGAGTACTGAATGTCAACTATAATTGAAAAACTTTTTTTTTTAATTTAAAAATGAAATAAAAAAAACTGACATTATGTAAGAGTTTGTTGTGGATCCTTAGGTATGTTTTATTGGTTTATGTAGTTATCCTTATTCTAGTACCGCAGTGGTCTGATTACTATAGCTTAATATATTTTTTTAGATTTTACTTATTTTTAGAGAAAAGGGAAGGGAGGGAGAAAGAGAGGAAGAGAAACACTGACGTGTCAGAAAAACATCAATCTGTTGCCTCTTGCACACCCACCACCAGCATGTGTCCTGAAGAGGAATTCAGCAAGCAACCTTTCAGTGCGCAGGCCGTCGCTCAATCCACTGAGCCACACCAGCCAGGGCCTTAATATGTTTTAAAATCAGGAGTGTAAATCATCTAACCCTATTCTTTTAAAACATTATTTTAGCCATTCTGGTTTCTTTGTGTTTCCATATAAATTTTAAGAATCAGCTTGTCAATTTTGGGGGGGAGAAACAGCAGCCTACTGAGATTTTGATAAGGATTGTGTTAAATTTATAGATTAAGTGTGGGGGAGTTTCTAACATTTCTATAAGTAGAAAGATTATATTAGCAAAATTTAAAAACTATGATAAAAAGAAGGTAACTCAAGGTAAAGATATTGCGATTTTCTTTTTTTTTTAAAAATATATTTATTGATTATGCCATTACAGTTGTTCTATTTTCCCCCTTCATTCCCCTCCACCCTGCACACTCCCTCCCCCACCATTCCCCCTTTAGTTTATGGCCATGTGTCTCAAGTTCTTTAGATTCTGTATTTCCCCTACTATTCTTGCCCTCCCCTCTATCTATTTTCTACCTACTTTCTGTGCTACTTATTTTCTGTACCTTCTCCCCCTTTTCCTTCTCCCACTCCCCTGTTGCTAACCCTCCATGAGATCTTCATTTCTATGGTTCACTCCTGATCTACCTGTCCTTTTAGTTTGCTTTTGTTTTAGGTATGGTTGTAATAACTGTGAGTTTGCTGTCCTTCACTGTTCATCTTTTTTATCTTCTTTTTCTTAGATAAGTCCCTTATAACATTTCATATAATAAGGGCTTGGTGATGATGAACTCCTTGAACTTGACCTTATCTGAGAAGCACTTTATCTGCCCTTCCATTCTAAATGAAAGCTTTGCTGGATAGAGCAATCTTGGTTGTAGGTCTTTGGATTTCATGACTTGGAATACTTCTTTCCAGCCCCTTCTTGCCTGTAAGGTCTCTTTTGAGAAATCAGCTGACAGTCTGATGGGAACTCCTTTGTAGGTGACTGTCCCTTCATCTCTTGCTGCTTGTAGGATTCTCTCCTTCATTTCATTCTTGGCTAATGTAATGATGATGTGCCTTGGTGTGTTTCTTCTTGGGTCCAACTTCTTTGGGACTCTCTGAGCTTCCTGGAAGTCTTCTGCCTTTGCCAGATTGGGGAAATTCTCCTTGATTATTTGTTCAGATAAGTTTTCCACTGGTGGCTGTTCCTCTTCCCCTTCTGGTACCCCTATATTTCAGATGTTGGAGTGTTTAAAGATGTCCTGGAGGTTCCTATGCCTCTCCTCATTTTTTTGAGTTCTTGTTTCTTCATATTTTTCTGTTTGGTCATTTTTTTCTTCCTTCTGGTTCTCTCCCTTAATTTGAGTCCCAGTTTCCTTTTCATCACTATTGGTTTCCTGTGCATTTCCTTTCATTTCAATTAGTTTAGCCTTCATATGTTCCTCTAATTTGCAACTAAAATCAACCAGTTCTGTGAGCATCCTGATCACCAGTGTTTTGAACTGTGCATCTTAAAGTTCGGCTATTTTTTGGTCAATTAGATTTATTGGCTCTGGGGCTCTCAGTTGTTCTTGAGCCATGTTTTGATCTGTTTCGTGCCCGTTATGTATGAGGAGCGGAGCCTTAGTTGTTCACCAGGGCGGGGCTACCCAGGTCGCTGGTTGTGATGCTGTATGTGGGGGTGGGGTCAGAGAGGGACAGTGGCGGTCCCCTGTGCCGCTTCCCGCTGCTGGTACCTGTGCAGTCCGTCTCACTGCTTGCTCTTTTACTGGTTTATCTGCGCACAAATGTGTGACCTCAGTCAGCCCTCAGTGGGTCCACCCGCTACTCCACACCTGGGATCCACCCACGGCTGCCTGTGCACCTGGCTCAAGTGCCCGGGTTGGTCTGGTGGATCTTTACTGCCTGACCCCGCTCTGCTCCTGGCTCTCCCCCTCTTACCGGTTTGGCTGAAGGGTTCATCGTTGTCAGACTTCTGTATAGTTAAATTTTCTGTGGTTTGGCTGCATTTTTGTTTTTAAAACTTGGTTGTTTTTAAATTTGGTTGTGTGCGAAGGCACAGTGTTCCCACCTACGCCTCCATCTTGGTGGAAGTCTCAAGATATTGTGGTTTTCTTTAAAGCTTATACCATAGTTTGATAGATTATGAAGTACTAAAACAGCATTCACCACTTACTAAGTCCTCATTGTATGTCACATGGTGATCTAATTGCCCTTTCTATGTATTCTCATGATCTAATCCTGGGTTAACTTCTTAATTTTTTAAAAGGTTTTAATTTATTTACTTTTAAAGGGGAAAGGAAGGAGAAAGAGAGGGAGAAAACATCAATGTGTGGTTGCTTCTTGTGCATCCCCTACTAGGGATATGGTCTGCAACACAGACATGTGCTATAGACTGGGAATCTAACCGGTGATTCTTTGGTTTACAGGCCAGCACTCAGCCCACTGAGTCACACTAGCCAGGGCAAACTTCTTAAGTTTTTAAAGATAACAGAGTAAGATAAGACAGAAAATATTACATGAAAGATGGAAAATTGTTGTGCTGATTATTTCTCTAATGAAGATATTCTGACTCTGACATTGTCACAATTTAAAATAATAAAGAGAATGAATGGTCAGGCTATACATGTGTTTTATTCTCACTTTTATTCTTTTTGCTCCAGTTTTCTGTGTTACTTCTATACTTTTGGCATGTTTTACAAGGGATTATAAAATACTCTGCCAGTATATCTAATCTCTTGTAAATGGAATACCTCACACATATGTACAAATACAAAATGAAAAAATGGAGCAGCTGTTTTGAGGGTGATTCTAAGAACAATGTGGTAAAGCTCTTCTGTGAGGTGTATAGCAATTAGCTTGTGTAGATTTGGGTTAACGTGAGTGGCTTTTAATCATAGGGCAAAAGAAATGGGTGTAAATTTTAAGGTGCTATTTCAATTCATGTATATGAATTGCCATTGAGACATATGACAATTTTTCTGCATTTTGATGTTCTTATCCTTTTAATTTTTGTCTTTGCATTAGAAGGCAGTGCCTATCATGAGCTTTATTATAATCTTGCTCCAGAGTAGGTCTGATTTCTTTTCACGCTGAAAACAAGCATTCAAACTAAAAAGAGAATAATAGTATTTCATCTTTAACTACCTGTCTTCATCCTGCAGCCGTGTAGTCGGAAACCCTTGTGCATGAAGACAGATTTGTTCTATGGCCTCAGAGTTGGGTGCCGGGGACGATGGCGGCTGCACTGAGCTGGCAAAGCCCCTCTACCTTCAGTACCTGGAGAGGGCCCTCCGGTTGGACCATTTCTTGCGACAAACATCAGCCATCTTCAACAGGAATATTTCTAGGTAGGCTAATCCATCTTCCCACTATGATTTTCAGTTGTATTTCTGATTTCCATTATTGCTGTAGATTTTAGAATTAAAATAATTTATGAGTTTTAGCATGTTTGATGTTCTTTCAAATAAAACATACTGAACTTACTCAAAGGATCAGTTTCTTCTGTAAAGTGTTCCGTCTTTTTTTTTTTCCTTAACCTCACCCAAGGATATGCGTACTGATATTAGAAAGAGGGTAAGGGAGGGAGGAAGATAGGGAGAGAAGCATCGGTTTGAGAGAGAAATATTGGGTGTTTGCCTCTCATACGCAGCCTGACTGGGGACTGAATCCTAGGGACTGTATGCGCCTTGACTGGGAATCAAACCTATGGCCTGTTTATGGGAGAGTATTCCAACCATCTGAAGCTAGGGCTAAAATGTTCAGTCTTAAGCATAAATTATAATATTTTGCTGGATCAGCTCTGATTATGGATTCACCATTCTTCAATTTATAGTGATGAAAGTGAAGATGGACTGGATGACAGTAATCCTTTATTGCCCCAGTCTGGGGATCCCTTAATACAAGTTAAGGAAGAACCTCCAAATTCTTTCCTTGGTGAATCTTCTGGAGCAAGCAATTCTGGAATGTTAAACACATACTCACTGAATGGAGTTCTACAGTCAGGTCAGTGTGGCATGAGATCCCTCTTCAGACTATCAGTTCTATTGGGGTAGTTCTTTCTTTTCTTTTCTTTTTTTTCCCTTTCCTTTCTT
Source organism: Artibeus jamaicensis (assembly GCF_021234435.1). Taxonomy (NCBI): domain Eukaryota; kingdom Metazoa; phylum Chordata; class Mammalia; order Chiroptera; family Phyllostomidae; genus Artibeus; species Artibeus jamaicensis. The sequence continues at coordinate 7,488,421 of NW_026521221.1, read as the reverse complement.
TTCCTCTCCTCTTCTTTCTCCTTTCTCCTCTCCTTTCTTCCTATCTTTCTTTCAGGATTATTTATTTTTTTAGAGAGGGGGAGGGAGAAAGAAAGGGAGAGAAACATCAACACGTGAGAGATACATTGATCAGTTCCCTCTCACATACCCCTAACTGGGGACCTGGCCTATAACCCAGGCATGTACTCTGACCAGGAATCAAACCAACAGTCTATCAGTTCAACCTGTAGGCCAGTGCTCAGTCCACTGAGGCACACCACCTAGACTTACTCATTCATTTATTATTTTTTTTCTTTACACAGAATCCAAATCTGACAAAGGAAATTTATATAACTTCTCTAAATTGAAGAAAAGCAGGAAGTGGCTAAAGGTAAGAGAAGATGGAATGTTTAGAATTCGAATAACCTACTAACTACAAATAAAAGGGAAAGATATTGATGCATTCTGACACATTGGCAGGGATTTCTTTAGAGATGAGTTTTTACTCTGGGTGTGGTTTTTTAAAGAGATTATAGAGAGGAATATAGAAGACCCAGTGAAGTTCATTTTAGTAAACACTGTTGAGTACAAAAGCACTGTGGATAAAGGGAGTGTAAGTATATATTAGATAAGATCCTTGCCCTCACTGGCTCACATTGTAATTGGGATATTTAATCTACTTTTCACTAGTCCTTGAGTAGTTTTTTCATTCACCAAATATTGATTGAGCATGTCCTATGAGCCAGATACTGTTGTACATAGACAGGATTCATGCCCTGTGGAGTTTATAATCTAATGGAGAAAGCCAGTGAGTAAGCCTATAAATGAATAAATAAATATGACTTTAAAGAAACATTTCAACTGATTTCTGAATGATCAGAGAAACATATGTGAAAGTTTCAGATGTGCACATTTCAATCACAATGAATAACTGGGAGGAGATTTCTGGTCAAGATCGAGGCGTGGGTAAACAAGCTTCACTTCTTTGCACAACTATGGCAAAAATCGTAACTAGACTACAAAACAAATATCACCCAGACTCATCAGAAAATTGAGCTGTATGGATGTCCGACAACCAAGGATTTAAAGAAGCCACATTCATCCAGATGAGTAGGAGGGGCAGAGACATAGAGGCGGAGAAGCATGGAGCCACAGTCCTACATTCATGTGTGGTGAATAAAAATTGGGAGGGTTACTTTGGGAGTGAGGGGCCAGCCCCAAACCAGACAACCAGTAGCTCAGGGTTCCAGTATCAGGAAGATAAATCCCCATAAGTTACGGCTGTAAAAACTAGTGAGGGTTGTGGTGGCAGAAGAGACTGCGGGATTATTAGGAGACTTGGAGGGCCTTCACGGATAGAAGAGTTACATAGACCCATTCCCTCTGGGATTCAGCACCAGGGTAACAGCTGGAAGGGTACAAAATGGCATATAGGAAGAAAGTAAAGTGACTGGAAACAGGGCAACTGCCAGGAAACAGCTTTCTCCTGGGCAAATCTCCAGAAGCCGGATAGTGGCATTGTCTCCTCTCTAAGACCTCTCCTCACACAGAGCCATAAGGTGGTGAAACGGGTTGCCCCACCCTGGCAATCACCTATGACTCCACCCCATGCAATTTGCAGGTCTGCTTTTCTACAGTAGGTCATGTTACTAAGACAGGGAGTTAAAGCAACTCTACCTAATACACAAAAACACAGTGAGGCTGTCAAATTGAGGAGACAAATCTGGCCCAAGTGAAAGAACAGATGAAAACTCCAGTAAAAGAACAAAATGAAACAGAGATAACCAACCTATTAGATGCGGAGTTCAAAACACTGGTTATCAGGATGCTCAAATAACTCATTGAGGTTGGCAGCAGCATATAAAAAGACCCAAACAGAAGTGAAGGTTACATTAGTGAAATAAAAGTCTACAGGGAACCAACAACAGTGGAGGAGAAATCTGAAACTGAGAAATCAACATTCTGGAACATATGGAAGAGAAAGGCATTCAATGAGAACAGCAAGGAAAAAATTAAAAATGGGGACAGAATAAGAACTCCTGGGACATCTCCATATGTACCAACATCCTAATCATAGGGATGCCAGAAGAAGAGGAAGAGCAAGAAATTGAAAACCTACTTGAAAAAACAATGGAAAATAACTTACCTAATTTGGTGAAGGAAATAGATATACAAGTCTAGAAAGCACAGAGAGTCCCAAACAAGTTGGACTTAAGACTACACCAAAAAACGTAATAATTAAAATGCCAAGGGTTACAGATAAAGAGAATCTTACAAGCATCCAGAGAAGAGCAGAGAGTTACCTACACAGGAGTTACCATCAGACTGTCAGCTGATTTCTCAAAAGAAACTGCAGGCAAGAAGGGACTGGCAAGAAGTATTCAAAGTGATGAAAAGCAAGGATCTACAATTTGTCCAGCAAGCTGTCAGAATGGAAGGGCAGATAGTGTTTCCCAGACAAGGTAAAGAAAGCTAAAGGAGTTTGTCATCACCAAGCCATTATTGTATTAATGTTAAAGGGACTAAAAACAAAAAAACTTCCAAAACTTCCCCAAAAAACTTGGAACATTAAAATGGCAACAAATTCACAACTGTCAACAACTCAATCTAAAAAACAAACCAGGCAAACAAGCAGAACAGAAACCAAATCATAGATATGGAGATCATTTGGAGGGTTGTCAGCTGAGAGGGGGAAGGTGGAAAATGGGGGAAAGATGCAGGGATTAAGAAGCATAAATCTTTAGGTACAAACTAGACAGGAGGATGTTAAGAATAGTGTAGGAAATGTGACGCCAAAGAACTTATATGCATGACCCATGGACATGAACTAAGGAGGGGGATTGCTAGAGGGAAGGGGGGTGCTAGGCAGAGGGGGGCAAAAAGGAGGAAGTCGGGACAACTAATAGCATAACCAATAAAATATATTTTTAAAATAACAAAAAGGAATAACTGCAAAAGTTCTGAGAAAGGAAGCAAGTCAGTATGTTTGGGGGAGAAAGAATGCTGCAATGGCTAGAAGACAGGGAGTGAGGGGGTGGCAGAAAAATAAGGTTACAGAGCCTGATCACTGAGGGCCTTTGTGCACTATGTCAGGGAATTTGTATTTTACTCTTTTTACAGTGGTAAGCCATTGGAGTCTTTATAAGCAAGAGTGGCACAATCTGGTTAACACTCTCACAAGCTTACTGTCATTGGCTAAACTGAGTTAAGGGTAGCATTTCTTCTATTGAAAATAATTATTTCTCTATTTCATACTTTTCTTGTGAAGAGTGGAAAGTAATTTAAAGGTATTCCTTTATTATTATATCTAGGCTCTTTAAAAAAACTCATGTGTAAAAGGCCAGGTTTGCTTCATATCAGTGAGACTTCAAGCATTTGGAAATGCAGAAATCTTTTTTTAGTCATCACATTTTAAGAAATTAAGATAAAATTCATATGCCATAAAATCTACCCTTTTAAAGTGTGTCATTTAGTAATTTCTAGTGTATTAATAAAGTTTTGTGTATCCATCATCACTCTCTGTTTCCAAAGCATTTTCATCACTCCAGAAGGAAACCTGTACTTATTAGCAGTCACTTCCCATTCTCTACATCCTCAGCCTCTGGCAACCACTGATCTGTTTTCTGTCTCTTTGGACTTGCCTCTTCTGGACATTTCATATAAACAGAATCATGTAATATGTTGCCTTTTGTTTCTGGCTTCTTTCATTCAGCATAATATTTTCAAAGTTCATTAATGATGTGCCACATATCAGTACTTTATTCCTTTTTACTGATGAATAATATTTCATTATTTATATACTACCACATTTTGTTTACACAGTCATCAATGGATTTGGGAATTGTTTATTCGCCATCACAGTTGTTTTTTTTTTTTTGCTTTGGTATTCGATATTTAGTTAAATTATCTTATGTATAGTGTAAATACTTAGTAAAATCTAGCTTTATTGATGTTTATAGCATTTTCCATGTTTTAGTGCTCTTTACTTTGTTCCTCCTGGGTTTAATTGGTATCCTTTTGTTTTTCAGTTGAATTGGCAGAGAATAGTGTAAGGGAAACTGGAATGACTGTTCTTCATCTGTTTTTGTCATTGTTTTGGAATCTGGAAAAAAATAGTTCTATTGTCTTAGGGTGTTGAACAATACAGTATGCAGATGATGCGTTACAGAATTGTACACCTGAATCCTGTATAATTTTATTAATGAATGTTACCTCAGTAAATTCCATTTTTAAAAATGCTTTCATGGTAAAAGGAATTGCTTCATAGCAGAAGTTCCATTTCCATTTCCTCCCTTTTTCAGAGCATTCTGCTAAGTGATGAGTCCAGTGAGGCAGATTCTCAAAGTGAAGACAATGAGGAAGAGGAGGAGGAAGAGGAGGAAGAAGAGGAAGAAGAACTCAATCTCAGCAGAGAAGAACTTCATAACATGTTGCGGCTGCACAAATATAAGAAACTTCACCAGAATAAATACAGTAAAGACAAGGAGGTGAGAGTTTCAGGAAACATATCAGACCACTCATGCTGGGTATTATTACCCTTGGGCTTGTAGTCATTGAAGATACATTATTTTGACTTTATATTTAGATGGTGATAGTAGTTGTTATAGTAACAGCTTTATTGAAATACATTTCACATACAAAAAAATTAAGCCTTCTAGACCTGGCTGGTGTCACTTAAGGGTTTGGATGTTGTACCACAGACAGAAAGTCACTGGTTTGATCTCTGGTCAGAGTGCTTGCCTGGGTTGTGGGCCAGGTCCCTGGTTGTGGCTGTACAGTGAGCAACCCATCAGTGTTTCTCTCGCACATCGAAGTTTCTCCTTCCCTTCCCCTCCCTCAAAAAATAAACAAAATCTTTAATTAAAAAAAAAAATTCAGCTTTCTAAGGTGTACCATTCAGTGTATTCATAGAGTTATGTAACTATTATCACTATTTAATTCAGATTATTTTGTTACTGCACAAAGAAAACCCATTCCCCTTAGTTGTTGACCCCTATTCTCTCCCTTTCTCTCAGTTCCAGACAGTCATTAGTCCATCTGTTTCTATAAATGTGTCTATTCTAGATATTTCATACAAATGGAAAAAACATGTGTTCTTTGTATTCATTTCCTTACACTTAGCATAATGTTTTCAAGATTCACTTATGTTATAGCATCCAAGGTGTGTCCAGAAGGTGTCCAACCATGTAATATGAAAAATAAGAGACATTTATTGAAGATACAAGGTACAAGAAACAGTGTACATAGGATAATCATGCTTCAGTCCCCTTCAAAGTAGGCACCTTGGGACCTCACACAGTTCTCCCAGTCATTAGCTTCCCCATTGTATTATCCCGACTCTCATAGACTATCTGAAATTTCCTCCCTTTCAAATGTGATTTTAGTTTTAGGAAAAGCCAGAAGTCACAGGGTACCAAATCTGGGTTGTAGGGGGCTGAGTCACCTGGGTGATTTGATGTTTTGCCAAATAACTCTGTAGGAGATACTATGCATTAAGTGGCCTCATTGTCATGATGAAGCTGCCAGTCACCAGTTGCCCATAGCTGTGGCCTTCTGAATCATCTGAGTAGTTTTTACAGAAGAATGTTCAAGCTTAACACAAAATATGATGAATATTCATTCATTGTTTCACTCAGTCATTTTCCATGCAGACAGCCACACAGCACACATGCTCACTCAAGAGTGTCTACTGCCCCCACTAACTAGTACAGTGAAGTCATCATTGTTCACTCATGCACATTCCAGTCACTTCTTGGCTCCCAGGTTACATCAATATTGTGCAAATTGTTCTCATTAACATTAGCCGGACTTTTTCTGGATGGACTTCAAATATCAATGCCTAGCTTCTTTTTATTTGCAAGTAACATTCCATTGACTGGACATACTGTATTTTATTTATATGGGCATGAGTTGATGAAATAATTGGATTGTTTTTACTTTTTGGCTATTATGAATCATAGCTGTGAATAGTGAGTTATTTTTACTTTTGGCTATTATGATTAATGATGCCGTGAAGATTTGAGTTCACGTGTTTTGTGTGTGGTCGTGTGTTTTTATTTATCTTGGGTTACTGGGTCATATGGTAACTTTGTGTTTAATTATCCTTTTAAGGAACTGGCAGACTATTTTCCAAAGAGGCTACTTCATTTTAAATGTAGTGTGTTGTTTTTTTTAAATACATTTGTTCTTTGGAAGTATTCCTGTCTTGAAAAAACCTTCCTTTATTCACATTCTAACATTAGACTGATGATAGTTATTTGAGTGCTGTTACCAAAGCTGCCTGATTTTTGACAGAAGTATAGTGCTTTGCACATGAGCAATAGCATATTCGAAAATCTAAAAACTTTCCAGCAATTAGTTAAGGTCCAAAGTTCAAAAAGCTATGAATAATTTGCTGAAGGATATTAGCCTGTAGAAGTAATAAACAGTAAGATATCTGACTGTTTTGATTAAGACAGAGGGTTCCTCCTTAAGGTACAGTGTTAAGATACTTGGTGCTTGAAATGTTTTTTTTTAAATTGAAGTAAAACATAAAAAGGGGAAGTTGTAAGTATTATTGACCTTAATTTGTAAGTATACAGCTTGATGAATGCTCATTTAATTTTGACATTTGATAGAGGACCTTGTAATAGTTTTCTGTTTCACTCTTCTAATTTCATTCCTTTGGCAATTCATTTGGCCATAATCCAGGAAAAGAGATTTGACACTGGACTACATGATTTTAATTTATATTTATCCATTAGTAATAAATGTGACAGGATAATGAGAGCTTTGAAGGTCAATTTAAATAAAATGTTTGAAAGGATAAGCTACTTCCCAGAAAGAAAAATTGATATTTATATGTTAGAATTCTAGCAACAGAGATACTATTCACAATATTGTCAGACTCCCTTAGAAGGAGATGAAGAGAGAAAAGACTTGTAAGATTGAAGTATTCGGATGGCTGGTGTCTGTTCGAACCAAATATAAGATGGTAACCTAGAACAGCTAGATCAGAAATCTTGGAAAATCTGAGGACCTGTTGGTAACAAATATGATTTATATGTTGCTGAAGAATTTCAAGAGGAGATCTTACTGCAAAGAATTGCATTTCTGAAATACAGTGTGGGGCAAAAGTAGGTTTACAGTCGTGAGTAGATGGAACAGTTTTATTCTTATATTGTTATTTATTAATTATTGTATTACTTTCCATATGAACAAATGTAAACCTTCTTTTGCTCCATGCTGTGTGTAAGGACTAAGTAAATATTCTGGTGGAGATTCAGAAGCGTGAATGGTTTTCCTTATTTCCTGAACTTACCATGTGCATAGCCAATGAATCCATTTTTATTTGAAGTTTAGGAAATAAATCTCTCTTGGTCTCTTTGTGGAAAGAACACTGTATTTAGGGACTATGGTTTTTCTCTGGCTCAGCTTTCTGTGGTAAAGATGATTTGGACTATGCTATAGGTCACACATAGGCCCTTCTAAGGATCACTGTCTCTGCCTGCTTCAGTTGCAGCAATATCAGTACTACAGTGCAGGCCTGCTCTCCACATATGACCCTTTTTATGAGCAACAACGTCACCTGCTTGGACCCAAAAAAAAGAAATTTAAGGAAGAAAAGAAACTTAAAGGTGAGCACATTGATCTGCCTTCCACATTTACTCATTCTTACTTTCAGGATTTCATATGGCCTCCTGATGCATTTGGGAGGCCATAATCCTTAAACATAATCCGTATAGTAGGAATTTGCTTTATCTAAAAAAAAAACCCCCCACCCCCATCTAATTAGTTGTAAATATTATTAGCCTTATTTTATATTTGCTTTATGATCTTTTCTAGAATTATGAAGACATAAGAATTATGGATTCCTGGTTTATTCCAATGAGCTTATTCCTTTTTCTTCTATATACTCCAAATGTCTAACATGCTCTGGGAGTAGAAGAGGTTGGTTATGCACAGGGGCCTAAGAGGAGTAACCTGAAGGGTCTGCTATAAGTTATCATTGTTGCTACATGTGGTGATTTAAAATAGATTACCTCCTGATGACCTTCTGTAGTATTTTTTGCATGTTTCCCAGGATATGTCATTTTTATCTTAATGAATTCTGAGCAGCTGGAAATCAGGAAGGAAGTAGGAAGGGAAAGTTAAACTATCTGTATAGATTTTATTCTCCTAAAGGTATAAACTCTGCTCAGAAAGACTCTTTTCAGCCATTTCCCCTTCTTTCTTCCATATCCTCATTGTTTATTTTTGTGTTTTCTCATTCTTCACATCCTCCCCTCTCAGGTTCCATGTATAATTTTCTTTTCATAAGTCATTTAATGCATTTAATCAAGGCATTTTTCTTTCTCTCTTTCTTTAGTTACCTTACATTGCCACCAACTAGAAATGTTTCCTTAGTTTTGACCATTACTTGAGCCCATGATACTTCATAAACTTTTCTATTTTTGAGTTCAGAAGAAATTCCGTTTTTTTGTTTTTATTCTGTGTTTCTCTTTGATGTAAACAGAGTAAGTATCCAGTGTTCTTTACCAAGGTACTGAGATCTTTCTGTTGGAATATTCATGGGCCTGAGCAGATAAAGGGATAAACATTGCCAGCTTCAAGTGGAATGAGGAAAGAACCTTGAGTTTTCTAAAAGTGATGAGGTTGTTTTGTTGCTGTCTCCTGTGGAAGGGAAGAAATGCAATCTCCTGAGAGTCTATTTCCTTTGCAGCCAAGTTGAAAAAAGTGAAGAAAAAAAGGCGAAGGGATGAAGAACTTTCCTCTGAAGAATCCCCTCGTCGCCACCACCAGACCAAAGTCTTTGCCAAGTTCTCTCATGATGCACCTCCTCCTGGCATCAAGAAGAAGCACTTATCCATTGAGCAGCTTAATGCTCGTCGCAGGAAAGTATGGCTCAGCATTGTGAAAAAGGAACTACCAAAGGTGAGTGAGTGTCTTCAGTACAGGTGAGGGCAAGAATGTTTTCTCCACCTGCCCTTGTAAGAGGAACAGTGAAGAGTTAAATATCTTGACACTTCAGAAAGGAAACTCATCTGTTGTACTTAAGAGAATGCTTCACTTAACTGGTTTTCTAGAATTTAATCAGAATTCACAATACAAATAATTATGTGATATTCCTTGGCCAAACAATACCGTGTTCATTGAGAAAGGAACTCAGTTTTCTTACATACATCAGTGGAGGTTGACAGCAAATATATATGTGATAATGAGGAAACTAAAATAAAATTGTTGAGATGTGTTTCTTACAGAATTTAGAATTCTGTACAGAATTCTTACAGAATACAGAATTCAGACATTTGTGTGTTACTGAATAATGATAGGCATTAGAAGAAAAGGTGAATGATTCAAGAAAACTTTAAGCATTCTTTCTGCTATTTTAATAAGTAATGCTACATAGGGGAGGAGATGAGGGAGGGTGTGAGGGGTAAATGTTGGTGGAAGGACACTTGGGGTGGTGAACACATGGTACAGTGTACGCGTTGTAGAATTGTGCACCTGAAACCTGTATAATTTTGTTAACCAGTGTCACCCCAATAAATTCGGTGAAAAGGAAAATAAAATAAGTGGTGCTAGGGCAACAGCGTATCTATTTCGCAAAAAAGTAAAATTAGATCTGTGTCTCACTCATATACTCCAAATGGATCTCAGTGTAAAAAAACTAAACAGTCCAAATACTAGAAGAAAATAATTGCATTCCTATTTATCCTTAGCATAGGAAAAGAATTTCTGTGACTCAGCATTCAAGAGCAATAAAAGCAAACATTGATAAATTTGACTACACAAAATAAAATTTTACATGACAACAAACAGCTGGCAAACTGGGGGAGATTATTTACATTGTATACTATGGTCTGAGGGCAGTTATCACTAAAAATAAATAGTTCTTAAAAATGGAGAGAGAAGACTTCGCCAAGATGGAGGCGTAGGTGGAAACACTGTGCCTTCTCACACAAACAAGTTTAAAAACAACAAAGTTTTAGCAACGAAAACACAGCCAAATCACAGACAGTTGAACTATATGGAAGTCTGACAACAACGAACCCTTCAGCCAAACCAGTAAGAGGGGCAGAGGCAGCAGCAGAGCGGGTTCGGGCCGGAAAGATCCACTGGACCGACCCAGGCGCACAGGGAGCCGTGGGCAGATCCCAGGTGTGGAGTAGCAGCGGGCGGACTCATTGAGGGCGCAAGGTGGCGGACCCACTGAGGGCTGACTGAGGTCACACATTCGCGAGCAGATAAACTGGTAAAGGAGCGAGCAATGAGATGGACCTCGCAGGCCCCAGTGTCAGGATGCAACAGAGGGGACCACTATTGTCCCTCTCTGACCACTATTGTCCCTCTCTGACCCCACCCCCATATACAGCGTCACAAACCAGTGACCTGGGTGGCCCCGCCCTGGTGAACACCTAAGACTCTGCTCCTCATACCTAACAGGCACGAACAGAGCAGAACATTATGGCTCAAGAAGAACCATAATGTTTTTGGTTATTCACTGCAGTATTATTTGTGATTGCAAAATAATAGAAACAGCCTAAATGGCCATATGTGGGGCTTGAATTAAACAATGGTAGATCTACATAGTGGATTATTATGCTGCTGTTAAAAGAATAAAGATGACTTCTCTGAACTGATATGAAGAATTTATAGAACCTACTGTTAAGTGAAAAAAAAACAAAACATGAACAAGTATTAGAGTATTTACCTTTCATATTAGAAAAGGAAATACAGAAAATGCACAAATAACTGTTTATTTATGCAAAATAAATTGAAGGATAAATCAGAATTAAAGTGATTGATTCCTTATAGGGGCAAGGCAGGAAAAGGGTAGAAAAAGGGAAGGGATGGGAATGGGCTAGCAGGGATGAGAAAGGAGTCAAATAAATATATTGTATTTCTCACTGTTGGAGAAAGAAGTTACAAGTGAAGAAAAGGAAAGTGAAAAGCTAAAATGAAGCCTGTGAAGTTTGGTTGGAATCAGATATCAGTATATGGTTTTTTGTGTACATATAGATAAATAAAGAAATATTGTTGGGTGTGTATGTATGAATTAGTATGTTTTTTTTTCCTAGCTCTGTTTACTGAGAGGGCCTAGGAGCAGTGACACCCCAATAAAAATTAGTATACCTAGCACCCAGACCTTGGTTTCTAAAAACCTTTTATTCTCTGATAAAAGGAACTAGGGCTCCTAGTTCCTGGAGCAGTAATTTAATACAGTGTGTGCCTTAAACATCTTCTGGTGCAAGAAAGTAAGGAAGTGCTTGAAAAACGATGGGGCTGCGAAGGAGTGAGCAGTGAGACTGGACCGAGCAGGCCCCAGCAGTGGGAAGCAGCAGAGGGGGTCACCATTTCCCTGCTCTGACCCCACCCCCACATACAGCATCACAACCCAGTGACCTGGCGGCCCCGCTCTGGTGAACACCTAAGGCTTCGCTCCTCATACCTAACGGACGCGAACAGACCAAAAATGGCTCAAAAAGATCTCAAAGCCCCAGAGCCCATAACTCTAAGCAACGAAGAAATAACAAAACTTTCAGATGCACAGTTCAAAACACTGGTGATCAGAATGCTTACAGAACTGGTTGATTTTAGTCACAAATTAGAAGAACATATGAAGGCTAAACTGATTGAAATGAAGGGAAATACACAGGAAACCAATAGTGATAAAAAGGAAACCGGGACTCAGATCAAGGGAGTGAACCAGAAGGAAGAAAAATATGACCAACCAGAAAAGAATGAAGAAACAAGAATTCAAAAAAATGAGGAGAGGCTTGGGAACCTCCAGGACATCTTTAAACGCTCCAACGTACGAATTATAGGGGTACCAGAAGGGGGAAAGGAACAGCCACCAGTGGAAAACTTATTTGAACAAATAATAAAGGAGAATTTCCCCAATCTGGCAAAGGCAATAAACTTCCAGGAAATCCAGGAAGCTCAGAGAGTCCCAAAGAAGTTGGACCCAAGAAGAAACACACCAAGGCACATCATCATTACATTAGCCAAGATTAAAATGAAGGAGAGAGTCCTACAAGCAGCAAGAGATAAGGGGACAGTCACCTACAAAGGAGTTCCCATCAGACTGTCAGCTGATTTCTCAAAAGAGACCTTACAGGCAAGAAGGGGCTGGAAAGAGGTATTCCAAGTCATGAAATCCAAAGACCTACATCCAAGATTGCTCTGTCCAGCAAAACTTTCATTTAGAATGGAAGGACAGGTAAAGTGCTTCTCAGATAAGGTCAAGTTCAAGGAGTTCATCATCACCAAGCCCTTATTATATGAAATGTTATAAGGGACTTATCTAAGAAAAAGATGATAAAAAATATGAAGTGAAAGGACAGCAAACAGTTATTAAGAACCATACCTAAAACAAAAGCAAACTAAAAGGACAGCTAGATCAGGAGCAGAAACATAGAAATGAAGATCTCATGGAGGGTTAGCAACAGGGGAGTGGGAGAAGGAGAAGAGGGGAGAAGGTACAGAAAATAAGTAGTATAGACGGTAGGTAGAAAATACATAGGGGGGAGGGCAAGAATAGTATGGGAAATATAGAATCTAAAGAACTTGAGACACATGGTCATAAACTAAAGGGGGGAATGGTGGGGGTGGGGGGGTGCAGGGTGGAGGGGAATGAAGGGGGAAAATAGAACAACTGTAATGGCATAATGAGTAAAATCAAATAAAATTTAAAAAAAGAAAACGAAAAACGACGGGCACTTGTTTTGAGGTGGGAGGGAGTGCGGTATGCTGGGCTTGTCAAAAGAACTCGGAACCAACCGTAATGAGTTAGTTGTTCATGGCCAAAGTTAGAATAATTTGAGAAACAATATATTGTAATAATTCTGGATTTTAATGCATAGAATAAATAAATATTTATGAATTCATACTGTTAAATGAATAAACAAAAAAGTAAGGTAGAAGGAACAATTCTTCCTTACAGAAGAACTTGAATTAGTAAGTATAGAAGGAAGAAAGAAAATAGATGAATGCAATAATTAGAGAGCAAAAGTTAGAGGAGAAACAATTGGCATAGACTCAAATGATCTGCCCCACAATACGTATTATAGTACAAAGGGAAAGCTAGGACTATAGTGGTGAAAACTGGCAGAATGCATTTCAACCAAATGATCAAAGTAAACATCACTAGTAATATAAATTTTGAACTCTTTGATGTGATACACTAAGAATGACATTTCATTTCTGTGGAATTCTGCGAAAATGTATAATGTCACTTCAGTCATCAGAAAACCACAAATTTTGAGGTGTTCTAAAGAATAACTGATTGATACTTTTCAAAAGTGTCAAAGACATGAAAGAGAAAGAGTGAGGAAATGTTACATACAGGAAGAGACTAAGGACAAGAACAACTACGTGCAGTGTGGGATCCTGGAACAGTAAAAGGATATTAGTGGAAAAATTATTGACATTCAAATAAGACCTGTGATTTAGTTAATATTTTATGAGTGTTAAATTCTTATCTTAGTAGTTGTACTACGATCATATAAGATGCTAAAATTAGGGAAAGCAGGGGGAGGAATGTAAGGGAACTGTTCTATTTTTTGGAAATTTTCTGTAAGTCTAAAATTAGTTTAAAACAAAAAGTTTTTAAAAATAGAAGTCTAGAAAATGCAGGGAACTGCCAGGTGTACTTTACTCATTTAGTAGTTGTCTCATTTGCTTTTCTACGTAAGTATACTTTTTTCTCACCCATTTTGAAGGTTTGAAACCTTCGTGCTAAACTCACTCTTAATAATTCAATAGTTCAATGATTTCCTAAGAAAAAGGACATCTTGTCACATGTAATCACAGTGCAGTTACAAAAATGATCCACAGACCATATTTAAATTTCATCATTGACTCAATAATATCCTTTACATAGCTTCTTCTCTTTACTGATTCAATCCATGATCCAATCTAGAACGTAGGTATTGCATTTTAGTTTTCAAGTCTCTATCTCCTTTAATCTGAAACAATTTCCCAGCCTTCGTCTTTCATGACATTGCTTTTTTTTCCTTTTTCTTTTTTTATTTTATTTACTTATTTTTCAAGTACAGTTTTCTATTTCTCCCATCCCAGCCCAACCCACCCTGTGCTTCCCACCTCCCTTCCATTTCCACTCCCCTTAGTTCTTATCCTTGTGTCCTTCCTATTTGTTTCTCCAAATCCCTCCCCTTTTTTCCTTTTAAATTCCCTTCCCTCTCCCCTCTGGTCACTGTCCCCGTATTCTCTATTTCAGTGTCTTTTGTTTTTATTCTGCTTGCTTGTTTGTTGTTTAGCTTCCTGGTAAAGGTGAGATCATATGATATTTGTCTTTCAACACCTGGCCTATTTTACTCAGCATAATGTTTTCCAGTTCCATCCATGTTGTTGCAAAGGGTAGTAGCTCCTTCTTTCTCTCTGCTGCATAGAATTCCATTGTGTATATGTACCACAATTTTTTGATCCATTCATTTACTGATGGGCACCTAGGTTGCTTCCAACTCTTGGCTATTGTAAATTGTGCTGCTATGAACATTGGGGTGCATAGGTTCTTTGAAATTGATGTTTTAAGAATCTTAGGATATAATCCTAGCAGTGGAATTGCTGGGTCAAAAGGCAGGTCGATTTTTATTTTTCTGAGAAAATTCCATACAGTTTTCCATAGTGGTTGTACCAGCCTGCAATCCCACCAACAGTGAACTAGGGTCCCCTTTTCCCCACACCCTCTCCAACATTTGTTGTTTGTTGCTTTGTTTATGATAGCCATCCTGACTGGTGTAAAGTGGTATCTCATTGTGGCTTTTTTTTTAAGATTTTATTTTTTTATTTACTTTTTAGAGAGTGGGGAAGGGAGGTAGAAAGAGGAAGAGAAACATCAGTGTGCCAGAGATACATCAGTTGGTTGCCTCTTGAGCACCCTCAACTCGGGAACCTGGGCTGCAACCCAGGTTCTCTGGCTGGGAATAGAACCTGTGACCTGGTTCACAGGTAGGAGCCACACCAGCCAGGGCAACGTTATTTTTGAAGAAAATAGGTCATTTATTTTGCAGAATGTTTCTGAATTTGGATTTGTATAATGTTACCTTACGATTAGATTTGAATTACACATTTTTCGCAGGATTACCAGGGGAGGCATATGTCCTTCTTTTGTATCACATCAGAGGGCACATGACACATCTGTCCTAATATTGGTGATAACAGCTTTAATGCCTTGGTATGGTGGTTCTTCTCTATCGTACAATCCCTAGTTTTTTCCTCTGGAAATTTACAAGTATATCTGGGGGGAGAGTTTATGTCTGAGAATTCTTGATGGGAAAAGTTATGAGGAAACATGGTTTGTACCTGGTGAAGAGATTTCAGGTGATGTCCTTCCTATGGTAAGGAATTCAATGGAAATATTTGAGATTATTTTCTTTAAATTGGTAATAGCTGCTTAAGAATTTGTAAGAGAAAGTTTTTGTTAAAATGCCTTAAAATTTCCTTAAGCAGACAGTCTAGGTTGGGAAAATTATAGAAGTGGCTTCCATGACCTCTGTAACTTTGAACCCATTGTTTCTTCAGAATGAGGGGGAGAGCTGCTTAACAGTCAGAGAGCCACTCAGCTCAGCCTCTTCAGTCCCATGACAAAAGAAATGCCGGGAAATTTTTTTTTTTAATTGAGATTTTTTAACTTAAGTAACACAATAAGCAGCTGCGGGAGGGGGGGCGGGGGGGGGGCATTGCTGAGTCATCTCGTGTTAGGTCTACCTCAGAGTTTTTAGTTGTAAAAGATGATGCTTAAGTGGTGGCAGAAATTGAGTAACGATGGCAGCAGATTTGGCCTGGCTGGAGGTGGGGCTAGAATCCCTTACCTGGGGGCTAGTTTACCTTTCTTCTAACAATTTTTGTATGTGAGTGCCCTGCTGTCTCAGCATCTTTGCAGATCGGCCCAAGAAAGCCATGTATTTTAGGGTTAGAATATGATGTTATGTTTTCCTAGCCCACCTCAAACTTTAAATATAACTTAAATTCTTTCCAAAAGGGTACAGAATACTCTGAGGCAGTGACAGCACTAGCTTCTTATTCTGAATGCTGCTTTAGGAAGTTTATGTGTAGTTTTTGAGTCAGTAATGGATCTCGAATATGTTTCATTTGATACTTTATTTTTTAACCCTCAAGTTGAATAAAAGAGAGTTAGTTAATAATCTCTTCTCAAAAAGGAATCCTAAATATACTTTTTAAAAATATTTTAGGCCAACAAGCAGAAAGCTTCAGCTCGTAACCTGTTTCTCACCAATAGCCGAAAGGTAAAGTTACAGTTTTATATTTTCCATTTATGTTTTGCTGGAATGTGTTCTTGTTCTTTGCATCCATGCTTGCTGCTGTCTCTTGTGATCTATTGTTAATGAATCTAATAGTACCTAACGTGATTTAGTTTCTAAGTGTTCTCAATCTATCTTATAAATAAAATTGTTCTTCCTCCCATTTCTGGTATGTGCACCTTTTATGATAAGATCATAGCCCATTCTCATTCTTTGAGAGGCAGACCACAGAAACTTCTGGGTTCAGGCCCTTCATCTAAGAAATGATTCCATTAAATACTTTCCCTCAGAGGAGATTAACAGCTTCCTTTGAGAGTTGCAAGTTTCAGATGAGGTAATGTTCCTGGTTGTATTTCCCTGGTCTAGTCACTCATCTTGTTTCCTCTTCTGTAAAATGAGGATGATGATAATGACAATTTCATAGGGTTTTGTGAAGAATAAATTAGCTTAATATGTATTAACTTTAGAATGGTGCTTAGCATATAGTAGGCATTGATAGCTATTGTGTGTGATCACGTTTTGTAACTTCCTAACACATCTCAGACCGTTATACTTTTTTTTTAATGTTCTAAAGCATTATGTCTACAGATTTCTCATCCCTGATATTACCTTGGGGTCTGAGACTGGACCATAGTACTGTTTGGGGATGTTAATCAGATTGGGAGAGAAAGAGATGTGGCCATAGGAGGAGTGTGTGCACTGAACAGAATGAGGAATGCCCAGGGAGCACTGGTCCTGGTGTCAGGTCCTCCCTTGTAATAACATTGTCGTCTGCAGCTCGCCCACCAGTGCATGAAGGAGGTGCGTCGAGCTGCCTTGCAGGCCCAGAAGAACTGTAAGGAGACCTTGCCTCGTGCCCGCCGCCTTACCAAGGAGATGCTTCTATACTGGAAAAAGTATGAGAAGGTAGAGAAGGAGCATCGTAAGCGTGCTGAGAAGGAAGCCTTAGAGCAACGGAAGTTGGATGAGGAAATGCGGGAGGTAGGACAATAGCATAAAATTTCGAAAACCCTAATTGCTGCAGCCATACCAAGAGATTGGTTTGAACTTCATATAAATTATAAACCTAACAATGAAATTATGTAAAAATGTTTTAAGACATAACTTTGAGGATGGCGATTTTAGTTTAGTAAACCAATTTTGTCTTACTCATTTAATAAGGTTCTCTCCCTGGCCTACACCTCTTTTCTTCTATGCTAATTTTTATTCTTTTCAGCCTATTTCTTTGTGTATTTCTAGAGGACGAAAAAAGAAAAGTGATTGAAAGTAAAACAGCTTAAAGCTTACCTTGGCTTTATTCCAGGCGCTGGCTTCAGTTTTGATTTGTTGGAAGATCAGAGCTGGTTGCCAAAATTACGGCCAGATAGGGACAATGGACAACTAGCCCAGTTTTCTGAGATCCAACCCTGACCTACTTTGCTGTTTAAACCTGCAGCTTGTACTCTAGCTAAGTCTGATGTCAGCTGATGTAAGTTGAATATATTGTTAAGGGAAGCAGGAGGAGAGAATAAGAGGATAAAGTTATTGTATTCCCATTGGTAAACCAGTCGGGATGAGTGGAAGGAAAGTTGAGTTCTAGAGAAAGAATTAATTGGAAGGATTGGATGTTTTCTTTCAGTATACGTGGTACCCTTCCCAAAGCAGAGCTGTATGTGGGACTTCTCCTAAGCTTTGATCTTCTCTCTTTTATCATGCCTTTGAGAATGAATACGGAGTTTGTCCAGTTCTCCTAAGTCCCCTAGGTAACTCGTATCTTTGCATGCAAGATAAATGTATTATCGAGTTAGTAGACATCTGATGCTATCAGGAATAGTTAGTGAGTTTAGAGACATTTAAGAGTCACAGATCTTGAAGTTTTACTGCAGCTTGGTCTATGGTCTGGGTTTGTGAGACATTCTCTTAATTATGTTGATAGCTAAACTGGTGACAGTTTCATCTATGGTTATGTTAACTTGTGTGTGTCTCTCTAAACTTTTGAGATGAAACTATTTTTGATGGGTCTTTATTGTTCCTTTAATTTACCTTGTTTTAGAACAACAAGGTAAATTCTTGAGTGTACAATCTTGAGTGTACTTTAGCTTTGGAACATGAGCATTTGTGTCAGTTACGAAAAAAATCTCAATGTTTCTCACACTCTCAGATTTTCTTGCAGATTTGAATCTGGCTCAAGTGCCATAAACAGTCCCCACTCCCCCACCTTCACACCCCCAAAAAAGAATAGTTTTTTGTAACATATGCTGGGACTGGTGTCTTTTCTTGGCTTTGTTCCTTATATTATTGGTTTTCTTTTGGAGAGGTAAATCTAGCAATAAATCAAATACACTTCATAGGAATTTTATTATAAAATAGTTAATGAAAGGTAGTGACTATTTAATTTTATACTTACTGCGTGTACTATATTCCATATGTTTTGGTCTTTAGGGTATTTTTGTACTCATTTTATTGTTTATTTTGATGAATGATTTTATGTATTAACACAATGATTATTTTCCTTACCAGGTTACTTCAGAGGCACTTTGATTTTATTTTTTTCACATTTAAATAAAGTATGTCTTTGGTCTATTTTCATGTTTTGTAACTATCATTATCACAAATAAGCTGTAAATTGAGGGAGCATTTTTCTACCTTTGATTGGCTTCTTACCCTCAGATACCTTCATGCTGACTTATAATAGAATAATTTATAGCTCCTCATTACTTACTTTGAATTTTGATGCTAGATAAAGAAGAGCTTTTGACATGTTTACATTTTTTAAAATAATGAAGCTACACAAATGTATCTACCATCCAGGTTATGAAATAAAATATGTAGTTTAAATTTAGTTGGTGTCTCAGTACCACTATAGAAAAGTAATATAATAAAGAAATAAACAGTTTGGACAGAAAGCCTAATGAAGAAAAGATTTCATATTATAAAAGAGAGTAAAACAGGTTATTAGACTATAAGTGAAAGTTATTATTTGCTTTTAGTACCACTGACTTGGCTATTATAAAATTGTTTATTAGCAGTTTTTACCTTTCTGAGGGTAAAGAATTTATAAAGGAAGTATATGCAAACTATATAGGTTTGGTGAATTCTGTTGACTACCTCCTGTATGTGATTAATGATGTGACTCTATTTTCACTTCAACTTTTTTCCTGTGTAGGCCAAGAGGCAACAGCGAAAACTGAACTTCCTAATTACCCAGACAGAGTTGTATGCCCATTTTATGAGTCGCAAACGAGACATGGGTCATGATGGGATCCAGGAAGAAATCCTAAGGAAACTAGAAGACAGTTCTACCCAGAGACAGATTGACATTGGTGGAGGGGTGGTAGTTAACATCACACAGGAGGATTACGGTGAGTCGTAAATTCAGGAGTTACAGGAAGTGGGTACTGTCCATTTTTCATATCAAGTACACATTAATTTTTGCCAACTTTTGTCTTGACCGATAGGTGATATTAATCAGTAAAGGGGAATTTATTGTACTGGAGAAGGGAAATGTGCATGTTTCTATAAACAAGCATATAAAATAACTTTTACTGAAGAATTTGAAAAGGAAAGGTTATATGATCTTATAAGTTTGGGAGTATTTTATATGTTTTTATTTGTTAGTAGAAATAGAGGTATTAAATCAGAAGAATTCAGAGAATATAATATATCTCAGGAGAGAAAAATCATCTCTCCCATAACAAGGTTGTTGTTGATACAAGTCAGGCATGAGTAAGAGACTGATCAGTTTTGGTATTTTTGTGACCACAAGAGGCGGAGAAATTGGGATGAAGTTTGAGAGAAATTTCACAGGGAGTAATGATCAAGGTCATTTTGAGCTAAGAATAAAAGAGTGGGGGTGCTTCAGGGTATCTTGGGGGTCACACGTGTCTGTATTTCTGCCTTTGGAATAATTTCACCTGGGAGAAATATATCACAATTTTGAATCCTCGTCGTCTTGCTTTCATGGCTTTGGCATTGCTTCATGCAAGAAACCCAGGATCTGGAAGCTGGAGCTCAAGTCTCCTGGTGGTATTTGTGAGCTGGCTTTGGTTTATTGGAGTGCATGGCAGCCCTCTGCCTCCATTGCCACTTCCAGGCCCTTACCTCAGTCAAGTAATTTGAGCCATTCTGCTCTCATCCTCCGTGAACCTAGGGATAAATAGAACTGGGGAGTCAGGGACACGAACATGTAGATGTGAATTGCATCTTCGAATGAGATCAGTTAATGAGGTGGATAATCTGTAAGTTTTGCTTTTCAGATAGTAACCATTTCAAAGCCCAGGCCCTGAAGAATGCTGAAAATGCTTACCATATTCATCAAGCTCGGGTGAGTCTTAAAAATGAAAAGATAAACTAACGTGCCCTGGAAATAATCTATAGCCTTTTACTTGGGTGGTCTTCCTTCTATCTTAATCATATTTTCAGTTAAAAACATGGGTGGCCTCTGGCATTGTGGGTCAGTGGTTGGAGCATTGTCCTGTAACCAAAAGGTTGCAGATTTAATTTCTGATTGGGGCACATGCCTAGGTTGTGTATTCATCCTTGATCTGGGTGCAGAAGCATAGACCTCTAGTCCCCATGTAGACCTCTAGTCCCGGCTTGGTTCCCCAGTCTCTGGGTGCTTACAAAGGCAACCAATCTTTTCTGTTTCTCTCTCTCTCTCAATCTCTCTCTCTCTCCCTCCATCCCTCCATCCCTCCATTCCTCTATCTTTCCCTCTCTTTACCTCCTCCTCAAAAGTAAATGATAATACCCTTGGGTGAGGATTTAAAAAAAAAAAACATTGGAGAATGTGTTTGTGTGTAGGTGCTTGAGGAAAGGTGTGAAATGAGCATTCATTTGATTGCTCATTTTCCCTGTGGGTTTTTTTTTTTTTTTCCACTTGGGTAGTCATGGGAAACACAGTCAGAAATGTATCTTGGTTATTTAACAAAAAGACCACATTCTTGCTTGTTAAAGCTGTCTTGCAGTGAGAAAATGCTAATCCTTGGCTGGGTGGCTCAGTTGGTTGGTTCCATGCACCAAATAGTTGTGGGTTCAATCTGGGGTGCATACAGGAGGTAGCTGATCGATGTTTCTCTCTCACATTAGTGTTTCTCTCTGTCCCTTCCTCATGCTCTGAAATTAAGAAAACATATCATTGGGTAATGATTTAAAAGAAAAACAAGAACTGCTAAGTCAGTACCTTCTTTCACTTCAGTAATAATGGGCGTTTTACTGGTTGGAGAGTTGTCCATAACCAAAAGGTTGCCAGGTTCATTTCCCAGTCAGGCATATGCCTAACTAAGTTCTGGGTTCATGCTGGGTTCATTCCCAGTCCTATCATGGATACCAAAGACAACCAATCGATGCTTCCCTTGCATCAATATTTCTCTCTCTCCAAAAAAGCAAATGCAAATGTCCTTGGGTGAGGATTTAAAAAATTGCTTATTTATGATACAGTGATACATAATGAAACCAGAAAAAAATTGCAGTTAGATTGAATTAAGTAAAGACCCTGCATAGGAACCAATATATAACTTTAATAGAATACAAGTCAAGGATAGACATAAACTCAATCTTATTTCCACCAATCTCAGCTAGTCAAATTTTATATCAAAACTTGAATAAATTTGTTGATGAAGCAAGTAATCATATATAAGGCTTAGTGTCTGTCCACCAAAACATTTTATATAATTGTTAAATTGATTTAAAAATATTATTAATATACTTTTAACATATTATGCTTTATATATAACAGGATATATTATTTTACATTATATACTATTTTTTTCCAGACAAGATCATTTGATGAAGATGCAAAAGAAAGTCGGGCAGCTGCCCTGCGGGCAGCAAACAAATCTGGCAGTGGGTTTGGGGAGAGTTACAGCCTGGCCAATCCATCTATCCGGGCTGGTGAGGATATTCCACAGCCCACAATTTTTAATGGCAAATTAAAAGGTTATCAGCTGAAAGGCATGAATTGGTTGGCAAATCTCTATGAACAGGTAAATTTTAGAACTGTTATACACATTCTCTTTTGTTTGTTACCTGTTGTCCTAAAGTCATTAGTTCAGTGTATTGTGAAATGAGCACAAGATAATGAATCATATTTCTTCCCTATTAAAAAGCTTTATCCTTTGACAAGAGTCAGAAAGATGTCTCCATATTTTTAACCTGGAGATTTTGTTGGGGAACATTTGTATCACATATATAGTTTGTCTTAGGTGGTTTTGGTAAGCCTGATTGTTTGCTTTTGTGCTTGGATTATATTAACAGTGAAACTGGCTTCATGATTCACGGTTGTAGCTATAGAGTTGGCAAAAGGAATGATTATAGTAGTGGATAAAGTGTTGAAGCTGGGTATCTCTAGTCACTTTTGTTTGAACAAGTTTAAAATTTTTGTTCTTTTAGGCAGTGGGTTGAACCCTATCTGGTGGAATGTGAGAGGTGTTAACTGTCTGTCTGTGTTTTTTTTTCCCCTAGGGTATTAATGGTATTCTTGCAGATGAAATGGGCCTTGGTAAAACGGTACAGAGCATTGCCCTTCTGGCCCATCTGGCTGAGGTGGGTGATGCTATCTTTCTACTCTCTCTCTAGGTTTTAGCGTCATTTTCTATTGAAAATCAGCCATTATCAAGCACTGTGTTAGGCTCTATAGCATACCAAGACAGTGGGACTTGCTCCTTGCCTTCGGGACCTTTACAGAGTGACATAATGTAGTGAAACACTGAGTTTTCAAGACTAGGGCAGTTTTGAGCATGTGTGGTTTAGAAACCTTCCCACCACCTCCTTCCCCCGTTGAGAACTACCAGTGTGGTGACAAAGACAATGTGTGGTTAAATCAGAGGACCTGAGTTCACATGCCATCTCCACAGTTAGTAGCAGTGTAAACGGGCAATTCATGTAACTTCTTTGACCTGACTTTAACTCCTCTGAGGTTGTTTCCACTTCTGCAAAATTCCTTGTTAGGGATTTTGTGAGAATTAAATGAGCCTTTTGAAAAAAGCAAAAGCTTTATACCCATTAGATAATAGTGAAATTATTATGATTATCTAGTATAGGGGAAAGCAATACACGCAAGTCAGTATGTTCTAAGTGCTTTGTGAATGATATAAATTAAGACCTATAAAAGGTAAAGGCGGGGTAGCAGTAATTGCTTGCTACTTTTTCCTTAAGGTGAGTATGAGCAACTTCCTTCCCACTGTTTCTCTTGTTACAGTGTACTTCCTATTCTTAAACTACTCTTGTTAATTATAATTTTGAATTTAATACCTGCAGTTTTCCTCCAGTTGGCTAACCCAGTTTTTCTGTTTCAGAGAGAGAACATTTGGGGACCTTTCTTAATAATTTCACCTGCTTCCACACTTAATAATTGGCATCAGGAGTTTACCAGATTTGTTCCTAAATTCAAGGTAAAAATCCAACAAAAAGTTCTGTTCTTCCTTAAAATAAATTTTGACTTTTTTGCTACCTTTCCTATTTAATTGCTCATAATAATTTTTAATTTTTGCTCACATTTTCTATAAAAGTTACAATGGGAGCAGTAAGAGAGTATATTACATTTTTATGCATCATAAGTGAGAAATCCAAAGTCCAATTTGTGTGGTTTGCTACACTGGCCGTGTGAATTGACACACTTGGTCAAACTACAATAATAGAAAATATCTACCTTGCTGGTTTAATATAGATTTTTGGCAAATTATCATCAAGGCACACATCCTGTCATATGTAATGTTGTTGTTGTTTCCCTCGCCCTCAGCACATTCATAAATTATTCATTTTCTTGATCCTCCAAAGCTAGATCTTTAGCCTTAGTCTAGATTAGGACTAAAGTAGATAAGGTAATATCTAAGGTAGATCATGTGAAATTTGATTTTAACTAACTCAGAGGAAAAGAATTGAGATTGAGGTAAGAATTAAACAGTAGGGAAGCATGTTGCATGGTCAAGACTTAAATGGGTGTAATCATGGAGAGTTGTCAGAATATAAGACGATGGGTAGGATTTAATTATATTGTTTGCAAGTATAGTAGGGGAAGGGAGTTAATAATGTGTGTTCTGTCCCTAAGGGTTTAATGATAATGAAGTTGCATGGCAAGGAGGATTTTATGGAGATTATGTATGAAGAGATGCTGACATGATGTCTCTGATTTTGGGTCTCTATAATAACCATAGGTTCCCTGCAGTTTAAAGGGTACATAAGATAGGGTGGAGATGGGCAGCAGGTATTTTTCTTTCATATGCTTTGTAAGGAATCAGGACATATCAGGGATATTCTACTTTGGGAAACCTTTATGGCTGTGGCCCCATCCTTGTGATGAGTTATAAATTTAGAAACTTCACAAAACACATTAGATGTATAGCTTTTAACTTGACTGACTCATTTTTAACTCTCTAAGAAGATGAGATCAACTAAAGCAATTTGTTGAATATTTTTTATAGAGTTTAACATATAAAAAATATGGAGCTGTCCCCATCATTTTTTCTGCTTTTGTTAGTGGTGGTAGTGGTGTTCAGTACATGCTGAACAATCAGGAGGTTAGAAATTAAGTCTTAAAATTTTTATCAAACCACTTAATTTTTCAGTATTTCCTTCATTGACCTATGGATGGCAATGTAGTATTATTATAATGTCATTGTTACTGCTCCTTTGACTTTATACCTGTCCATGAAACTGAGCTTTCATTTGCATGTTGAGCTTCCTTTTGATTCTGTAGTTTACAGGTCAGTAAAATATGGCCTTTGGGCCAATTCCAGTTGCCAGTTGTTTGTCTCAGTTTTTAAAAATTGTGATAAAATACACATATGTACCAATTTAAAGTGTACAATGAAGTAGCATTAAGTACATTTACAATGTGGTGCAGTGATCTCTGATAATCTGGTTGCAGAATTGTTTCATCGTCCCAAGCAGAAACCTTCTACCAGTTAAGCAGTTACTCCTTAATTCTCCTTTCCCTGGCTACCACAAATCTTTCTGTCTCCATGGATTTACTTATTCTGAATATTTATAACTGGAATCATAAAATATAAAGACTTTTATGTTTGGCCTTTTCTTTTGCATAATGTTTTCAAAGTTCATAAGTGTTACAGGATATATCAGTACTTCATTCCTTCTTATGACTGAATAATTTTTTTATTATCTGGGTATACTATATTTTGTTTATGCATGTATTGATTGATAATTGGGTTGTTTTTACCTTTTGGCTATTAATAGCACTGCTGTGAATATTCGTGTACAGGTTTTTGTGTGAACACCTCTTTGTTTTTTCAGTTCTTTGGAATATATACTTAGGAGTGGAATTGCTGAGTCAGTCTATATTTAAGTTATTGAGGACTGTGCCACCTGTTTTTTTTTTGTTTGTTTGTTTTGCATGCTAATAATTATTTTTACAGTTTTAAATGATTGAAAATGCTTCACAACAAATGATGTATGACATTTAAGTAATACATATTGGAAGACAGTTATGTTCTTTTGTTTATGTATTATTTCTGACTGAATTCTCACTACAACAGCAGAGTTATTTGTGACAGAGACAGTATGTCCTGCAAAGCAGAAATACTTATCTGGCTGTATTTAGAAAAGTTCTGATGACCTCTTCTCTTTTGAGTCATTGTTTCTATTGCCGTTGCTCCTTCAGGTTGTCAGAAATGTGTTCACTTCCCTACAGAACATAGGTGTAGACTCTGCTCAGGTTTATAATTAGATTACATTTGGCCCTGGCTGGTATGGCGCAGTGGATTGAGTGCTGATCTACAAACTAAAAGGAATGTTTTTTTAGATTACATCTGTGATGATAACATCTGAAAGCTTATTTTATTTGGCAAGTATCTGAGTAATACTTGTTTTATGGTTCTAGTATGATCAATGCTTCTAACTTTCTCCCTTTTCCCATGAAATATGATTTTTAATTTTTTAGTTAGCATACCATTTTTCATCCCTGAAATTGGCTATTGTATGTTTTCTATTTCATTTATTTATGCTCTTTTATTATTCTTGTCTACTTGTTTTAATAAACTTTCAAATTTTTTTAACATTTTGAGATGGCGCTTAGGTGGTTGATTTTCAGCCTTTCCTAATTTAAGGGTATTAATTGCTCTCTAAGTATGACTATAGTCAACCAAAGATTTGATGGGTCACATTTTCATCATCTTTTAATTCAAAATAATGTCTAGTTCCTACTGTAAATTCATATGCATTATTTAAAAGTGTGGTTCTTAATTTCCAAACAAGGATGGTTTTCTAGGTAACTTTTCGTGATTAATTTATAGCTTAAGTCCACTGGGATAAGGAACATGCTTTTTATGATTTTATTCTTTTGAAATTTGTTAAACATTGCTTTTATGGCCCAGTTTATATAAATGTCCTGTGTGTGATTGAAAATAACATGTATTCTACTGTTGTTAAATGTAGTGTTACATATACGTTGATTAAGGTCAGTTCTGTTAACTTGTCCAGCACTTTTCTATCTACTGATTTTTTTTGTCTGCCTGCCTTATTACTGACTGAAAAAGGTGTGTTAAAATTTTTCACAATTTTGGATATATCCATTTTTGCTTTATGTATTTTGAGGCTTGCGATATATGTACAAATTTTTAATTAGTTCATATTTTTAATGCATTGAACCTTTTATTATGAAATGTCCCGCTTTAAGACTTTTTACCTTCACCATGGCCAATGTGGCTGAGTGGATTGAGTGCTGGTCTGTGTACCAAAGGGTTGCTGGTTTGAATCCCAGTCAGGGCACATGTCTGGGTTGCAGGCCAGGTCCCCAGAAGGAGCTGTGTGAGAGGCAACCATACATTGATTCCCTCTCCCTCTCTTTCTCCTTCCCGTCCCCTCTCTCTAAAAATAAATAGTCTTTTTTAAAAAGACTTTTTACCTTAAAACCTATATTCTCTGATATTAAATAGATTAACTTTCTTTGGTTAGTTTTTACATGGTATGCTTTTCTTTTACTTTTAACCATTCTCCATCTTTGCTTTTTATTTGGAATATTTATGCTTACTTTTCATGTTATTGGTAATATATTTAATTTAAATCACCTGCCTTGCTTTTTGCTCTCTAATTGTTTTACATGTTCAACTTTCCTTTTTCTCTCCTTTTTTGGGTCTTTTTGCATTGATTAGATTTTATTACTTTTTTTTCCTTCCCCTCTTAGCTTGCTAATTATATATTCATTTTCTTCAGTAGATACCTAGGAGAATACATGTATCACTGACTTTTTAAAAAGTGACATTTTTCTATTTTAAACCCCGTAAGACATTTTATTACCTATATATTTTTAATTTATTTAGATTTATTCATATTACATGTTATTTTCACACATCTTCACTACTTTCTGCATGTTTGTGCTTCCATCTGGCTGAGATTTCTGAAAACAACAAAAGACATCAAGCTACTAATTCAAGAAGCACTTGAACCTAATACAGATAAGAAGAAAGCAAGCTGCCCCTAGAAGCATCACAGAAATAATGCCGAGTTTTGCATTCTTTTGTTTTTTCCATGCTTTAGTCTGGATATTTTCTCCTTACTTGTCATCTACTTCACTAATTTTCTCTTTAGCTGTATCTTATCTGTTACTGAATTCTTTTAAAAGTCTTATTCTGATATGTTTATGTATGAATTTCTTGTGGCTTTTCAGTTTCTCATGTTGTTTTTCAATTAAGTGATCTGGTCTTTCCTTCTGTTGGGGGGGGGTTTGGTTTGTTTTTTGTTTTTGTTTGTTTGTTTTTTTTTAGTTATATGCAAGACATTGAGGAAAATTCTAGAGATATTTTTGCATTGTAGGTAATGTTTTCTTCTTCCAGAGAGAATTTCTATGTTTTAGGTTTCATTTTGTCTTCTTGCCACCAGTAATTTTTTTTCTGGGGCACTAATAATCTAAAGTACCTTTAATCTGGTCAGAAACTGAGATGATTTGAAGCTGAAATTCTGTACACTTAGTAAACGTGTTTTTCTATCTGCATATCTGAGGGTTTCTCACCAGGCATTCAAACAATCATGAACCAAAAAAATGCTTTTGGGGAAAAGTTGTGTCGTTGCTGATACACACTGTGTAGTTAGACCTACAGTCATGTCTGTACTGAACATGTATAGACTGTTTTCATTATTCCCTTAACAATACAGTATAAAACTACTTACATAGCATTTATATTAGGTATTATAAATAATCTAGGGATGATCTCAGGTAAACAGGAAGGTATGTGTAGGTTATATGTGCCATTTTACATGAGGGACTTGAACGGAACATCCATAGGTTTTGGTATCTTCAAGGGGCCTAGAACCAATTTCCTACAAATAACTGAATGATGAGTTTGTCTATTAAGGCAAGTCTGTATAGTTTACCTTTATATTACTTAAAGTCAGAGAGGTTGGTGTTTATTAGAATCTGCCCTCCTTGAACTACAGTTTTTGTTCTGTGGGCCCTGTATCTTCTTTTTAAAACAAACAAACAAAAAAACCTCTGCTCAGTTTCATAGTCTCTCAAACTAGAATTTTTGGGAAGGGGGAACACGTACCAAGTGCCAAGATTTCCTCTCTGGGCTTCTTTTCTGGATCTTGGCTCTCTAATTCTCCACTGCCTCAGAAGCTTATCTCTCTGGTACCTTCAAACCGATGTTTTGTATATGAGTTTTTCATTTGGTCAGCAGGAGGAGTGCTAGTTGAGCACCTAATCTGGCAGTGACCTTGGAGGAACTCCAATATTTATTTTGTTTTAGGTTCTTTTAAAATCGTTCTAATTAATATATTTGTGATGATACTTTTAAGATTTTCAGTATGAAATAATCTCTATATTGGTCCTTTTTCCAGGTGCTACCATATTGGGGAAATCCTCATGATAGAAAAGTCATAAGGAGGTTCTGGAGTCAGGTAACTTTTGGCTTCCTGAGTACATATATACATGTGCACACACATACCTATGCAGTCATCATTTGTTCAGTTGACATCAGTGATTACTCATGTATAAAATCTTATGTATTTCTGGGCATTAGGCAAGTACACATATTTTTTTTACAGTATTACAGTGTTTTTCCTGTTATAGACAATCATCTGGATTTGAAGTCCAGGATTAAATAAAAACTTTTTTCTTTATTAACCTGAATACTAGTTTTTAACATGATTTGTGATTAAGGTGACTACTTTAGACAGTCGTGTTTTAATTCACTGTACACCTCTCACATGGGAAAAGCACACCTTTAGGGCTGTCATCATAAACTTATAAAATACAGTCTGTATGAAAAGACTTACAAGATACAGCCTATTCCTCCTTATCGTATTATGAATTGTTAGGTATATCTTTTCACTGTTTCCCTCCTTCTATTTACAGAAGACACTTTACACTCAGGATGCCCCCTTCCACGTGGTTATCACCAGCTACCAGCTGGTGGTGCAGGATGTAAAGTATTTCCAGCGGGTCAAGTGGCAGTACATGGTATTGGACGAGGCTCAGGCGCTCAAGAGTAGTTCCAGGTAACATGAGTAGTAGAAACCAAACCCCATGGACTGAGATGTATAGTATATAGTTGACACTTGAAGAACGTGGTAGTTAAGGCTGCTACCTACTCCCACCCCCCTGCTCCAGCTCCCTGCAGTTGGAAGTCCATATATAACTTTTCCCTCTCCAAACACTTAAATACTAATAACCTTCTGTTGACTGGAAGTCTTTCTGTTAACATAAACAGTCAACACATATTTTGTATATCTGTTAATATTTTATAAATGTCTAATATGTATATAAATACATAATCCATTGAAATATTTTATATTTTGTAACACATTATATACTGTATCCTTATAATAAAGTAAGCTAGAGAAAAATAAATGTTATTAAGAAAATCATCAGGAAGAGAAAATACGTTTACTGTATTTATTGAAAAAAATTCACATGTTACTGGACCCTGGCAGTTCAAACCCATGTTGTTCAATGGTCAGCTGTATCTGTGTGATATCATACATGCAAAAATAAAGATTAGAGAGATTTCAGAACATGGCCTGTATTTGACTTCTGGTCAGATAGATGTTCTTTCCATAAAGCATATATCCAACCAGAAGTCAGAAATTCCCTTTTGCATTTTTCATGGAACATAAATATTAGTGTTGAGAATACAAGGATTTTTCTCAGCTTCTATCTCCTTATTCAATAATAATAATTATGACATTTTAACAGATCTTTGTTCTTCAGGGAAAATTTCTTTGGAGGAAGGGGCACCTGCCTATCCTTGAGAGATTATTTCAGACAGGAGGTCTTAATAGGAAGTAGAATGTTACATTATGTGGATTGTAGGTTCTGTTTTATGCAAGTTGTTTTAGTCCCTGGATGGTTGTTAGATGTCCTGAAGAATCCTTTTATTGAAAATTATATGTTTAAAATACTCTTAACACCTTTCAGGTCCCAAAATGAATAGTAAATGAGTGCTTGGATATAAAGTGTTACTCTCTAGTATTAAACCTTGGGTTTGAAGCATTTGTACTAACTGTTGGTGAGTGTATAGGACTTTCTTAAAGGTCCGAGTTATCTGGCAGAATAACATTTTCCATGGAGCTTTCCATAATCCAAAGGGCATTACTTCATACTACATTCTTTCAAAGTAGGATAGGCCCATAACCATAGACTTTCTTCGCATTTTCTTTTCACATGCTTCCCCTTTCTTCATTGCTCCCTCCAAACTCACTGGAAATACACAAACTAATCATTTTTAAGTTTCCTATTACAGATAAATGCCTTATCATGGAATGGTTTTGTGTCACCATGAAGAGGACTTTATCAAAACCAGAAAAGATCCTACTCTGCCTGTTTGTGGGCTTTTTTTCCCTAAACCCTAATGCCATATTTTCAGTATAGAATATTCAGGTTCTCTTAAATTTTCTATCTTCAGCTTTGAATAATATTTTCCGGTTGTGTACATGATGGATACTTGATTCTGAGTGTTTGGGGTTTTTTTTTTAAAGCATTTTTAGAACTCTGGGGACTTGGTAGTATGGAGAAAGATTTACTGCTAACTTGGAATTTGTAATTCATCTTATTGGACAGTGTTCGTTGGAAGATTCTCTTGCAGTTCCAGTGTCGGAATCGGCTTTTGCTAACTGGGACCCCCATTCAGAACACCATGGCAGAGGTAAGCTCTAGTAGAAGTTTCATTTCTACGTCTGCATTAAATAGAGTGGTTTCAGCACAGAATGGAATTCTTTACACATGCCAACTTGTAGTGTTAATGCTCTGTACATATTATTATAACCCCCATGTAAAAGGCAGAATTTGAACATAGCTTGTTCTAACTGGGATTTTGGGCATGGTTTCTGTTTTTCCTTATTATCTGGCAAAAAGCAAATAAATTACTTTATTTCATTGTATTTATCTGATAAATTGTGACCACATTAGGATTATCACCCATCCAGTGCAGAGATGTTTTTATGCTAGAATGAAAGGGCAGCACTCTTTAACACTGAGAAGCTAAGATTTTTTTCTATAGCGACCATCTACAACAGGGGTCAGAAAACTTTCTGTGAAGAGCCAGACAGTGAGTGAATGAGTGAGTGAGTAAGTGAATTTTTAAAAGGGAGAGAGCCAGATAGTAAATACTTCAGACTTTACAGGCCATACAGTCACTGTCACAACTATTTAATCTTGCTACTGTAGTGTGAAAGCAGCCATAGATGATACATAAATGAATAAGTTGGCTATGTTCCAGTAAAACTTTTTTTGTAAAAATAGATGTAAGCCCTTGCTGGTATGGCTCAGTGGACTGAGTGCTGGTCTGAAAACCAAAGGGTCTCTGGTTCAATTCCAGGTCTAGG
This sequence comes from Artibeus jamaicensis, assembly GCF_021234435.1. NCBI lineage: Eukaryota > Metazoa > Chordata > Mammalia > Chiroptera > Phyllostomidae > Artibeus > Artibeus jamaicensis. Next base: position 7,456,424 of record NW_026521221.1, on the reverse strand, counting down.
GCACATGCCTGGGTTGCAGCCAGGTTCCCAGCAGGGGATGCACAAGAGGCAACCACAAATTGATGTTTCTCTGAATTCCTCTCTTTTTCCCTCCTTTCCCCTCCATAAAAATAAATAAATAAAATCTTTTAAAAAAATAGATCATACTTGGCACTACAGATTATAATTTGCTGAGCCCCTGATCTAAGTTTATTATTAGCAAGTTACACTACCTCAAATTGTATGCAATTATGGAGTGGATTTTTTAATATATGTAAGATCTTTAAAACTATCCCACCACCAAACCTGAACTTGTACTTCAGACTTTCAGTTTGAAATTAATTGAAAAATAACTACATTTCGCTGTAGCACCTTAAAAGAATTAAGGTTGGTTGATGAGGCATGTGCCGACACAGTTTCAACCTCTCTCATTAACTCACACATACCCATGCACCAAGACACAGATGAACACACATACCTGCAACTTTCCTTCTCTCCAAACCTTCATCATAGCCTCACAGACTGTGATTTTGTTACCCTACAGCTCTTTCACTTTTCTTTTGTTTCCAGCTCTGGGCTCTGCTGCATTTCATTATGCCAACATTATTTGATTCACATGAGGAATTCAATGAATGGTTTTCCAAGGACATTGAGAGCCATGCCGAAAACAAATCCGCCATTGATGAGAGTGAGTAATTTTATGAACTTGCTTCTATGTATCAGTATAGGCAACCACATAATTGTATGTTTCTTTCTCTGTAAAGAATTTTTCTTCTAGTATACTTAGAAGAATCGGGATGGGAGCTGTCTTATCCTCTTATAAAATAATTATGTGCTTTGTTTATATGTAAAGTGAAAAAAAGACTAATTCAGGTTATAGTGCTGTATTGTTGGCTAATCAAGGCAGAACAGGCAGAGTCATAAAGTACCATATTTTGGCTTATAGACTCCTCATAATTACACATTTTTCATACAGATCCTGGAAAATTCCTATCGCATTTATTTTATTTGTGGAATGAACCCTAGCTGCTGTGGCTCAGTGTACAGAGTGCCAGCCTGCGAACCAAAGGGTTGCCAGTTTGATTCCCAGTCAGGGCACGTGCCTAGGTTGTGGGCCAGGTCCCCAGTTGGGGACACATGAAGGGCAACCACACATTGATGTTTCTCTCCCTCTCTTTAATAAAAAAAAAAGAAGAAGAAAGAAAAGAAGTCCTTTGTTACCTCACATATTCTTCTTTAAAAAAGAAAAGAAAAAACTTTGTAGGTAATTTCTTACACATACAAGTTGCTACTTGCGGACACACTTTGAAAAAATGAGTTTGGGGGAACACTGAGAGACACAGCTTGCATTAGACCTACCTGAGAAACCTAATATGGGTCAAAATGTTCCTTAAACACTCTAAAGGTTAATTCTAATAAAAATAAGGTGGTCCTTGATGGTCTAAGTGAGAAAAAAATGCATTTTCCCAGCTGACTATAGGAAGATGCTATGGAAAATTCAGACTCCTTGGTTTCCTATTTGGGAAAAAATATTGTTTGAGTCATCTTTCAGAGAATCACTAAGCCAAAAGGTGTTGAAAAACAGCTTAATGAGAGATGTTTTTGACTTTTGTTTGTGTTAAATCAATATAATGCATTACTTATGGGGGGCGTGCTCCTGGCATTTCAGATCAACTCTCTCGCTTACACATGATTTTGAAGCCATTTATGCTGAGGAGAATCAAGAAAGATGTAGAAAATGAATTATCTGACAAGGTAAGGAAAGAAAACCTCCTGGGTTTATTTAGGTTTAATAGGCACCAACTTAGAGTTCCAGAGTGAAAAGGGGTTTTTGATAAATGTTTAGTTGAAAAATACTTAGTTTGATTGAAAGAAGACCTTTAAACCTAAGTGAATCAAAGATTTAATATGAGTCAAATAAGCATGACAAGTAATATTTTTTTGTTTTATATTCTTTATTATGGAGAATTTGAAACATTATATAAGTAAAAAGCATTGTACAATGAACCTTCTTATAACCACCATACAGTTTTAACAATGGTTTACTCATGGTTATCCCCACCCTTATAGATTATTCTGAAGCAAATCCCAGATGTCTTTTATTTCACTTTAAAAATTTTTTCATATGTATCTCTAAAAGACTTGGTCTTTTTAAAAATACATAACCCTACTGAAAATGACAGTTATTTTATTTTAGTATCACATATCCAGTCAGTTCTTAAATATCCCCAGTTGTCTTTTCCTGTCTGTCTCTCTCTGTGTCAGAATTAGATTTTTGAAATCAGAATTCATGCAAGATCCACACATAGCATTTGGGTGACATGTCTGTTAACTATCTTTTAATCCCTTCTGTTTTCCTTTGTGATTCTTTATTGAAGAAACTTATTTGTCCTGTAGAAATTTCTACATACTGGATTTTGCTATGAAATCATTGTGCTGTTGTCCAGCATGTTTTTCTGTCTCCTGTTTTCTACAAACTGAGAGTTAGATTTAGAAATGTAATGTGCTTTGGGTTATAATATTTTTTCTCATACAAAGCTAGTAGTTTTGGTTTGTAAATCTTTTTTGAATCCTTATCAGCCTTCTGTAATTTTCTTTTATCTCCTATGAATTCTCTCCATATTCTCCTTTTTTTTTACCAGTTCCCAGTCTTTTGGAGGTTTTTTTTTTCCAAATTCCATGCAGTCTACCTGTTCCATACAGTCTACCTGTTCCACACAATTCTCTCTGCCTAAAAAGCAGCTTTCCAGATCCCTGATAATACCAGGTAGTTCTTTGCTCTCACTGTCACAAGGGTGGATCATTTTGAAATTAGTAACTCTCTTTGGAAGATTGTGGTGGGATGCACACCTTCCAAGAGAGAAGTGTGCCTTTGTTTTGTTTTGTTTTTTAATTTTGGTGACTCTTGTGAAACTGGCTGATTTTAATTAAAGAACACTGACATACAGATGTACCTGATAGAAGGAAAATGCTTTATTTAAAAAAAATGGATCCTTCAGGCTTTTACATGACCAAGAGCTTAAAAAAATGGTAGCAGTTCATGATTTCTGTTATTTGGTTAATGGTGAATAGGGAGGTGATCAGAAGATGTAGTATGGTTCTTAACCACTATGTATAGTGTAAGTTTTTTTAAACATCAATAATGTTTCTGATCTGTGAAATAATATTAATATACTTATTTATCAAACTCTTGTTGCCTGACATCCTCTGGTATGTAAACATGCAGCCTCCAGCTTCTGTTTAGATTTCCAATGGAGATAAACACACAGATAACTAAATGCTGCGTGATAGAGACATAGTGATTATCTGTGTGAACTATAATGGGAACAGAGATGATGTGACATAGATCTGGAATGATGAGTTGACATTTACTAGGAAAGGGGATGCAAGGCAAAAAGAGCCATGTAAAGAAAGATAGAGCAGCATTCAAATATTCAATATGTTTGGCAACCATTATTCAGACCATAGTTGCTATTGTTAACGCTATATAAGAGGACATGGTAATGAGACTGAGACAATCGGGTGGGTTAGATTATGAGAGGTCTTTTCTGCCTGTGGGAAAATGTTTAATATTTTACTATAAGCAATAATGTACATTGAAGGTTTTTCAGCAGTTGAATTGCCTTACAAGATTTGTATGGAAAGTTTCTTAGAGTCAGGAGAAACTAGAGGCAGGAAGACACCAAAATAACAGCAGCCTAGATTAATATAAGATTCTTCAGTAAGGCAGTGGGAATGTTCAGAAAAGGTAGTTCCAGCCAAGATGGAGGCGTAGGTGGAAACATTGCCTCCTCCCACAACCAAATTTAAGGACAACAAAGATTTAGAAACAAAAACACAACCAGAACAGACTGAGAATTGAACTGTACAGAAGTCCGACAACAACCCATTCAAGAGGGGGGAGAACCATTCAAGAGGGGCAGAGTCGGCAACCTGTGGAGAAGGGTCGCAGCCGGAAAAAGTGGTGGTTGGTGGTTGGCAGACTCAGGCGCTGGGAGGAAACAAGCAAACCCAGTAAGGCACACGCAAGGAGGTTGGCTGACCGCCTTGGTCACATACTCACACACAGATAAACCGGGCAAAAAAATGGACAGTGAGACAGACTACACAACCCAGGGCCCCAGGGCCAGGAAATAAGGCCTAAAAGCACTGATTGAAAAAACTTGCAGGGGTTGAGGTGCCAGGAGAGGCTCCCAGCCTCACAGGAGAGTTCGTTGGAGAGACCCACAGGGTCCTAGAATGTACACAAGCCCACCCACCCGGGAACCAGCACCAGAAGGGCCCAATGTTCTTGTGGGAAGCAGCAGAGAGGACCGAAATCCTAGAGACAGCAGAACAAGTGCCATTATTCCCTGTCTAACCCTGCCCCCACATACAGTGTCACAACCCAGCAACTGGGTTGCCTCGCCCTGGTGAACACCTAAGGCTCTGCCTCTCAGACATAATAGGTGTGACCAGACCTCCCCCCAGAAAATGGCTCAAATGGAAGAACAAATCAAAGCCCCAGAGCCAGTACATCTAAGCGACCAAGAAATAGCCAATCTATCAGATACACAATTCAAACCCTGGTGATCAGGATGCTTACAGAGCTGGTTGATTTTGATCACAAATTAGATGAAAAAATGAAGGCTACACTAAGTGAAATAAAGGAAAATGCACAGGGAACCAATAGTGATGGAAAGAAAAAAATCATTAGAGTGGACCAGAAGGAAGAAAGAAACAACCAAACAGAAAAGAATGAAGAAAAAAGAATTCAAAAAGATGAGGAGAGGCTTAGGAACCTCCAGGATTTCTTTAAACGTTCCAGCATCCAAATTATAGGGGTCCCAGAAGGGGAAGAGGAAGAGCAACAAGTGGAACACTTATTTGAACAAATAATAAAGAAGAACTTCCCCAATCTGGCAAAGGAAATAGACTTCCAGAAAGTTCAGGAAGCTCAGAGAGTCCCAAAAAAGTTGGACCCAAGCAGGAACACCTCAAGGCACATTATAATTACATTAGCCAAGATTCAAATGAAAGAGAGAATTCTAGAAGCGGCAAGAGATAAGGGGACAGTCACCTACAAAGGAGTTCCCATCAGACTGTCAGCTGATTTCTCAAAAGAGACCTTACAGGCAAGAAGGGCCTGGAAAGAAGTATTCCAAGTCATGAAATGCAAGGACCTACATCCAAGATTGCTCTATCCAGCAAAGCTTTCATTTAGAATGGAAGGGCAGATAAAGTGCTTCTCAGATAAGGTCAAGTTCAAGGAGTTCATCATCACCAAGCCCTTATTATAAGAAATGTTAAAGGGACTTATCTGAGAAAAAGAAAATAAAAAACTCGAACAGTGAAAGGACAGCAAACTCAGAGTTGTTAACAACACAACTAAAACAAAAACAAACTAAGTGGACAGCTAGATCAGGAGCAGAACCATAGAAATGGAGATGATATGGAGGACTAGCAACAGGGGAGCAGGAGGAGGAGGGGTGGGGAGAAGGTGCAAAGAATAAGTAGCATAGACGGTGGGGAGAAAATAGACGGGGAGGGCAAGAGTAGTATGGGAAATGTAGAAACTAAAGAACTTATGACACATGGACATGAACTAAAGGGAGGAATGCGGGGGGAGGGGTGTGCAGGGTGGAGGGAAATGAAGGGGGGAAATGGTATAACTAATGGCATAATCAATAAAATATATTTTTAAAAAATAAAAGGTAGTTCACAGTAAATTTTCAGGTTGAGTTGAGGGACTTAGGAAATGATAGCACATGGGGTATGAGAGAAAAATCAGCTAAAAGGGCAACTGAGTGGTGATGCTGTTAATTGGTTTAGTAAATTGTGGAAAAGATCACTTTTTTCTTGATATGTCACTTAAAAACTGCACATTCTCTGAGTAGTAGGTGGTTGAAAGTATGGGTCTAGGGGAGTTTAGGAATATACAGGGTCTGGTAGAAGTAACGCCTGCTTACTTGTGTTGTTGGTAGTGTAATAATATGCGTGTAATAATTTATAGTTTTAATTTGAACATTTCACCTATAATGTCATAAGGTATGCTTGAGTTGATATTATGTTACAGAATTACAATTACATGCTTATGATTTTGTAATAAAAAGGGGGCATTATTTGTATCAGACCCTGTATTTTTGTTGTGAGTCACTGTGATGGGCAATAGTTGGTGCTATTAGAAATGGAAAAGCTAGCCCAGGGGACACCATGTACATTGGTGACAAGGGAAAGAGGGTAACTGTATCACAGATTTATAGAGATACTGGGTTTATATATATATATAGTTTTTTCAGTGACAATCTGGTGTTTGTATGTGTTTTCAACTTTTAAGTTGATACTGAGTTTCTTACAAACTGTTTTTCAAAATATAAATGTTCTCACTGATTTTTAGATTGAGATTCTAATGTATTGCCAACTTACCAGTCGACAAAAGCTGCTGTATCAGGCACTAAAGAATAAAATTTCCATTGAGGATTTATTACAGTCTTCTATGGGCTCTACCCAGCAAGCACAGACCACCACCAGCAGCCTCATGAATCTGGTCATGCAGTTTAGGAAGGTAAGAGCCTGGGTCAGCTGTCTTGGAGTTCTCTTTATTAGTCCACTTCAAGGGAAAGGCCTCTAAACTTGATGCCAAGTAAATGTTATTTAAAAGGGATGAAAATGGGAAAGCATTTATTTACAAAGGTAAACATTCATAGTTTGTGATTTTCCATCACTTTATAATGTCTGCACATAACAATGTTGTCTTCTTTTCCTTTCTCATAGGTGTGTAATCACCCAGAGTTATTTGAACGACAAGAAACTTGGTCTCCATTTCATATTTCCCTAAAGCCATACCAGATTTCAAAGTTTATCTACCATCATGGACAGATCAGGGTCTTCAACCATTCACGAGACAGGTGAGCACACATAATATCTGTTTATTTTTTAGTGTTTTTGTAATTTGGGGGATTGTGGAGATGAATTTAGTGGAGAGTGAATTCCTCAACAAAACATACTTAAACAAAGGGTGGACAACTATTTGTTGAGGAATCTTAGGGTAGGAGAGTCTGTGCACTGTCAAGGGTTTCCCTGGGTGACCTTCAAGGCTCTGGCCACTTCTAGTTGCTTTTCCAAATGAGGGAGGAAGGTGCACCTGTGTGCAAATATGTACTTGTACCAAAAGAGATCAGCATATTATTATACGCATATTATCTCTGCTCCTCTGGTCTAGGGGAGTTTAGGAATATACAGGGTCTGGTAGAAGTAACGCCTGCTTACTTGTGTGGTTGGTAGTATAATAATATGCGTCTCTGCTCCATTATTGAAATTGCTTTGTGGTGGCTTATTTTACATATGGAATAGCACTTGTGGGAGAATTGATTGGATTTCTAAATAATCAAATTTACCCTCTCAGAATCATCAGTGACAGATTGGGATAAAAGTGAAGTGGTTGTCAATGGTAATGTGCTCGAGACCATTTCCATTCAGAAAATAGGTGTGTAAGTAAATTCTGCATCTGTGAGTGAGGGTGGTACTGACTTTTGGATTGTTTAACAAGCTCCCAAAGGGTTCAGAGGCACACCCACATTTGAGAACCATGGATTTAGAAAGCTGCTTCCGAGGAGAAACAGTATAAACAGTACTGTCCAAATAATTATTGATATTTAGCCTAATGAAACTGAAATTGAAAAATTTCATCAGTTTAATTTTAAGAATCCTGTGTCTGATACTTTTATTTATTATTAACTAGATGGGCAGAAGGAAACAGATGGGGTGTAGTGCTTTTTGTTTATAGTGTATGATAACTTAGGGTGCTAGAATTATGAGTCTCTGAAATAAAATTAGACTACATTAAACTAGTATTATCTTATACCTCTTAAGTAGTATTACTTTCTGACTTTTTACACCATGATATTTGCCTGGTAATAACAAGCTTCTTTAAAGTATAAAGAATTTTAAACCTAAAAGACTATATTTAGTTTGGAACCTCTAGTCTAATTAACTTTCCAGTATTTATATTTGTGTTTGGATTTACTTTATTACTTACCTTACAGGTGGTTAAGGGTTCTTCTTTCTCCGTTTGCACCGGACTATATCCAACAGTCTCTCTTTCACAGAAAAGGTAGGTGTTTTTATCTTTGGGAAGGAAAGTATGACAAGGATTTACCAGATTGCTTCTCTTTGTTCACTAAGTGACTAATTTGGAATTACTAGCAGTTTGCCTGCATGCTAGGTTTTTATTTATAAAGTCTGGATAAGGTTTAAGTAACTGTGTCTGGTATGGCTCAGGGGGTTGAGTGTCATGCTGCAAAGGAAAAGGTCACTGGTTTGATTCCCAGTCAGGGCACATGCTTGGGTTGCAGGCCAGGTTCCCCAGTGTGGGGAGCACAAGAGGCAACCACATATTGATGTTTCTCTCCCCCTTTCTGCCTCCCTTCCCCTTTGTCTAAAAATAAATAAAATCTTTTTTAAAATAAAATAAATTTAAAAAATTTTAAAGATTCTTTTAAGTAAATTAGTCATCTTCATCTATAGATGTTATTATGATTTGTGACTGTAATAGGAAGCAACAGAAATTGATTACATTGACCTTCCATCTTTATTTTATACCTGATTCTTTGACTTACTGCTCTTAAAACTTGATAGAGACAGTGCAGGATTCTTATTAACGTGGCTTAGTTTCTGCCCCCTTTGTCTAAGGAAAAGAAACTGCTCAACTGAGAACATTGACCAAAGTATTAAGGCAAGGTTCAGAGTCACCTTTGTCTTTTTCCACCCCACCCCCGCCCCAGCATAATAAAAAGAGGAAGGAAGTTAACCAAGGATGTAAAAACCCCAAATGTAACTCATGAGCCATCTTCACGCTGGCTCATCTATGCCATATCTCATAGAACTGCCTCTTCCACTTGTAATTGTAGCACAAAAATGTGGCTCTCTGACTTCCATCAAAATAACTGTGGTTTGTGAACCTTTAAAAAATGTTTTGATTATTAAGCCAAAATCCAGCAGTTCAGCAAGCAGGCTTTAGTTGAGTATTATCTCTTAGCTTGTTACTGCCTTTGACTTTGCCCTTTGATATTCTAGGTGTTAATGAAGAAAGCTGTTTTTCTTTCCTTCGCTTTATTGACATATCTCCAGCAGAAATGGCAAACCTCATGCTTCAGGGACTTCTGGCCAGGTGAGAAGTTTGCTCATTGTTTGACAAGAGAGCCATTAGAAATAAACAAGGTCAAAGGTTGAATATCGTGATGGTTAACTATTGAATGTTATATTATCTTAGGGAGCCTCTTGTCCTTTTTCTGTTGTTAAAAATAAACATTTTTATTAGGGAATCATAATTTTCTCTTGATCATTTAATAATTGCATGATACCTCATGATATGCCATAAATAAAAATTATTTGGGTTCTCCCAAATGCTACCAGGTCTTCAGGTCTTCTTAATTTCTAGTTAGTGTATTATATTTTATTTGTTTCTATAGGACAAATGTTGGCTGATGATTACTTTAGTTAGAAGTGATTGCAGCATAGCCTGCCTTAAGTGTTCTGGGAAATATAGTTCTATATTCTTGTCTTTGGAATAATAGCTTTCACTTATTTTATTATCTTGTACTTATGTAGAAAATAGTGGCCTCATTAGGAAAGGCTCTCACTAATATGAGGATGTTTTTACGATAGAGTTTTTATGTAGAATTTTTATGGTAGAGTTTTTATGGTAGAATTAAATATTTTTTAGTACTGAGATGGGCTTTGTGGAGGATTTTAGTTTTCATGGTAGCAAACCGAGTCATGCCAAAGATGGAATTTATAGAATAAAAGTATGAAATGGCTTTATCTCAAAGTAGGAAAGAACCATTTGTTTGGAGTTTACAAAAGAGACATGTTAACGAGATAAAGTTCCTCACTGATGTAAACTAACTCAAACCTCCGTGGAGCACTGAATAAGCATGTGTGCTGTGATTTGTTTCAGATGGTTAGCTCTTTTCCTGTCTCTGAAAGCCTCCTACAGGCTCCATCAGCTGCGCTCCTGGGGAGAGCCAGAAGGAGAGAGGCAGCAGAGATATCTGAGAAACAAGGATTTCCTTCTGGGGGTGAATTTTCCACTCTCCTTTCCCAACCTTTGCAGCTGCCCTTTGTTAAAGGTAAGCATTTCTTTCAGTGTCAGTTATCCAAGTAGTACTCCATTCCCTTTTCTTTAAATCAGTGAAAGTAGTAAAATGAATGATCTTCTGACAGAGCCAAAAAGTTCCCAGCGGAGTGGGAGCAGTGTATGATTTATTATTTATTATATACATCTCAATAGATATTTTGTGTGTTTGTATATGTGTGCATGTGTGTGAATATGTATGTATATATAGGGTATATATATTAAATGTATATTTTTTGTATATAACTTTACTGTAACACATCTTAAATGTACAGCTCTGAATTTACATATGCGTAAAACACTTGTGTAACAACTACCTACATTAAGGTATAAAACATTTTCAGCAACCAGAAGTCTTCCTCATGCTACTTCCCATTTAATACCTCTAATTCAGACAAACCAACAAATAAAGGTAATCACTCTTCTACTTCTGTTATCACAATTACTTTCGAACTTTATGTAAATAGAATTATCTAGCATGTACTCTTTTGCATTTGGTTTCTTTTCCCTCAATATGTTTATATGCTTCATGTTGCATTATAGCATCCTTTTTTAATGCTATGCAGTGTTCCACTGTCTGAATATACCACAATTTAGTTTATTAATCTGTTTTACTGGTGGTGGATATTTAGATTGCTTCTAGTTTGCAGCTATTATGAATAAAAGTGCTATGCACATTCTTGTACCTATCTTTTGTACATAAGCACTATTTACTTTGGGATTTGTGTCCCAAAGGAGTGGGATTGCTATAATCAGGTTTATGTATGTTTAGATTTAGTAGCCACTGCCAAACATTTTTCATAATGGTTTTACAGTCTACACTTCAGTCAGCAATGTGAGAAATTTGCTATTATGTTCATCATCCTTGCCTATACTTGGTATTTCCAGTCCGTGTTTTTGAATTTGTGGTGGTACCTCATGATTTTAAATTGCATTGGTATAAAAAGTAATGATGTTACATACTTTTCATGTAATTGTTGGTCACTGTAAAGTAGGTGAAGGAGAAAGTGACAGGAAATAAGGTGATTGATGTAGGTCCAGGTCCTATGGGGCCTCATAAGTTATTGCTAAGGATTTGGGTTTTATTCTGAATGAAAGGGTAGCACTGGAGAATTAAAAGATATTTGCATGTTTATATTACAGTTTTTCAACTACATAAGAAGTTAGGACATGTATCCTCTGGAACATTTAATGGGTCATTAGTCTCAACTACTACCAAATGCAGGATGTTCTTTTACTGGATCTGGTGTGTGCCCCTTGTACACTGGAGAAACCTGTATGATTTCCTTCTCTGATATATTCTCAGTTGGTTTCTCAAGCATTGCTCTATGTACTTTTTTTGGACTCTGGAGTTAAGGACAATAATGCAAAGAGTCTAGAATTCGGTTCCAGCCTGTTTGAAATAATGTTAATGGTGGCAGAATGACTCCCTGCTAGTGAAATATTCACATATCTGGTGAATATTTAACCTTCTATAGACCAGTTTCCTGACATTCGCTGGTATATATTACAGTACACAATTTTATTAATTTTATTTTTGGTACAGAAAGCACCATTTTCCCAAGGGTTTATTAAGCCCTTTTATGTAGACACCTGCATCTTATGTAACACTCAAAGATATGATTTGTATTCTTATGTTTTATGAAAATATAGTAGTGTGTGTAGAGCACCTGTTCGGTGAGGTCCCATATTAGTTAATGAATTTCCTGAGAGATGCAGATGTGAGCAATATACTTTATAGGAAATTGGCAGTGAAATCTGAAGGTTTATCTAATTAAAGTTAGATTCACTTTCATTTCCCTCTTAAACTTTATTTTGTGTTGTGGATAGACATTTGCTCTTATATTGGTTTAGAATATACACTGAGTTACTGAGCCAGTGGGTCACAAGTAGCTGAAAGCTAATTATGTAAGCATAGAAACACTGTTGTGCTTTTGGTCTCCAATATCCATATATTGAAAACCCAACCAGTGTATTTTGCAGTTTGTTGGTGTATCTATCCTAAGAAATCTCTGCTTTCAAATAAGCAGAATGATCTTTACATGGTATCTTTTAGCCTTAAAGGTTAGCCTAGGTTCTGAATAAAGGATTATGTCGTTTGAAGCTCCCTGTGTATAACAGTTAGTAAAAATACAATAAAGCCCATTATATCTGTGGGTATTGAAGTGTGATCATGATTCAAGTCAAGAATATTTTATATCAGCACTTGATGTAAAATAAGTGTGTAGATGTACCACATGCTACACATACATACATTTTACAATAAAATATTTATAAAACAATATGCACATATACAGTGCACCCTGGTTGTTATTTATTCTATTTTTATTTTATTTTTAGAGAGTGGGAAACATTTATTTATTTTTAGAGAGAGAGAAATATCAGTGTGAAAGAGAAACATCACTTGGTTGCCTTTCCAACTAGGGACCTGGCCTGCAACCCAGGCATGTGCCCTGATGGGGAATTGAACCAGTGGCCTTTTGGTTTGCAGGCCAGTGCCCAATCCACTGAGCTACACAAGGTAGGGCATTTTTATTCTTTTTTAAAATGTTAGTGGGAACCTACTAAAAATGATTTCATTACCATCCCTATCATCCCTAGCACTTGATGACTATATAATATTAGAATAGCTAGAGGACTAGATAAAGAGATTGAGCATATCGAAGATTCTGGATCATTCTTATAATAGTAGTAAAGAAAAGAAACTGATATTTTGATATTTTTGACCTTATGGAAGAGTCTCACGTTCTGAATATGAAAGATAAGACCAGAAGTTGCTCAGAGAACATTATTTTTATATATATATATTTCATTCTGGAGTTACCCTGACATATAGCTACTCATCAGGGTCTACCTCTGTCTTGGTATATTCTGGCATATATCTGCTATCTTTCTGGTATTCAAAGATAATATAAATAAAAATAAGTGATTTTGAAAGAACCAGCTGACTCAAACTTGAACACAGTAGTTTATTATGGGAACTATTGCCCAAGAATGACCTTGTTAGAATATGCCTATCACTGTTATTATGCTTTTTCTCACACTGGTTCCTTTGAGCTGAATTTTTCTTACTCAGAAAGCATTCATCTAGATAAAATTGGTTTTGTTCATTTTGCAAAGAAGAGTAGAGAAGGATATTTTGGACACCTGATTGTTTAGAACAGATTTCTAAAATTCATTAGTTAAGAGTATAAAAGTTGCCCTGCCTGGTGTGACTCAGTGGATTGAGCACAGGCCTATGAACCAAAAGGTCTCTGGTTCTATTCCCAGTCAGGGCACATGCCTGGGTTGTGGGCCAGGTCCCCAGTTGGGGGTACGTGAGAGGCAACCACACACTGATGTTTCTCTCCCTCTTTCCTTCCCCTGTCTCTAAAAATAAACAAAGTCTTTAAAAAAAAAATATTATAAAAGTTAAAATTTAAGATGCATGATATTTTAATGTGCATATACACATCAAAACCATACTATTAAATTTCATAGTCTACTCTGACCCTGCAAGATTTTAGTTTTTTTAAAAAACAAGATTGAAAAATTAAGTCTTTTTAAAAATAATTCATCAAATATTGACAGCAGTGCTGAGACTTAAATGTAGTAATTATCTATTGTGCTGATGTTTATTTACATTTGTCTATTAGTTTTGGGGTTTGGGGGTTTTTTTGAAGAATTAGTTTATTTCTTTAGAGAGAGTGGAAGGCAGGGAGAAAGAGAGGTAAAGAAACATTGTTGTGAGAGAGAACTACCTACCAATCGCTTGCCTCTCGCATGCTCCCTAGCCAGGGTCTAGGCTTACAGCCCAGGCGTGTCACTTGACGAGGATGAACCAGTGAGCTTTTGTTTTGCTTTGGTAGGACAATGCCAGACCCAACTGAGCCACATGGGATAAGGTGTTGTCAATTGATTTTAAACAAAAGGTCTAAGGTTCTTTTTGTTTGCTGCTTTGTATAGCATAAATTCATCACATGCGTGCTTTGTACCTTTCATTCCTGATGTGACTTGGTTGCTGTCATTGAGATCTACAAAAATACTTTTGGCATTGTTAGTACAATTTACAAATCCTGTAAAAACCCCATTTGCTAAGTAGGGGTCCAACAACTGTAACATCAGATAATTTTTTATTTTCACAGAAAACAAGTTTACAATTATGCTTACTATTTTCAGCAGATAGACTGAAAATATAACTTGAAAGGTATTTACTATAATTCATATGCTAAATTAGAAACTCAGAAAGACAAGAAAAGTCTTGAAAGATTAGAAAAGGACCAATGTATTGTATAAAAGTAGAATCCATCTTTAAAGCTTGAGATGGTAGTGGGTAGTAAAGTTGGAAGTGAGAACAAGTACACTAAGTTACTGAAGAGGTTTAAGAGTATTATTCTCCTAACAAAATTAGTGACCATTTGGATTCATGATTCTAAGAAGCAACTAACTTCTTAGAAGATTCTGAAAAAGTGAACATTTGCTTTCCTTTAGTAAGTAACAGGTCAAGTGGGTTAGAGGGACAGGGAGAAGTAAGGTAAAATATATTAAAATTTTTAAGCCTTTTCTCTTGTTTCATGGACTGTCCTAGAGATACTAACATGCATATGGGAAAGTACACAAATCATAAGTGTACATATAGCTTAATGACTTCACAAAACACTACCAGAACTCTACTTCAGAAGCCCCTTTGTGGCCCCTTCCATTCACTATCTTCTCCAGTGCCTTCCACATAGGAGTTACTGTGGGCAAATATTTGGGTTGTTTCTAGTTTTCGTTATTACAAAGAGTGCTGCTAACTTATCATACACACTTGCAGTGAAATTTTATATGCATTTTTGTGGGGCATATATCTAGTAGTCAAATTGCTGGGTATATAAGGTCTGCATATGGTAATATTTAATAGATAGTGCCAAACAATTTTCTAAAGCAATTGCACCAATTTTTACTCTCATTAGCAGTGTATGAGAGGTTCTAATTGCTATACATCCTTGCCAGATGTGGTATTGTTGGTTCATTTTGAGGCTATTGATTATATTTCTCTATCAGTGATGATATTCAATAACTTTTCTAATGCTTATTGGCTATTTTGATAATCTCCTTTATGAAATGCTTAACACCCTTGCTTATTTTCTGTAGGTTGTCTGTATTTTTCTTTGTGATTTGTAGTTTTTTATGTACTGCTGATATCTTCTACTTTTATACCTTATTACTTTCTCTCGCTCAGTGGTGTCTTCTGTTGAAGTTAGCATTTTTGTGTCCTGTTGAAGAAATCTTTGCCTATACCAAGGTCATGAAGATAATCCTTTATGTTTTTCTCCAAAAGATTTTTAAAAAATTTTTATGTAACTATTTTTGAAGGGAAGGGAAAGGAGGAAGGAAGAGAAGGAGAGAAACATCAGTGTGTAAGAAACATCATCTGTTGTCTCTACCACACCCCAAACTGGGGACCCGGTCTTCAACCTAGGTGTGTGCCCCGACTGGGAGTAAAACCCATGACCTTTCAGTGCACAGGCCTGCACTCAGTCCACAGAGCCACACCAGCCAGGGCCGAGTTGGGCATTTTTGAATAGGTGTATTGCATCAAATGGAGAGTACTTTGAAGGTGACTGAAGTTTAAACACGTAAGAATATATAATTTTTTAATAAATAAATTTTGTTTTTTTCAGGGTTCCTCTGTTGTATAAAAGAATAAATTTTTAGAAAAACCAACACAGTCTTGCTCCATATAACCATTAAATTAGTACCCGTCCGTTGAATTTTAAATTAAGAGAAAACTTGTCATCAGCATTTGTGTTTTGCATCATTAAATGAAAAAATAAAAATACTTCTGTATTCTTCCAAAAAAATGAAAGTGTCAGGGGACTCTGAACTCTCCAAAACCTAGAGTTCAAGAAAAGATCCACAAGGAAGGGTAAATTCTGTGTCAAGTTTAAAGTGAACACTTTGGTGTGAGATTAGGATCTCTTCGATGCTAGGAGTGATTTATAGTGAGAAACATTCTGATTAGAAAGGGTTGAGCCCTGATGGGTGTGGCTCAGTTGGTTGGGCATGGTTCTCCCAAAGCAAAATGTCTCAGATTTCATTCTGGGTCAGGGTTCAAGGGTTGCGTGTTTGGTCCCTGGTGGGGTTGCTTATGAGAGACAACCAGTCAGTTTTTCTCTCTCTCTCTTTCTTCCTCCCTTCCCTCTCTAAAAGTAAATAAATAAAATCTTTAAAAATAGAAAATATAGAGAGCAGGTAATGAAGTATGGCAATTAAAAAGAAGAATAGGAAGGTATTTTAGGAGGGAAAGTTGAGTTTAAGTTGAAGTTGAGTTTATTAAGAAAAAAGAGACTCAGATTGGAAATCTGAAAAGAAAGAAAGCAACAAAAAGGGAAATTGAACATAAAGGAGAGACAATTAATGGAGATGCAAAATTACTCAATTTACCTGGTAGAAAACTAGTAAATACTGGTAGGAGCTCTGTAATTAACAGAAAGATTCTTCTCTGCCACAAAGAATGTTTATCGTATCCAGAAAAACTAAAACTGAGCTTAATTAGTGTGCAAAAAAGGCACTATTAAGCAATTGTTTTTTTTTCCTTCGTTTCTTCTTCTCCCCCCCCCCCCCCCGCCCCCTGCCCCACCAAGTGAGAATGCAATTTAAGTGTTTGGGCATTATATACAGTCCCTCTTGTCTTTGTGGTCTGGTTAGTTTAGGCACCTTGCATGTACAAGGTTAAATTAATGTTTGCTGAATGACTTAGTGAGTGTTGGTATATTATACAATGTTATTGTTGCCTTCCGTTTTGGAACTTGGCGTGTATTCTCATTTCAAGGAATGTCTTTCAGCCTAAAAGTAAAAGTATACTATTATTCAGTATTTAAAATAGAATCTTGTGAAGAGTTCTAACTTTTCCCTATGGGTTGGGCAACATGAGTGGGATTGGTAACTTGTTTAATCATTTATTAATTTTTAAAATTAGATATCAGTTATTTTTGTCCTGCATTTGAGCTGAGAACTAGAAGCATTTCTTGACACTGAGGAACACCGGCAGGAGTTAATGTATAGAAAGCACAAGAGTAGTGGCAAAAAGGGTCAGTTGTAGATAGTAGCCCCCCTGTAGTAGTCATCTATACCCACATAACAAATTACCCTAAAATCTAGCAGCTTAAAACAATAAGCATTTGATATCTCACAGTTTCTTCTGTTGGTCAGGAACTTGGGAGCGGGTCAATTAAGTGGTTTGGCTCTTACGCAGTCAGGGTATCAGCTAGGGTTCCATAGTTACCCGAAGGATTAAGTAGAGCCATAGGATCTGCTTCCAAGGTAGCTCACTTTCATGCCCAGCAAGTTGCTGTTGGCTGGGGATCTGTCTCAGTTCCTTGTTCTGTGGACTTTTCCATGAGACTGCTTGAGTGTGTCCTCATGGCAGGGCAGCTGGCTTCCCTCAAAGTGAGTGATTAGAGAGGGAGAGAGAGAACGTGCGCACAAACCAGCCCAAGAAGGAACCACGGTGCCTTATAAGCTAGATTTGGGAGTTACTAAGTCCATCTCACTCCCAAGGGGCAGGGAATTAGACTCTACCTTTTGAGAGAGAGGTATGAAAATTATGGACATAAAGATCTATGGAAGGACCATAGATCTTTACTGCTGGGCTGATGCCTTGATATTAATTACTTTAGTATAAAGTTTGTTTTGCTATGTCCTGAGATTTTGGCTTAGTATATAGCCGGGTTCTGGCTGTGACACCATGGAGGTTCTTAAACAGGAAAAGATGTTGGTATCTCTCCCAGCTCTCCAGGTCACCCATCTGTTTACAATTTTATTAGCCACAGCAAATGTCAGCTGTATTTTTATTAAAAACAGTGTAATACCTGGCTTTCATCTTCCACAGAATTTCATTTTTCATAAAGCCTAACTCCTTGTGAGCAAAATTTTTTCCTTGCAAACTCTATTCCATTCTGTGTCTTGCATTATCATTTGATTTGCCAATTTAGTTCTGATTATATAACTTCTATTTTTTTAATAATTTGGATTTTATTTTTATTATTTATTTATTTTAAACTTTTTTATTGATTATGCCATTCTATTCCCCCCCCGTTCCCCTCCACCCTGTATACCCCTCCCCCACCATTCCCCCCCTTTAGTTCATGAACACGTGTCTCAAATTCTTTAGATTCTGTATTTCCCCTACTATTCTTACCCTCCCCCCATCTATTTTCTATCTACTGTCTATGCTACTTATTTTCTGTACCTTCTTCCCCCTTCTTCTCCCACTCCCCTGTTGCTAATCCTCCACGTGATCTTCATTTCTGTGGTTCACTCCTGATCTAGCTGTCCTCTTGCTTTTGTTTTAGGTGTGGTTGTTGATAACTGTGAATTTGCTGTCCTTTCACTGTTAATCTTTTTTATCTTCTTTTTCTTAGGTAAGTCCCTTATAACATTTCATAAATAAGGGCTTGGTGATGATGAACTCCTTGAATTTGGTCTTATCTGAGAAGCACTTTATCTGTCCTTCCATTCTAAATGAAAACTTTGCTGGATAGAGCAATCTTGGTTGTAGGTCTTTGGTTTTCATGACTGGAATACCTCTTTCCAGCCCCTTCTTGCCTATAAGGTATCTTTTGAGAAATCAGCTGACAGTCTGATGGGAACTCCTTTGTAGGTGACTGTCCCCTTATCTCTTACTGCTTCTAGGATTCTCTCCTTCATTTTAATCTTGGCTAATGTAATGATGATGTGCCTTGGTTTATTCCTTCTCAGATCCAACTTCTTTGGGACTCTCTGAGCTTCCTGGATTTCCTGGAAGTCTATTTCCTCTGCCAGAATGGGGAAGTTGTCTTTTATTACTTGTTCAAATAAGGTTTCCACTCGTGACTGTTCCTCTTCCCCTTCTGGTACCCCTATAATTCAAATATTGGAACGTTTAAAGATGTCCTGGAGGTTCTTAAGCCTCTCCTCATTTTTTTGAATTCTTGTTTCTTCATTCTTTTCTGTTTGGTCATTTTTCCTTCCTTCCGGTCTACTCCCTTGATTTGAGTCCCAGTCTCCTTTCCATTACTATTGGTTTCCTGTGCATTACCATTCATTTCAATTAGTTTAGCTTTCATATGTTTCTCTAATTTGTGACTAAAATCAACCAGTTCTGTGAGCATCCTGATCACCAGTGTTTTGAACTGTGCATCTGAAAGTTTGGCTATTTCTTGGTTGCTTAGAGTTATGGGCTCTGGGGCTCTGAGTTGTTTTTGAGCCATTTTTGGTCTGTTCGCGCTGTTAAGTATGAGGAGCGGAGCCTTAGTTGTTTACCAGGGCGGGTCCACCCTGGTCGCTGGTTTGTGACGCTGTATGGTGGGGGCGGGGTCAGAGAGGGAGCAGTGGCGGTCCTCTCTGCTAGCCCAGTCCATCCCACCACTCGCCCCGGCCTGTTTATCCAATCGGAATTGTGCGAGCCTGCTGCCCCGCGCCGGGTGGTCTCAATGCTCGCCTCTTCACTGGTTTATCTACACGCAAATGTGTGACCTACCGCAGACAGCCAGCCGCCCCTCTTCCCTGTGTGTGCCCATAGCTAGCCCACACCTGGGATCTGCGCCTTCAACTGCTTGCGCACCACCAGGTCAGGGATCTTTTTGGTCAACCTGCTCCGCTGCTGACTTCACCCCTCTTACCAGTTTAGCTGAGCATTTCAGTTTTTTCCGGACTCCGTATTGTCGATTTTCTGTGTGGTTTGGTTGTGCTTATAGTTGTTCTTAGATTTTGTTGTGCGCAGACGCAAGGTGTTTCCACCTACGCCTCCATCTTGGCGGAAGTCAAGATTATGTAACTTCTGTTATTCATAAACATAATGCTAAAGAGATGCTATTTCTCCAGCTCTTTGTTTTGCTTTCTTTTGTGGTACTAGGAAATGGAGTAGCCTTGTTTTAATACGCAAAGTAAACACAAATTACATTTCAAAGGTTTGATGGAAGACCATACAAATTGAATCTAGATTCCATGATCAAGATCAGTCTTAAAAGTAAAGTTTGGGGTTATTCTCAAGCATATGGACCTGAGAAAAGCGACAGGGGACATGCTGAAATCAGAAACGAGAGTCAAGAATCTTTCTCTTACACTATTCAAATAATAATTTTGAATAAAATTCCTTTGGACCTACCAAATTAGCTTTAAATTAATTTTTCTTCAGCTTTTTCTTAAGGCAGAAAATCCTTCATTCCGTTCCTCCTGTGCCTTTATTTGTTTTATAAACAGTAGTAGGTATTGTTTCAGCAGCTTGTCTCCTAAATACAGCTTCCTATCATCAGAACAAGGTAAAGGTTTTGTTCTTATTTCTTTGAGGACAGATAATGAATGTTGGCTTAGGTGCATACCGTCATCTTGTTCTTGGTAAACTGTCTCAGATCACTTATTACTTTAGATCACATTCAGCAGTCGAACTCAATCCTAATGTCTCCTTGTTCTTACCCAGCAATGAATATTAAACTTGAGTTCTGTGTTGCAGAGTTGACGGAAGTACCACTCATAATACTGGCTTTGGGATAATACATACCGTAAACATCAAGGAATTAAGAACAAGGATAAAGACATAGATCACATAGCATTTCAGGGTGTTTTGGACAGAGTTTAGGGCCTTTTAAAAATCTTACTTGACATGAATGCTTGTCTGATACTATTTTTCTCTTTTGATGTTGCGTTCCTCTTAATTTCATTATGCTGTATCTACCCTGCTTAACTGGTGAGAATTTCAAGAAGGAATAGTTCGAAACTTTCATAAATTTATTCTTGCACACCTCCTTCCCCACTGTGGACTTTGGCTAGGGCTCCTTACTTGTATGGTTTTGCAGGAATGAAAGAATTACAAGTCTTACGCATATGAATCTTTTTTATTTTTAGTCTTGTTTTTTGAAAAATAAGTACAGAAACAAGAATTTGTAGGAAATATACTATTTAGCAATCTTTTGGAAAGGAAGGACAGTTTTTATAATATAACCGGGTCAATGTTATGTTAAGAATGATGATTGACAGAAATACAGTAACACCATTGATTCCATCTCCCATGTCAGTCTCAATGAAACTATAGTTATGATAAGGATCTATCTACTTAGGCATCATACATGTTGAAAGCTTATACACTCTACAGCTGTAGTAAGCAAATTATTTCATGAAATTGGGAGTATTTCAGATTTTGCAATTTAAAATATACAAAAGAACCTTAAGATAATTTTTTTGAGAGGAGTAGTGTGGGTGTATAAGTTTTATATTTTTTTAATAATTCTATTTTTTATAGACTTTCTTTTTATTTTATTTTTTTAGAGAGGGGGCAAGGGAGGGAGAAAGAACGGGAGAGAAACATCGATGTGTAAAAGATACACTCACCCAAACTGGGGATCTGGCCTATAACCCAGGCATATACCCTGACTTGAATCAAACCAGCGACCTTTCGGTTCTCAGGCTTGCACTCAACTACTGAACCACATCAGCCAGGGCTGTGCATAAGTCTTAAACACTATTCTTTATTAAATGCTTAGAGAGTTTTGACTGACCATTGATGAATAATCCTGCCAACAGAAGTTTTCAAAAACCATTTTTGCTAAATGTTAATTTGCAACTACAATATCTGTCGTCATTTCCTTAGATCACAAGAACTGCCAACACACCTTGTAGAAAGCTCTGGGAAACAACTCTGTTCAGGATTTTTCTGTATTTTGTTTTCCCCCGTTTTGTTTGGTCACTTAAAATATCTGTGAAAATAGAATCCATATACTCAAGCAGTAGATCTATAAATAGTATGCCTTTAAGAATAAAATCAGACTTCCACCAAGATGGAGGCGTAGGTGGAAGCACTGCACCTTCTCACACAACTAAGTTTAAAAACAACAAAGTTTTAGCAGCAAAAACGCAGCCAAACCACAGAAAATTGAACTATTGGAAGTCTGACAACAATGAATCCTTCAGCCAAACCAGTAAGAGGGGCAGAGCCAGCAGCAGAGCGGGGTCGGGCAGGAAAGATCCATCAGACAGACCCGGGTGCATGACCCAGGCGCGTCAGCAGCCGTGGGTGGATCCCAGGTGTGGAGAAGCGGGCGGACCCACTGAGGGTGCAAGGTGGTGGACCCTCTGGGGACTAATCACGGTCACACATTCGCGTGCAGATAAACCAGTGAAGGAGCTAGCAGTGAGACGGACCACACAGGCCCCAGCGGCAGTAAGCGGCAGAGGGGACTGCCATTGTCCTTCTTGACCGCACCCCCACATATAGCGTCACAAACCAGTGACCTGGGTGGCCCCGCCCTGGTAAACAACTGAGGCTTCGCTCCTGATACGTAACAGGCACAAACAGATCAAAACATGGCCCAAGAGCAACTGAGAGCCCCAGAGCCGATAAATCTAAGCAACCAAGAAATAGCCAAACTTTCAGATGCACAGTTCAAAACACTGGTGATCAGGATGCTCACAGAACTGGTTGACTTTAGTCACAAATTAGAGGAACATATGAAGGCTAAACTAACTGAAATGAATGGAAATGCACAGGAAACCAATAGTAATGGAAAGGAGACTGGGACTCAAATCAAGGGAGTGGACCAGAAGGAAGAAACAACCAAACATAAAAGAATGAAGAAACAAGAATTCAAAAAAATGAGGAGAGTCTTAGGAACCTCCAGGACATCTTTAAATGCTCCAACATCCGAATTATAGGGGTACCAGAAGGGGAAGAGGAACAGCCACAAGTGGAAAACTTATTTGAACAAATAATGAAGAACTTCCCTAATCTGGCAAAGGCAGTAGACTTCCAGGAAATCCAGGAAGCTCAGAGTCCCAAAGAAGCTGGACCCAAGAAGAAACACACCAAGGCACATCATCATTATATTAGCCAGGATTAAAATGAAGGAGAGAATTCTAGAAGAAGCAAGAGGTAAGGGGACAGTCATCTACAAAGGAGTTCCCATCAGACTGTCAGCTGATTTCTCAAAAGAGATCTTACAGGCAAGAATGGGCTGGAAAGAAGTATTCCAAGTTAGGAAATCCAAAGACCTACATCCAAGATTGCTCTATCCAGCAAAGCTTTCATTTAGAGTGGAAGGACAGATATTCTCAGATAAGGTCAAGTTCAAGGAGTTCATCATCACCAAGCCCTTATTATATGAAATGTTAAAGGGACTTACCTAAGAAAAAGAATAAAAAAGCTGAACAGTGAAAGGACAGCAAAATCACAGTTATTAAGAACCACACCTAAAACAGAAGCAAATTAAGAGGACAGCTAGATCAGGAGCAGAACCATAGAAATGAAGATCACATGGAGGGTTAGCAACTGGGGAGTGGGAGAAGGAGAAGCGGGGAGAAGGTACAGAAAATAAGTAGCATAGATGGTAGGTAGAAAATAGATAGGGGGGAGGGCAAGAATAGTAGGGGAAATATAGAACCTGAGACACGTGGTCATAAACTAAAGGGGGGGAATGGTGGGGGAGGGGTGTGCAGGGTGGAGGGGAATGAAGGGGGTAATGGAACAACTGTAATGGCATAATTAATAAAATATATTTTTAAAATTTAAAAAAAAGAACAAAAGCAAAAAAATCAATTTCTAAGTAATGACCTAATTTTAGCATGAGTGGGTTTTTTTGTTTGTTTTTTAATTTTAAACAAGACATGAAGAGCAAAGTGTAGACCTTCTTTAAATGGGTAAGTCTGTAACTGAGGGAAAGACATCTGTGTGTTTCCTGTGCTATACTGTGGTAAGAAGTATGCTGTTGTGGTGCCTGTCATTGGCCCTACTTATTTTCACTTAAGACTTTTACATGGAGCCAAAAAACTGTACAAAAGCCTGACTTCACTTCTGTGTGCATATTGTGGTGCTGGCAGCTAGATGCATATAGCTGCCAGTGCCTACAGTGTAACGAGACATTCAAGAGCATGAGGCAAGGACAATAGAATGGCAAAAGCTGTGACCACATTATAACCAGGTCACATCTCTTACAGTGTGACATTCTGTTTCTTTTTTTTCTTTTTTTCTTTTTCTTTCTTTCTCTTTCTTTCTTTCTTTCTTTCTTTCTTTCTTTCTTTCTTTCTTTCTTTCTTCCTTCCTTCCTTCCTTCCTTCCTTCCTTCCTTCCTTCCTTCCTTCCTTCCTTCCTTCCTTCCTTCCTTCCTTCCTTCCTTCTTTCCTTCTTTATTTCTTTATTTGTTTTAGGTCAAACTAAGTAACAAAGTGTGAACCGTCTTTTCTGTCCTATCCCCTCAAGCATCCTACACAGTTGTGGTGTTTAAGGTGTCCTTTGTGTTCTTTATTACACATTGAATTATTCTGTGCCCAGCCATGTCTGGCAGTTCATGTCATTTATGTGAAGGAAATGTGGGTAGTGTGGTGCCAAGGACTATTTGTACTAGGCTTGATAGAACCAATGTTAAGAGAAAATGATCTAGAACAAGATAGATTGAGTAAAATATGCTAGAGGTACTCATGGTTTCTCTAAAGTTAAGGCTACATATGTGAACATTTTGAGCCAGTGAATTTTTTTTTTTAATCTGGAATCAGAAAGCTATAAATCACCTTGACTTAGTAACTTCCAGTGAGACTGCCATCTTAACATAGATCATGTAAGATGAGGGAACATGTTCTAATTTGGTAACGACCATGTCTGGAAAGGCAGGGCTTTTTCCACAAAGGTATCACCAGTGACATACTGTGTTAAAAGGACTTCCTACAGTGAAAGTTGTAACCCTTTTTTAATAACTATAATGTTGATGAGAAAATGATTGAAGGAAATATTTATTATTTCATTTTACCTTTATACACTAGGAGTGAAGTTAAAGGAAAAAAAAAAGGCTTTTGCTCTGACTGGCTTGGCTCAGTTGGTTGCCTGTGGTCCCACAAAATGAAGATCCACCGGTTTGATTCCCAGTCAGGGCACAGGCCTGGGTTGTAGGCCAGGTCCATGGCTGGGGACACGGGAGAGGCAGCCGATGGATGTTTCTCTCACACGTCAGTGAACACACACTCTCTCTCTCTTTCTCCCTCCCTTCTCCTCTCTCTAAAAATAAATAAAGCCCTGACTGGTGTGGCTCAGTGGATTGAGTGCTGGTCTGCAAACTGAAGGGTTGCCAGTTCAATTCCTGGTCAGGACATATGCCTGGGTTGTGTGTGGGCTGGGTGGCCAGTTGTGGGTATGTGAGAGGCAACCGGTGGATGTATTTCTCACACATCAATGTTTCTCTCCTCTCTTTCTTCTTTCCCTTCTCTCTAAAAATAAATAAAATCTTTAAAAAATAGTAATAAAATAAATAAATAAATAAAAATAAAATCTTAAAGAAGAAAAATTTTTTAAAAAGGCTTCTGTTGGTTTTTGCCATTTGAGAATACCTAAAATGAGGGTAGCTTGAAGAGACTTCCAACAGATGGTTTAATTATTTTTCTTTAGAAGTTAGTAAAGAATTAATAGTCTTTATGTCGGTTACTGCTGCTATCTCGGCCTGAGCACCAGTGTATGTCCCAACTCACAGCCCTGTACTACTGCTAGTACTGTCATGAGCAGTGGTTGCTGGACTCGTATATCATCTCTTCTTTCTACCCTCAGGAGGGTCATGAGGAGCTACTGCTGATAATCAGAAATGTAGTTTAAGAAAACAAGAAAATTGGCTACTTTTTAAACTTTTATTTGTGCACCATTGCTAGAGTTTTTAAGTTTCCTTGCTATTCAGTATTAGAAGAGTTGGGTGACACCCTGTCTAACAGTCTTCATCCTCATCCTCACACCAGGCATCTGGATGGTAATGGACATAAATACATAGAGAAAAGGATGGATTTCAATTTACTGGATTGGCCAAAAAGTTTGTTTAGTTTCTTCCATACAACGGTTCTAGTAGTGCTTACTTGTCTTTAACATGATTCGAAACAATTTTTTTAGATTATATTGTGACAGCTGTAATATTAGCGTGCATTTAAAATTTTTTTATCAAAGTTGGTGAATTCTTGTGCAGCCATTTTAATATCGAAGATGGAAAAGATATACAATGTATTTGGCATATTATGCTTTATTTCAAGAAAGGTAAAAACACAACAGAAACACAAAAAAAGATTTGTGCAGTGTATGGAGACAGTCCTGTGATTGATCGAATGTGTCAAAAGTGGTTTGCGAAGTTTCTTGGTACTATTGACACTGTGGCCAAAGAATGTTTTTCTGTGGAGCTATCTTACGCTATGGAAGATGTTTAGTAGCACCCCTGGGCTCTACCCACTAGAAGCCAGTGACAGGAGATAGCTGACATACTCAAAATATCCAAATCAAAGTTATTGGTGAAAATGAAAATGTGTCTTTTATTTTACAGAAAAAACTAAACAGACTTTTTCGCCAACCCAATAGATACTAACCAGTATAAACATGAGTACAGATAATGTTGAAAAACTCTATCAGAAGCTTAAAGTTTTTTTTGTGGGTAGTAACAAGCATCTCAATATCTAGAGAAAAAGGTCAAGCACGATAAAGCTACACGGACCCACCATTGTCATGAAGTGTCATAAAGATTTGCCTACAGTGTGTTTAGAGACCACTGAAGACAGTTCAGCTCTACTGAAAACAGTTAAAGCCTTTCATTTTGTTCATGACCATTATTTAGAAGATGCTGATTGTTTCATGGAAGCAGATTATGATACACATGTCCTGTTAAGACAGCTTGAGGTAGCTTCTCTCAAATTATGATCCTCAGGGACTCATTTACTTTGGGAGAAGATATGTAGTGAATAAAGAAGCCTTGAAGATATTTGTTACTGTAAGTTTTTGGTACTACAATTATAATTATTATTTTTCTGCAGAGGATGCTGATTACTGTTCATCTTGCAGTTTGTTTCTTTGACTTTACAACATGTATAAATTTGACTACATTGTGTATTATCTTCCTCTACATGGTTATTTATCAAACTGTCTTATTTAAGAAATCAGTAAAACAGAAATAATCATGAATGAAGATCCAACAATAAAATGTCTAATACTGAAGAAAGACCTGCACCTGCGATATAGATCACCATAATCCCACTGACAAATTCTTTGAATGTTAATATTCCATGCTTTAAATATTTCATATGAATGGCTGAAAACCGAAGTTTTGACATAAGCTGTGGAGTCTTTGAAAATGTATTTTTGAGGTACTTTTTTTTTATTAATTTTATTTAGTTATTTTTCAAGTACAGTTTTTTTTTTGTCTATTTCTCCCATCCCAGCCTCCCCCGCCCCTGAAAATGTATTTTTGATACAGTAATGTAAATGAAGAATTTTTTTTTTGAGTGGTGGTCAGGTAGAGGAATGAAAGAGATACTGTTTCCTCTTCCTGACTGCTTGTATTGATGTCACTGTATAAATAAAACAGCTAACCTTGCTAGAACTACACTGCACTATGTTAATACACCTATGTGAAGCTAAACAGACTTGCCTTAAAGAACAACTTAGAAGAAATATTGTTGGTAATTGCTTTTTACTGAAGACATGAGTTTGCATCCATGAATATAACAAATGAACCAAACTTCCTCCCCACATACGTACCACCGGACTCTCTATAAAGTATCCAGCCATGTATTATGAAAAATAGAGATATTTATTGAAGAAGATACAAGAAACATTGTTCATGGGACAATGATACCTCAGACCCCTTTAAAGTAGCACCTTGGGACCTCACAGTTCTTCCAGTTGCTATCAGCTGCCCCATTGTATTTTCCTGAATCTCATCAGTGGTCTGAAATCTCTTTCCTTTCAAAGGTGATTTTAGTTTTGGGAAAAGCCAGAAGTCACAGGGCACCAAATCTGGGCTGTGGCGGGGGCTAGTCACCTGGGTGATTTGATATTTCACAAAAAAAACTTCTGCAGGAGAAATGATGCATGAATGGTGTGTTGTTGTAATAAAACTGCCAATCACCTGTTGTCCATAGCTGCAACCTTCTGAATCATCTGAATAGGTTCTTCAGAGGAATGTTCATACTTAACACAAAATTTGATGCAGATTCATTGCTGTACTTGCTTAGTCATTTTGAATGTTATGGCCACACAGTGCACACGCTCACTCAGTGGCTTCTACCGCCCCCACTGACTAGTACAGTGAAGTCCTCATTGTTCAGGTACCCACATTCCTATCCAGTCTCCTTGGCTGATAAGTTACATCATTATCACACAAACTGTACTTATTGTATTAATGGCTGGACTTTTTTCTGGATAGACCTTGTACATAGTATTCTGTCTAATGAAGGTTTTGCTATTGCCATTTATAATTAACAGTATCTCTTCCACAAAAAGGTAGGAGTGATGCTTGGTTAGGGTACATTAATATAAAACCACATTTTGAAATTAGTATGGATTTTGTCTACAGTATAAGTTGGGTTCTAAATAGTGTTTATTAGAATAATAATATTTGCTAGGAAGAATGTCTTTAAATTAGATGTTTATTTAATATGTGATATTTCCCCTGTTTTGATTACATTAAACATAATTATCAATGGCACTAATCTGACTTTTTGTTTTATAGTTTCTGGTTTTCAGCAGCCACTGTAAAGCAGTGAGTGGCTACTCAGACCAGGTCATCCATCAGCGGAGATCAGCTACCTCCTCACTTCGCTGCTGCCTGCTCACTGAGCTGCCATCTTTTTTATGTGTGGCCAGTCCACGAGTAAGTGCCATGGGAGGGAATAAACAAAATACATGGTATTTTAAAAATACTAATTTCAGGAGATCCATTTCTTAACTGTTTTAAGTTATTTGGATCTTGAGAAACATACAAATCCTTAATATTTAGAAAGAGCATGCACACTACGGTCCTGGCTGACCCAGGACAGCACTCCTCACTGTGGACTGTGTTGCTTTGAGAATGATTGTGTGGTAGGTAGGAGTGGGGTTTTTTTTCTCTGACCTTGTCTCTCTCCTTAGTTTCTCTCATTTAGTCAGGGGCTCTAATCTACCATGGCAGCAAGCCATCTGTCAGGTGGATTAACACCCAACAAAGAGTCCACGGATAGGGGACTCTTTGAAAAGGAGAGGGAATCATTTGTCACTTGCATTGACGCTTTTGAGGGGTTTTCAGAGGAGGGGGCTGGATTGGCAGGGAGATTTGATCTGGACTTGTCACTTCAGTACAGTCCCCAAATAACAAAAGGAAATGTGACACTCTGTCATCAAGAAATTTCTTAGTCTGGTATTCCCTCACTTTCCTCAGCAGTTCTGCTTGGACTGTGGTTCACTAGTATGTTTCCCCTGAAAAGTGACTGTTGCGCATTCAGCAGTTGTAGTCTTATTTGTAGATGGGAGGAGGTAGTTACTATTAGAGTTTCAAATGTGGGCAGTTGTTGGGTTCTTCCTATACCCTGCTTATCAAAACAGGGCACCCTGGTGATTGTTGACAGCATTATTGCCAGGGTTGCCCTTGGCATGCTGTGGTGGTTTACTTTACTTAACATCTCTTTTAAGTCCTTATTGATCAGTGCCAGAAGAATTTCTGCCACCCTCAAAGAAATACATGATGGGAAGAGAGACATAGTAGAAAAGTGGCCAGACTCTGTGGGTCAAGCAAAGTTCAAGTTTCTGTCTTTTCCATCTTGTTTCCTTTTGCTTTAAGGGGCAACTTTCAGTTAACCAGAAGACTCTTAAGAGGCTGATATTTCTTACCTTTCTGTGTGTTTTTTGTTTATTTTCTCCACTTATCCTAGCAAGTTGACTGTTTTCCTAGTTCCATTTAAAGAAGGTAGAGCCTTTTGAATCTTCCTTAGTTATATTTTTCTACCATTATTTATATCACCTCGTATCCTCACTTTATTAAGTTATCAAAGATCAGAATTGGCAGAGGGTCCAAAGGAAGATGATGAATGAGAATGAGATGATGGCATTGAGTCCCATTGACTCTGGCCTTCCTAGACTTCTTCCTGCTAGTCCTCTGTTGCATGAATGTGATTCCCTTGCCACTGTCATCTTCATTTGATTTATATTGACTGTCCAGAATTTAGATTTTACATGTTTCCAATTCTTCCAAAGCATTCTTGGTCTTTGAAGCTGAAGCTGATGCAGAGAAACTCACTTTTTTAAGAAACATCTAAAACCAAGTGCTTCTATGGAAAGTAGCGTTGAGGCTTCATAATTGTGTGGTTTGTTTCCTTCTCAGTCTCCATACTAAAAGGCCTGATAAAAGGAAGTCTGGATTTTTAGAGCAATATATCAGGGTATTTTTACTTCTTATATTTCCAGTGTTTTATAGAGCCAGTGAAAAGTGAACTCCTTGAACTGTAATGGCATTGATGGACATAACAATTTTGATTTGTACCATCCCGAGCTCTAGAGCCAACCACTGTGAAGAACAGCCCCCCTCTCCAAACATATTTGCACATGGACACCCCAACTGTACTTCAGAGTATTGTTTTCTGAGGAGCTAGAAGTCTAAACTGTCTTGTGCGGTGCTGCTGTTTCCCTAAAGAACCATAAACAGCAGCTCGAAGAAGACTGTCATAGTGTAGAAAGATGTGGTGGCAGTCGGGGAGTAGGACAGAGCTTTTATCATTTGACTGGAGTGCTGCTTTCCAGCGCCCTACTTGGCCTTTCCTCTGTTACTTATTTGTAGGGTTTCTTCATGTAACATGTGCCAGACCTGAAAATGGGAGTAATTACATGATGGTTTTGAGGACAAGAAAAAGAGTTTTAAACATGTGAATATTTTATGTGCATATACACAAATTCTTAATCTTTCAGATCAGGCCTGGGATATGAATAAGTCGACATTTCATGAAATACCTTAATTATATTGATTTCTCACCCATCTTGATGGAAAGAAACTGATTTCCTTTTGAGGCCTCAACCTTGGCCTTGAGTTGAGACAAATTAATTTTCCTGGCACATGCTGTGAAAACTTTAGGGTCAGTTCAGGAAGAACTGTGCCATTAAGGAAGAAATTGTGGCAGCTCTTTTCTCATTAGCTGAGAAATAATTCAGCAGGGGTCATAAACTAAGACCCTGGAATCCATCTTAGAAAAAATGTAGCGCTTGGAGCGGTCACGCTTCCTAGAGTTAGAGCAGGAATGCACATGTCCTCAGGAAGGACGCTCTCAATGCTTGTGGAGGCAGCCTCTGAAGATACCATAGTTTGGAAAGTTAATGAAGCAAGAAACAGGTTAGCTTATGTGGCTGATGGGAGGGTACATTTCAGTTCGCGGGGAGGAGAAAATGGTGGGTCATGCTTCATCTCTCCCTGTTTCTGAGCAATCAGGAAGGCCACTTGGGTGGATGCCGTCTAGGATAGAGCGGACTTGGAAAGTAGGATTTAAGTAGAAATGGACTTGTTTGTCCCCTTCAGGGCCCCATGAGTTTGCTGCTTACGTATTTACAACATGACTTTCTATGATTCTGCATATATCTTGATCCAGGACTCCTGCCAAAGAAGCTTATCAAAACATTAAAAAATATTTCACTAAGAACTGTGCCTTGCAATCCTCCCAGTTTCAGTCCTGAACTTGGAAGGATATCAGCAAAATGGAAATTGGAAAATAGGTTAAAGTTTACACCTGGAAAAATTTGGTTTGTTTTTAAACTACTAAAACTTTCTAGAACTGAGTCCCAAGCAAGGGAAACATTCTCCTCTGCATCACTGTTTACCCTATTCCTTCAGGCTGTTTCTACCTTTAAATTTTTCATCTTGAGACTGTGGGCCCAAAGTCTTTCTTTTTTTTTAAATATCTTATTTATTTATTTTTAGAGAGAGGGGAAGGGAAGGGGAAAGAGAGGGAGAGAAACGTCAATGTGTGGTTCCCTCTCATGTGTCCCCTTTTTTGGGACCTGACCTGCAACCCAAGCATGTGCCCTGACTGGGAATCGAACCAGCGACCCTTTGCTTCACAGGCCCGTGCTCAGTCCACTGAGCTACACCAGCCAGGGCTAAAGTCTTTATGTATAATTCCAATATAAGTTCTGCTGCTCTACAAAAAAAATAAAATAAAACCCACAAAGGATTTATCTTTGTAAAGTGGCCAGTATTAGTCTCTCGCAGATTATGCTCTACTCATCCAAGAGTGTGTGTGTTATTTGAGATATATAGAATTGGTACTACTTCTGTAGTCCAGACTGCTGTTTCCTTAACCATTTTTATGGAATTAGCAGTAGTCATTTGTGAGGTTCTGGGACTTACACCCTAGATCAGGGATCCCCAGCCCACGCACGGCCTGTTAGGAACTGGACCACAAAGCAGGAAGTGAGTGTCAAGCAAGCAAGTGAAGCTTCATTTGCATTACCATCTGGGCTCCACCTCCTTTCTCTCCCTCCACCCCTGCACCTGTCGGTGGAAAAATAGTCTTCCACAAAACCAGTCCCCGGTGCCAAAAAGGTTAGGGACCCCTGCCCTAGATGGTAGGTGTCTACTCTGATTCAGTATCTGCTGGGCCACTGCCAGAACAAACCAGAGCAGATAGAGACCAAATTTTTATCCACCTGCTTTGCATTTCTGTGTTTATTTGCCTATGCTCAACTTTCAGTGGGAAAAATTAATAACTGGGAAACAAGAGGACAAACTTCTTTTGGAGAGAGTAGAGGAGATATGAGATTACCAGAACCTTCTACTAGTACAGTCTGGTTAAACCAATTTCTGTGTGAGCCTGTCTGGGTTTTGGAGCTCTAGGGGCCCAGCTTGCTGTTTCTCTCTGTAGTTTTGCCATCTGGACGATAGATGGCACTATACCCTAGCCAATTCAGATCAGCTTCCTCTGCGATCCGAGTAGTATACATAGTCTGTGGTTATTAGTAAATGATGCTCTTTCTCTGGTGTTGGTATCCTCTGGTCCCCAGCAGAGGTACCTTGCAGCTCCATAGTAAGCTAGCTGACTGTTTATGTATCCATGGCAGCATTTTCAAGGCTCAGTCTAAGATGCTGGGGTGCTTGTTAAACCTAGTTCTGTTGGCTCCTCCCATCTGAATACACAGCTGCTTATTAGAATGGGAATAGACCAGAGATAGCTAAAGAAGGATAAAATCTAGGTTTCTGAATGGAAAGGAGCCTGCTGTTCTATAGGGGGGCAGCATTTGAGTGCTGCTGCAACTAGTGGTGAGGTAAGATGTGTGTAGCCTCTCCCCTAACCAAGAAATGAATCTACTACTTCTGGCAGTTGTTCCCCCACCCCTTCCATCAGCTTATGGCTTGAAAGAAAGATTCTCTTATTTTCTGAAAGGTTTGTCAGTCAGCAGCCCAGTTAGAGAAAAGGAGAAAGAAGTGTTGATAAATATGGGAGCTTTGCCACAAAATCATTAAAGATAACTTCAAATACACCAAGCCAATACTCTATAGTTCTTAATGATGACTAAACTAGCTCCAATTCCCTTTTTGGCCTCACCAACTTATGTATGGCAAATATAACTTTGCCAAAAGCAACATCCAGCAGCGATGGAAGGTTCAAAGCCTATATATATATGATTTCTGACCTGGTGTCCCGGTTTATCTGTAAATTCACAGTACTCTTTAGATTTGTCAT
This sequence comes from Artibeus jamaicensis, assembly GCF_021234435.1. Classification (NCBI taxonomy): domain Eukaryota; kingdom Metazoa; phylum Chordata; class Mammalia; order Chiroptera; family Phyllostomidae; genus Artibeus; species Artibeus jamaicensis. The sequence continues at coordinate 7,422,910 of NW_026521221.1, read as the reverse complement.
AGGTTCATATTATAATAGGTTGGCTTTTTACCTGGGAAGGCTCTCACTAAATCAGTTATTAGGGAGAGGTTAGTTTGTTAGAACAGGGAAGGTAAACTACTAGCCAAAGAATTGTCCACATTAGTCTTATTTCAAAGTTGAGGTTCCCAAAAGACTTAGTGGGTGTGGAAAATGTGAAAGAAAGAATCATCTCATTTGACTCTGACTGCAGGTCACCGCAGTGCCATTGGATTCCTACTGCAATGACCGAAGTGCAGAGTATGAGCGGCGAGTGCTTAAGGAAGGAGGGAGTCTGGCAGCCAAGCAGTGTTTGTTGAACGGGGCCCCTGAACTGGCAGCAGACTGGCTAAATCGACAATCCCAGTTCTTCCCGGAGCCAGCTGGAGGACTGTGGAGCATTATGCCTCAGAATGGCTGGTCTTTCATCAGGATTCCAGGTGAGTCCTCTGTCCTCTTGAAATACGTTTCCAGCTTTGGCAAAGGGAAAACCAGGGAGATGTTCCACATGGTGGTTTTAGATATTTGGAATTCAAAGTTTTGAGGTTTCTATTTCCTCTTCTGCCCTTAGTAACTTATAGATAAGTGTATTTAAGTACTTTGTGACTTGAGTAGAGAGAAATGTGTTTTAGATTTGTGCTTAAATACTCTCTTTTTGATAAGCGTACAGATGAGAAAGGAATGCCACTGTTACAAAAAGGGGAGGAGGTAGAAATAAACGAGGTAGGACAGACTCCAGGTCAAGTGAGTAGTTGTCTTGTGACATTACCACTGGGATGAATGAGAATGTCGTCACTCACAGAAAGCCTAGCCCAAGTAGCATAAATAGTGTCCTACACAAAGCACTAGAGATCTGAATGATAACCAGAAGGAAAACGGTGTGGTTTGTGCCAAAATGCTAGCAGATTCCCAGACCTCTGGGGTCATGGACGTGGGTTGGAAGGGAACTAGATTTTCATCTTTGCTTTAGTGAAACTACTTTTTTTTTTTAAAGATTTTATTTATTTATTTTTTAGAGAGAGAGGGGAAGGGAAGGAGAGAGGGAGAGAAACATGGATATGAGAGAGATACATCGATCAGTTGCCTCTCATACTCTCCTGACTGGGGACCTGGCCCAAAACCCAGGCACGTGCTGTGACTGGGAATTGAATCAGCGACCTTTTGGTTCACAGGCCAGCATTCAGTCCACTGAGCCACACCAATCAAAGCATTGAGACTACTTTTAAGGAAATTGAGCACAGGGTTCATAAGCTCATGTTCTTTGCTTACACATGGCAAACTGGAGCAGCAGCTTAGAGCTGCCATGTAAGTTTTGGTTGTCCACATTCTCTAATACTTTGGTTGTATTCATCTTACTAGCATGTGTGGGAAGTAAACAAGAGGTAAGTATTCAAAAGAGAGAATCTGGTTTCTAAGAGATAACTGGATTCAGGGTTTAAGGCCTGGTTTTTCCATTTTAATGTTAACTTTGTCAGGTGTCAGGAAACTTGGGGTCAATCTGCTGTAGTAGCGTTGAGGACACTTTGAACTAGAAGATAGCATTTTGGGTATATGAGAACAGTATTGTAAATGGCCTCATAGCTTACTTAGAACATGTAAAAGTGATGTGTGAAGGTGTAGTGGTGGAAAATAAGTGGAAACCCAGAGTGTAAAGAATGTCTGAATTCTGGTGGGAATAGAGGGATAGCGTGGTATGGAAACCACAGAATCCCAGGCAGAAGATGAACACAGGTATAGAAAGAAGCAAAACAACACCTTATTTATTGTTTCTCCCTTCTTCATTCTGGCTGCTTAGTTCCCAGTACAGGAGTAGAAGGCTTATTGCTGGCGCTGTGGGAATCTCTTGTGGCTTTTCCTGTTCTTTGAAAGAAAAATGGACCTTGTTTAAATAGCAGGAAGTGTCTGAGTTCTTTTCGCATCGATAAAAAGCACCAGCCTCACTCGCTGTTTACTGTGAGAACCAACCAGCTCCTCACTGACCCTATTGTGCTCTGTAGACTGGCTGGGGCAGGGCAGGGAGGGCACTGGAACCTATATTTTATCTTTTTTTCTGTACTTTTACATTTTCTGTGTCCCTGGGAAGGTTTGGTTCCATTAAATTTCTTGAGAGATTAATGAAAATCTGGATTTCAAACATTGAATGTGTCGCCGTGTTTCACTGGAAGAAGGATCTACAATGCCTTCTAAAGTCTAGTCTCCCCTCCTTGGTATAGAGGAGATATTATTCAGTGTTACTCTGATTATACTGCTGTAGGATACATTTCATCTCTGAGCAGGACCTTACACTGTGGTCAGTAAGAACCTGTGAGTGAAAAATACTTGTAAGATTCTACCACAAAATTGTAGGAAAGATTGTAAGAAAGTAGATCTGTTCATTTCAACCTTTTTTTTGAGCTCCTGTTTTAAAGAAGGGACTGGTCACAGATTTGACTTGGCAGAATCAGCCTAATTTCTAGGAAATGGTGCTCTTCTTGGCTCTGCGCCCTGCTTAGCAATAGGTTATACTCTTTGTCCAGTGCAGCTTTGGTAGCTTCTGAAAAACTGGGTCATGGATGCCAGACCCAGAAGAAACCAGTGTGTATAGAGAAAGAAACCAATTTTTCTGCATATCTTTCTGAGAACAAATTCTGGAAGCTGACTTCCTCTGTCTAGCATGCTCACCAGAGAAACAGAAATAATCGTTCATTACTTAAGGGTTTTAAGGACATTGCTGACATTTCTTCTTAGGCCTTTTCCTTCAGTGCATTCTGAAGATACCCAGTCCATCCACTTTCACCTCCCCCACCTAACAGGCTAACAACAGGGACCACTTCTGCTTTTTCTCTCAAGTGCATGAAAGTTCTTTTCACTTAAGCCTATATGCACATCATCATCTCTGAGCTTTCCGAATACTAGGATCAGTTCTTTCTGATTTGTCAAAATAAAGTAGATGTGGGAAGCAGGAATGTGTGAAAACCATTGAGTCATGATTTTAAGATGAATTGAAGCTTCTCAAAATTCAGACACAAGACAGATTTGTGTATGCTTAAATATTTGTGTTGAGGGAGTATATGTGAATGGAGAGAGAAAATAAACAGGCTGCAAAAATCTGATGTGGTTAGCTTAGTCCTGCTCAATGACTGAAAAGTATATGGGCTTTTAATTTTTTTAACCTTGCTGTTCTTTTAATGAGAAAAGAAAGAAACATACTGTTTAAAATTGATTGGTAGCTCTGTAGGGATTATTTAAGCACTATCAAAATTGAGGGACCCTAGGGAATCCAACTAAAGGAGAAGGGTAATTGTGACAAGAAGAAAACCTTGAAGTTGCTATGAAAGCATTGCTGCCTCATCAGACTTGGAATTTATACAGTCCTCCTTGTGTCTGGTGCCAGACAGGGGGCTTAGCAATCACTTCTGTCCCAGCTGCAGTCATTTGATTGTGTTGGTAAGGAGACCAACAAAAAAGAAGAGCATTTCAATAATCTAAACAGGACCAAACAAAGAAGCTGAACAAAGGTGTGTGCTACGGCGTCAGGGAGGGGTGGTGGAGGGAGAGATGTGGCCTGGCAGCGTTCCGAAGGTGGGAAAAGGCAGGCTGCAGTGCAGAGGAGTAAACATCCAGGACCCATGGCTTTGTAGCAAAACAGAGTGGTTGATGATTTGTTATGGTACTGTCAGCACATCCGTCCTTGTTCGGTTTATACAATAATTGTGCACTGGGCAAATAGTGGCAAGAACTGAGAAACGACCGTTGAGAACTCCTGGATTGCTCTGCAGTCTGAGCAAAAAACACAGGTTCAAACAAGAAACAAAAGATAGGCAGTATGTTTTTCTTAACAGGTTTCTTTCTTACTTTTAGTGGTTAGTTGTCTGTGTAATATCTTTAGCCTTTCCCTCTCCCTTTTTGTGTTCCCTAGTCACTTCGACATACACCCTTAAATCTCCCAGCCCCTTAAACCTCCTCTCTTCCCTTCTTAATAACAACAATTGTTCAAGGCATGTTTATGGATCAGTCTGCAAACAGGAAACTCTACTTCCTGAAATGTGATGGGAGTCGAATGATACTGAATGGATAAGATGAAAATTTGTGAGTTAAGTATTCTTTAAAGATCTTTGGTTGAAACGATTTTTTTTTTTTTTTAAATGGGAAGAGGAAGGCGACAGCACATTAGTGAGTGAAAGCAGCTTCCATTTCACAGAAACCCAAAGCCAATCTTTCTAAAAAGCTGAACAAGCCCTATAGTGTCTTTATTGAATTACAGCTTAGGATAATGACCTTTAACAGCCAACCTATTTGAAATCATCCAGGAAGAGGGAGTTTGGTTGTTTTTTTGTTTGTTTGTTTTTAAGGCAGAAGAGGGTACGTTTATTTTCATTTCTTGGTGTTTGAGTGTCTCCAGGGGCTGCCAAGAGCAGGCCTTGTTTCTTTACATTGTCATGCTTCCAGAAGGTAAACCATTCAGCCACAGAACTAGCAGAAACAAATATCTAGAGATATTATGGACAAAAAACCAACAGGTTTCTCAGGTCACTTACAGCAGACGTGACGTGGACATCACTTTCAGGTGTCTATGTGTACCTGCTGTTCTTCCGTAAGTAAGGATTAAGGCAGGGAAGTTTTCAGATGCCTCTGTCTGATTAGGAACTGTCAGTTGGGAAGGAACCTACACCTCCCTCTTTCAGGATATTTCTTCTCAGAGCACTATTGGATCGTGATTTAGTAGTGCTTTGCATTCTTCTCTAGAGTACTTTCTTGCTCTCATGATGACAAGCATCCTGGTTGTAGTAATTTTGGCTGCATACAGCTTTGCAGTGAGTGATTTTGCTGCTTCCATTAAATACAGTTTCCCCCTCCCCCCCTTTTCTTCTCCCTAGGCAAGGAGAGCCTCATCACTGACAGTGGAAAGCTGTATGCCCTTGATGTCCTGCTGACTCGTCTCAAGTCTCAAGGACATAGGGTCCTTATCTACTCCCAGATGACCAGGATGATAGACCTACTGGAGGTAGGAGAAGGAACCTTGGGGACCTAGAACACCTTGACATTTAACTTGTAGGAATCAGATGTCTCTGATTGATACCAGTCCTGCTTAATGAGAACTCCGAACATCTTTGTGATTTTACTGTCTGTAAAGGAGGAGAAGTAGCTTCTGGCAAGTGTAAGAGTATGCAAAGGATTTCTGCCTCCTTGATACACCAGTGACATAGAACACTCCTTACTTCCTTCACTAGGGAAGAAATTCCCTAATTTTAAGTAGATCAGAGCTTAGGAATTTCTTGAAAACTCCTCTGATATTGTATATAGTAAACAAGATTTGGGATTACTTCTCTGCATGAAAAACCAGAAAGTGACTATTCATCCTGAGTTAATCCAGTGGTTCTCAACTTGACTACATACTGCAATCTCTTGGGGAACCTTTAACAAATACTGGTGTCAGGTTCCATCCCCAGAGATTTCTTATTATAATATGGGGGAGGTGGCTAGGCATCAGGATATTTGTTTGTTTACTGGGCATGAGGATATTTAAAAGCTCATAAGGTAATTCTGATATGTGACCGAAGTTGACAACCACTGTATTATGGTGATAGATATAGCTGTGTGTTACTGTATATTCTCTCTGCTTTCTTGTTGTCTGAGTGGTTGCTTTGTTGTTACTTGAGGGTTGCTTTGTTGTTACTTTGTTGTTCTTGGACATTGAAACAAGAAAGTGAAATTGAGGACAAATAATCACAAACCACTAGAGTAAATCTTTAGTGAAAGAATGTTGAGCCCTGGCTGTTGCAGCTCAGTGGATTGAGTGTGGGCCTGCGAACCAGAGTATCGCGGTTCGATTCCCAGTCAGGGCACATGCCTGGGTTGCAGGTCAGTTCCCAACAGGGGATGCATGAGAGGCAACCATACATTGATGTTTCTCTCCCTCTCTCCTTCCCTTCCCCTATAAAAATAAATAAATAAAATCTTTAAAAAAAAAATGTTGGGCCCTGACTGGTGTGGGTCAGCTGGTTGGACATCCTTCTCTGAAACGAAAGGTCACCGATTCCATTTCTAGTCAGGTCACAGGCGTGGGTTTCGGGCCCTGTCTCCAGTTGGAGTGTGTGCAACAGGCAGTCGAGCAGTGTTTCTCTCCCTCTCTTTCTTCCTTCCTTCCCCTCTCTCTAAAAATAAGTAAATAAAATCTTGAAAAACAGAAAAATCTTTTAAAAAGCTTTCCAACATCCGGTTTTGGAAAAGGATGTTGGAAAGCTACTTGTCTAGAGTCTAAAGTACTGTCAGTAGTGTATAGATATTCTCATGTTTTTCCATGGATTTTATGTATCTAAGGCTTTCTGTTCTAGCTCTGCTACTCCAGGTAGTAGTTGATAATAAGTGGAAAGTGAACTGTGATTATCCCTTTCTAGGAATAAAGGAATAGAGATCATACCAGTACAAAAGGAATGAAGGGTAGTAAGAAGGAAGAATTTTTAGGTTCTTTGGAAGCCAGGGCTGGCTTGTTGAATTTTCCAGTGAATATTGGAATTAGGTGGCAAGCTCTTTTTAAATTATCTAGGAAGGTTTTTTTAAATAAGAGACAAATGATATTTGAGGTCAGTTTAATCACTACGTTTTATGTTTAATATGGTGTTTAGCTCCAGAATGCTGTTAACAGGCCACACTTTCCGGTTTGTATTATAAGTAGGGTACCTATTTCTAAATGATGAAGAATGCTTATAAGTGACTGCAAGTTGCTATTAGGTGATTTAAGCCATTGAGTTTGATGTAAATCTTGACTTGTGTCAGAGGTCCTAACAGCAATAATTTAAAATAAAAGGACTACCTACATCTTTAATGTTCTGGTCTAAACAGATGATGCCACTAGCCAAAACAGTGAGTTAACTTTCCCTCAGTGGGGCTCTTTTTAGATAAAGTGTACTTGCCCTGTCCTAAACAGTTAGGCAAGTATAGATGAAGTACTGATCTTACACTGCTAATACTTACAGAAAAAGCAATATGTTAAGGATTTTGTAAGGGAGGGATGTTCTTTCTTTTAAGGTAATTCTGGTAGGTGAAGGTGAGTGGGTGGCATAAGTTTGATACAATTCTGCATCTTCCGTATCTTGTATATTGCACACTTCTAGGTACTTATAAATACTACTAAAATAAGTAAATCAAAGAATGAATGTATTTTGTTCAGAATGAATGCTATAAACCTTACCCACCATGGTCGCTTCCTATCTCTAATCCAGCAGGGTTTTTTTTTGAAGGGGGAAGGGTTGAACTTTTTGTGGGTTGACTTCACAAACAAGGCAACTTGAAAACCTTCTGTAAATGTAGTTGCATCTCTCTATGGGGAATTCTGAATTGGGGAAAAGCAAATTCAAAGCCTGAATTTCATAACTGCTAACATTCTTTAGCCATATGTATAACATGCATCTAGGATGCTGGTGCCAAAAAATGTTGCAGTTTGTATGTTTTACTCAAAAACTAAAATGAAACTGTTGCCTAAGTTCCTTAATACTGTCTCCTTTAACATAAAATTCCCTAATTTTTTTGTCTAGTTATTTAATATTATTTACCTAAATCAACCACATTCTATATTCTAAGAGGTTAGTCTGCAAATGAAATTTATTTTGTAGGCACAGAATTACAATGCCCACAATGTTTAATATATGTCTGATCATTTATTGAAATGTAAATATATTATGGATCTTAGGACAGTCCAGGATTACGTCTGTTGTTTTTTTTTTTTATCCCAAAGATATGTTTATTGATTTTAGAGAGAGGGAAAGGGAGGAGAGAGAGAAAGAGAAACATCGATGTGAGAGGGAAAAATTAATTGGTTAAATCCTGTGTGCATCCCGACTGGGGACTGAACCTGCAGCCTTTTCGTGTATGGAATGGTACTCCAGCCAACTGAGCTAGATGGCCAGAGCTAGGTCTACATTTTTTAACTTTTCAAAGAGTATTTTGGGTTTTTCAGTCACTTTCATAATAGAATCTATAAACATTCGCTAGAACCATTTTGGCTTTAAAACATGATCTGGTGCATGAACCCTAAGGATCATGTTATAGAACAGCCCTCTGTATAGCTGCTTTCCCTTAACTTTTTCTTTAAAAAAAATTACCTTGATCCTTGCCTTGCTTCTTTATTTGCAAAGTGTTGCGGGTTATTCCTATCTAGAATTTTTTAACGTTTTTTCAGGATTCTCTTTTTCCCTTGACATCCTGTTACCTTGCATGTCAAGGAGGGAAAGAAAAGCTTTCAATAAAGCCAGAGTTCGAACTCAACAGAAGGCATTGAAGCTCTCTTGTGGAACTGTGAAGCATGTCAGCATCTTTCATATAATAGCCTTTTTGGGTTTTTTATTCTGTGCTTTAGTCTTGTCTATCTGTCTGTCTATTTCTGGGACTCAGAAGAACCAGAAGACAATAAAAATCCATGTACTTCTATATGGCCAGGTTCCTATTTTGTGAGAAATACTAGATGCGGGCACTTAGTATTTGCTCAGTATTTCCTAAAGTGATTGATAGCCTCCTTCTCTAGACAAAAATCTGACTTTAATTTAAATTTCTTTGGAATATATCAGATCTTCTTCCAAATAGAATTCTGTATTCTGAAATGTTTTATCCTTTTTCATGGTATCCAAAAAAAGGAGACTGCTTAATTTCCAGAGCCAAGTATTTTTAGTATGCCACAGCAGAAATTAAGGACGTAAATAGGGAAAGATATGGTGGATCACTAAACATTTGTTGTGGGTTTATTTTATATTTACTGAGTCACCTATAGAGTGTTGGCTGGTGAGCATTCTATGGAGACAGACACAGCCCCTGTGCAGTTGGGAATGTGGTGTCCAACTGGATATCAGACAGAACTTTCCCTAACATCATCATTTTTACCCTGGTTTGGGATGTTGCAGAGAGCTTTTAACTCCCTACAGATGACTTACATTATCTCTGAGTAGTCTCTTTTTGAGATTCATTCCTGTTGCATCAAGCAACTGAGTCTGTAGTTTAGGGAAATGAGCCTCAGTATTTTCTGTGCAACATAACAAAGGTTCAGCCAACTGGTGCTTATGTGGTGTGATTGTTAAGTACTGAAACTGACTAATCTTGAATTGTACCAGTATATGAAAATAGTGCAACTCAATTAAATCCAGATAATCCATAAGTAATGATGACATTTGAGACACTGGGTTGTATAACTTGTCTAGTCAGCAAGTACTTTACTAGGAAAAGGTTCATCCTAAACAGATGTTCTGTCATTTACGAGTACGCCCAAACAACTTCATTATGTTGATGAGATCAGTCCATAAAAAGACAGGGGTGCCCAAGGTCAACCCAACATTCAACCAGTCAGGTTTGTCGTGTGGTGAATTTCAACCGTGCGGACAAGCCCTTTGGGATCCTGGCCAGGGCCAGGGGCAGCAGCCCAAAAAAGGACCACAACATGGACAGTGCCATAACATTTCACTGTTCTTAAAAATAATTCATTAATTATGGCAGGGCGAGGGTGAATGGCCTTTTTAGCACAAGTGAATTTTCCCTCTTGTTGGGAGCAACAGGCTGCCCCTAACTGGAGTTGCATCACATGTGAGCTGGGGCTGGAAGTATGCCTGGGCCTCCTGATGCTGCTTGTGGACTGGGAAGAAGCACAGGCAGCAGCCAGGTTGAGACCCTGGAGGCAGCTGGGCCAGAGGACCCAGGCTCAGAGCCTTTCCCGGTTCCTTATTATTCTCCTCCTCTCAGGGAGGAGACACCTTTCTCAACAGAAGTTCTAAGACTTTCCAGAGGGATACATGGGTCTGGCTTTGTGTTCCTCTTTGTGCCTCAGTTTCTGTATCTGTAGAATGGAGCAGATGATCCCTGTTTTGGGGATTAGAGGTGGAGAGGAAGCTTCTGAAAGGATTTGTAAACTTTTGGTTGTCATACAAGAAGTGTCACATTAGTGGGTGGCCAGGGTGTGGGTGGCAGGACCTTTGAAGTGAGGAAGGCCCAACTCCTGTTTTCCACGCTGGGGACTGTCAGGCCCCGGGCTTGGTCTGGAGAGCTGAGCCGTGGCACTGCCTCCCTGTTTTTCCACATTTTTGGTGGCTTTGCTCCCAGTTCTGGTGGTAATTGCTACTACCTGAACAATTTGCCTGAAGGTGGAGATTAAACAGCTCTTTCTGGTTCTGTTGAAATAATAATAATAAATAATTACATGGGAGGAGGAAAATAAATGAAATAAAATGTTAAGTAATAATTAATTAGAGAGAGTGGAAGGAAGGAAGAAAGAGAGGGAGATGTGAGAGAGAAAAATCGATCAGTTGCCTCTCGAATGCACCCTGGCTGGGGACCAGGCCCACAACCCAGATCGGTTCCCTGACTGGGAATGGAACCAGCAGCAGCCTTTCACTTTGGGGCATTACGCCCAATGAGCTGAGCCACACCAGTCAGGGCTCAACTTTCTAATCAGAATCTTTCTCACTATAAATCCCCGCACCTGGGCCTTTTTTGTTTTTTCTGACTCCTAGCATCAAAGAACTCCTAATCTCATGCCAAAGTGTTCACTTTAAACTTGACATAGAATTTTACTATTCCTTCTGGATCTTTTCTTGAACTCTAGGATTTAGATTTAGAAGTGATTCCTCCACTGTCAATGCTCATCCATATCCAAATCCTTGATGCTTTCATTTTTATTGAGGAATACAGAAGTACTTTTATTTTTTCATTTAATGATGTAAAACACAAATACTGATGACATTTTCTTTCACATTTACAACTCAACAGACTAGAACTGATTTAATCTCTGTATGGACTATACTGGACTAGTATTTTTTTAAGATATAAAGAGTGGAAGGGAAGAAGAAAGAGGGAGAGAAACATCAATGTGTGGTTGCCTCTCACTTGTCCTTCACTGGGGACCTGGCCCACAACCCAGGCATGTGCCCTGACTGGGAGTTGAACCAGAGACCCTTTGGTTCATAGTTCGCGCTCAATCCACTGAGCTACACCAGCCAGGGCTGTATTAGTATTTTAAAAGTTTATTCTTTTATATGAGGGGGTATACCCCCAAAATGGAATTTATTTATTAAAAATTGTGTATTCTTACAGGTTTAAACTTCATTCACCTTCAAACTACTCTTCATTTGACACAATACACCTATTGAGACATTTTTTTCCACTGCTCAAAACAGTTTTTGAATTTGTCTAATTTGATGCCTTTTAATGCTTTTGCTGTTTCTTATTTTCACCTCTCCCACATCAGCAAAATGTCCCTTTGAGGATTTTTTTCATCTGGGGGAACAAAAAAAAGCAGTCACTTGAAGCGAAATTGGGTAAATAGGGAGGGTAGGGCATGGGGGTCATAGCATTTTTGCTCAAAAACTACTGAACACTCAGTGTGTTTCATAAATCACATGGGCAGGTGCATTCACAAACCACCAGCATGAAATGGGCAAATGTGTTGAAAGAGTCTCCAAAAAAAATTCACTGAAACCAAGCGCAGCATCTCACAGCAACACCAGCTGGTGCACTGATAGAGATGGGTTCCTGAGACACTCACCTAGTGGGAAAGCCTGTACCTCAAGGGGTCCACCCTCTAGAGGTAATTCCGGGTTTTTTTGAGTCCCCACTTACATGAGCTGGCTTCTTTTAGAATGTCACTACCTTTGCAAGCTGTGATTTTGAACATAGTGGAAAGCTGGGTATTCTAAAATTGTCCCATGGGATGTAAAGCAAATTGGGGGTCACTGTTGACTGGCATTTTCATTAGGTCTTAAGAATGCTAGAAGGACATGTGTCAGGTTATAATCATCCTGTATTGTTTAGTTCATTTCTTTTTCATGCTAACTGTGAGTAAGGCATTGTGCTGAGCAGATGTAAATATGAGTTCATTGTCGTTCTTGTCAGCAAGGAATGTGTCGTGTGTGTGTGTGTGTGTATACATATCACAAACACAAATAACTGTCAAGTGTACCCTGATACTGAAGCCACAGATGAAGTGTAACATTGCTGAACATAGCAGGAAAGATACATTTATTTCTTACTGGGCTGCTTGAGGAAGTCTTTACAAAGACAGTAGCATCTGAACTGAACTTAAACAGAACATCAGCCATCAGAGAGAAGTGCATTCCAGACTAAGGAAGCCAGGTGTAAAAAGACAGAGGAATGGGTCCTGGCTGAGTGGTTCAGCTGGTTGGAGCATCGTCCCACAGATCAAAAGGTTGTGGGTTCAATCCTCAGTTGGGGCTTGTGTAGGAGGCAGCTAATCAGTGTTTCTCTCTCTTTTTCCCCCTCTCTTCCTTTCTCTCTAAAATCAATAAACATATCCTTGGGTAAGGATTAAAAAAACCCCAAAGGCACAGAGGTAGAAAGGTAGAAGACTTTTGCACGGGACTAGTGCACTATGATTCAAGCGTGCAGCATAAGAGAAAAGGAAATAACACAAGTAGTGTGAAGGCAGATTATGGTGGGCCCATGAATGCCTTGTGATTAGGTCTTGCTCCTTAGGGCTCTGTATTAGATATGGGAGAGATGGCTGCCATATTTCATTCACTTGGTACAGCTTACCTGGACAACAGAGAGGTTGTAATAGACATTGAGAGGAGCCTGGCTTTTCGCTGATGAATAGACCACAGTGGTGGAAAGGGGCATGTCCAAGAAAGTAGTTATACCACTTCTTCAGGTTTGTGGATCATACTGAGTCTTCCTCCCAAAAATGTTTTGTGAAATTGTGTTAAAATGAACAACAGAGGCAACTTTGAAATGGAAAAGAAGTCTCAGAATGGAAGTTCATGTTGTAGATATATGCATTTTCCTTTATTTTTCCATGTGCCAAATTATCTTCTCTTTATGACAGCGATGGGTAGGGGTTATGGACAGATATACTAAGGACCTTATGTGCTTCTCCCCCCACCCCACCTTCATTTTTTCACTAGTGGTGGTACATCTTTGTTCCATTTGAGAAACAGTGGAGGGGTTAAGCAAAGGCTCTAGAACCAGTCTGCCTGGTTTCTAATCCTAGCTCCGTTACCTGCTGTCTGCGCCACTTTACAGACCTTACTTAGCATCTGTAAAATGGGAGTAACAATAATAACACCTACCTTTGAGGCCTGTGGTGAGAAATAGATAAGCAAAATCAAGTACAATAAGTAGAATAGTGAATGTCACTTAGTAAATGCTCAATAAATGCTCACCAGTAACATTATCGCTACTACTTTAAGACGAACCTAGTCCCTTTGTATTGCACCATCAGGTATGTGAGGTTTGCTTTTATTTAGTTTATTTTAAGGAGTTAGAAGCACCTGCTGATGCTATTTTGAGTTACTCTGATACCTCTGTTTGCATGCCACTGCTTTAAAAGTAGGATTTATGGGTGTGATCCAAAACTAACCTGTCTTCTCAACTTGTATTCTAAGACAATAGGTTTCAGGCTGGTGGAGTAGGGTAGACGGTAGGAGACCTAGGTAGAGATTAAGCAGGTGGGGCACTGGGCTCCCTATCCTTCTTCATCAACCAGAATAATAATGCTTTTTACCTATTTTATATTAGAGGGGTTTCATATAAGATGAAACACTTTTTTTGCTTGAAAAAAAAGTGTTTCAATGTGTTAAAAATAGCGTAAGGGTATGTTATACAACAGTGTTTCTCAAACTTAAATGTACTTACAAGTAATACATGTTAAAGTGCAAATTCTGATTCACTTGTATGGGTGGGCCCCTCTATTCTGAATTTCTAGTAAACTTCAGGTATTGCTAGTGCTGCTCATCTGACGGCCATACTGAAATAATAAGATTCTACATGACCCTACCCTGCCTTTCCTCTGTATTGGTTGTTCTTAACTGCAGATATAGGGTATATATTACAATCATCTCTGGAGCTTTTTAAAAAATAAGCAGTCCAGGCCCAGCCTATGTGGCATAGTTGGTTGGAGTGTCATCCCGCACACCTGGAAGTTGCAGGTTTGGTTACTGGTCAGGGCACAATCTGGGTTGTGTTTTTGGTCCCTGACTGGGGTGTGTGCAGGAGGCAGCCAATCAATGTGTCTCTCCCATCAATATTTCTCACTGTCTCCCTCTTCCTTCCTTCCTCTCTCTCTCTCTCTCTCTGTCTATCTATCTATCTATCTATCTATCTCTGGATTAATAAGTATATTATAAATAAAATAACCAGTCCAGGCCCTAGCCTGGACCTACTGACTCAGAATACCTGTGGCAGGTCCATGCACAGGTATTTTTTAAAATCCTGGTTGAGGATCACCACTCAGATGCTAAGAGTACATCTTGTCCATTATCCCCTTTGGCAGCTTCAATAATTTTCAAAAATGGTATCTGTTAGAACTTTATAGATCTCAAAATTTTCTAAATGTTAAAAGTCATAGTTTTTATTTTGTTAGTTCAACAGTATTGGAACTTACTTGGTTAATAATTATTAATGCACAAAATTTCACTTGGGAGTACTGGTGTTCATATCTGTTAATTAAAGGAAGATACTAAAATACATGAGACCTGGGAGAGGAAGGAGGCCTACACTTTGCTCCTCTTCTCTCTCTGCAGCTTTAAGTGGAGCAAAAGGAATTCTTGTGACAAGTCTCTAGGAAATGTAATCATTCTGGTGATTATTGTCTAAGCCTTTCCTAATTACCAAAAGTGAACTTAATGAGAGATACTTTTAATTTCTACAGGGCGCCTAATGTAAGGAAGGACTGGGTAATGGTTGGTCTTCTGTCCCATAAGCCCTCTTTAATGTACAGGTGAACTGTGACGCAGTTCCTATAAAGCACAGTAAAGTCATCCAGCAAGCAGTAACCACCCAGCAATGGTCCTCAGACATATGAGTAAACTGCAGAGAATGGAAGGATGACTGGGGACGTTGTGCCATCTTAGACAGTTTCTAATTAACCAGGTCTCCACTGTTGGCTTTAAAAAGAATATATTAAGCAAGGTTCTTAAGATAAATCTTAGAAAACTTTTTGATGTTTCCATCATTGAGATAGACTTTTAAGATGGATTTTTAAAATAAATTTTAAAAACTACTATGAGTATTATCAAATCATTCTTTAGCATTTGTATTATTTATTTTTTAGAAAGTATGGAAGGGAGGGAGAAAGAGAGAAACATCAATTGGTTGCATCTCGCACAAACCCATACTAGGGACCAAGCCCACAGCCCAGGCATGTACCCTAGCTGGAAATCAAACCAGTGACCCTTCACTTTTCGAGACTAACTAAGCCACACCAGTCAGGGCTGAACCTAGGAATGGAAGTGGTTGCGGTTCTTGAAAAAATTAGGCATTTCTTTCTGGTTGCAAACAGCCTAGACTTTTAGAGAGACAGCCAGAAGAATAGCTTCGGTATAGCCAGAATTTGTAAATGACAGGAATATTAAAATTCCCTTTTTAGCTCACTCTTTATCTGTTAGCTGTTTTTCTATAGATAGCATAACAATGTAGACTTTTCTCTACTTTGCTTTTAACTGCTCTTTCCATGTCCATTTACTTGATTTGAGGCTATTTACTGAAATAGGATCTAAACCTTCTGAAATCCCACCACTCCCCTGGGTGGGAAAGCATAGGTTTAAGTGGTAAACAGCAAAGATTCCTTTCTGTTGCCTTAGTAACAAACAGGCTGTCTGTAATCAGCATTGTTTTGATTATGGTCTAGGACCAATATCTCTGGTGTTGTGTTGACCTTGATATATAAATGATATGTAAACAGCAAGATCTACAAGAAGATTCATTCATTCATTATTCTCACTGAGCTTAGAAGTTCTGGTTTAAAAGGTAAAATAGATCCTTGCAAGAAGCTCACCCTTTGGTTAGAGTCCAAATCTGAGGTGTCTGTCTATATAGTCTCCTTATTTTGTTGTTCTGGATGGCAGCATTCCCTGGTTGGATTAGCCGCCAAGTTATAATGAGCCTTTAAAGACCATCTTCTGCCATCATCATACTCATCTTCTTTCCTGAATTCCACTTTATCCAAAATACCCCTACTCTTCTGCCCTAACACTCTTCCATTATAAGGCTCTACCACTAAATGTGAACTTGAAGTTCCCTGTGGCTAAATATTTTCTGCCCCTCCTTGATTATCAGAGTCCTTAGAGAACTACCTGGAGACAGAAAGAAGCTTCTACACAAACACACACACACACACACACACACACATATACACTTATATAAAACACAATGATGTGTCCTCAGTGAACATTGTCAACTAGCTTCACCTCACAGTTATCCTAGCCAGAGAGACTTCTGCCAAGCCATTGAGGAGGTTGGAGTACTTGCTCTAAGATCAGGCTGCCACATAACTCTACCAGCCACACCAAACTGGAGCAACCTTGTATGCTAAACTACCCAGCCAGCCAGAAAAACTACATATGAGAATTTTGCAATACAAGTTCATATACATAGGCAGCTATGTTGAATTCTTACTAATAGTTTCTCTACAATGGACTTTTTGAAATGTAATCTAGTAATCAGCAGCAAAAAAGAGGAAATCAGTGCTCATTTGGACATGATCTGTAAGAATTGCAACCTCTAAAAATGGAAATAGATCTTGACATCTCTTACTCATTCTTAAAAGTTGTGATTCCTTGATACATGATGTCAAAAACATTCTCAGCCATGGAAAGTTACCTTGTCTTCTGTTTGCCCTGATGGTTTGGCCTCCCTTAACAGTGATGCATGCTTTGCTGGAAAGGGAAGTCTAGGATGTAAATTCAAGGATTTTGGTTAGCAAAGATTCACTGAGGAGAAACACCAGCGAAACATTAGGTCAGGTGTTATTTACCATGGGAAAACTAGGTAGTTCATAGCTGTGAGAAACATCTGGTTGGAGACTGAAAAGCCATTTTGGTTCAGAGATTTCATTTTGTTTACTTGTTTTTCTGAAACCTACAGAAATAAGATTGGTTTCCAAGTTGAAATTGAGGGTGGTTGTAGTCTTCACATTACTCTTGACTTTTACACTTTTTGTAATCAATTCATTTACAAATTAAATTCCTGTATTTTTTAGATTGCTTTCTCCTCATTCTGTATATAATGACTTGCCCCTAGTATGAATGAGGTAGGTGAGTAGATGGTTGTGTGAGTTGGAATACACTAATATGTAGCAGACTGATTTATATCTACTTACTCTTGATTGGCAGGAATATATGGTTTACAGAAAGCATACCTATATGAGGCTTGATGGCTCATCCAAGATCTCGGAGAGGCGGGACATGGTTGCTGATTTTCAGAACAGGTAATTTTATTAGGAATTACAAAAATTATCTTTGCTTTTCCTCTAGTGCTGGAGATGATGAGTTTGAAAGAAATACCAACATATGTCAGATTGTTAAGTGATTATGATAGTTCCTGCCATTTTAGCTAACTCTGTTTATGACAGTTCAGATCTATGTGTCTGTGAGAGAAAAAATGAATATTTGGTCATTTTTGTGTTTGAAATCTCTCTTACCAAATCAGTGCCAATTTCTTGGGGCAATAAAAAAATGACTTCTGAGTATGAACAAAGACCCTCCTTATATGGATAATATGTATGTTGGAAAAATTCACTGGGCTATATATTCCTAAATTTTAATAGCGGTTATCTCTGGGTGTTAACTTATAGTTGATTTTAGCTTGTTTTTGCCTACCTGTTTCACTGTATGAGGTTGTTGCTGGTTTTTTTATCTTTCCTTTTCCTGCTTTCCCTCTAGCATTTTAGCACAGCATAGTATGACAGCCTGCAGTAGTGTGCAATCTATTCAACTGGCAGCTCTCAGTTACAGTACCTGATAATGAGCCTATGAAATTTCAAATACTGCCTGCTGGGTGCCGATGGCTTTCAGAGCCATAATTATCCTAAGTGCAGGTTCTCATAGTAATAAGCAGAGTCTGGTTACTGCTCTCTCCAAGGAAAAAGCCAAGCTCTGCTAGTGACAGGTCTGCTGAACTTCGTCCTTAATTTTCTTTCTTAAACCTGGAGAACTAAGGAATAGAGTGGATCTCAACACTCTATAAATTAGAACATTCTGAATTTCTGGCCTTTAATTGTGTAGACTGTTAATATTTAACTTTTGAGTTCTTGGGAACAAAATTAAGCACATATCCATTTGTATTTACAGTTGTTTTCATTTCTTTCGGTTTTAATGCATGGTTTACTTCAAACATAAAATAATTTAGCATAAAACAAATCCATAGTTCAACAAAGAATGTCCTTTGATGGACAGTTTTTGTATTGCACAGTCCTTTACAGTAGAATACAGGTAACGAGATATATCCTGATGTGTCGGTTTACAATGTATATTCAACTTCTAAGTTGAAGCTATACATCTGAATTTAGGTGGCTGTTTGACCAACAATGGAGGGGAAGATCTACTTTGGACCTATTTCTGTTCATTACCTTGGAGCAACTGTGTACATGGCCTAACCTAGCTTTTCACCTAGCAGAACCTATCAGCAGATTTTTTAATTGATTATCTGTCATATATAAGCATAGTAGTGCCTCCTAGCCCTACCTCATTGTTACGCCCCACCCCCCACAAAAAATTTACCAGCTGTTCCTCATTTCTTGATTCTGAAATCAAATGAAACATATTTTCCTTTGTCCTTATCTACTCCAACCGAAGAGCTCCAACAGACAAGAATCTTATGTACAAGACCCGTAGACTATGTAGACTGCATGGTTCCCAGGGTGCCTTCAGTCTCTCCAGGCCTGCCAGCACCTCTGGTGTGGGTGCACTGGTACGAGGCGGCACGAGCTGTGTGTGAGAAGAAACACTGTTAAATAATGGGTATTTCACCTACTAGTGTTTGTGTTTATTTTTTACTGGTAAGTCTGATAGTATACATTTGAGGATTTCATTTAACACCAAAGCTGGTTTTTTTCCCCAGTAACAATTAGTATTGTCATATATTATAATGAAATGCCTGTTGAGGAAAGTTTGAGAAATAATTAATGAAGAAAATAAAAACCATCCACAATCCCACTACTTTAACATTTTGGAATATTCCTCTATTCGTTAATGTACCATATTTTGCTATATATAATGCACACTTTCTGCCCAAATTTTTTAAGGTAAAATAAGGGTGTGCCTTATACATGGGTAGTGCCTGAAATACCTTGTATCTGTTCTTAAGTCTTGTAATTTTTGTTACATAAAATTTCTTGTGCCATAATATGTTAAAAAATAAATGCTTAAATTTCTTTATAATATAAAAAATAAGTAACCGTAGATGAATGAATGAATCAATTAATTAATTGAAAGGAAAGATTTTTTTTCCCCTGTAAGTTTGGGCCAAAAACATGGGAGCACATTATGTACGGGAGTGAGTGCATTATACACTGCAGAATGTGGTTATATTTACACATTAATGCCATGTAAAGATTGTGTGTCCTGGTTTCTTCTATATCATAAACATTATCATATATAATTTTAAAAGTCTTTGTAATCACTATTTTTAGTGACCAGTATTCCATTGTACTGGGGGTGGGTGCTGTAGTTGTTGAAAATGATGAGAGAATATCTTCATTTATAAAGCTTTGTCACCATTTTAGATTATTAATATAGATTCAAACAAGGTAATCACTGAGTGAAGGAATGTATTTAAGACTTTGCATATCGTCAGATTGCTTTATAGAAATTTCTGCTGATTTAGATTCCAACCAGAGCTGTGATGTGCTGACTGCTGCTGCTTTGGGTTCTGAGCTGTCATGCTACGGCTCTTCTAGCTCTCTCAGTTCCCAGAAAACAGGACTGTGAGACCCAGAGCTCAGTATATTTTAGTGACCTTTCAGTGGGGAAAGAATCAATAGATACAACTAATTAGTGGCTCCTAAAATCTTTTATTTTACTTGTGAAGCAATTATTTGGGCAGTCCCAATAGCACGCACAAGTTTTGCAAAGTTTAGCTCTAAAAGAAGGATTTTTTCACCATTAAATTGTACTGTTATTCACTTACTAAATATCTTACTTTGCACAGCTTTTCTGGGAAACCTTACTTGAGCTTCCAAACCCTACAGCTGAGAGTTACTTAGGGAGTAGTGAGGGGGGTTTTTTGGTCAACATTTAAATAACTATGATTCTAACACCCTCCATCTAGTATTAGGCAAACTATGGAACAACAGACTAACATCTTCCCTGCATACATTATGAACTAGGTGATTAGTGTTGAGATTACGGCTAAAAAATAATCCCCTATATCTTAGGTATAAAAATTAACTGTGCCTATGCTGACCAGAAACTTATCAGGCAAACCCCTCTAAATGGGGAGAAAAGTTCTCAACTTACAAATCTGAATGGCTGCAGTAGGCCCGGAGGGAGAAGTAGACAGGTGATTTTGAAAACAGAAAGGCATGGCTTGCTGGCTGTTTATTATTATTAATGAAAAGACATCAAAAGAAAAAAATTGTAGTTTCAACTGGAAAGCCCTAAGGCTCAAAGGTCAGCCAGAGTAAACAAGAACTCCTATAAAAAGCCATTTACATTCCCTTCATACAAGATTTATTTATGAAGGATCCTTCCAGGAAAGAGTCTGACTGAGACTAAAGACTGTTTGGCCAGGATGTCCTGACTGGGCAACATTCAGAACATGTGACCAAGTGCATGATCCTAGAAGCCATTCACAAGGTCTTTGCTCTGGAGTGCCTTGACCTTGGCTTCACTCCTTACCCCGTGACATTTATCAAATGGACCCTCCCCCCCCCCCAAAGATTCTGACCACTCAGGCTGTACCTTTGGGAAACCGTAGAAAAAGTGAGTATACTGTGCGTTTTTCTCCCTCTTGGTAAGAGTGTTGTAGAACTCCAGTGTCGTCTTTTATTCTGGCTCAGCATGCCTATTTACTGCAGTCAGATACATGCCCAGCACTATTTGGGTACTACAGTGCAGAGTGGCCTCAGGGAGTCATTAACCAGAGAAGAGTGAGAATGTGACCTAGGCATGCATGTCTTTGCCATGTGATTTCATAGACAACTTGGAAGCCTGGTCTCTAAGGCCTGTTCCATCACAGACCCTGAGTTGAGACTCCTTTTAGACCCCTAGAGGGCACCCGAATCATCATGTTGCCTTAAATTTCACTAATTTATTTTTTACCTAGATTCCTTTCACAAGTGTCTTTTCCCATGTATAGTCCCTGTTTATAAGTGATTTCTACATCTGGGGTCTGATCTCCCTGGCTGTCCAGACTGTGAAAATGGCTCGTTTTTCTGCCTCTACCATTTCTTTTATTATAGTTACCAACTGCCTTCTACCTCCCTCCCTGTCTCATCCCTGTTCCCCAACCCCCACCCAAGCCCAGGCTCTGGACTTCTATCAGAATTGCCAAAAAAGTTCTTGCCATTGGGTGACTCCCATCAGCTCTCACACGAGTATCAGAGAGAAGCCTCTGACCACTGACCCCATCTCTGTATCCACCAAAGCAGGAGAAAGAGATGTGTGAGGAAGAGAAACCTTATCAAAGGCAAGAGGTTAATGCAGCCTAGAAAGCCCAATTTTTATTTGAAGGCTTATGGTTAAGTATTCTCCTGTGGTCTGTGAGGTATCAAGGTTCCATTACATCACCCCACAACTATGGGAAATGTTTATTAAATAGCAACATCTTTTAACTTTATGGTTTACCCTGTATGGTTTAATCATAAGGCATGACATATTATAAGTTATATAAATAAAATTATGAAACATTAAACTTTATGATAAAATTCAAGGATAAACTAGTAGAACTTTCATAACAGTACACTGCTTTTGAAATCATGTCCTACAAGAGACCTCTAAACATGCTAATTTTCTGTGCATGCCTCTAGGAAAGTTGTATTTAATTAAATGCAAATAATGGACAGATTCCACTAGGACCTGTCCAGCTTGGTGATTAACCAGGAAGCTTATTTCAAAATAGCTTCTTCTCTGATACTCATGTTGGCTGTTGATATGTCATCAGTTAGTCACTTCAGCTGTATTCAGAGCATCTCTATTTTATATCCCATAAATACACTGTCAGCAGTCAGGTGATTTTTTTCAAGAAAGAACAGCATCAGGGGATGAAAGCAACTTGATGTCAGTGTGTTTCCATATTTTTTACTCGAAGTCAAAGAATAAAACTCATTTTATATTAGGATTTGGTACCATACCTGAAATTTCACAAAACAGTAGTTTCCCTATGACCTGTGATGATATACTATATTTTCTAATCTGTTCTCTTTCTTTCTTTAAATTATTTCTTTAATCAGTCCAGATCCACTAAATTAATTTCATGCCCAGTGATAGGTGTGACCTGCAATTTGAATAACACCAATCTAAATGAATTTCTGGTTGTATTTCTTGTTATAGTCATAATGGAAAGGGATTAGCAGCTTGATTTAAAGGCTGGTAAAGTTTGCTCACCAGTATGATGCATTCCCTTAGAAATGTTCTAGAAAAGAGCATTGGTGGCAGGAATGTGAAAATGCAAGATAATCTTAAAATATGTTTATGTCATCTGCAAGAACTAGGTTCAGACTGGGCCCGTATATGTATGTGCGTACACAGATAATCCTACAGTGAAAGCCTGCTTTTTGTAATCTGGCATATGTTTGTTCCTAAAAGATACTTGATAAATATTTGTTACCTGAATGAGTGACAGTGGCACCTACTGGTTTATTGTTATTCTAGATTTCTTTAAAAGTACATGGAAACAGAAAACTTTATCTGATTGTTTCTGTGTAAGGGCTGTATTGGCATTGATCAAAAAGTACTTTAATTGTAGTCTGTCTGATCCTGAGTTCAGCTTGAAATGTACACAGAAGTCATGACTTGGGTCTTAATCCAAGACCCAAGTCTTGAGTTGTTTCTCCGGGACTGACTTTTCATCTAAAAATGAGTGCTTTGAAATAATAATTAGTACTCAAATTATTGTAGGTTTTAATTCTTGGGGGAAACACCAGGAAAATACTGATTTATCTGTCTCCTCTGCATGAACTGTGAATGGCATGACTTGTTAAAAATATGACTGTTAAGTTTAAAGAAAGGTCTCTACTTCCATGATAACATAGTTTTCTGTTACATTTGCTACATGTTTATAATTATATTGCCTGTTAATCAATATTAGTGGGCAAAGTATATTTGCAGTGTGGAAGATGATAACCGTGGTTTGATCTTGGCAACAGAGCACCTTTGTGTAGTGTGTCAAAGAAACATTAGATCAGGCCTAGGCAACCACCAAAACTCTTTCTAGCCCTAAATGTTGTTCTTTATTCAGAGATTCCTCTTTTATGCCACGTGCCATTTTTCTTTTTCAGTTTTTCCTCTAAACATACACCTACCTCCTCTTCTGCAGGAATGACATCTTTGTGTTCCTGCTGAGCACACGTGCTGGCGGACTGGGGATCAATCTCACTGCCGCAGATACAGTAAGTCATGAGAGCACAGTACGCTGGATGTGCAAGTTCTCTGCTCTCAATATGTTATTCGGTTGGTGTTGCCCTCTCTTTGTATCACAAACTTCTTTCTTCTTTGCCTTCAGTTATGTTAGTCACACTTTGTCTGGAACGGAACATTTTAGCTTTCCTTTGGACTTTTCTACCCATTCTGTTGGAATAAATTTCTTATACATTCATTCAGCAGATATTTGGTGAATGCCTACTGTGTGTCTAAACACCTGCAGTATGTCACTGAGCAAGCACTTGGAGTATGTCATTGAATAAACAGACAAAAAAAATCAGTCAATCCATCTAGGAGCTATAACTGATCAAATCAGGAAGGATTGTTTTATTACTCTTATGTATTTTTTCACCATAGGAAAAATTCATATTTTTATATCACAAAATTCAAAAGGTGGTTGGAAAGCAATGAAATTGGTAATTTAAAACATATATATGTATATATAAAAGACATTTCATCAAATGGTCTATCCTTTCATATCCAATCTCCTCAAGGAATACTTTAGCATCTGAAAGGGAGATGATAACTTTTTTTTTTTAATCTCAGAACTATTCCCAGGATTCAGATGTTTGTTTGTTGTTGTTTTATTTGTTTTTAGAAGGGAAAGAAGGGAGAAAGAGAGAGATAGAAACATCAGTTAGTTGCCTCTCTCGAATGCCCACAACCCAGGCATGTGCCCTGACCAAGAATCGAACCTGCAACTTTTCCGTTTGCACAGTGATGCCTGACCTACTGAGCCACACCAGTCAGGGCAAGATTCAAATATATTTAATAACAATTTCAGTAATCTTGAGACATAAAAATGCGCAAATGGGAAATTGTTTTGCAGAACACATGCCTCTGAAAAATGTCATTTTGTGTGGTTCTGGTGCTTCTCTGTGAAATACAGAGCATCAAAATTCTCACAAGTATGAGGAAGATGCAAACTCTGGAGGGTTATAGAGAAATGAAATACAAGGGTGGAGAGGCAGAGCTGGAACTAGATCCCATATTTTTTTGTCTCCACTCCTAGGCTTGTGTGCACTCCTTCCCCTTATTGACAATACCATAGAACTGTCTCCTTTCAAGAATGAAACATTTTCTGATCGCAGCCATAGGACTCATTCATACCTTCCTTGGCATTTAAACCTCTTCAGCCAGTTAACCTAGTTGGGACAAGGCTCCAGAGCCTGAGGATCACTAGGGTATAGCTAGGTAGATTCTGTATCTTAACGTACACATCATCAGCCTCAGTCATCTTAAGGGACATCTGTCTGTCTTGCATGGCTGTTTTTACAGGTTTTCTGATATGGTAGCTTGGAGCCATATCAGAGAGCAGAAACTTGGCTTTCTCTTTGCCCCTTGCTTCTCTGTAAGCATTTTGTACAATTCCAACTTAGTCATACTCTCAGTGTGAGTACAAGATTCATTACTTTGCCCTAGCCGATCTTTTGGACTCCAGTCTCAGCCCTCAGCCCCCAGCCCCATACCTACTAATTATACCCTTCTTTATTAACTGTGCCACTCCCTTGCTTACAACCAGGGAATCTCCATCATCTATGAGGTAACGAATAAGCTTCTTTGCATGGCATACAAGGTCCTTCATTTTGTGGCTTTTATCTCTCTTTCCAGTCTAATTGCCAGATTATTTCCCTTCTAAAATTTATGTTATAGCCCTGGCTGGTGTGGCTCCGTGGATTGAGCACTGGCCTACAAACCAAAAGCCAGTTGGAACCCTGGTCAGGGCACAGGGGTAGGTTGCAGTCCAGGTCCCCAGCTGCGGATGTGCAGGAGGAGGCCTATCAGTGTTTCTCTGGCACATTAATGTTTCTCTTTCTCTCTTTCTAAAAGTAAATAAATTTTTTTTTAAATTGTTTCATAAATGATTGACTTGTAGTTTTCCTGAACACCCCATCCAGTGTCTCACTATTGCATAAACTGTTCCCTTAGAATAGATTGTTCTTCTTCCACCTGGTCAGGGTTTGATCCATATTTGATCAGAACTTACTGTGTTATATGGGCCGGTAAAGCTTCTCCAATAAGATGACATTTGAGCCAAGATCTAAAGAAAGTGAGGAAGTGAGCCAAGCATTTATCTGACAGAAAGAAGAGCATTCCAGGCAGAGGAGATAAATGCAAAGCCCCGAGGTGAGAACATGGTTGGCATAATCAAGCAACAGCAAGCAGCCCTGTGTAGGTGGAACAGGGAACAGGATGAATGAGGGGCAGAGTGATGTGAGATGAATATTGCAGAGGCAGATCATGGAGGGCTTAGTAGGCCATAGTAAGGATTTTGAGATGGGAGACCACTGGAAGAATTAGAACAGAAGAGTAACATAATTTGGCTTGAGTTTTCCGTGTGTCCTTCTGGCTTAGGGATGGGGAGAACTATAGGGAGAAAGGTAGAAGCAAGAAGTTCAGTTAGTAGTTAGACACAAGGATTAAAACAGTGAAGGTGGTGAAAAATAATTGGAATCAGCATGTAAAGGCACAACCAGTGGAGTTTCCTGCTAGATTGGATGTGGGACATAGAGGAGGTATGAAGGAAAAGTCTAATTTATTTGACCTGAGCAACTGGAATGATGGAGATATCAGTAACTGATTAAGGGAAATATTGCTCAGGGGTGGGGAGCAGGTTTGATTGGGAGACTCAAAAATTTGGTTTGGGGTGGGTTAAGTTCAAGATTCTTAGCAGACACTAAGTGACAGCGTCACCCAAGCAACAGGGTCTGGAGTTTAGGAGAGAGATTGGGGCTGAAGATGTATTTTGGAATCATCAGGTCAGAGATGACCATTTAAGGCCATGGGGCTGGATAAGTTTATTTGTTCAAAATGCCTGTCTCAGGTTTGGTCTATGGTTCCTCAAGGAATAGTACTTCTAGTTATTCAATTGAGTGATCCAAAAATATGCAGATTTGAGAGGGGCTGAGATCTGCATCCTGTTTACAGTGTTCATGGGGTTTGCCTTGTGGGGGTAAAAGCTCCTGCCAGCCACAAAGAACCAAAATAGCCCCCTTAACACATAGCTAGAAGAGTAGAAATAGGAATTCCCTTTTCATGCTGGGGACTAAAGAGAGGGTCTGAATATTCTGAGTTCCCAATTCCAAAATAATTTACATTTAATTTTGAAAGGAGAGCTTGGGGATTCGCTTGTAAATTAAAACCTTCTGGAATACTCAGAAAAATGAGACCACAGGTTGAAATGAATTCCTAGGTTAAGCTTTGTGTGAAGTCAGGTTATACTCTGTATTAGTAGAAAAACAATAGGCCTTACTGCTTGCCTGGCATTTTTCCTTTGTCCCAAGATTTATTTAGCTTTGGAAGATACCCAGAACCATTTATGGATAAGGAAGAGGTTAGTCAGCCTAAAATGTCAGTAAAAATCGAGTCTCTCATGATTGAGAATGCATATATAAACATGTATTTATAAACAGTGGGACTCTGGCCCACTGTTGGTAAAAACATGGTTTTAGCATGTGATTAATGGCAGCTGCCCTTTACTAGCTGTGTTGTTCTTTGCGTATTCTTGCTGAAGTAGGGATCTCTGCATTTAACTTTGTTCGGTGAGGGGCTCTTGTGACCTGCACTATTTGTTTTGTTGGTGTCAGACCTGTTTTAAATGCTGACGTGTGTAGAGAGGGATTGAGGAGCTTTTGTTCATTGGTAGCAATGTGAGAAGTCCTTTGTCCCTTGAGACAACATGGGACAGTTGCCAGCCCTCCCAAGGGCCTGAACTTCCATCCCTTCTCTTGGAAGTGAAAGAGTTCCTTCTACCCTCCAAGTGTTAGTCCTTTTTTGGGGGGGTTCCTTTTGAAATTTTCCTGTTTTCCATTTCAGTTCCTCATTCCCTGCAACTCCTCTCATTGACCTATGTATAGCTAGGTGCTCCACCTCACCTGATCTCACCTTCCTGCTGTCTTTCCTGTCCAGTGTGGCGTTTACAACTTCATGAAGGTGCTAACCAGTAATATATTTGCCCTTAGTCATTGCTGAGCTATGCTTTGTGGATTGACTTGCTTTAATCTTTCCTAATTATAAGACAGTTGTTCTAATCCTTCCATTGTTACTTGTTTTTCTCTAGAATGCCTCACTGAGTTCCATAAACCTGATTACAGAACACAGTGTCTTCTCAGTCCCACTGTGATTGTCTCCTCCATTCCCCAGCCCTACCCCAAATTTAAGTCATGGTTGATTCAATATTAATTTTACTGTCAAATGAGATAATCATACATGTAGTTTGGTTTTTAGTTCTCATTCTTCTTTCAGCTTATTAACTTACATATATTTTATATTCTTTTCCCCTGGTTAAGAAGTTTTCCAAATAGAATCTTATTTTATTCTCTCTCCCTCCTAAAATCCCTCACATCTTTTAATCCATTCAAATGATAAATAACCACTGAATTTGGTGGGGAGGGGACATAAAGTTCAATTGCAAACCTATCTCCTTAGGCTTTATTTAATCTTCTTATTTATGAGCTCAAAAGAACCCAAGCTGAATCAGGTTTGGTTGCCGCTGAGACTTCCAGGAAAAATAGAAGTGTTAAGGAAGCACCTATGAAATGATTCATAATATAGGACTCCCCATTATGAATTGGTGCTGAACCATTGCCACAGGCTTGAACAAGTAAAAGTTCTATGTTTTAGGTATGACATTAGCTCTCCTTTTCCACATTTTGGTATGTTAAGCAAGTAATATTTCCCCCCTAGTCCAATTAGCAGTTTCTTTTTCTTTTTTTTTTTTTCTTTAAGATTTTGTTCATTTATTTTTAGAGAAAGGGGAAGGAAAAAGACAGGGAGAGAAACATCAACTGGTTGCCTCTTGCATGCCCCCCAACTGGGGACCCAGCCCACAACCAAGACCTGTGCCCTGGGCACAGGGACTGGGACTGGGAATTGAACCAACACTTTTGGCTCGTAAGCCAGTGCTCAATCCACTGAGCCACACCAGCCAGGGCAAGCTGTTTCCTTTCATCAACTGTCTTCTCTTCTTCTTGGAAGTTTAAACTGGATTTCCTAGAATTTTGCATATCTTATCGAAGCTCCAAAATTTCCTGTGGTCAGCTTTGCTATGCTTCTCTACAAGTGAAAGCATTGTGCACGTGAAAATTCTAGGTCTGTGGACATTATGGATTAACAAGCTTTCATTATGATATATTTCTTCAGCAGGCAGTTTCTCATTTTCTCCCCAAGAATTCTATACTAAAACTTGAGGGATTTTACCTCGTATAGAAGCAAGACAAAGGGACCAGTGGGGGTTCTTAATTAATAAAGGCAAAAGCATTGAAAATGCTGATGCTGCCCTGGCCAGGTTGCTCAGTTGGTTGCAGCGTCTTCCCAAGCACCACAAGGTTGTGAGTTCAGGGCACATACCTAGGTTGCATGGATTCAGTCCCTGGTCGGGGCGTGTTTTGGGAGGCTGCTGATTGATACATCACACTGGTGTTTCACTCTCTCCCTCTTCTTTCTAAAATCAATAAACATATTCTCAGGTGAGGATTAACAAAAAGGAAGTGCTGATGCCTTTTGTTCATCTTCACCTGCAGTCTGAATTCTTCAGAGAATAGAAGAATTGCTTCCATTATTTAATGAAAGAACAAATAAATCATTTAGGAATAGTGTTAAGCAATGGGAAGAGCATCATAGAGAAATAGTTTCAAGAGAGACAAATCACTTTTCAGTCTACATTTTTAGGCTCTGAATTTGTTATTTAAGATTTTATTTATTTTTAGAGATAGGGGAAGGGAGGGAGAAAGAGGGGGAGAAACATCTATCAATTGCTTCATGCACACCCCCAACTGGAGACCTGGCCCCAAAGCAAACCAGTGACCTTTCAGTTTATAGGCTGATGCTCAACCCACTGAGCCATATGAGCCAGGGCAGCTCTATCCAGTTTTGATCAACCTCCTTAGATGTTCTAGTATCAATCGACTAGTACCTATGGGATTCTAGTTTTCACTGATGCATCTTGTCTGTCCCATTTAAAATATCTAGATGGGCAGCTGTTTTAAATAGTGCCCATGAAGTAATCAAACAATTATGGAAGATAGTCAGTGATTATATGGAAACTTGGACCAGGGTAGAAAATGCAAGGTATTGTTAATAGAGCAGGTTGTCGGGGAGAGACTTTTAGCACCATTAGCTGAGGCCAATCTCTTTCTAATTTATAAGATGAAGGAAATGCATAGGGTTTTTGTGAAAGTTTAATGAGATATGTGTACACACTAATGCCAGACACATTTTAACTGCTCAACAGATTTTAGCTATTATTATTTTTAATAGAAATTCATGAGGAATAGGAAAAGAAGACATTGTTATAGGCAAGAGAAATCAGGGAGGCCTTCCTGAACATGGTAAAGCTTGAACAAAATCTAAAGGACCAACAGAGAAGAGAGGAAGGATTCTAGGTCAGAAAAACAGCTTGAGCAACCAGTGGTACAAACAAGTGAAATACAAGTGAGGAACACTGAAGAGACCCATCTGACGAAAGGGAAAGGGTGTCTTTGTGTTAGGAAAGAATAGAAATGAAGTTGGCTCAGTGCGGTAGGGCCTGATTATTAAGGGGAGTTTGGACTTGATGTATTACGGCATAGCTGGCAGAGAGGAGAGTAGTCTGGAATTATACCCAAAGTGTGCTAAAACCTAGGAAGCACTAGGGAGCTGGTCTGAGAGCATTAGTGAACCAGGCATAGGTAGTGAGCACCTAGTCCAGAATAGAGACAGGGAAACTATAAAAGGATTGGGTTCATTTCTCAAGAAACACTGGCCGGACATGGTGGCTTGATTAAATATAGAGGAGGATACATGAGGGATGAGGGCCATTTTGAACTGGCTTTCCTGCAAGGGATCTACTGTGGTGGATGGTGGCCTCAGGGCTGAGGACCCAGGAGCCTGTTGATTTTAGGATCACTTAATGGGATGGGGAGGGGGCAGTGTGTTTTGTTGTTGTTAGTTATTGTTTAGCAAACTAGAGTAGCTTCCAAGGAACCTTTGAACATGTCCTCCTTAGCATTCAAGGGACAAGAAATTACCCTTTTGGTGGGAGCCTGAAAATTCATGAAAGCCATACATGTCTCATATCACAGTAGGCCTAGTGTGAAAGAGGAGGCTCTCCCATTCCTCACATCCCAAGCCTGCCGCTTACTTAAGCTGTGTAATCTTGGATGAATTCTTCAATTCCTCTGTGCTTCAGTTTCCTTTTCTCTAAAGTAGGGTCTTGTGCCCCTGGCCGGTGTGGCTCAGTGGATTGAGCACCAGCCTGTGAACCAAAGGGTCACTGGTTCAATTCCCAGGCAGGGCACATGCCTGGGTTGTGGGCCAGGTCCCCAGTAAGGGGCGCATGAGAGGCTACCACACATTGACGTTTTTCTCCCTTTCTGTCTCCCTCCCTTCCCTTCTCTCTAAAAATAAATAAATAATTTTTAATTGAAAAAAATAAAATGGAGTGTTAATAGTACCTAAATCATAGCGATTATGTGATTTAAGTGTATGAATACACTAAAAGCACCCAGAACAATGACTGGCAAATAGTAAGCAGTAAGTGTTAACTTTTTGTTTTTAAAGTCACTCAATCCACTGAATCACACCAGCCAGGGCTAAGGGTTAACTATTAATATTATTGCTGCTCCATCTTTTTAAATGGAAATTTGGGGGGGAAGTTCAGAGTCTCTCTCTTGCCCAGGGTGAGTGAAGGATTGGTTTGGTTTTATAATGCACACCTGCTCATCTTTATATTGTAGGAAAAAATGTCTGGCATTAAACATTGCAAAGAGATGAGAGGCCATGTTACTCTCAGAATTCCTGGTTTTATGCTAAGAGTGCCTCAGCCTTTGCTGTATTCTTGTCCTGTCTGTGCAGGTGATTTTTTATGATAGTGACTGGAACCCCACTGTGGACCAGCAGGCCATGGACAGAGCCCACCGCCTGGGGCAGACAAAGCAGGTTACCGTGTACCGGCTCATCTGTAAAGGCACCATTGAAGAGCGCATCCTACAGAGAGCCAAGGAGAAGAGTGAGGTAAGCACGAGGCAAAGGAAGTACTACACTGGTGAATAAAACAATCCAGTCACATTGACTAGACTAAGATCTTTGCTTTTTATTAGTCTGAAAGGGCTACTTTTTTTTTTTTGGATAGAAAATAAAATCAGGAAAAAAGGAAGAAAAAGAAACAAAAGATCAGGTCCTACGTAGGGGTGATCTCAGCTGCACTGGTTGTTCCTTACTCCTTTTCCACCACAGTGGTGTTTACGTCTTAGGTGTGTGGCTGTTGCTCATGTGGAGAGGGCAGCAGTCATGGTTGTGTTTGGCATATTCCACATTCAGGGGAGAAGGGGTAACATCTGAGCTCTCACCCTAGTTCTCTCAGCCTCTGAATTGTATGCCAAATTTGCTAATTTCCAAAGAAATTATTGTTTGGATTTTTTTCCCCATCTTTATTATTATTGGATCTTCTAGCTATCAGTTGCCCAAGCAAAGTTCTTTTGTGCTTTCTGTTAGAAATGAATAAGCCAGTAGGATGAATAAAAAAAAGAAATAAGAAATTGAGGGGCCTCACCAGAAGAGCGAGAAGGATGTTTCTTTCTTTTGGAGATTTGCCAAGATGGAATGGATGCCTGGTTGTGACCTTTTAATCTGCTTTTATATAGATTCAGCGGATGGTGATTTCTGGTGGGAACTTCAAACCAGATACCTTGAAACCCAAAGAGGTGGTTAGTCTTCTTCTAGATGATGAAGAATTGGAGAAGAAATGTACGTACCCTAAACCTCTTACGAATGCTCTCTCCTCCCTACAAAAAATGTTTTCCCCACACTTCTAAAAAAGGCCCCACACTTCTAAAAAAGGAAGAGGCTCTTGGCTGTGTGCCAGGTGTAGGCAAAGCCAAAGACTGTATTTGGGGATAAACATTTTTATGTTAATATTTTATATTAAAACCGAAATAAAGACATGTTATGGATTAGAAGGAAAAATTCACATATATTTTTTAAGTAATAGGACTTCAAATAAATTTGCACCAGGAAGGCTATATCCCTAGACTCCTTAGCAATAATGTATTTACTTTGCTCTGCCTGGAGAAATCTTTTAATGGAGAAGCGTGCTGCTGTATCATACAAACCATTCTCCCATTTATTTCTGGGGGAACAGTGGGTTTCACACTCTGAGGACTCTGAGGACTTCTGCAGCATCACATCAGAAACTGCAGTGGCGCTCCTGTCTTGTGTGCTCACATTTGCCACCACATTCTAAAAACATTTTGGGATTCAGAAGCACACTTGACCTGTGCAGTGCAGAGCTGTTGAAAGGCTGAAAAAAGGAAAAAGTAAAGGCAAGGAAAGGCTTATAATAATTAAACTGAATCATGGTTTGAACCAATAACAACCTGTTAAGAATCCAAGAGCTCAGTTCCTTCTCCAAGTTAGAAAACTACAAGTTGTCTGCCTTGGTCACATAGAAGTGTTACTTTGGAATGTAAATATCAAAGGATATGACCACTTCATTTTCAAAGAATGAGGATTATGATTGCCCCAGATATTTTATCAGAGCTTTTTTTGATTTTCCTGATAGTAAGATTGCGGCAAGAAGAGAAACGGCAGCAGGAAGAAACCAACCGAGTCAAAGAGCGCAAGCGCAAGCGGGAAAAATATGCAGAGAAGGTATCTCAGACTTGGGTGGCTGACAAGGACTGAAGCGGGGAGCCGGGTGGTACTTACAAATAGGCTTCATACATGTCTCATCATCTCGGTTACTGGTTGGTTATCCAGCTCAGCTGTGTGCAATACCTAGCAGTTCTGTGCTTCTTGACATTTGATGAGAACTGCAGCCATGGTAGACTTGTACTCCCAACACAAACCCTCCTGTCTGTAGTCACATATGATTATGGAAACCGTTTGTCAGGGTGTTACAGAATCATGAGGTTGGTGTGGGTAAGATAGATGTCACATTATTAGATTCCATAGAATCTTAGAAAGAACTTCAGGGGTCATTAGATCTTGCCCTTCTACCATGATTCTGCTAGTGTATCACAGTGTCCTCTACTGTTGGAAAAATAAATCTCTGGCCGGTCTGGTTTTGTACATCTCTTTTTCTCCAGTTTATGCCAAGGATTTGAACTGTTTCTGTCTCCCTTTTGACATTTCTGCTTGAGCCCACCAGGCTAACTGCAAAGTGAAAAGTAGTTACCCTACATTAGTTACCCTACATTTCTCCCTAACTTGCTGTTTCTACTAAAGTATTATGTTGGTAATCCTTATCCCTGGTCCTCATTGACATGTAAGTCTGAAATGAGGCCCTCCGGACTTGTTCTTACTTCAGGAGTTAGCCCATTAGTTCTGACTAGGTTGTACATCCAAGGATTGGTGGTTTAGAACCACTTTACTGCATTCTAGAAGGTATTTTTCCTGGTGGGTTTGCCCTGCCTTTGTGTTGCACTGACTTTCTCATCTTCCCCAGCCCTGATGCAGCCCCCTCTTGAACAGGTTAGCCCCCTGAGCTTCAAGCATTTCTGTAGCTCTGACAATTGCATGTGCCCCATTTCCTTGGACTGTTTGGTTTATGTGAAGCATATTGCTTATCTAGCCACATGTTAAAGTTTGTTGTTTTAAGTGGAGGTCAGCTTCTTCGCCTTACCCACACTTGTATTGGACCTGATGTCCAGCCATAGGGCCTTGATGGTCAGCAACCTAGAAGCCTGTGTATATTATATGGTCATCTTCCAGTAGATACAGTGACTCTGTTTTAAAATCCACACCCTTGATCGTACCTTCTGCTAAGCAGAACTATTACCAGCCTGAAGAATGCCCCTGGTACATACTACAGTTACAAACCTGAGAAGTCCCAGGAATGAGGGATCATGTTCCTCCTGGCCTGGACTGCCGTCTTTACCCAATTCCTCAGATTCTCTTTTATGACTCCATCCTCACATCTCTAACCCATTACTTAATACTATTTAGTATTGAAATAGCTTTAACACTCAGAAACATTATCAAAGGAGAAAAGATGGTTTTCTCATCCAGGACATTGTAGGGTTTACTAGGTTTGCATTAAATGTCATCCCTGCTCTGAGCATGGAAGTTTCAGATAAATACCCAGTGATAATATAAGCTACACAAAGGGTATACCATATTAATCCTAATAGAGGTGTGGAAACAAAGGCCATTAGGTACAGTACATGGATATGGTCCCCAGAATTTCCCAAATACATTGTGTGACTGATTCCAGGTCTCTGGTCTGTGACAAAGCCCTGCTAAACTTGATTCTAGAAATCCTAAGTATAGCTCAGTCACTCAACTCTCAAGCTTTTACATGTAAATTGAGGAAATAATGACAAAATCCATTATTCCTTGGGTGTAGTAAGAACCTTCACTCTCCTTATGCATATTTAAAAAGAAGGGAGAGTAGCCCTGGCTGGTGTAGCTCAGTGGATTGAGTACGGGCCTGTGAACCAGAGTATCGCGGTTCGATTCCCAGTCAGGGCACATGCCTGGGTTGCAGGCCAGTTCCCAGCAGGGGACGCATAAGAGGCAACCATACATTGATATTTCTCTCCCACTCTTTCTCCTTCCCTTCCCCTTTCTTGAAAAATAAATAAATAAAATATTTTTTTAAAAGGGAGAGTAAAAACAGATGTACAGAAAAATATGCTAAAGACATTAGCCCTCCCTCTTATAAGACTGCATCAGTTCAACTCCTGTTCAGTGCTGCTGCTCGGACGCGCCACGGGCTGGCCGTGCACTTCTGACCATGAGGAGTGGGCTTACGCAGCTGTGGTTCTGTGTGACTGGCCTGCCTTTCAGTCTGTGCTACTGTGGCAGAACGTACACAAACTCTTGTAAAGCCGTCCCTCTCCTGAGGTTTTTCCTTAAAAATACACTAACTGCAAAAAATGAAACCTAGAAGTTTACAAAGTCAAATTTTTATCATTAATTTTGTCTCTGATTTTGTCTCTGATAAATTAATTTATCAATTAATTTTTGGTGCCTATCTTCATGATTTGTCCATATTTCTTGTTTTGTGTGTTTCCAGAAGAAAAAGGAAGATGAATTGGATGGAAAGCGGAGAAAGGAGGGTGTGAACTTGGTGATCCCATTTGTTCCCTCAGCTGACAACTCCAACCTTTCAGCTGATGGAGATGACTCCTTCATTAGCGTGGACTCGGCCATGCCCAGCCCTTTCAGTGAGGTGAGGCTCCTGTTAGACGCCTTCATCACAGCAGGCGGACTGTTCTGACTTTACAGGCTTTGCTTCTCCTGGAGTCCTCCTGCCTTTTAGAAGGGGGTTGCATGTAGAATCCATAAGGAAAAAAGCAAATGAGTTCAGGCTGCCTTCTCTGCAGTCAAAGCAGGGTATCTAACCCTCACGAGTGAAGCCAGGCAGGAGAGGGAAATAGTGGCCAGACCTCTGAAGCACACCCTCATGTAGGTCAAAGGGCCATGGGCTGTGGGCACAAGGACTAGCGGTGGTGGTCTTGATCCTTCCTGCTCTAGATCTCCATCAGCAGTGAGCTGCACACGGGCTCCATTCCCCCTGACGAGAGCAGCAGTGACATGCTGGTCATCGTGGATGACCCAGCCTCTTCAGCCCCTCAGTCTCGAGCTACCAACTCTCCTGCTTCCATAACAGGCTCTGTCTCGGACACCGTGAACGGTAAGTGATGCTGCTGTTCTGCATTACTTGGGCCTGGTCCACTGCCTCAAGAAAAGCATTGTTTTAGACATGAGATAAGGTCCTGATTCCTTCTAGGACAGTGGTGTTTTCTACGTTCTTTAAAGAAGCGTGGCATGGAGCCAAAAGAATTTGTTGGCTCATTCTTTCATTAGCCTTGTCAAAGTGAAAAGGAGAAAGAAGGTTTAAGGAAAGCAAAATGACAACTTTATAAAGCCTCAAACTCCTTTGTTTTCTTTCATACTTCACCCTTATTTTTGCTAGTTTAGTTAGCTTCTCTGGGTCTTTTCTTAGTTTGTTCTGTGGGGCCCAGTGTTGATACTGTTTGAGGAGCTCTAGGTTTAAAACTCGGCAGTCAGCAGTGACTCTCTGAGGCATGCACACTTTGTAGAGTATGGGTGGGCATCAGGTAGCCAGTCCCTGGGGTTCGTTTAGTGATGATCTCATTTAAAGAAGAGATTCGGTAGTAATAGAACCACTCTTGAGTCAACCTGTTTTAGCTGTCCAGAAATTCTACTAACTCTTCGTGACTTGGTGGCCCAGCCATTAAATGAGGACACAGACTTCCCTGAAGGTCCTGAAACAAACACCCTTAGAGCCAGCCTTCCCTGTCAGGGGAAGATTCTGTTAACATATGAAGAAATTGACTTTTTTTCCTTTCGGCCCATTTGTTTCATTAGGAATTTCGATTCAGGAAATGCCAGCTGCAGGACGTGGTCACTCAGCCCGAAGCCGAGGCCGCCCTAAAGGTTCAGGAAGCACAACCAAAGGAACAGGGAAGGGCCGAAGCAGAAAGTCCACCGCGGGCAGTGCTGCTGCAATGGCAGGAGCCAAAGCGGGGGCTGCGGCAGCCTCTGCGGCTGCCTATGCAGCATACGGGTACAACGTGTCTAAAGGTATGGAGGCCCAGGGGGCTGTGCTGGCTCCGTGCTGGCTCCATGCTGGTCAGGCACAGTCTGGAAGGTCTGTTGAACACTGCCAGGTAGCGCAGGTATGACACCTCTAGGCCAGGGAAGCTCTTTTCAGACCTCATGTTGGGCTCTGCTTCTATGTTGAACACTCCTGACTCTCCCCTTGTCCTGCGAGGTGGAAGTATCTGTGAAAAGGCAGAGAAAATGTGTGGACTATACTACTTTAAACAGTCAGAATTTTTCCTGCTTTGAGAACTAATGTTTCTTCCCAGACCCATATTTCAGTAATTGCCTTTCAGTATCCCAGGCTAGCATACTGAACATTTACCCAGCAGTGCAGTCCATCACCTTAGGCACTCAGTGCTGCGTGCCGCGCAGCATAACACAGAGCCCCTGCTCTTGAGTGCCTGAGAGCAGTGAGAAGGAGAAGCTGTACGTGCAATGTGTTTGACAGCAATACAGGGCAATGTACGTGTACTGAGTGAAAAAAGGGTGAGAGGCCGAATCGTGGTTGTAGAGCAGGAGGAGGAACCACAGATCTGAAGACAAAGTAGCCAGACTGTAATTCAGAAAGGAGAAGGATGACAAGGGTTTGAACTGGCGACAGTGTTGGCGATGATGAGGCATGTTGGGGACCCCCAAGCAGGTCAGGCTGCATTGAAGTAACGGGAGTCACAGTTAGCAAGACTCGACCTGGTAGGCAGGAGTTTATCAGGGGTGTGACATGGGGCTCTGGAAGGTTTGAGAAGGAAAGCGGCTGTAGTGGCCATGACAGGTGGAAGATACAGCAATGGAATGTAGGGCATCTGAGCTGGTAGAAAGGGGGCTCCCGTTTACAGACCTGTGGACCCATTTAAAACATGAGCCTAGTGTTTAGTTCATAGGGCTTTTGTAGCAAGGAAGGGCATATGGAAGAGAGAATGCTCAGTAAGTATTAGTCACCTCCCCTTCTTCCTGCTGCAGGAGTGTTGGCTTTCACTTACTTGTTCATTCAACAAATATGAAGATAAGAGCTTAGGCCACTGTTTCTTAACCCTGATCACATCTGTGGAAAACAGCAATCTTGCCAGGATCTCACCTATGGATGGGCAAAAAATGACACTCATCAGGCTTTCTCCTGGAGACCTGACCTGCGAAGGGGGCTAGGGGGCAAGGGGGGCAACAAGGAGTAGTTTCAAAAGAACAATCAACAGTGCTCAATAACTGGAAATGAAATCAAGGGAAGGAACTGCTTCAGGGATTACTTGCAGTTCTGCTGTGAATGAGAAAAGACACATCGGCCCAGCAAGCACTTAGAGTTCTTTTTAGCAAAGTAAAACCAGTACACAAGAAACCTTCAAAATACCATTTTAGTGTGCTATCAGATGTAAGTGGATTTGCCTCATACAAGGAAAAAAGAGTTCACTGTTGCCCCGGAAGCCATCACGAAGACGAAACATTGGAACTGGGTCCCTGAGGTGGCAGGGCATGGAGAACAGCACCAGGAGAACCGTATGAGTGTGAACACAGGGCAGAGTAGGTAGCCTCGTGTCTTCTGACCGGACTGGGGACTGGAGAATATCCCCTGAAATTAATAAGCAGCTAATCACAAGTGGTGTCCCAGGTTGAAAGAAGGAATGTCAGAAAGTGCACAAGTGCCTAGTAAGTTAGAGTTCACCTTCACCCTCGGCTGCCCAACGTGTGCTCCGTCCTTGAGCACCAGGGTGGTCTTACTCACTCCCTGTTGATGTGGTAATGCAGGGAGGCCTGAGTAGGTGTTGTATTTCTCTTAAAAATACATCCCTCTTACTGAAAAAAAAAAAAAAAAGTTGACAAGAAGAGCAAGCAAATATGCTAAGAAGAGCAGGAAGGGTTCCCCACGACCTCTCCTCCAGTCCAGACGTCAGTAGCCAACCAGGGTCAGGCCCTGAGGCAGCTCAGACAGGATGGTGCTCACACTCTTGTTTCTTGCTCCATCCCCACAGGAATCTCTGCCAGCAGTCCTCTGCAGACATCTATGGTTCGGCCTGCTGGCCTTGCTGACTTTGGACCTTCAAGCGCCTCTTCTCCCTTGAGTTCCCCTTTGAGCAAAGGAAATAATGTTCCTGGGACTCCCAAGAGCCTCCACTTGACCAGCAGCCTCGCCCCAGACTCCCTGGTTCGGAAACAGGGCAAAGGCACCAACCCCTCTGGAGGACGGTAACCACCTGGGCCCTCCAGCTTCCTTCAGTCAAACCACGTGCTAGAGTTCTGGCCTGCAGATGGTCTTTGGACGGCTTGCCCAGTGTGCATCTCACAGGCCAGAGGGCAGAGATGACCAGTTGCAGCAAATGAAGGACAGGCAGGTGGTCAGTGTGAGCACTTTTATCACCTGTGTCTTGAGGAGTGCTTGGAGGT
This sequence comes from Artibeus jamaicensis, assembly GCF_021234435.1. NCBI lineage: Eukaryota > Metazoa > Chordata > Mammalia > Chiroptera > Phyllostomidae > Artibeus > Artibeus jamaicensis. The sequence continues at coordinate 7,383,665 of NW_026521221.1, read as the reverse complement.
TGCCTGTTGGAAGAAGGCCCAAGGACAGGGATCAGCCCTGTAGCATCTCAGATGAACTTTAGAGCCACGTCTTAAACCTCATACTGAGGAAGGACCATCCACAGACTGCCCCTGTGGGTGCTCAGGCACGCTCTCTCCATCCCCATTCTGCTCTTCAGCTCTGGTCATGCCCCTTGCAAAGGCTCCACAAGTGCTATGAAGAGCCTTCCACAGTGGAAACTTCTTTCAGGGCTGGGATTTCCTATAGGGCTAGGAAGGAAGGAAATCATGTATCTGGCATCCCCAGTCTTTGGGCAGCTCCCCAGGTCTCCAAACCCCATTCGTCAGATGGTCACGGCTAAAAAGAGCAATGAGTGCAAACAAAGGTAGTGGCTTGTGAAAGCGACTGACAGCTAGAGGAAGCATGCCTGGAGGCAGTTGTTTTCCTTGCATTTCCTTCCCTGCCCTGCATGGTTCACACCAGAGAACCTCCAGGTTCCACCAGCAACAGTAGCAGCAGCTCCCACCTTGGGACTCCCAGAAGCCAGTAAAGAGACCAGGAGCCACCTCAATCAGCAGGACATCCTCACTGCCCCTCTTACGGACTCCCTTTCCCCTTCCTGAATGCACAGTCTCCCCACCCTTGCCCTTCAGCCCCCTGCTTGGCTGTATGCACTGTCTGTATTGCACTGAGAAAGGAAGGGACAGCAGGAGTGAGGATGGAGAGAGGGCAAGCTCAGCACCGACCCTCCCAGCCCGGCACCACCTGAGCCTGCTTCCCTCCGAGAAAGGCAAAGGGGTGGTGTGGCATGGGAGGCGGTTCTGCCTGCCCCCCAGCCTGACCTTCCTGGTGGAGCAGGTGCTTCCGGGCGAGCCAGCCTCTAATTTGCACACCTGAAAATCGCGGAATTGAGTTTAGATAGATTGATTTTTAAAACTTTTTTTGGAGTAGGGGTGGTAGGGGAATCAGTTTAAATCATTAAGATTCCTCTGCCCGAACCCAGACTCCTGTGTACAGAAGCTATTTAGAGGGAATCAGAAAAATGCCAAGCCTTTTTTCTCTTTGAATGTGCTGTCTATTTTTATAACTGAACTTGTACATATGTATAAAGAGAGACACATCTTTCTTTTACTAACTGGAGAAAAAATCTTAAATAAAATGGAGTGAGATAATTTTATGTAAATTGGGGTGTCTGTGGTCTTTACAGCGGCCTCTCCATGGAGGCATTGGGGCTGTTGATGGGGGTGGGTGGCAGAATGAAGGGGAGACGGCCCCCTGTCATTTCTGTGGTCAGGCAGGACAGGGGTTGGTAGTTCAAGGCTGTTCCTGTGGCGTTTCCTCAGTGGCACCCCTCATGGTGTTTAGGGATGTGCCCAGCACTCAGAATCTAGACTCCAGAACTTAGGTGTGAGCAGCTTGGCTCGTCCACCGCGAGGCAGTTACATGGTGCTGATACTGACAGGCTCTTTCTCCTGACTACAGGTGACAGGTTATCCTGGCAGTCTGCAGTGCAGGGCGGGGCAAAAGTAGGTTTACAGTTCTTTGTGTGGAAAACAATACAATAGTTAATAAACAATAATACAAGAATAAACTTTCACATACTCAACTATAAACCTACTTTTGCCCACTCTGTATATAAAATCTCCAACTAATAGGAACTTCGTGGTCCCAATTACTAAAGCTGTGGTGTGTGTGCAAATACATGTGTACAACTCAGCAGCCAGCCCATTTGAAGTCCCAACACACACTGTGTGTGGGTCATGTAAGCCAGTAGAAATGCAGTAAGTCTTCTGGTGTCGACAGATTCTTAAAAGCTGAAACTTTAAGAAAAATGAGTGTAAGAAAACCAATTTTACCGTAAGCTAATTGATACAAACAAAGGGTCACCAGGTTGATTCCCAGTCAGGGCACATGCCTGGGTTGCAGGCCAGGTCCTCAGGGGTGTATGAGAGGTAACCACACATTGATGTTTCTCTCCCTCTCAATTCCTCCCTTCCCCTCTCTTTAAAAATAAATAAATAAAATCTTGGAAAAAAATTTTATAGCAAAACATCCAATTTATAAAGACCCAAAATATTTTTTACATTAAACATTGGAATAAATGTGAGCTGTACATACATTTAATAAAAAGTAAGATAAGATACTGGTGGCTGGAGTGTGTCCCAGTAGCTCAGGGCACAAGGGGGAGTCAACCCTGGACAGGACGCCCTTCTATCAAAGGGCCCGCTCACCTCCACACTCACTCAGACTGGGACAGCCTAGGCCACAGGTGGCAAACACAAGGCCCATGCGCCAAGTGCGGCCCTTCATCTTGTTCTCTCTGGCCCAGCACCTTGTTTCTACCCAGCAGCAGCACCGAGCTCTTGCTTAACTGGTAAGGAGTAGTTACATTTATAGTCCTAAAATTCCATTCGGCCCTTTGAAGGCAACTGCGAGGCTGATGTGGCCCCCGGTGAAAATGAGTTTGACACCCCTGCCCTAGACAGACCCTCGGGTTCGCTTCACCTAATGTGCACTTCTTCGGGGTGTGGTGGGAAAACGGAGTACCCAGAGGAAACCACACAGACATGGGAGAAGGTGGGAATCCCACAGAAACAGTGGCCCCAGCCAGGGATGTTTTTCCTTCCTCAATCTTTTAACAATGACGTTGGAGGACCTCCTGTACTAATGTACTGTGAGAGGAACTCAGAATTCTCAGAGGTAGCTGTACTTGCGAGAATCATGAACGAAAACAGTGAAATACAATAGGTTACTAGGCATTCCAAAGATATCCAGGCTTTGAAAACAGCTCTCTGATCAGTTGGAAAAAGAGGGAGCTCCCAATCTGGACTGGCAGTTAATGTTTCTCTAAAACACCAACAGCTCTTGCATCACCTTTGAGCAGAGAGCGCATGCCGTTCCCAAGCTTGCTGGCAGCGCCGCCTCCTGAGCCTTGGCTCACCCTGCACACCCTGGATTGGGCGAGCTGCTTCTCATCCAGTCACAAGGTTCAGCCTTTGCTTTTTGTTGATCTCAGGCAGCACTGTCAGTTACACTGAGTCTTGTTTGTCTTGCTGGTAAACTTGACCAATGCTGCACACAGAACAGACCAGTGTCTGTTTCCCAATTAACCTTGCCCTATACTGGTCGCCACTGTGGCTTCGTCAACAAGCCCACTAGTATGGGTCCTCTCCACTCATTACTCGACAAGACCCCCAGTGACATTACTGGGCCCTGCCAAGGTCAAGTCTGCCTCTGGGGATCTGACAGCTCTGAGATCCCTGCACAGCTTTGCCCAGAGGCTTGTTCTCTCTCCTGAAAGCACAGAAAAACTTACGTGTATCAGAACCTTTCATTCTTTGTCCCCAAACACACTGTACTCCATTCTTACCCATTATCAATCCAATCCCTGAAGAAACAGCTAAAGAGCTTTAATGTCCTTCCTCACCTGTCCCCACCTTACCTGAGGGTAGAAGGATGGGATTTGAATCTTAAAAGTGAAGGCTTTACACCCATTGACAACTTGAGTCAAATCTCAAAGTTAGGATTCATGCCCTGTCTCTCCACCATCTGTAGACTTGCACATCTCCCACCTGAGACTAGCCCTCACCTTATGAACCCAGGAAGCCTGTCCCTTAACTTACAAAAAAAACGGGGAGGGTTCCCAGCAGCTAAAAGGAGTGTTCCCTCAGGAAGCCTCGGAGCTCAGTCCTAGAGTGCAGATGTGGGTTGCGTCACAGTGGGGGCCAACCCTTCAGCCAGCATCACCTTGCCACGTTAGCCAGCTCCGGAGTCCTGGATCAGTGGGTTTTAGGATTGTGGATCCGTATGAGCAGCCCTGGAAATGCAGGGTCTGGCCTGGGTTCACTGTCCATTTCTGTGCCTGGATGTTTGTTGCAGCACCCAGGACTCTGGGGACTCACTCCTGGGCTTGCTTGGGTCTGTGTGGTCCTGAGGGTTAAGCAGGGCATGGAGGCTGGTAGCCTACACAGAGCATCGAGCTGGGTTTTTCTGTGTAGCCTTGTCCCGGTGTCTGCCAGCATGTTCCGTCCAGAAAGCCCCCTCACCCATGTCCCTCACAGCAGATCACCCACATTAGACACATTTCCTTAGCTCCTTTATATAACACAGAGAAGCTTGGGTGCTAGCTGGTCTCTGGAGGCTGGGAGATCCTCGGCTGTGGCCCAGAGCTGTTGGAAGTAATGAGCTAAAGGGCCATGAGCCTCCCAAATGGAATGGAGCCACTCTGCTGTCTCTGACTATCAGATTAAGATTTTGTGAGGAGTTAAACTAAGGGGAAAAAATGAAACCTCTAATCATCCCTTAAGGCAATGCTTTCCAAATTTTAATATGCATATGAATTACGTTGGAATCTTAGACTGCAGATCCAGTTTCAGATCTTGGGTAAGACCTGAGATTGAATTTCTACTGTATCCCAGGTGATGGCCTTGCTGCTAGTCCTTGGACTACACCTGGAATAACAAGGCCGTAGGGCACGCTCCAGGCCTGCCAGTCGGAATGAGCCCTGCTCTGGGTCTGAGTCCGCGCCCCCATCCCAGCCAGGCAGCCCTGTGCAGGAAGCACAACTATATTTTTTCGTTACTCCACCGAATCTACCTGATGACAGAAAATGAAATCCTAGCACCTCCAGAAAAATTGGGTCCCATATACATTTTCTCAGTATTCTTTCTTTCTTTTTTTCATTTGAAAACTCAATTCATGGAGCATTTGGGATCTTGCTCCCCAGTATATATCATCAGTTTGGCTCAAATAAACACATAAAAATTTAAAAATTTCAAAACCTTAATTCATGATTTTCACCATCGGTCTTCTCCCCTGGGTAGCACCCCTGTTCGATGCGTTAGGTGTGAGAAAAGCTCTCTGATCTGGGGCTGTCCCTCTGTTCGGTGTGCCCTCCACAAAATGCAGCCTCTTCAATCGCTGACATTCACTGCAGGGTCTACGACCCCTGAGTCACTGTTTTCTGCTGTGCGTGTCTTCTTGTCATGACCAGCAGACTCCTCGGGGTTGGTCTTTTCTCAGCAAATTCCTAAGGTCTCAGCCTCAGGAACACGAGAAACTCGGCTGCCCTCCCACGCTTCCCTGAGACTGCCAAGTGTGCTGTGGCCATGCGGGTTGGGAGGCGGCTGCGGTCAGTGCCGGTGGCCCAGTTCAGCCGTCTTCAGGATGCACATTCAAACCACTTAGGTGTGGAAGTGTTACAGGACAGACCGGAGTGTGGGAGAGCCGGTGAATGGTATATTATTACCAAAAAGACCCCCCTCTTTTTTCTTCGGGGGTTCCCCCCCATACTAGGTTCGCTTTGCCCGCCGCCAGAGGAAAGATGTCTCTCAATGCCAGAGACTGGTGAAAAGGAAAGGAATTATTTATTTAAAAGTTATACAGACTTAGAGTAAATGACTTAATGTCTTCATTAAAAATACTAAAGTCCTTCAGAATACCCACGACACAGAGTTGTTCCTTCTCCCTCTGCCCAGTCAAGGGGTCCTTAGGAAAAGAAGTAGAAGTCTGTGCCTCAGGGTCCCGGCACCATCAGCTGTGTTGCTACCACGATCTCCAGTTAATCCAAAGCCATGTGTCACCTTCTCATGGCCTACCAGCAAGAGTCTTTTCACCCCTTTTCTTCCAGGCAAAGTCTCTCCCGCTGCCTAAGCCATGTGGCAAAAGTGAGCACCCCAGAGCCAAGTGATCCCAACCTCTGCCCAAGCTGTGGTGATTTCCCACCATGGCTGCCATGCCTGGGTTTAAATCCCCGTGCCAATCTTCCTCTGTACCCCCATTTCCCACTCTTCCCACAATCAGTTACACCTGCCAGCACTCCTGTATCCTTCCAGCTTTACTGGGCTGCCATGGTAAGTCTGGGCAGGTGTGGCCCCATGGTGTGGAGCCAGTCATCTCCAAGCTCTCATGCAGACGCTGTAACCAGGGGGAGCTGCTTTCCAGTTACATCCTGGGTGGAAGTCACTCCCATTCCCCTGGCTCAAAGCATGGCCACAGCTACGTAACATGTCCATGAAACCAGTTAAACGTTACAGATATGTTAAATGACCATGCCAGAGGTTAGCTGCAAAGCTATTGCTATACAGAACAGTTAATGGCCCTGCTCCATGTGTCCTATCCCCCAGCTCAGACTGATGGAGGTGAGGACATCCTATACATATTTTTCTAATATTTCTTGAACACCCTGAGTTCTGGACCCGATTACAAATCCCTATTTGGGGGTCCCCCTTGGCCGTACCCTGTTACAGAAGATGTAGGGAGGGCAGGCTCTGTTCTAGAGAAGGCAGAGCCTCTGGCAGCGTTGAAAGCCATGTGCCTGAGTAGGGTAGTAAATGGTGCTAAGAAAGGCATCATCTCCTGGGGGAGGCCCTCACACAGAGGCTCCTGAGGACTCTGGGGTGGCAGCAGCTTAGGCCACTTTAGCTCTCAGGGGGACAACCTACCCATTTGCCACCCAGGAAATGTCCAGGGTGAACAGTGGGAGGACTGGGCTACAGAGATGCTAATCCCAGACAGCAGCCCCCAGGGCTGGGTATGAAAGGAGATGGGAGGAAAGGTGAGGAAGAGGAAAGACATGCCTGAGGCCCACTTCCTGGGCATGAAGGGCCCCTGAGGAAGCTGGGTGCCTTTCTTATTGCAAGGCCCCTGGCCTGTTCTTGAACTATTTTGTCCTCCTGGTTCCCCTAGCTATTTCCAAAAATGACCATTTTACTTTTCTTTTAAAGGTTTTCTTACTAATCAAAACAAGGATACTAGGTAAAGGGAGAACTAGACATAGGAAGCTACAAAGCTCAAGATACTTCACAATCTTCACGCAGTCCCTGGTCTGCAGTTCCTGGCACCTTGGGTGAGAGAAACAAGGGTCCCTGAGCGGTTCCCCAACTCTTACCTCCCTGCTCTTAGAGAGGTAAGAGTTTCTTCCCAAGATGCAGGAAATGTGCTCCTATGAGCGCCCCTGCAGGGCCAGCGCCTCTGCCCTCCTGCCCTTGGGATTTTGTTGTTCTGGACCCCAAAGCTCAAGAAGAAACACCTGGCCCCAAGGGTAAGGTCGGCCTCTCTAGGTCTTATTCCCCAGGCTGGGATTAGGCTGCAGCAGCCGCCAAAGGGAGAAAGGAAGCAGGGCACAGAGGGTGGAGGGAACCAGTGGGGAGTTTTCTAAGCAACCCCCACCAGCTAATGGCCCTAAGAGCATCTCTCTGGGAGTGTCGCACCCCCTCCACTGCCACCAGCACCTTGAATCAGGCCCACTTGAAGCTATTCCTGCTGCTGAAAAAGAGAAGGGGCTCCTTTTCTTTTCCCAGGTGAGGGGTCCTGGAAGACCCCAGGCAGCTCCATGCTTTGCACCTGTGAACCTTAAGAAGGAATGTATCTACCAAGAACTCTTGGTTAACTGAGCTTGAACTTTTTATTTATTTATTTATCTATTTATCTATTTATTTATTTATTTATATCCTCCCCTACGGACATGATTATTGATTTTAGAGAGAGAGGAATGGAAGGGAAACAGAGATGGAGAGAAACATCAATCGGTTGTCCCTCCTATGTGCCCCAACAGGGGACCAAACACACAACGCAGGCATGTACCCTGATGCAGAATCAAACCCGTGACCTTTTGTTTATGGGACAAAGCTCCAACCAACTGAACCACACGGGCCAGGGCTGTGCTCAAATTTATAACCAGTGTCCAGCAGCAGTTGCTGACAGAGGCCTCTTAAATGCATCCTGTGTGTCAGGGAAATGCCATAGTCTGGGCTTTGCCTGAGTCAACCCTCATCAGGGAATTCCCAGTTCTGTCTTTCTACTGAGACCTGCCCGCCCAATCAGAACTGTGCATATCCTCATTTGCATCTCTACCAGCTAATCACAACTGCTCCATTTGCACAACTTGGACCAATCAGAACTGTACAGATTTAGATGCCTCATTTACGTAGAAGTGGACTACTTGGTCTGGAGGGGAAATTCCTCTATAAAAGGAAACCTGCCCTTTGTCTTGGTGGAGCACACTTTCAGTTTCCACCTGAGGCTCTGCCTCCTGGGTTTGCAAACTGCTCAGCTGAATAAAGTCTCTCTCGGTTGAATAAAATCTCTCCTCAGGTTGGTCATTTTTGTTGACATGCCCTTCAAAAGTCATGATGTCCCTTGCCTGGGAACGCTTGAGGAGGGCAGTTTGCAGGAGAGGGGGGTCTGGGGGAAGTGCAGCGCGATGTCTCAGTTTGCCCTCAGCACCCTGCATTTAGAAAGGCAAGCATATACTGTTATCCAGAATATTTCTGTATAGCAAAGCCTTTTCAGAGAGCTGACATTTAATCGTTTGAAGAACCAGGATTTATCTGGGCTAGAACTCTCTTTAAGAGGTTTTTCGAATGTCACTCCTTAAACCGTTCTGGACACAGTCTTTTCCCGGGGACCTGGATCACATAAGTGTCTCGCTCACCAAAATTCGGCTGCTGTGAGTCCAGTACTAAGGGATGCTGACAGCTCCACCGGTGCGATTAAGTCCTCTCTGAATAGGGGCTGTGGGACTTCGGTGTTCGCGTGTTGATATGAGGCAGCCCTCCCTCTTCTAACTTACCTTTTCCAAGTTTGGGGGCTTGGAAACCGGTTTTCCTAGTTCACAACTTCTGAACCAATGAAGGGGACTCTGAAGGAGGGACTGTGGGATCTTCTAGGAGTAAAGTAATTGAGCTTAGTGCCTCCCTTTGTCTGGCTGCCTTCTGGTCCTCTGCTGGGCTCTAGTACCTTAATGATCTAGATTAGCCAAGTGTTCTAGGTAGGGATGTTCTGGTTTGAACCAGTTCTCTAAATCTCAATCAATCCGTCTCTCTCTCTCTCAAATACCTTGGAACAGGTCTGCTAAAAGTGTTACAGGGCGAAATGGCGTTCAGCTGCCTGCCACAGTACACAAGCATAATGCAGTATTTTGTGGGGAAGGGGAAAGGTTTTATTAACAGGGTGCCCAGTTTGGGGGATTGGAAGCTCTTCTGCTCCAAGCCATTTTCTTCTGCAAAACACAGAAATCCCTTTGCTCCCAAAAAGACAAACCCAAATCCAAGCCCAGAGAATCCTCACCCATTCTTATCTGTAGCCCAAGGCTTCTATACAGATGGGTCTTGTCCCTCCAGCTCCAGGCCCCATCTCTCTAGAGCACGCTTGTGAGGCCAGCATCTCCATCCCCCTGCCTCAGCTCCCTCCCTCCCCTGGGCCCAGGCTCACTACATGGGCCATGTGAGAGGCCCAGTCCACTGGGCCCCAGCAGCTTGTACCCTAGTGGGGGTGGCAAAATGTTCTCAGCCCACACGTCTGTGCGCCACTCAGGGAAAGAGACTAGAGCAAGCAGTCCAGGACCTGTGCCTTGCGGCACAGGGCTGCAGCGGCCCACAGGCCTGCAGCGGCCCACAGGCCTGCCGCCTGTGAGGCACGCGTCCTGCAGGAGCCTGCTCCAGACCAAGTGAGCAGGGCCACATAAGAGCCATGAGCAGGTCCTGCAAACACCCGGGCTTCCTCCCAACCGGACTGGCAAAGGGAAGGAAAGAGAGCAAGATTCTCCATGCCATCTGGTTTCGAAGTCCCACCCAAAATCCCATGCAAGGCAGAAGTGTCCAAATTCCCAGCCAGTTCGAGCCAGCACCCACCCTGTGCCTGAGCCTGCACCGTGTCCCTGCCCCCCCTCCCACTGTCAGGGTCCAGAAGTGGGCAGGAGAGTTTTCTAGCCCTGCAGGGGCACTGGGTCTCTGCCCAGGGCAGGGTGTCACCTTGTTTCACGTGTACTGTTACCATTTCAGCCCCTCACAGTCTCTGTGTGAGCTGTCTCTGGCTGTCACGTCACGCTGCTCAGTTGCTGGGGCACCGCACACGGGTGCACTGGCACTGGCTTGTTTACTGTTGTCTGGGGTGTGTGGATTCACGCTCCACTCTGGCTTCAATCCCAAGCTGCCTTTAGCACTTTCCAACCCCTGTAGGGGGTCCCTCCCTTCCCTGGGGGAATGCAGCCTCTGGGGCAGATGGGGGTCCCCAGCTCCTCAGTGATCTGGCCAGACCCCTTTCTTACAACAGGTCTAGGCAACAGATTGTGCATGTTCACTACTGGCCAGCAATCGGAAGGCAGTGGAAGCAGGTGCGGCCTGTCGTTCAAGTTTAGTGAGAGCAAGGACAGTGAAATGGGCGCCCTCCGAGGCCATGCCCCCGCCAAGTCCCCATGCTGCCTCTCACTGACTGGGCCCTAAATACTCTGACCAAACAACATCCTTGTTTACAATGGTTAGAGGAGCGAATGCTGCTATGACAGAGACCCTAAAATGCAACGGCCGAAATAAAATATAAATCCATCTCTCTCCCACAGGGGAGTTGGAATTTGTATCTGTTCTACACAGTCATTTAAAGTCCCAGGTTCCTCTCATCTTGTTCCTCTGCCATCTCCCCTGCTTTGTCCTCATCCTCAGGTCAGTGCTGGTTTGCAGGGACACCTTACAGGAAAGGGGGAGACAGGAGGAGGCTCACCTGCTGTCTTAAGAGTTAGGCTCTTATGTGGCTCCCAGTGCTTTGGCTCACATTCTGTCACGGGCAGCTTTCGACCCAAGGGCCCACTTAACTGCAAAGCAGCCTGCCGTACAATTATGGAAGAAAAGAACAGATTTATATGCACAACAGTTAGACACGACCTCCTGAAGGAAAACCGGCAAATGTGTTTATTCCTTAAGCACCTCCTATGCGCTAGGCCCTGTAAATGAGCAGAGAATGCACACACACACACACACACACACAAATAGGTAATAATCTATGGAGATATGTTCAACTTCATTAATGATCAGAGAAATGCAAAAAACAACAACAAGGAGATTCTAAGTGTTCCCTATCGGGTTGGCTGAGATTTGTTTTTTAAACGACAACAGCCGGAGTTGAAGGAAGGCACAGGAAATGGGCTTTATCACAAACTTCTGGTGCAATCAGAGGCTGAAGTGCTGTGAGACACTGGACTGTAAGCTTCGGGACACCTCCCTTTGTATGGGCCCTGTTTGCGCAGATGGTGTGGAATACTGTTCCAGCCTAGAGGACCCCCTTCATGCCTCGGAAAAGGTGGTCCTGGAGCTAGTCCTTGACGCCCAGTGACAATCTTCCCTTTGTGGCCCTCATCCAGCGTTTAGACCCCATTGTCAACCCCAAGGAGAATGGTCTGAGCAAGACACTGTTCCCCTTTGATCCAGGCTTTATGGCCAAGAAGCCCCCCAAGAACTGGCATGGTCGGAGGCACGGGAGCAGTGAGGGAAACCACGCCCACCTGAGGTCGGCGAGCAGGGCCCACGCGGGCATCGCTGCCGAAGTTACCCAGGTGGCACTAGACACTTCCCAAAACTCTCAATAATAATAAATGAATGTGAAACATGCTACCAAAATGCGTGTTCTTCCTATTCTTTTTTATGGAAAGTGAAATTTCACTACCATTATTGCTTGAAAGGGCAGTCGAAGCCCCTGCGCTCTTCACCCCGCTAGGACCTCTATAATGAAAAAGACCAGTCGTCGGGGAGGGTGCAGCGAATTGGGGTCATCCATTGCCTGTGGTAATGTAAAATGTTGCAGGTGCTTTGGAAAATAGTTTGGCAGTCCCTGAAAGAAATTATGAGTAAACAAAAGTTACTGTGATGGTTAATTTTATGTATCCAGTTGCCTGGTCCACAGGGTACCCAGACATTTGGCCAAACATTATTCTGGGTATTTCTGTGAGGTTGTTTTGAATGAATTAACATTCAAGTTAGTAGACTGAATAAAACAGAGCGCCCTCCCTAATGCAGGTGGGCTTCATCTAATAGATTGCTGGCCTCGATAGAACAAGGCTGACCCTCCCTTTAGTGACAGCCTTTGAACTTAACGCTGGCTTTCTCCTGCCCTCAGGCTGGAACTGGGACATCAACCCTTTCCGATGGCTGTCAGACCATTCTGTTGGCTCTCCTGGGTCCCTGGCTTGCTGACTGACTGGTCCTGCAGATCTTGGAACCTGTTAGCCTCCACGATAACAAGAGCCAATTATGCTCCATCCGTCTATCTCTCCGGTGAGAGACAGACCAGCAGTCTATGCTCTGTGTCTCTAAAGAACCCTAACATTCCTAGGCAGGCACACAAGAGAAGTGAAAACACATCTGCACAAAACCTGTACATAAATGTTCATAGAAGCATTGTTCATACTAGCCAAAAAGGAGAGAAACTCAAGGAGAGAAACTCATCAACCGATGAATGGATACATAAAATGTAGTACATCCATACAAAGCAGTATCATTCAGCAATAAATTGAAGAGCGTGCTGATACACGCTACAATGTGGATGCAACTTCAAAACATCATGTTACGTGAAATAACCCAAGCACAAAAGATCATGGTTATGAAATGCCCAGAATAGTCGAATCAATAGTGACAGAAAACAGATTAGCAGTTGCCCAAGGCTGGGGGTTTGGAGGGTAACAGGTAAGGGGTGTTGTTACTAAACAGGAGTGGGGTTCATCTGCCTGCCACCCACAGGCAAACTCCAAAAACAAAGATTGGTGGGCACAAAAGAGGTCTTTATTAAAATGTTGCACAACTCAGCAGGGCAGGGTACCCCCTGAATCCAGGCCAATCTCTTCCACAAAACACAGACCCGCCCGGCCACCCCCAGAAACGGAAACAGTGCCGAGTCCCCACACCGTCCTTGTCTGTCCTTTGGAGCCCAAGGCTGCTAAGCAATGGTTTTCCAGTCTTAGGTTCAACTCTCGGGCCCACGTGTAGGGCCGGAAACACCATCGCCAAGCTTCAGCTCCCCGTGCCAGGGGTCCGGGCGTGCAGCCAACCACTGTGGCCGGTCCTGCAGGGGCTCCATCTGTGCCAGTCTTGGGGCTGGGCGCCTGGCACCCAGCCACACAGTTTCCAGGGCCCTTCGGTCCTGCAAGCACTTCCACCTGCACGTCCGTACTGAGGATCCCAAAGGAAGAAGAGCGAGCCTGCCTTCCTTCTGTCTAAATCTCCCAACCCAAACCCACGCACTCCAGAAGGGTTCAGCTCCCGGAGCCAATCTTGTCCTTTCTCCATTCCAGGCAAGACTGTCAGGTCAGCACCCACCCCCTGCTGCCATGTTGATCTTTACTGTACACCTTCAATCAGGGACCAGAAAGGGGGTAGGAGGGCTTTTCCCTTTGTCACTCACTCCCTCCAGCCTTGAGAACACTCTGTCCGAGGCCTCCTGCGTGTCTCTGCCTGAGGGTGGGGAGATCTGTGCCTGTGCCCTCTAGGGTGGCACCAGGACAATGCAGTCACTGCCTGGCTGTCTTGGGCAGCCTCCTCTGGCCCTTCCCTCACTCTGGGGCCTGGCCAGGCCATCTGGCCAGGTCTACCTGCATCAATAATTAAAATGTTATAAAAGTGGCTGTGGTGATAGGTGCATACCTCTGACAGTAAAAGCCACTGGATTGGACACTTTACAAGGTCACTGTGCCCCAAGGTAGTCATAAGCCTTGTTACCCTCCTACCTGTCTATTTTTTTGTAAATTGCCCAATCAAAGACCAACAGAGGTCCCGAGTCCTTTCTCCATCCCACGAATGAACATGAAAACTCATTGCCCCGAGTGAAGCCTCCTTTCTCTTAAATTTTGAGTTTCGCCAACAACTCCTATTTGGCTTAAGCCCTTCTGAACTGAATTTTCTGGTATGTGCAACTAACAAAAAATTCATAGCAGCATAACTGAACTAAGCAAAAAATTGGAAACAACCCAAATGTCAATGCAAATGGAATAATATAGGATGGGTTAGTTATATCTTTGTACATCAATATGATGGAATATTTGGGGACAATTAAAAAACATATTTTCAAGAATATTTGAGGACTTCTGGCCAAGATGGAGGAGTAGGTAGATGGAGGAGTGCCTCCTCGCATAACCAAAAAAAGGGGGCAACAAATTTAAAAACAAAAAACAATCAGAACTGCCAGAAAATTGAACTGTATGGAAGTCTGACAACCAAGGAGTTAAAGAAGAAACATTCATCCAGACTGGTAGGAGTGGGGCAGGCGGCTGGAGCAGAGAGGACCCGCGGCAAGGCGGCAGCTGGCGACCCTGGTGGGCAGGTGGTGGTTGTCAGAGCGAGCAGTCCCACATTTGTGTGCGGATAAACCAGGAGGAACAATTGGGGAGCAAAACAGACCATGCAACCCAGGGCTCCAGCGCGGGGAAATAAAACCTCAAAACCTCTGACTGAAAACACCTGTGGGGGTTGAGGTGGCAGCAGGAGAAACTCCCAGCCTCACAGGAGAGTTTGTTGGAGAGACCCACAGGGTCCTAGAATGCACACAAGCCCACCCACACAGGTGGGTGGGCCCACTTTGCCGGTGGGTAGCAGGGAAAGTGACTGAAAGCAGGGCGAAAGCCGAGTAAGCAACACTGTTCCCTTTCAGACCCTTCCCCCACATACAGCAGCATAATGAAGTGATGTGGGTTGCTCCGTCCTGGTGAGCACCTAAGGCTCCGTCCCTCACTACGTAGCAGGTGCATCAAGACAAAAAATATAGCCCAAATGGAAGAACAGATCAAAGCTCCAGGAAAAAATACAACTAAGCTACAAAGAGATAGTCAACCTATCAGATGCACCATTCAAAACACTGGTAATCAGGATGCTCACAGAATTGGCTGAGTATGGTTGAGAAGTAGAGGAAAAAGTGAAAGCTATGAAAAGTGAAATAAAGGAAAATGTATAGGGAAACCAAGAGTGATGGGAAGGAAACCGGGACTTAAGTCAACAGTTTGAACCAGAAGGAAGAAATAAACACCCAACCAGAACAGAATGAAGAAACAAGAATTCAAAAAATGAGAAGAGGCTTGGGAACCTTAAACATTCAACATCTGAATCATAGGGGTGACAGAAGAAGAGGAAGAGCAAGAAATCGAAAACTTATTTGAAAAAACAATGAAGGAGAACTTCCCCAACCTGGCAAAGGAAATAGACTTCCAGGAAGTTCAGAGAGTCCCAAAGAATTTGAACACAAGGAAGCACATCATAATTACATTAACCAAGATTAAAGATAAGGAGAGAATCTTAAAAGCAGCAACAGAAAAGGAGACAGTTACCTACAAAGAAGTTCCCATCAGACTGTCAGCTGATTTCTCCAAAGAAACCTTGCAGGCAAGAAGGGGCTGGAAAGAAGTATTCCAAGTCATGAAAGGCAAGGACCTACATCCAAGGTTACTCTATCCATCCCAGCTTTCATTTAGAATGGAAGGGCAGATAAAGTACTTCCCAGATACGGTCAAGTTAAAGGAGTTTATCACCACAAAGGCCTTATTATATGAAATGTTAAAGGGACTTATCAAAGAAAAGGAAGAAGATTAAAACTATGAACAGTAAAAGGACAACAAACTCACAACTATCAACAACCAAACCTAAAAAAACAAAAACAAACTAAGCAAACAACTAGAACAGGAACAGAATCACAGAAATGGAGATCATGTGGAGGGTTGTCAGAGGGGAATGGAAGAAAAGATACAGGGAATAAGTAACATAAATGGTAGGTAGACAATAGGGGGAAGTTAAGAATAGTACAAGAAATGAAGAAGCCAAAGAACTTTTATGTACGACCCATGGACGTGAACTAGGGCGGCGGGGGATGCTGGTGACAAGGGGGTGTGCAGAGCAGAGGGGAATAAAGGGAGGAAAATGGGACAACTGTAACAGCATAATCAATAAAATGTATATATTTTTAAAAAGCCCTGGCTGGTGTAGCTCAGTGGACTGAACGCCGTTTTGCAAACCAAGGGGTCGCTGGTTCAATTTCTGGTCAGGGCACATGCCTGGGTTGTGGGCCAGGTCCCAAGTGGAGGGTGTGCGAGAGGCAACCACACACAGATGTTTCTCTCCTTCTCTTTCTCCTTGCCTTCCCCTCTCTCTAAAAATTAATTAATTAGTTAAATAATTTTTAAAGAATATTCGATGCCATAGGAAAATTCTCACAGTTTAATCCTAAGTGAAAAAGTAGGACACTAAGTGCTTACGTGTGATCTGTTGTTTTCATTTACATACATATGCATATGGGGTTTTTTTTAAGATTTTATTTATTTATCTTTAGAGGGGAAGGGAAGGAGAGAAGGAGAGAAACATCAGTGCATGGTTGCCTCTCGTGGGTCCCTTGCCGGGAACTGGCCAGCAACCCAGGCATGTGCCCCGACCGGGAATCGAACCACGATCCTTCGGTTTGTAGGCCCGCGTTCAGTCCACTGAGCCACACCAGCCAGGCTGCGTGTGGGTTTTTTAATAGAGTTGTAAAAGGGAGAATGAAAAGGAAGTAAACTTTCCTGGGTGGTGAAATCATAAAATAATTTTTAATTCTTAATATCATTCTGTATTTTCCAAAACTTCCACTGTGATCGTGTGTTATTTTATATATCATTACAATAAACACTATTAATAAAGAAGTATGGGGGTTTTTTTTTGTCTGGCCAGGTAGTTTGGTTAGTTAGAATGTTGTCCTGTACACCAAAATGTTACAGGTTCGATCCCCGGTGAGGGCACATTCCTAGGTTGAGGTTTGATCCCTGGGAGGGGTGCATGCAGAAGCAATGGACTGATGTTTCTCTCTCTCTCTCTTTTCACCCTCCCCTTCCTGTCTTCTCTGAAATCAATACACATATCCTTAGGTGACGATTTTAAAAGAAAATTCTTTAAAGAAGTATAGTACTGAATGGCATGGCTGAACGGGTTGGGTGTCATCCTGCAAAGGGAAAGGTCGTGGGTTCGACTCGCAGTTGGGGCACATGCCTGGGTTGCGAGCCCTGTACCTGGGTGAGGGCAGGTGAGAGACAACCGATCATTGTTTCTCTGGCACGTGAATGTTTCTCTCCCTCTCTTCCTCCCTTCCCCTCTCTTTAACAATAAATTTTAAAAATCTCTTTAAAAAATAAAAAGAAGTATATGTTTTTAAAGGGAATTCAGAAAAACTCAAAAACAAAGAAGAAAGTAAGATATTTCCCACTCAGAGCTCTCTTAACAGTGTCTCCCTCTTTCAATTCAGTTCAAGGATTAAAATGATAGTGTGGTAACACACCCCTCCTTCCTGTTTTCACAAGGACTTCAGAGAAGCTGTACTTCAGGAGACGGCATGGGCCGGGATCCCAGACGCCACGGGAGATGTCTTTTTTCACGCCTCGAATTAGCTTTGGGGCATCGCTGGGGCCCTGCTCCGGTCCGCGCAGCCGGTGGGCCAGTTCACCTCGGCACCAGGCCCGCTTCTCCTCTGGGTGGAAAGGTGAGCCCTGCACGGCCACACCCAAATAAGTGCATTTTACTCCTGAGGGTCACCCTTCGCGCCTCTTTGTGTACAGACCTTTTTTATTTTCAGATCTGCATTTTACTTTCTATATTTGACTTATTTACTCATGAATAAATAGTAAATCAACAGCTCAAAATCAAAAACATACAAAAGAGCATAAGAAGAAAAAGCCTCCCACCCCATCCTCTGGCCTCGCGGACTGCCCTCTTGGGAGGCCAACTGTGTTGACAGTTGCTGGGGATTTCTTCCAGACATATTTCTGTGCTTTTTAAAAGACATGATTTTATCCATACTACAGTCTGTGTATAGCTTTTTTTTTTTTTTTGCACATAACATCATGTTGAAGAAGGGAGCCCTGTAAAGAAGGTAAAATGTCCCCCTGACGTTAGTAAACACTCTTCCTAAACGTTCGTGATGACCACAGACCTGCCTTCAAAGGGGGACAAGCCATCTGGTTGTCCTACTGCAGGACAATTAGTGTTTGGTCCCTTTAAGTCCTCTGATTCGGTCCAAATGAAACTGCCCGAGTTCAGCCAGGGATTTCATTTGGCTCCCTGGGGACACAGGACCCGGGGTCAGGAGGAGGCCCAGGGCACAGCCCAGTGGGATGAGAGGGGGGCCCCTGGCCTCAGGGGCTGGCTGTGTGGTCCAGGCCAGCAGAGGGGATATGTTTAGCTGGGTCAGATGCTGCTGGCTGTCCCGACCCAGGACTGCGATGCTGGTAAATGAACAGAATGGCCAGGCTCCAGCAGGCGCTCCTTCCTCCGCGCTCTCCCCCACTTGCTGGCAGGACAGAGGCTGCGAGGGGCAGGAGAGGGCACAGAGGAGCTCGCAGCCCCGGAGGGCTCCGCAGCAGCCTCCTCTCGTTGCCCCACACTTGTTTCTTGTCATTCCCCCGTTTTGTTTTGTTTTGTTTTGCCCACCCTCCCCAGCAGGGCAGACCCTACCTAGGCAGCCCGAGAAGTCTCCCTTCTTCCTCTGCCTCCTGTCTCTCTCCATTCTCCCTCCACCCCAGTCAACGAGATGTGTTCTCAGTGCTCTGCTAAGTGAGCGGAGTTCATTCATGTAGTCGTTCATCCAGGTCAATTCATTTACCCCAAGATCTGAGAGGCAGTTACGATGCTCAGTTCTACTTTAAAGATGAAGAAGTTGCGGATTAGAGACATTAAATAACCTGACCAAGGACTCATAGGGTACACGGAGGCCCGGTTCTCAAACCCAGTCCCTCTGATTCCAAACCCATGTCCCTCCTTAAAAAGCGGAACCACTGGAACTGGGTGAGAACTGGTTTTCCGTGCAGCTCAGCAGTTCATGTTGGACAGATGGAGGCCAAAGAGAGGGAAAGTGCCGAGAGCCTAAAACAGAGATGGGAGCCCTGGCTGGGTGGTTCAGTTGGTTGGAGTGTTGTCCCTTCACCAGAAGGTTGCAGGTTCAATCCCTAGTCAGGGCACATATGGGAGACAACCAACTGATGTCTCTCTCTCTCTCTCTCCCTCCTCTCTCTCTACAAATAAATTTTAAATTCCTCAGATGAGGAATTAAAAACAAAGAAGCCACATCAAGACTGATCGAAGGAGCGGAGACAGGGAGCAGGCTGGTCTCACACCCACATGTGGGGAATGAGGACCAGGGGGCTATCCCGGCTGCCGAGGTCCCCGCTGAGGAGTAAGGGGTCCTGGTCCCACAGCAGGCTTCTCAGCCCAGGGTTCCGGTGCTGGGAAGAGAAGTCCCCACAACTTCTAACTGTAAAGACTGGCAGGGATTGACCCTGAGGGAGGTGGAGTGACAGGAGACTCAAGATTTGGACAATTTCAGTTTAAGCATGAGCTGATAAGCTTAGTAATCAACGCATGTAAGAGCCATTGTTCCAGGCACCGAAGGTAGGACCCAGCCCAGCTCCAGGAGACCATGGGCGGTTCCACCCCTGCGCCTCAGGACTGCAGGCAACCCAGGTGGTGTCTGAGCGGGATGACCAGCGCCCAGGGCAAGAACGCGGCAGTTTTTTAATCCAATTAACTTTTCCCTGCATTCCAACCCCCTTACCGACACTTTGTTCTCCTTATAAAAAGGGTCATTTCAAAATGGAATTTAAGACGGTCTGTTAGGGCACAAACCCTCTGCCTTCTCAGATCACCGGCCACCTGAGTAAAGCGTCCCCAAAGGTTCAGTCCCTGTCTCTGCCCATTGGGTCTGGTGGGTGCCAGGCAGCACGAAGTCTGGCTCTTCTGGTGTCAGGAGGGCTTCTGGAGTCCCAGGCAGTTTCTCTTAAAGGGGCCAGGTGTAGATTTACTGGGACTCACTTGCTCTGAGCTCCAGCGCTACCGTGGCAGCTGAAAAGACACCAGGAACATACAGGAACTGTCCAGCATCAGGCGGAGAGCTGCGGGGTGCAGCTTTGTCCCAGACAGAGCGCTGGCAGAGGCCCGCGTTCCTCCGATGAGCCCTCTTCTGACAGAGCCTGCAGGGGTCACCATATCTGAGCCTCCATCAACCTGGCTCACTCTGCCGCCCCTACCCCCCACGATTCCCTGAGGCCCTGCCCCACCCAACTTTTGGGCCCACCCAAGCTATTATCAGTGGTTTTTCCATAAGAATGGCTCATCCTCCAGATTTTTCTGTGTGGCCCTATGGCAGACACTCTTGATCTGCAGCGGGGCCCAGTGCTTCTTCTTTGCAGCTAAACAACAGTTCAATGCCCTGACCGGTTCTGAGGCCCCGGCAAATTTAGGGTGGGGGGTGGCCATAGTAAGCCTGGTTCCTCCCCTCCCCTGCACCCCCACCCAGCCCACCCCCTCTGCTGCACAGTCCCTCGTGTGAGGAGACAGCCCCCAACCTTCCCTCATGCCTTCTTCTTGCTGAGTGAGCGGGCTTTCATTCCACAAATGGTACCAACACAGCGCTATCAAAGCTGCAAAGCACAGGAATCAGAGATGTGTGGCGGGACCCCAAACTTGGGCATTGGTGGTCAGGTAGAGAAAACTCAGGGAGGCACCCTGGAGGAGGCGACATCTCAACGGAGCCCTGAAATCTACGTGACAAATCGGCCAGCCTTGAGCTGGCAGGGAAGGGACCTTCAGGATGAAAAGACATTCAGGGAACAAAGGGTGCGAGATGAGGAAGAAGGCACCTTGTGTGACTGGGGCGGGCATGAGGCAGGCTTCTGACTGGTCAGCCCCTACCCAGGCCTCTTAAGACTGCAAGTGGCCCCCGAGCAGGAACTGGGTCTCCCTCCCTGTGGAACCCCCCGCGGGTGAGGCGCTACTCCTACGGGCAAGCGACTCAGGCCCTCCCTCCGAGTGAGCAGCTGGTCATCAGCTTTTGTCCCCAGGACTCACCTTCTCTCCTCGCCAGAACCACCTGCCTGTCCAACACTGTCCTTCTCCCACCGCTCTCCTAACCTGGCGCAGGCAAGACCAGGCCCAGGAGGGGCTGTGCCTGCAGCAGGAGGACACAGGGCCGCCCCCTTCTCCCCTCCTCTCAAACACCCTCAGGCTGTGCCTGGGAAGACCAAACCCCCCTTCTGTGGGGACAGGGAGCCCTGCCCCTGAGAGAAGCACACACAGCCTTCCAGCTTAGTGCCCAGAGTGTGGGCCCGTCCTGCTATGCCCGCCGAAGGGCAGCCCCTCCCTCAGCCTGACCTCTGTCAGACTGTCGGGGAGAGAGAGGGGCCAGCCCAGGACAGCAGCCACTGGGCGGGTCGGCACTGCCCCCACGGCTCCCAGTCCTACATTCCTGGGCTGTGAACACACACATTTGGGTTGAATACTATCCTGGGTGGGAAGCTCGGTGTTCTCCCGGAGCTATGAGTGACATTCTCAAAAGGGTCTTGCTCTCCAAGAAGGTGTGTAGCACTGCCTTCAGGAAGATGTCTCATTAAAACCCATTTCCCATGGGTCCCCTGAGCTCCAGGGGGCCCGGGGCTGCACTGTGCTGGGGCAGACACAGTTCCTGCCCTGGGAGGGGAGAGGGGAAGGTCATCTTAGGGGGACAGAGTTACAGGAAGATTGTGCCAATACAACATGCTGGGCACAAAATAGAGAGGGTGAGCCAGAGGAGGGGCCCACCGTCGGGTGGGCGGGGGCGGGCAACAGCAGCTTCTGGCGGCAGAATGCCAGCGCTGAGCCCTGAGAGACAGATGTAAGAGGGTTGGGCCAGGGTGTCAGGTCGGGAAAGCGGTGGGAGCGAAGGCTTGGTGGTGAGAAAGAGCGTGAGGGGGGAGGAGACAGCAGGGAGGGTGGACTCAGGGTGGGGACGTTGGGGGATGGAAGGGCCACAGGCAGAGGGTTTGGGGTAGAAGGGCCCTGGAGTGGGCAGGGGTGCCAGGGATGGAAAGGAGAGCAAGGGGCAGTTCATTCTGAGGGCCCTGAGTCGCTGTCCGTTTGTCAGTGTGGAGGGTCGTGGCCAGAGCTGCATTTTACATTCTGTGGAGAACAAACACCTGAGCAGGGCACAAAACTAGGGAAGGTGAGTCCGTTTGGAGGTCGCCATAATCACCCTGGGGAACAGGGAGTGTTAGGGCAGTGTGCGGGGTTGGGGGCGCACGGGAAGCAGCCTTTGTGCAGCAGTGAGGAAGGGAGTGTGAGAAAGAAGGTGGGTCCCGCCACTAGGCTGGGGTGAGAGGGAGGCCCGGCCTGGGCTCCACCTTACTGGTCCGGGGCGGGACCGGGGCAAGGAGCAGGATCCAGGACAGAGCCAAGGAAGGGACTGAAGCACCAGGTGCTGGTGAGTGTGCAGTGGGGCTCCCGGACTGAAAAGGAAGGACAGACACGGTGGGAGAGGCACAGGTGTAGATGGTGCCCTCCCCCTTCTGGGGGGGTCAGTGCCAGAGACCAGCTCTGTGGCTGTGCCCTCCGGGTGCGTCCAGCTTTCCTTCATGCCTGGGCCTGGGGCAGGGGTGAAAGCAGGGGCGAAAGCAGGGGCAGGCCTGAACTGGGAAGGACGGGCCTGGTGGGGACTCTTCCAGCGTAACTGGGGAAGGACAGAGGACAGTGACCTCCCTGGGCAGCTGGCTGGGGGTGAGGGTCTAGAAACAGAGCGAGGAGAAAATAGGACAAGACTGTCAGGGGCTTTGGTCAAGTCCTTCTGACAGCCACCTCGCAAAGCAGCCTTGCTTGGTCCACTGTCCACAGCCTCCAGGCAATAGACTGTCCAAAACTGCATGCTTCTGAGAATGAAAGTAGTAATCACTCCAGGACAACAGGAGTAAATGAGGCCTGTCCTGGGCACACTGGGATATGTGGTCACTCTAGCCGTGGGCTGAGAGGCTGACCCTGTACTCTGCCCTCAGCCCTCAGGGACACTCTGCCTGTGACCGGCCTCCCCTAACCTGTCTGCACTGACTTTGGACGCACAGCCTGGAGCAACCGACCCTCCTCAGGGCCAGGCCTGAAGAAAGGGCAGGTCTCCTTCACTTGAGGCCCATCTCCCCGCCCCTTCTGCTTTCCTAATGACTGATGAGGCTGCCACCACTGTCTTCAGGGCAATGACAACCTCCAGAGGGATGTGGTCCTTCCTGGGGATCATGGGGGGCAAGCTGGACAACCCTTAGGAGCCCACCAGCCCTAGGAGGGTGCATGGAGGCCAGGGTGCTCGCCCACACCCTCCGCATTGCCCATGCCCCCTCTCAGCAAAACCTGGGGATCCCAGTCTTCTCCCTCCTGCTTGTCCCCTATTGTCCATGGGCAGCCAGGAGATGTGCCCACACTCCGTCCCGGTTCAGTTCAGCCCTTCCCAGCCCTGCCTGGAATGTTACCCCGGCGCCCACCCAGCCTCCAGCCACCTTTCCTCTGCCCAAGCTCGAGCCTCCTTAAACCCGGGCCTGAACAGGACGTCTGCTTAACCAGCAGACAAAACAAAAGAACAAAAACAAACCAAGACCCCCATGGGAGGAAAAACACGTGGAAAACAGAAACATCCCCACAGAGTTCAACTTCCCCACAAGATACAGTCTACAACTTCCTCCGAAAACGGCCTCCAAAGCAGCTCTCAGCCTGCCCCGGGCCCCAGGGCTCCCTTTACACAGCCCCTCGCCAGCCTCTGTGCAGCTCCCTCCCTTCCTGGGGCTGCTCCCACACCCCGGGAATGCCCGCTCTCCCTGGCGGAGTCCTGAGGCTTCCTTAGGGCCCTGCCGCAGCTGACCGCCAGCCCCAGCCCCTGCTCCGGAGTGGCCCTGACCCCAGGTCAGGTGTGAGGACACTCTGTGGGGGGCAGTCTCCCATCGCTGCAGGTCCAGGGCCCCAAGGCCTCTGTAAACTCAATAACCAGGGACTGAGTTGGCTGTTTTTCCTGCTCACACTCCAGGTTCTCCGGGGAGGGACGGGATGATTTCCGAGGTCTCCGCTAACTCAGAAACTTCTTAAGCTGCAGCCTGAGGTTGGGCATCCAACCATCATCCTGCTTGAATTCCTCCAAGTAAGAAAACAAAGAAACTGAAAAGAACTTTGTTTAATGACTACACCAGCAGTTCTCAAAAATGGCCCTCCCAGGGAGTCTGTGAGATCAAAACTACTTTTGTAATAACACTAGAGGCTCTTTGCCTTTCCACTGTCATTTTCCCGGAGTGGAAAGGGGAGTTTTCCGGGGCTGCCCAGGTGGACCGGCATAGACCGGCGTAGGCCGGCGTGGACCGGCGTGGACCAGCGTGGACCGGCTTGGACCGGCGTGGACTGGCGTGGACCGGCTTGGACCAGCTTGGACCGGCGTGGACCGCAAAAGATTCAATGCAGAAGAGACAGGACTCCAGTTGCTTCCCTGCCAGACAGTAAAAAATATGTAATAATGCCAGTCTTTTCACTAAATTTGTTTGCTTTGGAAAATAGAATCTTTTAAAAAAATATGTTAATGCGTAATGGATTTCTTTTGAAAAAGATGTCATTTGTTTTTTAGAGAGAGGGGAAGGAAGGGAGAGGGAGAGAAACATTATTCAGTTGCTTCTCACATGTGCCCTGACCAGGGAGTGAACTCAAAACCCAGGCATGTGCCCTGACTGGGAATCAAACCAGGGACCCTTCGCTTTGCGATATGATGCCCAGCCAACTGAGCCATGCTGGTCAGGGCAGGGATTTATTACTTTTATTTTTAATTTAATAAATACATTTTAAACTTCTCCATTGTTGATACACTATGTGTTGTCAATAGCTAAATCCCACATAAACAAAAGCTCTGGGGTCCTTAATAAATGTTAACTTGTGAAGTGGTCCTGAGACCCCCACACCCTCCATGACCCCTCAGCTCCCAGTAGCATCCAAATTTCCTGAAAGCCGTCCATGCCCTCTCCCCCTGGCTCCTCAGCCCTGTATTGGGCTCTCACCACTCTTTCTGAAATTGCCTTCACTGAAGCTAGTGAGGACCCCAGTGTTTCATCCAAGGGACATTCTGGTCCTTATTGTCCTTGGGCCTCCCGATTCTCCTCCCTCACTCCACCTGCTTGCTCTCAGCTGTCCATGCTCCACCCAGGTCACCAGGGCCGGGAGCCTCAGGGCTGGGCCGGGCCCTGTCCTCTCTCTCCACTCCCCAGGCTACAAGCTCTCTCTCAATGTGTGCGGCTCCCCATCTCTAACCCCAGTCCCGACTCCTCTCCTCAGTCCTAGACCCACATATTTAACTGCCTCTTACACACCCAGGCGGATGGCGCTGCCCCACAGCGGCTCCACCCACTGAACCACTCCAACACGGCAAATCCCAGCTCGCCCTTCCAACTCTGAACCCGGCCCTCTCTCCTCTCCCTCACTTTCCTCTCCACCAACCTCCCTGAATCCTGCTGGTCTCACCCTGTGACCACTCTCCGGTCCACCCTGCTGCCCACGCCCACGGCCACACCTCAGCTCAGCCCACCTGCGCCCCTCCCTGGCCTCCCCTTGGCCTTCCTCCTCCGACCGGATACAGCAGCCAGTGCTCCTCTTAGGCAGAGTCCTCCCTTCGCAGAATGCGCAGGTGGCCCACTGACCCAGGAGGAATGCCACCTCCGCAACCCAGCTCACCAGGCCGGCCAGCGGGTCCCGGGATGCAGTCCTGGCACCTGTCCACCCTCACATTCCCTCTGCCTGCCACTCTGTCCCAGCGGGTCTGACCTTGCTTCTCTCTCCAGCACGAGCTGTTCCCTGCCTATGTTCGCTGAAGTCCCATTCTCAGGCTCAGGGCTCGGACCTATCACTCCCTCCCCAAGAAAGCCTTTCCTGACCACCCCCCCCAAGGCCAGGAGCCCTTTCTAAGCTGAGTGCCCCACCCGCTCCCATCAGAGCAGATCTCGTGGGGAAGAGTCATCGTCCAGGATTCCGGCTCTGAGCTCCCTGAGGTGGAGTCCTTCCCCTCTTCCCCTCCATATCCCCAGTGCCTAGATCAATGCCTGCTCTATAGCAGCTCAGTAAACAGTCGCTAAACAAATGGGTTGGAGAATTTGAACCCATGTACACTGGCAAGCAGCTGTCCCCATGCCTGTTTGGTACAGAGCCGGGCTCTGCTCTGAGCTCACAGGAGGGCCAGCAGGTGACCACTCAGGGCTCCTTGCCACCCTGCCGCCTCCTGTTGTGTTGCCCTGACTGAACTCCTGTCGGCGGCCAAGACATGAGGCTGCCAACACATGGGCACACTCCCCAGGCACAACTCGGCCCAACGTGGTTGAAACTGACCCTCCAGGGGACACCCAGACCAATCGGGACACCAGCCACAAGAGCAGCAGCAGCACATGCCACACAGAATACTCAGAGGCCTGAATCCGTTTCTGGAGTCACTAGGTCAGTAAGGGAAGGGCCTGGGTTGGAGGCAGTCTCTTCGGCTGTTAGAGCCTCTCACCTGCACCCCGCACTGTTACTGCAGGTCCAGGGGCCCAGGCTAAGTCCACTGAGCAGCTGTTCACAGTTGTGGGGCCCAGGGTCAGGCTGAGGTCCTGGGACCAAGGGTTTGTGCCTGGGGTCAGGGTGGGGAGAAGTGGCCAGGGGCAGGCATGGTGAACGAACGAGCAGCTCACTCCATCATGGGAGTGTCCTGGCAGGTCAAGGTAAGATAGAAAGGACAGCCCACATCCCAGAGGAGGCAACAGTAGCACCTGGACTTCAGAGGTCAAAGGAAACACTAGGTCCTCCAGGCTACAGGTCTTCGCCACCAGCATTGTGCCAAAAGTCTTCAGGCCCCTACCCTAAGCTACATGCTCCTCTAGCAGGAAGCCAGAAGTTGAGCCGCACTATCAGGAAGAGGCAGCAGCCAGCCCGGGAGAAAGACCTGGTCTGAGCTCCAAGCCTGCCAGTCTCCTTGGGGCAGGGACATGGATACCGGTTCAGTGGCAAGAACACCGCTTGCAGAGCCGCCAGATAGAGCCACGCAGGCTGAATCCGGCATGACTCCATGGCGTTCTCTCTGCGCACTAAGACGTGAACGGCGCCCCTGGGAGTGATGTAACCCAGAAGCCTGCCTACTGAGCTGCCTGCTTCCTGGGACAGAGACAAAGAGGGAATCCTTTCCTCTCTTATGAGGCTTCCAGGGCTTCGCCACCTCTCTTACCCTGACCCCCACCCCACCCCTGCCATCTGAAGAAAGAATCACATTCCAACAGGCACAGATATTAAGAAATCAGTTTATGGGTAATATTATGGGATAGACTGGGATGGTGCCAGGGCCTATAGTGATAAATTTCACAGGAATAAACAGACAGACAGATAGGACTGACACAGACATAAGGACAGGAAAACAAAGCCAAATGGGTCAGAGTTCTAGACCCAGCCTCAGCAGCTGTGTCTGGGCTCCAGATCCAGCTTTGCCCTGGGGGATGAGATGGGGTAACGGGGTGCTCAGATCCCATAGGACCCCCTTTCCTCACACCCTCCTGTCCCTCACCAGCAGGCTGAGACCATTCAAAGGTTGTATTTCTGGGGCTACGGAGTTAGAGGGTCAAGGCTCGTGGAGACTCCCTGGGGAGGTGGAGGCCTGGGTGGAGTTGGGTTAGCAGCAGCACTGAGGGAAATCTGGTCAGGCACCAGGCAGCGGTGATGGGTACCGCTCAGCAGGGCCCGTGAGTCCAGGGCAGGCCCCCCACCCTGCCCACCACACCAACATGGTGCAATAAATACTTTCAAGTAGTAGGTCAGTGTCAGGAAGGAGAGAGCTGGAGACTGATGGACAGGCAGGGGCTTAGAGAGAGGAGTCCCCGCTGCCCACTGAGTCCTCTTAGTGGGCTCCAGCTGTACCAAGTCTGTCTGTATGCACAGGAGTGAGGATCTAGACCCCATGTCCACTCAGGCACTCCCTGCAGGGGCTCAGCCCCCTCAGACCAGTGCCAAAGCCTGCTCGGTGGGGCAGAAGCAGGGCAGCATGGTGCCCACAGCGTCCACAATGGCTGCCAAGTGCTCATCCTGTGCCTGGGGCCCACAGAGCTGCATGAAGTCTGCCAGGCGCAGCAAGTACTCAAGGTTGTGGCCAGAGAAGCCGCGGCAGGACAGGATCTGTGTAGCAATGGCCTCCTCAGGCGCAGGCCCCAAGTAACCAGGGTTCTGTGGGGTGGCCACGTAGGCCAAGGCCTTTAGTGGTTCATCAGGAGTGTCTTGCGGGTAGAAGGTGACCTCCTTGGTATCATAGCCACCGAGCACTGCTTCTCGCACGTTCAGGTACTTCAGAGCCTCGTTCACCTGTTCATCCTGCACCTGGTATGCCACACCCCAAGTGCAGCCCTAGGAGGAAACAGGGGCACAGGGGTCAGTCACAATAGCTCCTTGCTGGTCACACCCACCCTGGGACTCTGGGACACCCACCCTGGGACTTCCACCCACCCAGAAGGGAAGTGGAAGGAAAGCTGATAAGCCAAATAGTAGCAAAGCCTCCACCTCCCTTTCTTAAACAAGGTGGTCTGGACCCAGGGTGAACAGGATTACTACTCAAGAGTGTGATCTAAGAACCAGTAGGATCCTGTGCAAGCTTATCAGGAATGTGTTTCAGGCTTTAACAAGACCTTCAGGGAACTCTTGTGAGAAGCACTGAGCTGGACCACCCTTTCCTCTGCCCAGAGGGACATCTAATTTAATTTGAAGCCAAGGACCTGGAACCCCTCCATGCTCAGCCCCAAGGGCCCCTCTCTTCGCTCAGGCACTTACCTCATGATCTTCAAGAAGGGTCACCACACGGCCAGGCTGGGGGGGAAAAAAGAAAGATTTTGAAAAAGACAAGTTAGAAATCAGTTCTGCCATAACTGCCAGAGGATTTATCAACCCTGCCAGCAGAGGCCTCAGGGAGCTCCATTCATCCAGGGGAGAGCAAAGAAGTAATGCACAGATGCAGGAGAAACAGACACATGGCAGTAGCTGGACTGATAATCAGAAATATTCATCACAGGACCACAGTTGCCCACAGGATCACAGACTGCAGCCATCACACAGTAATCCACTGGGCACCCAAATTTAAGCCACAGGGTTAAATAGGTTAAACCCCGGGCACTGGTTTACCTATTTCACCCATCAGCAAGGAGTCAAGGTCTGCTCAGAGAGCCCTGGACATTCCAGCGCCCACTGTCCTGCCCCTACCCATCCTTATTCCCCAGGTCATGGTTGGATGCTCACCATCTTGTCGTTGCCCCTATGGAAGGTGTCTCCTTGCCAGAACCGGCGGCTGTAGCCACGCACAAAACCCACACGGCTGTCGCTATAGGCGAAATCGGGCCTCCATACCAGGGAGCCATACCCAAAAATCCACAGCGCTTGGGGGTGGCCGTTGTCCCGGGGGCGCTGTGCAGGCGGCAAGGCGGGTGGAGAGGCGGGTGGCGAGGCGGGTGGTGAGATAGGCGAGGTGTTCTGAGCTACGAACTCCTGCTTCATGGTGCCGGGCACAGGGACGGGCCCGGACGGTCTCCCGAACAGGTCTCCGGCGTGGGCACGGAAAGACCGACGGACTCGCACACCTGGCCTGGCACCGCTTAGACGCTCCAGCTGCGTTGCCCTTTCCAAGGCCCTTTTTAAACCCTCCGGCGGGCAGGCACCGCCCGCCGCCGCCAGCTGTCACAGTGATTGGGGCGGGGCAAATCCCTCCTGGCCAATTACCTTTGGGTTTTGCTGTCTGGTTAACCGCTCCGTCCTGTGAGTGGGTAACTGGGAGGCCCTTCTCGCCCGATGATTGGTTCAACTCCACCTCTGTAGCAAATATGTCAGGAGTGATGCAACCGCGGGGGAGGTTTTCCCAGCTTTGACATGCAGCAAGGGCGCCTTGGATTGCGTCAGGCGACCTGCAGCGGGCACGGACGTAGGTAGGGACGTGGTCACCGGTCATCTCCCCGTCTGCCTGTCCATGACCTGGGCCCTTCGAGAATCTCGGAGGGCGGGTGCCAGGCGGTGCGTCCCCAGCAGTCCTGCCGGTGCACCTGGATGAGCATTACCACTCCAGGCAGCACAGACTCACCAGGGTCAGTATAGGGCACCGCCATAAGGAGCTCTCTGGGTGGCATAAACGTCTGTTTCTGGGGCTCCGCCTGGGAGCACGCATTCTGGAGAAGCCGTTGGAGGCACCTTCCGCATTCCACACAAGTGTTTCACTCCGTATGCCCACGTGAGCAAATAGAGAAACTGAGTCACGAGGCTAACAAGGGGTTCTGCAGAGACTGAATCTGGCCGGGCGCCAGAAAGCTACGGAGGCTCACGTGAGTGCTATGCCACAAACCAGGAGTGAGGCCCCCTGAGCCCAGGTAGGCTGAAGAAGAGTCAGTCAGAGTTCTGAAACTGCCATAGTCACTTTGGCATTGTGACCACGGAGAGAAGGATGTAAGACTTTTGCAGCAATGGCTGGAATAATCCTTAGGCAATCAGATTCCTGGAGCCAGGACAAGGAGGGCCCAAATTGAGGCCCCCAGAGGGCTGTGAGCAGCTACTGGCCTTCTCCCTTGGTTACTGGCCTCCCCACTGACCGGAAGGGTCCTCGGGCCTCTTGGGGTTGACTCTCTAAGTATCAGCCAGGCTCTGTCCCCCAGGGACACCTCCAGCTGGAAAAGGGAGGAAGAAACAGCAGAAGGCCTAGCCCTCACAGCGGCGCTGGCAGTCTGAGGGGGGCCCTCTGGCAGGGGCAGTGGATAGCGCTGCTCCTCATTTTCTTCCAATTAGACATTCAAACTAAAATTTATCTGCACATTTAAAGCAATGATTCCAAAGGTGTCTAAGATATATATTCTCCAGTAGGAATGTTGCAGTACGGTGTATATAATATGAAACTAGTTCTTTTTTCTTTCCCTTAAAAAAAAATGATTTGAAAGAGTGACAGAGATATCAACTTGTTGTTCCACTTATTAACACTTTCTTTGGTTGATTCTTGTCTGTGCCCTGACCAGGGAACAAACCTGCAACCTTGGTGTATCAGGTTAACACTCTGACCAACTAAGCTACCCACTAGCACAAAGCTAGTTCTTTTAAAATGAAACAAGTTGTACATTAATTGTTGTAAAAAAAATCATCATCATCATCTGCGAGAACATACCTAAACTGTTAGTAGAGCTTGTCATCAGAGGAAGACTTTCAATATTAAACGCTGTGGTCCCCAACCTTTTTGTCACCAGGGACCGGTTTCACGGAAGACAGTATTTCCACAGAATGGGGGGTGGAGTGGGGGCGGGTTTCAGGATGATTCAAGCACATCACATTCGAGCTCCCCGCCTGCTGTGCAGCTGGTTCCTCACAGTCTGTGCACCAGCGCTGGCTCCTGGCCTGGGGGTTGGGGACCCCTGTTAAATGTAAACATTTATGAAAAAGTTGTTTTTTTACAAGGAGCATGAATTATTTTTCCAACTGGAAAAAATTACAGGCAACATTTTTTCTGGCCATTCCTTTCTCTTTCCCTCCACTCCCCATGTTCTCTCTCCTCTTCTCCTCTGCCCTCTGTCCTGTCCCCATTAGTCCATATGACACCTCCCTTGCCACTAGCTTCCCATGGAGAATGTCCCCACCTCCACCCACTAACTGTGGGGAGTGGGGTGGGAGGCCGGAAACCGGTCCCAGCACATTGCTGGAAGTATCTGAATTTGCACAAACAACCCTTTGAAAAGGCAGCTTGGTGATATCAATCAACAATCATAAAGTGTCCCTGCCCTTTGACCTAATGCTTCCACTCCAGGAAATTATTCAAAGTATGAGGCAAGCCATATACCTGAAGATTTTTCAATGCATTCTTGTTTATTCTAGCAGAAAGAAAAGAAAAACTACTTCACTATCCAATAATAGCTAAATCTTCAAGTAAATTATGGTCAATCCACATGATAGAGAAATATACAAACATAAACATGTACATAAAGAAAACAGATATCCAATAACAGATGCTTAATTACATAAATCTGATATAAACATAAAATTAAATCGTGCGGTCATTAGAAACAATTATCTATGAGGCATAACTAAGTGAAAAAACAGGTTATAAAATAACCTAATACAACACTCTAAATTTAAAAAGTCTGCATTTCTTTCCTTAGAAAAATATCTGGAAGGACACATAAACACAGACATAATTAGGCATAATCACTGACCATAATAATCACATGGTCAGATTACGTCTAAGTAGTAGCACTGTATGGAATTAGATTTGTACTTTCTTTTTTATACCAGTTCAGAATGTCTGGGATTTTTTTTAAGAGAATAAAAACCACTTCTATTCTGAAAAAAAAAGTTAAACATCCAAATAAAAATCCATTATGAAAACAACATACTATTGTTGCCTATGATTGCCTAGTCAGGCAAAAGTGCAAAATATGGCTACCACATGCGTCATGCTTAAAACTATTAAAACAACAACAATAAGACACAGGAGGAAAAAGGGGGTTCACTACATCACCAACGATAAATGTGTTGGGCTATTGGGATTAGGGGGGTTCTTTCCTCTATTTCCCAAGGCTTACAAAGTGTACTTCTTAATAATAAAAAGTTCCTTCTACAGAAGAGTAATTAGTGGTTTGCTGGTAGCTTAGGGACAGACACACAGCAGAACCACCCCGGGGAACATATTCCCGATGCCCATTCTGAGCTCTGCTCCCACAGCACCGAAGCCCCCGTTTTCAGAACCCCTTTGGTGAGCGCCCCCTCCAGGCGGAGAGGCGCTCCTTCCTCTTCCCTCCTCAGCCCCTTCCCTCACTCCTGCGTTTGTTTTTCACCCCCCACCTCATGCTTATTAACAGAAACCATATCCATCCCAAGCTGGCCATGAGCTAGGCAGTTTGCTAAACGCTTTCACATCTATTCTAATTACAAACTTCGGTGCTTTGTGAGACAAATGTAATTTCACAGATGGGCAGACTGGAGTGCTGACAATTCAGGTAATGTACTCACAGTGACACAGCAAGGGGTGGGGCCTGGGCCTGAAGGCAGGTGGTCCGACCCCAGAGCCTCCTTGCTGTTAAGCATTTGACATTCTGCCTCCCACAGACCTCAGGGGTCCCTAAGAGTCACTTCACCTTTGCATGCCCAAGGGGAACCAATAAAGTGCTGGCTCAGGCAGGTTCTCCACAAAAATAGGTAGAAGTAAAGCTCTTACTTGGTACCAGCCAGGGTACCCTGGAGTCCAAAAGTGGAGGCAGTAAAACACTCACTCAGCTGGTTCCTCTCTAACCTCTGCAGCAACCATCCTATCTTTTCTCCTAAAATCCCCTCGGGAAGGGCTGCAGGTGCTGCGCCCAGAGAAGCACCAGCTCCGGAAAGGTGATGAGAGTGTCACCGCCACCTGGAAGAGTCGCACATGATTCGCACATGATGTGCGCATGGCGGCTTCCTTTTATGGGCCGTTTCCAAATTAATCTTTCCTTATTGTTCCCCTTCGGGCAGTCACTTCCCATTTCCTGATGATCTGTTCCTTCTCAGTTCTCATTCCAGTCAGGGATCATGCTAATTTATCATGTTAAATGATGGCGTTGCTCTACAAAGCTGCTGATTCCAGAAGGGTGAGAAATCTTCCCAGACACGGGCTCTAAGCCCAGCTTGCTCAGATTTGAGCCTGACTCCATCGCTCATCACCAGGATGGTCCAGGCACACTCTCCATGCACCTCGGTTCTCCCAACTGTGAAATGGGGAATAATACGACCTACCCTGTAGGTTCTAATGAAGACAAAGAAACAACAGCCGCACCTGCTGTGTGGGGGCTCAATACATGTTGGCTCCTTATGATTTTTACCTTTGACTTTTCACTTGCCATTTTATCTAGGGTAGAGCCATAGTCTACCATGATATTGTGCTTTATAAGAAGAAACATCTATTTGGTCTCTGTCCTCTTATTGGCACAGAGCCCCTAAGCCCCAAGGGAATCGTCCCTTGGGATTCCCTCAGTGACAGCAGTGATAATGGTCTTTCACTACTCATAACAAACCTCCAACAGCCACATCTTAGTTTATCATAAGGAGCAAACTTTTGAGAAGCCCCTCAGGATGAAGGATGGTTTCCAGGGGAACCAACTACATGGTTGGAGAATTGGAACCTGCAAAACTCCAACCTCCTGGGAGGAGAGAAGGGCCAGAGATTAAGTTCAATCACCGATGGCCAATGATTTACTCAACCAATCATGCCTATGCAATGAAACCTCTATAAAACCCCAAAAGGACAGGGTCCAGAGAGCTTCCAGGGCGGTGAACATGTTAAGATGCTGGGAGGGTGATGTGCCTGGGGAAGGTGTGAACACTCCGCATCCCCTCCTGCATCCCTTGTCCCATGCACCTCATCCATCTGACTGTTCCTCAGTTATGTTCTTTCATAATAAAATAGTAATCTAATAAGTAAAGTGTTTTCCTGAGTTCCGGGATCCACTCAAGCAAATTCGTTGAACTCAAGCTGCGGGTTTGGGGAACCTCCAATGGAAAGCCAGTCAGTAAAAGCACAGGTAACAACCTGGACTTGTGATTGGCGTCTGAAGAGGGGGTGGTCTTGAGAGACTGAGCCCTCAATCTGTGGGCCGCGGTGCCATCTCCAGGCGGAGAGTGTCAGGACTGAGTTAAATGTGGGACACCAAACTGGTGTTGCAGGCGTGTGTGGTGTGTGGAAAACCCACACGTCTGGTATCAGAAGCGAAGCAGTGATCTATCAGTTCTCACTTAACATTAGTGATAAGTTCTTGGAAACTGCAACTTCAGGTAAAATGACATATAGCAAAACCAACTTTACCTTAGGCTAATTGACACAAACAAGAGATAAGTTCCCATGGCATGTTTCTGGTTACAAAAACATCACTATGTAAAGACTCCTCACACTTCTAATATTAAGCATGAAATAAATGTGAACTATATATGCATTTTAAAATATCTTTATCCTCCTGAGGACATTTTTTCATTGCTTTTATTTTTTTCATTAAAACATTTTTTAAATTTAATCTTTTTTTTTTTCAAAACTATGCAACACTTTCCGAATCTGTATGTCGTCCTTGCACAGGGGCCCTGCTAATCTCTGTATTGTTCCAGTTTCAGTGTATGTGCTGCCGAAGCGAGCACTTCATTGCTTTGAGAAAGAGAGGGAGGGGGAGGGAGAGAGAGAAACATCGATTTGTTGCCTTCCCCACAAACTCTGACCAGGGATTGAACCTGCAACCTGGTACGTGCCTGACTGGAAATGGAACCCACAACCTTTCAGTATATGAGACAACGCTCCAACCAACTGAGCCACACCAGCCAAGGAGAGCTATATGCACAATTAAGAAATATTAAAAACAAGTAAGATTATTTTCCAACCCGCTTGTTCCAGTTCAGGGCCATGGGTAGCCAGACCCTATCCTGGCAGCTCAGGGTGCAAGGTGAACCCAACCCTGGATGGACAAGCCACCCCTTTCATCACACTCCACACCGCACACACACAAGCACACACTAAGACTGGGACAATTTTGAGCCTCCAGTTCACCTCGAAGGCTCATCCTTGGGATGTGGGGGAAACTGGGGTACCCGGAAATAACCCATGCAGACATGAGAGAACATGCAAACCACACAGATGGTGGCCCCCGCCAGGAACTGACTTTTCCTCCCTTATCAATGTTGTAACAAAACAGCACTGAGCCAAACGACAACTTGAGGACCTGCTGCCGGAGAGCACTGAAAGTAAGTGAGGTGCAGAGGAAGAGTGAGTTTTCCTTCACGTCTCAGTCTGAAGAACTGTGTGGTCAACAAAGTGATCGGAGTAAGCATTTGATTCAGTGAAGGAAATCTCCAGTTATTTCACCCTTATTTCTTGCCATACAAGTCACAGATTGCTCCAGCAAATAGGATGCAAAAGAATTGTGTGTAAAAGGCAGAATGGGTGATAGTCTGCCCCAAGAACACTGTAAAAGGAATAGTAGCTTGAGCAAGGAGATTTTCGGTGTGTGCTTGGTGAGAGGGGCACTAAAATAAATAAATTAATTAAGAGAATAAATAATCAATACTCTATGAGAGGCTACACTTTCCACAGGCCCCTGAGAGTTAAGTGCGTCCTTAGGTCCTTGGCCCATGTGCAAGAAGGACATGGGTCCCATGAACACTCTGGCAAAAGATGGGAAGAAGGAGTAGCTGAAGCCCTGAATACAGTCCACCTCAGACAAGGGAGAAAAGAAGACAGATTCTCTGCTGGTTCTGTCAGCTGAATCCAGGGTCAAGTGGCAGAGGCTACTTGATTCAGCCATCCACAAAAGCAGGGACTGGAAGGATTCACCCACATCTTGGCAGAAGGGTTCATGGGTTGGTGGGAAAACCTGGCTCCCTGCCCACTCCTTGCTTCCAAGGAGGGAGGAAGATGCAGCTGCCCAGGCACCCTGGGGTGGTTACGGGTTCCAGTTACATTCAGAACTCCTGCCTAGTCTACCTAGAAGGGGAGGGGCCAGGGCTCCAACAGAGGGTTGGGATGGTGAGGCCTTGCTCCCAAGTCCAAAGAGAGAGGAAGGTGTAGTTTGTGGGGGCAGGAAGTAGCTGGTTGCTGGGCTGAGGAGACCTGTAGCAGGAAGCATTTGAATGGAGTGACAGGGCTGGTGTGGAGAGGAGACCCAGAGGGACAGAGTCAAACATCAGACTCCACGGAAATGCTCCAATATGGTAGGACCTGGCTGTAAAAGAGAATCCTAGGAGACCAGCCCGCGTGGAGAATTATGACTGCTCAGAAGGGGCCTGACTGTGGGAGCAGACATGGAGGCCCCCAGAGGGCCAAGAACATGAAGCCCCTTAAATGAGAGCAGCTGGGACACCATCCCCCACAGGCCAACTGAGATGGGAAGGAGATCCTGGAACCTTGTAGGTCTTTTTAACTAGAGAGATAGAAGAGAAAGAAAGCACTAAGTGAAGGAGGTCACTGATGGAGGTGAAACTGAACAGACCAGGCCTAGTATGATGAGCCTGGCCCAGATGCCTGCCATGGTGGGAAAGGGACATCAACCCCTGGACAAGCCAAGTGGCACATACCTTTCTGCTACCTCCCAGGGCCTGCTTGCTCTGCCTCCAACCTGAGCCAGGAGAAAGGATCATCGGAAACAGAGATCCTGCTGGCCCTGCCTAGCAGGTCTTTGGCTCTGCCATGACCCAGGATGGCTTTGGCCCACCGCCAACCTGCTGCTAAATCCAGACTCCTGAAATGTCAGTTACCTTGTGTCTGGCCATAGCCTCAGCTGGCTTTTCAGACCCTGTGCCATGGCCTCAGAGGGTCTTCAGGGATGAAGGGAACAGGCTGAGCCCACTCTTGGCCAGAGCATTAAAGGGAACAGGGCCTCAGAGTCCAGGGAAAAGGTGGCAATAGACACTGGTGGCAGATCGCTAAGGGGAAGGGGCCTCTTGAAGACTTGGGTTCCTGCTGTCCCTTCCCACAGCCAGGGTCTCTCTTCCCCTACTCCCCACATCAGAGGAGGTTGATCTAGACTAGTGGTGTTTCTCAAAGACACGGGCACAAAGGGAAGCAATGGTGGAGGCAACCTGCAATCTCAGCCGCCTTCTTGGTGTTAGGGCTACTGCTAGGTCCATCCATCCAGAGGTCCTTTCCAGTCCACCCCCATCCTGTGGCTTGCTACCATAGCTTGAGAAGACTTAACCACAATCAGTGGGGGAACTCGCTGCTCACGAATATTTTCATACCCTAACTCGTTTTGACCTCATAGTAATGTGCAAGAGATATTATCATCCTCTAAGAGATTAAAGATAATTAACAGATGGTTGGCATCCTTGGGCAGTAACCATGTTTTATCACCAATGCCCGGCATATAAAAGGGACTCAAACAGTGTGGAAGGAATGAGGAAATAGATGGACTTGTCCCAGGTCAGCTGGCAATAAGAGGTGGTGCCCTTTCCAGCCCATCCTCATTCCCTTCCATTCAGGATGCTGGCCGACGGAGATGGCCAGAGGACCGCGGACTGCGAGGTGGAGCGGGGCTGGCTGCTGAGCCGGTTCAGAGTATGCGAAAGGGCCCTACTTCTTTGGACACCCTGAGTCATATTTAGGGGAAAGTGTCGCACTGAGGTCTCTCCAGTTTACTCCCTCCGCTTGGGGTTCGGTGCTGGAAGGAGCTCTGCGAGAAAAGAGCGAAAACTGAATTCGCGTCCAGCTGCCGCTCTTCCTGGCAGGTTCCCTGGGCCCAGGACTGAGAAGAGCGGACCTCAAGCCCGGAGGGGTGGGGGCCCCGTTCGTGCTCCGCCCCGACAGCCGCACAGCGCCCTCTGGTGCCGGGCAGCTGGGTCCAGCGGGCTCGCCGGCCCGGGGCGGGATTCGGGGGTGTGAGAGGCGGGGCCTAGCGGGCGTGGGAGTCCGCGAGAAACCCGCGGCCTTCGGCGGTTTCCCGGCCGGGGAAGTAACCTAGGTCGGGCAGCCGCAAACAGGAAGTCGGTCTGTAACAAAGCGTGGGGGGCGGGGAGGCCGGGACCTCCGGGACTCCCGGTGGCCACAGCAGGTAGAGGGCTGACCCCGCCAGCGCACCGCACCACCTCGTTCGGCCGCTCCAGCCTAGGAGTCGAAAGGGACACGCTGTGAGCTCTGGGCTGGACGGAGGGTGCGGCCGCCCTGGGAGGGCCTCCGGGACCTCCCAGGCGCATCCTCTCCCCGGGAAGGGACAGTCATAGTACCCTAAGTGAATCACTTCCATCCCCTTCCGGGAATGCAGCAGACCAAGTCGGGCGGAGGGCTGGGTGTGCAGATCCTGGGGACCCACGCAGAGACTGGGAGTGCTGCAGAGAGGGGAGAGCCCTGTGGGTCCCTGCCTGGGGTGGAGCATCCATTCTACCCGAGTCTAGTCTAGTGGTTTTATTTAGCCTGGGATGGGGGACGGGGCGGGAGGGAGATAGGGCCACTGTCTTTTTGTAACCCCCGACCAGTCTGACCGTGGCCCTGAAACAGCAGAGGGCACCCTGGCTGAGAAAGCAGGATAAAGGCATTCCTTCCTTCCTTCTTCACAGCTCTCCCTGACTCATCTCCCCACAGTGATATCCAGGTGGTTCCTAGCCCCGGGCCCTGAAATAGTGTCCTCAGAGCTAGAGGTCACTGTGGGGTCAGACTTATCCGTAAGCAGGGCACTACCTCCAGCTGTTAAGGAACCGCTAAACTGTGAATTCTCTTGTGAATATGTGTGCAAATTAAACACGGGCATTTGCTAAGCCATGGAGAATTAGAAAATGAGTCTAGAGCTGTCATGTGGCCCTGTTTCTGCCAAACATGGGACCTTTCCTGTGGACCTGGACACTTCATCAGAAAAGTGTTGGGTAACTTCACTGTGAGAAGGGGCTGAGCCCTTAGGTCTGGAAATCCTGGGGAGAGGAGGGCTTCCATTATGGCCTTTTCACACCCCAACTGCCTGGCCCACTGACTGCCATGTCTCGAGAGGTGAAGCCCAGCATGAGCTACAGGTTGGAGCTGCCCAAATCAAGTCCACACGTGGATCCCCTCTTTCCCCAGAAAACTGGCATGGTGGGCTCTCCCAGCTCCCCATCTAAGGTATCCGAGCCAGTGAGTGAGCGTAGCCAGCCAGCTTCTCTCCAGGGCTCCTCTTGGATGGGCTGGCAGCCAGTGCAGTCCAGCACAGCCTGATGGTGTGGACGTGCAGGCCTGCGAGTGTCCTACCTGTCTCCCACATGGGAGCCTCGTCATCTGGCCTCTGTGTCCCAGCCCAGTTTCCCCCGCCCCCCAGGGTCCGGGAGCCGCTTTCCTGTTTCGTTTTGGGCAGGAAGAGTGAGGTGGTGTTGTTCTTCCCGCTGCTGCCGGCTCAGGCTGTGGGAACGGTTCCCTGAATGCTTTCCTGTTTGATACCCTGTGTGTGCAAGGAGAACACAGGGACCAAGGAGCGAGGCATGGAGCCCATGCCTGCAGAGAGTGTGATGAGCAAAGGTCTCTGGCAGAGGCCCCCAGACCAGGGGCAGAATGCTTTGTGTGCGTGCGTGTGCTGGGGAGAAGGAGGAAAAGGGAGACCAGGAGCACTGCATATACTTCGACTCCACTGGGAGCATCTGGTGGGTCTATTTTGTCTTACTGTGGGCAGGCTGAGACTGAGAGCAGTTGCTCGGCTTTTTGTCAGTGGCTCACTTTTTCATCATTTGCTTTCCATGGAGCATGTTTGTAAGGACTGTGGCGGCCTAGGACCATTCTACACCTTAGGGGAAGTGAGGCATGAAGCTGAGGCTGGAAACTCCCTCACTAGTGCGTCAGCCAGAAAAACCTGGTCTCAGGGAAGGCCAGCCTCTCTTCTTCCTCCCCTCCCTGCAGACCAGGTGCCCAGACTCAGCTCTCTCACTCAGCTGCAAGGAGCACAGACCCAAGGCAAAGCCCCCCACCTCCCCCAAGACCAGTACCCCTCGGGGGCTGAAAAAAGGAGTAGGGTGCCAGCCCATCTAAAACCCTGCATGGGCAGGAGGAAGGACCTCATTCTCCAGCAAGAGAATCTTTTTGAAAAGAGAATTGTCCTCTTCCCCCAAATTCCTATATCCCCCAGGCTGACTGTGGAGTCCATGAGCTCTTTTAGACTTGAAGAGAGAAAAGGGGGGTAGGTTTCAGTCAAGGGGCATATCTCTCGAGAAATGGTGGAGCATAAAGAAGATGGGGAGCCACAGCCGGCCTCCAACCATCAGGCAGGGAAGGCTGGCCTAGGCTGGGAACTGGATGGGCGAGACCAGGCTCCCGTAGGACTGGAAGGGGACGAGAGCTTGGAGCACAGCAGGCCACGCGCAAGGGCATGCACAGGCCCCAGGGGTTCTTGGGGAGCAGCTGGCAGCAATATGAGAAGGGGAATCAGAGAGGATGGGGGGAGGGTTCCCACTCGGCCATCACAAAGACAGGACCCGAGAAGTAATAAACTCCTATACACATCTTTCCATATTATAAATACACATTATATACAAAATAATGTTATAAAATGTAGAAAGGTCAGTGCTTCTGATTCTTAAATTATCGAAATACTAGACTCCAAAATAAACTACAAAAAAACAAACAAAATAAAAACTCATATTATTGATTTCTGAAGATCGACTAGGGGCAGTAGTGGGCATGGGCAGAGCTCGGACTCAAGGCCACAGTAACGGGCTTGAGGCGGGAGGAAAGGGCCCAGGTGATGACAACACCCAATTTCTCCCTCGCTGGAATTTCCAACATCACTGCCTTGAGCTCCCTAGTTAGTCCTGTCCCGCCCTGACTGGCCCTCCACCTGTCTGCTCATAGGAGCCCAGAGGCACCGGAGGCCGGAGGCTGTGGTAGCCAGGTAGGGCTTACCAATGTTCTCGCCCAGAGGGCCTGGGCCAGGGACAGGCTAGGTGGTGTTATGACAAGGCCCACACACGGTAGTTGGAGGCACACGGGCAGAAAGTGCTCCTCCCACTTCAGGTGCACACCTCACCTGCAGGGCAACTCCTGCCAATAGCCACACTGGATGGTTTCCTGGCCCACAGGTGGCCCTGCCCTTGCTGGCCTCCTCTCTTCTCTCTGG
Source organism: Artibeus jamaicensis (assembly GCF_021234435.1). Lineage (NCBI taxonomy): Eukaryota > Metazoa > Chordata > Mammalia > Chiroptera > Phyllostomidae > Artibeus > Artibeus jamaicensis. The sequence continues at coordinate 7,342,584 of NW_026521221.1, read as the reverse complement.
TTTGGACCCAGCTGTCACCATGGAGCCAGGGCCAAAGGCACTTTTGGACACAGATGTCAGTGAAGCCACAGCAGCTCCAGGCCCTACAAGGCCCTGCCGCTCCCTCGGGAGAACAGGCCAGAGCTCCCAAGGAGCCCTCTGAAGGCCACTGCTGGTAGGGCAGGTCCAAAGTGGCACCTCGCTTCTCCTCGGTTCCCCTGGCTGGTACGGCTGCCAATCTGATGCCAGACAGACACCCAAAGGTGTGGAAGGTACTGCATCTCTTGGCAAGTTCACAGTCTGTCCAGTTCATGCCATTCCCTCTTCCTCCTGAGAGCAGCACGTTGCGTATTAAAAATGTCCCATCCAGGATGCAATGTAAACAATGCAGAAAGAAGGTCCAGCCGCTGGGCAAAGCTGGGATGTCCTGGGAAGCTTCTGCCTTATACCTGGGGAGCATATGAGGAGTGGGTTACCCTGGAGCACAAAGCCCTCCCTCCAAGGCTTCCTTGGGCTTCCCTGGGAAACCAATGGGGCATGTGGGGTGAAGGAAAGGTAGGGCAGCCCTTCCCAGTCTTGGGCCCCAGTACACGCACATGCCTGGCAGCCTATGCTCATAAGGTGGGCCAATAGAGGAAGCCAGGGAGAAGGGGCAGGAGGGCCACCAGGCAACCACCCTCACCCACTGGCAGCTGGGAAGCCGGGAAGCAGTGCCTGGGAGCTGGCCAGGTGCCATGGCTGCCCAGCCCAGCACTAACACAGCAGGAAGAGACCAGGCCAGGCTCATGAGCACGGCTCCTGTTTCATACCCTCTGTGGCAACGAGGCTAGCAGGGGCCCAGAACCACCAAACCTGGCTTGCCAAGAAAGGGTCCTGGACCTCCCCAGAGTGGCCCCTGGCATCAAGAGTAACCAGGCCACTTTCCCATCCCCAAAAGGCTATCGGGGATCTACCGGAAGGGCAGGCGAGCCTAGCACTCACCTCCGTGGCAATGACACACTCATTCCTCTCCTCTGATATCAAACACACAGACTGGTACATGGAGTCCCTGGGGGCGCATATCGCTGATATCCGACACTCGGGCTTCTCACTGAGGGAACACAAGACTGGCTGCTGAAGGAGGCATGGGGAGAAGGCTGGGGGAGGGCTGGGGGAGGGCTGGGGGAGGGCTGGGGGAGGGCGGGGCCCTAACTGGGACCCCGGACGTCCGAAGGGCATTGGCCAAAGTGGCTCTGGGAGAAGACACAGGGATTGGGGGTGCCCGCTGCTAACCCGGGGTCAGGCAGGAACAGGCCCCAGAGAGAGAGCCACAGGACCACCGAGCTTGTCCTGGAGAGGGTCTCAGGCCTGGCAAAAGCCAGCACTGCCATTAGAGGCAAGCCATTCCATAGAAAAAAGGGAAGTCATGAGACACACAGTATGGACACGTGACATGTGTTAGTGAATGAATGCATGAATGAATGCATATGAGGAAGGGAGAGAGGGAGGGGCGGAAGGCTTCTGCAGAGCTCTTGTTGGAGGGTCAGCAGCAAAACCCCATTTGCTTAAAAGCAGTCAAGGGCCTGGCGCCGGCCTCCCACCTGTCCTGGGGGAACTGATGGTTCCACTTAGGGGTTCGTGGCCAGGCCCTGGGCCTCCCAGTGCTGCTCACCTGTGTAACCGCAGTGGTGCCTTCTCCCCTAAGCTCTTGTCACTGTGGGAATACTTCCCCAGCATAATCCCCCGGCCCAGGGGTCCTGGGGCCAGATTATAGTCCAAAGTGTGGTTCTGCTGTTTGCCACAGTTGGACTTGTCCAGGCCACAGTCTACTTCCAGCTCCTTCTTCTGGTTTGTGTTCTTCAGCTGAGCAGCGGGGATCAGGTTGTCCTTCTGGAAGTCTGACAGGTTGTTCATGGCCTCCCTGCTGCCATCGTCTGGCCGCCGAAGCCGCAGCTGCCTCACGGCCACTGCCACCATGCCCAGCAACACCAGCACCACCACCAGCCCCACGCCCAGAGAGACAGCCACCCAGGGGAAGCTGGGAGGCATGCTCACAGGAAACTCGCAGCGGCTGCCCACGAAGCCATAGGGGCAGTTGCAGACGAAACTGTCAGGGGAGCGGCCAGTGTAGCAGGTGGCCCCATTCAAGCAGGGTCCTGAGGCACAGGCATCGCTGGCTGTCCGCACCTCACAGAGCCTGCCAGAGAAGCCAGCAGGGCAGGTGCACACGAGCCCGTTCTCCAGGTCATGGCAGGTGCCACCGTGGATGCAAGGACTACGGGCACAGTCGCTGATCTGGAGTTCACAGTGGGGGCCCGTGAATCCAGGGCGGCAGCGGCAAATGCGGTTCGGGCCTCGGTTCAGGCACTGGCCCCCTGTAGGCACACACAGGGCACAAGTCAGCAATCGCCCAGGATGCCCTCTGGTGCAGAAGGTGAGCGCTCCCTCCCAGGGAGGCGCGCAGGTCCCTCTGCCTCTGTGAGCACAGCCAGCATGTAACAGGTCCCACTACGAAGAGCGCCGCAGAGTCAGAAACCTGGAGTGAGGTGACCCTGGTCGCTACGCCTCCGTGGCCTCATGTATCAAGATTACTAGCTTCTCACAGAGCTGTCCAGTAGAATCAAGTAGGTAGGCTTGGGGGTGACCAGCAGCTGCTTCTAGTGTGGATCTGGCACCTGTGGCTTTACCTTATTTCTAAGCCTCAGTCTCCTCATTTGTTAAATTGGGGTATAACCCCCATCCCCTCCATAGAAGGTCTCTGAGGGTTGGGTGGGGCGATGTGGGATGATGCATAAGCGCAGGAGCGCATGCCTGGTACATAGTAAATGCCCAAATAAATGTAATTATCATTGTTTCATCCTGTCTTCATAACCACATGAGAGAAGACAGGTGTTGTATTTCCCATTCGGCAATGAAGACACTGTGGCTCCAGGGAGTTAACTGAGTGATACTCCAGGAAGCAGCCTCCACCGCAGCCCTTCCAAGCCCCTCCGGCTCCTGAGGCTTCTCTCCTCCGCAGGGCTATCTTTTTGCCTCAGGGCAAGTCACCAGGAGGCCAAGGAGACAAAGATAATCAGCATTCTTTGGGTCCCAAAAGATACTGAACATTCTAGATGCCTTGGGCAAGGCGAGGCATTCAGGAGCGGGACCGACTGCACTAGCCTCGCTTGACGGGGGACTTGAGGCCTCCAATGTCCCTCTCTCTAGCCTAAGACTTCCTGGAGAGGGTCAGAGGCCACCCTGGTAGGGACAGGGCTCTGACATTGGAGTAGGAAAAGAAGCCACTCAGAGTACACACCACTGCTCCTCCCAAGGCCTGAGCCCACGGCTAACCTGCTCCTTTGCCAAAGCTACTCAGCTGATCAACCAAGCTCTTCCCCACCCAGGGCAGACGGTGACCCATCTCAGCCTGCCCAGAGTGACAGACAAGGCCTCTCTCTTCTCCTGACCCTCCCTGACCAGAAAGCTTTCTCATCCCCAGGTCTGGTACACCAGATTAGCAAGGCAAGAAGACACACCATTGGCACACGGGTTGCTGGTGCACCTGTCCACTTTCTTCTCACAGTTGGAGCCAGTGAAGTTGGGAGGGCATTCACAGGCATAGCTGGTCCCCTGGTTGCGCTCCCGGCAGGAGCCCCCATTGAAGCAAGGGGAGTTGGCACAGCTCAAAGTGCTATGTTCGCAGTGCAGGCCGTAGTAGCCCGGCGGACACAGGCAGTGGTAGCCATCCTCCTGGTCCTGGAGAGAGACCAGAAAGGGGCCAAAGTCAGAGGCTGGGATGCAGGGATGTATACCTCGGGGTTAGGCCCCACATGTCCACGATGCCTGTCTGTGGCCCCCTGGGGTGGAGTTGCCTGGGCACCACCCGGCCAAACCTCTGCCTTCCTGTGCTGGCCTGGGCCTTACCTTACAGCTGCCCCCATTGCGACAGGGGTTGCCGTCACACTCGCTGAGCTTCAGCTCACAATCCACACCAGTGTAGCCTGGGCGACAGGTGCAGGTGTAGCTCCGCTGCCCACTGTTGGAGCACGTTGCCCCGTTCTTGCACGGGGAGTGATGGGTGCAATAGTTGAGATCTGCAAAGACAGGAGCTCGCCGGCTGAGCAGAGCCAGAAAACTGTCCCCACCTCCAGGCTCCTTGTAATGCAAGATCACCACCCATGTTGGCCAAGAGGCTTCAACTCAGCCTTCCAGGCCCAAACACCCTCCCTCCTCCACAGCGAAATCACCACTATTGAAGCACCTTGACTCACACCTGACCAGTGCAATTGACAAAAGTTGAAAAACACAGGTGGACGACTGCCTGCCAGGTACGCTCACAAACACCAGCAGGCAGGTAGAATAAAGGTAAGGAAGGGAAGTGCCGAGGAGGAAGTCAGAAAAGGCTTCATGGAGGAGAGGCAGCTGAGATAAGCCTAGAAGGAGGGATCAAATTTTAACAGGTGGAAATGGTAGAGGGGAGATGAGAGCCACCGCATGTATTTTTTTAAGGGGACTACGTTATGTGGTTATTTTAAAATATAAGTGCCCTGGCTGGTGTGGCTCAGTGGATTGCATGCAGGCCTACAACCTGAAAGGTGGCAGGTTCGATTCCCAGTCAGGGCACATGCCTGCGTTGTGGGCCAGGTCCCCAGTTGGGGGCATGTGAGAGGCAACTTGTAGATGTATCGCTAGCACATCCAAGTTTCCTTCCCTTTCTCCCTCCCTTCCCCTCTCTCTAAAAAAATAAATACATATGTGTGTGTATGTGTATTTGTTTTCTTATTTGAAAAGGACAGGGAGGAGGAACCAGACAGAGCAAATATGGGAACTGTAAGGGCTGCGTCTGCATGTCATCAGTATATGACTGTGTCACCTGGGAGCAAACAGGAGCAGAGGACAGAGAATGGGCAGGAACCAGGTGTGTGTGTGTGTGTGTGTGTGTGTGTGTGTGTGTGCTCACTTGGGGATGAGGGGAGAAAGCAACATACACACACAAAAGAATACAGGGGCTGAATTTTAAGTTCCTTGTTGTCATCGAGTCAGGGCTCAGGGAAGTTCTTTCTATCCTGGCAAGCTCTTTGCCCACCCTACCCAGGCTTGTGCTGCTGTTTCCATGGCAGCACCATCCCATTTGACCCTGAAAATGGGAGGCACATGCTGCAGCTGGCTCCCAGGATGAAAGAGATAAAGGATCCCTCCTCCACAGTTGGGGCTGGCAGAACCCTGTACAGCCAGAGGAGTGACCAGCCCTGCCAAACACCAGGAAGACAGTGTGGGCTCAGGCAGCTGCCTGGCAAGTGCAACTGGGGATGAACAAGGCAAACTGTTTCTAACCACACCAAAAAGTCAGTTAGATGTCACTCCACCCAGAGGCCCAGCTTACACAGCCTCCAGGTAGCCGGTGGGAACACCCCACCAGACAGCTGTTTAAGGGAGAGCTGCTCAAACAGACCTGGCAGGTAAGCAAACACTTAGGGGGTTAATAGGTAACTATGAGGTAGAAAGAGGAACTGAGCCCAGCATCTCTCTCTCCCTCTGGCCTTACTGGAATTTTTGAGTGCAGCCTCCAGGCTACCAGTTTGTCACCCTCCCGGCTTCTCCAGCTACCCACCTCCCCAGCACCAGAGGAAGAAGTATACACCATCTTATTCTAGGCCAGTTGTAAAAATCCTTGAAAGTCCCAAGCGTCTCGGAAGATAATGGGAAAGCCAGCTCAGCAGTGACCAAGCAAGAAGGGTCCAGGCGATAACTCTAGTTCCCACCCCTTGCCCATCTCTCCCACCTTCCGTCCATCCCCTCTTTGCCCTCACTCACCTTGGTCACAAAAGAGGCCTCCCCAGCCCTCGTTACAGGTACATTGCCAGGGGACGCTGCAAGTGCCATGGCGACAGCCATTGTGGGGGATGCATTCGTTGCACAGACGGCCCTGCCAGCCTGGACGGCAGCTGCGAAACAAAAGGGAGGCTGAGGATGAGCTGAGCGCCAGGCCAGGGAATGCCCCTTTCCCGCTTCCTGTCCCCTACTCACATGCACTCGGCGGGCTTGCTGCAGTAGCCATTCTGTTCGTGGCAGCCAGAAAGACAGACAGCTGCGGGAAGGGAACAGAGCTGGGTGAGGTTGGGACGATAACAATGCTGAAGACCAGTCTCTCTTTCCTGGCCTCGGGGACACCCCCAGCTCTCCTGGGCTCACTTCCCACCCCTGGTCTCCCAGAGAAGGCATGGGTGTCTTAAAGGGGACCAGTGGCACAGAGAAAGAGAACTAAGACTGGATGGAATGCAGTAACAGGGTCCTTGTGTAGGCTTTGGCACAACGGAGAAAGGCACTAGGATGAAAGAGTTCAGCTCTGACTGCTGTGACTCAGTGGATTGAGCACCAGCCTGCAAACCAAAGTGTCGCTGGTTCAATCCCCAGTCAGGACACATGCCTGGGTTGCAGGCCAGTTCCTTGTTGGAGGGCGTGCAAGAGGCAACCAATTGATGTTTCTCTCGCACATCGATGTTTCTCTCCCTCTCTTTCTCCCTCCTTTCCCTCTCTCTAAAATAGATAAATAAATTATATATATATTTAAGAATTCCAAGTTCAAACCTGTCCTAAGCATGCCCAGCTGTTCCTGAAGGCCAGCTAGTGGGCAGGCCACACCTGCTCTGTGAGGGGCCAAGGGATGCAGGCTGTAAGAAGTCACTGATTCTGTGTTTCGTGTTTCTGTTTTTGCTCAGGAGACCCCCGCCCCACCCCAGGCAGGCAGGAGAGAGATTGGCTGCTTACGCTGTTCGCAGTACTCCCCGGTCCAGCCCGGCAGACAGGACAGGCTGCCGTCTGGCTGGCACACATAGTGGCCGAAGTGGTCATTGCGCTTCTTGCACAGGCGTGAGCAGCTGTCCCCATAGTAGTTGTCACTGCAGATGACCCGGTAAGAGTAGCGAAGTTTTGTTGGGAGAGGGTCGGTCTGTTCATCCAGTAACCAGTTCTGGCCCACAGCTAGGGAGCCCTGGATGGTGATCTTGCTGATGAGCGCGTTTGGTGGCATGGCCTCTGAAGGGGCAGAGGGCCAGGTCAAGGAAGGGCATCCTGTCCCTGAGGGTGCCCGCAACTGCTGGGTCAAACCAGATGTTCAGATGACCCCACTTGCCAGCAAGCACAGGCCAGAGGAACCCAAGGGTCCCACTTCTTAGCTGCCCTGTGTGTGTGTGCATGTGCAGGGGGACTGATACTATTCAAAAGGGGGACAATAGAAGGATGTTAAGATTTCCCAGTGTTCTGGAAGTAGATAGGCAAGGGAAAGAGGAAAAGAGGTCAAAATGGAGAGAGAGAGAAGAGAAACGAGAAAAAGAAAAGCTCTCCATGCAGGAAGGACTCTGGGAGCAAGGATTCCTCAGGTGCCCTTTCAGGGGTTCTGCCCTCAGAGATGGGTAATGGTTTTCTTTTTCCTTTTCAAAGTGAGAATTGTTGTGCTGCTGAAATATCCTTTTCCTCTGTGTCAGAACAACATCCCAAAGCCATTATTCCCTTTCCAAAGGAGCGGAATTCGCAAAAGGTGTAAAATACAGGAAGGGGCCCGTCAGCGGCGCTGGCAGCTTCGGCCTTTCTCACCACCATGCTCCCCGCGTTCCCACGCCAAAAATAACCCGCAGGAAACGCAATTGTGCTCAGAGTCCAGGCAGCGGGCGGAATCCGAGCGTCCAGCGCGGGGCGCAGCTCCCGGCCGAGCTAAGCGTCCGGCCCCTACCCCCCACCCCGCGCTTCCCCCGCCTATTAATACAGGTTAACTCTTTCCGTGCTGCGCCGAGTCGCCCCCCTGTGGCGGCGGAGCGAGCTACTCACCTGGCCGCAGGTCTTCTCCCGGCGCGTGCCAAGCTTCGATGGTGAGTGAGAAGGTGCCCTGGGAAGCGGAAGGAGGGGGCGGGAAAGAAGGCTCGATGAGCAGGGAGGTGGTGGGGATGCCTTACGGCAGCCGGTTTAATTAATCTAATTGCAGGATACGGTTACTGCGCCCGGGTCAACCTAACGGGTCTGCGCGCACCATCGCGCGCGAGCAAGAAAGGAGAGAGAACCTTGGATACGAGGAGGGTTGAGGGACGGGGTTGGGGGGGGGGGAGGGAATGTACGCGAGAACCACTCGGAGGTGGGGGACGTGCCTGGGTGATGAATATCGTATCCCGAGAATTGGGAGAAAAGAAGGCGTGCAACTGGGAAGAGGAGACTGGTGCGAGCTTTCCAGAGGATGAGGTCCCAAGAGAGAGTCAAAAGAGGATCAGAAGAGAACGCCCCTCGTTTTGTTTTGTTTTGTTTTGTTTTGTTTTGTTTTGTTTTGTTTTGTAGGGGAGCGAGGTATCTGGGGAGAGGGCTTTGGTCTCAGGGAGACCCCTTCAGTTGGCTTTCGTCACCTCCCAGTGCTCCCAGGCTGTGCTCACCGGCCAGGTGAAATTGAAAGGCAGTTGGAGAGGGTTGCGTCCCCCGCCGCTACTGTCGTCCGCGATGGCAAAGGAGTTGGTGCCCAACACAGGTGTGGAGACGCTACCGAAGGTGCAGGGCCCGGGCGAGAAGACCGTCTGGAAGTGCTTCAGGCAGACGCGGAAGAAGGTCCGGCAGCCGGGTTCGCACCGCAGCCCGCTGGCCAGTACGCCGCGGTCGTTGACAAACTCCTGAAGCTGCAGCTGGAAGACTCCGGAGCCGGCTGCGCGCTATTGCACAGGGTGGGAAGGAAGGAGGGGAGCCGTCAGCTCCTAGGACGCCCGGGCTCGGGCCCAGAGCGCGGTGGGAGGGGGCGCGGGACGTTACCTGCTGACAAAGTGCCACCAGCAACAGTAGCGCCCAACCAGAGGCGCTACGGGACGCGGCTGCCATTCCCTGGGGCGTCGCTCTCTCCACCCGCCCGCCCTGAAGCTGGCTCGGTCCTGGACTCTGTTCGCCCGTGAGTCCACCCGCAGGAGGAGTCTCTGAAAAGCCAGGCTCCGCTCGGAGCTGTCCTCCCGCCTCGCCTGCTCGCCAGTTCCGTTCAGACTGCCGCGGTGGGTAATCCAGGTGAGGGCGGCTGGGCGGCGGCCACGCAGAGGACGTGTCCTCGAGCTAATCCCGGGGCCGCAAGCCTGCTGGTGCCGGAGTACACGGACCGCACCGAGGGGGCTGGAGCTGCGGCTCTTTGCCTCGTGTTCTCAGCCTGCGCTCCGCGCTGCTACTGAAACCTGCGTGCTCGGGAGCCTTCCTTATATATATTGGCTCCTCTCCTCTCAGCCTGTCACTCTCCCCTCCCCTCAGGGCCTCTAACTGCTGTGGCCTCAGCGCCGCCGGGAGGGGGCCTCCGCCCCCGCCAACCCCCCTCCCCGCCAGCCAGTCAGGCCCAGGTCCCCGCCCATCCGCGCCGCTCTCAGCCCCCGGGTCTCCCAGCTCTGCGCGTGCCGAGGTGACCAGTTCCTCGCAGTCTCCGGATTACGCGCGGAGTCCGGGGCAGTGGGAGAAGAGGGGGAGGGCCGGGAGAGCAAGGAGACTGGAGCCGAGCGAGTGGTTCCCGGAAGGTCGCGGGGGCGGAGACACTGGGGAGTCCCTGGGAGCCTCGCGTCCGCAGGCAGCGGTAGTTACCTGCAGCAGGTAAAAAGAATTTATGTCCGAAAAGTGAAACCAGCGCTAAAAAGCTCCGATTTCCTGCTCCTTCACGGAGCCTCTGAAGCCCTCTCCTGCTCCGGCATCGACCTGTGAGGACCCACCCACCACGCCTCCCGAGCGCGGCAGGGAAGCGAGGGGGCGCCTTAACCCTCTCTGCGGTCGCTCGCAAGGAGCCAAGCGTTTCTAAGGCTCCGAGCGCCCTCCCTCCACCTGGTGGGCCTCTCCTTCATTTGTTGAGGGGGGGTGTCCAACGAGTGCTTTTTCCATTCTGCCCGCCCCCCGCCCCCCACCAACGCGCCCCGGCTGGGGCTCGGCGAGGGCCAGCTCTCGGACGCTGGGTTCGAGGCCGGGAGGAGGGGGCGTGGTCCCAGAGGTGGAAGGGCGGGCGTCAGCTGTATGGTAATGAGAGCCTGACCCCACCTCCAGCGCCTCCGCTCACCTGGGCTCAGCTTCAGCTCCAGCGCCCACCATCTCCCCCGCCCCACCCCAGCAGTCCCAAGTCCCTCCTGCGTCCTGTCGCTCCGTTGGGGCAGAGAGGTATTCTTCTGGCTCCAGATTACTGGAGAGTCAAGGTGAAGGGCTGAGGCTGGGCAGACCCTTTGCTCCAGGACGAGATGTAGAGTGGAACTGGGAACGTTCGGACTCGTTTTAGTTTCAGGAGGCTACAGCATCTCTCCTTCGCAGCTACCCCGGTGGCCCCACTTCTCCTAGTGGCGACAGTGCGGCTGCTTTTCCCGGAACCCAGCGTTATCCCCAGTGACCTTAGATCGCGGAGAGCCGGCTTCTCCCAGTCTGGGGTGGGGTGGGGGGAGAGCGCCCTCTCTCTTCGACGCTGAGGGCCGTGGGGGCCCTGTGGCTTCAGCTGTCAGCCTGCCCGCACCGCGATGGCTGTGGTCGGGAGATAAGATCGGTACGGGGGGGAGCAGGGACGCGCGGGCCCGAGGGAGGCTGGGGGCGCGGAACGGAGCCCAGCAGCTGCCTGTGCTGAGCATGGTCTGATTTTTTGACCTGGGGTGGTGGTGAAGTGGGGGGAGGAGGATGAGAAACAAGAGGTTGGGAGCGTGGGTCGGGGGAGGGGCGAGGTGAAGAGACGGGCTCCGGGGTCCCCCACGCACGGCCACCCCTCCCAGTCACCATCTGGCACGAGCGGGTTGGCGTGGGGAACCGAGGTGGGGCGGGGGCCGGCAGATGGGCCCAGGCTGCGCTCCAGAGTTAATGTAGGTTATGGGCAGGCAGAGTCCCCAGGCCCGAGGGAGGGGGAGACCAGGGCGTGCTTCCCAGCGAAACTGGTAAGTGGGTTTCCCATCCTCTCTCTGCCACGCTGTACGGATCCCTAGACCTACCTAGGGTGCCCAAGAGTGCACTCCTCAGAGCTGACAGCCAGCCCTGCCTAGTTCTTGTCTGCTTCCCCCCAAGCCCTGGCCTGGGGGTTCATAAAAACTTGGTTCTTGTGTGGTGCTGTCATTTGCCTGTCAAGGGAGACATACAACCCACAGGAGGCACTCGCCTAACACTGGTAGACCCGGAACACTACCTACCCCTTACACACAACTGGGCTAATGTGTCCAAAAGCACTTTGCAGCCACAGACCAAACAAAAGTAAGTACCGTCATTTTCCTCAGAGAATGAAATGCAAGGGGTCCCAGAAACCTAAAAATTCTCTGACCTGAGGAGGAAGGACATCACCATCAATCAAGTCATTTATGAAGCACCTAACTGGAGTTCATTATCCCGTTAGGACTCTGCCCTCCGCCCTGCATTCCTACTTGAGCTCCAGTCACCTGGGCCCAGCTTTGCCCACTTTTGGTAAACAGGAGAGGGTCGGAGCTGCGGCGGAGAGTCAGCACTGGAAGCCTCCACAGCTGGGCCCCTCCCTTTTCTTTCTCACTGGCCACTCGCAGACAGAAGAACTCAACACGTGTCCTGGGGGCTTCCAAGAGCAGGAGGCTCTGAAGCCATCCGAGGCCATAAATCACAGTGGTGTCGGACCCACGTGGACACCTGCGGCCCCGGCACCACCTAGCCTCTCCCTTCACCACCCTGGGCTCCCCCACCCCCAACTGCGCTGATGGTTTACGGTTCCTCACCCCACCGGCACCGCCACACTATCCAGAGCCCCGGGCCCGAACAGGGTCGAGGCCCAGCTTCACTCGAGCCCCCACAGCCTCCTCCCAGGGGCCTTCTGTTTCTGCTGCCCTCTCCGATTACCAGCTGCACAAAGCCCCGGGACAGGCAGAACCTGCACCTTGGCCAGAAAAGGCCAAGGTTGCCTTTCAGCCATGCCCTCAAACTGACCCCGGGCTATTGGGGCGCGACAGGGGCCCAGAAGAACCTGGGGATACATCCCGGGCCTGGGTAGCCTACTCGCCCTCCTCCCCCACACACCCCCGGGACAGCGTTCTCCTCGGGGCAAATTGCACGGCCGTGGGAGTGCGTGGGGGCCAGGCTGGCCAGGGGCGGAGGAGCGGGCCTGGTTTGGGTGGGGCGCTTAAGCCCTGAGGGGCCACGTGCGGGCAGCCGCTGCGGGGAGCGGCACAGAAGGCGGGGAGATTTGCAAACTGTTGCTGCCACATGGCTGCTCCGTTCGATCCATTCACATTGAAATGAGGCCGGCGCGTGCCTCATCTGCCGCAGGGCGCTGCCACGCGTCAGCACGGCCCGCCGCGTGCCAACTGGGGCAGTGGGGCTGGCAGGGCCTGCCAGCCGCGGGGGTGCAGCCTGGGCCTTGGGGCCAGGAGGGGTAAGGAGTCGGAGCCGAGGTACCCTAGCCACTTAGGCGCCGCAGTTCCGTGGACCTTGGCCCTGCAAGTGGGAGCAAGCCGACGAGAAAAGACCAGAACCAACGGGTTTCGGAGGGGGGTCAGGATCGATGCCGCCGCTCCCCGCAGATGCGCCCCGGCAGCGCTACTCTCCATCTGCCGCCGCTCGCACCTGCCGGTCAATAAATCGATTTTACAATTTAATGCAGCAGCTTCCCGCCAGCCTGGGACAGATGCCGCCGCAGAACCACCGCCCGCCCTCCCCCCTCCCCTCGAGGGGCGCCAGCGGTTAGGGCCGGGATTCCCGCTCGTCAAGCTGCGCCCCGCGGGGCCTCGTTCGCTTCTCTCTGGAGTCACTACAAGGAACTGCCTGCTCTGGGTCTTTCCCGAGGGACAGAATGGGTTCCCCGTAAGACAGGCCTGAGACTGGTGGAGGAGAGAGGAAATGACTTGGTGACGGCCTCCAGGACTCCATGGGGGCTTCACGTACTTGTGTGTGGTGGTGGTGGGGGGGGGGGATGTAGCGCCTGATAACATCTGAGAGCCCCTGTGAGAAGGGGGAAGGAGGGTCCGGTTCGTGGGCTCTGAGAGACACTGAGTCCTAAAGGGTCTGCAGGATGGAGTTGAGGCCTCTCCCCGCCCTCTGGCCAAGTCTGCCGCAGCAAGCAGCAGGTGGACCTGGCTCTTGGCATTTCCTAATCCTGTGGCCTTAGGCTTGTATTTTAACTATAACTCAGTACCTCAGTTTTCTCATCTTCAGAATGGGGATCATAATGATAGTGACCTGGGAGGGTGACCGAGGGACTATATCTGCTTATGGGCTTGCAGGGCCCCCGGGATATTAATTTCCTTTGTCACAGGTGACATCCTGACAGCCAGGGGCAGACTTGGAGTAGAGGGGAGGTCTTGGACAGCATGAGTTCCAGGGGGAAGAGAAGGAAAAAAGATAGCTGAAGATAGTCACAAGGGATAAGCCAAGAGGAGCAAATGGTGAGAGAGGGAGAGAGAAGCCAGGTGGAGCATGGGAAGGAGATGGATCTTGTGGAAAACCTCAAATACGAGGGCCTTTTGTGGGGAGAGAACCTTCCCTGGGGTTGGAGAAGGCAAGAACCACAGTGCGGAGCTAGCCTAGGCCCTCAGGCTCCAGGGAACATTGACAGATTCTCTACCGGAGGGAGAACAATGGAGCTCTAAGAACTGGGTTCAGAGAAGCAATAAAGGTTTAAAAGGATCTAAGCATAGGCTGCAAATCAAAGGGTCACCAGTTCGATTCCCAGTCAGGGCACATACCTGGCTTGTGAACCAGGTCCCCAGTGGGGGCCACATGAGAGGTAATCACACATTGATGTTTCTCTCCCTCTCTTTCTTCCTCCCTCCCCGTATCTCTAAAAATAAATAAATAAAATCTTTTTTTAAAAAAAGGTTTAAAAGAATCAATTGCCCACGGGTTTGGCCTTCCAAAGATAACGCTCTGACCAGGGCCAAGTGTAGGTCTCAAGCTGATATCTCTCCTCCTTCATGGTGCTGTTTCAGAGCAGAGGTGGGTGGGGGAAGAAGACAACTTCTGGACTGTTCTGGTCCTTCAGGCTCCTGGCAGCTCAGGGGTCTCAGTCCTCCCCAGGTCACCAAGAGATCACACAGATTGGACTGGACTGTCCACTGGCTGATGGCTCATGACTGATGGCCCAAATGTCCCCAGGAAAGGAAGTCCGAGTGGGTGGGAACATTGTGCAGGAGTCAGCGTGCCTCCTCTGGCTCCTTTTGAGACCCAGAAGGTCTCCTACCTTCTCTCCCCTAGGTTCCCAGGAGCCTGGAGGCCTGGGCCGGCTCCATCCTCTGATTCCTTTGCCTTCTCCAAACCCCAGCACAGTTACCAGGTGGTAACTGGTGTGGGCTGGGCCCTGCCTTCCTTAGTGAGAACAGCTTTGGCCTGCAAAGACAGTGGGCCCGAGAGAGGAGAGGCTGAGGACCTCTAATCCAAGAAGCCCCTTTAACTGTGTAGGAAGGAAGCTCTCCCCAGGCCTCCTGTGTGCTGATCAGGAGGAAAGGAGAGAGAGGAGGGGCAGGGTGGAGACCTGCTGGCTGGAGGCAAGGACCCTCACTGGTGGTGACCTGGTAACTGTCCCAGCTTCATTTACCAAACCAAGGGGATGCCTGGAAAGCTAGGGCCAGGAGCCATGCAGAGGGTATTTCCAGCCACAGAGGAGTCCAGGGTTTAGGGCAGCCTCCACAGCAACTTTCCCAGAGCCCCTGGCTTCCCCTTCCCTAGCTCTTTCCTGTCCCCACCCTAGCCAGTGAGCAGGGAGGCTCAGGGGAAGGGAGGGAGTGTTCAGGGTGGCCTCCGCAGGGAGACCCTCAGGTTCAGGCCTTGCCCCAGCCTGCCCTTGCCTCCAGCCCAGATGCCTCAGGGCACAGAGAACTCTGACGGGGGCTTGCTGGGCCAGAGGACAGAGGGCACAAGGGGAGGCGCTGCTGAGAAAGAACTTTCTGCCAACTTGTGCTGAAGGACAGGGCATAGGTGAGTGTGGGAGCAGAGCCTGAGTTGAAAGCAAAGGTTCAGGCACCCCCTCAGCCCCAGATCTTGGATTAGCTTCCCTGCCCAAAGGCTTTTCTCCCCCTGTAGAGGCCTCTTCACGCATTCATCCTCTACCCTGGCCGTGCTAGCCTCCCTGCTCCTCCCTCTGGCGCCCTCCCCACTGTGAGCTCACCTGCCCCTTAAACCTCTCGGGAAGCTCTCTCCAGCCCCACTGTCCCCCTCAGCCCTCCCTTCCCCTCTTCTGGAAGCATCCAGGCCAAACATTGTCCCCGATCCCGTGGGGTCCCTGGGTCCTTGTGTAGCCTCCACTTTCTGCACCTGAGCTACTCATCTCCTGGAAGAAACTCTGACCTCTCCTCACTTCTTCACAGAACCTCTGATCTCTAATCCCTGATGCCACCCAGGACTTGAAGGGAGAAGAGATAGGGGATGGGGTCACACCTCTCCCTCTTTGCAGGTCTGGGAACCTGGGAGTGGGGGTTGTTACTAGACGGGCCGAGGTTCCCTGCAGCCTCCCTGGAAGGAAGGGGTCAGGCCTGAACCAGGAAGTGCTGTTTCACATACTCTCCTACACACAGAGAGGAACCAGGGACAGGTGCCAAATCTGTGAACAGCTGCCTGAACAAGCAGGTCGCTGTTCCCTGGAGAAGGCTGGGGAGGAATCTGACTGCCTTGGTCAAGTAGGTAATGGGTCTTAAGCAGAGGACAGTGACCAGCTGTCTCCTTCTCCCACCACAGTCAGAACGAGAGGAAACAGCCTTCGACTGCGGCAGGAAGGATTTAGGTTAGATGTACGGGAGAACTTCCTGTGACCGTGTGTCTACACTCTGTATCCCAGTCGTTAATCCAGGTTGAACTCTCCCCTGGAGTCGATGAGAATCTCATGTTGATGCTTGCTAATGAGTAACTCACCTTGCCTGCGTTTATCAAAGAACTTCCAACCCAGAGAATTCTCCTTGTGTCTAGACTGTCCCCGGGTAAGAAGTGCAGGGAGACCTGGGAGGAACTAATACCTAGACTGCCTCTCAGCCCCGAGGAGGTTTTTGGGCAGTGCTAGGCCTCTGTGAGCTAATGCCACTTCACCACTCTGGCCCTCGGCAGTCTGGCTGCCACTCTCATGAAAACCAGCCCCACGGATCTGTCCAGCCCAGAATAAATTTCAGAGCAGCGGTGAACACTCAGGGTCTCCAACATCAGGACTTACAGTAACAGCCTCAGCTAACTCTACACACTTAGAAACAGAGAGGCTTTCAACCCTCTCATGCACCCACTCGTGCCGGTGTCCCGAGTCCTGCCTGGGCCTCGTGAGTGCCCCTGCTGTCAGACCTGCTCTGCAGAGATCCCCGTGCTGTCCCGTGGCCACCGCCCTTCTCTCCTGCTTCCCCTTCTCTCCTATGCGGCCTAACCCCCTACCTCCACTACCGCGGCCCCCTCGGAGTAAGAAGAAAGCTGGGGAGAGCTGGGAGAAATCCACTAGACTGCCATCAAAAGGAGAGAATGCAGGCAAAAGACATGTTCCCTCAGGGCATGGTTAGTTTTTCTGGGGCCCGTACATGCCCGCGCACATAGATGGAGTCTGGGCCCATCAGTTCACCAGTGGTGGGTGAGGTCTGCCACGTGCCTGGTACTGGGCTAAGGCCAGTGAGACCACAGAGAACATCGAACACAACTCCTGACGCCCACGGGACTGGGCCCTCAAGGGTCAAATGAGACTCTGTGGGGGGGATTGAACTGGACCTGAAAAATAGAGCAGAACTTAGATAAGGAGGAAAGAAGGGGTTCCTGGCAGGAGAAACGGGGAGCAGAACATGATCAGAGTAGAAATGAGGAAGGCACAGCTGGAGCAGCCCTCACACGCAGAGGGGGCAGGCGTGAGGTCCAACAGTTCAAGTGCGGAGATCTGCCGGGTGCATGAGTCCAGACCCGACTGAGTGGCCTGAGGGAATCTTTAGGGTTTCAAGCACAGCAGGGCGCTCAACCACCATCTGGCAGTGGTGTGCAGGGCGCTCCGGCGCAGGGAAGAACAGAGGGAAAGACAAGGGCAGCTAGGAGCATCTGTGGCTGGTGGCCAGGTGCGTACCTGGGCCTGGGTGTCTCTGAGATGGCTGGGCACTTGAGAGTGCCGGAGCCCCGATGATGGCCTGCCGGGACTGGCACTGCACTCTGCTTGCCGGCAGCTGCTCTTCCCCCTCATGCCTCGATTTCCAGAGAAAGCCCTGCATAAATGACCAGCATCAGGGCTGCCCTGGCTCCTACACTGGGAGTGGGGGCTGCCTTGGCCATGTTACTCTCCCATCCAACCTTCCCCTCTTTTCTCTCAAAGGCCTTGGCCCTGCCTGGCAGCCCAGACTTGCTTGGAAGAGGATGAAGGGTTGAATTGGGCCTGGGTTTATGCAACCTCAGTTCTGGAACCCACAAAGGGAGTCCAGAGGTGTCTGCAGAAAATGAGCTAGGGCCCTACATCTAGAAGCTGAGGATGAGATGAGCTCTTGAGGGCACTTACATTAGACCAATCCCATATTCCATAGTCAACGCCTTGAATACCTCCAGGGACAGGACCCTCACCCCCTCCAAAGGCTGATCCCTGCTATTGAGATGGTTCTAGTTGTAGAAAGTGCATCCTCTTGTTGATCCGAAAGTCCTGCTCTGGCCAGAGTGGACTGATGGTATGGGAGAACTTGGTCTGGCCTGGGCCTCACTGAGGGGCTTCTGGAATGCCCCTGCCAGAGGGAGGGTCCACCAGCATCCAAGGTCTAAGTCCTGTGGGCCTCCCCTGCTGTGCCTGCTTGGCACCCTGGGCTGGGGCAGTTTAAGCGTGAGAAGCACAGGTCCATTTCCAGCTCAGAGCTGGTGGGTGGAACAGCCAGGGCGAGGCCACCAGGGTGAGGCCAGCCCTGGGCAGCCCTTCTCAGCCTCACTGGGGAGTCCAGACTCCGGTCAGCCTGTCAAAAGGACCAACCCTCCCCAAGCTGAGATCATCGCCCTCCAGCCTCCATGGCAGCCCCCACCCCCAGCTGAGCTCACTGCCCCGGTCCTCTGGGGGACATTGTTGTCTCCCAGCCCCTCCCCCGGGCTCAATGAGCTGTTTGTTGGCATGTCCGGCTAGGGCAAGGGGAGGGCGGGCACACTAGGTCCTCACACAATGGGGATTCCGTCCATTCTGAGGTGGCTGCGGGAACCAGGCTGGCTTTGTCCCTGGGACCCTCATTCCCACCATTTAGCAGAGCCGGAACTCCAGGCGGAAGGCCCCGTATAAGAACAACAATGTCGTCACCCCGTCTGTGGGGGAGGGCGCTGCAGGCCAGGCCTCCTGGGGCCCAGGGGACGCACAGTCTGGGGCAGTCTGAGGGGCACTTGGGACAAGTCCTAGGGCTGAGGCTTTGCCTCCAATCTGAGGGAGACTCAGGAAGCAGATGGGCGCCCCCCCACCCCACACCACCTGGCCTGCCAGTCCATCTGCAGCCTGCACCAAGCGTTGGAAGGGGGCTCCCTGGCATCCCCAGCTATGCTCAGCGACTCCAATTGCAAAGATGAGCCCTAAGGTGCAGAAGGAATGGGTGCATCCGGTAAGCCCTGTTGGACAGTGTGCCATAGAGGGACTGAGTTAGGGGCAGCTTGACTTGCATGCCTTTCTTCATTCAACTTGGGCAAAAGTCTTTGCTCAGAGCTGGGCTCAGGTCTGTTTCTGGGCCTCTGGCCCAGCCAGCTTGCCCCTTCGGAAGTAGCACTGGCCTCTTAGACAACAAGTATTTATTTTCCAGGGCGGAGGGCGGGGTGGGGGAGGCGGGGTAAGCAAGACGTCATGGCGTTTCCCTCCTGCCTGGTATTGCAGTGGTTCTCACAGTCTGGGCACTGGTGACATCACCAGCCTTTCCTCTTCAGCCCCGGCCTCCTTACCTCCTCCTCCCCTTCACCCCACGCACTGACCAGGCCATACAGCTCCAAAGCTCCTGCTTCCGGTGCAGGCACCTCTGAGCGGGCTCTCCTGAGGGCAACGAGAGCAGCCAGGAAGTTCTGGACAGCCCCTCGTCACTGGTTACTGCCCTTGGCATTCAGGCCGAGCCTAGAGATAGCCCCTCTGTGCTCACTCTCACCAGAGTCGTCGGTATCCCCCCGGCCCACTCCTAGTGCCATGCGGGCCCTTTAAGGGTCTTGGGAAGCCAGAACAACAGGAAATCCAAACGGCCTCATTAGGCAGCTCGGAGCTCAGCACAGTAATTAGTGCCCTGAAAACAAAACAAGGAAAAGCAGGTGGTGGTTCCCCCCCTCCATCTTGGCTGCCCCCGGCATGGCCTGTTAGTACCCAGAGCTAGGCAGCTGGGATCTGGGCCCCTCCCTTCTAAGCCCCCTCGCCCCAAGCTCCTGAAGCCTGCTGCCCACTGCCCAGGCCAAGGGTCAGAGTCTAAGCTTCTGGGGAGCGGGCAGTAGATTCTCAGCCAACTGTTTTCCCCTCGGGAGACTGAAGCCCTGGGGACGTGCGCCGGGGCTTCCCCTCTCCTGCAGCCAGGTGGCTACTTGTCCATAGCATGTTCCACCTGTTTGAGAAATGCCGTACTGGGGGCTGGGAGCTGAGTCGGGCTTCTCCAGAGGCAAGGGGGAGACCCCTGGGAGTCCCAGGCCACGAAGGCTCCCTTAGGAGAGGAGAAAAGCCTACTTTTGGTCCTGCCTCTCAGGTCTCTGATGATTCTCCAGGTGGACCAGACTGCTTGGGCAAAGGAGGTGGTAACCCACAGGCCCTCAGGTCAGATCCGGGGGACTTGCAAGCCCTTCATTTGGTAAGAGCCTGGCTGGGAGCAAAAAAGGAACCCTAGTGAGTTCTCGTCTGCCAGGCTGCAGGCCTGACCCCTGAGATAGCTATCTTTATTTGTTCTGTTAGAGAGGGACATACTATGCTCTACTTAAGAAACAAACATTCAGTCAATAAACGTTTATGCAGTGGTTGTAATTATCCCTACACTGTGCTGATGGGAACTTCTGGGAATGTTTTGAGGACTACAAATGGTACTACACCTTGTTACCCTGTGATAGCTTCTGACGGCTCCTCCCTCCATCTTGAGAAGGTTTTGAGAGGGGAGACTGTGGCTCTTTCCATGCGCATATCCCCCCAAAGACCTAGCACTTAGGTGACTGGTACATGCATATAAACAATCAAAAATGGCCCTGGCTGGTGTGGCTCAATGGATTGTGTGCCAGCCTGTGAACCAGAGGGTCTCTGGTTCAAGTCTCAGTCAGGGCACAGGCCTGGCTTGCTGGCCAGGTCCCTAGTAGGGGGCACACAAGAGGCAACCACACATTGATGTGCCTCTCCCCCTCTTTCTCCCTCCCTTCCCCCCGTCTAAAAATAAATAAAATTTAAAAAATAAACAACATTTTGAACCACGGACAGTCCCTGACTTCAAAGTGGTTACCATGGAAGCCCAGTGTTCAGTAAAGCACAGCAGTGGCACCACGGTAAGGCCCTCTGACCCTTGAAGAAAATCACAAGCTCCGTGCTCAGAGCCCAGACCATCCCCAGGGCCCTAGGTTTTGTGCACGGCAAGGGCTGAGGGCAGTGTGGGGGAAGGGACCTCGGCCCCCCTGAGAATAAAGCTGAATAAAGCTGGTCTGGCAAGGACACTGGGGTGTGGGGAGGAGCTGCGCTGGGCTTGCCTGGAATGGGGGGGGGGTGTGGAGCAGGACAGCTGGACGGGCTGGGTGTGGATGGTGGCCAGCTTATGGCCAGTGAATGGGACTATAATTAAGCTGTGGGTAGGTTTCTGGTCACACTCCTGTTGGCTGAGAACAAAGGCCCCAGGCATCATTGCCCAGGGAAGGAGCAGAGGGAAGGGGCGGGGTAACCCAGAACCTGCTACTGGGTTGGGCAGCTGGCCTCCAGCTGGGCAGAGAACTCTGCAGGCACCTCTGGCAGACACCGGCTAGGTGACAATTTCTGAGGGGCTCCAATCTGGAATTGAGGGGCTAGGACTGAGGGTAGAGGTGAAGGGGACCAGCCAGCAAGTCACCAAAGGGTCATGGGGTCACACGGCAGGGTCGTCAGCCCTTACTACACACCAAAATCACTTGAGCAGCTCCCTAGAGATTCTGATATAACTGGTCTGAGGTGAGGCCTGGGAGGGACTAAGAGCTCCCTAAGTGGCCCAGTGTGCAACCACTCAAGACCCTGCTGCTGGCAGGGAGCTCAGGACCCTAATTTAAATGCCTGCCCCTCCCCCGAGCCCACAATGCTCAGAGGCCACACCCACCGGATCAAATAGCACAAGTGCTCTGGGCAGAGAGGGAAATGGGCACCGGAGTCTCCGAGGCCTGGAGGTGGGGACTTTGGAGAAGCCCGCTTGACCCCCCGCCCCCTAGTGGAAAGTTACCCAGGGAAGCAGCTGTGGGCAGACAAGGCCAGAAGTCTGGAGGAGGGGTGCCCATGGGGAACAGCACCCGGGGGAGCAGGCTGGGGACCAAGAGGGTGGAGCGGTGGGCTCAGAGCACCTGAGCTAAGGGGGCCTGCTCCCGCCCAGGGACGTGTGCAGGTCCTGAATCATTTCCCGGATATAGCTTAACAGCCCAGACTTCAAGGTTTTGGGGGGGAAATCTTTTTTCCAAGTTCCTCGATCTGCCATCCCCCTCCCCCGCTGGCCGGATAGGCCTGGACCAGTGTCCTCTCTCTGCTCCCCCTCAGCCTCCCAGCTCGGGCTTCTCCACTGAGCTTGCTGGACATTGTTTCCCGCCTCAGGAAGTCTCTGATGCCCTGCGCTGGATTTTGTTTTCCTTGTTATCGGGACAACTAATATTTTTTCCTGTGCGGAAAAAAAAGAGATTTTCCCAAGCAGATTACAGCTGTCAGTGAAGGGGGAGGGGCTGGAGGTTGAGCCCTCTGTTCACCCTCCCCTTCTGCCACTCACATGGCTGAGCTTTCAGATGAGGGAGGAAGTCCTGGCCTCTCAGGCGGCTGGAGCAGGGAGCAACTCTGGCCTTGCCAGGAAAGACCCCTGTCCCCTGCCTGTGGGGCCCCTGCTCCCTGTTAGCAGGTTGACCCACTGGCTGGGCCACCTTCCCGAGGACAGGGAGAGGGTCCTGGCCTTGCCTCCCCTCCAGTGGACAGGGGCAGAAAGGGCAGGCTGCCCCACAGTTGCAGAGTGGCAGAACGTGAAGAGAGACACCCTGGGAAGGGTGGGAACAAACAAGAGCCCCGGCTGTGCCAGACCGTGTGACTTTAGGCAATTCCCGCACCTCCCCATGCCTTGGACTCCTCACCTCCAGGTGGGGAATGTCTGGATACTAGGCTCACCTACCTGAATGGGTGTGTGGCGAAGACACAGATGAGAGCAAGTATCTGATTCAATGTCAAGAATTCTTATGACCCAGGTCACAAAGGTTAATCACAGGTGTCTGTGTGACCGGCCTGAGGTTCCCACAACCAGCAGACCAGAAAACAGAGGCTGTCACCGAGCTGATTCTGTTTGAATGGCACACCCACGCACCCAGGCACTCGTGTAACACATGAAACACACACAGACAGAGGCCTATGCCTTCCTCCTTGACAGACAAGCCTGAGATTTCTGCCCCAGGGCTGCGGCTCCAGGGGGCGGCCGCCGGGCCTGCAGGGGGAGCGCTGCAGCCCAAACACACTGCGGCAGCGGGGTCCCTCCTAACAGGACCAGGTTTCTTGTCAGGTTGACGACAACAGCAAATAGTATGGTTCAGGTGTGGGTTACTCAGCTGTTTGTGGTGTGCAGTGTATTAAGAAAACCAGGCCCTGCCTGCGGAGCTCAGTCGGTTAGAGTGTCATCCCAATACGCCAAGGGTGCAGGTTTGAACCCCGGTCAGGGCACAGACGAGAATCAAACGGTGAATGCATCAATAAGTGGAACAACAAATCCATGTTCCTCTCCTCCTCTCTCTCTCTCTAAAATAAATAAAAGATAAACAAACCAGCCCCGCCCCCACGCCCTGCACCCTGCCGTGAGGTGAGCGGTCTGCTCTGCGAGGGGCTCTCCCCCCTCGTCTGTGATCGGCTTCTCGAGGGCTGTGTGTGGAAGTGAGCGTGGTCATCTGTGGGGGAGGAGGGGAAGATTTCCACTTAGACTTATTTTTTTAATAAAAATAAATTAAACTTTAATATTTAATTTTTGACTATTGTGCAAAATCTATACATAAATATTCATAATGAAAAATGTTTGGAGACCACCACCCTGGGAGGTTAGTGAGGGCTTTATATACTATTAGAAGCCGGTTCAGATAGGGTGCTGGGTGAGGGAGGGGAGCGTGGAGTCGGGGTGCAGAACCATTCAGGCCCAGACTACAAAACACCACCAGCAGCGTAGACCGTGGCGACCACCACTGACCTCAGACCGCCTCCCACCCCACGTCCTCCCTTCTCCCTGCCCACCCTCGGACCTGCTCGTGTGACCCCAAGTGGGTTCTAGGATCTTTGGCTGCCATGCTTCCTGCAAGGGAGAGAGTGGTCCTGTGTGACACTCCCTTCACCCTCGGGCTGGCTGCATTGTGGCCAGGGTCCCAGCAGCTGCCATGCATGCTGTGTCACCCCCAGGAGAAAAGTCCCTGGCGGGAGGCGGCCCTCTGCCGGGAGGCTGTTTCCTCAACTGGCCAAGGTAAGAAGTGGGGGATTTCCAGCCCTGTCCACTGTGCTAACTTCAGTCCTGGGGCTCCTCTCCTTTCTAATGTGGCGCAGGACCGGGTGGGGACAGCAACTCCAGAGTTAGACCCGAGAGTTGGCAAGGGAACGTGTGGACTTCAGAGTCCGCTAAGTACACAAGCCTCCGGCCGTTACCCTGTGTTCTGGAGGGAGCCGAGCCGCGGGCAGAACCACATGGCTGCGCCTGGGGCCGACAGGGACCCAGCCCTGGAAGACCCCGGCAGGCATCCTGGTGAGGAGCAGGGCTGGAAATCCAGAGCCACACTTACTCATGGGTCTGTGGGGAATGACTCAAATCGATGAATGCCCCTGCCTAATCCTGGTCTGCTCTGGTTCTGGTGAATGGCAGGTCTAAATCTTAGTCTTTGAGGCCCTCCTAACCGGCTGGCACTTGCAAGAACCCTGGAAAGTCAAAGGAGCCAATGTGGGCCCTTGGGGGTGGAGAGCCAAAGAGCCTCACAACTCAGACGTCTTGTCCTGAATCCTTGACCCAGGGAAGGAGAGCCATACCCTAAGAGCATTCTTCGTATTCCTGCACTGTGGTCAGCTGGGCAGGGAGGGCAGGTGCAGTCCCAGAGGCTGAGTGGAAGGAAAGGTTGACAGTTGTGGTGACCTGAGAATGGTGGTACACACGTGTCCCAGCTCCAATGTCAGTGCCCTCGGGCCCAGGCACGGGCTTAGGAAACAGCCAGTGTGTTCGCTGTGTACACATGTGCTTTTGCATATGTACACATGCTCCTAGGCTGGTATGATGGGGGCATGCCAGGTGGAGGGATTCACGCAAGGTCCCCGAGCAGGAGAGAACCCGATGGGTAAAATAATACATTCAGCCACCATCAGTGCGGGCTAGCCACACGCGTGATACCTCCCTGCTGCGTTATCACCAATCTGTACAGCAACAAACCAGTCCCCTGAGGGCCGTGTTATCTCTGTTTTACAAAGCGATAAGCTGAGTCAAGTGTAGAAAAGTTAAATTCTCAGCCTGAGGCCACATAGTGACCTAGTAAATCTAGGTCATGATTTGAACCCAGGTCAGTCTAAGGCCATGCCGTGGATCCCTCTAGCAGGTTCCCCTTCAGCATGGTCCCCAGTTACGATCCATCTGCTCCTCGTCTCCGAAAGCCTCGCTGCCCTGGTCTGAGGTGACAGGCCTTTCTCCTCCTTTACTCCTTCCCCTCCAGTCCAGGTGGCAAAGCAGAGCCTGTCCAAGGCCACACGCAGCCCAGGACACCGTGCCCAGACCTTCTCACATGGAGCCAGTCCCCACTCCAGAGAGGGTCTGGCTGGCCCTGGGCAGGATCAGCTAAGGCTGAGCTGGGGCAGCTGTTTACAGTAAACAGAAAGCTCCTGAGGAAGGAAGGAGGGGGAGGGCCTGGGGTCGTCATGGAGACAGGAACGAGCACTGGGCCTCAGCCCTCATCCACAGCTTGTACAAGGTCCCAAGGAAGGTCTGGACCACAAATGCAGGAGCGGACAGGCAGGGCCTCAGAGCGATGCCCCCTGAGGACACTGCCCCCCATCATGTATCGCTACTTATTACTAACAGTAACAACTACTGTTTATTAAGTTCCACAGCACACAGGGCCCTAGGCCCTGAAGAATATGTTTTCTTATTTAACCCTAACAACGACCAGTCTCTAGTTAATAGATGAGAAAACTGAGTTTCAGAAAGATTAGGCCATTTGTCAAAGCCACATAGCTTGTAAGTGACAGAGTAAAAATTTTGAATCAAAAAAGTCTTTTTACCAAGGCAGGTAGGACATAAACCAGCTGGTGAAGCTGTGTCCCTCGGCTAATGGGGAAACTGAGTCCCTTGGGCACCAAGGGGAGTTTCCTAGGCTTCCGGCCTTAGTCAAAGAGATTGCTGGGGACAGAACCCATGTGTTCCAGTCCTAACCACTAGACCACACGGCTTCTCCATGGCTTCGGCTGGGAAGGTCCAAAGAGAAACTCCCTTTCCAGCCCCAGCGTAGAGTGTAGACTCTTCCCCAGCTGGCGGGCCGAGCCCGTGGAGGCCAGGCTGGGCCAGGTTGCTGTGGGGGATGCCGGGGGGGTTTCTGCCCACACATATGGTTTCCAGATTCCAAGGGATGAAAAGGAGGCCCTTAGGGCGGAAATGGGGGATGTGCGATGACAAATTTAGACTGATTACTTAAAAAAAAAAAAAAAGGCCAAGAAACCCTAAAAAATAAAAGCAAAAATTCCGCTAGAAAACCAAAGGGAATTATTTGATTGTGAAACTGATTGTCGTGAGGTGCGGCACGGCTTAGTGCGGAACACTGTCGAGGGCTCTTCAGACTTCGACTGCTCAGTCTGGCGGGAGAGAAGGAAGCCCTGTCTGCTGTCCCCGGTCTACCGGCTGGGCTTTGGGACAAGGACAGAGTCTGGCGGGGCACCTGGGAGAATGTCTGGGTGTTCAGGAACACTCATTGCAGGCGGGGGAGGCTTCCGGTAAGGCTTGGGTCCTTCAGACAATTAGACTCCAAGGGTCCTGCTGGCCTGTGGCCAAGGGTCCCCATGGGCTCAAGTAGGGAGCTGCCCCAGGCAAGGCTTCAGCTGGTCTGTCCCCAAGAGCATGTGAAAGGGGTTTGGGGTGCCTCCGAGTCTCAGCCTTAAAGGAGAATGGCCAGGAACAGAAGGTAAAAGAGAGGACAGTTGCCTGGAATTCTGGCCTGTAGTAGGCCTGAGGGGTCAAAGGTCAAGGGGGGAACAAGAGGGACTTCCTGAGGCTCCCAGGGGAGTGCCAACTAGCCCGTCAGCCAGCCTGTTGTGCAAGCTCTGGGCTGGACAGTGAGTGAGGGCAGGCTGGCAGAGGAGCCGTGCTCAGCCTCCTCAGCCCATCCCCTGCGTCCCCTGCGTCCCCTGCAGCCGGAGCAGCACCCTCTCCCCCAGGAAACAGCACCCGTCCCCCAAGGGAGCAGCACTCCGGCCCCACCTCAGTGTCCATATTCTATCTGCCCGAGGGCTTCATCTGTCATACTCATCCTGAGTCTCTTTCCCCTGGAATCACCACCTTTGAAGAAACCAGAAAAACCTTTTCAAGCGAGCCTCTTTCTTGCAATTTCAACCTGATTCTCAAAGAGATCAGAGGGGTTTCTGAGGGAAGAGCCACGAGAGGGCTCACAGGGTGCCGGCCCTAGAGGAATGAGGCACAGAGTCCAAGAGAGGAGAAAGCACGCCAACGGGGATGGCTCAGGCGCCAGGTCCCAGGCTAACTGGGCGATGATGCGCTGCACTGCTCTGCTCTGGGCTTTACCCGAGCCTCTCAGGTCTGTTACATTTACTCCCATTTTACAGGTCGGGAAACTGAGGCTCTGAGGGTGTGATTAAACTGACAGCTGGTAAATGACAGGGCAGAGACTTGCCCTTGCTCTTTCCAGATCTCCTCCCTGTCCCTCAGCACAACCCCACTTTGTCTGGAGATGAAAAATGAGCACAATGGCCCTTGGCCTCATGGCTCAGTTGGCTAGAGCATCACCTAGGTCACCGGTTCAGTCTGTCTGGGGCGCGCGCGTGAGACACCTGATCAGTGTTTCTCCCACAGACGTTTCTCTCTCTCCTTCCCTTCCCCTCTCTCTAAAATCAATAAGCCTGTCTGTCTGTCTCGCTCTCCCTCCCTCAAATGATAATAAAAAAAAATACCATCAGGTGAAAAGAAAAAAAAAGAATGAGCACAACCAAGGGCCTGGACAAGCGTTTGGCTCCCGGTGGGTGTAGGATCGCTGATGACTGATGGTCAGTCTCAAGAAGGGGCAGGACCCTGGACGGACCTCGTGCCCACCACCAATTTCTCCTGAGATTCAGCGTCTGTAAAATCAGAGGGTGGAGTTGGCAGCTCAGTGATTTTCAAACTGGGCTCCTGGCATCCCCTAGAGATTGGGATGGGGGTGGGGGCAGGAAGGACAGTGAATAGGGCTGTGCCCCAAGCCTGGCTTCCCCCAGGAAGCTTAGCATATGAATTTCAGGTATTGGATGTCCATGAAAGTTTGTATCTGAACTAGGGTCCCACATCACCCCATGGCCTCTGAGCAGCTCTGACCTCGGGCAGCCACGATCTAGGCAGTTCGGATCCTGGGCTGGTGAGAGGAGCCGCAGGATCTGGGGAGGGAAGTGGGCTAGACCATGTCTGGGTTCCTAGCCCTGGGGGAGGAAGCAGGTTGAGGTCAGAGCCGTGGGTTGAAGCTACGGCAGAGGAGGCAAGCTACAGAGATACACGGCACCTGCCCCTACACCTGGGAAACACAAACAGACCTTTGGCCATAGCAGGCAGCCTGGGGACCGGGAGAGCACACGGCTTCCTGGGGCCATACCAGTGCCCTTTTCTCTTTTACTGCCAGGTCTGCCCTGGCTTGTTCTCCATGAACATCAGTTGCTGGTCGCCAACCTAGAGCCCCTAACCTCCCATGACCTCATGTTTTCTAACTGCCAAATTTAAGGGCTACTTCAAGGCAAAAGCGGAGAAAAGGCAAAGCTGCTCAGGAAGAGGAAAGCACCAAACAGGGGGCATTCTCCAGCAGGCGCTAATAATCCCCTTGAAAAAAGAACCCTCCTTTATGCCCCCTTTATCACCCATCCTAGACCAAAGTTTGAGTTTCTGCATCTGTTTTCCCTTTTGGAATTTGAGCATAAGAATGGTTTCCCTGCCTTGGCAGCTTCAGCACCCCTGGAATATAATCATCTCCGTGTTCCAGGTGGAGGAGAAATCTAAGGGCCGCAGCTGCCCAAGAGCTGATCTAGCATCCTGCTTCTATCCTGCTGCCCACCCCGGGCCTAGCTCTGACCACCATTCACCCTCAACCTGCTGCAGCCGCACTCCACATAAGCAAAGCTGCCAGCAGGGTCCTTTGTGGTGCTGCTCCCTTGTGGCACAGCCTAGGGGCCCCACCATGGGGCAACAGATGGACCTATGGTCTCTACAGAACAATGGTGGAGGAGGGGCCCTGGCATAGCCCGCCCCAAACAGGAAGCGCTGCATGAGCTTCAAAGAGCTGTCAGGGCCAAGGGGCTGAGTGGTTGGAGCCAGTGCCAGGACTGGCTGCTGCCTGAGGAGATGCCTGCCAGCCTCGGGATGACCAGCCTGCAGTGGGGGTGGGGCTGCAGCTAGGTTTTGGGCAGAGGATGCCTTGCAGGTCCCAGTGCCAGTGCAGCAACCTGTGACCCTGGAGTAGGCTGAGGCAAGGGGGCTTGGACCCTAGGCTGTTTCCCAGCCCCCTGCCACTCACCTGCGGGGCTGCAGGTTCTTTCCCAGGCCACTGTGGGTCTGACCCTCCAGCAAGTAACCACGAGGGGCAGGGCTGGCACCAAGCCTGCCGCCCACTCCCTGCCTCCTGCTCCCAGCTGCTCCGTTCAGAGCCTTTTCCTCTCCACTTCCTGTTCACACAGGGGGGGGCGGGAAGTGGAGGGAGGAAGTTGGGGGAGGCGTGTAGGGGGGGACCCATTGAATAAAAGGAATTAACCGTTTCCCTCCTCTGACCTCTGGGAATTTCCGCCTGTGAAAGTGTCTCGAAGAATCTGCAGAGCTGGGGGACTTGCGGGGAGGTGTGCCCCTCTTGCTCCCCCCACCCAGTGGGGCCAGATAACTCCCTCTGGGCCTCCTAACCTTTTGTTTCCCTGGCGCCAGGGGGGCAGCGCCCAGGGCAGCCTGGAGCCTGGTGGCCTTGTAGCCCCCTCCCAACCAATGAGGTTGGTGCCAGCAGGCCTGCGACCCAAGCCCTGGTGGCACAGGCAGGAACTGCAGGAATTGCTGGTCCCGGGAGCAGGAGCTCACACCCAGGCTGCTCAGGCTCTGAGTCCTGAGCCCTCCCTGCCAGGGCTGGTGCCCTTGGCCAGTGTGCCTTAGGGTCAGGAGAAGGGAGGGTGGCCAGGTGGCTAAGCAGGGCTTCAGACACTGGCCCACCACACCCTCTGATGGCCACTCCCCCAGGAACTGTGGAAGGGAGCTGGTGGGTTTGGGAAACCAGTAGACAGCGTCCCCTAGTGTCCACTGTGGACTTGACCAAACGGCCCCCCAGGGCCTTCTCAAGGGCGGGCCTCAGGAAGCACCTGCTCTCAGGACCAGTGGCCGCCCTGTGTCTCCCCCAGGTGGCTTCCTTGTTTACAGGCCTCCTGCCCCGATCCCAGCGTCACTGACTGGCCACTCCTTCTATTTCCAGTGACCGCTCCAGGAGCAGCTCATTCATCTTGGCCCCTGCTCTCGCAGCTGCTCTCCTACCCCACCCCCTTCTGGCCCTCCCCCAGGCTTAGTGCCAAGGCCCTCAAGCGCCTTCTCTCTCCCCTTCATTCCAGGCCTTGCTTGGTTTCCAGGGATCTAAGAGCTGTGGCTTCCCGTTGCCTTGACTCAACGGAACCCCATTCTGTCAGTGCCAGGGAAGCCTGGGGCCTTTTTCCAGGAAAGAGGAAGCAGCCTAGACCAGATGGGCAGGCTTAGGAGAGGACAGAAGGGGCAGGGGCGTCCCAGGCTGTCTTAGCCAAGTCCCCTGAGAGGAGGGAGCAATAAGGCAGCGTTTGTTTAACTAACATATATTAGGCACCCATTATGTGCAAAGACAGAAGCCCCAAGCTGTTCTAAGTAAGCAAGGGACCGTGCCAGTGGCAGGCCAAGGTTTATACCGAACACTGACTGGGGTTGGGGGGTGCAGGGGTGGGGAGCAGCTCCCCTGAGCCCTCTACTGGACATGTCTAGACGTGAGGGGAGCTTTAGGCCACAGGAGGAGAGGGAGCAGGCGCCCTCCAAATCTTCCTGGAACAGTGGAGAGAGAATAGGTTTATGATGTCCTGTACTTATCCCACGAGATCCCACCCCCTGACACACACGTTTACTCCCACTCTTGGTTCTGGGAGAAGATAGAAAGCTGAGGCTCATCCAAGATGAGCAGCTTTCAGCCCTCGAAGGTGGCAGAGGCCCTGAAGAGACGCTGTTGCTCTGGCGGTTGGGGAACTCAGCAGGACAAGATTCCACCGGGACTGCGGGGGGTAAGTCTTGGAAGAGGATTTGGCTGCAGCAAAGAGAGAAAAGCCTGCGGACACCAGCCAAGTGCCCTGACTCCAGCCGATTCCCGATTATTTCATTTCAGTCTGGCGGCTGACAGACCACACCCGCAGAGCTGGGGAGTGGACTGTGGACACCGGTGTTTGGAGCAAAGGGTGCTCAGCTGATGACACAGGAAGGCCCTGCTCTAAGAATCTTTCATTGTGGCTTAGCCGCCAGCCACAACTAAAGAAGTGTAATCTGGGGGGAGGGACAAGCTATGGGAGCTAGGCAGAAAAAAACCTATCTGCCAAATGCCATGATTGGTGGCAGTGGCAGTCCCACCTCCACATTGGGCCCTGACGTTATGGCTGAGTGCCAGACAGTGGTAGGGAAGTACCAAAGCCGGGCAGAACCTGGGAATGTGGGGATCCAGGCTGGTAAAGAGAGGGGCAAGTAAAGTCTAACATGTGGAAGGGCTGGTGAAGGGAGGAGGAAAGGTGGGCTTAGGCTCATGGTCAGGTGGTGGAGATACCCAGAAGATTCTTGGGACAACTAGGGAAGGAGCAGACTGAAAGCACCCAGGGAGAGAGTGACTGGAGGAGTCAGCACCTCCAGCTGCCCGAGGCAAAGGAGTCTGGGGGAGCAACACCACCTGCTGGCAAAAGGGAAGAACAGTCCCTGCTCATGGACAAGATGGTAGGCGTAACTTCCAGCTGAAGCCTGGGGTCAGAGGATAGAGTAGGGGGACAAGAAAGGGAACAGAAAATGGCAAAATCGCCCTGTCACACCTCCAGGTGAAGAAGCAAAGGCCAAGGCTTGACAGCATGTAGGGCTCTGGCACCCCAGTCCCTTCTGGGGACTGCGCACACACTACTCAGCCCAGCATCAACATGAAGCCATCAATCAAATGCAGACAGTTTAATCCTCTCCAACCCACTATCAGCTCCCACTGTTTCCATGGGGCCCAGGACACACCTCACCGTGGAGCCCCAGTGTACAAGAGCACACCCACCATCAGCCCTTCCCAGTCCCCATGCCCAGGACTTGGAGGGGCTCTTTTCACTTCTGGGACCTGGGGGCAGAGAGACGAGAGGGGTTCCTCTGAGGGAGAAGAGGCACGGAGTGAAAAGGAAGAATGGCGCTCTCACTCTAGGTGAACAAGATGTGTGCACAGAGTGAAAAGGAAAAAACGACCTGCTAGATGCTGAGGGAATGGAAAGGCGATCAGAACTGTGACTCTCCAGCCTGCACTCTCTGCTGGGAGGCAGGCTGATGGCCTGGAGGAACAGCAGGGCTCTAAGGCAGCTCTGAAGAAGGGTATGAGCAGTGGGCAGGTGCACTCAGAGCTGAGCCCCTTGGGCGAGGGCTGGCCCTCCACTCCCCCATAGCTGCAGCCCAGGGGTCTCCAGATGACTAAGTACACACTGCCACGCAGCCTTCCCAAGACTGGACTAGCAGCTGCTCCTGACTGCCTGCCCCCATCAGGGGCAGCCCCCTCCTACAGCCAACTGAGATGCTCCTCCTCGTAGTGCTGGGGGTCAATGAAGGGCCGGTCGATAGAGCGAATCATCAGCTCCCCACAGTACACACACTCAGCCGCCACCAGCTCATCTAGGTCAGCCTTGAGCTGTTCCCGGCTGGGGCCCCCAGCGGCAGCCCCACCCTCAGCCTCCTTTGCCCGGGCAGAGCCCTTGGTTGTCGGTGGAGCAGCCCCCAGCTTGCGCTGCAGCTCCTCCAGCCGGGCCTGCTTGTAGGCCGGCAGGCCGGGCCGTACAGCCTGCAACAAGCAGTCAGCATGGAACATGTGGCCACACAGGAAGAGGTAAAAAGGACGGTTGAGAAGGGGGAAGTCGCAGGTGGCACATTTGTCCTGGGGTTCCACAGTGCCATAGCGACCCCGCAGCTCCTGCAGGTCTCGCCGGATGCGCTGGGCACTGGCGGTGGCCTCTTCCATCTCCCGCTGGAGCTCCTGGATGTGGTGGTTGTAGGCTTTGAGGGAGCTGCAGATCGCCTCCTTAAAGTGGTCGATGGTGACAAAGTCAGGAAAGAAGGGCAGCACATCCTCGATCTTGAGCAGGGGGCAGCTGGCCAGGCAGGCCATAGCTGTCTGCACATCTTCCTCTTCCTGCACCACGTGCCGAGCAATCTTCAGCCACAGCTTCTTTCGGAGTTCCTCATCTTCCTCGGGCAAATCAGCACACTGCTTGGCCAGGTCCACATCCACCTGTGGGGAAACGGTGGGTGTTAGGGTCAACCCTCCTCCCCACCCAGGACAGAGACCATGGGAGACACGGATGCCCAGGGAGACCCCGAGGCAGGATTCCCAGCGCTCCCGGCAGCAAACAAGGAGGGGCTTCTCGGGCCAGGATAGGAACCCATCTCAGTGACAGGCCTGTCCCTGTCACAGCTATATAAGAGCTACTTATGACGGTGGGGCTTCAATTTCAGTGAACTTAAAATTCACCTGGGGAACATGGTCAAAATTCAGATTTGGGGGCCCACCTTCACATATTCTGATTCACTTAAGTTCTTTAGGTAATAATTCATGATCTGAGAAATGTCACTCAGCATCTTCTGCTTCTGCACCTGGGACCATACACAGTAGCTAGCAGGTATGCACCCTTTACCTAAGCAAGAGGCACCATTCTGAGTGCTTTTCATATACAGTACTTTTAAAAAAATTTTATTGACTGGTATTAGAGATAGAGAAACATCAGTTTGTTGTTCCACTCACTTATGCATTCATTGGTTGATTCTTGCAGGTGACCTTATCAGATTGGGATGATGCTTTAACGAACTGAGCTACCTGGCCAGGGCCACATACAGTACTTTAATCAACCTTATAAGGAAAGTACTATAATATTACCCCCATTTTGTGGATGAATAACCTGAGACAACAGACAGGTTCGGGACTAGTCTGAGGTCACACAGCTTAGAAAGGAGCAGAATCAGAATTCAAAGCCTGACTTGAGTCCCTGCAAATTAACCTCTATAATTCTATACTACAGCACACCCTGGCCACAGCCACCTACCTCTCCAGCCTGTCAGCATTGAAGCTATTGGTCTCCAGGCCCCTCTCTTAGAGGCCGTGAAGATTCAATGGCTCACCTGCAGGGCCAGGTCCACAGCCTCCTCATACAGCTCCAGGACCTTGTAGACGTGGACACAAGCACGGTGGTGGCCGTGCTCAGCACAGAGTCGCAGTGCGTACTTGAGATCGTAGTGCACACGGTGCGGGCTGGTCCCAGCCTGCTCAAGGTAGGCTAGCAGAGAGGCTGGCTGGCCTCGGGCATACAATGACAGCAGGTAATTGTGAATGGCCTGCTCAGTCTCGCCTAGCACGTTCACGCAGAACTCCATGTAGCGGATGGCCTGGCTCACCTGCTGGGCCTCGCCGCCCTGGCTATAGCTCACCAGGGCAGGGATGAGCTTCCGGGCATCGAGCCGGCTACCCATCTCAATCCAGGCATCCACCAGCTGGCGAGGAATGTGACGGATGAGGATGGGTGAGAACTTGTAGAAGAGCTGGGGGTCCCGGTGGCGGGCAAGCACGGCCAGGGCCTCCTCGTAGGCCTCATGCTGGCAGTGGTACGCCACCACCCGCTCGTAGTCCTGCATGATCACAGCAAAGTACACCATGTGTTCCGTGTCCCCATGGCTGGCAAGCAGCTCGTGGATGGAGGACCTGCTGGCGAAGAGCCACTCCCTGTGGCGGGGGCTGCTGAGGAAGGCACGGAAGTGCTCCCGTGTCTCCCGGTAGAGGTTTAGGGCCTCTGGGTCACCCTGCAGAGCCCCGAGCCTGCTCAGGTAGAGCTCTGTGAGCCAGGTGGTCAGCAGCGTGGCCTGGGTACGCTCGGCTGGTTTCAAACTGGCCAGTTTTCGTTGTAAGAACTCAACGAGAGCCTCCTCCTGCCGGGCCTCCAAGAACTTGAGGGCAATTTCTTCGAAGTAGCTCTGGGTCAGAGCGTAGCAGCGGGCACTCTCCAGGTAACGACGCTGTTGAAAGCAGAAATCGGCCTCCCGAGCTAGGACGGTGTCCAGGCAGTCGGGCCGCTCTCGACAATACTCTTTGGCCAGGTCAAAGCGGTTCATGTCCAAGTAGGTACGCCAGACATCACGGGCCTCCCGCTGCACATGGTAGCGGAAGACGGCCCGCTCGGTGTAGGCCCACAGGTGGCCGGTAGAGGAGTCCTTCACCATGTGCCTCAGCGGCCCGAACTTCTCCAGGAAGTGATCCCGAAGCACCACCTGCCCCGTCAGCGTGCACACCGCCTCCACCCGGTCTGCCAGCAGCAGCAGGAAGTGGAACTGGGTCAGGACAATGGCCAAGGGTGGGCTGGCCCCAGGTCCTACCCCGTCTGGGTATTCCCAGACTCGTTCCTCACTCAGCAGGGAGTCAGGGCGCCCATTGTCCAGTGCTCCGTACAACACGCCATCCCCCATCATCCAGGCGAAGGCCCTCGGCGCAGAACGCAATTTGGGGGTATAAAAGGCCAACTCACTGTAGCCCAGACTGCTGGGGAACTCACGGAACGGGGGTGGGTGGTCAGTGTAGGCAGCAAAGAGCCCCAAGAAGCCCTGCGCCTCAGCTCCCTCTGCTGTTCGGCCTATGAACTGGAACAGGCGCTGCCGAGTGGTGGCAATAACAAAGATTCGCCCATCAGGGCCGCGCTCTGCTTCAAGGGAACACACAGGTGCTGGACCCCCTTCTTCATTTAGAACATACAACGGGCGGAAGTAGAGGTCTGGGGCAGGGCCGAAAAGCCCACCCTCGCTGGCTGAGAGCTCTGCTTCGAAGATCTGGCCTTGGGCAGTGCCGACGAGGATAGGGCCAGTGCTGCTCTCGGAGCCCAGTGCTTTGTTCCAGCCCACGCTCTCCACCAGCTGCCCCTTCCAGCGTGCCAGAGGCCGTACCTTCTGCCCATTACGGTTCACATAGAGGACCTCAGTGCTGCTCAGAGCAATTAGCAGGTGAGAGCCTAGAGGGGGGGAGAACATGGATCCTAAAGGGTGCTGCTATTCCCACACTCAGCCTCCTCCTTGCCCCAACCACCCTCAGATCCCACCCACCCAGGCAGTGACTTAACCCTAGCCTCACCCCCACCCCACCCCCTCAGACCTCCATCACCACTCACCTGTATGGTCCAGGAACATCTTGTGAACTTTGGCATCATCCTTGCGCCCCAGCTCCACGTGATTGGGTTCATTTGCCTTGCCCAAGTCAATGCTGTCAGGACAAGAGAAGGGCAGATCCTTTTCTCCAATCACAGACCTCTTTATAAACTGATGAAAGCCACAGCCTTTCTTCCCTGAAATCTATATACACACATAAAATTCCAAAACATACACAGGGTCCTACTTAACCCTCAGCTGAAAGTTCCTGCATCTCATTTTGAGAAGTCCACTGAGCAGAAGTCTTTTCCTCTGCTCAGCAGGTCTCCAGTGCATCTGGGAAGATGGGCAGGGGTACCCCAGACTTCTGGGTGAAAAATGAACAAATAGTAGCTAATGGTTATTGGGCACCTTCTATATATCAAGCACCATGCCAAGAGCTTAATCTAGTATGATCTCAATTAATTTTCACAAAAAACTTGAGGAATGCTCCTGTTTGAATTATATCTCTTTTATGAAGTTCTTTTCAAAGTATACGCTCATTCTAACTAAAGAAGTCAATGCAAAGATGTATAAAGTTAATGATTTTCTTCTCAAACTTGTCATTCCCAACACAGAAAACTGATGTTAACATCTTTCTCCATGAACATAAATAGGGTTGTTTTGTCATTTTTCAAAAGAGATTTTATTTATTTATTTTTAGAAAGGGGAAGGGACGGAGAAACAGAGAGAAGGAACCTCAATGTGCTAGAGATAGCCCTGGCCTGTTCCCTGACTGGGAACCAAATCGGTGACCTTTTAGTTTGCAGGCTGGTGCTCAATCCACTGACCCACAGCAGCCAGGACTATTTTGTCAATTTTGACAAAAATGGCTTCATATTATATATATGTGTGTATACATGCACATTAATTTATAACTTTCTTTCCTCACTTAGATGTTTCATATGTATTCCACCGAATCAACAGATACAGCTCTAAGTCATTGTTTTAATTTCTGCATAATATTCTCTTTTGTGACTGAACCATAATTTATTCATCATTTTCCTGTTGATAAGCATTTGGCTCGAGTCCAGTTCTTCCTGCCACAAATAATGCTGCCATCAATGTCCTTGAATCTATACCCTTGCAAACTGGTACTTTTCTTTCTATTGCTGTATATTCCCCCAAATGGGGTTGTTGGGTCAGTTACATATACTTTAAATTTTAATAAACTTCACCAATTATTTTTCAAAAAGATGGAGGCAATTTATACTCTCACCAGCAATGTACGAGAGTCCATTTCTGTGTATCTTCACCAACACCGCAAATTCCTGTTTCTAATTTTTGCCAATCTGATAGGTTTTGGAAAAATGGCATCTGTTACTTTAAATTGCATCCCCAGAGTTTAAAATATTTTCAGATGTTTAACGGAAATTTGGAGTTCCTCTTCTGTGAAATGCTTGTTTATATTCTTTGCCCTCCCTTTTCTACTGAATCGTCTGATTATTAATTTGTACGGGCTTTTTAAGAAACAAGATGGTAAATTGTTAGTCATGTGGAAAAAGATGATTTTCCCACCACCTTTGTCTTGACTTGACTCATAGACTTTTTTGCCTTTGTTTTGTCACAACGGCAATTGCTATGCAATCAATTGTCTCTTCTTCCTGTGGCATCTGGACTTTTTAAAAAAGATTTTGTTTATTTACTTTTAGAGAGAAGGGGAGGGAGGGAGAGAAACATCCATGTTGGAGAGACACGTGGACTGGTTGTCTGTTGCTCGCCTCCCACTGGGGACCTGGCCCACATCCCAGGCATGTGCCTTCACTGGGAATCGAACCAGCAACCTTTCAATTCACAGGCCAGAGCTCAATCTATTGAGCCACACCAGCCAGAGCAAGAATTTTCCAGCTGAAGTAAAAGGTCTTTCTGCAGCTCCAGAACACAGACATTTATGAATAATTTTTAAAATATTCACACTGCTGTTTAAATTTTTTAATTCATTTATTTTTAGAGAGAGGGGAAGGGAGGGAGTAAGAGAGGGAGAGAAACGTCAATGTTTGGTTGCCTTGTGTACCCCATACTGGGGACCTGGCCTGCAAACCAGGCATGTGCCCTGACTGGGACTTGAACCAGAGACCCTCTGGTTCACAGGCTGGCACTCAACTCACTGAGCCACACAAGCCAGGGCTTATTTTTTATATTTAAATAACTGTTCCACTTAGATTCACTTTTGTGATACAGAGGCTTTGCTCTGTTTTATCCCAGATAGATAAACAATTTTCCTAATACGTTTGTCATATATTATTTTTGTTTATATATTTATTTCCAGCTTTATTAAGACATAGTATTTCTATGTCTTAATAGAAGGATTTTATGTCTTTATAGTGGATTTATTTCAGGACTCTAGACAGTTCCACTGATCCAAGTGGCTAACTTATGTGTTGGTATTATCTTTAACAGATGAAGGGACACATTCAGAGTGGCTGCGTGACTTGCATGAGATTTCATAGCTCCTAAGTGACAAAGCTGGAATCTGCAGAAACCTGGGATTTGAACGCAGGTCTACCTGAGTCCTTTTTTTAAAACAGGTTTCTTTTATTCTCATTCTTTTTTTTTTTTCCCACCCGCCCCTATTCTCATTCTTATTTGAGAGAGAGGGGAAGTCAGGAAGGGGAGGAGGGAGGGAAGGAGGAAGAGGAGGGAGGGAAGGAGGGAGGCGGGGGGAGACAGACAGACAGACAGACAGGCAGACAGACATCAGTGCTAGAGAGACACTGATCTGCTGCCTCCTGCATGCGACCCAACCAGAGATTGAGCCCACAACTCAGGAAAGCACCATAACCTGGAACTGAACTGGTGACCCTTAGGTTACAGGCACACACCTCAACCAATTGATCCATGCCTGCCCTGGTCTGCCTGATTCTGAACTACTGCACTACACTGCTTCTCTTTGGGAAGGATATTTCCTGAAAACTCCCAATCCTCTGTGTTTACCTACCCAGAGGGCAGAATAACCTGAGTCAGTTAACAGTCCCAAAATATCACCATTCCACTCCATACTCCTGTAAGTTTTGGACCCTCACTTACCGGAGCAGTGTATCCTTGCCCAGGCTCATGCAGAGCTGATTGCAGGAGACGACAAGGCTGGTGATGCGCTCAGAGGGGGTAAAGTCAATGCGCTGCTTCGTGAAGATGGGCGCTTCCTTTTCTAGCTGGGCATTCACATACCCTACAGACAAGGAGCAAAGAAAAGTTTGGCTATGGAAGAGATGGAGGAAGGGTAAGGAGAAGCAACGATGATAAAAAACAGCTCCTCTCCACTTCCCCAATATATTCCTACCCCAAGACCTCGGTTAACAAATAGTTTAATATCAATATGTCAAGTAGTTTGCTAATCACCCCTACATTAGGGGTCCTGGGCTCTTCCCACACTTCTGACAGCAGTGAGGGGCTGATTCTTAGAACACTTGGGACCCTGTTTCACCAAAATGTAACTGCTCCCAGTGATAATGGAGGAAAATGCTGGACATTTTCCCTTATCAATCTTTGGCCCAGCAACCCCTGCTTAAGTAGCGTCCTCTAGTTCCACTGTTTCCCCTCGTCTCTGCCCATGCAGTTATGCCCTCGGTGAGTATCCAGAGGAATACAGGTAGAGGGAATCCTGGAAAACTGTTCTAGTTGGTTGGCTAACAAACTGAAGCTGCTTTCTCTTTAGGTTTTACTCTCAATCCTTTACCTCAATCTCAATCCTTTATTGCTCAAAATATTCTAATACTTCACACACGCCCAGCCAATCCTGTACTACTTTCTACAAAAATTTTCCCTCAATGCCAGGCCTAAAACACTTCATTTCCTTCAGTTCCATAACAAAATTCATTCCTTCCCCTACAACAATCCCCTTTCACTAGTTTCATGGCCCACTATCTTCCTCCCACCAGAAGGGCCCTGGTGAGAAAATCACAGAATCAGGTAAATCCTGAAGCCTATTCTCATTTCTCAAGTGTAGCCCTGTAGGCAAGTCACTTCCTTATCTGGGTCCCACTTCCCTCTTAGGGGGGACCCTAGTGGCACGGCCTAGATTACATAGCTGTTCTTGTTGTTCTTTCAATCTTCAACCATCCACCAGATGGGGGCCAAAAGAGCCTGAGGAGAATGAGGGGCCTAGACCCAAACTACAGGTCCAGGAGGTGAACCAGAAGTCTGGAGCCACCCTCCCGACTCCTACCCCGCAGGCGTCAGGGGAGCTGAGAGGGATGGCGGTGCCCTCCCTTCCCTTACCCGAATGGGGGATGCCCACGCTGGGGCAACCGGGCTGCAAGACGGCCGAGCGAGACAAGGAGTCCTCATATTCATCCAGGATGGACGCCATGGTGCCTGGTTTATAGACTCTTCGTCCCAAGCCCAGAGATTACAACAGGGCTTCCCCCAAGTATCCCTGTCGTCCCCACTGGAACCTGCGACTCCCCAGCCTAGACAGAGATCTGACAGGTCCCGGCAATCCGCCGCTGACTCCTCCTCTTATAATACAGAGGAGGATCTCACTCTCGCCTTATAGAGCGAGGAGACCAGGGAGCCCTCCCCCGTGAATCTGGTGCAGTCTTGCACCACTCCCGCCCCCAAGAGCTCAGAGACTCCGTACAGCATAACCCAGGTGTTCCCAACCTCGCCCCGGCTGCTCAGCTGACTCCCGCCCCCGAGACGCGCGCCTATAACGTAACTTCCGGGTTCTCAGACGCTCACGTACGCAGGCGCAGGAACAGCGCCGGGGCGGCCACTGGGAGGTGTCGCGAGTAGTGAATGGAGCGGGCCAGGGGGGTGGGTGGAGTAAGGCCTGACCCAGTCTTCTTTGCTGGAGGTAGGGACCCGGGAGTGTGACTGCGGTTTTCTGCTGGGGGCGGAGACCTGGATGCGTCCTTGTTGAAGACCAGCGGAGTGGTGGACTGGCCCCGCCAAACAACAGCCTCTCCTTCCAGTACCTTGCTGCAGTTTCGGGCTTTGGCACTAGGAGGTAATCCTGGCTTTCTCAGCCGCTTTCTCCGATCCACCCAGCGCTATCCAGCTCCAGCCTCGCCGGTCCCCAGCACATTTCATGCCCTGGTTTCCTTCGCTCACACATCCTACCCAGCTCCACTCCCACCTTTCTAAACAGCTCGCTGCCCTAGGCCCCAGAAGAACCTCCTTCTTTTCCTCAATCTAATCTTTTTCTCGTTCCTACCTTCGCAAAGCACAGGCAAGCAGTCCTGATCTCTCTTCTCACGCATCCGCGGGCCCACCAGCTTCCAGAAAGTGGCAGAGCTGAGTGCCCCAGCCAGTGGGAAGCCATGTACTACCTAACTTGCCTCTAATCTGCTCCGTAGTGGCTCCTCTGTGTGCGGGGAAGCAAGAAGAGGCGGCAGAGAAGAAAAGGCACAGCTAAGGAGTGTCAGACTGCTTCCATTCACTCATTCAACAAAAACTTACTCTGTGCCTGGCCTCTGGTATGTGCTAGTCATAGAGATAAGTAAAAGTACAGTACTGCTCTTGACTGTCATAATACAACAGGGACGATGAGCCAATAAATAGATAATTAATGCTAGAAAAGAGGCTGATGGATTTGTTCACCCAGTACACAAATGAGTGCACTCTCTGTGCCAGGCACTGTTCCAGTCTCTAGGGCACAGCAGGGGCAAACCCACAGATGTGGCCACAGCGCTGTATGAAGGAGCGAGGAACAAATAACTGCAAAATCTGGCAGGAACTAGGGACGATCCGCCCTAGGAGGCAAGTATGGTGTCCTAAATGACAGACTTGCGGGAGTGCGACTGCGATTGGGTTTCCCTCTTTCTCCCTCGTTGGCGACTCGGAGTTTGTTCCTTTATGGGGCCCATGGACTCTGCTTTGCTAAAGTAGGAGGCTTTTGGCCAGAGTCACCGCCATCCTGCTTTAACGGGTAGCCCCTCGCATAATGACAAAAAGCTCCCCCTTTGCTCTCAAAACTGTCCAGGTTTGCACGGTAGACCGTGTGGCCAGGATACTCTTGCCTAACTTCCCTGCCAGGTGCAAAGAACTGGACCCTCACCAGCCCCCACCGAGGGCTCTCTGGGCCAGGAGTGCCCCAGAATAGGGTGACTGCTTATTTTGTCCAAGATAAGCACCCATCGCTCCAGGGTCTCACTTCTCCCCATCATAACCTGCAACCGGGAGCCGCTCTCGCCGCCAGGGGCGCTGCCCCATAGTCTAAGAAGCAGTCCCCAACCTTTGTGGCACCAGGTACCACTTAGTGGAAGACCATTTTCCATTTTTCCATGCACCCAGAATCCGCGCGGGGAGGGGGGGTAGGGGGTGGGGGGGCGGTTTTCCAGATGATTCAAGTGCATTTCATTCAAGCTCATCTCTTGCTGTGCAGCCGGTTCCTAACAGGCCTCAGATAGGTCGAGCTTGGAAGTTGCAGGAGTTGGGCATTAGGCAGGATGTTGCCTCCCTGGGAAAAGTGATCCTAGCGAGGGAGCTACCCCGCTCCCTGCTTGAGGCTCCACACCAGATCACCTGTTATCTGCACTAGGGAAACACAAACAGCTCCAGCCAAAGGTCAAATAACCATAAAAGATACATTTACCGAGTACTGGTAATGTTCCAAGCACCAAACTACAGTAAGTCCCTAATAATCATTGTTATTTCATTTTGAGCACACACTATTGCTATGAAGTAGGCACTGCTCTTTTCCCCACATTACAAAAGTAAACACTGAAGTTCGATTGTGGAGCAACTTGTCCAAGGTCCTGTGGCCAGGAAGTGGGAAGCCAGGAGGCAATATTCAAATCCAAGCACATTGCCCATGTCCCCAGTGCAAGCTGAGAGAAGAGGGTGGGGGGCCCACCTGATTCTCAGATCTGGACTGTGCAGAGAGAGTGTGCTCCTTGCATGGAGCCCATTAGCATGGTGGTTTGTGTCTCCCAGACGCAGAGTCCTTCCAGCTGTCTGACTGTTTCCAAAGCCTCCCTATTGGGCTCCACTGCTCTCTGAGATGTGGGGTGGGGCCTGAGTGGGTTTTGCTTGCTACAGACACAGTACATACTCCCTGTTGAGGTGATTACAGCTGTATTCTTCCACATACTCATTACTAAATCCTTAGGCTAGACTTTGGAATAAGAACCACAGACCAGTGCTCTTATCCCTGCCCAGCCCAGTCACTCTAGCTGTGACATTGCACACCTGATGCTCCTAGCTTCAGTTTCCTCGTCTACAGAAATAGATACAATGATTACCTAGGTCTGTTTGGAAGAGTAAATGAGGTTGTCTGGTAGAAAGCTCACTACTATAGCGTGATGTCTAACAGCACGTGCTCCATAAACTCCAAATGTGGCTTTAATCTGACAGCCACTCTCCAGTCCTCCCTATAGGTCTCCCTGGACCTGTACAGCTCCCCCTCAAAACTGCTATGGCTTTTCTTGTCCTCACCATTTACTGGCACCTAATTATGAAGTGTAGGCATTATGCTTTTATAACAGAAGCTGACTGTGGGAAATAACTTGAACTTTGCTGAGCAAAGGGATACAGAGGTGCCTTAGGGAACTCACAGCTGCAGGCAGATCCACTAGTTCCTACCCCTCACAAACCAGGTGGTAGCTGCTGTGGGACAGATAAAGGGTGACTGCTGGGCCAGGGAGAGAGGTTTGGTATGCAAAAGCAGGTGAATTTGACCTAGGACCATGTGATTGAGCTCAATCTGAACATTGGCATCTGAGGCCCCTGCAGGGAATTAATTGAAAGAGACCCCCACACCTGTGGGGCAGTCACTAACTCACTAATAAATATTTATTAAACAGTTGCATGAATGAGCTTTGTCATGCTTCTGTTTTTACATTTGTAAAATGAGAAAAAGTTGCCTTACACTATTTTGAGTGTTATAAGGTATCCATATCACTCAGCATTGTGCCCATACCTATAAAATGTCTAGTATGGGTTGACTATTACTAGTACTTGTGAGCTGAATGAAGACCCAGGCCAAAAGGAATCATTTAATTGACATAAGTAATTTATTTTTTAAAAATAGGTGTTTTTTAAATGGTTTTAGGTTTCCAGAAAAAGTGAGAAGGTAGTCATTTCCATATACCTCACATTCAATTTCCCTTAGTATGAACATCTTACATTATTAGTATGGTACACTCGTTAGAATTAGTGAACCAATATTGACACACTGTTATTAACTAGAGTCCGTGCTTTAGTTCAAAATACAGACTTCCTTAGTTTTTAGTTAACATCCTCTCTCTGTGCCAGGACATCAGAAGGGATTCAGTTGTCATGTTAGGCCCATCCCTCTTGACCATGGAAATTTTTCAGACTTTCCTTGTTTTTGATGACCTTGACAATTTTGAGGAGTGTTGTAGGATGCTCTCTGTTGGAATTTGTCTCATATCTTTTTTTCATGGTTAGCAGGTGTTATAGGTTTGGTAAAGTATTATTACCATACATCATATCAAAGGTACATACCATTAACATGACTTATCACTGTTGATGTTGACCTTGATCACCTGACTGAGGTAGTATTTGTTAGCTTTCTCCACCTTAAAGTTTCTCTTTCCCCCTTTTGTACTGTCCTCTGTGGAAGGAAGTCACTACACACAGCCCATGCTTAAGGATGGGGGTTTATGTTTCCTGGAAGGTGAAGTATACATCAATTAAAATTCTTCTTCATGGGACATTTAGGCATTTGTTTAGAAATTGATTTTCTTTTATATTATTTTTCAGTATATTTTCTTGATTATGCTATTACAGTTGTCCCAATTTTTTCCCTTTTGCTCCCCTCCACCTGGTACCCTCCTTCCCTCTGGGAATTCCCACCCCCCTTAGTTCATGTTCATGGGTCACACATATAAGTTCTTTGGCTTCTACATTTCCTATACTATTCTTAACATCCCCCTGTTCTTAATTATGCTTCTTAATCCCTGTACCTTTTCTCAGCCCATTCTGCCCCTTTCCCCACCCCATTTGCCCCTTCCCCTCCCAGCTGATAACCCTCCAAATGATCTTTATGTCTATGATTCTGTTCCTGTTCTGCTTGTTTCCTTAGTTTGTTTTTGTTTTTTAGATTTAGTCGTTGATGATTGTGAGTTTGTTGTCATCTTGTGTTTTTTGGGGTGCAGTCCTCTTTGGGTCCAGCTC
The DNA here is from genome assembly GCF_021234435.1 of Artibeus jamaicensis. Taxonomy (NCBI): domain Eukaryota; kingdom Metazoa; phylum Chordata; class Mammalia; order Chiroptera; family Phyllostomidae; genus Artibeus; species Artibeus jamaicensis. Next base: position 7,297,897 of record NW_026521221.1, on the reverse strand, counting down.
GTTTGGGACTCTCCGTGCTTCCTGGACTTGTATGTCTATTTCTTTCACCAGATTAGGGAAATTTTCTTTTTTTTTTTAATTTTAATTTTTTTTATTGATTATGCTGTTACAGTTGTTCTATTCCCCCCTTCATTCCCCTCCACCCTACCCCCTGTCCCCACCATTACCCTCCCTTTAGTTTATGTCCATGTGTCTCAATTCCTTTAGATTCTATATTTCCCATGCTATTCTTGCCCCCCCATCTATTTTCTATCTACTGTCTATGCTACTTATTTTCTGTACCTTCTCCCCCCTTCTCCTCCTCCCACTCCCCTGTTGCTAACCCTCCTTGAGATCTTCATTTTTATGTTTCCACTCCTGATCTAGCTGTCCTTTTAGTTTGCTTTTGTTTTAGGTGTGGTTGTTAATAACTGTGAGTTTGTTGTCCTTTCACTGTTCATGTTTCTTTATCTTCTTTTTCTTAGATAAGTCCCTTTAACATTTCATATAATAAGGGCTTGGTGATGATGAACTCCTTGAATTTGATCTTATCTGAGAAGCACCTTATCTGTCCTTCCATTCTAAATGAAAGTTTTGCTGGATAGAGCAATCTTGGTTGTAGGTTTTTGGATTTCATGACTTGGAATACCTCTTTCCAGCCCCTTCTTGCCTGTAAGGTCTCTTTTGAGAAATCCGCTGACAGTCTGATGGGGACTCCTTTGTAGGTGACTGTCCCCTTAGCTCTTGCTGCTTCTAGGATTCTCTCCTTCATTTTAATTTTGGCTAATGTAATTATGATGTGCCTTGGTGTGTTCCTTCTTGGGTCCAACTTCTTTGGGACTCTCTGAGCTTCCTGGATTTCCTGGAAGTCTATTTCCCTTTGCCAGATTGGGGAAATTCTCCTTTATTATTTGTTCAAATAAGTTTTCCACTGGTGGCTGTGCCTTTCCCCCTTCTGGTACCCCTATAATTCGGATGTTGGAGCGTTTAAAGATGTCCTGGAGGTTCCTAAGACTCTCCTCATTTCTTTGAATTCTTGCTTCTTGACTCTTTTCTGTTTGGCCATTATTTGCTTTCTTCTGGTCCACTCCATTGATTTGAGTCCCAGTTTCCTTTTCATTGCTATTGGTGTCCTGTGCAATTCCATTCATTTCAATTAGTTTCGCCTTCATATGTTTGTCTAATTTGTCGGTATAATCAACCAGTTCTGTGAGGATCCTGATGACCAGTGTTTTAAACTGTGCGTTTGAGAGTTTTGCTATTTCTTCATCGCTTAGATCTATGGGCTCTGGGGCTTTGAGATATTCTTGCATCATTTTTGGTCTGTTCTGGCCCTTTAAGTGTGAGAAGCGGTGCCTAGGACTCCCAGGTCGCTGGGTTGTGACGCTGTATGTGGGGGCGTGGTCAGAGCGGGGAAATGGCGACCCCCTCTGTTGTTTCTCACAGCTGGGCGAGGTCTTAGGTGGTTCCCCTGGGCCGGGCCACTCAGAGTCGCTGGGTTATGACGCTGTATGTGGAGGTGGGGTCAGAGCAGGGAACTGGCGGCGCTCTCCCTGCAGCTTGCTGCGGGGGGACGGCCCGCCCCCAGTCCAACAGCCCACTCCCTCTCCTGTCCGCCCACACACAAATGCGCGACCACAGTCAACACGCAGCACCGCTCCCCCGCTGTCTCCCCCGAGGTCGCTGGCCTGGTGGCTCTCTCGGTCGCTCACTAGGTCCAACCCTGCACCTGGATTCTGCGCGTCTGGATTCCGCGCCTGAGTCCGGCTGACCGAGACCTGTGCAATCCCGCTTCACCAGCCGCTGGTTTCACCCCTTACCGGTCAGACTGAAGAATTTGTTGTTAATGGACTTCCGAAAAGTTCAATTTTCTGTGTTCTGGCTGTGTTTTCTGTTGCTAATATTTAGTTGTCTCTAAACTTGGTTGTGTGAGAAGGCATGGCACATCCACCTATGCCTCCATCTTGGCGGAAGTCCTCCGGAAATTTTCTTTCATTATTTTTTCAAATAAGTTTTCAATTTCTTGCTCTTCCTCTTCTCCTTCTGGCATCCCTGTGATTCTGATGTTGGTACATTTAAAGTTGTCCCATTGAGTCCTAAGCCTCTCCTCATTTTTTTCAATTCTTGTTTCTTCTTTTTGTTCTGGTTGAATGTTTAGTTATTCTTTTTGTCCAAATTGTTGATTTGAATCCCGGCTTCCTTCCCTTCACTGTCGGTTCCCTGTATATTTTTCTTTATTTCACTTAGGGTATTCTTCATTTCTTCCTTTATGTTGTTGCCTTACTCAGTGAGTTCTTTGAGCATCTTTATCACCAGTGTTTTGACTTTGCATCTGATAGGTTGACTATCTCCAATTTAGTTATTTTTCTGGGGTTTTGTTCTTTTCTTTCATCTGGGCTATATTTCTTTGCCTCCTCAATTTGGCAGCCTCCCTGTGTTTGCGTCTATGTATTAGGTAGAGCTGCTTCAACTCCCTGTCTTAGTAGTGTGGGCTATGTAGGAAAGGCACCTGTAAATTGTGTCGGTGGGGCCGTAGGTGATTTCAGGGCAGGGCAACCTGCTTCACTGCTTTGTGGCTCTGTGGGGGTGTGGGGTGGGGAGCTCAGAGAGGGGTCAGTGCTGCTGCCTGGCTTCTGGAGGCCTAATGGGCACTTTCCCCCTGCTTCCACCCACCTCCCATATGTGATTGGTGCCCTTCCAGCCACCCCTGGGGTTTGCATATGTTCTAAGTCTATGTGGGCCCTCTCAGTAGCAAAAATCCAGCAGTTTCTTCTACTGCCCCAATGTCACTGGGTTTTATAGCCAGAGGTGATGGGGGTTCCAGCATCTTCCTGGTGCTGGAACTCTGGACTATGCAATCTGGCCTAGGGCCAGGGTCACTGGTTCCCAAGGTGTCCCTTGTGATTTTTATCCACCACACATGAACCGTTTGTTCCTCCGCTGCCACCGCTTCTCCACACCTCACTGCATCCTCTATACCCCTGCTCTGCAACTCCGCCCCTCCTACCCTTCTGAATGAATGTGGCTTCTTTATATCCTTGGTTGTCATACTTCCATACGGTTTGATTTTCTGACATTCTGGTTGTTATTTGTCTTTGAGATCTGGTTGTAATTCTTTCTATGGTTGTGCAAGGAGGCAAAGCATGACTACCTACACCTCCATCTTAACCGGGAGTTCCTGAAATTTAATTTTTAATCATGACAACATATGTATATACATTTTTTTCTTTTTTGTTTTTTTCTTTTGTATATACATTTTAACATAGAACCACAAAACTTATTAAGGAAACCAAGCAGTTCTTTGCCTCATTGTCAGTTAAACTCCATTAAACTCCATTGGGTCTGTTATTATCTCTCAGTGCTGATCTAAGGATATGCCCAGAATGCACCAGCTCCTCCAGATGCTTGAGAATTTATTCCTAGGGCTTTGTGTTCTCTGGACTGGCTTTCCTGATACTTTTCCTCCAGCCAGGATCAGGGCCCCTCCTAGGTTCTTCCTGAGCCCCCTGTGCTGATTACCCTATATAATGACCACCCTGCATTACAATTGCCTGATACCTCTCTCTCCCTTCCTCTCCCTCTGTCTCTTTCCTCTTCCCCTCTTCCTCTTCTTTCTCCTCCCACTTCCTCTCTTCCCCCACCCTCCTTTTCCTCCCTGGGTTGACTGTTCACTGAGGGCAGGAACAGGTGTCTTGTGCACCCCGTACTGGGACAGGGCCTGGCCCATTGTTGGCTCCTATTAAAATATGCTGAAGAAAGGAAGTCTCTTGGCTCACTCAGCCTCTTCACAACTCTTTACAAGAGGTCATAAATCTATTCTTTTACCTATTTGGTTTCAAACCTACCCAAATCTCCTCAATTCTCAAAAAGCCTACTCCCTTCCTATTACTATTATCTCTTCTCCCGCTGAGTAAATGGCAAAGCCCCACGCAAGGCAGTTGGGGACCCAGCCTGCTCACTTTCTTCCCCACCACCTTCCAGGGTTGTAGGCCCAGTGGCCCCAAAGAAGCCATTGGGCAGCAGGGAAGAGGACACTGGTCTAGGTAAGAAATAAAAGCATCCTCAGGTCTGCAGTCCTCAAAACTAGGATTCACACATCCTAAGGGACATAATAAACCAATAGTTGTAAGGGAATTGGTGTCCAGAGCCCCAGCTTCCCTTGACTCTTTTCCAAAAGTAACCAGCAAGAGAAGGTCCAAAGGGTAGGTTCCCTTCCACCTCCCCCACTTCTCTTCAAGGAAAAGAAAGTAGACCACTCAATAACTTGAATGGCGGAACACCCCTTCCACCACAGTGCATTGCTTCAGGGCATAAACATTTGCAGAGAGGCCACTGGAATTACTGTTGGTGTTCCCACAGAAACAGCAAAGACGAGATAACAAGTCCTTTGAACATCAGATGGTGTCTAGTTCTTTAACTTGAATGCAATTTGAGAACCTAAGCAGGTTTTAGCTAACTGAAAAAAAATCACTAACATTTTTGGCATGTAACTTTGAAGGGGGGGTCAAATATTCTAACACCACTGTTATACCAAAGCTCCTGTCATTCCTATCTAGTGATTTATGTGAACAAAGTTTCTCTACATTTATATCAACACAAAACAAAAAATATGTAAGAAGAGAATTGATGCTGAACTTTCTTTCAGTCAAGCATTCTATCCACAAATACATGAACTAATTGAAATAAAAACAAAAAATCCCTATGCATGTCATCAAGAGATGTATTTCTAATACAATTTTACTTTTTATGTATATTTTTATGAAAATGTGTAATGTGTTTATGTTTTGATCATTTGGATGATATTATAATAACTTAATTCAAAAGAAAACAATGTCAAGACCTAGAAAATTTTGCCTCCATTCTTCCCGTCCCCCAGCCTGGTATAGGTCGTGCCGCCAGTGACGGCCCTGACTCTGAGGACATGGTCGCCTAGGACAGTTCAGTGACACTGATTCTCTGCACCCTGCCTGACACCTGAGAAAAAGACATGCCCCTCAACACGGGAGGTAATGAATTTGGATACACCCAGGGCCAGGTGGTGAGCGAAATAAAAACTCAGAGCCTTACAACAAAAAATAAATGTAACATTATAATATTTAAATATATATATGCTAATTAAAAATAATTCAGATAAGGTGTCAATAAAAACTTTCAAGCATAACATACATTACAGTAAGATTAGAAATACTGAAAGAGAAAATGAATAATGTAAAATTTCCAACTGTCAGAGAAGAGCTAGTTCACATGTTTTTTAAGGGATGATGGAGCGTATCAGATTGTTTTAGTATTGAGGTTCCAATATATATGTTTAAAAGAGCAAAGTAGTAGTTTATTTAAACATCAATATTAACAATATGCTAGAATTGGTATCCTTTGCAACTATTTGGTCTTAAAATTCTAAGTTTTAGTATTTGATATAGTTTATAAACTTCTTTTAGGGAGCATGGGTGCCTTGGTGGGGTCCGTGCTGTGCACCTGTACCACCTCTGCAGGAGCCCCTCCCGGGCTGGCCTGGGCTGTCCCCTCCACCCGCTCCATGCCGTCTTTCCAGGCCCCCTTTTCAGATACAAAATCACACTCAACCAGACGCTGCTGTTGGACAAGTCACCTAGCCACTCAGCTCCTCTCCTCCTCCACCATCAACCTCAACTTCCCTCAACTGTGACCATCTTCAACATTCTGGGATTCTCTGAAAGCCAGTCCACTTAGAGACATTTGGGGACAGTGCCCAGGAAATAATGGTATTCAGAGCACTGCCTCATAGGCAGTCGCTATGCTTCATACTGGTTCCTTAGTCTAGGATAGACCTGGGCTCCAAGATCCTGGCTCTCTCTTTACCTGTGAGGCCTCAGGCAAAAGATGCCTAAGCCAGGTGCCTAATCAGAACTTCCTCTGATTAATGTGAAACCCCATAAAACCTAACAACCAGCCCTCATCTGTCTCCAAACTTTTAGATGCTAAGACCTGACACGCTGTAGGGACTTGGGGAGTGTCTGTTGAATGAATGCATGACTTGACATGTTAATATGCATTTACATGGTTATACTGTATCACACTGCATGTATCTGAATTAAACTTGCCTATATACTCACCGAAAATGGTCTGTTGCAGAAGCTGTTTTACAACTTTTTAAATGATAAGATTTACTTTACTTTTAAAATGATAAGATTTTTGTATTTAAAAGCAATAGCAACAACAACAGTAAAATACAAAATGTTTAAAAAGAGCACCAATAGCCCTGGCTGGTGTAGCTCAGTGGATTGAGCGCGGGCCTGCGGACCACACGATCGCGGTTCGATTCCCAGTCAGGGCACATGCCTGGGTTGCAGGCCAGTTCCCTGCAGGCCAGTTCCCAGCAGGGGTCGCACAAAAGGCAACCATACATTGATGTTTCTCTCCCTCTCTCCTTCCCCCACTTCCCCTCTAAAGATAAATAAATAATAAAATATTAAAAAAAAAAAGAGCACCAATACCAAGGGTTGTGAGGCTGTGGAGCATCTGGAACTTCTTATTGGTGGGAATATGAAATAGTACAACTATCAACATGCACTTCCTTTATGACCGAGCAATTCCATACCTGGATATTTACCCAAGAGAAAGAAAACATATGTCCACAGAAAGATTTGTACATAAATGTTTTTTTTAATATTTTATTCATTTATTTTTAGAGAAGGGAAGGGAGGGAGATGGAGAGAGAAACATCAGTGTGTGGTTGCCTCTTGCACTCCCCCCACTGGGGACCTGGCCGGCAAACCCAGGCACGTGCCCTGACTGGGAATCAAATTAGTGACCCTTTGGTTTGCAGGTCACCACTCAATCCACTGAACCACAGTAGCCAGGGCATGTTGTTCCACTTACTATGCATTAGTTGGTTGATTCTTGTATGTGCCCTGACCAGAGATCCACCCATAACCTTGGCAGATGGGGACGACGTTCTAATCAACTGAGCTACCCAGCCAGGGCCGGGACTGTTTCAGGGGAGACAGAAATGTTTTATATGTCGACTGTGGTGGTGTGATGACATCGGGGGACACACAGTCAAAACTCAATGAACTGTGCAGTTAAAATGGGTGCATCGTGAACGTGAATAATGTCTCAATACAATGGGTTACAACACAAAATTTTAAGAAGATCTCTGACCAAATGTCACAATGGTAAATACTGTATATAAGGCAAAAGATAATAAAACAACAGGTAACCTGCTTTGTAGCCACAGTTCTGAAGGGGAAGATGGAAAGGGGGTGTCTTGGGAGCAACAACAGACCTGGGCTCTGAGACCCTGCCTCTCTTACCCATGAGGCTTCAGGCAAGTACTCAATGAAGCTGGGTTTTTTCCTCATCTATAAAATAAACACAATAACAATACCAGTATATTAGAACGATGACTTGAATAAATGCTAGTTTCTTTTTGTTTTCCCTGTCTGAAGCACAAAAAACAAAACTGTGGACCTTACATGACCTGGTGAATTTGCATTGTTCACTCTCAGGCAGGGCCTTGACTTTATCTGAAAAAGCTTGCCCTGACCCAAGGGGAAGGTGACTGCAGTAATAGTTCACTCTTGCAGAGCACTCCCTAGGTGCGTGCACTAGAGAACATTCTCTGAGGTAAGTACTATTTTAAGTCCTTTTTACAGACAAGGTAACTGAGGCCCAGAGAGGACAATGGCTGGTAAGTGACACAGCTGGACACCAGTCCAGGTGCTTGGTCCCAGAGCCTGTGCTCTGGACTATCAAGCTAAATTCTCTCTCTATATATAAATCTTTACCTAAGGATATATTTACTGATTTGAGGGAGAGAGAGAAACATCAGTTGGTTGCCTCCCATCCAGGTCCTCCTGATGGAATCGAACCCACAACCTTGATATGCACCCTTACCAGGAATTGAACCTGCAACCTTCTGGTGTACAGGATGATGCTCCGACCACTGAGCAACCTGGCCAGGGAAAGCTAACTTGTATCTTGTTGACAAAATTTTAATTTGAGACGAAGGGGAAGGAGTTGGATTTAGAAATACTAGCTTTATATAAACTTAAGTATGAACAAAAACTAGTACCTTTCAGATAAGTACTTTCACAAAAAAATTAGTGAAAGCTGATTTCCTGCTGGCTTGGAAAATCCTGCTGTGTTTCCAGTTCTGCGTGCCGTGGTCTCTCTGAAGAGCAGGCTGGGATTATTCACAGGAGCAAAAAGAAGTGTATGCGTACTTAGGGGAAGCGGCCCTCCTGGTTTTAGCACTTTAAGTTCTGCTTCCTGGGACACCATTAGTCCTGCTCCCCCTAGTCTGAGCTAGCTGACCCCCATGACATAAACCCGAAGCAAAAGAGAAGCTGTAACCTGGAGCTGGCTCCTGTCTCCCTTTCCAGCTCATTCTTCCCATTCCCTCCCTCAGTCAGACTGAGCTACTTTTAGTTCCAAAATGGACCACACTCTCTTTCCCCTCTGGGCCTGCTTCCTGCTGTTTCTTCAGGTTGTTCCCAAGCCTTCTGTGCTGGATTCACACTCACTCCAGATCCAGCCAGACTGGCGAAGTTCAGCAAGTTCATGCCTGTATGGCCACACCAGTTGTTGAAATACCCACTTCCTTGAGTGTGTCCCTGTCATTCCCCTGCAGAATACAGCCACTAGGGTAACCAACCTTTGGCATCTCTGGGCCACACATTAAATACCTTGTAATACATAATCACAAACAAAAAAATTCATCGTGAGGCCCTGGCTGGTGTAGCTCAGTGGATTGAGTGCGGGCCTGCGAACCAATCGCGGTTCGATTCCCAGTCAGGGCACATGCCTGGGTTGCAGGCCGGTTCCCTACAGACCAGTTCCCAGCAGGGGACGCATGAAAGGCAACCATACATTGATGTTTCCCTCCCTCTCTCCTTCCCTTCCCCTCTAAAGATAAATAAATAAAATATTCTTAAAAATTCATCGTGTTTTAAGTAAATATACAATTTTTGTGTTGTGCTGGATTCTCAGTCATCTGGGCTGCATGCAGTCCACCGGCCATGGGCTGGACACCCCTGCAAGGGTTAATGTCAAGCACACCAGAGGCCTAATAAAAGCTGCTCTAGCACAGGACTAGTATCTTTCTGAGGCCATACCAGTTGCTAAATAATTGAAATATCCCTGATTACACCTATGCAAAGTGTGAATTTATATAACCAATGCCAAGAAGAGAATTTGGAGTGATACGAGTATTAATTGGATATTTGTTTATTGGGTGCTCTTTTTGTAAAACTGCTGATGTTTGTCATGGTCATGACCATTATCGGTGCTCTAGGGTTAACCCTGGGAACCTGAACAGACCTCAGTGGCATCGGGCCCCAGCTTTTGTTCAAGAGGAGGCTTTCGGCCATTGGAACCAGTCTTTGGGGAAAAGCATTTAAGAGTTTGGTTGGGCCCAGGCCTTGGCTATTTGGACAAGTACATATGGCATCAGGGAAGGTGGGGCTACCCACCAGCCTTTCTGTCCTTTGGCAGACCGCGCCTCACCATTCATTCATTCATTCATTCACTCACTCATTCCACAAGTAGTGGCTGAGCCCCTGCCGTGGGATGCCACTAGACTGGAGCAGCAAGAGCTTGTAGTTTTACAAGACCTTCCCTGTCTTCTAGCTACTTAGAGTCTAATTGCAGTATGAGGTGTGCACACAGCAAACAGAATGTTCTCAGAACTTGTCAAATAGGGAGCTCAGAGAAAGGGGGTTGATGTCAGGCAGAGCAAAGTGGGGGAACAGAGGAGCCCTGTTTTGTTCACCATGTGCTCAGAACTTGCCACAGCGAAAAAACTCACAAAACAAACGAATGAGAACAAACCATTCACAATCCTGCCAGAGGTAACCATTGTTGACATGTTAGTGCATTTTCTTTTTTTTCCGTAAATATACAGTAAACATATTTTTTAAACTCCAGGACCATTTTTTTCAACAGTAACATGTTCAAGCTTCTTGCTTAGTGGTAATGACTCACAGTTTGTATGTGTCCTTATAGGACTCTCTTTTAGTCTAAGTGCACTTTTAAAATACTAAGTGCACTTTTTAAAATACTTGAGCTCAAATTGTTTATATCATTCTGCATTATTTAACATTATCTTTTAATATTTTCTCTTATCATTGGAAATTCTCTTAAGGATCATTTTCAGTGACTGCTCTCCCCATGCTGGGGGCACTCCAACCAGGGGATGCGGGTACCGGGCAGCAGCTTTACCCTCTGTCTATGGCTGATGGGTTCACTGTAGGTTTTTGAGTGGAAGAGGAGCAGGATAAATTTATTGCCCTAGGGATCTTGGGTGCACTAGAAATGAAGGAAACAAAGTCAGAGAGGCAGATATGAGGTGATTATCATGGCAAACGGTACCTAAAGGAAGAGGGAAGTCAGGAACTACTTCAAAGAAAGGACCCAGGAGAAAGGAGAGGAAGGGGTCCAAGTGCACTGTGAGGTTTGGGAACTATTCGGGCTTCACTTTTTCCAGTTCACGGCTCTGGAGAATTATGCTACCATTGTCAGAAATAAAGAAGTAGGAGGGGGAGTCCTTTTAGATGAATGTTTGCAGTGGCAACTCCTACAGGTGTTTCAAAAATACCAGCCAGGGCTTAAATGCAAGGTCTGGTCAGGGAAAAGCTGTTAGTAGTTGGGATCAGCGGGATGGAGAGAAAGGCAAGGAGAAGCTGAGGCTAAGGTTGAGTATGGGCAATGGGTCAGAGCAGATCAGAAGCCCGGAGACAACCTGAGCCTTGGGAGGGGAGGTTGATGTGGCAGGGGTGGGGGGTGGGGGTGGGGACCTGGGGCTGGCGTACTGGCTAGCGAGCTCCTGTTCCAGAGGCACAAACCCAGCCCAGGCCACTGAGTTCGCCACCAACTCCCCTGCAGGACACAGGCTCACCGAGCAGAGAAAATCTCTGGAAGCCCATTTAACTGGAACCTCCCAAAGTGTGCAGTCTGATTATTGTAGTATTATTGTCGTTAGTGTGTTAGTAAATAAGTGGCTTTTCCCCCAGCCTTATTGGTGTATAATTGACAAAGAAATTATGTAACAAGTATAAATTTTTTTTCTTGCATCCTGTTTTTATTTCAAAGCTTTCTAACCTGCTCACCTGAATCTCTGGGCTGTTCTGAGCAGCAGGCCTGGTGGTTTGGGGGCCTCGGAGTGGAGTGTGCAGATGGAAACAGACTGCTTGAGGTGCATTTCATTAACAAAGAGCCGCTGGGTGGAACTCTCTATAAACACTGCCTCACTACTGATGTTGTTCTGTTAACCCCTTTTTCAGCAATAAGCAGATTATGGTGGTGGTAGGGGCAGATTTCTTTTGGTTTATTCTTATTGAGTTTAGTTGAGTTTTGGCTGCAGGTATCCCAAGGTAAGCAGTAATTTTGAATAAGATAAGGAATTAACAGAAATGCCTAAGAATGTGACCAGGCCTGAGGGTTGCTGTGGATTGCTGGATTGCTGATTCTGGGACTGCCACTTAGTAGCTTCTTTGATCTTAGGGCAAGTCCCCTAACTCCTCTGGGCGCCAGTACACTCACCCCTCTCTTCCCAGCAACCTCACTTGGGTTCTTATGAGACAGGGCAAATAAAGCCCTTTCATAAGGCTAGAGCCCACTCCAACTGTGTTGGGTATTTTTTAAAGATTTTATTTATTTGTTTGTTTGTTTATAGAAAGAGGGAAGTGAGGGAGAAAAAGGAAACATCGATGTGCAAGAAATACATCAATAGTTGCCTCTCCCACACCCCCAAATGGGGACCTGGCCTGCGACTCAGGCACGTGCCCTGACCTGGAACTGAACCAGTAACCTTTCAGTTCTCAGGCCTGCACTCAATCCACATGGTCACATCAGCTGGGGCTGTGCTGGATATTTCTGGAAAAAAAAAAGTTATTACTGCCATGATTCAATGTCAGGATCACATTTTAGGGGGGGTTTGTTTTCTTTTGTTGCTGTTTAATAAACTATTTTTGAACAGTTTAGATTCACAGAAAAATTGAGAATGAGAGAGTCCCGTATACCTCACACCCAGGTTTCCCCATTAGGATCATCTTACGTTAATATGGGGCATTTGTCAGAATTAATGAGCCAGCATTGATCCACTATTGTTCACTAAAGTTCAGATTTTATTCAGAGTTCTGTGTTCCTCTTTGTGCTCCAGGACCCACCCGGCACACAGCACATTTAGTCATCATGTCCCTTAGGCTTCTCTCGACTATGACAGTTGTGCAGACTTTCCATGTTTTTGATGGCCTTAGCAGTTTGGAAGAGTGCTGGGCAGGCATTTTGTAGAATGTCTCTCAATGAAAACTTTTCTGATGTTTTTCTTATTAGACTGGGGACCCTTATTCCTGTGAGGAAGACCACAGATAAAAATGCCATCACATCATATCAATAGTCCCTACTATTTACGGGACTTACTGATATTGATCTTAATTTTGATCACCTGGCTGAGTGTTCAGGATTCTCCCCTGTAAAGTTACTCACTTTCCCCCACCACTCATACCGTCTCCTTTGGATGGAAGTCACGATGCACAGCCCACACTTAAGGAGTGGGGGTTTAAGCTTCTGGAGGGTAGAGTATCTACATACATTATTTGGAATTCTCTATGGGAAATGTCGCTATTATCCCCCTTTTAATGTGTTCAGTCATTTATATCAGAATAGACCTGTGGATATTTATTTTATACTTTGGGCTGTCACCCAATAACCCTTTATTTAGTTGCTCACGTTGTTTCAGATGTGGCCTTTGAAAGCTCCTTCAGTCGGCTCCCGCACCCATCTGTTGTATCTCCATCTTCCTGTTTTGTTTGCTTAGCACTTCCTTCCTTTCGATCCTATAAAATACGCCAAGCTCATCTTGTATATTCTCTGCCCCAGTCCTACGATCAACCATTTCTCCAAGGAGAATGTCAGGAGCAAGTTTAAATCTTAGCAAATGTGTTGTCTGGCTGGAAGTTGGGACAGGTGATCTGACAGGTGGATAGAAATAAGACTCAACCCACCCTTAGGAGGTGATTTTCCCAGCAGTAGCAGCCAGAATTGCAAGTCCTTAGCTGAGAAATAGGTGACTCACCAGCTCCCCCAGGTTGTCTCCTTCCTCCCTCTCTTTCGGACAAGACTGTCTCTAAACCAGTTCAGACAGAGGGACCTAGGTCAGAAAGTGTCCCCACCCATGGGGCGAGAGATGAATGGCCTGTCTCGGGCCAAGCCAGGGCTTTTACCCATGCCCAGCAGACCCCACCCCCATCTGTGTATTATTTATACTCCTCCTCCTTGCAGAAAGGATTAAAACAGGATTACCCTTAAATTTACAGCTACAATTAAACTATTATTAAAACCTGGGTACAAGGACAAGAGCACTGTGAGGAAGAGCCTGTGTGTGTGTAGTAATTTTGTCCAGACACCTGGACTGGGGTGACTTGCCTAGGTTCCCTGAATTATAGATTGCTAGCACCAGAAGGGCTCTCAGAAATAAAGACACTTCACTTGTCATTTTATAGCATGGAGATGGATCAAGTGATATCTCAGGAGTCACATAGCAAATGAGCTGAAGAACTAGGAATACAGTGACCAGTCTCATTGATGTTCAAATCTCCATTCTTGCCTCCCTTTCCAGGAGACTGAATAGTTTTTGAGATCCTCTGTGAGATACAATGGTAAGGCAATATTTTGGGGCCTCTTTCACTTGCTAGATGAATAAATGTATGTGGATGTGGCTGAGAAGTCTTTGGGACTATAACTAAGAATTATTAGCATCGCCAGACGTTTGGACATAGGAGATATAGGATGTAGGCATGGTGATATAGAAGTAGTGGGGATTCCACCATTTCCTCACAACCAAGATTTTAATGGTTAAATCAGCAACGTTCTAGCTATTCTCGACTTTTGATTTAAAAAAGGAGGAGGAGGAGAAGGAGAAGAAAAGCAAGGAAGGAAGGAAGGAAGGAAGGAAGGAAGGAAGGAAGGAAGGAAGGAAGGAAAGGAAGAAGGAAGGGAGGGAGGGAGGAAGGGAGGGAGGAAAACAGGGATTCTGAGATTTTTTCCAAGAGATTCAGAGATTTGGATTTGTGGATTTTTATACTACAAGCTATTTGAGAAATAGGATTCTCTCTCTCTTTTTAAAATATTCATTGCCTTCTTCCATTCCCAACATTCTCCCTGCAGAAACTCATGAATGACATGTTTTGAATGATTTTTGTATAGGCTGAGATGAAAGACTGCCTTGGAGTTCAGAGAAAGGATTCTGGGCCTGGTGTCAGTTGATGGTGTGGCTGCAATAGAGGTGAAATTAACATCAGGCTCCTCTTCACTTACTCTTTTGGTGACATGCCTAAGCCACCTGCAATAGCTTGTCTCAGTCTGTAAACTCCTTCTAGGGTAAGGACAGTATATGGCCCAGACGGGCATGTGCTTTTGATGATTATGATGAAGATAATATTAGGGGTTTTTCAGACTTGGAAAATAGTCACATGAAGAACTGTCCTTGAAAACCCTCCCCAGCTAGTTTCTCCAACACCCTGAGTTCTTTCAGCAGAGCAGAGCCCTACCTGGAATGGGTACGTTCCTGCCCGTAGTGTTCGCGCCAGTGTTTATCTTCCGCCTCTTCATGATCTGTGTATTTTTTTAAATCATCTTTAATTAATAAAATTACTATCCAGACTTTTAAAATACCCGTACAATCGTGTGTCAGGTTTGTTTTAATTTGAACACGTTTAATAGAACTGGCTTCATTTTGTGTTCAGCAACTTGCTTCCTCCTCTGCAAGATAAATCCTCCATATGTTTCTCTGACAAAATACCTAGATCTACTTCATTTTGGCGATTCTTTGTCCTTGTACCTGTGTGAATCTCTCAGCGTCAGCGCTCGGCCCGCCTCTCCTACTCCCGCGTTTTGAGATAGCCTGGCCTGGCGCGCGTGGCGACTGCAGGGGGAGTGCCGGGCGGGTGGGCGGGGTCGGGCCGCTCGGGCCATGCAGATGAGGTGGGCGGGGCCCCACTTAAACGGGCGGTTAGCGGCGCCTCCGCGCCGGGCCTCCGCAGATCCAGTCGGAGGCAGCCAGCGGAGCCGGCTTCTCCCAGCGCAGCAGTGCCTGGTCCTGGGCTGTCCCCGGAGCGGGCCATGCCCCCGCGGGAGCTGAGCGAGGCCGAGTCGTCTCCGCTCCGGGCCCCGACCCCTCCCCCGCGGCGGGGCAGCGCAACCCCAGAACTGGGCATCAAGTGCGTGCTGGTGGGCGACGGCGCCGTGGGCAAGAGCAGCCTCATCGTCAGCTACACCTGCAATGGGTACCCCTCGCGCTACCGACCCACGGCGCTGGACACCTTCTCTGGTACGTTCCACAGCCCCGGCGGCCGCGCGGCTGAGGGGTGGGGTTGTGCACCCGGGGGGCTGGGGCGGGCCAGCCGGCGGGAGGGCACGGAAGCCCCCAGCGAGGGAGGCGGGACCAGGCCCCGAGGTGGCGCTCTTGAGGCCCGGTGGGGCCCAGGACGCCTTCCTAACTCAGGCTCTTCTCCGCCCCGCCCCTGCAGTGCAAGTCCTGGTGGATGGAGCCCCTGTGCGCATTGAGCTCTGGGATACGGCCGGACAGGTGAGAAGCTGGGAATGGTCTCTACTAGCCTGGGGGTAGGTGGTCTCGAGGTTGGGAGGACCCCAGATGAATCAGGAATGGACAAGGCCTTGGGGCCTTGGGCCTTTGGTAAGGAGTCTCAGGTCCCCAACCCTATGTGAAAAGCGAATTCCTGAATTCCCACGTGCTGTAATAGGGAATTATCCTACTAATGACCTGGCATTCCCATCCCAGGAAGACTTTGACCGCCTTCGCTCCCTCTGCTACCCGGATACTGATGTCTTCCTGGCCTGCTTCAGCGTAGTGCAGCCCAGCTCCTTCCAAAACATCACAGAGAAATGGCTGCCCGAGATTCGCACTCACAACCCCCAGGCGCCCGTTCTGCTGGTGGGCACCCAGGCCGATCTTAGGGATGATGTCAATGTCCTGATTCAGCTGGACCAGGGGGGTCGGGAGGGCCCCGTGCCCCAACCCCAGGCTCAGGGCCTGGCCGAGAAGATCCGGGCCTGCTGCTACCTTGAGTGCTCTGCCTTGACTCAGAAGAACTTAAAAGAGGTGTTTGACTCGGCCATTCTTAGTGCCATTGAGCACAAAGCCCGGCTGGAGAAGAAACTGAATGCCAAAGGTGTGCGCACTCTCTCCCGCTGCCGCTGGAAGAAGTTCTTCTGCTTTGTTTGAACAGCTGTGGCAGAGTAGGGAGCAATAGGCTTAAAGCCACAGACATCTGGAACCAGGGGTAGGGCCAGGCCACCCCATGAGACTCGGTCCCTTCTGAACACTGGGGACATGGGCCTCTGCCTGCCCACTCATGCCAGCTCGAGCCCATGGCCTGGAGGAAGAAAGGCTATAACTTGGATTTCTGTGGTCAAGGCTTACAGAGAAATCCCAGCACTTTGATTTTCATGGGATGGTCCTAACAGTGTCCGCCACCTCCAAGCAGTTTGGGATCCAGTTTCCTGTTTCTTATGGGCCCTCAGGTCAGGCTGGCTGAATTAGGACCCCTGTAGTGGTCTCTCCCTCCTTGGCACAGGGGTGAGGAAGAGCCCAGGGAATAGCTAGGCGTCTTGGACGGCTGGAAGGTGTGCGGCTCTAGACAAGTTGGGGATGGACTGTGTAAAGATAGAAGTCAGTGAGAGATGGAGAGGGAGCAGAGAGCGAGGCCTTAGAGCCTTGGGACTGGAGGCAGGCTGGGGAGGATGTGGCAGATCAGAGAGTGAGGCCTGGAAAGAGTAAGAGTGAGAAGGAGAGCAGAGAAGTGGGGCAGTTGAGGAGCAAGGCTGACACCTGGGCTGCCCTCAGCCCCCAAGGCCAGGAGGGCGGGGCTGATCCCTGGGAAGAACTGGGTCTCACCGCTCCCTAGGCACTGCCCAAACTGGCTGGGCCAGGAGTGGGGCAGGAAGTGAGATGCAAGGCCCGGCAGAGGAGGGAGAAGCTGTAAACTAGAACCTGAGGGAAGAAAGGGCTGGGGGGATCACCTTTTTCTCCAAGGTCACAGCCTAGAAGGTAGGGCAGTGCCGAGTGTGCAAATAAAGACTTAAGTTTCTGAAGCTAATGGTTTGTGTCATTTCCTAGAGTGATCAATCCATTGCTCTCTCATAGTCCTCCTCAAGGCTCCACAGCGTGGATAGAGACTGGTTGGGTACTACAAGACAGAGGCTAAATTGAAAGGTGGGGGCTGGACTAGATGGGGCAGTGTGATGGGAACTGGACTGGGGGTTGGGGGGGAGGTTTGGGTCTCCCTGCTTGGGGCTTAGCTGGTTCCCAGGAGAGGTAGCGTGGGAAGCAGCTTGGAAACGGGTTTCCCCAGGTGTCAGCGCCAGAGCTTCTTTCCCATGACCTCACCCGGTGGGTGGTGCCCCTCCCCTCCTCCTTTCCAGAGCACCTTGCTCAGTGCTGAGGCTCTGGGGCAATCCTGAGCCCTCTAACTCCTCCTCTGATCCTTCTAACAGTTCTCAGGGCCCAGGTGCTTAGGTTGGGGGCCCCCCACTGCTTTACAGCCTGAGCACAAAGGGACCCCATACAGCCTAAACCTCAACCAGTGGCCACACTTCTTGGACTTGGCATTGGTGTGACCCAGTCTTTAGCTTTGGCACTCAAAGTTCACATAAGGACCTAGTCAGGGTACTAGTTGTTAACAATTTAAATAGAAGCTTGGTCTTGGAAATCCTGTGGAAATGAGGGTTCATTTTGTGAGGACCTTGAGAGGAGCAGGAATCCAGCAAACTCCCTATTCCCTGGGGATTGGAGCTGGAAGGAATTTAAAAGGCCACCTTTTAAAGGGGGTGGGGGTGAGAGATGAAGGGACACTTCATTTTACCTTGAGGCCCAGAGATAAAAGGCAGTATCTCAATTGATATTACCCAGTGGCTGTAAGAGCACTTTGCAGACTCTAGAATTGGGTACCTGGATGTTACTCCTGGTGTTTCTAAGGCACACATCAACACCTGCCAGGCAACTGCTGAGCCAGGAGAGCACTTGCCCTGTCTCAGCCCAGCCTTCTCTGCAGGAAGTACAGTGTGTGAGCGTGTGTGTGTGTGTGTGTGAGAGAGAGAGAGGCTGGCTGAGGGACAGAAACCCCAGTGGAATGAAACCTCAGATAAGCCCCAAGTTTAGTTTTCGCCAGGACTGTCCAGCCCCTGCCCGGCCAGGACCCATCCCCCAGAGCTCCAGTCACCTCCCTGCACTCTGCACGCTTGCCACCTCGGTCAGGTCCTGAGGGGTCTGAGGCTCCAGCTCCACAGCTCACTGTTACCTCAACCCTGCCCAATACACCCCACGCTGGGGCAGAGACCTGGGTTCAAGGTGGGCTTTGGCATTAACCATGACCTTAGGCAATTCTTTTCTCTGTGCATCAGTTTCCTTATTTGCAAAATGAAAGACTTAGGACTCTGAATTAGAGATTTTCAAAACTGCTCCAAGGAGCCTGAGTTGTACCATGGATTGGGAGACAAAGCCTAACCTCTGACCACTCCCTGCAGTTCTTCCCCTAGTCTGTGATGGTCCCAGCACATCCAGGGCACAGAGTTTCCTCTGTGAGGGTTACTGAGCCTGGTCAGCACCTCCATCACCCCCGTCCTCTGCCACTGCCGCTCCCTACACCAGTCCCTCCAGCTGCCTTCCCTCTGGCTTCTCTCATTCAAGACTGTTAACCAGCTTTCGTTACTAGCAGTGAACTCCCAGCTCCTCATTTCAGCATTCAAGGCCCTCAACTCTAACACCAACCTGGACCAGGCCAGCCTGTCCCAGTGACCCCCAAACCCTAATCCCCGATTATTTCTCAATTTTTGACTCCAAGTCTTTGCTTTTACGAATCCTCTAGTTTGGAAAGTGCCCCCACTGCATGGCCTGTTTCTCCTCTAACCATTTTCCAATACTCCCCTTCTCCAGGAAGCATCTCTTACGGTATTAGTGTCCACGCTGCTCTCAGCACATTGAAGACACTCGGCTCAGTCCCTCACTCAAGCTGTATCTCCCCAGCTAAACACGAATGAGAAGTCTCATTCATGCCCCACAGGGTCTTGGGCTGAAACAATGTTTGCTGCTGGCCTTTAACTGCTTAAGATAAAAAGCCAACCAGTGAGCGATGGAGGGGATCCCGAGGGTCAAGTTCAGCCCCAGGTGCGTGTCACTGAAGCCTGGGGACAGGCCTAAGAGTGTGGCTCCCTGCAAGGGCCCTCTAAAGTGCAGGGCCCAAGCCCATGCAAGACCAGAGGGATTTCCCTCTGGTTCCAAACCTAGCAGCTTGCTCTGCTCTGTCTTTCTCTATAAATAGGTCTCTCTGTACTTTTTCTTTTTTTCCTAACCCTTTGCCCATTTTTAAATTGAATTGTCTTTATTGTTGACTTTTAAGAGCTCTGTATATTCTGGATACTAGACCCTTATCAAATCTATGATTGCAAATAATTTTTTATTTATTAATTTAGAGAGAGAGGGGAAGGGGGACACAGAGAGACATTGATTTGTTGTTCCACTTATTTATGTATTCATCGGTCGTTTCTTGTATGTGCCTTGACCGGGGTCAAACCTACAACCTTGGCTTGTAGAGACGATGCTCTGTACCCAGCCAGGGCTCTCTCTACTTTCCCGATACTGTTTTTATCCCTATCTCTCTTTCCCTCGCCTCTTTTCCCTGGCATTCTCCACCATTGAATCTAAATTTTAGGGAATATTGATTATACTAACTAGATAAAATTCTGTTTCTTATGTATACATTCATACATATGCCCTTATTGATATAAATTGTTTTTAATGTTTTTATTTAAATCCTTAGTGGATTTAAAATATATATTTATTTTTCCATATAAATACTCAGAAACACTGGAAAATTCAAAGAATTAGAAGATTACAAATGTGCTCTTAGTGTTAAGTCCCAAAGATAATAACATTTTTTAAAAATATTTTATTTATTTATTTTTCGAGAGAGGGGAAGGGAAGGAGGGGGGGTCGGGGCTGTTTTAAAAAATATTTTATTTATCTATCTTTAGAGGGGAAGGGAAGGAGAGTGGGAGAGAAACATCAATGCGTGGTCGCCTCCTATGCGTCCCCCACCCGGAACTGGCCTGCAAGCCAGGCATGTGCCCCGACCGGGAACCGAACCGCGATCCTTTAGTTTGCAGGCCCACGCTCAATCCACTGAGCCACACCAGCCAGGACGAACATTTTGATAAACTTTCTTCCAGTCCTGTGTTATATGCATATTTCTGAAATATTTTTCATGATCATGTTGTATATATAATTTTTTTGCTTTTTTCATTAAGTTTATTTTAATCCTCACTTGAGGATCTGTTTATTGATTTTAAAGAGAGAAGAAGGGAGGGGGAGAGAGAGAGAAACATGCACACCCCCACTGGGGGTCTAACCAAAGCTGTTTGGTGTGCAGGACGGACAACAGAGCCACCTGCCTGGGGCTCATTTAAAATCCTGACAGTGTTATTTCATGTTATTATAAACTCTAACCAGAGGCTGTAACCATAGTGTATGTTTGCTTACTATTTCACCCTGACCATGATTTCTTCAACTAAATCTCCACTTGGGGTCATTTAAGCTGTTCAACTTCTTTTTTTCTATTACAAATAAGACTATGTCAACAGTTGATTTTTTCCCATCATTGCTTGGTGACCACCTATAGAAAAAAAGTTCTTCATCTTTGGCTTAGAGACTGGGCCCAACACAACCCTGAGCTACTCAAAGAGGAAGCTTGGGTTCCTGTGTATGTGTGACTTGGCGGGAAGAGGCTCTTTCTATGGGAACACGACTAGCAGATCATGTTTTAAAACATACCAGGTGATGACAGGATGCGTAGACGCTATATGAGTATATTCGTGTTCATGTACATTTCTCTGTATCCCTGTTTTTGCTCTTGTGTATTTAAGGTGGGTGTTGTCTTTGTGCAAAATTCTGAATAACTCCATATCCTTGTGAGTCTGTGTGTCTGTGTCTGTAAATGCTGGTGTCTGTCTTTATCCCAGATGTGTACAGCTCTGTGCACGTGTGTCTGGATATCCAGCTGTGTGCCCTGAGAGTGTGCATTATGCACAGTCCCATGGGGGGGTGCGGGTATGGTAGCCTCTGTGTCTGTGTGCACATTGGGGTTTGGCCTAGTTTCTCGGGGGGCTGTGTGTCTGCGTGGCTGCCCAGGCCAATTCTGTGTGGAGATCTGTCTCCATGTGTATCTTCTGCTGGGTGTGTGTGCTTGGCCTGGGCTGGTGTGTGAGTGTATGTGCACCCTGGGAGCAGAATGGTGCCCAGGGCAGAGGCGACACACCCTCCCTAAGCTCCCTGTTCTCCTGGGAACCAGCTTGGGAGAGTGAGTGAGACCTAGAGCAGATCGCGTCAGGAGCACGGGGCCCCTTTTGCAACCAGCCCAGGCCCCAGGCAGTAACTGTGGCTCTCACAGGTCAGCCCTGCCCACTGTGCCTGGCTGCCAGGAACCCCGGCTCCCAGCAGGGCTTTGCTGTTGGCGCCCTCCTTGGGCCTGGGCCAGATCCTCCACAAACAGAACTCAGCCAGTGGAGGGGCCACATTAGTCACCTGTGGCAACAGCAGGAAGTGACTACTTGGGCCTGGGCAGTGCTGGCTGTTCGGGGAACCATTGCTTTTTGTCCCTGTATGCAGCAATGCTTAAGCAGCCTTATCTCCTCTATTATCACCTTCTATTCTTACAACTGAACTTCAAAGCAGGCCAGATGACTCTTATTAGCTCCACTTTTCAGATGAGGAGACCGAAGCACAGAGCCAGACCAACACAGTAAAGGCAGAGCTGGGCCTTGGGCCTGGGTTTCCTGACCCTGGGTCCAGGCCTTTTCAGTGTGGCACTTATGGGAGGGTCTGCCCCCTAGAGATGGTTCTCTTAGAGAGCAGCGCTGGTTCCCTCGCTGGTGTAGTTCAGTGGATTGCGTGCCAGCCCATGAATTGGAGAGTCGCTGGTTTGATCCCAATCAGGGCACATGCCTGGGTTGCACGAGAGGCAACAACACATTACTGTTTTTCTCGCTCTCTTTCTCCCTCCCTTTAAATAAATAAAACCTTTGAAAGAGTGGAGGGACCTCATAGAGAAGCACGGTTTATGGGAAGACTGGTTGTAGGCTGGGGAGTGAGGCAGAGGGAAACGGGGCTGTGGGTGGAATGTGAGGAGAGACGTCAGCACTGACTCAGGCCTGCCTTCCCGGTGCAGTGCTCTCAAGTCTTTCTCCGCTGACCGCAGGATTCGCCCCATGACTGGGATGACCACGGGGTTCATTGTCAGGCTCAGGGTATTTCTGAAATTGAGTGGGAGCTCTATTAATAACATGGGCATATGGTCGCCCTACTCATAACCCCTTCAGGAAGCAGAGCCAGTCATTGTCACCAACTCCATGGCCTCCTTGACCCTGCCAGTCTGCCTCCGTTCCCAGGTGTCCAGATGACTCCCCGGCCCCTTGGTAGTGAGGGGCAGTGGGGCAGCCTTTGGGCCCAGGCTGGGCGCTGGGGTTCCTGGGGCCACCTGAAACTGGTAGAAAAGCAGGCAGCACAGACCTCACTCGCGGTTGCCTGGCCCATGACAGCTTTCTCCTCAGACCTGCATTCTCTGTGGCCATGTTTGGCTGCCTCTGTCCATCTCTCTCCTTGCCCAGCGCCCTGCACCAGTTGGTCTCCCCCAAGGGACAGAAAGATCACTCTCCTGGGGAAGACAAGAGCCCCTGGAACCCTGGAGCCATGTGCATTTTTGTGCCTAAGGTGCTGGTCCGCCCCTGCCGATAGGCCATGTGCTCTGCTAACCCCTCCGTCTCCCATGGGCCGTGTGTTCCGTCCCCATCTCTGACCTGCTGGGTGACTTTGGGTAAATTACTTCCTTCCTTCTTGTCTGAGTTTCTCCTATTTGTGAAGTGGAGCTAATACTCTCTGCCCCTCCCAGGCTTGCAGGGGACCACAGGGATAAGCAAGATAATACTGAGGAACTGATTTAGAGGAAGCTATCGAGAGCCAAATAAGAAATATCAGTGCTGGCCTTGTTTACATGGGCGTGGACCTTGGGTTCCCAGCCTCCTGGGGCTTGGGACCAACCCTGACAGCTTCTTGGCCTGGTTTCTGGCTCCTTTGTCTCATTTCCAGAGAAAGGACAGAAACTCAAGCCAGGAGTCTGGTCGTCTGGAGATGAGACATCAGAAACAAAGTCTGGGGCTCAGGAACGCTGGCCTCCAGGCCCAG
Source organism: Artibeus jamaicensis (assembly GCF_021234435.1). NCBI lineage: Eukaryota > Metazoa > Chordata > Mammalia > Chiroptera > Phyllostomidae > Artibeus > Artibeus jamaicensis. The sequence goes on along the minus strand of NW_026521221.1, from coordinate 7,274,688 downwards.
CTCAATCCCTAACCACTGGCTGTGTGACATTGTGCCAGTCACTGCCCCTCTCTGGGCCTCAATAACTTGGCTCTGACAGCCTCCCCCAGCTACGCACTCAGGTGCCCTAGAGCCTGTAACCAGAGGTCAACATCATAGTTTGGGGATAGAAAAGCTCTCGTCATCCAGTCCAAGTCCTTTACTTTCCATAGATCTCCGTGGATCACCTCTGGGGGCTGCCGACTCACGCTGATCAGCCTGACTACCCCGAGGTGGTAAACTGATCGCAAAAGGGATCACGCAAAAGAGGGTAAGTGGGTCAGAAACAATCCGCTGGGAAGACAATTGCAATGAGTTAGTGGGTCAACTAGACGAGGCTCTGTCCTCACGCTCCGTTCTCCCCTCTCCAGGCCTGCTGCGCTTCTCTCTCACAGTGATCGCCGCACCCCTCAGGTTCCCTCTTATGTGGCTTACACCCCAATCCGGAAGCGTGACCCTCTCCACCGAGCCCAGACCCCTCACCTCGAGAGTGTCCGGGCCTCCCAAGGATGCACACAACTGGAACCCTGGGAGCTAAGCCGACGGCCCGGACACTACAGGATTCATGTTTCTGTTTTGTTCCTAGCCCCATTTCATGTTCCTTCTTGGCCTTTTCTTTTTTGTTTTTTTTATCTTGGTCCAACTTTATACTCGTGTTATGTCCTAATTTAGAGTTCCTTTTAAGCTGCCTTTTTAACAATAAGATTTTATTTATTTATTTTTAAACAGAGGGGAAGGGAGGGAGAAAGAGGGGAAGTGAAACATCAATGTGTATGTGTGACTGCCTCTTGCACATCCTCTACCGAGGACCTGGCCCACAACCCAGGCGTGTGCCCTGACTGGGAATTGAACCAGCGACACTTTGGCCCATGGGCCCACACTCAATCCACTGAGCTACACCAGCTAGGGCATAAGCTGCCTTTTTTTTTTTAAGGTTTTATTTATTCATCTTAGGACAGAGTAGAAGAGAAGGCGAAAGAGAGGGAGAGAAACATCAGTGTGTGGTTGCCTCTCGAAGGCCCCGTGCTAGGGACCTGGCCTGCAACCCAGGCATGAGTCCTGACTGGTAATCTAACTGGCGACCTCTTGGTTCACAGTCTGAGCTCAATCCAGAGCTACAGCAGCCGGGGCTTCCTTTTTATTATTATTATTAAATATTTTATTGCCCTGGCTGGTGTAGCTCAGTGGATTGAGTGCAGGCCTGCAAACCAGACAATGGAGGTTCGATTCCCAGTCAGGGCACATGCCTGGGTTGCAGCCCCGTTCCCTGCAGGCCAGTTCCCAGCAGGAGCCACACGAAAAGGCAACCATACATTGATGTTTCTCTCCCTCTCTCCCTCCATTCCCCTCTAAAGATAAATAAATAAAATCTTAAAAAATATATTTTATTTATTTATCTTTAGAGGGGAAGGGAAGGACAGGAGAGAAATATCAATGTATAGTTACCTCTTGTGCATCCCCTGCTGGGAACTGGCCTGCAACCCAGGCATGTGCCCTGACTGCAAATCAAACTCTGATCGTCTGGTTCTCAGGCCCGCGCTCAGTCCGCTGAGCTATACCAGCCAGGGCTGCCTTTTTTTAAAAAAAATATTTTATTTATTTATTTTTAGAGAGGGAAACATCGATGTATGGTTGTCCCTTGCATACCCCCTACTGGGCACCTGGCCCACAACCCAGGCATGTGCCCTGACTCTGGTACTCGATGGCCCCTCACCTTCTGCCTGGTTCTCCTGAAGCTTCTCCTCCTCCATCCGGCCCTGTTTCTGTTGGTGGCACTGCTACCCACTTGGACCTCCAGGACAGAAAGCCTGGCGGCTCCACTGATGCAGGTTCTCGCAGGTCACAGTCCCGGTACCAAGTCTGAAAGCTTCTCCCTCCCCCAGATCTTGAGCTCTCTCTTCTTTTCCATCCCCACTGTTTCTATCCCATCTCAGAGCTTCATGGACTGATGATTTGTTTCTTTCTAAAATATATCCGAATACTTGTTGAAGAAATAACTTTTTATTACAAAAGCAAGAGATATTCATTGTAGAAAATTTAGAAAATGCAGGTTGACAAAAAGAAGAAAATGAAAACCACCTGCCATTTAACCATGAGAGAGAACACTGTGGACATCTGGGTAAACACACCCTGGTTTTGTTTTGTCGTTGTAGACACACAGCCGTTTTGTTTTTCTAAGTTCCATGACAAGGGGCCTCCAAGTTTATTTTCTTCATCGTCCTGGGTTTGGTCCCCACTGATAGAACCCCCAGGAACCACTGTGGCGGGGAGGACAGGCAGGCTGTCTCAGAGCCTGTGAGACAGTCTGGGACACCACCTGGGCCACCACCTGGGCCACCACCTGGGCTGAAGCTGAGCTTCCGGGTACGGGGATTCCCGGTGGCACTATTGATTACAGCTCCTCCCAGGGGGAGCTGCAAATTGCCTTCCCGGGCTTTAGTCTAGTTGTGGTTGGGTGGGGAAGGGAGTGATCTTGTGTAATAGGGTAAACCACTCCTCATTCAGAGCTGTTTGTTTAAGTGAGCAGGGATGGGTTTGGGAGAAACAATCCAGTTTTTGTCAGCGTTTACTGAACTGCTAGGACAAATAAGTTTTGGTGCAAACTCCTCAATATGGGGAAGGCAGGATGGGTTTCAAGGATAAGATGATGGGAGACCCAAAGATGAAATGCCTGGGAACAGCAGGCTGGGTGGGGGCTGTGGACAGGTTAGCACCTGCCCAGATCGAGAACCTGAATCTGGCACCTGCATTACTGCAGAAATGGGGGTTCTAGATCGCCAGTCCCCCCAGATTTCACAAGGAGCTAGAAATGGCTTTTTAAAACAAAGTTTCCTGACTCTAAATGTTGGTACTAAAAAGAAAGCACTGTCTGGGCCAAAGTGAGACTGACTGCAGGCTGCAGGGGCAGCCAGTCTTTACGTCTGCCTTGTACTTCACTTAGGTTACCCTGCCCTGCTTACTGGGCGTGGCTACCTCCCTCTCCCTGTGGCGCCACCCCTAGTAATATGGCCTGCTTACCTGCCCATGTCTTCAATCTGAGTTTAGGTCACTCCTTCCCCTGCTCAAATCCCCAAGTGCCCAACAATACGGCCTCCACCCACCAACCTCCTGGCTTGCCCTCTCAGGGCTTGAGCCAAACTGAGCAGCTTGCTTGTCCCCAAATGAAACTAGATCAATGATCCCCACTGCCCAGCTGCTGCTCGCCATGATTTTGTTTTGCCTGGAACAGCCACACCTACCAGGTCATCTTATTCTGTACCTCCTTTGTGAAGCTCCATGGTTTGACCAGCCTGTGCTTTCTTCTACAGTCATTTGCCAGGTCCCTCAAATCTACAAGCATGGGGAACGCTGAAATAAATAAGAACCCATCCCTGCCCTGAGGAGTCCCGCCCACATAAGGGCAGACATATACTAAACCAGCTGTGTACGCTCAGCAGAGCTGTGTATATGTGACGGAATGGAGGGCAGCGATGAATTCTGCCCGGAGAAACAGGGAAGGCTTTTTGAGCTGGATGACAGTGTAAATAGGAGCTTTCCAGGGATCTGAGGTAGAGGCAGCTGCCTGCGTAAAGAAATGGAGGCATGAAATTCTGAGAAGAGTTATTTGGGTATGGAAGGGCAGAGGACAGCTTGGGAAGTCAGAGATTAAGGAGCGATTTGGGAATTAAGTTGTTGTGTTACAGTATTTGCATCTCCTCTGCCTTTATTCCAGAATGTAACTCCAGGAGAACAGGGGCCGCGAGTCAATTTTCATTGCTTCACACCTGACACCTGCCTGGGACTGTGTACTCTGTTCAAAGCCTTGCAGCAACAAACGCAGCGCCCAGTAACGGTGAGCGCGCCCCCTAGTGGCCTCTGCGTGATCCCACTTCCAGCCGCTGTGGGTGACCCAGCAGGGCCCTCCCTCCATCCAAGCGGCTCTTACCGGGATTGGTGCTTTGCCAGGCATGGTCTCACTTCATCTTTCACCCTTCCCTGAAAGGAGGATGCCTCCTTCGGTCCAGATTTATTAAGCACTTGTTCTGTTTTGATCACTGTTCTAGGCATTGGGATACAGAATTTCATGAGGCATTAACCTCCTCAGACCTGGTAGTGCTTTTAGAGAACTGAAGATGATGGGAGTTGACTAATGCCTGGCAGTGGTGGAGGGACCCAGAGAGAGCAAGGATGGACGAACAGCTGGTAAATTGGGAAGCGAAAATGAAGTGTCCTGTTCTGTCCCATGCACCAGAGGGCTTCAGGTTTAATTCCCAGTCAGGGTACATGCCTAGGTTGCGGGTTCGGTCCCTGGTCAGGGCGCGTGGGTAGGCAACGAATCAGTGTTTCTCTCTCTCCCCCTCTGTCTCTAAAACCAATAAACATAAAATGCAGGGCCCCATGAAATGGGAAGAGCCAAAGCAAGCTAACAAGCCCAACCCCTTGCCATCTACTCAACGTTTAGCGATACATTACCATTTACTAAGATTATGGAGCACGGGGAGACCCGGACATGACTCAGAAGCCACCTGCGGCCCAGCAGAAAGACAGGTAAGTAAATGGAAAGGAAAAGGGGGTGCTCTGTGCTCAGGGTGCTGTTAGCGGCCACAGGGGTGAGAAGCAGGAATGCCACTCACTTGGGTGTGTGCGGGAGGGTCTCAGAAATAAGAACTTGAGTTTGGGCTAAAAAATGAGAAACAGGGAGGTGGTCCAGGCTGAGTACAACAGGCACAGAAAACAGACGTACGCAAGGTACCCATCGAAAGGAGGCCCATCCATCCTGGGGTGCTAGGACCCTCTGCTTCTAGGTGACCTAGGTGTTTGCCTTCTGGGTGTGTGCAGTTCTGTTAACTCATTGAGCTGTATACTTATGACTCATGCATATTCACCCAAGGTACGCTTCAGCTGTTTAAAACCAGCCCCCGACCTCTCACACTGCCATCTAATTTTCCTGTATAGCCCTCCAGACTAGACTCTGCAGCGCTAAGACTGTGAGAGCTTAGCCATCAGCCTCCTCACCTGTAGAATGGAAACAACAGTGCCCTCGTCACAGGGCTGTGCGCTGAGACAGCAACTAGAGACGGCGAAGCCCCTGCCTATATTGACAAGACCAAATTTCCGATGATTGTTCTAATGATTGGCAGTATCTAGCACATAGGAACTCAATTATTTGTTGACTAAATAAAAGAATGATTTTTTTTTTTTTGCACCAAGACGTGGCTCAAACAAAGAGAGGGGTGTGGGTGGAGTGGAGCACCTCAATCAAAGGCCCCTGGGTAGGAGTTCAGATTCTGGGGGCAGCTGCTCCTGGGAAGCCACAGCTCCTGTGGGTGGGAAGGGGACAGTGGTGACCTGGGCCAGATGGGACCCCTGTCCCTAGCCCCCACACCAAAGGGAGTGAAGATAAGAACCGAGGTTCAAGTCCGTGTGGCCACACTTCCTGTCCTCAACTACACACTGAAGTGAGGACTTGCCCCGGCTGCAGAGGAACACTACACAGCAGCACTGCAGCTTCCCCGCGCCCCTGCCCCCGCGCCCCCCCACCCCTCCCGCCTGGTGGTCAACCTTGGCACTTCTCTCCACCCTCAGGGGCTGGGGCAGTTTCGGGAAGGGTGGGAAAACCTGCTAAACAGGGTGGCCAAAGCCTGAACCGGTTGGACTGGGCGGTCACAGCTCCCCCCCCCCCACCAGCCGGGTCTCTCTCTTGGCCCACAGAGCAGAGGCAGAAGCCTCACAGGACAAACCATTTTATTACACTGTGGGTGGACTGGGGCCTGTGGGAAGTGGGGGCTGGTGCAGGTGTGGGGCCGGAGAGCCCTGGGAGTGCAGTGAGGATGGGGCAGCTCCGGCTCCATGTGCCAGGCCAGGCCGAGTGGGGTTCATCCTTGTGGGAAGGGGAAGAAGCAGCAGAGGCCAGAGAGCCACTTTCCATAGCTCTCATCCACCTCCACAGCATTAAATAAAAATAAGAACTCTGTACAGCACAAAATATATAGGGAGGTCCTTACCCCAGCTCTGGACTGTGCAGAGCAGGAGGGGTGGGGCCTCCAGCCTCTGACACTGCCCAGACCCCTTCCTGACACCACATCACAGTGTGGGGCGGACAGCTTTGAACAGGAAACAAAACTCCAACTTCCTCTTAAATCCTAGGCAAGGCAGGTCCATCTACATGTAGAACTCCTGGCTCAAAGTTTCTCTGCTCCCCTCAGACACGAGTTTTCTCAGGAATGAGTGGCCTGAGCTCAGCTGAGACGTCTCTGAGAGGGACTAGAGCCCTGGTCTCTGAGGCAGAGAGGCCTGGGAAGTAGGCAGGAGGGGTCTGGTCCCAAAGTCTTTCCCAGTCTAGGCCTCCTTGGTAAGGAGGAAGCAGGGCCAGAGGAGGGCTGGCGAGAGCCCGCGAGAGCCCTAGGCCAAAGGGCCGAGGCAGCCCCAGGCTCACAAGGGTCGGGTGGTGTGGTTATAGACCAGGTGTTCTGTGTCCTCGGTGGTGGAGACCGTGGAGCTGGCAGGGGTCGGGGGTGGGGGGTGGCCATGGTGGTATCTGTGGACACTCTTTTTCTGGTTCTTAAAGAAGCAGTACCCCAGGATGGCTACCACCACCACAATGCAGGTGACCAGGAGCACGGCAATGGTCATCTCCACGGAGCCTGGGGGAAGACAGGGTAGAATGAAGAGCTCCTGGGACGTGCTCAGTTGTTACCCACCCCCAACTCTGTATCAGAAACACCGAGTCAAATGGATGCCTGGTGTGGAAGGACCAGCAGCACACGAGCAGCCGAACTGCTCTCTATCTATTGGGAGCTCAGTGAGAGATTCTGCTGGGCCGCAGGTCTCAGCTCCAGGTTGCTCCACACCCAGTTAGCTTGGAGAAAGGCCTGGGACGATGGCAAATGTTTAGCACGCACTCTGCTGGGCTTCCCTTCCCTCTACGGCAGGTATCGCTACTGCTTGTGACTCTGCCCTCTAGCCAGCCCCCGAATCCTTCTGAACACAGAGCTGGGGAGCCACAACCAGTTGCGTGGAGTTGATCCTTTAGCTGATACTACTCGTTGGCAACAGGGCAGTCCGGGGCTTACCTGCGTTGGGAATGGGGCTTTCCCGCCGCAGACCAAACACATCCTTCTCTACAAAGTGATGGGGGAAGACAAGTCAGTGTTAAGTGCTGACACTCAGCTCCTTCCAGTGCCCCAGGCCCCCCACTGCCATCCTCTCCCACGGCCATTTCAAGCACTCAGAGGACTCAGTGTGACCAGCCCAGGCTTTGGGACAGAGCACAGTGCTCTAGCTACGCCTTTCCCCTCCCCATCTTCCACCCGCTCCAACACCCTGCTCACTGGAGATGCCATGACAGGACTCGAGACACTGATGCTCCTCTTCAAAGTTGTTCTTGTTGCCATAGCAACCACCATAGGTAAAGCGGGCGCAGTGCTCAGTGAAGGGGTTGTAGTACCAGCGAGGGATGCTATCCTTGCAGACACCCGTGTCTGGCAGGTCCACGCAGTGCCCTGGGGGGTGAAGTGCAAGCAAAGGGGTGAGAAAGCCCACGGGGCCTTCCTGCTACTGTCTGCCAGGCCCCCCGTGGTCGCTGCCCACCACCTCCCGACCCGCGTCCTACTGAGGAAGCCTGTGGTTCAGTGCGGGCCTCGGGGGGCCCCAGGAATATCTGGCCCATCTGCAGTGTTGCCGGAAGCAATAAAGACAAATCCTGAGCAATGTTCTTAGACACAGAAGTAAACCACCCTGACTCACATAACTATTTCTTTTTCAAACGTCTCTCAGCTTTTCTGACTATGTCAAAGTCTCGGTTTTCTCTCCTGCAGTAGATGATCTATCTTTTAACAAGAGAATGCCCTGGCTGGTGTGGCTCAGTGGATTTGGGTGCTGGCCTGCGAACCAAAAGGTCGTTGGTTCAACTCCCCATCAGGGTACATGCCTGGGTTGCAGGCCAGGTCCCCTGCAGTTGGGGGTGTGCAAGAGGCAACTGATGACTGATGTTATCTCTCGCACATTGATCTCTCTCTCTCCCTCCCTTCCCCTCCCTCTAAAAGTAAATAAATAAAATCTTAACAACAACAACAACAAGAAGAGCAGCTCAGGGTTTAAGCCTTGGCAGGCACCTACGTCCAGCTAAAATTTATTATTGTTTTATTATATATGTTTTAATAGTCAATCTCAAGTTGTGGCATGTAATAGTGAATTTCCATTCATAGTAGTGATATGAAATTTCCTTTTTGATACATTAAATTAAAACAGTAATCAATAAAACAATATTCAGTCAACGCCACCTCAGTGATCCGTGGACAGGGCTAAATTTCTGAAGGTATTAAGAGGCTGACTCTGCTTGGGAAGCAGAGCCCCAGGAGGGAACTGGGAGCCCACTCTGGCTCTTTCTGCCCAGGGCCTGGCACACAGAGAGCACAGAGAGGATGGCAGTGCCAGTGCCCGCCCTCGCCCGGAGGGCCTGGGGGGAATCTCACCTTTGTCACGGGGGAAGTGGAAGTTCTGGAGCTCCTCGAAGCCTCTGGTGTCTGCGAAGATGACAGGTCAGAGGCACGGGCCCAACGACAGTCTCCCAGGGGTGCAGGGCGGACGGTCGGGACCGCCCCCTCTGTTGCCCACCACCCCTGAACCCCTGGGCCTCACATTTTTCACAGGTGGCCTCGTCGGAGGCGTCAGGGCAGTCGGGAGTGCCGTCGCACTCCAAAAAGCTGTCAATGCAGCAGCCGTCGCTGCAGCGGAACTCGGTGGAGTGACAGGTACCGGAGCACACTGGATGGGGGTGGGATGGGGAGGGGGAAGGTCATGCTCCAGCAGAGGCCAGCAAGTACCAGGGGTTCCTTGTCTACCTGGCCCTCTCTACCCCAGCACGGAATCCTGAGGTGTCCCCTCTCCCCACCTGTCCCGCCTGAACCCTTCTGCACACACGCCGGGCAGGTCCTGACAGGAGGACCCCAGGCTGCACGGGGTGGGGAGCTTATGGTCCCTCTGCATACTATGAGGGCAGGAATGGGTTGGGCAGAAGCAGCCTGGTCAAGGGCACGGATGTGATATGGGCTGGAGATGTGGTAGGGGTGAGGGGACCAGGAAACGGAGCAAAGCCCACCTGTATGATGCCTTTCCTTGGAGGGGCCTAGGAAAGAGAAAACAGAAGTGAGAGGAGACAGAGCCAGCCCAGCAGGGTGAGCCGATGGGGGGAAGGGGCCCTGGGAGCTGGGAGCTCTCAGGCCCACCTCCCTGACTGGCGAAGGGAAACCACCCGCCCTGGGGGAAAGTTCACCTGAACCTGCAAAGGCCCACCTTTCACATTGAAGCAAGCTAGCTTGCACTCTTCCTCCCAAAGGTAATTGTTCTTGTTGCCTGAGCAACCTCCATAGACAAAACTCTTGCAGATCTGTTCTTTGGGGTCGTAGTACCAGCGGGGAAAGGAACCACGGCAGCGGCCCACCTTTTTGGTTACCAGGCAGTAATCTGTGGGGAGGGAAGCTTGTAAGGTGGGCTGCGGGGCCAGTGACAGAGGGGCGTGGCTCCGCATGCTTTCTCCCCACTCCCCTCACCTTCCGTCTGCTTGGCGGAGAGAACGCTGACTGTGATGTTGGCCGTGTTCTCTGGCTGGTTTGGGCTGGCCAGTGTCAGCTGGAACAGGTAGGTGCCTTCCTTGAGTCCCCATAGCTCCACCTGGTCCGAATCATTCCTCTGTACATAGAAGAGGGTATTAGGCTGGGATTCCCTGATGCCCGCTGAGCTAGCCTAGGCCCTCCCAGCCACACAGCCCCCCCAGGGAGAACAGAGCCGAGGGGGAGTCAGGGAGCCGGACCAGTGTCTCACCTCTACCCTGACATCCGGGTCACCCTGCAGTAGGTGCCAATCTGTGTTCTCCATACCCTTCAGCACCAGGGGTTCCTGGGGCTGTACCTTCAAGTCTATGCCTTTCCAGAGCATGGGGGTCCGGGACCCTGGGGGGACGGAGAGGTAAGGTCAACTCCTGCTGAATGGACCAGATGTCTCTGGGGGGGCAGGGAGCTAACATGGGCCACACCTAGACAAACCTAGAACTTGGCAGCCAGCATGGGGCATAGGTGGGAACCCACAACTAAATCATCTTCTTGCTCTCTGTTTATATATATTATTATGTCTTTGGTATACTAAAGACCTTTTTAAGTTGTAAGACTCACTTTCTGAAACAAATTCCTATACAGCCTGTGCCATCTGATCTGATTTAGGCAGAAAGTATATCTATTTTAGGGGGAAGCTTATTCCTCTCTTCTACAATCAGTAGGTATTGTGCTAACTGCTTTAAAAAAATTAAATATTTTTGAAAAGCCAAATAGTAAATACGGAATTAACACCCATCGCCCCTCTCTCTGCTGCCCAACTGCTGCTGACAGACACCTAAGCACAGAGTCCCCAGGCAGCAACGTGGCAAGTCTTGGTGTCCCCAGGTGACTGGCCACAGGAAGAGGGTGCCTCTGCCACCTCAGACAGACTCTGCCCGCAGTCATGAGAGGGCCTGAGGGAACACGCCCTCCCTCAACCTGTAGTGCCTGAGCCCGAGGCTTCCCTGGTCTCCGGTTAGGGGCTGGAGAGAGAAACAAGCACACAGCCGGATCCCTGCCCGTACTGGGTTGAATGGTGGTCCCCCAAAACCTAAGTCCATGTCTAAGCCGCAGATCTCGTGCATGTGAACATATTTGGAAAAAGGGTCTTTGTGGGAGTCATCAAGTTAAGCGTTTCCACACGAGATCATCCTGGATCAGCTAAATGCAATGACAAATGTCTTTATAAATAAAGACAGAAGAGAAGAACAGAGTGGAGGGGGAAAAGGCTCTGTGAAGACAGAGGCAGACACTGGAGATAGGCAGCCGCACGCCGAGAAGCCCTGGAGCCACCAGGAACTGGAAGGTGCAGACTGACCTCCTCTAGGGCTGTCAGAGCGAGCTCGGCCTTGCCGACACCTCGATTTCGGACTTCCGGCCTCCACAACCGTGAGACCATAAATTTCTGTTGTTTTAGCCACTCAGTTTGTAGAAATCTGCTGCAGTGGCCAGAGGAAACTAGTATTGCCCGTGAGGGGACCACAGTCCAGTTAGGCAGATAAGACCCAACAACCGGAAGCAACACGGGAGAAAAACCCCAACCAGTGAAGTGACAGGTGGCAGGTGTGCAGCACAGGAAGCGGATGGGCATCCACAGACTCGAGAGCCTCTGAAAGACTGGAAGAGTAAGGGAAGATTCTTCTGGAGAAGGGAGAAATTATTTCTTTATTCTTTTATTTTTGTTTTTGTTTGTTCGATCGTGGGAAAGAATGTGCTGTGCTGTTGATGACAACAGAAAATGTGAGGGTCCAAAGCAAAGAGCTGGGGGTTTTCAAGGCTGATTTGGTGAAGTTAAGGAGAGCAGCTGGCCTGGACAGACCTCAAAGTGCCCTGAATGCTGGGCCAGGGCATGTAGACACAGCAGGAGTGACATCCAAATGTTTAACAACTGGTGGTACAGGAAGGGCAGACTGGCCGTGAGAAGTGGTGCCGAGTCCTAGAAGCCCTGACTGCAGCAGACACTGACCTTCTAGCTGCAGGATCAGAGTCCAGGAGCGCTAAGGTAGGGGCCAAGGGCCTGGGTAGCAGGGTCACTCCTGAGCTCCAGGCAATAGCTGTTTACTCTCTGTTTGGAATGATCTCTACGGAACAAGGAGCGAGGAGAGCGGACCGGTGTGGTGGGTCAGGTCAGGTGCAGTGGAAATGCTCTGAACTAAGGGGCGGCCAAGGGGATGGAAAGGAGGACGTTAGCAACCGTGCTGAGCAGACGCTGCGGGCCTGACAGGCGCTGGCAACTGGGGAGGAGGCAGGGAGCAGGCAAAGGGAAACCAGATCTAGAGGGAATGTGTGGGTTCAGTCACAGAGGAGGTAAACTTGAGGGAGGCAACACCATCCAGAGGGGAGGTCTCCAGTGGGAGCTCCAGAGAGGCCAGGGCTGGAAACACATCTGGAGTCCTAGTTGGGTTTTTTTTTAGATTTTATTTCCTTATTTTTAGAGAGGGGAAAAGGGAGAAAGGAACATCGATGTGTGGGAGAGACACTGACCAGCCAATTCAGTTACCCTTCATAAGCCCCCCAACTAGGGACCTGGCTCACAACCCAGGCATGTGCCTTGACCGGGAATAGAACCAGTGACCTTTCAGTTCTCAATCCACTGAGCCACACCAGCCAGGGCAAGAGCCATAATGATGAACAAAGTTGCCACTTGTTAGATGTATACTGGGCACCGTGCTGTGTACTCACCCTGGCATGGGCACCATGGGTAGGCAAACGAGGCCCACAGTCCAAATCCAGCCCACCATGTAGTATATTTTCAAATGGTTGAAAAAATCAAAAGAATACTATTTTGTGACAGATGAAAAGTCCAAACCAACCTCTCCTTTTCAGTTCCATATTATGGATGGCTGCTGTCACCCTACAACAGCAGGACTGAATAGTTGCAACAGAGCCTGAAATATTTACTGTTTGAAACTTTACAGAAAGCTTGCTCACGCCTGACCTCCACTGCCCATCTTCCTCAACACCCTGCCACAACTGCGTTCCCATCGCTCCTTCCAGGGGAGGGAACTGGCACCGGAGAGGTTCAATGCCTTGCCCAGGGCCCCCGAGTTTCTATACGGCAGAGCTGGGGTTTGAATCCTACTCGGACTCCATAGCTCATTTTCTCTCCAAAATACCATGCTGCAGGCCACCCTCCTGCTTAGAGGTGTAATTTTGGCTACTTTTACAATCTTGGGATGTTTTGTATTTTTCTTTAAAGACTCATTTATTTTTGGAGAGAGGGGAAGGAGGGAGAGAAGCATCAATGTGTGGTTGCCTCTCATGTGCCCCCTGCTGGGGACCTGGCCCACAACCCAGGCAGGGGCCCTGACTGGGAATCCAACCGGCAACCCGGCAACCCGTTGGTTTGCAGGCCAGCACTCAATCCACTGAGCCACACCACCCAGGACTTGGATTTTTTATTTTTAATTTAGGTAACAGATGTACATGATGTAAAATTCAAAAAGTACAAAAGGGTGGTGAGAATTATGTTCCCTCTTCTCCTTAAACCCCCGTTCCTCTTTCCAGAGACATCTATTCTTAGTAGTTTGTGTGTGTGTGTGTGTGTGTGTGTGAGAACAGAGACAGTATTGGATTCACAAGCAAACAAGTTCCTCTTGTTTTTCTCATATCTTGAGAATAATTCCATAGCAATGTAAAGAGTTTCATTTCTTTTTCTTTTTTGGTTGCATATTACTCACTGTATAAATACATCATAATATGCAACTTATTTAACCAGTCCACTAGTCTCTCAATTTAGTTTTCCCTTGCTTCCTCCCTCCTTCTCTTCCTTCCTTCTTTTCTAACAACGAAACTGTGCTGCCTCGGGGGTTTTTATTATTATTGTTAAAGTATAAGCACAGTAGCCCTGGCTGGTGTAGCTCAGTGGATTGAGCACAGGCCTGTGAAGCAAAGGGTTGCCGGTTCGATTCCCAGTCAGGGCACATGCCTGGGTTGCTGGCCAGGTCCCTAGTAGGGGACATATGAGAGGCAACCACACACTGATGTTTCTTTCCCACTCTTTCTCCTTCCCATCCCTTGTCTCTAAAAATAAAAAAATTAAATATTTCAAAAAACAAAACAAAATAAAATATAAGCACAGTATCCGGTTATAGGATGTGCGGGCAGACACCACGATCTTTCCCATTCTTTGCTGGTACAAACAGTGCCACAGCGGACAAGTGGCTGGCACACTGTCCTACACATGGGTGAGTAGAGCCGCCTCGCAAACTCCTCCAGGCGGAACTGAGTTGTAGTAATATGCATTTAGTTTTGATGGACACTGCCCTCCACAGGGGCTCTGCAGAGCAGATGTCCGATGAGCAAGAGTTCAAAGGAAGAAAAGAAGGCAAAGAAATCACAACAGCTGGCTGGCGCTGAGTCACAGGATTCCTCCTTGATAAGGCGGAGAAAGCGGATACGGCAGGGACTCTCAGAGGTGGTCCCAGACAGGTGAGAAGGCCAGGACACACAGTGACAGCAAAGCGCTGGGCGTGGAGCGCTTATGTAGAGAAACATGTCAGACTGGGCAGAGGTCTGCAAGAACGAGAAAAGGGACTCTGGTTTCCAGGGGCCAGGGGGAAATAAAATGGAGAGCAGGTAAGAAAACTGTTTGCCTGGAACCACCCCTCAGTCCCGTAGCTTAGCTGGAGATCAGGTGAGGCCAAGAGAGACCGGCCCTGAGGTAACCTCTGCAACTCAAAGCAAAAGGGGCAGTGAGCTGCGAAGAGTCCATTCCACTCCCTGCATTTCACAGAATGTGATCGGCTGTGTGAAAGGGGAAAGAAGATGGACTACTGGGCAGTATACCGAACAGGCAGACAGGCTAGCCCGACGGGCACCCAAGGTGGAAGTGGCAGACTTTGTGCCAAATTAACAATCCCACCCCCACACAACTGGTAGACCCTGGTCATCTCCAAGTCCCAGTGTTCAGGAGGCAAGAGGCAGATGACCTGTTCAACCACTCCCTTCTTCCCACCCCAAGAGAGCAAAGGGCCAGGGTGGTAATAAATCCAGCCCCTCCCCCAGCTGCCAGGCCCCAGGACATCTGCAGGCAAACACAGACTCCACCTCCGAAGCCACTCCTCCAACGGAAAGGGGGAGAAGGTAGGAAAAGAGGAAGGAGCAAGGTACTCGGAGGCCACAGGAATCCGGACTGAACTGGCCTGGCTACACGCAGAAAGGAGAACAAACAAACCCACCCTGGGAGGGATTTCTCTACCTAATACAAGAATCAAAGGTTTAGAAGCCGCAAGCACCTGCCCACCCTGCCTGACATACAGGCTTTATCCTGCTCTCACCCCGCTCCAGCCTCTCTAGGGGACTCAACTGAGAACGGATCCCTTCACACCACACAGCTTCTCCCACTCCCCAAGGCATGCAGCACAATGAAAATGGCCTGGAGTTCACACTCAGTCCACGCCCTATCCAGCTTCCTAAGTGCCCAGGAAATCCCCACTCCATCCTGTCTTGTGCTCAACAGGCCAGTCTGGTGGGCGGGAAGGTTTTCAATGAGGAAAGCTGGTTCTAAGACCTTGTGGCTCATCCAGCTCAGCTCCCTGACCAGACCCCAGAGTTTCAGGCACTGGCCAGGAGTGGGACTCAAGTCAATTAGAGTCATCACCACCTACACTGTCTGCTACTTCCTGTGGAACAGGCTCGGGCCCTGGCCCAGTGGGATCTGGTGGCCCAGCCTGGCCCAGAGATGGTGCTCCCTCCTGGAATTCCCATCCTAGTCCCCCAGGAGAGCTCATCGAAGGAATAGGGAGAAGCGAGGGTCCCTAACCCAGGAGAGAGGCTAGTCCAGAAAAGAGCTGGAGAGGACAGTCCCTTCTCCACTCTCCAGAAATGTGACCACCCCTGGACTCAGCCCCAACCCAGTCCTGACCCTGGGCTTCCTAGTCTCTGGCTCAGAGACAGGTTTCTTCCAGAAGGGTGGTCTTGTGTAAAAAGCAGCACAGGACATTTGGAGGTCCTGCCTAGGGTTGAGTCCCAGGTCTACCATGTATGCAACATGAGAGTCAGTTTCCTAATCTGAAAAGTGGGACTACTAATAGCAAGCACCCTTGTCAGAGCTGGTTATCATGAGGCCTCCGTGAGAGGCGGAATGGCACTGCAATCAGAAGAGCTAACCGAGGTTATCAGTCGCAACCCTTCCCTGCCCTGGAGCCCCGCCTGGCCACAAAAGCAGGTGGAGGAAGTGCGGAGTGAAGGCTTCAGGAGGAGCCCTGATCCCAGCTAGTTGCTCAGTCCCAGGAGAAAAGAGGAGGAGCCCTGACCCCCACTTTGCCCTTATCCACGGAAGTAAACAAAGTGAGCAGAGAGCTTGGTTACCAGATCCTAAGCAGGGAGAAAGCTCTGCCTGGCTCACACGCACACACCTGCCCGGACACACCTGACATCCCTCCCCTACCAGGTATACATACTGGTGAACTGACTCACCCAGCAGTCCTTCGCACCCCCACCCCAGAGCCTCTGGCTACTGTGCCCACAACAGCATCCCCTCCCCTTTTGGGTCAACCCGAGACTGGTCTTGTTCTTTAGTCTCTGGGGTCTGGTGGCTTTCCCCCACCACAGAAGGCCAAGAGGTGGGGGAGGGGTGCACAGACGCTAACCAGTCCCAAGTCCATCAGTAGGGGAGGAGACACTCCACCAGGCTCATTTGACAGGGCCTCAAGGTGCCTCAAACCAAGCTCGGCTAGGGCGGGTGGCTGGCCCAGAGGGTACCTGCTCCTCGCCAGGCAGCCTCCAGACAGCTCACTCCCTGACTCAGCATTTCAGGGCCAGAAGTCCAGGGAAGGTGCCTCCTCCACCACCCACACACATCCCAGGGCACCAACCCACTCAACGGCACCCTGAATTCAGGAGCAAGTCTGGCCTTTAGGATGTTACTCCGCCTCACTCCCCCAGACTGCCAATTGTTTACGGTTCACACCGCCTACTTCTCCGGAGGAGTTGGGGTGGGGTGGGGGTCAAGACCCCCCACTCTACTCCTAGAGTCTGCTGAAGCTCGACTCTCAGGATTCCATAACGCGCCCTTTTCTGAGTCTCCCCAAACCCATCCATCCCCACACCACCGTCTTACCTCCAAAGCCCTGGGTCCGCAGCTCGCGGTAGGAGCGGTAAACCTCCCTGGTGAGGTAGTTGACAAAGCCCTCCCTAGGCGCAAACTTGCACACAAAGTTCTGCCCGTAGAGGCAGTTGATGAGGAAGCAGGCGGCTATGGCGTCCTCCCCGCCGGCGGGCTGCCGCTCCACCAGCGCCAAGTTGCAGTTCTGGGTGGTGCAGCAGGCGCGCACGCAGTCCCGGCCGCGGCGCACGGCGGGGGAGCCCAGAAAGGTGGCCCCGTTGCTGACCGAGGCTTCGGTGTCAAGTACAAAAGCGGGCACCCCGGGGGTAAAGCGGCCCAAGCAGGAGGCTCCTTCTGGCTGCGCGGGGGGCGTGGGCGGCGGCCCGGCGGCGGTGCCCGGGAGGCCGAGAGCACACAGGAGCCACACGGCGACCGCTGGGATGCGGGCCTGGGAGAGGGGGACGCCAGCCATCGTCCGCCCAGAGGCCGTCGCCCTCCAGCCCACGGGGGTCACCTTCACAGTGCTGGGCTCTGGGCTCCGAGGGTGCTTGCGACCTGGGAGCGGGGAGGAGGCAGAGCAGGAGGCGCACGGGATCAGCGGGGAAACCGGATCGGCCGGGGAGACTTCGAGGGGGGCGGGCCGGCGCAGAGGAAGCGAAGGGGAGGGCTGGGGAGCAGGGGCGCCCCGGGAGCCCAGGCCGCCAGACCCACGGCCCGAGGGACTGCTAAGGAGGTCACGTACCCGGACACTCGGACTAGCGCGGAACAAAGAGCCAAACATACTCCGAGTCCGCTCCGCCTCCGGCCCGGGTTACCTGCGCAGGTGAGTGGGGTGGGGCCCGCGCTGTTGAGGTTCCGGTCCCGGCTTCCTGCGCGGCCCCAGTGGCCGTTTCCGCTCAGGTGCGGGGTGCACTGCCGGTCGGCCACCTCCACCCCCTAGTTTCTGGCGAAACTGAGTCACCGCGGCCGGGCGGGGCGGTCGTTAACCCCAGCGCGCCCGCCCGGCCCACGCCCATGGCGCTTGGGTCGGCGCTTCCCGGCCCCGCCGTCGGAGCAGCTGCCCCGCGGCCCGGGATCCCCGCCGCCTCCCCCGCGGCCGGGGACGCCCTGCCCCTGCCCCGGGCCGCGCCCCTGGAGGCCGCTGCTCTGCGCGACTCCACCGAGTCCAGCTCGCGGGGGAGCCCGCGCCCCAGCACAGCACCCCCGGGCTCCTGACCCCCCGGACGCGCCAGGACGCGCCGGGGAGGACGACGGGCGCTTCGGGAGGGGGCGCCCTGGGGAGGCTGCTTCCGGGCTCCCTTTGGGGTGCGGCCTAGTCCCAGGCTAGCGGTGGGGAAATGGGGAAAGCCGACGCAAAGGGCTTTGCCGTCGTTCTCAGCCCCCGAGAAGTAGTTTACATCTGGTGGCGTAAGAGGTCCCGGAAGCTGTGCGGCTGCACCTGTGATAACCGGGTGCCTGCGCCCGCATCGCCGCCCGGGAAGCCCTCCTCCTGCCGCCGTGAGACGCGGGCTTCATCCCTTTCGCTGCCAGGCCTCTGCTGGTCCGCAGTGGTGTCCACCCCCTTTCTCGACTCGTACTAACGTTTACTCGTTTGTGTCCTTTGTAGTTTGTGTCGGGGCCGAGTCCCTCTCAGCGCTCAAGGGTCTGCTGCTCCCTCCTCGGGCCACAGGTTCCTTCTCGTATACCACCAAGAAGGTCTGGAGCTGGCCACTTTCTTCCAGTAAAACGCTGTCCTTGGAAGTAGAGGTTCCAGCTCACCAAAGCAGCGGAGTAACTTTACAGAACCGTGGATTCTTTGAAGCAGTACTCATTGCTTTCTCTGAGTGGAGAATCCCTCTTAAAAACCATTCCTCTGGCTGGTGTAGCTCAGTGGACTGAGCGCGGGCCTGCGAACCAGACAATCGCTGTTCGATTCCCAGTCAGGGCACATGCCTGGGTTGCAGGCCGGTTCCCTGCAGGCCAGTTCCCAGCAGGGGACGCAAAAAAAAGGCAACCATACATTGATGTTTCTCTCCCTCTCTCCTTCCCTTCTCCTCTAAAGATAAACAAGTAAAATCTTAAAAAAAAAAAAAAAAACATTCCTTACAGAGCAAGATTGATCCTATTAATGATCTCCCCAAAAAAGAGATGCCACCCATTTTCATGCCACTTAACACTCACCCCCACCCCTAACATGGGAACATTCTTCCTAATTTCTCTGGAACAGCTTTACCTGCTAGGTCTGGTAGCCAACCATTTGGTCATTTTTCTGGCTGAACTGCGACATCTCCCAGCTGCCCACATAAGGGTGAGAATCTGGGGTCTGTCTCCCTTTCTCTGGAGTTTCTGAGTTTTTCCCGCAGCCCCTGGCACAGCGGTGAACATAGGGTAATCAGTGATGATATGCTGGCAGTGAAGTAAATGATCGTGCAGTTACTGGGAAGAAAGGGTTTGCGGTTTGATTCCTGTCTCCCCCCATACATTATACATGAGATTCCTAACACAGGAGACTGTTTCCTTGTGGTACTATTACATCACTGCAATTTATATCACATCCATTATACACACCTTTACCAAAACACCTCCTTTTATCAGGCCCAATTGACAGTGTTTCTCAGCACTTCCCACATATTGCCCCATACACTCAAACCAAGAAAGTAGGTACTATTTTTCTCTCTGTTTTACAGATGAACAGACAGGTCAGACAGATGAACTAACTTGTCCAGTCCCATGGCAGTTTGGTGGCAGAGTGGGGACCAGTGTCCTGGCAGGCCAATTCCATTGCTTCAAGAGGGCTTTTCCACACTTGAAAGTCTGAGTTCAGGGGGAAGTTCCACCTCAAATTCAACCTAACTGAAAAAAACTTTTCTTCCAGTGGCGAGCAGCCGCCACTCGTTGAGAGCATGCCTAACTGCTGGTGTGCAGACAGCTCTGAGAACAGTTTGCACTGCGCCGAGAAGTTTACTAGCTCTTTCAAGTTCACATATGAAGAGTGGGAGACAAGCCTGTATCCGGGCTGAGCCTGTGGGCTTCACACTCAGACTACGGGGTTTAATTCTCTTTTCTGCCACTTACGATCCGTGTGCCTGCCTCCTTGTTTACAAAGTAGGACTTGGTGAGGATTAAATGAATTCATACAGAGGAAACATGTGACACCATGAGTGCTCAATAAGTGTTACCTGAAAAAGTGACAAGGCCATAATTTCATCCCATCTCTCTGACGTTAAGGACCGTACTTCTAGGCCCGGCTGGCTAGCCCGGTGCACTGCAGCACACCCCCGTGCGCCAAGGTGCCGAGCGCCGAGCGCCGTCCCCGTCAGGCACGTGCAGGAAACAATCAGTGAGTGTGTAAGCGAGTGCAGCAAAAAAGCGACGTTTCTCTCTCTCTCTCCTTCTCAAATGAATGACTAAAAAAACAAACTAAGGAAAAAACTACATTTTCCCCATTCCCCTAAGCTGTTTCCAACACACTGAAAAGAAAAAAATTGCACATGAGGGGAAAAAAGTCTAACAAAGAAGTGGAGGTGATGGTATTTGATGGTGGGAATATGGGCTAAGATTTTCTTCTTTTTAGTCTCTAAATGAGTTTCCAAGTGCCCCTTAGCGAACACGGACTGCTTCCACGATGAAGAGAGAAATAATACATCATGACAACGTCCACATTTCTCACATTTAATCCTAAGCTGCTCTTCTCTCTCCCTGTTTTCTCCTGGCCTCATTGTCCCAGGGACGTTGGAGCCATCTGTGCCCCCTGCCTTTCCTTGGGCTTCCTTCCTGCCAGGCCTGGGTCCTGGCAGTCTTCCCTGGTAATGGCTCACATCTCTCCCTCCTTGTCTACTGCCACTGCTGCCCTTGCTCTGGGCTCTGCACCCGCCTCCAGACAGACCCCCAGCCACCCTGCACACTGCATCAGATTCCCTCTTCCGCCCCTGTCTCCATCCGCCCTTCACCTGTTCAGACGCTCAGTGGCCCCCAAGAGCCTCCTTAGCAGTGTGTACAGCTGTTGCCTGGATGGATTCATGAAGCTGTTTGTGGAGCAGCAGAGAGGGGTTGAGCTGTGGGGGCCTTAGTTAAAGGCCTTCCCCTTGCATACAGGGAACAGAAGCCCCGTGATTTGCCCTCTGTATGTGCAGAGACATACAATTAGTATGTGACAGAGGCCAGCCCAGATTTAAGGTCTCTTGACTGCCAGTGTTGGGCCCCTATTAGGATTCTGACCTGCCTGCCTTTCTACAAGGAATTTCCATTGAAGAAAGTCCTCAGATCAAAGGACTTGCTCTCCTGGCACTCTGGCCACCTGGCCTCAGGCCTCCTGGGTGCTTGCCACCCCAGGCTTCAGCCACCGTCACTTCTGCCACCCTGCTTTGCCCTGAGCCTATGCCTTTCCCTCCCCTGCCTTAGCTAGGCTCCTGCTCCTCTCTGGGAACAGGTCACTAATAAACCCTGACTGCATGCTAATCGATTTCCTGGTCTGTCATTCTTTATACGCATCTGCAAGAACCAGGTCTCTCCCATCAACAGTATCCCTGGTACCAAGCATTAGTCTTAGGAGGGGGTGGTTTGGTGAGAATATTCAGGCCTTAACACCAAGACTAGGTGAGGACCGCGGAGTGTGTTGTCTCAGATGGTGCAGTGGTAGATGGTCTGTGAAGACAGACCCGCAAAGATGGTAGACCAGACCTCGCCTTCCTGTGCTCTTCCCACCAAGAGGGAGTGTCTATCCTTTCCTTCCCTTTGACTCTGTAACTTGCTTTGACCAATAGGACATAGCAGAGGTGGTACCACCTGACTTGCAGGTCTCAGCCTCGTGGCTTCCATTTTTCCTCTTAGAACCAATTGTGATGTAAAGAAGTTTGACCCCGTAGGAGAGAGGTCACCCAAAGAAGGCAAAAGAGACTCTGGGGTCCAGCTACCGCACAGCCAACCCCGCTGAGGAGTGGCACTAAGCGTTCTCAGCCCTAATCCCGTCGCCCCAGCAGAGATCGGCTGCATCTGCCAAGCCCTGACCAAGTGGCAGATTCATGGACACATAATGGCTGTGTATGTCTTAGCCTTTAAACTTTGGGGTGGTTTGTTATGTGGCAATAATAACTGAAAGAGAAGGGTAACATATTTGTAGAATACAGTTTAGTTTCTATAGTCTAAGTAAAAGCCCACTAATTGCCTTGATAAGGCAGAACAAAGGATTTTTTATGAAGAATTTTGGGGAAATCATGCAATATTTTTCAAGGTAAGGCTGTTGTCACTGGATTAATCTTTATTTAAAGAAGATGCTTCCTCTCAGACACTGCTGCAGCCCTAAAGGGGCATTTTTAAAGATTCTTTTAGTCATAGAAGATGATAAATTAAGTAGAACATTTTTTTAGAGAGAGGGGGAGGGGGGAAGAAAGAGAGGGAGAGAAACATCTGTCAGATGCTGCCCCCAGCCGGGGACCCAGCCTGCAACTCAGGCATGTGCCCTGACAGAGGATCATGCCGGCGACCTTTGGTTTGCAGTCCAGCACTCAGTCCACTGAGCAACACCAGCCAGGGCAGAGGAGAAACTTTCATTTTCATTTGTTTGTCCTTCTGAGATGGTCATTAAGAAATTAGTGTTCTATAACTTTTCTAAAAACGTTCAGAAATTTTTCTTACAAAGGACTATACAAACGAAAACACCCTTCATTTGGAATGCAAGGGTGTCTAGAAGCAGTAGTCCCCTGACACCTGGTAAAAGTTTGCAGGTTTTCTCTGTGTCAGGAAGGATGGGATTCAGGGGAGGGTCATCGATGCTAAAACGTGGCTTCCTAAGCAGCTGCCTCTGGGAAAGGGAGTTGGAGGCAAGCTTGGTACATTTGTCTTTGCAAGCACACAGGGCCAGGCTAACACAGCAGTGCCCCTTCCCTCACATATTCCTAGAGGCAGCTCACATTCAGACACACCCAGACCCAAGAGGGCACTGACTCCACGAGGACCACTGGTAATCACCCCCTAACTCCCCGGGGAAACTGCTTCCCGCAGAGCCACACTCTGAGGCAGGAGCTCCTGCCGGCCAGGGACGCTGCTGCTGCAGGGCTGCTGCAAGATCTCTCCGACTGCCGCTTCCCCAGGTGGGCCTGGTCCCAGGGAAGTGGAATGCGGAGGGTTCTCGGGCAGGTGTGACCCCGGTCCTGTCCCAGAGCTGGTCAGAGAGCACAGAGCACAGACGTGCACCCCTCCGGACCCAAGGTCCTCTTTCTCCTCCCAAGGCACAGCATCCTCTTGACCTTTGCTTATCTGCAGTTGATGTCACTGGGGGCCTCAGAAAGGGATGCTGGGGCACAGTTCAGCTCAGGAGTGCCACTGGCTGGCAGCCTGGAGCCAGGAGTCTGGCATTCCCGGCACCAGACGAAAAGCCCTGGAGATCTTTGACCCCTGCCGCTCCCAGAGCCTTGGCCCTCCCGCCCTCTCTCCCGCCTTTCTCCCTTGCTGGCCTCTTCTGTTTTCTGTCTCCTCACTTCCCTGGCACCCTTGCCCTGACTGGTGGTTTTTATCCCAGCTCCTTGCCCAGGCCAATTCCTCCATGCTGTCTTCAAGCCCTGCTTCCTGCACTCCTCCCGACCCTGACAAGGAGGGCCCCAGTAAGAAGGTGCAGTGGGCTTCTGGGAGGAGGAGAACATCATCCACAGACTCCAAGTCCCACCCCGACCCCTCCAAAGCGTCCAGGTCCCGGAAATCAAGCCGGCTGACAGTGAAGTACGACCGGGGGCAGCTCCAGAGCTGGCTGGAGATGGAGCAGTGGGTGGACGCCAAGGTTCAGGAGCTCTTCCAGGTGCGTAGCATGGGGGAGGGTGGGAGACAAGGTGGCCTCAGGCTCAGCGGGGGGAGGGGGAGTGGGGCCTGAGCCCGAGGGCTGCTCTGAAGCCTGAGGAGGAGCTGAAGGGTGGATGCAAGGTGCTCGCTCCCACGGAGAGAAAGCTTTCCCCAACAGGTAAAGCATGGGTTTGCAGTCCAGAAATCTGGCCCCTCGGGTCTGGGCTCTGCCTGTAACTCTTCCTAATCTGGGGCATGTCTTTTACCATTTCTGAGACTTGGTTTCCTAATCAATGAAACAGGGTCTATACATCCCTGACAATATCTCTTTTTAGGATCTTTTGATGCTCCAACGAAATAATAGAAGGGCTACTTTTATTTACTTTTCATCCTCAACACACATGTGTAGAACTGCATTGTCCAATGCTGTAGATATCAGCCATATAATGATTTAACTTTAAATTAAAGAAAATTACAAGTTTCTCAGTTATACTAGCCACGTTTCAACTGCCCAAGAGCCCCATGTGGCTAGTGGCCACCATATCGTCAGCTCGCATGTGGAGTGTTTTCATCACTGCAGAATGGATAGAGCCGGACTAGCGTGCCCAGCACCAGCACCAGTCGCTGACCTAGGCTCGGCCCTGGCTCTGCCTGACTACCCTCCACTGCACCCTGGGAAGAGGACAGGGCTTGGCATATATCTTAGATATCTCCAGTTGGGGTCCTAGAGGAATACAGTAACTGCAGCGTTAGCAAGGGTGACGTTTTGAGCACTAAGCATGTGCTAGGCACAGTGCCAGCGTTGGACACACGTTATTTCACGCAGCCTCCCTGTGACTCCCTTAGGTAGGCCCTGTTTTACCATGGTGGAGGAAATGGAGGCTTAGCGATGTTGAGTAACTAGCCCAAGGTCACACAACTAGGAAGCTGCAGGACCCGGCGCCGCACCGGGGGCTCTGGCAGCAGAGCCTGAGCACTTACTTGGGCATTTAGTAACTCTCCACACCTGAAGTGCTTCAGACAGGAGCCAGTGCTGTGGCTGCACCTCAGCTGAATTTAATTTAAATCTACTAGGGTGGGGCTCAGGCACTGGCCTTTATTTAAAATAAGCTCCACAGTTGATTCCAGAGTGTGGTTGGCACTGTCCCAAGCCAGAAACCAGCAATCCTCCTTATCCACATACGAGGAGAGAGAGGGGAAGGGAGGGAGAAAGAAAGGGAGAGAAACATCAATGTTCAGCTGCCTCTCATGTGGCCCCCACTGGGGACCGGGGCCGCATGCAACCCAGGTACGAGCCCTGACTGGGAATCGAACCTGCAACCCTTTAGTTCACAGCCTGCGCTCAGTCCACTGAGCTACACCAGTCAGGGCTCTTCTCTTTCTTGACTTAGCTCCTTTTTCCTTTTTTTCCATATAACAAAGTTATTTTTATTGATGATCGTGTAATAATCAGAAATAGTGGTTTTCCTGATTTGACTCTTTTTTCCCCCAACCACCACTCCCACCCTTTCTTTTTCCTTCTGGGGGCAGCAAGGACCTGCGGTTCTTCCAGGGGAGGGCTGTGTCAGTTGGGGTTGGGGAGAATCATCCCTGCAGCCCAGGCTGTCCCAGGAAGCTCACTGGGCCATGCATCTGCTTGGTCCAGGTATTGGCCATGACCCCTGCTGCATCCTGGGGTAGGTGGGACATGTCCTGAGGCTGAGAGCAGGAGCGGCAAACTTTCTTGGCCTGTGTCTGCTCTTGGCCTGTGACCTTGCAGGACACCTTCACTGCCCTTCACTACCGCCAGCACCCTCCCTCTCTTGATCAATTTCAACTTCAGATTGTTGTGCACTTGTGTGAAAAGTCTCATATTTCAGCACCACAGGACAAATCCAGGCATCAAAGAAACTACAGCCAAATCTTGTTTTGCAACATTAAGGGAAGGGGGAAAGTGGTGCAATAATGAGCTCGTAATATTAGAAAACAGGACAGGTGGGAGGATGGCTTCCAGGCAATGAGGGATATAAAACACCTGGCCTGCAGTTGCCATGGCAATTGTCCAAAGGTGCCAGGTAGCAGCAGTTCCTCTCCCAATCCCTGCTCTTTTCATCGGGAAGCAGCCAAGTGACTGGGGAAGTCCCAGTGGCTGATCACCCTGGGCAGAGACCGAGTAGCAGAGCCTCCAGGTTGACCACGCCCCAGCTCTTACTTTACAGAGCCTCTCACCAACCCCCCCCCCCCGGGCTCCCCCCACAGTCTACCTCAGATGACACCACTGGAAATGGTTTCAGGGATGCAACACTGCTTATGTAGGTTGTTTTAAGGAGATTCAACCTTCCTTTGTTGGAGGGCCCCACCTCTCATTAGGTGTGCAGCCTGCTTTGCAGTCCTCAGAGGAAACAAGTCTGGGTCCAACCCAAACCAACAGATTCGGGGGCCCTGCAGCTCCTGTGGGTCAGAGGGGGAGCTAGATCTTGCTACTAAGCAAGCACTTAAACATTCATAAGTTTCTCCTATTTTAAAAAGACTGTTGCTCAACAACCTGTCCCCTTCTAATTACCAGCCCATAACATGTCTCCTTTAGGAAAAGACTACTTAAAGGATTTGTCCACCCTCACAGTCCTTCTGTACCTTTCCCCTTCCTATCACCATCCAAAACACCCAAGTCTGGCTTCTGTCAGATTTTTGAAACATTTCTCTCCTGTGGCTTTCAGAACACCGTCTTTCCCTGCTGGCAGCTAACATTTTGATGCAGCCCTCAAGATCATAAAAAATGAGATCGTAAGAAACAATCTGTTAGCCTTCCAACTCTAAGAAACGGTTGTTAGTGAATATTTGAAACAAACATTGTTTGCTCATCCCTGAACCTTACGGCATTGCTGGTCCCGTAGTGGAGAGGTCATAGGGCTGAGGAGGGAGTGGAGGTGAGAAATGGGTCAAATCTGGCAGCGTCTGGCAGGGGACTGCCACGTGTCCTCCAGAGTCAAGGTGCACCGCGTTCGTTCGTCTCAGCAGTTGTTTGATATATCTGCCCGTTTTCTGAAAATCCAAAGAAAACAACTTGAGGAGAAGAATATTTGGATTATAAGGTGAGCCCATTTCTCAACTCCAGGCTGCAGTGGGAATCTGACTCTAGGTAATGCACATACCTTATATTCTTTTTTAAAAATATATTTTATTGATTATGCCATTATAGTTGTCCCATTCCCCCCTTTCATTCCCCTCCACCCTGCACACCCCTTCCCCACCATCCCCCCTTTAGTTTATGTCTATGTGTCACAAGTTCTTTAGATTCTATACTTCCCATACTATTCTTGCCCTCCTACCTGTCTATTTTCTACCTATTGTCTATGCTACTTATTTTCTGTACCTTCTCCCCCCATCTCCTCCTCCCACTCCCCTGTTGCTAACCCTCCTTGAGATCTTCATTTCTATGGTTCTGCTCCTGATCTAGATGTCCTCTTAGTTTGCTTTTGTTTTAGGTGTGGTTCTTAATAACTGTGAGTTTGATGTCCTTTCACTGTTCATCTTTTTATCTTCTTTTTCTTAGATAAGTCCCTTTAACATTTCATATAATAAGGGCTTGGTGATGATGAATGCCTTGAACTTGACCTTATCTGAGAAGCACTTTATCTGCCCTTCCATTCTAAATGAAAGCTTTGCTGGATAGAGCAATCTGGGGTGTAGGTCTTTGGATTTCATGACTTGGAATACTTCTTTACAGCCCCTTCTTGCCTGTAAAGTCTCTTTTGAGAAATCCACTGACAGTTTGTTGGGAACTCCTTTGTAGGTGACTATCCCCTTATCTCTTGCTGCTTCTAGGATTCTCTCCTTCATTTTAATCTTGGCTAATATAATGATGATGTGCCTTGGTGTGTTCCTGCTTGGGTCCAACTTCTTTGGGACTCTCTGAGCTTCTTGGATTTCCTGGAAGTCTATTTCCTTTGCCACATTGGGGAAGTTCTCCTTGATTATTTGTTCAAAGAAGTTTTCCACTCATGGCTGTTCCTCTTCCCCTTCTGGTACCCCTATAATTCAGATGTTGGAACCTTTAAAGATGTCCTGGAGGTTCCCAAGCCTCTCCTCATTTTTTCTGAATTCTTCTTTTTTCATTCTTTTCTGGTTGGATGTTTCTTTCTTCCGTCTGGTTTGCTCCATTGATTTGAGTCCCAGTTTCCTTCCCATCACTGTTGGTTCCCTGTATATTTTCCTGCATTTCACTTAGTTTAGTCTTCATTTTTTCATCTAATTTGCAACTAAATGCAACCAATTCTGTGAGCATCCTGAACACCAGTGCTTTGAACTGTGCACCTGATAGGTTGGCTATCTCTTTGTCGCTTACTTGTATTTTATCTGGAGTGTTGATGTGTTCTTTTGTTTGGGCCATTTTTTTTGTCTTGATGCACCTGTTACGTAGTGAGGGGCGGAGCCTTAGGTGTTCACCAGGGCAGGGCAACCCATGTCACTGGGTTGTGAGGCTGTATGTGGGGCAGGGTCCGAGAGGGAACAATGGCACTTGCTCTGCTCTCTGCCGATTTCAGTCACTTTCCCCACTTCCTCCAAGCAAATTGGGCCCTTCTGGTGCTGGTTCCTGGGTGTGTGAGCTTGTATACATTCTAGGACCCTGTGGGTCTCTCCAGCAAACTCTCCTGTGAGGCTGGGAGTCTCTCCCAGTGCCTCAACCCCCAGAGGTGTTTTCAATCAGTGGTTTGAGGCTTTATTTCCCTGTGCTGGGACCCTGGATTGCGCGGTCTGTCTTGCTCCCCAGTTTCACCTAGTTTATCTGCATGTGAATGTGGGACTGCCTGGTCAGCCAGCTGCCTTGCATGCCACACCCCTCCACAATCCACCACCTGGCTGGGTTCACCTGCTGCAGCGCCTATTGCGTCTGGGGTCTGCCAGCTGCTGCTTTGCTGAGAGCCCTCTCTGCCCAGCCACCCGACCCCGCCCCTTCTACTGGTCTGGATGAATGTGTCTACTTTAACTCCTTGGTTGTCGGACTTCCATACAGTTCCATTTTCTGTCAGTAATGGTTGTTGTTTTGTTTATAAATTTTTGTTGTCCTTATTTTGGTTGTGTGAGGAGGCACAGTATGTCTACCTACGCCTTCATCTTGGCCAGAAGCTCTCATCTTTAATTTTATAACATCTACAGTCTAAATTTTTTCAATGACTATAATAACTTTTAAAGATGGCTTTATTCCACATACCATACAATTCGCTCACTTAAAGTAGAAAATTATGTAGCTTTAAGTGTCTTCACATGATTGTACAACCATCACATTTTAATTTCGGGCGTTTTTATCACCTCTAAAAGAAACCCTGTACCATCGGCAGGCACCCCTCGGTCTCCGCCACCACCATCCGGCCCTGAGAAACCACTGATCCATTTCATGTCTCCACAGATTTACCTGTTCTAGACACTTCAGACGAGTTGAATCATAAATAAGTAGCCTTTTACAACTGATTTCTTTGACTAACAATGTTTTCAAGGTTCATTCACATTGTAGCACAAGTCAGTACTTTATTCCTTTTATTGATGAATAATGTTATATGGCTGCGTCATATTTTGTCTATTCATCAGTTGATGGGCACTTGCCTCGTTTCTGACTCTCTAGCTGGTGTGAATGATGCCATGGTCAATGCTCAAGTGCAGGTTTTTTTGTGGACACATGTTTTCGTTTCTCCTGCAAACAGACCTGGGAGCAGAGCTGCTGGGTTGGACAGCTGTATGTTTAACCGAATTGCCAAACTGTTTTCCAAAGCAGCTGCATCATTTTACATCCCTACCAACAATGTATATAACTTTCGAAATGAAATGCACTCTTTTTAAAGAACTCTGGTGCTGTGTCCAGTGGAACACAGTAGGTGTTCAGCTGCCGTTGTGGAAGAGTGTGTGCTTTGAGTGAGGAGAGGGACTGAACACGGGGAATGGAGTGGGCAATGGGTTCGCCCCCGACAGTGACCTCCATTCCAGCACTGGCCGGCCAGGCCTCTCTGAGCCTCATGTGATTCCCAAACAGGATCAACCAACCCCTTCTGAGCCTGATATTGACCTGGAGGTGCTCATGGAACTCTCCACAGAGGAGCAGAAAACTCAGTTGGAGGTAGATTGGGAGGCTGGGCTCCGGGCCCTGGGGTTGAGGTTGCAACCTGGGCTTGGACTGAGGGGAACCCAGGAACCCAGGTTCTGCCTCTCTGGGCAGAGGGGGAGAACCAAATCAGAGGGGAGAATTCCTGGAAGACTGAGTGGGGGCTTGTGGGAAAGTGCTGTGGCGCTGGGACCCACTGTCTGTTTTCTACCCAGGCTCTTCTCCGAGACTGTCCCCGCCCCACAGAGGTAAGGGTGCTTTTCTGTTCCGGGGGTAAGAGGATGCCCAGTGGGGAGGCAGTTAATGAAAGGGAAGCTGGGCCTTGCATCTTTCCCCCCTCCCAGGCTCTAGGGAGATAATGGGGTCAGCCAGGAATAAGAGAGGGCAGTGTGGCGGGTGGGCGTGAATCCACGCCTTAATCTTATCTGTTTCTCCCTCAGCCTTTTATCTCTGAGCTACTCAGTCAACTCAAGAAGCTCCGGAGACTCAGCCGGCCTCAGAAATAGGACCTGGGAGGCTGGGTCAGCAGCCTGGGCACTGTCAGGCCTGCTCTGAGTCTCTGCACCCTGGGCTGAGAGGGAAGTGGCGTCCCGGGACATGGACGAGGAACTCTGGAAAATGAAGAGGGGCCTTTGGACACCCCTGTTGTATACAGTGACAGCTAGTTCTCGTCATCTGGGTTTCCATGAGCCAGCCACACTGTTGCCCGGTGCTTCTTCCCTTGACAGCCAAGTGGATAAAACCTTTAGAAGCCCCAGCTGCACGGAGTGTGAAGCGTGTATCTGGGCTGAGGGAGGGAGGGGAGAGGGTTGAAGTGATACACCAGCATCCTGTATCACTACACTCTATCCACACACCCCATCCACCCAAACATGCAAACAGTCCTTGAGAATTTAAAGATGAAGGTCACAGTTCTACTTCAGGGAGACCACAATCCAGCAAGGCCCAGAGGCTAAGACACAAAGCATCCTGCCATCAACGTGAAGAGCTCAAGTGCCAAAGACTAGTGTTGAATCCCAGAGAGGTAATGGGAAAAAACTTGGGTCTGGGGCACCAGGGACGCTTAAACCCTCCAACCCCGAAATGATGCAGGTAGGCGGCCTGACGTTGGGAAGTCTTCCTGGAGCTGGCTCCAGCCAGAGGAGGAGAAAAGCAGAGGGATGTAAGGGGTACAGGGCAAAAGGCCAGGGGTCAGGTCAGGAGGGAGTTGCTGCAAACAGACACTGAGTCAGCATGGTGGCAGGCTGGGCCAGGAGCCCTGGGAGGTGGTGCCCTTTAGGAGCAGGGCAGGAAGCAGGGCACACAGCCACTGTTTGTGCGAGGGGTCCGCGTGTAGAGACGCCAACAGCCCTGAGTGGTGGGTGTGGCCTAAGGGCCAAGTTGGGCTGCCCAGAGGACACACAGTTCAGCTCAGATGAACGAATATTCATGCCTACTGCCCATGCCGCCTCCCAGAGCGGGGTACTGTTCCCAGCTGGAGAATCTTACCTAAGAGCTCAGTCCTTTCCCTCTCTCCACAGGACTGGACTTAGAGCCTACTCTGCCTTTACCACCGAGGGGCCCAGGGTCAGGGCCCACAGGGTTCTAGAGGTAAAAGATGCTGAGCCCAAGGAATGAACACGCTTTATTTGATACGCTAAGTGCTAGGGCCCTTGAGCAGGTTTCAAGGCTCATCCTCAGATTCAAGTTGGTTTCCAGTCCAGGCTCTGCTGGTAGAAGGCTCCCGCCATCTGCCTGCCTCTGGCTCCTCCATTCAGCATCTCTGATGGAAAGCCCCTCCTCTTCCCAGGGACACTGAGGCGCAGGACAGGTGCACCCCTGAGCAGTCTAGCCTGACATGCTCTCCCAGCAGACGCCCTGAGGCTGGGCCCAGAGGGGCTGTCGCAGCCTGTGTGACTGCCTTTGCCGGAGACCAGGGTTTCCTCAGTGCACTTGGCCTGCGTGTGGGGGGTGGTAAGCAGATGTCTGGTGCTCTTTAAGTTCAAAGGCATCATGGCCTTCCCTGTGGAACAAGGACGTACAGGTCAGGAATCACAGACAGGCCTTGAGCACTCCCAGTCCCACAGACCACTCTGCCTGCACCCACCGGAAGCAGCGGACACAGTAGAGGTCTCCATCGCAGCCAGCGCAGCGCAGGGTGGCATCTTCATTGCAGATACAGCACCAGGGGAGCTCCTCTTCCTCAGCTGCAGGCCTGGGGGCTGTAGCCTGTGCCTTTGGGGAGCAGAGGGGAATGGGGGAAGGTACCCCGTGGGGTAAGGGTGGGAGGGCCGCCCCCGGAACGGTCGGCCAGTCAAGAGGGAGGGTGTGGAGGCCACCCAGGGGTCTGTCTGGGGCTCTTCTCACCTCAGGCTCTGCCCTGCAGGCCTTGGCCTGGGCTTGGAGAGTTGGCTCTGCAGGGATGTTAAAGCCACTCGCCTCATCCAGGGCAGCTTCTTCAGTGAGCTGTAGACAGGGCAAAGAGGTACAGCTCCCTCCTCGTGGCCCAGGTCCTCCCTCAAACCCCCAAAGGTTCTGTGGCCTTAGCTTCTCAACCCATCATCCTTTATCTGGTGCTTGTGGCTGATGCCCCATCTCAAGAGGCCAGGGTACAATTCTGGGTCACAGGGACAGGGTGGCCCCAGCTAGAATGGCAGCCGTGGAGTGACTGGCCATTTAGTCCCAGAGTGGAGGCGGGTTGAACAGGGCCAGGTGGGTGGTGGGGCAACAAGGTAGGGACGGGACAGGGATGGTTGGGTAACTGAAGCAGGCCCACCTGTTGCAGGACTCTCTGGATGGCTTTCTCCTCATCCTCACTGTCATCACTATCTGGGAGATGATAGTCTTGGAGGGTCACTTGAAGAGGGACAGAGGTAAGAGAAGGGGGGGAAGAATGAGTGTGAGCATTCGCCTGAGTGGCTGTTCTCTTGCCACTCGGAGCTGGTTCAGTTTCCAGTGCACTTGTCCCAGAGCTGAGCAGTCTCTGTGGCCAGACTGACCAGACTCCGCCCCTCCCTGCTCCACCCTGCGGGGCTGGGGGTTGAGAACAAAAGGCTCTGCACCTGACGGGAATGAGGGTCCCCTGCCCGCTGATGGCTGCCACTTATTCCTCAACCACTGCCTTGTTCCAACTGTCCTCCTTGCTCTGGGCAGAGCTCAACAGACCCCTGGGCACAGGGGCCCCTAGTACCTCACTGAACTCGGTAGCCATTTTGCAGAGCTTGGCTTGGGGGTGGGGGTCGGGGGCTGCTCCCCCGTCTCTACCTCTGTCAGGGTCCCGTCCCTGAAGCACAGCCAGGCGTTTGGCAAGGGCCAGGATCCGCTCCTGCCTCGTGTTCTCCTCCTGCAGCTTGGCCGCTGCTTCAGCCAGCAGCCTGCTCTTCTCCCCGTCCAGGGAGCAGGTGGCCTGCCCCTTGGAATCAGTACTCTGGCCCTGGTTGAGGTCATTCTGGATGGAGGTACCTGGAAGGAGCAATGCAGTCAGGGAGGCAGGGACATTCCAAGATCTCTCATCAGGAGCCACTAAGCCCATTTCTCAACTTTTTAATATAAACCCACATATCATCAGCTTTTTGTTCATCACTGGCTCCTGTGGTTTATGTTACAAATGAGTATTTCCTCCAGTTTTCTCCCAGTGTAAAAAACAGGTGATCTTAGATGTTTTTTCAACCACATGCATCCCCACCCACCCATTATTTTAACATGCTGTCCTTGGCGGTGGCATCTCGTGGTATGAGAACTGTTGCCCAAAGGATGGGGATACGGGGAGGCCAAGGTTCAGCCAGCGCCCCTGCCCTTCAGGCTGGAACTATCACTTCCAGGGAGCAGCACAGAGCAGGCATGACGGAATCTGAGGTCTTTGTACTAGGTGAGAAGAATTTTGCCAGAGTGGGTGTGGCTTTGACATGTCCTCTTCAGCTCAGTCTTACGGCAAGAGTTTTGAAAGCAGACAGCTTTGGGTTCAAGTCCTAGCTTTGTTACTTAATAGCTGTGACCTTGATCAAGTCCTTAAGCTTACCAGGTCTCAGTTTCCTCATTTATACAATGCGGGTAATAACAGCATGTACCTCATAGGATTACTGAAGATGTTTGATGAGACTGTGTCACTAGGGCAGGGTTTCTCAGTGTTGGTTCTGTTGACATTCTGGGCTCTCCTGTGCACTGTATGATGTTTTACCAGCATCCCTAGCTTCTGCTCACCGGATGCCAGTCGTACTTTCTGAGTTGTGATAGTCAAAGGGTCTCTAGACACTGTCAAATGAACCCTGAAGGGGACTGAAAACCACTGCTCCGAAGCCTTTGAAAAGCACAGTCCTATAGAATTTTTTATGATGATGGAAATATTCCATATCATGGTTACATTTGTCCAAGATGGTAGCCAGCACTTGAAATATGGCCAGTACCACTGAGGGAACTGAATTTTAATTAAATTGATTTATTTTTAAAGATTTTATCCATTGTTAGCGAGGAGAAGGGAGGAAAAGAGAAAGAAACATCACTGTGTGGTTGCACCACCCACTGGGGACCCGGCTCACAACCCAGGCAGGCATGTGCCCCGACTGGGAATTGAACCAGCGACCCCCTGGTTTGCAGGCCAATGCTCAATCCACTGAGCCATACCAGGGCTGAATTTTAGTGGAATTTAAATAGCCTCTTCCTCCTCCTTATCATCATCATTCATAGAACATTCACTGAGCACTTACTGTGAGCCAGGCAGGGTCCTGTGAGCCAGGCAGGGTCCTAAGAGCTCATTGGATTATCTCATTTACTCCACGCAACTTCCCCACGAGGTTGGTTTTACCGCATGCACCTCCATTTTACAGATGAGGAAAGTGACACTTCCCAGGGTCACACAGCTAGTAAGTGGTAGGTCAGAGGATCCCTGACTGATTTTAAAGCCCACACGCTTACCCACGAGGCTTACATTGGCTCCCAATGAAGTAAACACTGAACAAATGGTAGCTCTTATAGTGTCGATTGTTCTGATTTCTGTTCACCTCCCAGAGGGTGGGCAGCAGAGCCCCTCCCACCTTCAGAGGGAGGGCCGGTCCCTGGGGGCCCAGGTGGAGAAGTTACCTTGGCCTCCTCGTTCCCAGCGCTCATCAATAGCCACCTCTGCTGTCAGCTGTGTCAACAGATCCTGTGCTTGCTGGGCCTGGGTCCTGGTGTCTGGTGTCTGATGCACCTGCTCAGAGGGGGGAGCCTCAGTGGGGATCAGGGTTTGGGGAAGCTATACCTTGAGACCTGGAGCAGTCCATGTCAGAGGTCAACGCTGAGGAGTTCCCAAAGCTCAGGGAAAGGGGGATTGATCCAGGGCCCACATAATCAAGTAGGTCTGCCATTCCCCAATAGGGCTGAGGGGCCACTCTTTCCTGCCCCATCCAAAACTGCCTGTCCCTAGTTCCTTGGCCTGGCAGCAGACCCGAGAATCCGGAGTTGGGGGTCAGAGGCTTGCCAACTCCTACAGAGTACATAGGCATGCAAGTACTAGGACCCCTTCCCTCTCAAGCCATAGCACTTACCGGCTGGGGGGTCCGAGCAGGTGGAACTCTGCCCTGAAGTGCAGCAAGCCGCGCCTCCATCTCCTGGGTAGAAGGGATGGAACCCTGGGGTTCATCCTTCAGCGCAGCCAGCCTGGCTTCTATCTCTGCCTGTGAGGGCACTGACTCTACAAGTGGCATGGGGAACCATGTAAGATCCAGAGGAATCCCAGTCCCAGGAGCCTTTAGGCCACACTGCCTGCCCCTACTCACTGGGCTTCTTTTCCTGGCGGAGCCGTGCTAGGCGCTCAGCAATGAGTTGGTCTTGCTTGGTCAGTCCCTGCCTCTGGGGAGTGCTGGGCTTCTGCTTGGCTTCTAAGGCTGCCACACGCCTGGCAGGACATGGGATAAATGCTCTTAGAGAAGGCAGAAGGGAGGGGTGAAGGCACCCACTCACTTTTTCCTATTCAGATCATTTCTAGGCATCTAGACAGGCCTCTGATGGACAATCTGCTGCGGCCCTCAGCATGTTGTCCTGCAGCTCAACCCAGCTGCCTAGATGGAGGGTCCAAGCGACAGGGCAATGTCTATCAAGAACTTTCTCTTGGGAGAGGGCTAATGAGCTGCTTTCTGATCTCAAGAAGGCAGGTAGGAGCCTGAGAAATAGATATTCTCCTGACCCCGTGTTCATCTGATCTAGAGGTTGGGATGAGAGTGCTGCCCTGGGGCTCATTTGTCTTTTCCCCATCACACTTGTCTCTGTTCCTTCAGTACTTACTTCTTATAGTTCTGAGGTGGTGACCACTTGGAGGCATTGGCAGGAGAAGATCCTCTGAGAAAAGAAATCTGGTTTCAGAAGTCCTGCCATCTGCCAGTCATTGCCACCAACCCCAAACACTCCCTGGGCTGACCTCTGGCTACAGAGCACAGACTGCAAGGCCTAGCCAGCTGCCTGCTGCCATACCTGGCTGAATCCTCGCCAAGTTGGCTTCTCACCTGGTCAGGACCTCATGGCATTGCTTGCAGACTTTCTGTTGGCTGTTCCCAGCCCGGGGCACCACTGCGCTGAAGCTAAGGCAGCCAGAACAGTAAGCCCGGCCGCAATTCTTACAGCCGTTCTATAAGAAACACAAAGCAGGGTTATCCACCTTTCAGCTGCCCTTGCAGGCTCCTCCCTAGGTCTCTCTGAGCACATACACACAGAACACACTGAAGTTGTGATCAGCTGCTGGAAGAGGATGAAGAGTGGGGCCCCTGAGGCCTGGGGAGAGCCAAGGATGGAGGGTAAAGTGATTCCTCAGTCTCCAGACTTTCATTCAAATCAAGTAAAGCTTCATGCAAAATTTCCATGTTTTCTTTCTACCCTGTCTTCAATTCCCTGACACTGAATGTAGAAGACAAATAGGCAAAGCTCCCTGGTTACTGACTCTTCAACAAAGGAGAATCAGAGCAAGTGCAGAGCTCACGCCTCCCCTGCTCTAGCAGACGTGGAAGGAAGCTTGGCTCAGGATGGAGCGATAATGACAGCCTCCATTTATTAAGTACTTACTGTGTGTCAGGCACTAAGCTCAGTATTTAACACTCATCAACTGATTTAATCCTCACAATTTCTATACACTATTTTACACAATCCTGATGCCCTATTTTAGGTGGGGTCAGAAAAGTTACGTTACTTGCCCAAACACAGGTCACCTGGTGAATGAGATGGATCCTCTTCCCTCCTTTCCTCTATCTCTAAAGTCAATACTACTAATAAAAAGACAACAGAGCTCAAATCTGAACCCTGGCCACCCTGATTCCCAAATCCAGGTTTCTAGGTACTATATGGATCTACTCCTTATTCATCTTGTTTGGTTCCTATCTCTTGGTGACAGCTGAGGCAGAGGAAGCCTGCAGTTTACCAGGGAAACCTGGATGGTCTGTGCTGAAGACAAGAGAGACTTTACTATGGTGCCCTGAAGGCAGGAAAAAGGCCGGTAATCTAATTCAAGAAGCCTGGGAAGGGCAGGCTTCCTGATGATGATTTCAGAGCGGAGAGAGTAACAGGGCTTGATGTCCCAGAGAGTGTGATCACAGGGCTGCGGAGAAGCAGGGTTGAGGAGAGGAAAACAGCCGGTTCCTATACTTGGCACACAAAAAAATCTAGCTTTCCAAAAACGACAGGAGCGTGCTTTACAATTTTTAGAGAACTTTTACTTCCATCACATCTTTGGACCCACAATACCCGCAAACGAGGGAGTGTTAGTCCCATTTTATAGAAATGGAAACTAAGGCTCAGGGACTTAATCAAAACCATACTGCTGGAAATGGGCGGTAAAACCAGTCTACGGGAGGCAAGTCCCGTGTTTTCCCTTCCACTCTGCGTCCTCCCTGGCCCTCCAGCCCATGGGGTGAGAAGACTTGCCTCCTTCTTGAAAAAGGTGAACTTAACAGCACAGCCGTAGCACCTACTCTCCATCCTGGTTTCCCGACGTGGCGCGGCTTGGTCTGCAGAATTGCGATCACGCCCTCAAGGTCCAGGACCCCTCGGACCTTCACCCAGCTCCGCCCCTTTCCCCCACGCCCACTCCCGCAGTCCAGCTACCGTCTACCGCAGAGGACTCGCGACCCCCCACCCTAGTCGACGGCCACAGCGGCGGGAGCTTGGGGCTGCTGGGAGTCGTAGTTCATTCACTGCGGCTCGCTTCCCTCAGAGGCAGTCGAGCTCGACCTGGAACACATTTCCCAGGGGGCTAAGCGCCACTCAGCCTGCGCAGCACAAACAGTCCCCCCCCCCCCCCGCCCCGCACGCTTAGACTTGGGAGTTGTAGTACTAATCCAGTCTGAGTTGGAATCATGGCGGTGACCAAGGAACTCTTACAGATGGACCTGTACGCGCTGCTAGGTATAGAGGAGAAGGCGGCGGACAAAGAGGTGAGAACGGTGGCTAGGAGGGCCAGTCTCAAGAGGTCTGGCAGTCCTTTCTGTCTTGGCACCTAATGCGCAGCTGGCACTCGCTTTCCAGGTTTGGCCGGGCCCTGGGCCGGTAGAGAGGGGCTGCTTGACGGCCTCAGAAGGTGGGCTGCTAGACCATTCCAGGGTGCTCTGGGAGCCTCACGAGGAAGAGGGGATCTCAGAAGGGAGGCTTCTCGTGCGGGGTAGTTACTGTCCCTCTGGCCCTTGTCTAGCAGAGGCTGCAGGGTGAGCCGGGGAGGGAACCCTAGTCTCCTCCCTGGGCCTGCGCAGGGTTAGTTCGCCTCTAATTCCGTTTGTCTTGACTGTAGATATTTAAGTCTCTTCTGAAAGTTGATTTAACTTCTCTTGGACCCTAGGTCTCAAGGCCCCTCCACTCCTTTTCACCTCCTCCTTGACGTTGACACCTGTGACTCTGCCGTCTCTGTTTTCTTTTCCACCCCAGCCCATTGACACTTTTTAAGTAACAGATGCTCGGGTGTTGTCCTCTCAGCATTTGCTAGTGGGCCAAAGGAAGGAGGATCAGGAGGGGAAGGCAAATGGCCTGAAGTTCCACGGGAAGTTGTTGATAAAGGTGCCAGGGAGTGGGACACTGGTCAAACTGTAATTAGGATTTCTGTTAATGCCCTGGCTGGCGTACCTCAGTGGATTGAGTGCCGGCTATGAACCTAAGGGTCACCAGTTCGATTCCCAGTCAGGGCACATGTCTGGGTTGCAGACCATGTCCCCAACCCAGTGGGGCGCGGGAGAGGTAACTGAGGCAACTGCATATTGATATTTCTCTCCTTCTCTTCTCCTCTCTCTAAAAATGAATACATAAAATCTCTTAAAGATCAATAAGATTTCTGTTATCTAACCCTGGAACAAAGGAAGGGGAAGTAACATCATACTGCTTTCCACAGTGGCTGCACCAATCTGCATTCCCACATTCCCACCAACAGTGCAGGAGGGTTCCCCTTTCTCCACATTCTCACCGGTACTTGTTGTTTGTAAATTTATTGATAACAGCCATTCTGACTGGTGTGGGGTGACATCTCATTGTGGTTTTCTTTTCTTTTTTTGGTTTCTCTTTCTCCACATCCTCACCAGTACTTGTTTGTTGATTTATTGTTGATAGCCATTCTGACTGGTGTGAGGTGGTATCTTATTGTGGTTTTCTTTTTTTTTATCCTCACCTGAGGACATTTTTTCAGTTGCTTTTAGAGAGAGAGGAGGCTCCAACCACCTGTGCCACACTGGCCAGGGCTGTCGTTGTGCTTTTTAAATTGTATTTCTTGATGATTACTGAGGTTGAGCATCTTTTCATATCTGTTGGCCATCAGTATGTCTTCTCTGGAGAGATGTCTAATCAGGTCCTTTGCTGACTTTTTAATCGGATTTTATTTTAGTGTTGAATTCTATTTATTTATCTTTAAATTATCTTTATGTTTTTGGATATTAACTCCTTATCAGATGTATCATTGGTGAATAAATTCTCCCAATCAGTGATTTTTAAAATTTTGTTGATGGTTTCCTTTGTTGTGCAAAAACTTTAGTTTAATATAGTACCATTTGTTTATTTTTTATTTTATTTCCCTTGCTCTAAAAGATATATTAGAAAAAATATTGCTACAAAAAATGTGCAAGATTTTACTGCCTATGTTTTTTTCTATCTAGGATTTTTATGATTTTCAGTCTAATATTTAAGTCTCTTATCTATTTTGAGTGTATTCTTCTGTATGGTGTAAGAAGGTGTCTAGCTTTATTTTTTTTGCACATATCTGTCCAATTTTTCCAACACCATTTATCAAATAGACTATCTTTACTTCATTGTATGTTCTGGCTTCCTTTGTCCAATACTGTATTGATTGACCATAAAGGCATAGGTTTATTTCTGTGTTATCTATTCTGTTCCATTGACCTCTATGTCTGTTTTTATGCCTGTACCATGTTGTTTTGGTTACTGTGGCCTTGTAGTATAGTTTGATATCAGGTAGCATGATTCCTTCAGTTTTGTTCTTCTTTCTCAAGATTGCTGTGGCTCTTCTGAGTCTTTGGTAGTTCCATGTAAATTTTTGGAATATTTGTTTTAGTTCTGTGAAATACACCATTGGTATCTTGATAGGAATTGCATTGAATCTATAGATTGCTTTGGATAGTATGGACATTTTAATTATGTTAATTTTCCAGTGCATGAAAATGATAATGTGCTTCCACTTATTTTTATCTTCTTCAATTTTTTCTTCAGTGTCCTATAATTTTCTAAGTACAGGTGTTTTACATCCCTCATTAAATTTATTCCTAGGTACCAAATTTTTCAGACTATAAGACACACTGGACCATAAGACGCACCTAGGTTTTAGAGGAGGAAAGTACAAAAAAATGTTTTGGAGCAAAAAATACTGTAAAATATTTAATAATATAAATAACAGGCCACCTCCCCTCCCCCCCCAGTGAGCCAGGTAAGCTACATTCGGACTATAAGATGCACCATTTTTCCTCCTAAATTTGGGGGGCGGGTGCGTCTTATAGTCCTAAAATATGGTATTTTATTTACTTTTTGATGCAATTGTAAATGGGATTGTATTCTTAGTTTCCCATTCTGATAGTTCATTATTGGTATATAAAAATGCAACTGACTTCTAGATATTTATTTTATATCTTGCTAATTTACTGAATTCATTTGTCAGTTCTAGTAGTGTTTTGATGGAATCTTTCGGTTCTTTATATACAGTATCATGTCATCTGCAGATAATGACAGTTTTACTTCTTCCTTTCCAATTTGGATGCCTTTTATTTTTTGTTTTTATCTGATGGCTGTGGCTGGGACTTTTTATACTGTGTTGAATAAGAGAGGTGAAAGCAGACATCCCTGTCTTGTTCCCAGCCTTAAGGGAAACTCTTGTAGTTTTTGCCCATTGAGTATGATGTTGGTTATGGGTTTGTCATAATGGCCTTTGTTGCACTGAGGTCTGTTTCTGATATTCCCACTTTGCTAAGAGTTTTTATCATAAATAGGTGATGGATTTTGTCAAATGCTTTTTCTGCATCTATTTATAGATTTTGTGGGTTTTTCCCTTCATTTTGTTTATGTGGTGTATCATGATTATTGGTTTGCGACTATTGTACCAGCCTTGCATCTCTGGAATAAATCCCACCTGATCATGTTGTATGATTTTTTTTATAAGATTTTATTTATTTATCTTTAGAGGGGAAGGGAAGGAGAGAGGGAGAGAAACATCAATGTATGGTTGCCTTTCATGCGTCCCCTGCTGGGAACTGGCCTGCAACCCAGGCATGTGCCCTGACTGGGAATCGAATCGCAATTGTCTGGTTCGCAGGCCCGTGCTCAATCCACTGAGCTATACCAGCCAGGGCTGTATGATCTTTTTAATGTATTCCCGGATCTAGTTTGGTAACATTTTGTTGAGGATTTCAGCATCTGTGTTCATCAGCAATGTTGGCCCATAATTTTCTTTCTGGTTTTAGAGTTAGGATAATGCTGGCCTTGTAAAATAAACTTTGGAGTTTTCCCTCCTCTTGATTTTTTTGGGAATAGTTTCAGATGGAAAGATGTTAGTTTTTGAATGTTTGGTGAAATTCACCTGTGAAGCCATCCAGTTCAGAACTTTTATTTATTGGGAATTTTTTATTACTGCTTTAAATTCTCTACTGTAATCTGTCTATTCAGATTTTCTGATTCAGTTTTAAAAGGTTTTATGTTTCTAAGGAATTTATCCATTTCATCCAGAAGGCCCATATATATTTTTTATTTTATTATTTTTTAGAGAGGGGAAGGGAAGGAGAAAGAGTGGGAGAGAAACATCAATGTGTGGTTGCCTCTCATGTGTCCCCCACCTGCAACCCAGGCATGTGCTCTGACAGGAAATCGAACTGCGATCTTTTGGTTTGCAGGCCCGTGCTCAATCCACTGAGCTACACCAGCCAGGGCTTAACCTTTGCCAATTTAATTATGATGTGTCTTGGTGTGGGCCTCCTTGGGTTCATCTTGTTTGGGACTCTCTGTCCTTCCTGGACTTGTATGTCTTTTTCCTTCACCAGGTTAGGGAAGTTTTTGGTCATTATTTCTTCAAATAGGTTCTTAATCCCTTTCTCTCTCCTTGATGCGGATGTTGTTATGCTTCATGTTGTAGCAAAGGTTACTTATCCTCATTTTCAAAATTCTTTTTCTTTTTGCTGCTCATGGGTGTTTTCTGCTATGTTATCTTCCAAGTTGTTGATTTGATCCTCTGCTTCATCCAAGCTATTGTTTATTCCTTCCAGTGTATTCTTCATTTCAGAGATTGTATTCTTCATTGCTCACTGTTCTTTTTTATGGTTTCCATGTCCTTTTTTTCTGCTGCTGTAGTTCTCTTTAAGTTTCTTGTAGTTCTTACTAAGTTCCTTGAGCATCCTTATAATCTTTTTTTTTTTAACTATACAAGGTCTGTCTGGAAAAAGTCCAACCATTGTTAATATAATGAGAACAGTTTGTGTGACATTGATGTAACCTGGCAGCCAAGGAGAGTTGACTGGAATGAGCATGCAAGAACAACGATGATTTCACTGTACTACTCAGTGGGTCTGGTAGATGCCATTGAGTGAGCATGTGTACTGTGTGGCTGTTGCATTCAAAATAACTGAGCGAGTAGAACAATGAATCAGCATTAACTTTTGTGTTGAGCTTGAACACTTGTAGAAGTGTTCTCTGCAGCTATAGGCAACTGGTGATTGGTAGCTTCTCACAACAATGCATCCACTTATGCATCATGTCTTTTTTTTTTTTTTTTTTTATCTTTAGAGGGGAAGGGAAGGAGAGAGGGAGAGAAACATCAATGTATGGTTGCCTGTCATGAGTCCCCTGCTGGGAACTGGCCTGCAGGGAACCGGCCTGCAACCGGGTATGTGCCCTGACTGGGAATCGAACCGCGATTGTCTGGTTCGCAGGCCCTGCATCATGTCTTGTGCAGAGTTTTTTGGCGAAACATCAAGTCACCCAGGTGACTCAGCCCCCCTACAGCCCAGATGTGGCATCCTT
This sequence comes from Artibeus jamaicensis, assembly GCF_021234435.1. Taxonomy (NCBI): domain Eukaryota; kingdom Metazoa; phylum Chordata; class Mammalia; order Chiroptera; family Phyllostomidae; genus Artibeus; species Artibeus jamaicensis. Next base: position 7,231,802 of record NW_026521221.1, on the reverse strand, counting down.
CGACTTCTGGCTTTTACCGAAATGAAATTACCTGTGAAAGGGAAGAGATTTCACACCATTGATGAGATTCAGGAAAATACAGTGGGGCGCTGATAGTGATTGGGAGAACTGTGTGAGGTCCCAAGGTGCCTACTTTGAATGCAACTGAGAAATCATTGTCCAGCATACAATGTTTTTTGTTTCTTCAATAAATGTCTCTTTTTTTTTAAAACAGTATGTGGCTGGATACTTTCTGGACAGATCTTGTAACACTGATAAATCGCTTGCCTCCATTTCATTTAGCGCTTTTCCAGCAGATTTCTCCTGTTATTTCATTTGGAGTATGTTTGTTTTTCTCCCTGTTTTGGCTGCCTCTTTGTGTTTGTTTCTGTGTATTAGGTAGATCTGCCATAACTCCCAGTCTTGGTAGGGTGGCCTTATGTCGTGGGTGTCCTGAGGGACCCAGTGACTCTGTCTCCTTGATCACCTGAGCTGGGTGCTCTATGAGTATCCCTTGTGTGGGCTACGTGGGCCCTCCTGTCGTAATGGCAGATTGGTTGCTATTGGTCAGTTTGTGCAGGGGGTCAGCTCTCAGACTGCCTGCCTGTGAGGATCAGCCCCACCACAGTGTACCAGCTGCCGTGCAGGTGCTGACCACATGAAGCAAAATTCACCTCATCGGGGTCTGGGGCCTGCCAAGATCTTCCTTTGTAACATACACCACTTGTGAAGCTAATTGGATCCTGCTTTGACGCTCTCTGAAGCTGGCTTCTGGGTATGTTGGCTCTGGGGCCTCTTGGGAGGGACTCTGGCAGATACGCAGGCATCATTAACAAGGAAAACTCATGGAGGAGGGGAATGTGGTTTTGATGTCTTTATAGAGAAGGCTCCAAGAGGAGGCTCTTTTGAAGGCTATATTGCTGGGCAGTCAATGTCAAATTTCAGGTGTAATAAATCTCAGTTCCTTGTTTTTTAAATACAATCAAGAGTTTTGCAGTTAGATTTTCTTTTTAAATCAAATAATTAAAATCCTCATTACTGACCAGCCCAGCTTTGCCACAGTTGCTGCCACTGTCTTCCTTCTCTCTGATAGCAGGCCTTTCCAAAACTTTTTCAAAACTGTCTTTCAGAAAGGTGGTACCTTCACCAAGTAGGTAGATCGCCCATCTCTCTGCTGGCAGCCCCTACCCTCGTTGCTGAAAGCAGCACGCTCTGTGCCCAGTGTCCTGCCTGGAGCAGGTACACACACACTATTGACTCACACTGTGTAGTGTTCCCCTGCTGCCTTTCAGCTTCCTTTTTCTTTCTCCTTGCGTGTTTTAGGGGAGGATAGAAACATTTCCCACAAACATCATTTAATTCCACAAACTTTTAAGTGATTGCTATGTGTCTGTCCCAGAGCCTGGCGCTAGGGGTACTGACGTGATGAGAGCAGTCCCTGTAGGGTCACCCCAGCTTGTGTGTTGCTGCTGCCCTGCCTCTTACTCCTGTGGCCCATCATTTTGAAACACAGAGGTTGAAGTTGATAATCCTACAAGGTGATGTTTTCTAATCAGATGATGATTTCCTGGAGAAGGTCACTGGTGTAGAAAATAAGTGTTTATAACTAGTCTTAACAAGTAAGGCCAAGAATTGTTTGTTGCTTGTTACACCAACCGTATGTTGAGAATGGATGGAAATCACAATACAGAGCACCCGGCAATGCCGGGAATCGTAAATGTGCCTTTACTGTATTGCTACTGACGGTTAAGCAAGTGGATTTTGAAGTCAGATTGCCTGGATGCTGGTCCCAAGACTTACCTAGTTTGCGACCTTGAGCAAATAAAATTTTTTTTTTCATAAAACAATCAGGCTTTATTGCAGTATTTTAAACACTTTCCATTTGGGCACTATTTTACAACATACTTAGCTTCAAGGGCTGGGAAGGAAAGAGTTAGAAACATAAGGGGGAAATTCCAATGGACGTCACTAAAGGAAAAACCGTCCAAGCCCTCCCACCCAGATAAAACCGCACGTCACTTAATGTCACTGCCTAAGAAGAGGCCACGAGGAAAGCACCAGGCAGCAGTGGATCATGTCAGAAACGGGGACATTCAAGTAGCCATCAGTGTGGTCAGTTGCGCTGACCATTTCTGGTACCATTTCTTTCTCCTGTTCGCCCCCATAGCCACCTTGGTTTCCTCCATAGCTGCCACCACTCCTGTCTTCTCCGTAGCCACCCCCACTTGCGTCTCCATCACAGCCTGCTCGGTCTCCTCATAGCCATCTCCTCTGTCCCCACCACAGCTGCCTCAGCCCCCACCTCTGCCCCCGAGACCTCTGTGTCCTCGCTCCCTGGAAATCTCCTCCTGAGGGATGAGAGTCCTCTGGTCTGGGCTCACTGATTGCAGGTATTCCTTCGAGCAGAGTTCATATTTGCACATGATGGATTAAGGTATACCCAGTCCCCACTTTGGGGGTCTCCATATCTCCCCCCAAAACCTCCATGGCCTCGGTTTCTTCCATGGCCTTGCTACCCCACTCCACTTCCACCTTCTTTCATGAATTCAGGTCTTCTGGTGGCAAAGGACACTCCAGTGATGCTGCCATGGAACTCTTTTCCAACAAACCTGTCACTGGCCGCCTTGGCTGAAGGAGGGCTGTCAAACCTGCTGGTGCTCCCCTTTCGGCTTCCCTGTGTCCTTTCTGTACAGATTTATCACCAGTTTTCCAATCTTCCTGTTCGTCTTGATAATTTATCTGTTTAAAGAATGCCCCCACTTGATCTGTGGACACACCCTCCCCAAGTCCTTGCACAAAAATTGTGTCGTTATCTGAATTATCAGATTCTGAATCAGCATTGGATCTGGGTCCATAATCACTGTGACCACCAAAATTTTTGAAGCCACTACAGTAACCAGCACTCGATCCTGTCGTAGGAACTCTTTCATCTTTGTCGTGTCTCCCATGCCCTCTACCTGCTGGCCGCGACCCACCACGGGCTCTGTTATCTCCTCCATACCTGTTCACGTTAGACAGTCATCTTGTGTGTGGTAGCTGTAGTTTTTTCTTTGCTTATGGCAAGACTGCTAGTTTTCTTTTCTTTTTTAAACTGTTTATTCTTTTTAAATTTTTTAATTTATTTACTTTGGTGGGGGAAGGAGAGAGATAGGGAGAGAAATAGCAGTGTGCCGGGGATACATCAGTCGGTTACCCCTGACATGCACCCAGCCAGGGACCTGACCCCGCAGCCCAGGCATGTGCCCTGACTGGGAATCAAACCAACAACTTTCCGGTTTGCAGGCAGGTACCACACCAGCCAGGGCTGCCCTCTTTTCTTTTTAAGATTTTAATTCCTTTTTGAGGGGGAGGGAGGGAGAAAGAGAGAGAGGGAGAAAGAGAGGGAGAGAAACATCGATTGGCTGCCTCCCATATATGGCCTGAGCAGGGACCAAACCCACAACCTGGGCATGTGCCCTGACCAAGAATTGAACTGCTGACCTTTCACTTTGCAGGATGATGCCCAACTTAAAAAAAAAATTGTTTATTGATTTTAGAGAGAGAATCCACTTATTTATGCATTCACTGGTTGGTTCCTGTATATGCCCTAAGGATCAAACCCGCAACCTTAGTGTATCTGGAAGACGCTCTAACCAACTGAGCTGCCCGGCCGTGGCAGCACTGCAGGTTTTGGTTATACGAATCATGCCGCTGATGATAATTTGACAGTTGAGCAAACATTTAACTTCTGTGTACCTTGGCTTCCCCATCTGCACAATGGGAGTGCTGGCAGTTTCTCCTTGCTGATGTTGTGAAGCTCCATCTGGGTAAAGCACATGGCACGGGGCCTGCCACAGAGCGAGGATGTGCTACAAGTTAGCTTCTGCTGGCCTCAAAGGTGAGTACGGAAGACACACATGCAGTGGGAGCCTCTCCCAAAGCCTCGTACCCCTAGACCAGGCGCCACGTCCTTGAGGTTGGGCTCCCAGCCTGGTTTCACTGGACGATGGTCGTTTGTTCACCAAGGGCCTGAGGGCCTGACCGGCACTTCCCTGTATCTCTTTGATGGTTAACTCACTCCTGGGTTTGGTTGTCTGGCTGAAACTCTGGATTTCTGAAGTTACTTGGCTGCCTGTTAAGTCAAAAGGAGTGATTCACTTGTGTTTGTAAGCTGTTCATTAGCACTGAAGATAATACCTGGCCTTGGCTGGTGTGGCTCAGTGGCTTGGGCATCATCCTGCAAACCAGAAAACCACTGGTCTGATTCCCAGTGGGGACACAGGCCTGGGTTGCGGACCAGGTCCCCCCGCCTGGGAACGTGTGAGAGGCAACTGATCGGTGTTTCTCTCCCTCCCTTCCTCACTCTCTGGGGGAAAAAAAAAGATAATACCTTACATTTATATGATACCAAATTGCTTTCACATAAATGATCTCATTTGATGTGATCTTCAAAACAAGCCTGTGAGGTAAGCAAGGACCATGAGCTCCAATTTATACATGAGAAGATGAAGAGTTTCATTGATCCGCCCAGCGTAAGGTGGCTAGTAAATGCAGAGCACTTGCCCAAACCGAATTTTTTGCTTTTCTCTTGGAGCTTTTTCCATGCCCCATACTCAGGAGCAGTAAGGGCAACAAGATCCCGGTCTTTGGGCTCCACAGAGCCTTCGGCCTCCAACTATTGACACAGAGATGTGACTGAGTAAAACTGCCTGACTTGGTGAGCCGGACAGGTAGTAAGCTGACCTGGAAGGTTTGAGGAAGTGCGTCAGAATTTGAGTTAAAGCTACTGCAGCAGAATTTCCATTTCAACTGAGGCAGTATTCAAAATATTCTCCACTTGCATAGCTGCTTCCTTATTTTTGCTGTTCCTGAGTACTGTTACTTAGTTGATATTTTTCTTTATATTGGCTCACTTCTTTTTACTAATATAAATCTGTTTATAAAAGAAATCAGTGCATTAAGGAAAAAAGAAATGAGATGCAGGATGTACCAGGGCCCAGAGGGAAGGAGTTCCACACCCTGGGAGAGGGCAGAGTGTGGCTTTGTGGCTGGGGACTCGGGTCTCTGGGAGTTGAGGGTGACAGCAGGCAGTGGGGTGAGGGGAGGGGCAGCCAGATCCAGGGTACCTGATAGGCCTGCGGGGTGGGAATCTCTAGCCTGAGATAAGAAGGTGGGCAAGGATCTTGGAATCTGAGCCTGATATAGGGGTACTCAGGGTTAGCATAGGAAGGTAGAGTCAGGGCCTGAGGAGGAAGAGGAGGGGGAGGGGAGGATGTAGACTGGGCCCCAGGTGAGTTGCTGATTTGGGGAAGTGGGCTGAGAAGGAGGGCAGGGCAGAGGCTGAGTCCCAGGACAGAATGCCTGAAGGGCTAAAGGGAGGATGGAACCCAGAGGGGAGAGCCCGAGGTACCCGAGGTACGAGGTACGGGAGGAGGTGAAGAGTGACCTCAGAGATGGGCTGAGGACCCAGATCCTAAAGGGTGCAGAGAGGCCACATTTGGGGCGAAGCCAGCCAGGCCCCGTACATGGTCCCAGTTTGTTCAGGCTACATAGCTCACTACCCTGAGTTTGGGCCGGGCTCGTGGTTAGCAGCCTGAGAGAGATATTGGTGTGAGGTCTGCCCCCCCCCCCCAATCATCTTGGTGCCACCAGCAGGCCCACATTTTGGGGGTTTTGAGCTGAGGCTGCTGGTCTGAGAGAGGGCTGGCACCCTGCCTGTGCTGAGCCTTAGGTGCAGTCCCTAGTTTCCTTGGTGACCAGGCACTCGGGGGTTTCTCTGTAGTGCTGTCGCAGTGAGGGCCACACAGCGCGGGCCACAGGCCTGAGGAAGGAGAGTGACCAGTCTTTAGTCCACGGAGCGGGCTGCCAGGTGAGTGCCCAGGGCTCTGTGTTTTACTTCATGCCTGTGACATCAGGCAGTCACTTACCTCTGATGTTCCTGGGGAAACGTCTGCCGCCCACAGGCTTGGAGAGAAATCCCTACTAGGTGGTAATTACGGACTCTTCCCATTCCTGGAACCTGGCCTTTCTAGCTGATTCACGGGAGTGCTTTGTTCATTCGGTACCTGTCGTCACACAGAGTGGCCTCCCAGTGTCCGCCACATCTGAGTCCTCCCTGGGAGTCTCCACATCTGAGTCCCATTTACGAGCCTGTCTTTTGAGAACAGGGCCTAATTACTTTATATCACTTACCTGGCTCCAAGTTTTATTCCAACAAAGGCCTTTTAAAAAAATGTTTTCTTTGTAGGGCGCCTTTGGTTTAAGTTAATAATGGCTATTTTATGTTTACTGGACCCCTTAGTGTTTTTTTGGGTAAATCAGGAGGAGTTCATTCCCCTCAAGAGGTGGAACTGGATGCACCTCTGGAAACTGGATGGGAGGGCCCTGCTCTGTGCCCTGTGCAAAGCCCCTTGGCAGCAGCAGGTGACCTGCTGGGGCTCAGGTTGCTGCAAGTGGTGGAACCAGTTATGAGGACTCCAGGAAGGGCTGGGTGGCTATTAATTAATGACTCACTCTTCTCTGTGATACAGGCTGTGTGTGTGTGGGGGGGGGGCGGCATTTAGTTCCCACCGTGGTTTTCCTGGCAGTCTGCTATAGTGATTTCTTCCCTTTTCCAGACTTGGTTTCTCAAGAGGAGCTGTTAGGTAGAGGGGAAATTGTAACAGTGGTATGGGCTCCTAGCGCGGGACAGCATCCACTTCCTTCCACTCCTCAGGGGGCCTGAACTAATTGACATAGTTGAGGCTTTCTAATTGTTTTGGTGGAGAAGTAATGAATGTTGGCCCCTTTCATTCAATAGGGCAGGAAGGCAGTGGGTGGGAAGTCTCTTAGCTGTCACCTAGCTCCTTTTTGAAGGCTCAGGAAATGCAAATGAATGTTTCCAAGTATTAACTGGACCAGAGGACTTAGGGGAAACCTACAGGTGGAGAAGGAAACTGCAAGTGTTAAGACAATGTCTGTTGTAGTCTGGCAACTTTTGTGACTACTTCCACTCTGCCTAAGCGATCCCACCACCTGCAAACTGTTTCATAGAGGAGCTGCCAAACTCGATGCCGGGAATAAGCAGTCCTTCCTGTCTTTATCTCATCATTCTATATCTGGCCTCTCTATTTGTTCTTTTAAAGGTTCCTCTTTCTTCCCAACTTTATCATAGTTAAGAAAAATATTGTTGCCCTGGCTGGTGTGGCTCAGTGGATTGAGTGCCAGGCTGTGCTCAATCCAAGGGTCGATATTTGGATTCCTGGTTAGGGCATGTGTCTGGTTTGTGGGCCAGGTCCCCTGTTGGGGACATACAAGAGCTAACCACACATCAGTGTTTCTCTCCCTCTCTTTCTCTAAAAATAAATAAATAAAATCTTAAAAAGAAAAATATTTTTCATCTTTTTCCCCTAATCTAGCCTCTGAGCTGCTTGTGAGGCAGGATTATTTCATAATAAACAATATTGACACTGGAAGCTTTTCCAAGGCCTGCTTTAGGAGAGTCGTGTTTACTTGGTGAGAAATTCTTCAGGCAGCAGTCACTCCAGGAGGGCTGGGCAGAGCTGGGAGTCCAGTTTGTAACACAAAACACCAAACTCCAGGCCAGCTGGTTCGAGGTCAAAACTGGCCTTCCAGGCTAAAACCCGGGAAAGGCCCTGCCCAGAGTGGGCTGAGCAGCTAAAGATAGCAACAACTAGTTGATCAGGACAGACACACTTGACCAGCATTCTTAGGCCAGCTGGGTTTTGGTTCCTGGCCTCTCTGGAAGATCTCAGGCCACCGGCCCGTGCCCTCTACCCTTTGCATGACAGTATTTCAGAGCCCCGGGGGCTAACAAAGGGAGCGTTTCCTGCTGCCTCCTGCTCCGCCAGGAGAGGCGCATCGGCCAGTGGCTTCGGCAGGTGAAGGGGTGGTGCTGGCGGTGGCCCAGCAGGTGGCAGCACTTCCCTGGGGTCTAGGCAGCTGCCTGCCCTTCTTGGAGGCGGAAGTGGGAGAGGAATGGGGCACCTGCCTACACAGGCTGTCGTCCCCCCACAGCTGCTGGGAGCTTGCCCACCCTTATTCGGCACACACTGGACAGACGTCTGTCAGTTCCCTCTGAGGAGTGGAAGTTCTGGGTCCCGGGGCTCCTCGTGGGAGGGCTGGGCAGCAGGTCAGGTTTGCAGGCAGAAGTGAGTACGAGCCCCTCAGGAAACAGAGCACAGATTCTGGGACTTTGTGCTCTGCCTTCCCCTAAACCAGCCAAGTGGGTAATATATGAGAGGGAATCTTGGTAGCTATTTATTTTTACTAATAAGAAATGTAGCTTTTCAAATCAGATATGCAAAGTTAAAAGTTAAAAATGGACCAAAACCTCCCACCAAAATAACCTTTGTTGACAACCAAAAATGATAGTAAAGTAAGACTTGTTTAAGGTTTGAAAATTTGAAGTGCAGAATGGCCTAAAATGAGATGTAAAGGTTTCCTTCCCCTCCGTCCTTAGCTTCTCTCCAGGGGAAATAACTTTTACATTTCTTATGATCGCTTCGAGGAAAACAATAAACAAGCTCTGCACGTGCCAGAGTATCGGAACTATTTTGATTTCATTTGTTTATATATTTTTAAAGAATGGGTCTTTTTAAAATTGAATGTTTAGAGGGAGAGAGAGGGGACACGGGGGAGAGGGAAGTGAACACCGGTCTGCTGCTGCACCCCTGACGCACCGCTGACGGATCCCGCGTGCACCTGTCCTGGGTCCAGCCCGCACCCCGCAACCCTGGCCTCTCCGGCGGCACTCCGACCTGCGGAGCCTCCCCACCCCCCGCCAGGGCCTCATTTCTCTGTTTATTTTAAACCCCAAACTGACAAACTGATCATATTATGTATGTGTTCTAAGCCTTCCCATCCTCCATGCACACTATACCTTGAAGATCCTTCTTTTTTCTTTTCTTTTTAAAATTGAGATATAATTGACACATCACATTGCCTTAGTTTTGGGGGATATAACACAATGGTTTGATATTTGTATATAACATGAAATGATCACCACAGTCAGCATTTGCCACCACACATAATTACAGAATGTTTTTTTCCTTGTGATGACTTGGAGACCTTTCTAGTCGGCACACATGGGTTTCCACCTATCCCAGTTTTTAATGGGTCTCCCTGTCGGTGGAGGTTCCTGCTGGCTCCAGTGGGGGCAACGTGAGCAGTGGTGCAGGGGCGTGTGTGTCAGTGCTGGCACTTCTGTGAGTCCGAATTCCTAGGGGTGGGGTAAAGGGGAAGTAGTACCTTCTAAATTTCAATGGCAGAATTTTCCTCCAGAAATGTTGCCCCAACTCACATGCCTACTGAGAGTGAGTGTGAGTTCCCAGGTGGCTGTGGAGGGCCTGCCCCCGCCAGGAGCCTGTCCCCAACCTGGTGGGGAGATCGGATGCGCGGCAGGAAGTAGGCCCAGCCCCTCTGCTCCAGGCAGCAGTGGGCTCCCTCCATGCCTTTGCGTTCTCCGCTGCCAGTCTCCTTGGTGGTCATAAGGTGACTGACGACCTTGGCGCAGGAGCCAGCAGCCTCTCTTTCAGAAGTGAGGGACACTTTCTGGATTTCCCTTGTCACTTTAGCAAGGTTTTCCTCTTCATCCCGGGTGAGAGAAAGTGAATGACTTTGTCTTCTGATTCTTCCAGGTGAAAAAGGCATATAGGCAGAAGGCCCTCTCCTGCCACCCAGACAAAAATCCAGATAATCCCAGAGCAGGTGAGGCTCTCCGAGGCGTGGGGAGGAGGAGGCCAGCCGCCTGGGCATGGCTCGTCCGCCGGCTGCACTCCTGTGGGAGTGCTGAGGAATGCTGGGCGCCCGGCTTGGCTCCCGGGGTCAGGGGTGTCGGTAGGTTGCTGAGGCACTCACCCTTTGTTGCTGATCTTGTCACCTGCTGATGTCAGCTTTTTGCCTACCTGTGGCTTCCTGGAGGTGCTTTTTCTGAGGGACTGCACCGTCCCCGAATCTAACTTAATTTTTCTCCTCTCTGTTTTTTGATCCTTGTGTTTAGCTGAACTCTTCCACCAGCTTTCTCAGGCCTTGGAGGTACTGACCGACGCTGCGGCCAGGGTGAGCATGTCCTCCTCTACTGCAGTCGTCCCCGTGGTTAGAGATCACCGTGGGGGTCCAGTCTCGGTTCTCTGCCCTCTGCCACGAAGCACAGTCCTTGCCGTCCCAGCCTAGACACACTCCCAGTGGTTCCGGGGCTCGGTGGCAGGGCCAGGAAGGCGGCTGGGCCGTGTGCTTGTTCCCTGGCTGACTGCTCCCGCATTCCTTTCTCCTGCCAGGCCGCGTACGACAAGGTCAGGAAAGCCAAGAGGCAGGCAGCAGAGAGGACCCAGAAACTAGATGAGAGGAGGAAGAAAGTAAAGCTTGGTAGGTGACATCGCGGTGCTGGGTGGCCTGTGGTTTCCCTGGGCCATTTTTTAAAAAAAGATCTTATTTATTTATTTTTAGAGGGGAAGGGAGGGAGAAAGAGAAGGAAAGCAACATGAATGCATGGTTGCCTCTCATATGCCCCCCACTGGGGACCTGGCCTGCAACCCAGGCATGTCCCCTGACTGGGAATTGAACCAGTGACCCTTTGGTTTGCAGGCCAGCACTCAACCCACTGAGCCACACCGGTCAGGGCTCCCTGGGCTGTTTTTATGCGGCTCCCTCACCTTTCTTCTTGGAGCTTCATTCTGTTGCAGCAGCATAAAGCATTTTGGCACCAGCTCTGAGAAGAACCTTGTTCTCAAAGGTGGATCCTAAAAGACACTCTCAGAAATAATAGCAATGGCTGGATTTACTATTAGCTAAGTGCTGTGACAAATGTTTTATTATCGCTTTTATTTTTTATTTGTTTATTTTTTATTATCTCTTTTAATTATCACAGTGCTCCAAGGGTGGGTATTACTAAACCCATCTTTGTGGACAAAGAAGCTACAGCACCAAGGGTGAGGACGTGCTGAAGCTGAGCTTTAGCCCTCGAGGTCTGAGTGTGTCCGTGCTCTTGCTCACGGTGCTGTCCTGGGTCCCTTTATTCGTCCCAGCCTCATTGTTTTATTCTCGCCCGAGGACGTGGGTGAGGTGGGGAACATCGATGTGAAAGAGAAACACTGACTTGGTTGCCTTCTCATACATGCCCCAAAATGGGATTGAACCAGCAACCCGGGTGTCCGCCCTGACTGGCGATCAAACCTGCCACCTTTTGGTTTGCTCCAACCCCCTGAGCCACACCAGCCACATTTCATCACAGCACTTTCATTTTGAGAAGTCTCCTCAGAAGGATCTTAAACTATTTTATTGTTATACTTTTTAATATTACAATATCCACTCATTTCAATTGTACAGTTCAGTGATTTCTAGTAATTTACCAAGTGCTGTAACTGTGGCTGCAAGTCAGTTTCATCACACAGTAAGATTGGTCCGGGCCTTCTTCACTCAATTTTCTCCCCGTCTTCTTGCCTACTTGCTACCCATGTATGTTATATGTACATATACTATTCTAGGCATCCACCTCTGTACCAAAAACAAACAAAAAACTTCAGAGATTGTAGGAAAGTAAAGTGCACAGAAAAGAAAGCAGTGAGTCCCAGGCCTGAGAGAAGGGTCACAGCAGCTGTCCTGGAGCAGGGCCACAAGCAGGTTGCCCTTGGAAGGCAGGAAGGGCTTTATAACCTGAGTGCTGTGATTCTCACAGAGAATCTGCCCTCTCTGTAGGAGCCACTGTGGCTGGGTTCACAGTGAGGCTTGGTGAATGTGAGTTGAGGGGCAGGTGAAGGAGACAGTGACAGCGTGGCTCAGTGGCAGAAAACACATCAAGGCCACGCCACATTGCAGGTCAGACTATGGCGCCAAACCGAGGAGCGAAGGCCCACAGCCCCACTCCCTGCCTTCCCGACGCTTGGCCCCAGGTTGCTGACATGAGGACCCACCCACACCTTGTTCCTGTTCAGAGAACCAGCTCGGTCAGCGTGGCTGATTTATGCTTCCAGACCCTGGCCACTCGGCTGGAGCCTGCACTTCTTCTGTGCTCTGACTTTTTTGTAATGGACATTATTTTGAGGGCACGTGGGCATGGAGGGAGGGGCAGAGTTACTTCATGGTTTTATCCTGTGCGAGACTGGGGAAGTAGCCAGGCCTGGGGGTGTGAGGCCGCATGGAAACTGCTTAGACCAGCCATTGCGCCATTCAACCCTTGTGTCTAGATCTGGAGGCCCGGGAGCGGCAGGCGCAGGCCCAGGGCAGTGAGGAGGAGGAGGAGAGCCGCAGCACCAGGACACTAGAGCAGGAGGTGAGCTTCCGGGTGTGCGGGCCTGAGGCCATCTGCAGCAGGTAGAGGAAGGTGGACTGAGGTGGCTGTGGTGGCTGGGGCGGCCGTACCCTCCCCACCTTCTTCTGTGGGGTCTGGGTAATCTGTCCCACCTGCAGGTCACTGAGCCCTAGTTTACAGGCGGAACCTCCCAGGGACCTTTACAAGGGAAGCCAACCTGGAATTGGATCTGCACAGAACTGTCACCCCTCAACCCCCCGCTCTACAGATCGAACGCCTGCGAGAGGAGGGTTCCCGGCAGCTGGAGGAGCAGCAGAGGCTGATCCAGGAACAGATACGCCGGGACCGGGAGCAGAGGCTGAGAGGTGAGAGGCCCTCACCTGCACCGCCGCCCACTCGGAGGTAGCTGTCTGTGGAGTTGCTGTAGAGACTTCCGCCCGCTGGGACCCTGGTGGCACCCCACTTTGCATGCATGCCACCTGTCCCTTCCTCCTGCCAATTCTCTGGGGCCTATTTGCTTTTCATTCTGCCCTAGATCTCCTGGGCTGGTATGTCTTAGTCACAAGTAAGCCTGGCTCTATTTGGAGCAGGTCACGAGGAGAAAGACTCCGGGATACTTTGTTTTAGTAGAGTGGCGTGGCCTGTGCCTCTGCATCCCGCCCCCAGAGGTGCTCACAGCCCTGCGCTGACGGGGTGCTAACCGTGCCCTTCAGCAGGCAGCTGGGCAGCCTGCCCCAGGGCAGTGGGTCCCAGGGGTGGCTGCAGAATTGCCTCTCCCTTCGCCACCAGGCTCCTCAGCAGCAGGCACCCTTGGTTGGGAGTGACCTTTTCTAGGTCCTTCTGGCCCTGGACTGTGTCTCCTTTTATCTCTCCTCATACTCTACCTCACTAATTTCTCCAAATTTCCTAGGAAAGGCAGAAAATCCTGAAGGCAAAGAAACTCCCAAGCTAAAGGTGAGCCCCGTGGGAACCCATGGGTCACCTGGCACTACTTCCTCTCAGCAAGAATACGTACTTCCTATGGCTCAAGGGGTTCTGGTGGGACGTGGTGGGGCCATTGGATCTCTGGGGGCCCGCACTACCTCCCACACCCTTCTGTCTCCTGCACCTGGCGATCAGGAGGGCCTCTCAGAGCCCGCCACGGGAGGCCGCCCTCAGCCCTGACTTGCAGGCGGCACTCCCCAGGAACCCTCCAGGAGAGCACCGGACAGGGCTGGAGACGTGGCTGCGGGTGAGCAGGCCACCCTGCTTGTCCGTTTTCAAGGGAACACATTTTCGAGGGGTGCTCCCTGGGTTACTAGTGGAGGGAGTCTGTTCAGACTGTAAAGCCTGGTGTGGGGTCCCATGCTGTTCAGGCAGAGGCTGGAATCCGTGGTGATGCCCTCTGCTGTCTTTCCAGCTCAAGTGGAAGTGCAAGGAGGATGGGTCAGACGGCGGCTACTCCAGAGATGTCCTCCTGCGGCTTTTTCAGAAGGTCTGCCCTGCCGACTCCCCTCCTTCCCATCGCCTCCGCGCAGACCCGGGCGTCACCTGCCCCGACACCTCTACCTGCCCTTGTGTCTCTTCATAGACCAGAGGACAGGCTGGCTTCCCCCCAGGCTCCGCTCCAGCCCTCCTCCTGCTTGTGTTGCTGGGCCTGGCCCCCCCCCCCAGCCTGTCTCACCTGTACTGCCCACTTCTGCCCCGGCCATCCTTAGAAGAAGAGGCCTTGACTGAGTGTGTGGGGCGGGAGGAAGTGGGCATCTGGCGCAAAAGCCCTGTCCTCTTGACCGTCTTCGGTCACTGAGGCAGCTTCGCGACTCTGCCAGTCCAAGTCCCAGTCCTTTGCCCAACTCTCCTTTGCTTTTCTTCTGCGTTCCCGGAAAAAATCTGCTTTCCTTTCCATCTGTGGTCTGCCCTCCGGAAACCTGGCAACCAGAAGTAACCCCCCAGCTAAACATGCCCCGACGGGCCTCACGGTCGTGGCGGCTTGTCTGTGGCGTGAGCTGGGCCTCCCTTGTCCCCACAGTATGGAGAGGTGCTCAACCTGGTGCTTTCCAGGAAGAAGGCAGGCACCGCCGTGGTGGAGTTTGCAACCATCAAGGCTGCGGTGAGTGCTGCGTGAGGCTCTGGGGAGCCACTGCCAGCCCTGCCATTCTAGGGCAGGGTCTCAGTTCTGTGGGTTCCCTGAGCGCAGGTACCCGCACTCTCAGGGAACCTCCGGGCCAGCTCAGAGCCTAGGGAAGGGTGGGAGACTGCTCCAGGATAATGGAGAGCGCAGACCAGCTCCATTTCCTGCTGCCTGGCTCCACACCCATTGTGCCCCGGAGACCTTCAGGCTGCGGCCCCTGTCTCTGCCCCTCGTCCGCCTACCCAGTTAGAGGCTTACACCCCACTCGCCCACGAGGAGGGTCAGAGCTTCAGTATACCAAAGGAAAGGTTGCTCAGCTTTGCTTGGAGGATGAGATTGCTGGTTCTGGTACTTTCTGTTGGAGTAGAGAGAGCCACGCCCCAGCTGATTGGAGTGATGGGACTAACTGGATGCTGTGTTTGGCAGGAGCTGGCTGTCCAGAATGAAGTGGGCCTGGTCGATAACCCTCTGAAGATTTCCTGGTTGGAGGGACGGCCTCAGGGCAGAAATGGCCCCAGCCACCCAGGACTGGCACAGGTGAGGAACCAGGCCTCATACAGGTGGGCCTGCTGAGGATTCGGGGGGCCTTTTCCTGTCTGGGCTCTTTCCTCGCAACTCTAGGTCATCCCGATGGAGTCAGGGTGGTAGGTCCTCCATCCAGAGCAGGAGGACCACGATTGCGTCCTGAGCACCTTTCCTCTGCGAAGGCCAGTGGGCCCCACCACACACAACTCTCAGACCTCCCCCCACATCCCAGTGTCCTGTTGGGGACCTTCGTCAGCAACCCAAGGGGTTCTGGCCCTCGGGCTGGTTGGTCTTAGTGTGAAGCATTTGGCACTGAGAGAACCCGGTGCTGTGGGGAAGGGGCAGAGGACGAGGACAGCCGCTTCTGTCCCCGACTCATCTTCCAGGTGTGTCTGTGGCTGCCCGGACAGGACCTGCTGAGCAGAGGCACTGACCCCTCCTCAGAAGTAACACTAGCCTCCCTGTGGACACCAGAGCGCTTGTGGCCTGGGCGCCTGCTACTGCGCCTCAGCACTAGCTGTCTGTCCCCACAGCTCCATGAGGGCTTCCGTTCAGCAGCTCCCCCCACCCCACACACACACAGGCCCTAGTCACACCTGCCCCCACTCTGATGGGACAGAGAGCTTCTTCTAGGCCAAGAACTCGCCCTTTTCCGAAACGGCCCACAAGTCTGTGTGGGAGCCTCAGAGTGTCGTGTTCACGACCTGTTCTTGGGGGGAGAGCCCCTTGGTGGGTCGGCGAGGCCTTTGCTCTCAGTCACCGCACCCCAGCCCTCCCTCTTTCCCCTCCCCTGGCAGTGAGAGGGGGAAGCTCTCTGGGGGTACGTCGCAGACCCTGGACAGAGGAAGAAAAGGAACTGGCCTGAGCCCAGCTCAAGATCCTTTCCTAGAGAGCTCATTCCCTCACCCGAAGTCCCTGCATTGTATGGCCCCAGACGACGTTCCATAGGCGGTCACACAGAACTTTATTAGCTCCTGCATTCAGTGCAGCCTTCCTCTGGGCACACCCACACAGGAGCTGGGAGGTGGAGGCCACAGGCGGGAGTTGTGGAGGCAGTCTGCATCAGAGGTCCCCGCTTCCCTCTGCGATCTCAGAACCACCTGGTCCAGCCGACCTGAGCTCTGGTTTCAAGTCTTCTGGCCAAGCCACCATGTGGGGCAGTAGCACAGAGTGTGGCCTTGACCCAGGGGTATCAGCCCTGGGTGGCAGGCCCCCATCTGCAGAGGGTCTAGGCAGGGTGGAGCTCCCCGGTCCTGGTGGAGGGTTCTGGAGACTAGCTGTGCCTCTTCATGGTAACAGCCATGAGTTTCGTGTGTCCGGTCCTCCTGGGTTCTCGTCAGGGAGCAGGACGGGGGGAAAGCTGCCGTCATTCTTGTTGCATTTCCCAAGGACTCCCCTCAGCAGTAATTCTGGGAACTCCCCAAAGCGTCCCCTCAGAGCTGCGTCAGTGCCTTCTGCCGACAGTCCCTGGGGCCACCTTCCTCAGACACCGGGGCTGCTCCAGGCCACTCTGTTGGCAGCTGGAGTCTCTCCTGTGCCCTTCTCTGCTAATGGTTCGTGTGGCCTTTTTCCTAAGTGACAGTCAATCTGCAGATCTGCACGTGCCTCGCTCTTCCTGCCACCAGCCCCTCCCTGCCACTGCAGGCCTCCATGCTCCCACCCCCCCCCCCCCCCCTCCCTGCTGGCTGTGGCCCTGCTCCAGGCCAGTGCTGTCCAGGACAACTTTTTCCAGCGATGTCGCTGTTCACCCTCATGGCCCAGTGTGGTAGCCCTCAGTTGGGTGTGGCCACTGAGCATTTGAAATGCAGCTAGTGCAGCTGAGGAACTAAATTTATCATCTTTCTTAGTTTCAATTATTTAAATGTAAACAGCTGCAAGTAGCTAGTAGCTGCCACATTGGACAAAGTCAAGGCCGTGCCATGCTTCTCTCCTCAGATCTTCCCCTTCCCTCTTAGGCCTGGTGTGGGCCACGTGAGCCCAGACCTGTCCTGTAACCTCTCTGTGTTGACAGTAGCGTCAGAGGAGGCTGGGTCAGGGCATCACCCACCTGCTCTCTCCAGTCTGTGTGTCCTCCATTCTCTGACTCACCCTGTGTGCCACCCACCCCCCTGCCGGCCTCTGCCCGGTCCCTGGGCTTGCAGCATGGCCTCCCTTTGCCCACCCAGCCAGCACCCTTCAGGGCTCACCACATGTCCAGCTTGCCTCTCTGCCTGTGGCCCTCCGCTCGGGGGTGATCTGGAGGACTGTTGAGGACTCAGAGGGCAGGCAGGGTCCTGGATTCCTGTCCCCACCTTTTTCTTAATCCATGAGTGTACCTTCCTTTCTTGGGTCCCAGGCTTTTGGCTCTTCAGTCGCCACACTTCTGCCCACCCTCACCCCATTCAGAAGCCAGGCTCACTGGGAAATTGCTCCCGCAGCATCTGTAGAATTTCCTCAAGAAGTGAAATCCCCAGGTCCACTTTGAAGGAGAAGAAGGGGTCATTAAGGTCCGGAGCAGGTGTCCTCTGGAAGGGGGGCGCATCCACAAGGTCCTCCTCGGAGTGTTCGTGGAGGGGGCCTGCCAGGGAGCGTGCTGAGGGCAGGGTAACCGAGTAGGCCGCAGTGTAGGCAGGAGAGGCTTCCAGGATGTTGGGGCAGCTGGAGCTCTCCCGGTAGAGGCGTGGGGGCTTAGGAGGGGCCAGAAGTGTGGCCCGGGGCTGCTCGTCCCCCCACAAAGGTAGGCGCCGGCCATCCGGCCTCCCTCGAAGCTCCCGGACCACCTCTCTGTTGCTGTACTCCTCGTGGTCCCCGCCAGCCACGCTGGCCTGGCTCAGCACACTGCCCTGCCGCCGGAGTAGTCGCCGAGGCCGTCCCAGGCTCAGCCGCTTGAAGAAGGAGGCATTGCGGAAGGAGCCTTTCCGCCAGGTCTCCATGGACCTAGGTTGCCAGCAGACCTTAGAAGTCCAGTTCAAGAGTGGCCAGGGGGCATCT
Source organism: Artibeus jamaicensis (assembly GCF_021234435.1). Taxonomy (NCBI): domain Eukaryota; kingdom Metazoa; phylum Chordata; class Mammalia; order Chiroptera; family Phyllostomidae; genus Artibeus; species Artibeus jamaicensis. The sequence continues at coordinate 7,213,992 of NW_026521221.1, read as the reverse complement.
GGTTCCTGCTGGAGCAGTGAATGACAAGGAGCAGGAGATAGCCCCCGTGGACTCTCAGCAGAGGCTGCCCGCTTTCCACCCGGCACAGACCTCAGGCCAGCATCCTGGGTGTTGAGACCAGGCCCCAGGAAGAGTAGAGCAGAGTGCTGTGAGCTCCTGGTGTCCAGAGTTTCCCGGAGGGACAGGAGCGGCCCAGTTACCTGATAGTGGAAAAAACCCAAAGACGAAGCAGCAGCCTTACTGGAGCCGAGTGAGAGCAGCTCCAGGGGCGTCGGAGACGGGTCTTCTCAGGTGGGCAGGAGCTCGTGTGCTCCTTCCTTCGCTCCCTGGCCCCTGGCGCTCTCTGCCGAGGCGCCCTGCCTGCGGTTAGTGCCCAGCTGGTTGTGCTGGTGTGTGGCGTGGAGGTGTGTTGTTCTCAGCTGACTCAGTCAGGTGGGAAGCCGGGGTTTCACGCTCTGAGGTGATTGCAGCATTGCATGCAGGGGTTGGAGCAGCCGTGGCCAACGCCCCAGAACTACCAGGAAGCTTAAGATTCCTCTGGGGGCTGGTCTGGGGCCAGCCCTGCTTTCTGTGTCACCACACTGTCGCCTTTTGCCCCACCACCCGGGGCCCTAGCAGGTGGCCCAGCTGCCCAGTCCCTGGTGTGTCTGGGAGGGAGGAGTTCAGGGAGGGTGGCAGTTAATTGAAAGGCAGGCGCGTGGAACGATTGTTAGGGAAGGAAGGGACCTGTTGCTGGTGTGGGTGACTCAGCCCTGGGGCCTGGTGACAAGCCTTCATTAGCAGAGCCCACAGGTATGGGGGGTAGCAGGCAGAGGGTGTGTTAACAGGGAGCAGCCCCATGCCAGGAAAGGGCCAGCTCTTCCCAGGGCTGGGCTCAGGGTATGCCAGGGTGACTCTGAGTTTTCTCAGCAAAGCAGTATTCCTTGGGGAGAGGAGAACTGCCCTCCCGTTGGCCTGGCACCCAGTCTGGCTGCTGGGTTTCCTCATTCTTCCTCATTTACTCCATGGCCTCAGGGCAGGGGAGAGCAGCTGAGGGGCAGGGTCCTGCTGCCTCCTATCTTGTGCTCCAGTCCTTGCCCGTGGGCCACCCTGGCCTCACTTGAGGCCCCCCCTCTGCAGAGGGGGCTGAGCCATGTGGACTGCCTTGACCTGTCCGCAGCGCCCTGGCCTGTCTGGGAGGGCAGCTCTCCCTGGAGCTCTGCAGCCTAGGAGAGAGGAGCAGGGCAGGGGTGGGGCGGCTGGGAGGAGCAGGGGGATCTGGGCTGAATAACACTTCCTTGCTCTGTACACCCCTCCCTCCAAACCAGTTGGCCAGGGCCTGGCACCTTGACCCCAGCCACTCCCTTCTTATTCTCTGGGTCACTGACCACCACCTCCTCCTGACTTACTCCACGAGAGTGCACCAGCTCGGCATGCCACGGGACAGGGCTCCGCACCTTTGCCTGCTCGGCAGCCCCTGGTCTGGCTCGCCTCTGCGCCCCGTCAGGTGGGCTTCACACTGCCCACAGCTCCAGCTGCCTCAAGGGAGGAAGTGATTTCATTCCCACTGCGACCTTATCAGGGCGTGGGGTTGGCCACTCAGGGCTCGTGGCATTGTACAGCTGCCTCTCCACCCCTCAGCCTAGGCCCATCGAGGTGGTTGTTTATTATTCTTTTGATTATTAAAATGCAGCAGTCTTTAATCCCTTGCATTCTGCTGGCAAGATCATAAAAGAAAAAGCTACAGCCCTACCCTCCAGGAACCCTGGCGTGTATTTTTAGGAGGCAAGCCAGTCTTCTGCTTGTTTCTCTCTTTCAGGGTGGGGCTGGTTGAGACTGGGGTGGGGCTTCCTTCTGTGTCCTCAGCAAAAGCCAGGCCACAGGAGGATGGGCAGCTGCGAGGGAGCAGTGCTGCCACCTCCACCTGGCAGAGCAGAGTGGGCTTCCCAACCTCTGACACGTCCCCTCGCTGGCGGCCTGTGAGCAGCAGAGCAGAGGGGCAGAGGGCTGAGGGGAAACGAAGGGGGTGCGGGCCCGCCTAGAGCATGAATAAGCGAATGACCCGGGAAAGATGAACCAGAGCTGACTGCAGGTGTGAAGGGCCTGAGGGGGGGCAGTGGGGGTGGCCACTGGTGGACATGGGTCGAGGAGCCACCTGGAGGCCAGAGGCTTGGAAGAAACAGGGACTTCAGGCTGCTCCGGGCTCCTCCTCTTCCTGGGCATCGTTCTTCCTCGACTCTTGACTAGCTCCGCTGAGGCTCTGTCCTCTGAGTCTGGAGTCTGGGGCTGTGCCCTGACCCCTCCCTGTGTCTCTGTCTCCCAGGGCTCAGTGGTGTCTGAGAGGGACTACGAAAGCCTCGTCATGATGCGCATGCGCCAAGCAGCTGAGCGGCAGCAGCTGATTGCCCAAATGCAACAGGAAGACAAGCTGGGACAGCCCACGTAGCTCCAGTCTTGCCACCCCACAGCCTTTTCTTAACCCTCACCAATAAATTTTTTTTTTAAAGTCTGCTTCTTTTGCTTACGTAGGGGTGCAGGGTGCTGGCCTGTCCAACCGTGGCCCTGGTTGCTGGGCTCTGCCTCAGAGTCTCTGCCCAGGCTGGCACTCCCTCCCCGGCAGTGGACAGACACTCAGGAAGGCACTGCACTTGGTGAGAGTTCCTGCATGTGCAGAGCTTAGTATCAACACTTATGGCCCTTTATTGGCTTGAACTAGCTACACAGTCCTGGGGCCATTGCTCCTGGCCAAGGACAGCCTAGCTCTCGCCAGCGCCTCAGCCCACCCTCCAGAGCCCTCAAGCCAGACCAGAAGGTGGAGGGGCTGCTCCCCCTGCCCCTTGATGAGGCGGGTTTCAAAGTAGGCCATTCACTGCTCAGTGATGCTGGGGCCAGGAAAACTGGCGATTTGGGAAGGGAGGGGCAGGGCTGTGAGTGAGGTGGGGGTTGGGATTGGGGCCCCTGGCAACCAAAAAAGGGGTGCCCTGTGTGCTCCTCAGTTTGAGTCACTCCTTGTGCAGGCACCACACCAGTGTCTGGCCCACACCGGTCATGCTCAGCACGCGGAAGCCCCTGCGTTCCAGCTTGTCCAGGACTATCCGAGGGGGGTCATCCACGTAGTACTCCTGGCTGTGAACGGAAGGAGGGGGCAGTGTGAGAGTGCGTACAGTGGTCAGGGACGCACGTTTGACAGTACCTCACTCGTTTGCTGGTGTCTCCTAGGCCAAGTGCGTGTTCCTTGTCCCCTCCCGTGGCAAGCATTTTTTGTGCGTCGTCTCATTTATTCGTCTCAACGACCTGAGGAGGCTCATTGATTGTTCTCACTTTATAAATGAGAGAACTTAGAGGGCTTACGTGGCTTTCCCGATGCCTTAAGACAGTGGAACCCATGCTAGTCAGATGACAGCCTCACCCGCCCTCACCTGCCGCACTGTTCAGGGGCAGCTGGCTGCGCTCCCCAGGTCCTCACCCAGGCCTTTGGCCCTCCTGCTGCCCGGGCTGTCCCACAGACCTGGGACAACAGTGTGGCCCTAATAGTTCCTGGCTCTGGGTGCCTCTCCCTGGCACAGAATGCTTGCCTTTTCTTCTTTCAGCGTGAATGAATTCTAAAGAGCCAACAAGTAGATGAAGGGCTCAAGCCCCAAGCTGGGCATCTCCAGACAAATGCCTCGTGGCAAAGGGATAGGGTTGGCTTCACCCTCCGACCTTGACCCAAGGGGCTGCCACCAGCTCTCCTCCCCTTTGCTGCCATCTTTGGGACTCACCCTGGGGACCCTTCTAAGGAGTTGCAGCTTGTGGAGCCAGAGTTCTCCATGCCTTTGGGGCATGAGGTGGGGAGGAGCAGGGAAGGAGGCAGCTCTCTCACTGTTTAGACGCAGAACTGGTACAAAGAACGCCAAGGGAAGTGGCCATGTCCCCAGGCACCTGGTTGAGCTGGAAGTAGGACCTAAGCTGCCTGCTCCATTTCTAGGGCTTAGCTTTGTTAATCAGATGGCTCTTCAAAGACAAACCTTTTCCTCTGTGCCTGTCTTTGCCTTGATAAGGTCCAGCTTGAAAGGGGGTAGGGCAAGGAACAGTCCACTTAACATTGATCTATCTCCAGAAAACTAGACTCTGTCCTGGGACTTTGTCCTTGGGCTCTCGTGTGAAGGGAGGGCCAGTGGGAAAGCCTTCAGAGCAAGCCTGGGGTGGGGGCGGGGGGCTGTGAGGCTAGAGACCAGCCCAGACCAGCCTTACATGAGTGCAGAGCCCCAGTAGGCAGGCAGAGGGACTCTGAGTTTGGGTGGTGGCGTTGCCCCTGGGTTTGGTGGTGTGTGAGGGAGCAGGGACTGGTCTGGGGGCCAGTGAGAAGATACTTAGGAATGCCACTACTTACAAGTTGTTTCCCAGGACGTGCCTTCTTGCGGCCCCCAGATGCTGCATCAGCTCTGGATCTGAGTGTTCATCGCCCACTAAGGTGGGGCCCACCTCCTGCAAGGTAAGCAACAGGGGATGCTCAGCTGGCTGCCAGGTAGAGGTGAAAGGTCTCTACTCTCCTTCCTTCATTGTCTGCTGGCACTGAGTCAGCTTCAGGTAAAGCCTGGAGGGGTTGGTGAGGGAACTTGAGGGCTGAGAACAAGCTGGCAAAGAGTGAGGCCAGTCAGTGACCCCACCAAGCAATGCAAGGCTTCTCTAGCCCCTCCAAGCAGAGCTGGGCAGTGCCTGAACTGACTCCTTCATGCCAGGCACCACCCACCACCCATTTGGTATTATCAGAATCAGCTGGAGAACAGAGACAAGAACACTTGTCCAAACAAAAACTTGTACACGAATGTTTGTAGCAGCATTATTCATAATCAGCAAAAAGTTTTTCAGCTGCTGAGTGGATAAATAAAATTTGGTGTAGACATATGATGGAATCTTATTTGCAATAAAAAGAAATGAGTACTGATACCTCCTGCAGTACACATGAACCTTGAAAACCTTATGTAAATGAGAGATGCCAGATACAGGACCATGTACTGGGACAGAAAGTAGATGGGTGGATACCTAGGGCTGGGGGACTGGGGCAGGGGTAATGAGGAGTGACTGCTAAGGTGATAGGAATGTCCCCAAATGTATTAGGAGGATGGTTGCAAAACTCTGAGTATGCTAAAAATAATCACAAATACCATTGAGTTGTAATATTGGTGACTTCTATGGTATGTGTATTATATAGCAATAAAGCTGATTTTTTTTTTTTAAATCACCTGAGGACCACTGAATTCCCGCAACCCAGGCTTACAGTGTTTGGGGAGGTCTGGGAAGGGGCCCAAGAGTCCAAGGGACTAGTTCTCAAACCACTGCCCTAGGCACTGCCGAGACTGCTCCTGTCACCTAGTGAGTCAGCCCTTTCCTTCACCCCCAGGAGGCTGCTTACCCTCCGATGAATCACTCGGGCCCTGGGAGTGAGAAGGGGCAGAGGAGAGGGACCTGCTGTCCAGCTGGGGACCAAGTCATATCACTCTGCACCTAAACGGGGACCTTTGGGGCAACCAGGAAACTACAGCCAGAGAAGGGAAGCAACTTTTGACTCCTGAATAGTGTTCTTCCCACCTCTAACCTCATGGGTGATGGTCTCCCCTTCCTTTCTCAGCGATCAGAAAGGTCTTTCTTTTCCTTTCCTAAGGCTTCAGGGACAGCTCTCCCTGGATGCGCTTAAGGGTGCAGCTAGCGGCTGTGGGTGGGCCGGGCACTTGGGACAGGTGTTATAGCCTCTTTTTTCAAACCTCTTTCCCTCAGGTTTTTGCACTCCTTCTACCCTCCCGAGAAGAAGGCTCTGTGTAGAGCAGTGGGTGTTGCACGTATGAGGTCAGGGTTTCCCCGCCGCGAGCACCCGGAGCTCGCTGGGTTGCGGGGACGCATGCACCTGGCCTTCTTAGCGGCCCTGAAGGGCGTGCCAGAGTCCCGGGAGCCGGGCAGAGTCCATCCCCAGGCTTCCAGCCCGCGGCCCGGGGTGGGGCGGGCGTGTCTCGGACCGCTTCGCTGAGAAGCACCCTAGACGCTACCCTGGAGGGAGGCGCCAACGTGCGGCTGCAGCCCCGGAAGCCCAGGCCCGGCCCCAACTCCACTGGTCAGGCGGGGCTACTCACCATGCGGATCTGGGTGCTGATGAGCACGTAGGGCATGGCGCGTCAAGGCCGGGCTCCCAGCGTGGGCTTTGGGCTTGACACCGACGCCAGCCCTTGGGCTCTCCGACTGCCTCCCGCCACCCCGAGTCCCGTTACTCGGTTCCGGCCTCTGGCGATGCCAAACCCCCCTGTGCGCCTGGTCGGACCGCGGGGACCTCCAATCAGGAGCGGGCGCCCGTGACGCGCCCCCGGCACCGGGGATTCAGGGCCCGCCCCTGCCCCGGGACCGCGCACACAGAGGGTGCGGGTTGTGGGGGTCGGCTCCGGTACTCGCGGCCTGGAAGCCAGAGTGACCCGCCAGACTCCCTGTCTCCCGTGGGCCAAGGCACCAAGCGCGGATGTCGACTTTGCACCCTCTTACTGCAACACTCTCAGTAACAGGTTCTAAAGTCCGGTTGGTCTCCTCACGCCCTCCCCCACCTCCGTCCCGCGAAGCCTCCCAAGATCCAGCCCATAGCACCCAGGGACGCCTCTCAAGGTTTTAGTGGATCCCACTTCCCGTCCTCAAGACAAGTTCTCCAGGGGCTCCTTCCGCGGAGTAAGACAGGGGTAAGAAGCAGTGGTTACAGCTCAAGTACCACTTCGCGAACGCCGCGCGTTCCCGCCTCCCTGACTGTAATTCCTAGCACCGCGGCGGGACCGTGCATTTCTGGGGGGATATCGGTAAACTTGTAAAGGAAATGAGCGGTTGGCTGGGTGCCAAGCCTGGAGGGACTTGAACCAACAGAATTTGGCCCTCACTTTGGAGAACTATCCGCGAAGCTGGAGAGACGTGGCACAAGCGGAGATCATAAGGCAACACCTGGGGCAAAATAAACAACTTCACCCACACTAGTCTCCCGAGAGCGTGCAGCGAGTTCACCTCCGTGCATCCACGCCCTCATCTGGCTGTAGCAAAATCTTTCAACTTAACATTCTTGGTCTTATTATGATTAGTTCTTTTTGTTTTGTTTTGTTTTGTTTTTTAAATCCTCACCCAATGATGCTTTTTTTTTTGGTATTGATTTTAGAGAGGGGGGAAGGGAGGGAAAGGAGAGAGAGAAATATCGATGCACATCCATGGGCTGCCTCCTGTACCCGGGCGACCCAGAATCAAAAGGGCAACCTAGGCTTGCGCCCTGACCAGGTAGGTGTGTATGGGCGCCGCTCCAACCGAGACACCCGGCCAGGGCGTGATTGGTTCTTTAAAAAACAAAGCAAAACTAAAAATGTCTGTAACTTTCCAGCCTAGCGATTGAAAAATCTTGACTTCATTGAAGGGCTCTTATAAGTTATGTTCTGTCTCCAGCACTTTGACAGATGTGAAGAGAGCTGTAAGGGCAACAGGAAGTTGTATTTCTACAGGATCCTTTGTGATCTAAATCATTTTCTGTCCTCTTTACCCCTCCCCCCCAGGGTTAACAATTTAGCTAGAGGGGGAAGACAGAGACATATTCATGATTAACAAAGGATATTTTTCTTTTTAAATATATTTTATTGAGTATGCTATTACAATTGTCCCATTTTCCCCTCCCCTTATTCCCCTCTGCCCTGCACACCCCCTTCTACCCACATTCCCCCCCTTTAGTTCATGTCCATGGGTCATACATATAAGATCTTTGGCTTCTACATTTCCTATACTATTCTTAACCACCCCCTGTCTATTTTCTACCTACCATTTGTGCTACTTATTCTCTTGTACCTTTTCCCCTCTCTTTCTCCCTCCCACTCCCCTGTTAATAACCTTCCATGTGATCTCCATTTCTGTAGAAACAAACAATTTGGCATGATCTGGTAAAGCTGAAGACATGCATTCCCTGTGAACCAGCCCATCTTCTCCTACGTAAACCTCAGGAAAACTCACTGGGTACAAGAAAATTCGTAACAGCACCATGACTGGTGTGGCTCAGTTGGTGGGGTGTCTGTCCTCCGGCAAAGTGAAAGGAAGGTTGCCTGTTTGATTCCTGGTCAGGGCTGATGGATGTTTCTCTCCCCCTTTCTCTCCCTCCCTTCTCCTTTCCCAAGCAAACCAACCAACCAACCAGAGATGGTTAAATTATAAAGAAAATTAAGGGAACTTATAAAGAATATATAAAGAAAATAAAGGGAATTAAGGGAATGATAAATGTGAATTCAGGGTAGATGTTACCTTGGAAAGCAAGGAAAGGGATGAGATAGGGAAAGACATGTGTTATGAATATTCTTTTGTAGCTGTTATAAGAACAATTAAAAATAACATTTTTTAAAGTGTCAAGTTCTATAGAGCAGTGATTTTTAACCAGTGTGCCTCAAGAATTTTTAAAACATGTAATACCTGACTATTTAGTCAGGGGTGCTGACCTCTTTCCCCTGAGACTGTCAATTTTAAAAATGACAACAGCCAGCACAACAATAGCTGTCCGGTGTGAAAGCCCTGTCTTGGCCATATTGGCCATGTCACATAAGGTTGTGCCTGTTGGTTAATTCTTGGTACTAGAAATCCTTATACACAAGTATAGGCACCCGATATTTTAAAAACTCACCTTGGAGCAAAAAGGGTAGGTAATTACTACTCATATTTTTGTTTTGGTAAATCAATCAAAATTATACCTTTTAATTGTCAGATCGGCAAAAATGTTTTGGTGTGCTGCAGAACTTTAATAATTACTTTGTATGTGTCATGAGATGGAAGAGGTTGAAAGTCACCGCCTCGGGCTGCTGGCCCGACCCCTGTGTCTAACCCTAAGGCAGCGAATTTCAATCTTTTCCATCACACATAAACCAATTGACAAAATTCTGTGGGACACCAAAAAACATACATATATTTTTTGCCAAGCTGACAAAAAATAGTTATAATTTTGATTCATTCACACCAGGTGGCTGTTGTGTTGGCCGTTGCCATTTTTAATTTTTTATTATTCCTATTATTTATCGTTGGCACTCTTCCAGGCGCCCCCTTGTTCCCGCTCTTTGCCTCCCTCCCCTGGCCTTCCCCACACCATGTCTGTGTGTTCGTGTACGTTCTTTGTCTGATCTCTTCACCTTCTTTTATTCAGACCGTTGTCCTTTTTTCTCTTTGACAATCTAAGGGAAAGAGGTCAGTGCCCCTGACTGAATAGTCAGATGTTGCATGTTTAAAAAATTCTTGCGCCACGATGGTTGAAAATTGCTGTCCCAAGGCATTTGACGAGGTCACGTCACTTGGAAGAGCCAGGTAGATGAGGGTGGCATGTCCTGGGCAGAGAGCATGGGGTCTGTCTGCTCTGCTTCCCCCTCGGGCTGGGCTATGGAGAAGTGGGGAGGCCACGGATGGGCACTGCTTCTCTCAGGCTGCCAGGGCTTTATTACATTTACAAAACTGGTCTGTAGATGCAGCTTAAGATAGAGAGCTTCATCCAGAATCACCCACCCCACCGCTGGTTGCCCTGGCAGCCTCACACCCTCCAGATAACATCTTTAATATCCAGGGGGAAATGAATTCCCTCACTTGGTCAGCCCATCTGGCCTCGCCTCTTGCCACAGTCTGTTTATCTGGCAGATCTTCCTCCCCTGTAAACAGGAGAAACTGTTCTTCCAGGGCTCAGCTTTTTGTCATAAAAGCATCCTCCAAGTGTCAGGGCCCGATGTTGCTTATTCCTTCTTTCTTTCCTCTGTTGAGCTTTTGCGGACGGCTTCTGTGGTAGAGCTGTGTGAGGCACCCGGTACCCAGAGATCCGCAGGCACGGACTCTGTCCCAGAGCAGTGAGCAGGCCGGTGAGGTGGACAGACCAGAGAGCGAACGGTCACGGGACCCCGTGGAACAGGGCTAACAGAGCTTCAGAAGCAAAGGAAGATAAAAAGATGAATTCTACCAGAGGAAATGAAGTTTTATTCCCTCCGAAATTAAGTTAACATTTTTTTTATTAAAGAAGAAAATGTTACACATGCTTAGTTCAGAAAAAATGAGAAACAATAAGGGAAAAGGATATTAAAACATTCTTTTAATATGAAAACACTTACCCTAAAAATAAAAGGCCAAAGCGAGAGGCAACCGACGACCACTGAGATCAAAAGGAATAGCTGTTGGGGAGGCTGCGATTCAGGCAGAAGCCCAGACAACGCGTTCTGAGGAGGAGGGGCACGGGCTCGGGGCACTTAGGAGAACCGCAAGGGGAACGGTGACCACGTTTTGCCGTATATAATGAGCACCTGAATTTTGGGCCAAAACTTTAGGAAAAGAATCTTCCGTTTTATTTTTTAGTTCAATTATTTATTTATTCATATTTAGAAACAAAACTGATCATCGTGTTCCAGGCTTTGCATGCGGATATCATGGTTGCTTTCTAGAATTAGACTTTTAACGCATAAGCGTAAATAAGACAATTAAAAACATTTATATAGCCCTGGCTGGTGTAGCTCAGTGGATTGAGTGTGAGCCTGTGAACCAGGGAATTGAGGTTTGATTCCCAGTCAGGGCACATGCCTGGGTTGCAGGCCAGTTCCCAGTAGGATTTGCATGAGAGGCAACCATACATTGATGTATCTCTCCCTTTTCCCTTCCCTTCCCCTCTAAAGATAAATAAATAAAATCTTTAAAAAACACATTTATATAGATACAGAATTAGTATTACCCATGTATAATGATCATCCTTATTTTTCCCTAAAAAAATTGGAAAAATGTGTACATTATACACAGCAAAATATAGTATATCAACACCACAGGAAGGAATTTCTTCTTCTCTCTCTACCTGTCTTTTTTTCATCTTCACCAAGGACATGCTTATTGAGCTTAGAGAGACGGGGAGGGAGGGGGAGAGAAACATTGGTTGGTTTCCTCTCATATGTACCCCAGTGGGGACCAAACCCATAACCTAGGCATGTGCCCCGATGGGGAACAGAACCTGCAAACTTTGGTGTGCAGACCAATACTCCAACCAACTGAGCCACACTGGCCGGTGGTAGAAAGACATTTCTATTGGTCCCGATAAGAATTAGTGGCTCTAATTTTAATCAATGACTCTAATTTTAAGTGACTCTACTGCTAAACAATTCTAAAAAAATTAATACATTTCCAGTCTATACTCAGCAGTCCAGTAAGCAGAATATTTGCTTTCTTGTTATCTTTGCAAAAAGTTCTTTAGTCCCACAATGTTGCTTTAGGCCCAGTTTAAAGGTTAATTTTCCCTGTTTAACATTCCAAAGGTTTGAGGCAAAGACCTGCCTCTGGAAAAGCAGCTCAGGCTCCACTGATATTATTTTAAAGTGGCTCCATTTACAGCTCTGGCTGGGTGGCTCAGTTGGCAGTGGTGTTGTCTGTGACATACACCAAAATGCTGTGGGTTCTCGGGGCACCTGTGGGAAGCAACCACATCCATGTTCTCTCTCTTCCTCTGTCAAATCAGTGAATACATTCTCTGGTGAGGATTACAATAAAAATAAATAAACAACGTGGCTCCATTTTTGTTATTGTTGGCACATTGCAACATTATTTACAGTAGCTAAGATATGGAAAACATTCTTAATGTCCGCTGAGGGATGAACGGATAACGATGTGGGACGTACATACAGTGGAATACTACTCAGCTGTAAGAAGATGAAATATTGCCCTTTGTGACAACATGGGTGGATCTCGGCAGCATTATGCTATGTGAAATAAGTCAAAAGGAAAAGGACAAAAACCTGTGATTTCACTCATACGTGGAATATAAAACAAAAAGTAACAGCCCAACAAAACAAAATCAGGTTTGTAGATACATACAACAGAACGGCGTTACCACAGTAGAGAGAGGATGGGGAGAGCCCAAAGGGGGTGAAGGGGTCAAGTATATGGATGGTAACAGAACGGAACTAGACTTTGGGCAGGGAGCACACAATGGAGTACACAGATGTCGAATTATAATCTTGTACACCTGTCAATTATATAATGTTATTAACTAATGTTACCCCATAAGTTTAATAGAAAATAAAAACTTAAACACCTTTCTTTTTGGAGACTTCCATTCAAGATGGCGGCATCGGCAGGCATGGCCTGCCTCTTTGCACAACCGCATCAAAATAACAAAATGTAGAACGACCATCGCTCAGAACCATCAGAAATTGAGTTGAATGGAAGTCTGAGAACTACGGAATTAAAGAAACCACATCTGTCCATACTGGAAGGAGGGTGCAGACACAGAATGGGCTGGTTGCTCACCCAGGTGTGATGTATAAAAATTTGGGAGAGACATCTCAGGAGTGAGGAGACCCAGCCTCATACCAGGGCCCCCCAGCCCAGGGTTCCAGTGCCAGGAAGATAAGTCCCCACAACTTCTGGCTGCAAAAACCAGCAAGGATTGAGTTGGTAGAAGAAACTTCTGCAGCCCCAAGCAGTTCCTCTTCACGAACCCATACGCAGAGGCACCTCCTCAGACTCACTCCCTCTGAGCTCCAGCACCAGGGTAGCAGCTTGAAAGGCACCAGTGGCATACAGCGAGGAACTGAAGTGTCTGGCATCAAGGTGAGCAGAGGCCATTGTCCTTTTTCTAAACCCTTCCCCCACATAGCGGGCAAGCTGGTGCCATATCTGAGATTCCATCAACCTGGCTAACATTGTTTGACCTGCCTTGGAGATCCCTAGAGACTCCATCCACCCAACTAATATGCCTACCCAAGCTGCTTTTCTGTATGAAATATAAATGCTGGTCTTGGCTCCTGCTTAACAACTCCCTAAATCCTATCAAACAAGCCAACCCTGAGCCCCAGGACAGTGAGCCCCAGGACAGACACTAGCAGCAGCCAGGCTAGATTCACAGCTTGGCTTTACCTGGGAGTCTCCAAGCCCAGCGCAAGTAGTAGCCACCTCAGATTGCTTTATAGCTCAGGCAGGGTGGCCCAGGGCAAACCACACGTGGAAGCTGACCTTGGCCCACACCACCTGGGGAAACTGGGGCCTGTGCACCCAGTGAACAGCTACAGATCACGTTGGAGCACTGCCACCCTGTCCCTGCACAGCTGATCCTCCACGGAGGATGGAGGTTGGTGGTCAGTGGTCACAGCCAGTCCTTGAAGCTGACTGGCCTGGGTAAATTCCTCCCATTGATCTTCTAACAGCCACCAAGGCTCAACTATAAGAGGAGGGTGTACTCAGCCCACACAAAGGGCGCATCTTGAGTACCCAGCTTGGGTGATAGTGGAGGCTGTGCCAGTAGACCCTACAGGACACACATTAGGCCATACTACCAAAACACAGAGTCAAAGCACCTCTACCTAATACGTAGAAAGAAACACAGGGAGGCTGCCAAAATGAGGAGACAAAGAAACATGGCCCACATGAAAGAACAGATCAAAACTCCAGAAAAAGGACTAAATGAAGTGGAGTAAAGCAATCTATCAGATGCAGAGTTCAAAACACTGGTTATAATGATGCTGAAGAAACCTAGTGCAAAACAACAAGAAGAAAAAAGAATCCCCCAAAATGAGGAAAGTAAAGCAGCCTCTAGAACAACTTAAAGAGGTCTAACATTTGCATCACTGGGGTGCCAGAAAGAGAAGAGAAAGAGCAAGAAACTGGAAATCTATTTGAAAAAAACAGTGGTCCCAGCTGCTGTTGCTCAGTGGGTTGAGTGCTGGCCTGTGAACCAAAGGGTTGCTGGTCCACTTCCCAGTCAGGGCACATGCCTGGGTGGTGGGCCAAATCCCCAGTTAGGTGTGTGGGAGAGGTAACCAATCAATGTATGCCTCACACATTGCTGTTTCTCTCCCTCTCTTTCTCCTTTCTTTCCTCTCTCTCTAAAAATGAATAAATAAAATCCTTAAAAAAACAGTGAATGAAAACTTCCCTAATTTGGTGAAGGAAATAGATATGCAAGTCCAGGAAGCAGAGTCCCAGACAAGATGAATATAAAAAGGCCCACTCCGAGACACATCATAATTAAAATGCCAAGGGTGAAAGATAAACAGAGACTCTTAAAAGCAGTAAGAGAAAAGAAGTTAATTACCTAGAGGGGAGTTCCCATAAAACTGTCAGCTGATTACTCAAGAGAAACTTTGCTGGCTAGAAGGGATTGGCAAGAAATATTCAAAGTCATGAAAATCAGGGACCTACAGCCAAGATTGCTCTTCCTAGCAAAGCTACCATTTAGAATTGAAAGGCGGATAAAGAGCTTCCCAGATAAGAAAAAAACTGAAAGAGTTCATCATCACCAAACCATTGTTATATGAAATGTTAAAGGAATTTATTTAAGAAAAAGATCAAAATTATAAACAATAAAATGGCAAAAAGTGCCTATCAATAATTGAATCTAAAAAGCAAACCAAGCAAACAAGAAGAAAAAAGAATCATAGATACGAAGAGTGTTTGACTGTTGCCAGATGGGAGGAGGTCATTCGGGAATGGGCGAAGTGAAGGGATTAAGAACTGAACTGCAAATAGGCAGTTACAGAATAGCCATGGGGATGTAAAGTACAGTGTAGGGAATGGAGTAGCCAAATAATATATATGCATGACCCATGGGCATGAACCATGGTAGGGGCATTGCCTGAGGGAGTAGGGGGTGCTAGGTGGAGGGGGGCAAAGAAGGAAAAATCAGGACAACTGCAGTAGCGTAATCAATAAAATATAATTTAAAAAACCCTTCTTTTCTCACCACCAAGACAATTATAGTGTATTTCATGAGGTACCAATTAAAATAAATCCTTAAGAATGAATAGCCGCTATTGAAGTTCTGTTCCTTAAATTGTGGGGTGAATACCTTACTGTTTCTAAATTATTATTTACAATGTACATTTACATTAAATGTACTAATATGTAAAATATCTCACAAACAGGAAGCAACCCTGTTTGAGTTTGTCTACACCCATGTTTCTCTCTTCCTCTCCCTCCTGTCTTCTCTCTCTAAAATCAATAAACATATCCTCAGGTGAGGATTAAAAAAATTGGAGGAGGACATCTAAATATTTTGGCTGTCACTAAACTAAATTTTAACTCTTAAAAAATGCTGACAATCATAGTTCATAAAAATACAGTATTTTTAGTTTCTAAAATTACAAGTTACATAAAATCACGAATAAAAAGAAATAAAAGAATCTACGGGCCAAGGGTGGTCCTTAGACTAACACAGATTCAAACACACAAACACACACACAAAACCGAAAATGGTGTCTGAACTAATTTGAGCAACCAGAGATCAGGTTTCAGCCTCACCCAAATGTTGGAGGAATGAATTTTCCATTTACATTCTGAAAATGGAAAAACAGTTTATAACCCTCACCCTGGTTAATGAAATAACAATAATGTAAGGTTTAAGAAGGTGGGATTAAAAAAAAGATTTTATTTATTTTTAGACAGGGAAAGGGAGAGAGGAAGAGAAACATCAATGTGTGGTTGCCTCTCAAGCGCCCCCTACTGGGGACCCAAAGCATAACCCAGGCACGTGCCCTGACTGGGACTGGAACTGGCCACCCTTTGCTTCACCAGTCGGTGCTCAATCCACTGAGCCTCACCAACGAGGGCTGCATGTCAGTTTTTCTTTTTTAGAAGGTGGGATTTTAGAAAATTTAATTTTTTTTGGGGGGGCTTATGTGTGCGTCTATGATAAGACTTTTTAAGTACAGAATAAGAGTTTTTACAAAGCTGGCCCCGGGAACTCAGGGACCTTTTGTGGTCAGCCACCAATTTATCTGGTTTAATTTGTTCTAATTTAAATTGCGAAAGGCGCTAGTGTCTAGTGTTTAGTAAATGGTTTTCGTAAAAATGCATAAACAAATTAAGCCCAAATGAAGTCGGAGTTAGAGAATGGGTTATTCTAGGCGGAAGCGACAGTGGACGCGAAGGCAGAAAGATATTCTGGAAACAGCAGATAATCTAGCGTGACTGGAGAGAAAAGGTAACTCAGCCGGCCACACCGCAGGGTTTCTGCTCGAGCTTCCGCCGCAAAAAAAAAAAAGAAGGAAAAAAACCCCAACACCTTCCCCCCCTCTCCCTCAGACTCGTTTCCTTTTCCCGCTGGTGTGCTGGCCCCGCCCCGGGAAACAATTTGGGCGGGAGGCGCAACCTAGGTTGGTCATCTCACCGCGCCTTCCTAAGGTCGCGAGGAGTTTATGGCGCCGTTTAATGACGTAACGGTCATTGACAGCGTGAGGCGGTGGCAACTGCTGCTATGGTGTGGAGCGGCCAGGTGAGGGTCTGAGTTTATTCCCAGCAAGGCCTTGGCACCTGCAAAGCGCGCGGGGGAGGCTAGAAGTTTGCTGCCAGGGCGGCGGGTGCGTGGTGGGCAGCGTCGCGAGGCTGGAGGGGAGGGTTTGGAAGCCCAGAAACGTGACTGTAAGATCAGGGCTAGGGGGCGTGTTGGAGGAGAGGCTCTGTCCACGCTGGGTGAGAGGCGCAGTAGTTAGACTCTGGGGCTGGCCGAGTCTCAGGGCCCGGATTGGGGTGAGGGTAGTTGCGAGCTCAGGGTATGGGCAAAGAGATGTCTCCAGGGGCTCGGCGGGGCGGTGGGTGGACCACGCTCACGAATCTCTCTCCCCGTGCCCGCTTGCTCCCGGTGGCTCACGCGGGCTGCAGGTGCATCATGTCTAGATTGGGGGTCTTGGGCGGCGCCCGCCCCGGGCTGGGACTGCTCTTGGGCACCGCCGCGGGCCTTGGATTCCTGTGTGCCCTTTACAGCCAGCGATGGAAACGGACCCAGCGCCATGTCCAGAGCCCGCACCTGCCCAACTCACTGGACCTCACGCAGACTTCAGAGCCCGGACGCCAGGGTAGGAGCCGGTCCGCTGATCGATGGGCCGAGGAACCAGGCTGCCTTTAGCAGAGCCTGTGGGACAGGACAAGGAAGGCGGGTGCCTGAGAGTCTCTCACCTTTTTGAAAAGCTTATTGATAAGGAAAGCATTCTCCCTCTTCTGTACTCTTTCTCCTAAAATCCCAGGAAAGTATATTGTGAAAAGGCTGTTTAGCTTTCACTTTTAGGACTGGCCACAGTGGATATATATATAGCACTTTCTTAGTGTTGGGTGCAGTGTTTGATAGGTAGAGGAAAGGTCCTAAAGTAGGCGAAAGGAAAAACTAATCTCGGAGGAATTCAAAGTCCTGAGGCTTACGTGTGAAATTACATATTAGAATTTGAAGGGAACCTTAGAGACTATCTAGTCCAAGTGTTTTTATCCTTCTTATGATGGAATCAAGATTTTAAAAAGATTGTGTTACTTTCCCAGTGGTTTTCCTAGTGGTTTGTTTGTTTGTAATTCCTTAGCAGTAGTCCTGCTGAGGAGGGGAGAAAGTGGCCATGTTGCCGGGGATCGTTCTTGCTCTGCAGTCTTGAGCACTGGTGGCTGTGTATTGTAATTTGGAGTAGATTATTACTATTTACCAGATTTATGCTTGCTGGCCTGTGGGTTCTGCCTCCCTGATTTCTTTCCCATTTTTATATTTTCCAGTAAAATTGCCTTAGGTAGCACTCAGTTTGCTGGCATTTACTGTTAGCATTTACTCAGAGCTCATTTCAGGGCTTGGTGATGGTGTTTTTCCAGCGGGTTTTGATGGGCTTTTTTCAGGGTACCTTTTCTTTCAGTAACTGTCCTTTTTCTCTTTGCTCCTCTCTGATGACAGTAAAAGAAGTTCTTGAGAGGAGCTCAGAATTTTCTTTGCTATTCTTTTTTCCTTAAAAAATTATTGATTTTAGAGAAGGAAAGTAAGGGAGAGAAAAAGAGAAACATTGATTTGTTGTTCCACTTATTTATGCATTCATTGGTTGCTTCTTGTATGTGCCCTGACTAGTGGTTGAACCTGCTACCTTGGAGTATCAGGATGATGCTTTAACCAACTAAGCTACCTAGCCAGGGCTCTTTGCTATTCTTTTGGAAGTGAAAGATCAGAATTTGAGTGAGCTCAATTTTAGTCTTGCTGTGTGGTTGGTAATGACTGGTATTTGGGCATTATATACAGGCACATCTTGTTTTATTGTGCTTTGCGTTATTGCACTTCACAGGCATTGCTTTTTTTTTTTAATTGAAGGCAAGGCCCTTCACCAGCAAAAGGTTATGCCTCACTTTATTGTGATACTGGACTTATTGCAGTGGTCTGGAAACAAACCTGCAATATGTCCAAATTAGGCCTATAGTCAGGTAAAGGTTTTTCTTTTATTCTAGCAGGGCAGCCGTCCAGAATTTGAGGAATCTCACTCCTGCAAGCATTTTATATCATCTGCCATTGCATGCAATACTGCCAAAGGCCCTGGTGTGGGAGATTCATAGAACAGCAGCTGTTGCTTGTAGATTGGGACCTCGATGTTTTTTTGGAGAGTTATTTGGTACTTGTTAATGGGACTTAGCTGTGAACATAAGCTTTCTGAGCCTCGAGGGTTTCTGTAAATTGAACTCCAATGAGAAGCAAATGTTCTTGAATTCTAGGTGCAAGATCTTTTCCTTACTATGTCTCATGGACATCACTATCTCCTGCCCTCCTTCCTTCAGTGAGGCCATTGCGGGCAGTTCCAGGTGAGGCTGGAGATGCTGCGGTGCTGCCCAGCCTTCCACGAGAAGGGCAGGAGATGGTGCTGGACCGCCTGGACTTTGTGCTGACCAGCCTGGTGGCTCTGCGGCAGGAGGTAGAGGAGCTGAGGGGCAGCCTGCAGGGGCTTGCTGGGCAGATTGTTGGGGAAT
This sequence comes from Artibeus jamaicensis, assembly GCF_021234435.1. Taxonomy (NCBI): domain Eukaryota; kingdom Metazoa; phylum Chordata; class Mammalia; order Chiroptera; family Phyllostomidae; genus Artibeus; species Artibeus jamaicensis. Next base: position 7,195,296 of record NW_026521221.1, on the reverse strand, counting down.
TTCGGTGAGTAATACAGCTGCCTCTCCTACCTCTTCCCCTGCCCCTACAGCTTTTGCAGTTGAGCCTTTTGGCCTTTGCCCTCCATCTCTAAGGAGGAAGCAGACTTATAGCTTCTAACCTAATTGGCAGGGAAGCCAATTATAGCAGCTGAAATGCTTCATTCTGACTAACCTGGTCTGCCCTGGCTTGCCTAGGGGGCTGCCATTGTTGTTTTCCTGAGTGTAGAGACCCACGATTTTCTCTGTTCTTGGCCCTTTAATGAGGAGCAATAGTAAGAGGTTCCTTTGAGGGGAAAGACAGGCTGGATGGGGCCTCATGCCGCCCTGCCTTTCAGATCCCACATGGAAGAGAACCAGAGAGCGGCCCGGCGGCGAAGGCTCCCCTTTGCCCGAGAGAGGAGCGACTCCACTGGCTCCAGCTCCGTCTACTTCACAGCCACTTCGGGAGGTGCCTTCACAGATGCTGAGAGCGAAGGCGGGTGAGTCGCCTCTCCTGGTGGTAGCTGTGGCTCCGATCAGGTTGTTTTGTAAAGGTAATGTTTATCAATGGAAAATTCATACCAAGTTGCTATAAACATTTTTTGGAACAAAGTAAAAGTATAAATAAGTACAGAATAGCTGAAATAAGAAAGGCCATCCATCTCATGTCATCTAGAAGAATGGAGATGTCAACAGTGGCAACTACTTGCATGTTGCTTTCCTCTGAGTAGGCGTGTTTTTTATGTCATCATCATGTACTTGTTATTTCTGTTTTCTTATAACATCAGCCACAAGAACTTTATTTCCCTCACTGAGCGCGCTCCCCTTCCATAGAAGTTCTCCTGTTCCCACAGGGAGGCTTGCGCCCTTGCCGGCTGTACAGATGGGAGGTGACTGAGCCAGTAATTGGGGCCCAGCAGGTCTGACCATACACCTTACTGGGAGGGCGAGCAGCAGGCAGGAGTCTTGTGGAGTCTCCAAACTTGGTCAGGCTAAAACTTTGGATTTTAGACTGTAGTGCCATTTTGAAACTTTGGTCCCCAGCATGAAGTCTGAATAAACTTCTCTGTTGCAATGCCTGATCCTGTCAGTGGCGGCATCTGCCCTGAGCGCCAGCAATCCAGGTGGTCTGCTTGAGGTCTCCTCTGCTGACCTTTCTTCCTCCTCAAGGAAGAGATTGGTGCAGAGAACACCCAAGCCTTCTGTCAGGTCAGAATGGCTGATTGAGCTATAAACAGGCCTTTCAGGATGATCTTTGCAGCGTTGTCCGTCTTTAGCTGAAACACCTTATAACGACTGGTTATTCTTCCTCTGTGATGGACTGTGCTGAGCACCTTAGAGGCATTTTCTCACTGAATCCTCATGAGGGTACTGCGGAGTAGGGGCTGTTTTTCTGTTTCTCAGAGCAGACTTGAGGCTTAGTGAGGTTGATGCCTTGCCCAAAGTTGTACACCTACCAAGTTCAAGCTTAGCTGGGCTCATCTGCAAGGTGCGAGGGTCTGTGATCTGAGGAATGGCTTGGTCATCAGCGCACAGAGGGGCTCTCACAGGAAGACCTGTCCCGTGCAGCCCTTGGGAGTTCTTCCCAGTGGCCAAGGGCTGCCGCAGCTCACTGCCCATAGTAGTACTGCGTGTTCAGTACATCTTACTCAGGAGATTTCAGCCTTGTTTTCTTGTTTGGGCCATTATATTCTCCTGCCTCTCCTCATTTGGTTTTCTAAGAAAATTAAGAATGGTGTTATTCTTTTTCCATGTCACTGCCATTGGGCACCCGTGCTAGATTGGATTATAGCCCAGGGGCCTCTTGAAACAAGTGAAGTCTTGGTACAGCATTTGGGCTCCATTCATGACTATGGATGCCTGGGTTATCTGATCCCTATTATCTGTATTCTCAAGGGCAAGTGGAGCTCGCCCTTTTCTGTTCAATTTACCTCATAACTGGGCTGAGAGATGCTTCCCGAGGGCTGTTTTTTGGGGGGGGGCAGAAATGAAATATTCGACACATCTGGATTGAAAAAAGGACAAAATGGTCAATAATGGGCCCTGAGACTTAAGGAGCATCTCTCTGCACCCAAGGAAGCAGGTCACTTGTGTGGAATTGAGGAATTGAGGTTTGGATTTTGTAAGACAGTAGGACAGGAGAGGTCAGAGCTCTGCCCAAGACCAGGATGTGGAACTCAAGGTCCTTGGTGATTTCTAAGAAGTTATACAAATTTCTGTGGGCAGCGAGAGCTAGTGTTTAACCTGGGCAGCTTGTGGGTGCTCACTGGGGCTCCCGTAAGGGGCAAGACATCCCGCCTGTGATGGTATGAGGGGGCTGGTAGCTTCCTTCATTAGAACTCCAGCAGGGCCACCCCATGACTGACTGTGTCATGTGGAAGCCAGTGGGGGCGTGTGATGCAAGACTCTGGTCTAGCTGGCTGCCATCTGGGGCAGTGGCCATAGTGACTAATTATTTTTGCCATGGTGAGTGCCACGTAGGTCAAGGGGAAATAATGGGAGGAGGCCTCAAACTCTGGAATGACTTTGAATGTGTGGGCCCGAGGGAAGGAGTGCCTCTTTCAGGGATGAAAGGATAAGAATATTGGGTGGTCTATTCATCTCCACGGAAAGCTGCATTCCCTTTTCCCCTCGGGAACGGACTGTGTGGCAGAGGCAGAATCACTGTGTGGGTCCGCTATAATCCAGTCTGGCACGGGTGACCAATGGCAGAATCACTGTGTGGGCGGAGCATTGTAGCAAAGACAGCTTAATTCCCTCCCTGTAAAGACCCAGCTTGCCCTAAAACACCAGCTCCTTCAGCAGGCTTTCCAGGCAGCCCATCCAAGAGGGATTGCCTGCGACCTCCTCTCCTTCTTGGGTGTTTGTCACCTCATTTAGGTTGGTGTTATCTTCTGCACACTGGGAATGTCTTAGGGTCGGGGCCCATACCTGCTTTGTTTGAGTGCTCCGGCTGCTCTCTCTAATGGGCTTAGGATGTTACAGAAAGAAACTTAATTGCCAGGAGGGGAGATATGCGGAATCGAGTCCTTGATCACTCAAGGAGTGGAGTAGGATAACTCCAGGCTGCCCAACCCACGGTGGAAAAAGTGTGCTCTGAATGCACAGATCCAAACGGTGTTTTCAAAGGTCCCTGCCGGTCCCTTGCTGATCTCAGAGGCTGCAGGGCATACCACACAAAAGGGCTGCCCCTTTCTCTCTGGTAGATTTCTCCAGGTCTGGGTCGGTGGGCCAAGAGGTGTGAGCACGATGTGAATATAGGGATGGCAGCCCGTGTAGCTCTGGCACATGATCAGTCTCTTCTCAAGCTCTGGAAGCCCAGGGGGCTGAAGTCAGTGCTCACTCAGCAAGTGTTTGCCCACTGCGTGCCAGGCAGTGGGGCTGCAAGTGAGTGAGGCAAAGCTCCTTAAAGGGGGGCTGAGGTGCAGTAACACCTCCTCACTGCGCCAGCCTCGCTGGAGTGTCTCTGCCTCATAGGGCTCTACCGTCTCTCACTGTGGACGGCAGCGAGGGCCCTCCTGACCTCTCCTCCTCCTTGGACTTTAGGACCCAGAGGGATCACAAACTGGGATTTTCCTCCTTCCTCTGCTCCCTGGAGAGACTCCTGATGCTCATGCTCTAAGCATATGAGGAGAGGTCCTTTCCTGGGAGACTCTTGATTTGACCTCCTGATTGACCAAGACAGCCTTCGGTCCGGCAGGGAATGGGGTCTCCCCTCCTTTTTGAAACTGGAGGTGATGAGACCCAGATACTCCATTCACCCATTTGCCTTTGGGCCTGGCTGACTAGATCAGGGCGTCACTGTCCAGGCCCGAGGACTGGGTTGGGAGTTTCTCTGGGATGCCCCTGTGTGGTCTCAATCATCACCACTAGGTTGGTTGTGAAATCTGATGCCACTTTTCCTTGTCCCTTTATTTTTTAAAGATTTTATTTATTTATTTTTAGAGAGAGGGGAAGGGAGGGAGAGAAAGGGAGAGAAAGAGAGGGAGAGAAATATCAATCAGTCACCTCACGTATGCACTCTGACCAGGAACTGAACCCACAGCCCAGGCATGTGCTCTGACCAGGAATCGAACTGGAGACCTTTTGCTTCCTCGCACAATGCCCAACCGACTGAGCCAGACTAGTCACGGTTTTCCTTGTCCCTTTAATTTCTAAAGTTCTTACTGCAAATTGCTAGAGGGGAAAGATAACTTGATAACTTCTTAAAAAGCAGGGTAAAGCTAAGGTTTTAAATACCTTATAATTTTTATAGTAGATGTTACTAGGGCCCTTTTCTTTGGGGCCTCTGGAAGCTCCTCTATAAAGAAGCAGTCAGTGTGGATTGGATACCAGGTCTGATTGCTCACTTGGTACCTTCTAGATGGAGCCCGCTTCCCTGCCATCTCTGGCTTTCTGGCCTTGCACAGTGTTCACCCCCTGACTTTAGGCTGCCTTTTTTTGTTTTTAATTTTTTTTTTTACATTTTTTTTTTTAAATCTATTTCTCCCATCCCACCCCACCCCACCCCGCCCGGTCTCCCCCCACCCTCCCATTCCCCCCCCCAGTCCTCATCTCTGTGTCTTTCATACTTGTTCCTCATGTTTTTAATTTTTATTTATTGGTTTTAGACTTTAGAGACAGAGGGAAGGCGAAGGATAGGTAGAAAGGGAGAGAGGAAGGGATATATATGAAGTCTGTCCTGAAAAGTCCACCTCTTGTTGATATAATGAGAATGGTTTGCACGACATTGATGTAACCTGGCAGCCAAGGGGAGTGGACTGGAATGCACATGCGTGAACTATGATGACTTCACTGTACTGGTCAGTGGGGCTGGTAGATGCCACTAACTGAGCATGTGTACTGTGTGGCCATCACATTCAAAATGACTGAACTAGTAGAGCAACAAATCCGCATCAGATTTTGCATTAAGCATGAACATTCCTCTGTGGAAACTCTTCAGGCAATTCAGAAAGCTGCAGCTATGGGCAACTGGTGATTGGCAGCTTAATTTTGACAACATGCCCGCTCATGCATCACGTCTCTTGCAATGTTTTTGGTGAAACATCAAATCACCCAAGTGACCCAGCTCCCTTAAAGCCCGGATTTGGTGCCCTGTGACTTCTGGCTTTTTCTAAAACTAAAATCACCTTTGAAAGGGAAGAGATTTCAGACTGTTGATGAAATTCAGAAAAATATGATGGGGCAGCTGATGGTGATTGGGAGAGCTGTGTGAGGTCCCAAGGTGCCTACTTTTAAGAAGATGGAGGCGTTATTGTCTTATGTACAATGTTTCTTGTATCTTCTTCAATAAATGTCTCTATTTTCATATTACGTGGCTAGATACTTTCTGGACAGACCTCATATATATTAGATTGGCGAAAAACTCCATATGTTTTTTCTGTAAAATAAAAGACATTTTTCATTTTCACCAATAACTTTATTGATTTGGGTATTTTGATTATGTCAGCCATCTCCCACTTGGTATAACATTCATTGTTCTCAATTAATGTCTTGATTTGATCGCTATCAACTTCAACTGGTCTACCTGACCGTGGAGCATTGTCCAGTGAGCAATCTCCAGTATGAAACTTCACAAACCACTTTTGACTTGTTTGATCAGTCACAGCACCTTCTCCATACACTGCACAAATCTTTGTGTTTCAGTTGCATTTTTGCCTTTCATGAAATAATAAAGCACAATATGCTGAAAATGTTGCATATTTTCTTCCAACTTCAATATTGACATGGCTACACAAAAATTCACCAATTTTGATAGTTTTTAAAAAATGCATGCTGATATGACAACTGTCACAATACAAGCTAACAAAATTATTTCACATGAAGTTAAAGACAATTAAGCACTAATAGAGCCATCTTATGGAAAAAAAATCAAATGAACCTTTTGGCCAACTGGGGGAGGGGGAAAGAGAGGGAGAAAAATAGAAAAAAATCGATCTGTTGTTCCACTTATTTATACACTCATTGGTTGCTTCTTGTATGTGTTCTGATGGGACTGAACCTGCAGCCGTGGCATATCTGGCCAGGGCCCTAGGCTCCTTGTATTGAATTTATTTGTAGGTGCTTCCCCTATCTCTTCTTTAGTTCTGTTTTGCTCCAACAGTAGGGATCCTTTCCCTGGCTCTCATTCTAGGATGGAGGAAAGCTCGTCCCTAAAGGTCTTCTCATGTGCTTCAGAACCTACATTTCCTTACTCAGTCTGGAGGCCTCTCTGTATAAGTCTTACTTTCTGCCATGCTCAGTTTTTGTCCGTTTCAGTTGGCAGTTAGGAAAAACACCCTAATCAGCTGCTGGTAGAGGCCAAGATCTGAGAGAAACGTGGCTTTCTGTTCAATGGGTGCATCAAGGTTGGGGTTCCCTAGGAGACCCCTGGCTTATGGTGGCCTCAGGTACTTTCCCTGGGGTTCCGTTTGCATCTTCCTCCTCTCCTGCTTCGAGCTACAAATGGCCCTTTCTACACCCCCAGCAATTCCAGACATTTCCAAGGGCTACTCCTGTTGTAGTTTAGGTTTGGTTATTGACCTGGGATAGAGGTACACATTGAATTGAGAAAGAAAATGTAAATATCTGGCTGCCCAGGACCTCCGAGGCTGGCACCCACCCACCCATGTTGCTTCTGACAGGTGCCTTTGTCTGATAAAGCGAAAGTGATTGGCCAAGAGCCAGCAGAGCCATCTAGCTCAGTTCCCCTCCACCTACTTTACAGTTTTGTTTTTTGACTTTTCCCATTACCATACCCCCTAAAGTTTTTATCTTAAACACTTACTTCTTTTTTAATTATAAGAATATATGCTCACTAAAGCAATTGTATTAAAAGATAAAAAACCCCTTTTAATTCTTCTACCCTGAGAGGTTGACTGGCAACATTTTGGTGCATACCTTTCTAGGCTTTTCTTTTTCTCTATTTTCTGGCAGATTTGGTAATAGCTAGAGCATGGGGTTCTCATAATAGCCCCTCACTGTCACAGCACCTTCAGAGTTGGTCACTCTTCCCTTAAATAATTTTTCCCAGCCCATAGTTCTCATAGGAAGCTTTGTCTAGAGGACTAGTTTTTTGCCCCTGAGTGAGGGAGAACATTTCTTAGTTGGTGCTCTGGACAACAGTGTCATGGAGAGTCCCTCTTTGTGGGTAGGGGATAGACCCTAGAGCTCTAGGGGTGAATGATCCCTTCGTTGACCTTGTAACTTACATTTCTCTGTCAGTTACACAACAGCTAATGCGGAGTCTGACTATGAGCGGGACTCTGACAGGGAGAGTGAAGACGGGGAAGATGAAGTGAGCTGTGAGACCGTGAAGATGGGGAGAAAGGATTCTCTGGACCTGGAGGCAGAGGTGGCTTCAGGCCCGGTTCCCAGAGCCCTGGAGGCTGAAGGCTCCCCTGACTTGGAGGATGTGCTGCCCCTCCTACAGCAAGCTGATGAGCTGCACCAGGGTAGTGAGCAGAGCAAGCGGGAGGGCTTCCAGCTGCTGCTGAACAACAAGCTAGTGGTGAGGCTCCAGCTGCCTGTCTGCCCACCCCCTCTCCCTGCTGACTTCTAGGGAATGAGAGCAGGCTGCTGTGGTTATTGACCCTGCAAGGTGACATGGGAAGGAAAATGAGGGTGCGATGGCTGGTTCTGCACCTGTCCCCCAGGGTTGAACATCCTCCTCCAAGGGGCTAAATGCCACCCTTAGGGGCCTGGGTTTACTGCGTGCTCCAGAGCTTCCTCCTGAGGGCAGTCCCCTGCCTTCTGTGGAGTCACTGCAAGAACTCCACCTGTCACAGTACAGGGAATATGCAGAGAACTGGAATGTCCTTTCTTTTCCCTTGAAGCAGAGCCCAAGCTGCACACCGTTTGAAGTTAACACCAGGGATAAACGTGTAGCTCACTCAGCTGCAATTCCCTTTTCCTCCGGTTCATGGCCGGGATTTATGTTCACCCAAGTATATAAATGTCCCCCAAATTGGAATTTTCCCTTTTTTGGGCATTACTGCAGAGTGAGGGCATTCTGGCCTGCTGATAGTATAAAAGGAAAGGTCAACTCCAAGATGTAAAGAGGCACAGAAAAAGAGACTTAAAAAAAAAGATTTTATTTTTAGAGAGGGGAAAGGAGGGAAAGAGACATCAATGTTATGGTTGCCTCTCGCACACCCCCTACTGGGGACCTGGCCCACAACCCAGGCATGTGCCCTGACTGGAAATCAAACCAGTGACCTTTTGGTTCGCAGACCAGCACTCAATCCACTGAGCCACACCAGCCAGGGCAAGAAAAAGAATCTTGCTGACACAATGAAAAAAAAATGTGAAAATGCCCAGGAAATGAGAGGCAATGTGGCAGGACCGCATAAAACTGGCCTGTCAGCATTTTTAACACAGGAAACTTAAACCTAGGGTGTGGGAAGGCCAGAGCCCCAGAGAAGGAAGCCTCTTCGTTCTCTGAGGGAAGAGGCACCTCCATCCCTTTCTGTTTGGTCTGTAGTATGGAAGCCGGCAGGACTTCCTCTGGCGCCTAGCCCGGGCCTACAGTGACATGTGTGAACTCGCTGAAGAGGTGAGCGAGAAGAAGTCTTATGCTCTTAATGGTAAGTGCTAACAGGTTCCTGGTGGGAAGGTGAATGACTGTGGGGGTGGAGCCAGCCCACGTACTTGGAGCCCAGAGGAACCAAGGACATACAGACTGCCATGGCAGTTGTAGCTGTTACTTACTAGGGATTAACTCTGGCTCCCAGGGACCCCTGCATCCTCGATACAGAGAACAATCTCTGCATGTAATTATGATCTGGGAGTGTTTTTAGGAGTACTTGTATCCTGTCAGCGTAATTCTTTGTTCTCAATTCCCAAGCACAAAGAGAGGGCAAAATCCCCTATCTTAATTTGAAGAGTTTTGCTGGTTTCAGCTGTGGGGCGGGTGTTCTAAGAGATGTATGGAGTGTTATTTGGTGAGCACCTGCAAGTAGTAATTTGGGAGAACACTGCTAGCTTAGAAGTCCCTGGGATCTACTTGGCAACTGTTGCCAACTCCATACCCTAGGGAATAGAGGGCACATCTAACTTATGTCAGGCTCAGGGCTCATCCCTCTCTGCCATTAAGTCACTGAGAATCCTGCTTTAAAAAGTGACTGATTTTGTGGGGAAGGTGATGTGTCCTGCCTCGCCACACACCTGAGGCGTGCACCATCAGTGGGCCTCCACGCCTTGTGATTCCGTTAGTTATCTAAAATGGGTTTGTCTACTTTCCCACTTTTATAAGTACAGTCTTGTAAATGTTACTGAATCTTTGAGGATACTGATTAGTTCTTGGTTTATTTTGGCTATCTATAAGAACCTTTCCTTTCCCTCTGGTCATTGAGCATGTCTTATTAGGAGCCCCCATAGCCAGCATTGGTCTGGTTTCCCAAGCTTAGCACCCTGGACAAGCTGGTTCCTGTTGGAGGTCAAAAGGCTGTGCAGCATCTTGAGAAGCCCCACTCTGGGACCCTAGCTTTTTAGGACCATCCTTGCTGGGTCTACAGTTCTTCATTTTGTTCTACCTCTGGAAGCTGGACCACCAGGAAAAGCTATTCTTTGGGATCATAGGAGTTATCTGTTCACCCCCGTGTTTAACTTGGCAGGGACTGTGTCTCATTTTTAATTTATTTTCCTAGTGAGATAGTGCTGTGAAGGGGAGAGAGAGAAATCCCTTTAGAGACAATGCCCCTCATTGGTGGGGGCATATAGTCCTTCTGTTTGGGAAGGGAGATGGAAGGTTCTTATCAGTTCTCTTAAAAATGTATGTTGCATGTACAACATACCATAATTACTGTCACTTAAGGATGAAGAAACACTTCAGATTAGCCAATCTACCATTCCAACACATGACTTTTGCTTTGTTTTAATCAAAGGAGTTCTCTGTTTTGCAGGGTGTTCTTTTTTGCATTGTGTAGGTATGATGGTCCTCATCTGGAGGGCTCCATGCTCCTTGTCACTCTAGGGGACCCTTGTCAAGAACTTTCATGTGTTTAGGCCTTAATTTCTTTGTTAGTCTCGGTATCTAGAAAACTTAAGACTAAAGTGAAAGTCGCCTCTGGGCATACCTCAGGCCATTTGGCTTTGGTGAGGAGTTTTGGCCTAGAGCTGTGATAAACGTTCTCAGATCACTGATCGGTCCTTTTGAGAATTTTTGAAGCTGTGGACCCTCTCCCTGGAGAGACTCATGGACATCCTGAAACCTGTTCACAGACCCCAAATAACTGACCCTCTATGGTCAGGTGTATTGGGCAGTTTCAGATCGGCTTTGGGTCCCTTCATGTTTGAAGTCCTGTGAGCACATCAGTGAGTGTTGTAAACACAAGCTAGCTGGGTCAGCTCATGACAGAGAGCAGAGAAATGCAGTGCAGCAGAAGCCATCCCTCAGAAGCTATTTGCAGCTTTTCACTCTGTTCAAGTTCACAACTATTTCCAAACAAATCCAGGCTGGGTAGGCATCAGTGAGAGCTGGAGCAGTCATTCTTTCCAAAAGCCCCTCTTAGGAAGTGTGCTTGGGAGCCTTTGCCAACTCTGGACCACCTTTGTCTTATAGGAAAAGAAGAAGCGGAGGCTGCTCTGGAGAAGGGGAATGAGAATGCTGACTGTCACCAATGGTAATGCCACGCAGGGTCCCAGGAAGAGCCAGCAGTGGAGGGGGAGGGGCTTTATGGACTGATCTGGCCATAAAGGCATCTGCCAAAAGAACCAGGAGAGGGAGCTCTGGCCTTTACTTCTACACGCCCTACCCTACCCCCAGGTGGGAACTAGGGAAGTTTTCTTTGGCAGGTGCCTTCAGGATGAGGCAGGGGAGAATATAAGCTTTATTTTTTTCCTGCTGGGGCTTGGAAAAATGAGCAGCTTTGTAAGCCACCTTAGCTACAAAACTTGCGGGTTCTTGGCTCCTCTGGGAGCCAGTTTGCAGTCACCCTCCCCTGCACAACACCTCTTCCCCTTAGCTGCTCTCTCTGGCTGGTGGTGAGTTTTGGCTTCTTTGCTTGGCTTGCAAGAATAAGTGGATGTGAGTTCACCCCCAGGAAGTTGTCAGTTTCTCTGCTCACAAAAACAGTGGCCCTGTTTGTGGTCTCATGTGAGGCAAAGTTCTGCCAGTTTGCATGGGTCAGGGCCAACCTGTGTCCTGGTCCCAGCACCTCCGAGTGTTAATGGAAATGTTCCTTTCCTGCCTCCTTTCTTCCCATCTCTGTCCTCAGACTGTGAGTTGAGAGAGGCTTTCTCTGTCTGTTGCTGAAACTTTATCTCTGCAAGGCGCCTTCTCAGAGGCCAGGTCAGCACTGGTTCTAGGGTGTCACAGGTGCTCCTTCTCTGTGGGCTTCCTGGATTCCCAAGAATGGAAATTGGCCTCATGCTTTCTTATTGTTGGAAAACAGCTATTGGGACTAAATATGGAAACAAGCCTCTGGAAGTATCTGATAGAAATACCCCCAGGGCTCCAGGTGCTTACCACAGGCTGTTCTTATACCACCTGTACAGAAAGAGCAGAGCAAACCCACCCCAGGCCCTTCGCCTGGTCTGTATTGTGAATGGGGGGACATGGAGGAAAAAAGTACCCCCAGATAATTGGTGAATATATGAAAGAGCACCTTGGGCCTTTAGACACTCATTTAATGTCAGCTGTGCCCTGGAAACAATGCTGGAGGGAAAGACCTGTGTTTTTCAACACAAAAGACGGGAAGCTGGTTGGCTGGCCTTGTCCCCCTGGAAGGATGTGAAGGACTGAAATCAGAGGCCTTTCTTCCTTCACTTTGTTGGTTCTCAGGTTAACACCAGAAAATTCCTAGACCATCTCATCCCAATTTGATTGCTCCAGAGTACAGCTGGTATGTGTATACTGCCAAGGCTAATGAGACCTCTTTTGTACTTGGGTATCTTACCCTATGATGCTGATTATTAGAGAACTGCTTTTTAAGTTTTATGATACCTATGTATACTCATTATGAGAAATTTGTTGGACATCTGGATAAAGAGCTTGCCAAAATTAAGAATAAGAGAGATTTACTGTGGAGGACCCGGCTTTTTTATACCCAATATGTATACTTTGGAGAGCCTACCACTGTATTTGCAAAAGAATACGAATGGGAACACAGGTCTGTGAAAACACAAATTATCTGCAGATATCTTCAGCTCTAAGTTGAGGGTGCAGGGGTGGTGCCATTAGGCCCCGGGTGGGGAGTCATCCTGCCCCTCCCTGAGCTTGCCGCTGCTTCCCCCTTAGGTATGCAGTGCTCTGTGGTCAGCTGGCTGAGCATGAGGGTATCCAGCGGCGCATCCAGAGTGGCTTTAGCTTCAAGGTGAGGAAAGGCTTCTCTTTCCCTTGTGCTGCCCACAGCCCCTGCTCCATCTTAGCTCCTTGCGAAGGGTGTTTCTTCTGCCTCCATGACTCGCCCCTCTTCCCTTATCAATTCTGGTGTCTGATGTTAGTTTATATTTACATCTTTCCCCTCAGGAACATGTGGACAAAGCCCTTGCTCTCCAGCCAGAAAACCCCATGGGTCACTTTCTCCTTGGCAGGTGGTATTACCAGGTGAGCTAAACTTCAGGGCTTAGTATAAGGATCCTTAGTGTCCTGTGACGCAGTGACATCTTGCAGTGAAAATTTGGGAAGCAGGGGCCTCAGTCTGGCTCAAGTGCATTTCCTCCGAATGCAGTTATATGATTGGACCCAGCCCTGACCCTGTTTTTCAGTACAGAATATGCATTATTTCTAAAAATACTTGCTAAAACTTTTTATTCATACCTTGATCTTTTTTTGGTGACAGGTTGCTCACCTGAGTTGGCTGGAAAAAAAAACTGCTGCAGCCTTGTTTGAAAACCCTCTCACTGCTACTGTGCAGGATGCCCTCCAGAGCTTCCTAAAGGTATTGGGGGGCGGGGGGGGGGAGGGAGAAAAGGAGGGGGGTAAACAACAGCCAAAAATGCCTGGGTTACATCACTTTTCCTAACAACATTGTTTGGAGGCATTTCTGGCAGGGGGCAGTTCTGTTTGCCTATTCTATGGGAAAATCAGAACCATCTGGAGAGCTTATTTAAATAAATAAATAAAAATTATATATCTCCATCCAGCCCCAGACCCACTAAATCAGTCTCCAGGTAGAGGACTGGAAATCTCTATAACACTTCAGAGCCTGATCTGAATTTGGGAACACCGTACTGAAATGTCTTCCTCCCTCCTTCAGGCTGAAGAACTACAGCCAGGATTTTCCAAAGCAGGAAGGGTATATATTTCCAAGGTAAATTCACCTATTTCAACACAGATGAAAAGTGTGTATGTTGACAATATTCTGAAAACTCCTAAAGCATACCTACTTGTGCCTTTCTAGTCTGCTGGTTTCTCCCAGGTTTCACTATTGTCTCTTCTCAGTGCTACAGAGAACTAGGAGAAAACTCTGAAGCCAGACAGTGGGTAAAGCTGGCCAAGGAACTACCAGATGTCACTAATGAGGTAATGCTTTTAAGAACTTTTCTAACACTGGGTTTATCAAGTCATTCCTGGACCTTCTCAAGAAAGAAAATCTTCCCTCGAAATCTCATTTCCCTAGAAAAGAGTCTACACTTTTGCATATAGGTGCTATGATAACAGCTCAGAAAGGAAGCAAAGGGCCCTTCTTAGGTACCAGTGATTTGGGAAATGTTGGCTTAGATTCTGGGTCCTAGTCTCATTCTCTTGTTTCCCTAGGATTCAGCTTTCCAGAAGGACTTGGAAGAATTGGAAGTAATTTTAGGAAACTAACCACATTACAATGGCCTTCATGATTTGGGAGATATCACTGCTTAAGGGGGATGAAAATCAAGTCTTTTTCCCCCTTAGTCCCTGCTTAGATCAGGAAACTGAGCAAGACTGGTTAAGGGAGTAAGTATCCTGACTCCTGGGTCTAACCAGTACCTGCTACCATCTTCTTACCCATTGTCCACTGGTTACTTTATTCTAATTGTTCAACTAATCTGCAATTAGGAAAGTACTTAAGCCTGAGTTTCTGTTGTAATCTCCTGTAAGTGAATTCTTGAAAAATCAAGACCTGTTCTAGGGTTGAATGTGGGTAGAGAACTGAAGGCCTCCTTCCAACTCCTGGTAACATGAAAGAACCTCAAAGAGCTGTAAAGAACAAAACACAGAACTTGTACTCTCTAACCCCATCTTTTTCACTGATTAATATTCAACACCAAAGTACATAGTCCTAAAATCATATCCTACCTATCAAGGTAAAAGGAAGGGTCAGGGCAGTCCATGGATATTGCCCTCTTTTTACCTATCATGTTGATTCTAACTGTATTCCTGGGCCGAGGGGCTGGACGTCTTGGCTGCTTTTGGAATGACAGTCGTGCATAAGGCTTATGAGACAGTAAAATGATGATATGAGGAATGCCTGGAATATATTTTGGTACAAACTTAAAATAAACCAAATTTGATTGGAAGCAATTATATTCCCCTATGTTTATTTGTTATCAACTCCTTATGCTTGACACTTCCATAACTGTTACCTGCTACAGAGGCTGTTGTAGACTAGTAGAAAGCACCAAAGAGTTTAGAATAGGCTCTCTGGTTAATGCTATTTCAGTGAAAATTTTATTTATATGTAAAATAGAGGCAGAGAGCTGATTTTTAGCCCAATAAGGCCTATTCCACGTAAGCAGGTGTTCCCTGACCCACTTTGAGGCAGCAGCACAAAGCCTAATCCCAACTATGAGGAAAATTAAGACAAATTTCTAAGTCAAAGACATTTACACTTTATAGGTCCTAAAATACTGAGATGCTTTTATACAAGAACCAAACTTTCATTCCAGAATCTGTCACTGTGGCTTTATTCTACCACCCTAGGTATGTTTTTCGGTAAGAGAAGACCTGCGAGATACTCCATTTTTAAAAGCCAGGAAACAGAATTGCTTTTAAAACAAAGCTGCATCAAATTGTATCCCCCTATGTGCACTGGGGTCAACACAGCACCAGTAGAGATTTCACTGCCTTTCCTCCCAGTACTAGCAGAGAGGCCTTCTGAAATTAGAAGAGCTTGTTAAAACCCATCCTAAGTAGAAGTTTAAAGGGGAAGAAGAGTATATCAACCCCCCTGAAGTAGAATAACCCAGGGAAGCATCAGAGTTCTACAACATGAGACTTTCGGAATAAAAACAAAGGCCACAGGAAGCCATGGTACATCCATCTTGTAATAGTACACTAGGTTGAAGGACAATAAGCTCAATCATCTGAATGTAGGACTTCCCTTTTAAATTTCAATTTTAAAGCAATAGATACTGACCATCCCTACCCAGTGCCAAAAAGATATAAAGGCCCTATCTTGAAATACTTAGTTTGTTCTAGAGTAACTCTTATAAACAGCAGTCACTACAAATAACTACTTTATAGCAGCCTCACCCTGAATCTACTTAAGCCTCTGAAATGCTTATGATTCCAGAATTATCTTGAGATGCTCTTAGCAGTAAAAACAAAACAAAACTAAGCAAGTAGGTGGTTAATGGGCCAGTGGCACAGCAGGTCTGCTCAGTATTCCTTAACTAAAAACAAATTCTTACATGAGATAATTCAAGCATACAAACTTAAAAACCTCTGTCTGATTGACAGATTTACTGACAGAGAAAAAAAACCTCTGAGGAGACCCATTCCCTTTGCCACAAAGCTGAGACATTTGTTTTCGACATTATTCAGACAGTGAGGAAAGAGCCAGGTCTCCCCAGCTCTAGTTCTTTTGGAGGCACAGCTGTTAGTCACGAGTCAACCACAAGGCACTGTGTCAAAGGTATGCCATACATCAACCCCCCCAAACCAAAGAATTCACATAGAGATTAACACACTCTCTAGAGAAGGAATAAACAGATCCATTTGTGACCACTGACCTGTCTCCTGTTTACACCACCAGAAAAGCTGATACAATAGATATTTCCCCGGAAGCCTTTTTCTGGCAGTCACAACAGGAAGAGGCCCACGAGAAACCCCAGGGAGCAGTCTTCTCCACCAGGCTGCAGCACTTAGGTTCATCACAGGAAACGGCCCAATGATTCAGTCTTTGGCATCTCCCACTCCATCCGCATTGATGGCAAACATAGCCTCGGCCTCAGGAAGACAGGGAGAGTCGTAGATTTTGCAGATTCTGGTTTCTCCTCTTCCTTTTCTCAGGTAAAGTCTGACCCAAAGACACAGACCAAAATACCCAAGTTATTATAACTAAAAATTCTATTCCTGTATTTATGGTAGAACTAAAAATAAGTTTGGATGTATATACTTCTTTAAATGACTTCTGGAATCTTCCTGTACTCCTCGGGGTACCTCCCACCTGGAGGAGACCGCTTCTGCCCTGTCCTCCCCCACCCTAGTGGATTTTCCACATTACAACAATTATTTTCTTTGAGTAAAAAAAAAAAAAATCTTTATTCACTAATTTTAAAGAGAGAATAGGGTTTGGGAGAAAGGGAGAGGGAGAGAGAAAAGAAAATCATCGATTTGTTGTTTCACTCATTTATGCACTCATTGGTTGACTTGTATGTGCCCTGACTGGGGATCGAACCTGCAAACATGGTGTATTAGGACAATGCTATAACTAATTGAGTTGCCTGG
The DNA here is from genome assembly GCF_021234435.1 of Artibeus jamaicensis. Lineage (NCBI taxonomy): Eukaryota > Metazoa > Chordata > Mammalia > Chiroptera > Phyllostomidae > Artibeus > Artibeus jamaicensis. The sequence continues at coordinate 7,178,750 of NW_026521221.1, read as the reverse complement.
CCAGGGACAATTATTTTTATTCATTCATTGAGAATGGAAGGGAGGGAGAACAAGAGGGAGAGAAACATTGATGTGTTGCCTCTTGCATACCCTCAAATGGGAACCTGGCCCACAACCCAGGCATGTGTTCTGACTGGGAATCAAACCAGTGACCCTCTGGTTTGCAGGCAGGCACTCAACCCACTGAGCCACACCAGCCAGGGCTACTTTCTTTTAATAATGAGAGGGAGGCATATTCTTCATATTCAGCTCTCAACATTTGAGGGCTTTAAATTTTTTTTTCCCAAGATTTTATTGCCCTGGCTGGTGTGGCTTAGCAGATTGAGTGCTGGCCTTTGAACCAAAGAGTTGCTGGTTCGATTCCCAGTCAGGGCACACGCCTGGGTTGCAGGCCAGGTCCCCAGAAGGGGGCACGTGAGATTAAACCACACATTGATGTTTCCCCCTCCCTTCCCCTCTCTCTAAAAATAAATAAAATCTTATTTATTTATTTATTCATTCATTCATCTTTAGAGAGAGGGGAAGGGAGAGAGAAAATAGGAAAGAAACATCTATTGGTTGCCCTTCCCATTCCCCCAGCCTGGGACCTGGCCCACAATCCAGGTATGTGCCCTGACTGGGAACTGAACCTGCAACTTTTTGGTTTGCAGGATGATGCTCAATCCACCGAGCCACACCAGTCAGGGCAATTAATTCTTTTCTTTAAAAAAAAAAAAAAGATTTTATTTATCTTTAGAGGGGAAGGGAAGGAGAGGAGGAGAGAAATATCAATGTTTGGTTGCCCCTCGTGCATCCCCTGCTGGGAACTGGCCAGCAACCCAGGCAGGTGTCCTGACTGGAAATGGAACTGTGATCCTTTGGTTCACAGGCTTGTGCTTAATCTACTGAGCTACACTAGCCAGGGCACTTTTAATTCTTTTATGAACTAAAAGCAAACGTGTACTAACCAAAGCATGATAATTAGATTTAGCAAAGACTCCTTTGTCCAATTACATAACAATAGCTTTAACAGGGAAATGTTGAATCTTCACGTCTGCTTCATAGTTAACACGACATTCCAAGATGAAGTCGTCTATTGCATCACTTTACCTGGTTGTTGAGGCGTGGGCAATGATATTTCCTCCAATAGGTTTTTTAGGATCTGCAGCAAACATGGCTGCTCCATCCACTTGGGCTACCACCTGGTTGGTGATTACCACTGCTACACCAAACTGATGAAGAAAGGATAAATGTCATTTTTTGTGGCCACAGACATTCCAGGGACCTTACTAAGGCCACCCCTTTCCCTCACAAACCAATGAATGACTCAAGTGTCTCTTCAGATATCTAACTGATTGATATCTGGATGATCACCAAGCCCTGATGTCCTGGTCTCCCAGCAAGTCTTCTGGAATTCACGGCCTCTGAAAATAGTTATTCTCTGTCACTAACCCACAACTTACCTCATCAGCAAGTCGCAGAAGCATCCGCAGAAACCTGGCCAAGTGCATCTGCCTGGCTGAAAGCTCACCTCGACCGGAATAGTCTGTCCTGTAGAGGGCAGTGGCACTGTCTACAATGAGCAGTGCGTACCTACAGGGAACAAGGGAAGCCTACTTCAGGCTTATGGCAGATTCTGCTTCATTCCTCACTATACTAAAATTCCATATTCACAGTTATACGTAGATGTTTCATTAACATACTTGTGCAGCCTTCATGTCTGAGGTACCATATAACAAGGTAAAATTTCCAACAAGTTCAGGTGGATTATGGCTTCATTTTTTAACAGTGACTTGACTTTAACCACAAAGCAATAATGTCAAAACATTATTGACATTAAATCTCTCCATTTCTAATTCAAGGTACTATCAGTTTGGTTAAATAGCTTGTGTAAGATTCAGGTAAGGGCCCCGGGAGCATATGCAGTGTCTTCTATTGAGCACATACCTGGACTCTACCATCATAGCTGATGCCTGATAAAGCAGCTGGGTCTGGTGGTCTGTGTTGAACCCACGAGCATATGCTACATTATCTAGGACATCACTGCCAGACAGGCCATATCTGGAAGAGAGGAGAGACATTTTTAGGCTACACACAGAACTCAGGCAGATGAGAAGTTACCTGGATGGTTAGAAGTGGTGGTGTTGAAGCTAAAAAACGTTAATTCCTTTCCTATTAGGAAGTCCAGTACAGACAAAGTACAGAGGGAGAGATAACAGCGTTGCTTTGAAGTAGATCTGGCAGGACTTCAAAATAAATCTATTGAAAACTCCTTAAGTATAAATTTCCAAATATAAGGAAAAAATGTTCTGGACAAACCAAGAGCAACATGACAGAATTGAGAATGAAACAAAAAAACAATCACTCAAAGATCTATTAATTCACATAAACTTGTTATATAGGAATAAAACCTAAACAAAAACTCAAAATTCTAAAAAGTTAAACAGAAACAAGTACATTTTTATTGCTAATAATTAAGATAGAATATGTGACATGTATCTACTATATTTTGCTGCATATAATGCACACCTGTGTTTTAGTACTAATTCCCAAGTACAATATGTACTCTTATTTTCCCTAAAAAATTTGGGCAAAAAGCATTATACACGGCAAAATTCGGTAGTATGGTTAAATGATCGATACCTTAATTCATTTCATATCTCAATCATGATTTCCCCCATATGCATTTAAAAAAGGCAAATAGCCCTGACCAGTGTGGCTCAGTTGACTGGGTATGGTCCTGCAAAGCAGAAGTTACCCATTTGATTCCCAGTCAGAGCACATGCCTACGTTGTGGGTTTGATCCCTGGTTGGGGTGTATGAGAGGCAACTGACTGATGTTTCTCTCCCTTTCTTTCTCCCTTCCTTCCTCTCTCTTAAAAAAAAAGGCAAATAAAATATCTCCATTTTCTTAGGACAATCTGTATTTTCTCGCCTTTATAACTGCTACCTAAGACGTGAATGGTTCAATACAGCTTTCATTTTCATTAAATGTACCATAATGAAGCCCCATTTCTTAAAAAATAATTTGATTTATGCATCTATCAAGACTCAACTAACTGCCTGCACTTTCATGAAAACTTCCCTGTACCTCTCAAATATATATATGATTCTCCCTCTTCTGTGCTTCCAAAAAAAATGACACTTCCAAAAGTGTCTTTTTATGGCACTTGTGAGAGGCCATCTTGCCATTCTTTGACTAGATTACAAATTCCCTGGGTAAAGACTAAACTTCTCTACCTAGTACATTTTTTTATAGCTAGTAAATTCTGAATAAATGTTGCTGAGTAAAGCTTTACCTACAACCCATTCAAAGAGAATCATATATGTCACTTTAACCCAGTCATATTTTCATATGTCAACTCATTTCATGATACTCCAAAAATACACTTCCCTTATGTAATATTTCAAAAGAACGTTTAAACAAATCAATGTGATATAATTCTTTGAGAACCAAAAATTCCTGTTTATATTTCTATCAGTCTTTAAAGAAGCAGTTCCTTCTATGTGGAGACTCTGACCACTACAAAAACATACATTACATCAAACTTGTTTTTCTGAAACTTAGCTTTATTAGTTTTTCTCCCAAAAAGAATAGAAAAACAAAAGACTGTTCTAGCACTTGAAATAACACTGCAACAAGCTAAATCTGGCATCATTAGATGCCACCCTATCCAACTGCATTTTCCACACCATACAATGGATTCTTCACATTATGTACTTTCCTGGACACTTTCTCTGATATTCTTCACCATCACCAACATAAAGGAAAGGTTAGTCCTGGCATTAAGTGGATTGATAATGATGAATTATCTGTTAAATCTGGGCATGAAAATAAGGAGATGGAGAACAGAATTTTACCTTGGGATACTGACTAAATAAAATGGGAATAGGAGATAAAATTTTCCATATTTAAATCATGGTTGTAAGATCTTTAAAAAGATTCAAGAGGCCTAAGTATTATACCACACAAGTCTTCTAGTCTTGACTCAAGAAACATAGATCTACTATGAGGAAGGGAGATTATCTTTTGCTACCAGAACATGGATGGTTTACCAGAAAAACAAAGAATTGTCCTGGCATCCTGGGGCCAGGTAGCTGAGGTGGTCAGAGCACTGTCCAGACATACCAAGGCTGCAGGTTTGGATCCCTGGTCAGGGCACATACAAGAACCAACCAATGAATGCACAAATAAGTGGAGCAAATAAATGTCTCTGAGCTCGCTCTCTAAAAACCAGTTAAAAAAATTATCACCTGATGAGTGCTAACTAGATTAAAAAACGATCCTGGCTTTCCTCTCAGCAGTGTGCACAAACGTGACTATGGGGATCTCTGTGCTTAAGTTCCAAAAGCAACATGAAATTTTCAATCCCCAGTTTGGAAAAAAGTTGGTGAGAAATAAGCATCCTCTCTCACAGTGTTTCTGGAACTTCCTCAAAGATACGAATAACCTGGAATACCTATTAAAAATGTAAAAATCCTTGAGCCTAAAAAAACAAATTAAAAAAAAAATAAATCACAATTTTCAGGGAAGACACATTAATTTGTATATTTAACAAATACCTCAGGTGATTCTTAAAAAAATTTTTTATTTACTTATTTTTAAAGAGAGGGGAAGGGAGGGAGAGAGGGAGAGAAACATCACCATCTGTTGCCTCTCACGGCCCCCCAAACTGGGGACCTGGCCTGCAACCCAGGCGTGTGCCCAGACCAGGAACTGAGTGGCAACCTTTTGGTTCACTGGCTGGAGGTCAATCCATTGAGCCACAGCAACCAGGTTTCATGTGATTCTTAACATGTAAGTTTGAAAAACTCTTCTGTATCACCTCAAAGGGGTACTGTCATTCTTTCTTTCATAGTACTTAAAAGAGCTTTAAAAAAAATGTGGTGACACTGACAATTGTGACTGTGGTTCTCAAACTTCAGCAAAACATTTTGATTACCTGGAGAGCTTGTTGGACCCTATCCTCAGAGTCTCTGCTCCTGATTCAGCAAACGTGGTGTGGAGTCAGATAATTTGCATTTCAAACAAGTTCCCAGGTGATGGTAATGCAGCTGTACTGAGGACCACATTCTGAGAACCCTGAGTTATAGTAACCTAAATGTGGATTAATATTCTTCAGCAGGGCATGGCGAAAATTAATCAGGGAGAGTTGTTCTGTTATGAGGGGAAATTTGGTATTAGCTTAAGGAGGCTCTGTAATTTTCTCAGAAATTAAAATCATAAACATGGCCCTACTTAATAAATATTAATTCATTCTGAATGCTGTTTTAGGACTCAGGGACACTTGGAGTGATGAAAACAAAGTCCCTGCCCTGGGAGGTGTGGCTCAGTTAGAGCATCATCCCACAGAGCGAAAGGTCAGTGGTTCAATCCTGGTCAGGGCATGTGCCTGGGCTGCGTACTCACTCGCCAGTTGGGATGGGCGAGGGAGGCGTCTGACTGATGTTTCCCACATCACATCAATGTTTCTCTCCCTCCCCTCCCCTCTCTCTAAAAATAAATAAATAAAATCTTAAAAAGTCAATAATCGTGTCTTCGGGTGAGGATAAAATAAAAACAAAAACACGATGTCCCTGTCCTCACAGACAATATTCTACTATCTCATCCATCCTATCTGAACACCCAATTACGCTACTAGACAAAATCTTAATGACTATCCAAGAGAACTCTTTGACTACTAAAATAATGTACTTAAAAATCAAATGTACAATTTCTGTACAAGAACACAGAAAATAACTTTGGGAAGGAAGATACAGTTTAGTATACACATCTTTAGAAAACTAAAATCAGGTTGCAAGAGAGGGAGTCTTTTTTCATGACAGGAATTTTGTAAGCAAAAGCAAAAGCCACAATTATTGTTCTAAACTAATGTTATGCCTCAATGGTACATACTCCATGGCTTGGATTCCTCAAGTTGTTAACAGGGAAGAGAATTTGGTTAATAATTATAAAACTAGAAAAGAAAATTCTCTATTTAGCTAGGCAGTTTCCAACTTAAGCCTCGCAATGACTTCCTAGTAAATTTGCAGAGTTGTACAACTATCATCACAATCCAATTTTAGAACATTTCCATCACTTCAAAAAGATCACGAGTTTATTTGCAGTTACTTCTCTTCCTACTCCCAGCCCCAGGAAACAACCTAATTTACTATCGTTATAGATCTTCCCCTTCTGGAAATTTCATATAAATGAAATCACATACAATATGTTTAGCTTCTATCACCTAGTATGTTTTTGAGGTTCCTCCACATTGTAATATGTATTGGTACTTCATTCCTTTTTATGGTTAAATAGTACTTCATAAATAATGGAAATACTATATAATGAATAAATCAAATTTTGTATATTCATTCACCAGTTGATAGACAATGGGTTGTTACCGATTTTTGGAGATTATAACAATACCATAAACATCCACATACAAGTCTCTGGACATGTTTTCACATCTCTTGGTTACATACAGAGTAAAACTGCTGGGTCATATGGTAAATTTGTTTAATTGACATAGTCTTTTCTAAAGTGACTATACCATTTTACATTTTCACCAGCAATGTAGAAGGGTTCCGGTTTTTCTACACCCTCCCTAACACTTGTTACTATTTGTTTTATTATAGCCATCCCAGGAGTGGTATCTCACTGTGACTTTAATGTGCATTTCCTTTGACCAATGATGGTATTTTTCCATGTGCTTATTGGCTATTTGCATATCTTTGGAGAAATGTCTTTACAAATCTTTGCCCATTTTTAAAATTGAGTTCCATTTTATTTTCTGGTTGTAGGAGTTATTCATATATTCTGGATACTAGATCCTTATCAGAGTTTTCTCCCTTGCCCCCAAAGTGTTAGTTTTAGCTCTTATGTTTAGGATGATTATCTTTTTAAAATACTGTTGTAAATATACATAAAATTTACCATTTTAACCTTTTCAAAATATATAGTCCAGTATCAATAAGTACATTCCCACTGTTGTGTAATCATTCCAAACTGAAACTCTGTACCCATTAAACAATAAGTCCCCATTCTTTTCACCCCCTAGCCCCTGGAAACCACCACTCTAATGTTTCTTTATGAATTTGACTAATCTAAGTACCTCATAGGAATAATACAATATTTGTCCTTATGGCAACTGCTTTATTTCACTTAGCAGATTTTCAAGGTTTATCCATGCTGTAGCATGTGTGAGAATTTCCTTACTTTTTAATATTGAAAAATATTCCATTGTGTGTATATACATTTTGTTTATCCATTTACCTGTTCATGGATACCTGGATTGTTTCCACCTGTTGGCTATTGTGAATAGTGCTGCTATGAACATTGTAATACAAGTAAGTATCTGTTTGTGTCCCTGCTTTCATTCTTTTGAATATATAACCAGAATTGGAATTGCTGGATCATAATGTAATTCTGTGTGTCCTGACTGGGAACTAAACTGGCGATCTTTTGGTTTGCAGGCTGGCACTCAATCCACTGAGCCATACCAGCCAGGGCTCTATGTTTAATTTTTTGAGGAATCACCTCACAAGACCATTATCCATTTTTAGTTAATTTTATGTATGGTGTAAGGTAAGGGTCTAAATATATGTTTTTGCATGCAGATATTCAACTACATTAACCAGTTGTTAAAAAGAACTATTTCTTTCTCCCATTAAATTGCCTTGGCACCTTTATCAAAAATCAAGTGACTATAAATAAGAGGATTTATTTCTGTACTCTCAATTCTGTTTCATTGATCCATATGTCTGTCCTTATGCTAGCACCACACTGTTTTGATTACCGTTGCTTTATAGTAAGTTTTCAAATTGAAAAGACTAAGGGAGATCTCCAATTTCTTCCCCTCTCAGTAATGTTTTGGCTATTCTGGGTCCCTGATATTTCCATATAAATTTTATAATCAGTTTGTCAATTTCTGCAGAAAAGCTTGCTGGAATTTCAATAGGGATTGTGTTGAATCCATAGATTAATTTGAGGGAAAAATTACCATTTTAATAATGTTATACCTTCTAATCCATGAATATGGAATATTTGTTTATGCAGATGTTTCTCAGTAACGTTTTGTAGTTTTCAGTGTACCAGTCTTGCACTCCTGTTAAATTACTAAATATTATTTTTGATACTACTGTGAATGGGTTGTATTTTTAGTTTTTGAACTGTTCATTGCCAGTATATAGAAATACTGACATTATAGCATATCTTGCTGAATTAATTTAGTTCTAGTAGTTTCTTTTTGTGTGTGTAGATTCTTTAGGTTTTTCTACATATAGGATCATGTCATTGGTGAATAAAGAGTTTTATGTCTTCCATTCCAATCTGGATGCCTTTTATTTTCTTGACTGATTGCACCAACTAGGACCTTTAGTACAATATGGAATGTAAATGGTGAGCGTGGACACCCTTGCCTTGTTTCTGATCTCAAGAAGAAAGCATTCAGAATTGCGCCATTAAGTATGATGCAAGCTGTAGATTTTTGTAGTTCCCCTTCATCGAGCCATTTATCCATTACTGATAGTGAGATATTGGTCCTCAACTATTATAGTCAAATTGTCTATTTCATCCTTCAATTATGTCAGTTTTTGTTTTATATATTTTGGGGCTGTTATTAGATGTGTGTATGTTTATAATAGTTATACCTCTCCACTGAACTGACCTTTTAATTATAGAATGTGTCCCTAGTAATATTTTTTTTGTGTCTTAAAGCCTATTTTGTCTGATATTAGCATAGCCACTAGAATTCTCTAATGGTTACTGTTTGCATGCAAATCTTTTTTCAAACTTTTACTTTCAACTTCTTTGTGTCTTTGAACCTAAAGTGTTTCTCTGGAAGACAACATAAGTGGGATCTTGTTCTTTTATCCAGTCTGGAAGTAATTCATGGATTTCTGACTAAAGAAGAATGCTTTTCTCTGATATACAAACAACTCTGGAATATGGACTAATAAGCAGACACTCTTCAGCCAGACTACCCCTGGGCAATCACAATGACAGTACAGCCATACTTCTTTCATCTAATCCAGTAACCTACCTCTCAGCCACTGCTAGCAGTCGTTCTGGCCTAAAGGTACCCTCGGTGTCAATGTACATGGCCTTTCCTTCACCTCCACCCCGGTCAATGGGAAGCTAGAGAACAAAAAGAACAGTAGAAATGAACGCTGTACTTCTGGTATAACTGGCCAACCTTCCCATGATTCTGTACACTCCCCATCTCCAATAAGGCAAAGGGAAAAAACATATCAAAGTGACAATCAGAGGTAGGAAGAGGGCATTCCCTTCTGAGAGAAATACAGCTGGCAGCCGACCTGTAGTTTGCTATGTCCCATAGCATAGGAGGCTAAAAGTTTTCCCAGAGGCCGACTGCTTGGAAATACACAGCACAAAGCAGGTGATAAAATTCTATATAGCATAGCAACACAAGTGATCAATCCTCTGAGAAGTACAAACATTTGGAATGTCATTCACCTTAGCTTTAGTGAGTAAGACAGCCTCATCCAATACCCAGTTAATTTTAGCATATCCGAACCACACTCGCACTTCACTTTATTGAGCAGGGTTAATTTCTGTGGGTTACTAAAGGATCTTGGCAATGCCCCACAGGTGTCCCCATCAAATTTAATGTATGAGTAAGAAAACAGGTGTCTGCTCCACTAGTACATACGGATGTTAAAAATGAACAAAAGGAAGAATAGAGTTAAAAAAGAAAAGGAAGAAATGCCATGAAAATTGTCTCATGAGCCACTCAAGGAAATCTCTGCTTTAGGCTACCCAGTCCATGCCGGACACCTTCGAGTTCTACAGATTTTAGGTGAATGCTGCTAAAGGGTAGTTTTCACCCTAGAAATACACTGTGGAGCCATAATTCACCTTTAAATTCTGAGCAAGATCCCTTAGGACATTTTACATTAAGGACTTGATAGCACCAGATTTTCTTTTTTTGTTTTGAGCAAAAACTTTATTTTCAAAATTATAAAAGTACTGTATGCTTGCATGAAATATTCAAATATAGAAGTGGAGTAGTAATCGAAAGCTCTCATTACTCCCGTCTCCAAGAAGTAATCTTCCAGATAATTTTCTATGCATTGTCATACAAACATTTTTGTTATATGTGGTTCTGACACTTACTATGTGTCCCTAAGAATATTCTCAGTTTCCTTTTCTGTAAAATGCAGATAAAACCCACCTTCTGGGATTACGCTGAAGATGAAATAATTTATGTAAAGTGTTTAGCACGGTGCCTGACAGAAAGCACTTTGAAGATTTGTGATATTCTCTACCTCTAGGGCACTGACTATAACATACATTCAGTTACAGAAGACTTTATTACTTTGGAAGGGAAAAAATGATGCTATCATTTGGCAGTTTAGCAGATGAAATCTTTCAAATCATAGGAATCCATGGAAGGGGCAAAGCATATGTATACAACAAGGTTTTAACAAAGGAAAGATTTGGAACTACTGGCCAAGAGGACAAAACAAAAGCTGCCTATTTTGGGGGGGAGGAGAAAATCCTGACACTCAGGGGGTTAAGTCCCCAGGAATTAAGATGAACGAGGTTCCCCTTTCTCTCACGCTCTGGTGTCCTTAGTACTAGTATGAGAGGGGTTTCTTTTCCAGCCAGGTAGAAGGGAAGGAGGCCACAGGTCACTGGACGTAGGTAGGCAGACTGACAGCAGAGGCATGGACAAGGTCCCCATGTGTTCCTGGGCCAGTCTCAAGGGGACCGACCACACTCGCATTCCAGTCAATTTTGTTTCCCCATCTTGCTCTCCCAGTGCCACGGTGGCCACCCCGCCTCACTGGACTGTGATATCACCAATTAGCTTTTTAAATAACTGCTTAGTTTTTTTGTTTTCGTTTTTTTGTTTTTAGTGAGGCAGATTGTCTCAAACTTTTATCATTTTATAATTTTGTTGTGCAAATTTTTTGTACATTTATTCTTGACCATATGTGAAAAGTTCTGAAAGACATCTTCTGTCAAAGGACATGTGGATTTAAAATTGGTAGTTATGTTAAATTGTCTTCTCAAAATCTTAAAATTACGCCAATACTTTGAACAAGCCTGACCTGCTTGAATTTTTGTAACCTAACTGTGGCTCAGTTTTTTATAATTTTACTGTAAGACAGAGATCTAGCTCCGGCCAGGTGGCCCAGTTCGTTGGAGCAGCATCTTATACACTAAAAGGCCGTGGGTTTGATCTTGTCAAAGTGCACACAGGAGGCAACCTATGGGTGTCTCTCTCTCTCTCTCCCTTCCTTTCTATAAAATCAATGGAGCTTCACTTTACTGGGAAAATCTAAACAAATGAGAACAGAGAATATTTAGATTCAAGTAGTAATCTAAATTACTATGCCTTCTCTATACCTCTGGTTCTAGCTTGTAGGCTGGTGAACTGTATTCCTTTTTAAAAAGAATTTTATTTATTGATTCTAGAGAGAAAGGAAGGGAGAGGGGGAGGCAGGAAGAGAGGTAAGGGGTGGGGGAGAGGTAGAGAGAGAGAGAGACAGGGAAATATCAATTTGTTATTCCACTTATTTATGTATCATCAGTCGATTCTTGTATGTGCCCTGATTGGGGACTGAACCTGCAACCTTGACCTATCAGGATGATGCTCTAACCAAATGAACTACCCAGCCAGGGCTGTAATCACTTCTATTATTAGTGAGTTAACATTGTTTTTCTCTGAAAAAAGATATTTAGCCACCTGTGAATGTTCAGTTATTTTTACAGAAGGGATATGTTTATTTGAGGATTTTGCTTCAGTTTATTATTGACAGGCATTAACTGACTACTAAATAAACATTCCTAGGACAGCCCTGGCTGGTGTGGCTCAGTGGATTGAGTGCTGGCCTGTGAACTGAAACGTTGCCAGTTTGATTCCCAGTCAGGGCACATGCCTGGACTGCAGGAACAGGTTCTGGGTTGGGAGTGTGTGAGAGGCAACCACCAACTCTTTCTCTCTCCCTTCCCCTCTCTCTAAAGGCAAACAAACAAACAAACAAACAACCAATCCCACGATAGAATTCTGTTTGTACAACTTAAGAGCATCAGTAACCTGTTGAGTTGCCCTGGTAACTATAAATATTGTGGTATTATGTACTGTACTCTAAATATTCCACATAAATCCCTGTCAAGATATGAGGAAAACATTTCTATTTAAATGGGTCACATATCATGTCAAATGACCCAAATGAGGGTGATAACTTAAACAGTACTATTTCCCTTTAGCTAACAATTTTCTACTGGTGCTCAGGCAATAAGTTAGTTTCCACAGCTTACTACTTCTGCTCTTCTTCTCAATGATTCTCAATAAAGTTTTTCTACCCCTGTAACTCCTTCCTCTGTGGAATTATTTATAAGTGGAGCCAACAATGGCTTAGGTCTCCTTGATAACTTGGCCAACTCAGAAACACAATCAAAATGATAAATGAAAAAGGAAAAGTATGAAAAAAATGAGAGACTATCAAGTTGGGCCTCTTTTTAAAATATTTTTTATTGTTGTTTAAATACAGTTGTCCCAATTTTCCCCAAGTGGGGCCTCCTGCTGTTTTTATTCATAAAGTATCATAACATTTTCCTATCTTAAGAAATGGCATTCACCACTTCAACACAGAAGCGGTGACCGATAAAGAACATATGTGTAACATGAGAAAAACAAGGAGGCAGCTTTTCTTGGGTGACTTGAAAAAATCAGTCTCATTATACTAGTTTCCATACATATGTGTTTTGCTAAATGTAAACGCTATGCAAGACATAGGATTCTAATAAAATTGTATTTTTTATAACACACACCATCTTAAACTAAAGCACAGCATTGCATCAATATAATCAACATTTTTTGATTAGGAAAAAACGGAAGTTTTTAAGGGAAAAACTTGTTGTATAAGGGAAAATACGAAAGTTTAGGGCTGGGGGAGGTAGAGGAGGGTACGGGGGGGATAAATGGTGATGGCAGGAGACCTGGTGTGGTAAACAACATGATGACATGTTATGAAATTGTGCACCTGAAACCTGTATAATTGTTAACTAGTGTCACCCCAATAAATTCAATAAGAAGAAAAAAAAAGACAATTTATATTTGATGTCTAAATTTATAAATAAGTTCCAAGAACTATTATTGTTTTGTTGAGAGGATAAGAACTCACACTAGGATGGAAAGAAACTATATATAAGGAAGATTTCATTCCAGTTGTTCTTGAATTACATCGATAAGTTGTGTCCTTGGGTGAAGTATGATCTATCTAAATTAAAATAATGCCATTTTCTTCAAATACCTAAAAGTATAATAAAGCCCCAAAAGAGCTGGACCATGGGAATGCACAAGGTTCCAAGGTACTTTGTGGACTAGCCACTCACAGCAGCATACCCTTAAAAGCCAGGGAATGTGAGGACCCCATTCAAAGAGGGAAAAGATTTCCCCAAAATGCTGCTTGAAGTCACAAAACAATACAATGTTTTTGCCCTTCTCTCCTATATCCTTCTCTCTCTCACAGATCTTTAATTTTCAGAGATTCCAATGTTACTTCTCTACATAGGACTTCGTTCTACATCTCTAAATAAAGCTGGAAATTTTTACTTGGTTGTCTCACCATCTCAAATCCACCACCTCTGAACTTGAATTCATCTTCCCACTAAAAACGGTCTCTTCCAAACCCTAGTTTACCCAAGTAATACAGTGTTCAGTGGAGGGGTATTTTTTTTATTGCCAACGATTAAGTGTTGACCTTTACATCACCTCTATTCCCTCAGTGACACTTTTCAGTTTAGTCCTGATCAGCTAATGCTTGTAATAATTATATACCAAATATCCTGGAGTCTCCCATCTCCTTTCAAATCATTCAGTAGGTTGCTACCAGAAAATTTCTGAATATAAAGCTGTTACTCTTTAGTTGAAAACACTGAATAATTCCTACTCTCTATAGAATCGAGTGTAAGCTTCTTACACTACAATCAAGACCTTCTAAAAAGGTTTATCTCCTACAACTTATCCAAATAAAACTTCTGAACTAGGTAAATGAGTTTATTGTTTTCTCCTCAATACATTATGCCTTCCTGCCCCATGTACTTCTTTTCTGTTCATACCATTCCCTGTAGGTAAATATTAAAAAAAATTTTTTTTACCTGCTCAAATTTAGTATTCTTCAAAGGTCTGGTCTCATCTCTTTTCTCCATAAAGTATTCCATGGTTACTCTAGGGTGAGGTAATCTTTCTCTCTTCCTTAAACAGTTAAGCTACTTCCCCTATACCATTTATTTTATAATATATCAGGTATGCCTTAAGATATCCTATCATATCCATCCAGTCAAGTATTTACTAAGTGCCAAGCACTGACTTAGGCACTAGCAATACAGCAGAGAACAAGCCAGTTAGTTTCTTCCCTTATGAAGGTTTTAAGAGCTTTGGCTCTGAAGTCTGGTTTGATTCCTGTATCTACTAGTACTTAAATACCATATGATCTTAGGCAATTAATTAACTCACTATGTCTGTTTTCAAATATGTCTGTGAATGGGAGCATAAATAAAGGAAGAAGAAACTGAAGGAGTCCAGTGGAAAGTTTTTCCTAATGGAGCTAAGTCCTTGAGAAGCTGGCAGGCGATAGTAACCAGATACAGTGGTAGGACCGGCCTTTCAGAGGAAAAGAACTTTCTCCATTGTAACCCATGATAAGAAAAGGTGGGCATTAAAAAAAAAAAAAAAGGTGGGTATAAACGTAGGTGAATTTATAGATCTGATACAAAAAACGGGTCACTGATTGATAGTAGTGTTAAAGACGAGCATGAAGGTTGAAGAAGAAAGGATAAAGATGTCTTACTGAGTGGGACAAAGTATGCCCAAATGGAGAAACTCAGTAGATCCACCAAGCATTATTGAATGTTAACCTAAAGTTTGTCATCTTTCAAGTAAAGCCAATCAGCTTTATGGTATGATTTTTCTCCTGCATGATCAGCTATTTGAGGCACAGGCATTGAGAAGACAGGGTTCACTGAGACTGGCATCTCGTCAGGTATGGGATGTTAATCTGAGGGTATCTGTAAAGGAATGACTTTAATGATGAATCGTGAAATTTAGACTAGTGAGGGGAGGTAAAGCCACAGGAGGCCTAGTGGATGGTAAGAAAGTCTTTGAAATTAATGATCTGAAAGTTTCTATAATGTGGAAGAATTTTGCAATAGGGTTCTTTAGGAGAGAGAAAGTACCTTTTATGTTTACCCCAACAATGTTTAAAAACAGTGGACATCAAATCATTCTTGCTGATTTCATTAGTTAGAAGCCCAGCAACTCACCTGGCACGTTACAGCCAATGTGTGACAGATCTGTGTCTTCCCAGTTCGGAATTCTCCAAACATCTCTGTGATGGATCCAGTCTCAATTCCTCCTAAAAGAGCAATAGCAAACACCTCTTATCACAATGCGAATGTTTAGAAACAATAATCACAGAAATGTTCCTGAATCTCCTTAGAAAGAGGAGGGTACAGAGATATAGGAAAGAGAGACAATAGCCAAATTTAAGTGTGATTCCTGAACCCAAGCTATTTTATACCCCCCCCCAAAAAAGAACATTTGAATGATTAAATATTTGTGGAAGCAACAAGAATCAAATTTAATTTAGGACAGCAATGTTTTCAAAAGTTCAAAAAGTAGCACTTTCCATGAAGTCCTGAAGATGAATGTACACTACAGTGTAGTATTCAAACATGGAGTGTTTTAATCAGTCTTCAGATTTTCAACCTTGTGTTAGGGTAGAAAACTAAAATTATTTGTTTAGGCAGAGGGTACTTACTCTCTGAATGCAATATTAAATGGAGATTAAATTATTTGACAGATAACGATAGTATTTTACAAATTATGTTCCACCTCGTAGCAAGTCTTACTTCATCAATGTGGATACTTCTTTTATCTCTTAATTATCTCTAACACATAAATTCTATCCAAATACTTTAGTTTTGTTCTATGATCTGGATGCTTTGCTAAATGCAGTTCACAACTTAGGATAAGAAATTATTATACCTTGAAGTAGTTTGTCAAGCTCCTTGGAACCAGTTGTAATCTGTATGATCTCTGACCGCCTTTGGTGGAACTCAGTTGCAGTGGTGAAACCCATTGGAACTAATTTAGCTGCCTCAGTCTGGGAAAAACAAGGAATGTGAAATCAACAAAATAAGCTTACCAAAACAAGAACCAGACACATGGTGGGAAGAGACAACATCTAACAAATTTCCAGTATTATTTCTCTTTAAGAAGTCATCAAAATACTAGTAGCTCTAGTTCTAGATTTAGTCGATCTCTCTGGCAACTAAAGGATAAGCTAATGAAGATTAATGTTTAAATTGCCAATTCAAGTAATACATTCATGTAACTTCCCCATGTCTGTGAACCATACCTTTTATGTTTTACTTCATCTAAGACATTTATATTCTACTTTGTAGTTACTGATAAGTCTTCAATGATCAGTCTATCAATTGATTCCAAAACTGAAAAATAAATGCATTCATAAATGCCTGGGAATTAAACACTACACTCCTAAATAACCAATGAGTCAAAGGAGAAACCACAAGGGAAATTAGAAAACACTTTGAGATGAATAAAAATGAAGACACAACACCAAAACTTATGGGATACAGCAAAAGCAGTGCAGACTAGGAAATTTATGGCTGTACATGCTTATATTAGAAAAATCTTAAATCAATAACCTAACCATCCACCTTAAGATACTGGAAAAAAAAAGGCAAACTAAACAAGCAGAGGAAGGAAATAAGATTAGAGCATAAACTAAGAAGAGGGTGAACAGCCCTGGCTGGATTGCTCAGCTGGTTAGATCATCTTCCTGACACCACCAGGGTTGTGGGTTCGATTCCCTGTCAGGGCACATGCAAGAGTCAACCAGTGACTGCATGAACAAGTGAACATCTCGATGTTTCTCTCTCTGTTGTTCTCTTTCGCTCTCCAATTAAAAAAAAAAAAAAAAAAAAGACAGAGGACAGAAATGTAAGAGAATAATTAACAAAATCAAAAGTTGACTCAAGAAGATCAATAAAAATTAATAAACCTTTAGCTAGACCTCTCCCACCCCTGACCAAAAAAACTAAAATCAGGAATGAAAGAGGGGACATCAGTACCAACCCTACAAAAATAAAACTATGGCCCTGGCTGGTGTAGCTCAGTGGATTGAGTGCAGGTCTGAGAACCAGAGAATCGCAGTTCCATTCCCAGTCAGGGCACATGCCTGGATTGCAGGCCGGTTCCCTGCAGGCCAGTTCCCAGCAGGGGACGCACTAGAGGCCACCATACATTGATGTTTCTCTCCCTCTCTCCTTCCCCTCTAAAGATAAATAAAATCTTAAAAACTAAATAAACAAATAAAAATAAAAATAAAACTATGCTAACAAATGAGATAAGTTAGATGAAAGAGGCAAATTTCTAAAAAAGACTCAAATTATCAAAATCACTCCAATAGGAAAAGAATCCAAGTTAAGGAACTGAAAGATCAGTAGAGCTTGAGTCTAAATTCAGTAAAATAAATAGTCTGAGTTTGATTACCAAAAAGGAAGAAAAAAAAATCTGAATAGATCTAAAAGCTTCCTCCAAACTTCTCTATATTCTTAAAACTTCACTTGAAAATTCATTACAATGTCTATATTATAGCTTTGTGAATATAATTCACTGCAGAACCAATGGTGTGATAGATATACAATTCTTTCACTAAAGTTCCAATGTTAATAATACTATCTCTCAAAGGTTTCTACTGTCAAATTCTAATAAATTATTTTTTATACTCCACCATTTAAAAAATCATGCTCCATTTTACCTTGCTTTTATATCTGAACCATGTTTTTCTCTAGCATTTTCTGACTACCATCACTCAAATTGTCCACCCCTCAATCTTGCTATGTATTCTACTGAACCCTCCTTCCCGGCTCCAAGGATCTCCTTTCCTTCTCCAAACCGGACGGCCTGCTCTCTTGGCTAGCTACTGTCCTGGCCCGTCCTTCACTGAGTACTGGAGTTGGAGCCACTCTAATCCTGATACGATGTTTTTCTATCTTCATTTTGGTGAAGTGTATCCTCAAATAACTTCCTAAGAAAAAGTATGTAAGAGAAAAATGTTTTGAATTCTTATGTTTCTGAAAACGTTTTATTCTGCCCTAATAGCTGATTAATAAGGATGGAACTGGAAAGCATTATACTCAGTGAAGTAAGCCAGGTGGTGAAAGACAAATACCATTTTGATCTTGCCTATAAGTGGAACTTAATCAACACAACAAACATGCAAGCAAAATATAACCAGAGACACTGAAATAAAGAGCAAACTGGCAGCGACCAGAGGGGAGGGAAGAGGGAGACAGCAAGGAAAGAAAGGAAAAGAGTCATCAAGGAACATGTATAAAGGACCCATGGACAAAGCCAAAGGGGGAAAGTGGTGTTGGGTAAACGGAGACACCTATATTCAAACAATTAAAAAAAAAGTTGCTACAAATAGAATGCTAGGTTTAAGATTATTTTCTCTCAGAGGTTAAAAGGAACTGCTATACCTGCTTCTACCATCCACTTTTTTGATAGGAAATGTACTTTCTAATTGTGTTCCTTTAGAGATCACTTACTTTTTTTGTTCTGAAAATTTTCAGAGTCTTTTCTTTATGATTGCATACTGAAATTTCACACTGATTTGTCTAGCTGTTGTTTGACGCTCTATGGGTCCTACTAGGTAAGATTTCTGCTTCCCTTTAACTCTGTTAACTTTTCCTATATTGTTTCTTTGAGAATTTCTTCCCTTCTTTTTCTTGTGATCTCTCTTCCTGTAACTTCTACTAATTTCAGGATAGAGATGAATGAAAATTAGAAAATAAAAATACCAAAGCGGGGGTAGAAAAAGCTAAAAACCAATATTGTACTCTACTTAATGTAGGCTAAAATACTTAGGGAGAAATGTATTAATATCTCCAACTTCCTTTGAAAAGCATAGAAAAATCTAAGATAGACTGAGTACTGGATAGAGATGAATAGATAGGTGATAAATCAAGTATATTGAAATACTAATGATACAGTTTAGGTGATGGGTGCATGAGTGTGCCCTATATAATTCTTTCAGCTTTGCAATAAGTTAAAAAATGTTAAAGACTTTATTTATTTATTTTTAGAGAGCGAGGAAGGGAGGGAGAAAAAGAGAGAGATACATCCATCAGTTGCCTCTCATATGCCCCCACCTGGGGACCAGGCCCACAATCCAGGCGTGTGCCCTGACTACGTGACCTTTCAGTTCGCAGGCTGGTACTCAATCCACTGAGCCACACCAGCCAGGGCAATTTCAAAAATTTTAATAACAGCCCTGGCTGGGGTAGTTCAGTGGGTTGGAGCATTGTCTCCATATGCCAAGGTTGTGGTTTGACTCAGGGCACATACCAGAATCAACCAATGACTGCATAAATACCTGGAGCATCAAATTTATGTCTTTTTTCCTCACTAAAAATCAATCAATAAATAAAAATATTAATAACAACATGTTGAGAAAACTCAGGAGACGCTTTACCTTCTTGTCATTTTAACCCCTACATTTTCTAGTCGCTGAGCTCTTAAAGGAACAGAATATTATAACCAAAATGAAATCTGAAGTAAAAAACCATGCAACTGTCTAATCTTGCAGAACTTTACTTCTATTCCTGTTGTAGACTACTCTGCCTGGCTTTAGGAATTGTATCTTGATCCCTTGTGGCTAAGGGTGAGGGACGACCTTTGGAATGCGAGACCTTTGGAATGCCAGCAGCAGGACACAAAGCCTGTCTCTGGTAGCAAATGCTGCCTCAGTTTCCTCTCCCTGCCCCCAAAGCTTGGTCGGAAGTCAATGACTGGTAAGACCCCCCCTCACAGCGGGGGGCAACCTAAGCCAGACTGGATCGCTTGGGAGGCCTTCATGGAAGGACTGGGGGGGGGGGCGGCTGTAATAAGGAGCAATGGACTCTCACCCCCCTACTTTGACAAAGCCTGAGTCCCCATGTTCTCTGGGAGAAGTGCTTCCTAGCTCTAATCCCCTTAACCCTGAATACCTGACAGGGAGAGGTGCAGCTCCTTGCCTTGCTAGAGCGTGTCCTGGGGAAAAATCTGGCACCACGAAGACTTGCTGATAAACCTGTGAAATCTGCTAAGAGTGCTTCCATTCATATGTTAAGAGTTTGAGCAGGAAACCCCAAAACTCTGTTCCTGACAGACTTGGACTCATATTAAGCCCTCGGATATCTTTGAAATGTTACCTACTGTTTGATCCTTGCCACCCTGTATTCCTGTGTATTAGAACCCAATAAAAGCCCTGGAAGAGGGGGCTCGGGGCCTTTTTCTCCTGGGAGAAACTGGCCGCAATTGGCCTTTTTCCCTGAGAAACTGGCCACTGCTCACTTCTCCTCCCCAAGCAGATCACATCATATCCCGGTCATATTCACTCTCCATCTGTGGCACTCAGGGGGACTTGCGAAGAAGGTGCCCCCACATATTCCTATACTTAACATAATAAACTTGCTTTCATCTGTGCTAGGTGGAAGTCTTTGTAAGTTTTCAATAGCCAAGAACTACCAAACCCTTGGACACAAGACATAAGATGGCAAGTAAAGGAAAATATTACAAAAAACATCCACGCTGAATGTACCAGTGTTGTGAAAGTGTGCCAGACAAGGGAGAAAAGCTCAACAAAAGCCAATAACAATTTCTTTAAAATCTGAAAATGTGGAAAAGGCCACAGGAGAATCTGGTACCTTCTGAATGAATTACTTCATTCACAATACCTTTCTCTCTCAACTATATAGATTTTCATTTGTATTCTAAAAATGGATTTCTTTTCATTTTCCTTTCATCTTCCATCACCATATATTTGGCCCCTTTTACCATTTACTACCCTCCTTCCCTCTGGTGACCACCATACTGTTGTCTGTGTCTATGAGTTTCAGTTTTATATCCCACTTATGAGTGAAATCATATGGTTCTTAGCTTTTTCTGACTGACCTATTTCACTTAGCATAATATTTTCAAGGTCCCAGATCATGTATGATAGAAATGTACACTTGAAACCTATATAATCTTATTAACAAACACCACCCCAATAAATTTAATAAAAAATAAAATAAATAATTCTGGAGACAGTTATATTTCTCCACTGTGACAATGGATATCCTTGCTGAGTCTCAATTCCAAATATTTTTGGGAATGAGAGGAAATAGCCATAGTACTGAAGTAATCTTTAGCCTTTAAAAGTAAACAGCACAATCTTTACTCACCAGAAACTCACAATATAAAGTATCTGAAATCAGGAGGACAAAAATGTAAAAAGACACATCTATATTATTTTGCACATCTGATTTTACTTATTACGGGTTTGTATGTTTTCACAGAAGCAGAACATTGATTTGATTTCTAAAACTAAGGTCTGATAAGCCATAACTAAAGATCCTGTCAGGATATGTTCAGTCACAAATTCTGATATGAAAAAAGAAAGAACAAATAGACTTTAGGGACACCTACTGGCTTAACTAATATCACGATATTTCAGTGAGGTATTAGAGACTGAGAACTTACTTCTAATAAAGTCACCATTCCAACTTTATTTACTTGAGTAATCCAATAAATAACAACATCTTTCCTCTAAGGGCTTAAATTAAGAATTACTTAATAAGTACACACAAATCTCGGACACTGTCCATTTGACTAAATTACATAGCAGAACTAGATGTAGTGATGCTACCCAATGACAAAGGATAAACTCTTTTGAAAGGTTCTTCAGCTTTAAAAAAATTTTATTTAATTATTGTTCAAGTACAGTTTTCTGTAATTTTTAAAATAAATATTTTATTTATTTTAGAGAGAGGGGAAAGGAGGGAGGAGAGGGAGAAGGAGAAAAACATTGATGTGAGAAACACCCATCCTTTGCCTCCCATATGCTCACTGTGAAACTCCCTATGCGCCCCGACTGGGGACCAGACCTGCGACCCAGGTGTGTACCCCGACTGGGAATAAAAATGATGGTCTTTTGCTTTGTGGGACAACACCCAACCAACTAAGCCACATTAGCCCAGGCAGATTCTTTAGCTTTTAAAGATTATTTTTCAGAGAAAATTTCCATAAAGCTGTTGATTACTAGAATTAATACAGATAATACTGGCTTTACCTATCTTTCTCAGTGTTGTAATAAAGGCCTAATAATAATATATATGAAAGAGATGGGATTTCACAATTAAAGTGCTTTATCAGAAATTGAATTTTACTTCACTTTGGTTAAGCCAGTAAAATAACTTTTCTGTCATTTACTAAGGTTAAAAACAACAACAAAACTAAGCATATGATTTGAAATCATACCCTCGTTTCATTATTAAAAAATCTTGCCTATGATTAGTTGATCAACAGATTATATACACTGACAGCCTAATTAATATGGCTTTAGTATTCAAGTAATAAAAACAGCTTTTCCACTTAAAAGTAAAACATTATTATAGAAAGTGTAGAAACTTCAGAAAATTGAGGACAAAAAAATTGCTTACATTCTTACCATCCAGAAATAATATTAATATTTTAGCGGATACATCCCCAGTGTAAGTGCTATACATTTATACATACATTTTAAAAAATAAAAATCAAGCATGTGGGTTACACATGCACTCACACATTCATACACAGATGTTTTATTAACATTTCTTGTATCAGGAATATTATTCTCCTATGTCAATGAATATTCTTTGAACCTGTTTTTTGTGGCTGCATTCTAAAGAATATTTCTAAGGCATGAGGTCATAATACTGAGAAAAACAAGGTTTATACCACTCACTGCTGGTAGGAGTGCAAATTGGTAGTCAATTTGGCACAATTTATATCATAACCCATGATACTGCAATTCCTTAGAGAAAAATCCCAATTTAGTCTATAAGGTACATACAGAGATAATTAACTGGTAATACAGTCACCTTTGAAAAGAGGAACAGGACAACACAAGGAGGGATGGAAGGACTGCCACCTTCCACTGTGCAACCTTTTGTACCACTTCCTCTAATGCCTCCCTAGGTCATGTAAACACTACTTACCAGAATTTTATCAGCTTTGGCTTCACTAATCCCCTTAATATTTATTAGCTCTTTCTTTGGTGCATAGGCAACAGCCTCCACAGTATGGAATCCGGCTTCTTCCAATTTCTTTACATCATTGGCATTTATGCCACATTGCTGCAAGTGAAGAAAACCATTGACAAATTTCTCATTTGTCTAATGCGGACACCGGCCCTACCAACTTCACAGAGCTGTTTGGAAAAATTGTGATATTACATGTGTGAGTTTTGAAAAGTGGGCCACACATATAAGGTATTTAATTTTTTTAAATTATCAAAACCAGGAGTTTTAAACTAGTACCATCTCATGTATATTAATAAGGACTCATCATGAATTAGGCTTAAACCAGTAACTTCCAACACTGGAAATAAAGGCATAACTTTTGACCTTTTATGACTAAGAAGCTAAATGAACTCTGAGACCCTGGGTTCTAAACGACAACTTTAAGCTACTCTTTCTCAATATTTTCCACATCAAGCACACATAAATAATGGTATTGTTTTACACTAAACTGGGGTAAACAAATGAGGCTGCCCCAGAGTTGAGCAGAGCACTACTTTAGCATATCAATACTCTTTTTTTGTAACACAATGACTAAAAAGCTCTCCTCTACCAACCAACAATGAGAATGGAAAAGCTACTTTTGGTGGAGACATACATAACACTTCTCAACACAAACCACCCAAAGACACTTCTTTCTCCCTATATCTGAAGTCAGCTTTGGTTTTACTGGCCACCAAAAGCATTACTTCTGGGAAACTATCAGGCAGTGGGGGCGTGTATATGTATTAGGTAGTCGGGGAAGGTTTGGGAGATGAGAGAATGATATCTGTCTATAGAAACCATGCCTGCAATTAATATTTAGGCAATAAGCAATACATGTGTGGCTATAAGGATGCTCATGATACCGAAAGTTATGACTCTGAATTCTCTGTCTATCACAAACCAGTTTAAGTAACTTCTGGAGTCTTGAAGCTCAGCTGGGATTCAAAAAAATTATGCGTAAAGAGAATGAAGGCTTTCTCTGCTTCCCTTCCTACTTCTTTCAGCCCATGTTAGTTGTACTCACACTGGTACCTCTGCACAATGAGCAGAAACAGTGCAAGGCCCCAGCTCTGATGTTTAATGTTCTTGTGCCAAGTACTGAATTAGGGCTTGGCTCTTATACCTCAGCAACTACAAACCCTTCTCCCTGTTATTAGCTGTCTTGCTAGTAACTTCAGCACAGCATCCCTGCATCACTGGCCAGGCCTCTGTATTCCCTGGAATACAGAGTAACTTTATGCTTAGTACAAACAGCACAGGCTCATGGGATCCTAGGACTTCTTAGTTTCTGACACTCTAGCTCTGAGAAAGAAAAGTGATAAAGTAGGAGGAGAATTCTTGACAAAAGAAGAGATCTGCCCTGACATGTTTAGCGACTGTCATAAACCTTTCCACGGGCTCCTTGACAACTATTCTGAGAGCTCTAATTTGGGTCTTAACAACAGGTAGTAAACCAATAGCTTATATAAAGGTTTTGATTTCTCCAAATAGGTAGAAGAATCTAGTCCAACTTTAAACTTTCCAAATTAGCAACTAAGTGCATACCTCTAACCGTGATATAGGTTGTGGGCCAAAGCTCTCTTCTTCCACTGAAGTATCTGCATTTGCTTCAAGCTGCATCTGCATTGCCATCACTTGGTGTTCAATACTGAAAAACACAGATGGCCATCAGGAAGAACACCAGAGAAAGTACAGAGCTGCAAACTTAGTTTTGCAAGACATCTTTGAAGAATTACTTCTTAGGCTTCTGGTGACCTATCCAATGGCAAGAAAAAGAACAAATCTCTCACCAGTTTTCCCTTCTATCTAGCTAGATGTATCATAAAAACTTTAGGAAGAGCCAGGATTATTCTGCTTCTTAATAATGCATAGCATAACTAGATCAACTATGTCCCTGTTTCCCTGCTTCATACTCCTTGAGGGTAGGGACTAAGTCTTATTTATTTGTATAAGCCCCAAAATACATTATAAATATTAGGTGTTTGGTAAATATTTGGTAAATGAATGCACTTTCCAGAACTCTATTTAAAAACAAATTGACGAAAGGTTAAACTGCTTCGGTTCCATTGTTCCTTCCAGCAAGCAGGGATTGGAGGTGGTGGGCCAGGAGTGAAATGATGGTACGGAATGACTGCCCAAAAGCCCCCATTCCTGACAGAGAAACAGTGGACTGAGATGAGAAAAGTACTTCCCATCCTTAGGCAAGGATCATAGCTTGTAATTATGCACTTTTGCTAACAGGAGTGTATGAAATTTAAAGATCACCATTTTAATGAATTCCAGACCTCAGGAAATGCACAAATGAATAAATAACAGGCAAGTATGCTGCCCAGAGGGAAATCTTCCATAAAAAACGTACTTAAAAGTCTGGTTATTATGATAAAGTTAAGATCACTCAGGTTGAAAGAACTGAGGACAAAAAATTTTTAATTATCTTTAAGAGGTGTTATTAGTAAAAGCGAACAAGTCTTAATGCTCACAAGAATAAATGGCCTTAAATAATATCAAAATGATCTGGACAACACAACAATCAGGATAAATTTAATTCAAAAGGCAACATATATGAAACATCCATTCTTAGAAATTTAACAAATGACCATTTGTTCTTGAATGGTGCAGGTATAGATCTTTCAGATGGCAGTTTTAGCATAATATGAGTCCATGATAATTCTGAGTATCAAGATCACCTGAATGCAATTTAAACTTAAATCCCTTCATAATTTATGAAAAAGATGCCACTGCAGAATAATGGGGAAAGGATGGTCTTTTCAGTAAACGGTGCTGGGTTAATTGGATAGCCTTATAGAATGAGAACAAAACAACAGGAAAAATCTATTTCCAATTTAGATTATAGATCTACATGTAAGAGGTAAAACAAAGCTTTCAGAATATAGGTGAATATCTTTATGACTTTGGAGAAAGATTTCTTGATTGGATACATAAAGTAGTAACCTACAAGGAAAAGACTGAAAAACTGAACTACATTTAAACAGAAAACTTCTATCAAAAGACACCATTAAGAGAATGAAAAGTAAAACTATAGTGAAGGGAGAAAATATTTACACATATAACCAAGGGTTGATAACTAGAATATATAGTAAAAAAACTACTGCCCTGGCCAGATAGCTCAAGCATTGTCCCAATATGCCAAGGTTGCAGGTTCGATCATCAGGGTACATACAAGAATCAACTAATGAATGCATAAATAAGTGGAACGACAAATTTGTTTCTCTTCCTCTCTCTCTGAATCAATAAACCACCCCCAACACATACCAAAACAAAACAACAACAATAACAACAACAAAAGAAACCCAAACAAAAAACTCCAACTCCAAATCATCAAGAAAGCAACCCAAAAGAAAAATGGTTTGATTCCTGATCAGGGTACATGTAAGAAGCAACCAATGAATCCATAAAGAAGTAGAACAACAAACTGATATTTCTCTACCTTCCTCTTTCTCTAAAGTCAATTAAAAAAACCCCATAAACAAATGCTCAACACCATTAGAAAAATTAAAACAAAATATTACTATATACCCATAAAATTGAAAAGACTGACATTATCAAGTGTTGGCAAGCATGTGAAACAACTAGACACTCATACAGTATTGTGCTGGTTTTAGTGTAAATTGGTACAAATTTGGAAAACTGGCATAAATACGAAAGTTGAAATAGACAATGCTATGACTCAGAAATTTCACTATTCTACATTATTGACCAACTGAAAAGTATACACATGTCCATCAAGACATATACAGGAGTGTTCTTTCAGCAGCCTTTCTCATACAGGCTAAAAAACAGAAATAATCCAAAGGTCCACCATGAGTTGAATAAGGAATACCAACCACATAGCAACAATAAAGTACTACTGCACTTCCTGAAAGTGACCACAGGTAACCTCTGAAAATGGTTCCCTATTCACTTGACTCAGAAAACTCCACAAAATCATGCAAAACATGAAGTTCAAATCTTCGTGTTCACTTTAAGAACACTAGTAAAACTGCCCAGGCTGTCAAGGGTATGCACATTAAAAAAGCCACCAGGTACCTGAAGGGTGTCACTTTACAGAAGCAATGTGTGCTGTTCTGTCCTTACAATGTTGGGGTTGGTAGATGTGCCCAGGCCGAACAGAGGGGCCGGACACAGGGTTGGTGACCCAAAAAGAGTGCTGAGTTTTTGCTGCACATGCTTAAAAATGCACAAAGTAATGCTGAACTAGATGTAGATTCTCTGGTCCTTGAGCATATCCAGGTGAACAAAGCTCCCAAGTGCAGCGAAGAACTTACAGAGCTCGAGGGTGGGTGACCCCACACGGAAGCGCTCCCTGCCACACTGAAGAGCAGGGTGTTCCCGAACCAGAAAAGGAGGTTGCACAGGAGAAAAAGATGATCCAGGAGGAATGGAAAAAACAAAAACTTATGGTTCTCAAAAATTCAGCATGAAAAAAGTACTAATAAAAGTAAAAGTAGGAAAAAAACCCTTACCGCTATGTGCAAAGGTATGTATCAATGTACAGACAGAATGTTAAACAAAGCCAGAAATAAATATGTATAGCATTACTTAGAAGAGCATTTGAGATCTTGCTTCCCCGCAAATATGTCATCAGTTTGGCTCAAACTCATGCAAATACCATACACACACACACACACACGCATTATTACTTATATAAAATTCAGAAACAAGCAAAATTAGTCAATGGTCTTAGAAGTCAATAGTGGTTACCTTTGGAGAGAAGGGAGAGCATTAGACAAGAGGGCACAAGGAGGCTTCTGGGGTGCTGACAGCATTCTATTTTTTGACCCGAGTGGTAAGTATACAGGTATATTCATTTTGTAATAATTCATGGAGCTGTATACACTTTTGATTTGTGTTATCTATATTACACTTCCCTTCAAAGGTTTAAAAAAGAAAACCCCAGCTCACTACAGATCATTCCCTAGGCATATGAATGGTCTTCCAATCAGATAATGAAAATATGTTTTTGACAGCTGGAGTAAGCAAAGCATGGTGTAATGGAAAGAGGGCTGATCAGAAATCCGGTCACCCTGACTCTAACATAAAACAGCTGTGGTTTAAGTCATTACACCTCTCTGGATCTCGGCTTCCTCGCCCACGCCCACAAAATAGGAGTTGGAAATGAAAAGGAAGGTCTCAAAAAGGCTCCTCTCAGCTCTATAAAGACCAGTCAGCTTCTGTATTCGCCATGAAAAGCTCCAAAGTTCGGTTGGGCCCAGCACTGCCCTGCATCACTTGCGGGGGAGGGGCCCCATAAACTGAGTGAGGGAGCACCGGCCTGGATCCCGGTCTGGCTAACGAGGGGACCAACCCGGCAGTGGAAAGGGACCGTGTGTGTGCCTGACACACTCACCTGGGCTTGCAGCGCTACTGGATCCGGTGAGCTGCGCGCTCCGACCTCCGTCCGCTGGCCCGGCACGCGCCCGACCCTGGACGGACTCCAGACGCCCTACCTTGCGCCCCACTTCTCTACTCCCTTACTCCCACCTTCTGCACACAACCCAACCGACTTTCAGCTCCCAACTAAGCGCCTCGGGGGACGCCTCAGCTTCTCTCAGGCCTCAGCTTCTCGCTGTAACTCCGCGCATTGCCCGACTAGTTTCGTAAATCCCGCCAAACGTTCCCGGGTAGCGTCACGCTCGCGTCTACGTAACGTCTCCCCGCCCCTCTCGGATCCGTCGGGCCGCTGCTCGCCACCCCTAGAGATAAGCTCATGGACCGTGAACTTGGTGTTATGATTGCCCTCTTCCTTTTACCTCTAATGACTAAGTTTAGTCATTGCTGCTTTCTCATTTACCAGATCGAGGACTACGTCTATCAAGCGGGAGTGTGGTTGGACCGAGACTACATCTCCCAGTATGCACTGCCGGCGGACGCGGCGGAGGTAGCTCCTCCACCTCTCGGAAATAGCCTCGTCCTGAGAACTGCTTAGCTACCTTGGATAAATAATCTGAACGTGAGCTTTTGGCTCAAGGTTCTGATTTAGTAAAATTCCCAGAGCCAGGCGCTTTCCAGGCTTTGGAGGTGGTTGAGCTGAGGAAGCTAGAGTAGATGGATGAAACTGGAAAATCGAACTGGTGGAGCTAGGAAAAAAAAAAATGGCTGGAATATCAGTCGAGCTGTGGTACTATACTGGAGATTTGCAGGCGTCCAAAGGAAGGGGAGGCATTGATTTGGAGAAATCAGTGGTAAACTTATCGCGGTTTACTGGCAAGTTTGAGCTGTTACTTTGGTTTTTAAGGGTGAATAGGGTTTCCCTGGCAAAAAAGCACTGGACGATAAGCAAATAAGACCATTATGGATATAGAAATTTAACAACATGGTCAATGAATAGTATTGTCTGTTATGGGAGGGAACGTATTGTAAGAGATTATGAGACTTGAGAATTACGTATTCAGGCTATGAAGAAGCTGAAGACCATGTATGGAGCTTTCGTCTTCATTTTTAAAAAGATTTAAAAAATTATTTTTAGAGAGTGGGGAGGGGAGGTAGAGATGGAAAGAAACCTCAATGTGTGGTGCCTCTCGCCGGCCGTTATTGGGGACCTGGCGGGCAACCCAGACACGGGACTGGGAATCAAGCCCGCGGGACCCTTTGTTAGCAGGCCACACTCAGTTCACTGAGCCACACCAGCCTGGGCTTGTCTTCATTCTTTAGGTAATAGGGAAATAAATCATTTTATGTGTTTACGCAGATGAGTTATATGGTTAGATCTATTTTTTCTCCAACCACTACTTTGTATTTGTGGAGTGCTTCAAAGTTTTCATTTAATTCTCACACCATTGTCTTGCACTGAAGGATAGATTTCGGAAGACAGCAAAAACTCTTAATCTCTTGCAGTATTTCAGGCAAGAGATGAAGGCTTGAGTTAGAGCCATGACAACAGATTCAGGAAGCATTCTTGAAGTACAACCAACCTAACTTAGTGATTATAGATAGTACCTGGGGATAATAATGAGTTGCATGTCATACCAAAGATACATTTACCTCCCATTCTTCACACATACTGCTCAGAGCATCTGCAAATCCATAGCCCCTCTTGGCCGAGTGAGTCACATGATTTTGACCTTTACTAAAATTAAACTGTGGCTTTGTAAGATGTTAAATCAGAGAAACCCCATCTACAGAAAGATTAAGAAATTGAGAGACTAAGAAAGTGGGAAAGAGTATGAGCCAGGAAGTTTTGAATTCTGACTGCTTTCTAGATCTGTTTCTCAGGGGCCCCAAAACACATACTGCTCTTAAAGTCTATGGGATATCCCTACATTCCAGTAAATCTCCCTTATTCCTGTGTAAGCCAATTTGAGTAGTTTTCTGTTCCTTTCCTACAAGATAACCTACCAATAACTTGGAAATAAGACAAAGTAGATTTCTCACTAATTAGCAACTCATGAGTATATTTATATAAATGTGTAACCGAAAAGTTTTGGATATATCCTTAATTATAACCTAAGTGATCTGACATCTTCATGAGGCAACCTCTGATAAGACCAACACTCAGCAGAAACCTAATTTTTTGCCTGAAGAAAAATAATATCAGCATAATCGACCTGGAACATAGAAAGGAAAATTAGGAAAGGGAAACCCAGTGTCCAAGTGATCCATTTGAGTAGCAAAGATGATTTGATATTAGGAAGTCTGTTATAGCTGACCATATTAATAGGTTAAAGAGAAAACAGCTATATAATCAATTCCATCACTTTGAAAAATCATTCAGTAAAATTCAACATAAGTTCCTGATTAATGTGAAAAAATTGTTTCCTTAACATGATCAAGAAAAAATAAACACCCCAAATAAGCTGCCATTATCTTCTTACTGGTGAAACATTAGAAACACTTAAAAAATTTTTTTATTCATTTTTAGAGAGAGGGGAAGGGAGAGAGGGAGAGAATCATCGATGTGAGAAACATTGATGTGTTGCCTCTTGGACACACCCTGACCAGGGACTGAACTTGCAACCCAGGCAAGTGCCCTGACTGGGAATGGAACTGGCGACCCTTTGCCTTGCAGGACTGTGCCCAACCAACTGGGTCTTACCCCAGTCAAGGCAGAAACACTTTGATTAAAACCAAGAACAAAACTGTCTATTGTAAGTATTATTTAATAGAGAACAGGCAGATAGGGACCAGAGGGGAGAGGGGAGGGAATTTCAGGGGGAAAGGGGAAGGATTCACAGGAACAAGTATAAAGGACACATGGACAAAAACTAACGGGTGGAAATGGGAAGGAGGTTGGGAACACTGTGGGGGGGTGGGCTGGGATGGAAGTAAAAGAAAACTGTACTGACAAAAAATTTTTTAAAGTATTTACTGCTGTTCAGGAAATGCCACTGAGTGTTATAAGATGTAAATGTTGGAAAATATTTACAGATATGATTATATACCTGGACAGTTTAAGGGACAAATAAGAGATTACAGTAGTGTAACTAATTACAAATACAAACAGATGAGAGCTTTATTAAGTGTTAACAATAACAAATTAGACAATGTAATAGAAAAAAACTCATTCACAATAGCAACAAATATCATAAGTAACCAGAAATAAGCTTTTAGGATCTACATGGAGAAATATATAAAACTATGGTCCCAAAGGAGAAGGCTCAATATTATAAGCTCAAAAATTCTCTAAAATCAGCGAATTCCCAATAGAAATCCCAGTGGAATTTGTGGCAATCACTGTTGGCTGCCTACTCAACAGTCATAGGTCTTCTTTATAGCTGAAAGAAACTAGCATGTAGAAAGATGCTCAATACTTAACTTTTGGATGACTTTGCCTTCATCTTTATTCTTTTATGTATGGTTTGAACTTTTGGTATAAATTTGTTTTGACTTTACAATAATTTTCATATTTTAACAAAAATATAAAATGCCTTGAAATAAACTTAAGTGCACATCCTATAAGAAGAAAACTTTAATAATATATTAAATGTTATTATAAAACTACAGTGAAAAGGTACTTGTACAAAAAAGTTAGGTCAGTGGAACACAATAATTATCCCAGTGTCTTTAGTTTCCTATTGTGGCTGTAACAAATTACCATAGATTTGGTGACTTAAAAGAACAAAAATATCTTAGTTCTGGAGGTCAGAATTCCTAAATGGGTTTCATTAGGCTAAAGTTAAGGTTTAGACAGAATTGTGTTCCTTCTGGAGGTTCTAGTAGAGAATCTGTTCCTTACAAGGATTCTTGTGATTACACTGGGCCCACCCAGCCAATCCAGGATAGTTTCCCCACATCTGAGATTTCATCCAGGCTTTAGGGAAGCCTAATTAACCATTACTGCAACTGTTTTTGATGCTAAATTTAATTTCTTTCTGCCCTAGACTATGCCAAATTCTTGGTCTTGATGTTCCCTCATCCTTTGAAAATTTCCCAAAATGAAAAGTTTTTAATGGTGTTCTTATTTATTTAATCCTCACCTGAGAACATACTTACTGATTTTAGAGAGGGGAAGGAGGGAAAGAAACATCAATGTGAGAGAGAAACATTGATCAGGTACCTAATATTGGCCACAACTTGCAACCTAGGCATATGCCCTCACAGGGAATCGAACCTGTGACCGGAGCCACACCTGAGCCACACAAGTGAGGGTTATATTGTTCTTTTTTTAAAAAAAAAATTGTACTGAAATTATTTTTAGTTTTTCGTGGTTAATAACATTCACATGATCCAAAATTCAGAAAGTACTCAGTACAAAGTTTTGCCTTTCTTCTGCTCCCAGACACCCAGCTTCCCTTCTTGGAAAGAACAAATGTTACCAGTTTATTATCCATCCTTCCAAAGCTATCCTATAATAAAAAGTCAAAACATTGCATGCAAATAGGTATGAGTATATAAATACTCTTTTTTACACAAATAGCAGCACATAAATACACTGTCTTTCATTTTGCCTTTTTCACTCAACTACATATCTTCATAGGTTCAGATCAGTACATACAGGATTTCCAACGCATAATTTTTCCTTTTAATCAAATAGTATTCACTGAAGGCATGTACCACACCCCTACTGATAGACATGTAAGTTGTCTATCACCTTTTAATACTGTAAGCAGTGCCAAAATTTTGCATGTTTATCTGTAGGATAGCTTCCTAGAAATCGAGCTGTTGACTCAAAGACTAGCTGCATTTGTAATTTTATTTTTATTTTTTCTCAATTTTTATTGAATTGAGGTAACGGGTACATGGGTATTTAACTGCACTGTTCTTTCAACATTTCTGTAGGACACCAAGCAAACTTCTTTTCACTTTCAATTTTTTATTAAAAAAAAAATTCAAGCCTACATATTAAAACCAGTGAATTTAAACACCCATGTACCCATTACCTAGATCCATCAATTGTTAATATTTTGCTGTATTTGCTTTCTTTTTCTCTCACACATATGTACACAAACATATACGATACAGTGTTAAAAGCCATGTATAATTAAGTTGCAGATATATATATCCTAATAAGGACATTCTCCTATAGAACCATAATACTATTATCACACCCAAGGTATTTAACTAATACAAAAATATAATCAACATGTAGTTTAAAGTCATATTTCCAAGTATCCCCAACATATCCTTAATAGGTTTTGTTTTTTTTTAATATAGAATTCAATGAAGGATTAACCATGGTTTTTTTCAAGACTTTATTTATTTTTAGAGATGGGGAAGGGAGGGAGAAAGAGAGAGAGAAGCATCAACATGCTAGAGAAACATCGATCGGGTGACTCTTGCACACCCCCAACCGGGAACTGGCTCACAATCCAGGCCTGTGCCCTGACTGGGAATTGAACTGGCAACCTTTTGGTTTGTGGGACAATGCCCAACTTACTGAGCCATACTGGTCAGGGTGATGTTTTATTTTTGTTTATGAGAAAGGTACGGCTTCAGAAACCAATACTAAGTTCATTACTATGGTCAGAATTTGAAAAAACTGGTGTTTTTGGTGTGATATTGTTTGAAGTATAATTATTTAATGAAAGGAGTTGAGAATATTGCTTCAGAAAGATGGAAACTGCCTAGGCAGAAATAGGGCATCTTTCTAAACATCTCTGTGTATTTCTATCTCCTTACTACATCATAAACACAAAGTCAGTATTAATATATTTACATATATGTACTAGGCCAAAGCCAATGACCTTTCCATACAAAATTATACTTACTAAGAAAACAGTAACAGACATTATATAATAAAAGGAGGCAAGGCCATCAAGAAAAAAATGGCAAACTAACAGTTGAGTGCTACTGATTTCTCTTAATAACATTTCTGGAATGGAGAAAAAGGAGGATGAGTACTTTGTAGACAGACATGTCTCTATTTCAGAAATATCTCCTAGGAAGAAGCTAGCAAACCTGTTTTTGCCAGTGGTTACACCTCCTCATGACTAAACTGCTCCTAACTAAAGCAGAGAGTGCCACTTTAGTTAGGAGAAACTGTTCCTAAGTGCTCTACTCCTCATACCTTTAGCAGGAAGGTGAGCAAGTTGACAGCTTGCTGTTTGAGGCTTTTCATTATTTCTAACTGTAGAGCTTTAAAAACCAACCTAACTAGAAAATCATCAGAAGGAATTTTACTAGGCTATTTTCTAGGACGTAAAGATGAAGATTAAACAGCAATGGGGACTTTAACATAATATTATTGAGTGTCCTGTGCTTTGTCCAGTTATAGCTGTGGTCCATGGGTCTACTGGTAGGAATCTCAGCCCTGAAGCAGATCTCGGTAAATTTGCTTGACTACATTCTTTAAGTAGTTGTCCTCCAGTGGCACTTTAAATAGAAGGGCAGAAATTTCACTGTGGCTGGAAAGAACAAAAGATTAATTAATTTTTCTGGAAACTTACACTTATCTCCATTTCAGTGGAATTCATGTTTTTGGGTACAGTCTCTTAGTCTCCTGGGAAGCATAAATAAGCATTTCTGGAGGGGGTGGAAATGGGAGGGAGGTGGGGAGCAAGGGGCGGGGGAGGCTGGGATGGGAAAAATAGACAAAAAACTGTACTTGAAAAATAACTAAATAAAATTTAAAAAAAAAAGCATTTCTGGAAATAATTAGACTATTCAGTTTGAACTGAGATTCTAAACAAAGCCTAAACTAAGAACCAATTCTGAATGTAATTGTCAGGTATCTTGACCTAGCTGCTTTCTCTGGCTATAAAATTAAACCATTGGACTGCTGGTGTTTGCTGATGGATTTGAAGTTTGCTGATGGCACTTTCTAAATTCTGCCATCTTACAATCTGTCAGCAGTGAGTCTAAAAAGTCACACAATATATTGCAGGAATTGAATATTTTTAGGCCTGGTTCCACAGGCTAATTGAGAAAAGCATTATGACTGCAGAGTTTTATAAATGATTATTCTATTTTTAAGGCCATAAAAGTTGTTCATATATGACCTGGGCTAAGCTTATGCAGGACTTTTTTCTTTCTTGATTCCTATTTTAGGTAACAGTGTTCAAAAAGTGGAGCAGGTATAAAAGAATAGGCCAGTGCTCTCCAAAATCACCTGGAGATAGCAACAAAGGTCACTGACTAAAAAGAACAAATTCTTCAAAATGGAAGTCAGAGAAGTAACATTTGGCTCACTACGGTCTATCCACTTGCCAACCACTTTGAAGATCTTTCAAATGACCTAACAAAGATAAAAAAGTAGTTGGAAGCTCTATCCCGCTGGTCCTTCACTCACCTGATGTTTCCAAGGTGATTTTTAATGGAGAAAGGTAACAGGACAGATGGATAATGGGCTGAGAGAGACAAAGTTATCTCAAACTTCGCAAATGCTGCAGAGCTGGAGAATAAAAGGCTCAATCTGTAAAAGACAAAATCCTCAACTGAAAATACAAAACAAAAACAGAATGAAACACAAATATATTTTCCTTTTACAATGGCATGTGAAACTTTGATGCCCATTATTTCTTGACTTTATCAGATATACAGAAGGTAAAACATCTGGAACGAATTATTACTATGATTAATGAAACTCATTAACAAAATATTTTTTTAAGTTTTCTACTATTTACTCTCATGATTGAACTGTGTCCCCACTTCCACAAATTTGTATGTTGAAGCTCTAACCCTAGTACATCTCAGCATGTGCCCTTATTTGGAAATAGGGTCACTGCAGTTAAGATGAGGTCCTACTGAAGTACCATGGGCTCCTAATCCAGAATGACTGATGTCCTTATAAAAAGGGGACATTTGGACACAGACATACACACAGGAAGAACATCATGTGGAGATGAAAGCAGATAGTGGGGTTATATATTTACACGCCAAGAAATGTCAAATATTGCCAGCAAATCACCAGGAATTAGGAGGGAAGCATAAAACAGATTCTCCTTCACAACCCTCAGAAGGAACCAACCATGCTGACACCTTGCTCTCAGACTTCCAGCCTCCAGCACTGTGAGATAATAAAGTCTGTTGTTTAAGCCAACCAGTTTGTAGCACACTTTGTTATGGCAGCCCTAGGGAACTAACACACTTACTCGGTATCATTCACATCTATGTGCATTAGGTTATAATTTGGTCCCCATCTCTGTAAAAACTCAATCTCCTCTCCAAGGAGTCTGCAATGGCTTACTACCATTGAGATTTCTTGAAGCATCTGGGAAAAATAAAAGAAGCAAAAGAAATTATAAAAACATTTCAGTGTTTAGTGGCTCTTCTATAAAGAACTCCCCAAAGTTAACTGATTTAACAGTCATCATTTGAAGATCCATTATTACACATATAGAATTTTAGTTCTGCTTTTTGGGGCCGATAACATAATTTGCCTTTAATCAAAATTTACCTTGGATACCTGGTGCTGTGTTGTACATTTCTTCTTCCAGGATTCCTGTTCCTCAATGTACTGAAAAATAAGCTTATGCACTAAAAGGGAGGAAGGAGGAGCTTTCTCCTCTGAGGACAGAAAAAAATAAATAAAAAGCAGGGTATTAATTATTCGATTGTTTTATATAAATACAGAAGCTAGAAATATTACACAAACTAGAAATACATTTCTTCAAGCTACAAGGTGTCTAAGTATCCTATTTTATTTTCGAACATATAAATCAAAATACATGGTGAACACAAGACATTCTTATAAAAACTCAAGCCTTTATCACATACAAAATAAAACATGGTCAAGAGTATAGGGTTATGTAACATAAACCTGAGTTTAAATTCAATCTTTCCTTAATATCTGAGTGATCCTAAGCCCAACACTTAATTCTTCTGAGCTGTAGGCCACTAATTTGTGAAATGGGGAATAGTACCTACCTCATAGTATTGATGTAAGTAATATACATACCTGATAGAGAACAAGGCTCACAATGGTAACTTTTAGATTACAGAACTAGCTATTATTAATCATCACTCAAGATCTAGTAATAATAATTTTAAAATTACTTCTTTTAAAACCTACCCAATATTTGGAACATTACCCTAGCAGTTTTGTGTCTACCACACATTTCTAAGGACAAATTATTATAATTATTATTTATATTTAATTTAAAATGTGAAAGAGTTCTCAGGGAGCAATTTACACTTGTAAATTTCCAACATATTTTCTAGTGGCTTAAATGTTTTGAACTTACCATCTAACAGAGATTGAAAATTCAGGTCAACAATCCTCCTATAAGCGTTGTTCACGAAAGGGAGACCATCTAGAAAGAACCAGAATAAGGACGGTATTTCCTTTTATTATCTGATTTTAAGCCACATACAACTCAAGTACTTTAGAGCCCTACTCTTTCTAGGTAGCAGGACTTTTTTTTTTATAGGGAGTTGAAGGTTTATCCTTGAATCATACTTATTCTTTCTCCACTGTAAAGGCCCCCTGAGACTGCTGAACTACACTGATTGGCAGGCCTTTGAAAGAAATTTAAGGTATAACACTTATATTTGTTAAGGCCTCCTTTAACCCTTAACTGATGTGCAAAGATATTATTTTCAGGAACCATATGAAGAGACTATGACCTCCCACACCTGTTATCTTTGTACAAAAATAGTCATAATGACTCATGTTTTTAGCATTACAGTATGAGTTTTAGGTAGCCAGAATAACTGCGGCTCGTCCAAACTCTAGAGTTATCTCTTGTCTCCCAAACTGATTTTTACTTTTGGATACAACTGTGACACAAATAGACATGATCAATCTATACTCTCAAGAAGCTTACAACTCAGGGGAACATACAGATAATTGCAGTAATATACACACCAAGAACTACAAACTGTGATAAACACTATTAAGGCAAACTGCAGGAAGCAATGAGAACATATAAGGAGGGCAAGTAGCAAAGGGAATAGGTATAATCAGAGTCCAGTAAAATTTCCCTGAGAAAGTGATAATTAGTCTGAGCTTGTAAGGATTATTAGTAAAAATTTATTTAGTAAAGAGGGGTTGCTAAACATTTGTGTTTCGTCCAAATTCATATGTTGAAATCCTAATGTCCAATGTGATGATACAAGGAAGTGGGACCTTTGGGAGGTACTTAGATCATGAAGGTAGAGACCCCTTATAAAAGAGATCCCAGAGAACTACACTTGGCTTTTGTCATGTGAAGATACAATCAGAAGCATGCAACCTGGAAATGGGCCCTCACCTGACCATGCTGGCTTTCTGATCTCAGACTTCCAGCTTCTAGGACTGTGACAAATTTCTGTTGTTTATAAGCTACCCAATTTATGTTACTTTTCTTACAGCAGCCCTAATGGACTAAGTGAAAGCTCCCAGGTGTAAGAAACATCAGTATGTAGGTCCTGAGGTAGAATAAAATATGACTGAAGATAAAAGCCCTTACTTTTTAAAAACATTTTATTAATTTATTTTTAGAGAGAGAGGAAGGGAGGGAGAAAGACAGGGAGAAAAACATTGATGTGAGAGAGAAACATCAATCAGCTGCCCTGATTGGGAACTGAACCTGCAACCTAGGCATGTATCTCAACCGGGAATCAAACAAGTAACCTTTCACTTTATGGGACAATGCTCAACACAATCACAGTGGCCAGGCCAAGACCATAATCTTTTTTTTTAAATTAATTTATCTATCTATCTATCTATCTATCTATCATCTATCTATCTATCTATAGAGGGGAAGGAGAGGGGGAGAGAAATATCAATGCACAGTTGCCTCTAGTGCTCTGCTGCTGGGAACTGGCCTGCAGGGAACTGGCTTGCAACCCAGGCATGTGCCCTGACTGGGAATTAAACTGCGATCCTCTGAAGACCATAATCTTTTAAGACAATAAAAGAAATTCGCTGTGCCTGACATGAAGAGAACAGTGTCAGATGAGGCAGGAAAAGGAGAAAAAAAGAGCTTTATAGACTATGTTAAATATTTTAATCATCAGTCTAAAATAATAGGGGCATGATCAGATTTCCAACAATCATTATAGCTACAGAAGGGAGAATGAATTGGAGAGGAAAAAGAGAAGATCCAGAAAGACCAGCTGAACTGTTACTATAGTCACCTAGGTTAGAGATGACTATGAACAGAAGGGAAGAAAAGTGGTGAATATTAAATTAAAATCAATAAGTCTTATTAATGATTTAAATATGCTTACTGAGGGAGAAGAAGGTATTGAGTGATTCCTAAGTTTTAATTTTGGACCTGGAAGTTAATGGTATTCATTAAAAAAAGAAAAAATTTAAAAAGATTTTATTTATTTTTAGAGAGAGGAGAAGGGAGAGAGAAAGAGAAGGAAAAACATCAATGTGTGGTTGCCTCTCATGTGCCCCATACCAGGGACCTGGCCTACAACCCAGGCATGTGCCCTGACTGGGAATCAAACCAGTGACCCTTTGGTTCGTGGGCTAGCACTCAATCCACTGAGCCAAACCAGCCAGGGCAATAAAAGGAACTTTGACAGAGAATCACATTTGGAGGCTGGGAGAGTGTAAAGATCCTAAATTCCAATTTGGTCATATTTACCCATAATTGGCTATGATGAAGTTAATTGTTTCAAGAGAAAAAACCTAAAGATACTGACAGGCAACTCTAACAAAAAAGTTAATACTCTCTCCAGTCACCATATAGTAATATCTACCTACTTTGATAAGCCCGTCAATACACACAGGACTTCCAATGAACTTTTAGGTTAACTGAAGTACAAAAGTACAGTCAAGAGTCACCAACCATTAGAGTAAATTATGCATCGCAAAAGACACAGAAAAAAGGAACTCAGAGTAAATAGATGTGAATAGCATGCTGATCCAATAACTGAAAATGCAAAATTTCTACTAATGTTATTCAACAAAGGGCAACTGTCACTAGCTGAATTTTTATTTTACTCTTATCTAATAAAATAAAAACATAATTCTATTCTCACTAATTAAGGTGATAGCCTCTTCTAAAATTTTTCAACGGTGCTTTCATTATGTCAATAGTTACTATTGCATTAAAATAAAAATGAGTTTAGCCATATACTTTTCTGGAGAGGAATTATCTTACTTTTGCTACTCACCTACTGGCTCTCCGAAAGTGATGATGAGTTCTATCGTATCATAAAGAAAGGTGAATATGGCTTGGTCATCACTCCACTCAATGACATCCCACTCAGACAAGCTGGACAGATAAACAAGACAAAAAATATGTTTTTGAGATAAAAGAATAAAGTTAACTTCAGGTAACACACAGGACCAGCAACTGCTACTAGAGCTTTTGTACTGGATTGGGAGTACAATTTTAATTAAAATATTGTGAATGTACAAACATGCTTTTGACAGAAATAAGAATTCACTCAATCCTGGGTTGTATATCAGAGAAAAACCAAGTCTAGGCAATACAAAGTATTAAATATTTAAAATTATAATTACATAGCTTTCTTACCTTGTATACTTTCAACTTGAGTACAGAGACTCTCTCTGTTGGTTAAAACACTGATATATACTACAAACACATGTCAACTGTTCTGGTAGGTTCAGATAACCCCAAAGGCACAGGATAAAACACAAACTAATGATACCAGCTTTTTCTTACCTCAACTGATCCAGTAGCTCTTCAGTTGTACTTATTTGTTTTTGCACAAAGTCTATTTGAGCAAGGGTTTGCTCTTTCTGTACCTCTACTTCTAAGAGACTTCTGAAAAAACAAAACAAAACAAAACAACCCCCCCAGAAAGGTAAGTCTGTTGTTAGAAAATTCAGACTCTATTAAAAGAAAAGGTTTATGACAAAAAGTCACATTCTAGATGGCTCCTCAATGAGGTGAATGTCATCCATTTTTGCATTCTCAGGTGGGTTTTTTGGGGGATGAGCATTAATCTGGAGCCTGGGTCTAATTAAGAAAGGCTTAAATCAATGGCTTTCAAATTAGAATTCATAAACATATCCTTGGGGGCTCTCATGTTCTTTAAGATTATTATTTTTTTTTTAAGATTTTATTTTTAGAGAGGGGAAAGAAGGGAGAAATAAAGGGAAAGAAACATCAATGTACAGTTGCCTCCCATGTGCTCCCTACTGGGGACCTGGATCACAACCCAGGCATGTGTCCTAACTGGGAATTGAACCAGCAATCCTTTGGTTCACAGTGAACCCTCTGGTTTACTCAATCCACTGAGCCACACCAGCCAGCGTTCTTTAAGATTACTAAAATTTATATTTTCGTTTTGATGATAAAAATATAACCATAATGCAGATTATGAGACTGCCTACCTTAAAACTGAGACATGTCATAATTTCAGTGTTTTCATTTGGTTTTGTTTAGTTTATTTGATCTAAATAGAACTGATGCTCTATTAGTTATTTTGCTAGCATCAGTTTAATTTCAGCCAAACATTATCACCTGTCAGATTAATGTTGTCAATAGAAATTTTACTTGTTTTATCATTTATAGTCGATCTCTTTTAGTCTTATAGTTAAATAAAATTCATGAGTATAAACATATACATCTCATATTAAACTTATTGATACTTACTTAAATACACTATAAAAATAGGTTAATGCTAGGTTTCTTTTCCTTAAAAGGATCCTGATATTATTCAAGTTTGAGAAATATTGCCTTGAATTAATTCCCAATAAACAAGGGTTCTTAGAAAATACTATCAACCTCAGGGTCAAGGTCAAAGCTCTGAGTCAATAATCATGCCCCCAGTCTTGTCAGTTTCTGGAGACAGGAAGTCATTTAACCTTGTGAAGTTTAGCATATTTTCTAACACTCAAATTGAAGGCTGACCTTTGAAGCTCTTCTTCTTCAGTTTTCAACTGTTCCAGTTCTTTGAAAGAAAAATAAAAACACATCTATCAAAATGGACCCATTGAAATGTTGCTACAGAAATCATCTATTTATTGAAAATTCTATCTCATTAATCTCACCTAAACAAATAAACTCAGCACAGAAGGGTTTTTCTCCCCATTTATCTCCTTAATTATTAATTCAGTTACCTTTCTCTGCAGCTCTCATTTCAGAATCCCATTCTTCCACAAAATTATATTTCTCTTCACTCTCCAAATTCTTAGTTTCTAAAATAGACAATGTGCATTAGAATAACCAGTCAAAAATAATTTAAAAACTGGCCTTGAAAAGTCCACTTGCTCCTAAAATGAACTGTTAAGAATATTTGATGTGACATAAAAACAGACAGATCAATGGCACAGAATAGAGAGCCCAGAAAGAAATCTATGCTTTTATAGTCAATTAATATTGGACAGAAGAGGCAAATACAATGGGCTAAACATACAATGGGCTAAAGATAGTTCATGAAATAAATTGTGTTAGGAAAATTGGACAGATGCAGAAAAGTAAAAACAGACTTTCTTACACCACAAACAAGAATAAATTCAATATAGATTAAAGACTTAAATGTTGGAGTTGAAACCATAAAAATCGTAGAAGAAAACATAGGCAGTAAAATCTCAGACACTGCTTGTAGCAATATTTTTTCTGATATATCTACTCCAGCGAGGGATACAAAAGAAAAAATAAACAAATGAGACTACATCAAACTAAAAAATTTTTGCACAACAAAGGAAGCCATCAACAAAATGAAAAGACAACCCACTGAATGGGAAAATACACTCACTGATACATCCGATAGAGAATTAACATCCAAAATTTACTTTAAAACTTATAAAACTTAACACCCCCAAACCCCTCAATCAATCCAATTAAAAACTGGGCAAAGCACACTTCTTCAAAGAGGACATACAGATGGCCAACAGACATACGAAAAGATGCTCCATGTCGCTAATCATCGGAGAAATGCAAAT
The DNA here is from genome assembly GCF_021234435.1 of Artibeus jamaicensis. Taxonomy (NCBI): domain Eukaryota; kingdom Metazoa; phylum Chordata; class Mammalia; order Chiroptera; family Phyllostomidae; genus Artibeus; species Artibeus jamaicensis. The sequence continues at coordinate 7,135,470 of NW_026521221.1, read as the reverse complement.
TAAAACAATGAGATAACACCTTACACCTGTCAGAATAACTATCATCAATAAATCAACAAAAAAGTGCTAACAAGGATGTAGACAAAGGGGAACCCTTCTGCACTGTTGGTGGGAATGGAGATTTGTGCAGCCACTGTGGAAAACAGTATGTAGTTTCCTCAAGAAATTAAAAATGCAACTGCCTTATGATCCAGCAATTCCACTGCTGGGAATTTACCCAAAAAAACCCGAATTGCTAATTTGAAAGAATATACGCACCCCTATGTTCATTGCAGTGTTATTTATAACAGCCAAGATGTAGAAATAGCCCAAGTGTCTATCAGTAGATGAGTGGATAAAACAGCTATGATACATTTACACAATGGAACGCTATTTGGCCATAAAAAAAAAAAAGGAGAAAATGTCACCATTTATGACAGCATGGATAGACCTTGAAAGCATTATGCTAAATGAAATAAGCCAGTCTGAGAAAGAAAAGTATTACATGATTTCACTCATATTGCATAATCTAACGAACAAACTGAAGTAACAAGCAAAATAGAGACAGACTCATAGATAGAGAGCGGGCTGATAGCTCTGTCTGGGTGGCAGGGGTGGGGAGACGGAGGGATTGAGCAAAAAAGAAAAGCAACTCATGGACACAGACAACAGTGTGGTGATAGTGGGTGGAGGTGGAAGAAGGTATGGGGGGATAAACCGGTAATAGAAAAAAATTCGAAAAATGAACTATGAAAAAAAAAAAGAATATTTGACAAACACCCACCATTCCCCCACCTTTACTTGACAATAAAGTACTGGGATATAATTATAATTTCATATAAAATTTGCTTCTAGTAGCAGACAGCTGAACTTTGAGCTACATAGCAATAATCTCCAATAGTAGCCTTTCAGAGGCCATTCTCTGTTGGAGATTATTTACATAAATTTGCATAATCAAAATTATTGTTAGGCAACACCATGGACTAAGCAGGAACAGATATGCATGCACACACATGTACAAATTTTTACTTATTTTTAAAACCTTGTAATCATCCTTAAAATCCTGCTCCCCCCATCCAAACCAAGTAACCAAGTTTAGATTTTTACCTCAAAAATATTTTTTAAATCTTTCTTTCTTCACCATCACTAGCCTCCCTTAATACAAGCTACTGTCCTTTCTTAACTATACCAGTCTAACAATTACTGAACTTACATTTACTCTTGATCTATTCAAATCCCATCCCAACACTCCATTGAATAGTCTGCTTTCCCCTCTACTCAGTCTTTATCTTAGCTTAAATGTCACTTCCTGAGAGGGAAGCCTTTCCTGATTCAACTAGGTCAGAATTCTGTTTCAGGACTTTGTAGCACCATGTAATCTGTCTTCCATAGCACTTACTGTAATACTATTTGTTTAATTCTTATATTCTCATCTAGACTAAAAGCTCCATAGGGCACAAACTCTTTGTTTTTTTTTTTTTATTTTTTTTTTTTTTGGAGGGAGGAGGAGGGGGAAAAAACTTTTTTTTCCCGTGGGAATTGCCGGGAACTGTCTAACTCAGGCATGTGCCCTGACTGGGAATCGATCTTTGTTTTTAATCACCATAGTATTTTTAGCACTGAGCACTGTATATGACACTTACTAGGTATTCAGTATATTTGCTCAAGGAATGATGAAAGAACAAGAAAGAAGTTGGGAGTCATTTAGTAGTGATGCCCAAGAAGGAAGTGTGGTCATTAGTATTTTTAAAGATGAGAGAGGAGTGAATACATCCGATAGAGGGGGCAGAGAGGTTGACTATATGAGATAAGGGAAAATCAGTGATACAGGATTCCTGAGAAGAAGGGATGGAATTCAAAGTTTAGGTAGAGAGACTGGTCTTAGGGAAAACAAAGGATGAAAGAATGAACATATAGATATATTCGAGTTTGGTTTGTTTGGTGGCAGAAAGTTTAGAAGTTCAAACCTAACTGGCTTCTTTTTTTTTTTCCTGTGAAGAAGACAGTAAGGTTGGGGGGACAGGGCGAAGAGGGGATAAAGGGGGAAAAATTGGGAAAACTGTAAAAGCATAATCAATAAAAATATTTAAAAAAAAAGAAAATGATAATTACATTTTCAAATGCTGAAAGAGGTCGAGATAGCTAAAGACTGAGTTACCAATGTGATGATTATGTGGAATTTTGTGATCTTTGAGAAAGCGGTTTCAGGACAACAATACTAAACAAGCTGGGATTACGAGAGCTCAAATAGAAAGGATCATACTTAGACATAAGTTAATATATTAAAAAAACAGATTATGGTCTAGGTTAGAAAGAGCTTTCCAAAGAGACTTATTATTTTGGCCCTCTCTTGTTGATAGTGTTATAGAGGACTACAGTAAAGGAGCTTTAATTTGCTCTAATTTAATCTTGAACTGCTAATACAAGGCTTCAGCATAGTGATACCAGCAATCTATATGAAAAGAAGCACTTATATAAAAATTTTCTTTGCAAAAAATACTCAAAATACTTTACCTAGTTTCACCTCAGTGAGACAGCTGTCCATCTTCTTAAGTATGTTGTCCATCTCTTCTATCCTTACCTGAAGTTTCTCCCTCTCATTCTAAACACACAATATTATACATGGTTAAGTTCAAGTTCCAAACAAAACATTATAACATTATCAGATTTCAAACAGCTGATATAACTGATAGATCTAAATCATGAACAGGTAGATCTTAAAATGAAGGTCAATGTTTCCAGTCTACGTTTAAATATTACTTCAAAAAGAGTTCATTGCCCTGGCCGGTGTAGCTCAGTGGATTGAACGTGGGCTGTTGAACTGAACCAAAGGTTTGCTGATTCGATTCAAAAGTTGGGGCACATGCCTGGGTTGCGGGACAGGTCCCTAGTGAGGGCCACATGAGAGACAACCACACATTGATGTTTCTCTCCCTCTTTCTTCCTCCCTTCCTCTCTCTATAAAAATAAATAAAATCTTAAAAAACAAAAGAGTTCATTGAAAAATGTTATATGGTCAAAAAAATGTTCTATCTATAGAAAACACTGGTCAAACAGAATCATAGTATTTTTTTCTTTTTAGGCTTTTAAAAAAAGATTTTTGATTGTAAACATTAATATGCTAACTATTATATTTCTCTGAAAAGTGATATTACATGTAACATTTCCCAGACTTATTTGCTATAGAAAGTTTTTAAACACAGAACTTTCTTAAAGGATGATCATTTTGGGAAACGCTACTTTAAACACATATACAAATGTACACAGCTAGGTATGAATTATGTGAAAGATAGTACTATAGTCCTTTGCAATGGAAGAGTAGAATCCTATATTGTTTTATTTTTTTTTAATTTTATTTATTTATTTTTAGAGGGAAAGGGAAGGAGAGAAACATCAATGTATGGTTGCCTTTTGTGCGTCGCCTGCTGGGAACTGGCCTGCAGGGAACCAGCCTGCAACCCAGGCATGTGCCCTGACTGGGAATCGAACCTCGATTGTCTGGTTTGCAGGCCCGCGCTCAATCCACTGAGCTACACCAGCCAGGGCTCTATATTGTTTTATTTCAAGCTGTATAATAAATAACAAATTTGAGATAAGAAATAGGCCCATATTAGTAAATATATTTTAAAATTGCTCAAGGTTTTAGGATTTGCCATTTTTGATAAATTAAATTCCTTTGCCTTATGAACAATTCTAAACTTTTGCCCAAGTTTCACTCACATGTCTAAGAAACATTTTTCATATTCCATAACCACCATAAAGTAACTTTAATAGATCTTTCTTTCTACGCTATTAACTGTCTCAAATTACCTGAGCTGACTTCACCAGCTTGCTGTAGAGGGCCACTTTTCCTTGGTGAGTAAAGACTTTAGTCATCTTGGTAAAATGTGATTTTATTTTGTTCAGGTAAATTCCAAAGGCCTTCAGCTACAAGGAAAAGTCAAAGGTAACAATGCACTAAACAAGAGTCAGAAAAAGCACAAGATCTGAGGAGGCTGGTTCAGAAGACGCATGCTAAGCTTTGACAATTCTAGACTCTGCTTCCTAAAACAGGACACTTCTCATTTGCAAATTTAATTCCATTTAATAGTTTAAAAGCACAACCAAAGATTTTAATTTTGATTCCTGCTTCCAGTTCACTTATTATTATTACAAACTTGAAAATGACAGGTTCTTAATAAAATTCCTTGAATGAACTAGAGCCCATATAAAACAAGTTCATTATTATTTAATCAATTAAATCTTTTCCTCATCTAAATCTAAGTGAAAAGCAAATAAGAAGGAGGGAACTCTAAATAAACTTCAACTATATTTCATATATTATTTGATCATTTCAGGTTTGACAAAATTATATAGTAACAATTACTCATGTATAATTAAATAAAACCTTGGTAACATATTATACCTGAGAAGTAAATTAAAGAACTCATCACTAATTAACAAGAAAGTTACCTATTTCATAATGAGAATTATTCAAAATGTCTATAGTGATTCCCACTCAGTAAATAAAACAAAAGTACCTCCTCATCACAGCAGTGTCTCATTTTTTCCCATAGGTTCCTATTTACATTAGTCAATAGTTTATCTTGGTTCAATGCAGAAAGCTTTAATCTAAAATATAAAAATGTTAATTAGCATAGGGTTCAGAAGTCAGCTTCAATGAATCAACTCAGATCTACAGGCATACTTCATTTAATTCTCTCTAGTTGTTTTCCTATATAAAAAGAGGGGAATACACTCAAGAACAGCAACCAGTCTTATTATTTCAACACTTGTAGAACAGTTCGAAATGTTATGAGTCAAAAAAACTTCTCTCACAAATAGAATTCTCATTGCAATATTATCAGCTTGAAAACATATGCTAATATGAAAACATACGCTAATAAAGAATCCTTAAGGCCTGTCAATGCATAACTGTGAAGTTGTAACTATTATTTTAAATAAAAGTTCCCAATTCAGTCCAAAGCCCTATCTCACCTTTACAGAATAGCATTTATAAAAGTAGCAATGATATATATTAGTCTCTTATTAATAAGCAGAAAAAATAAATTTCTACCAGAGTTAAAAGATATTATATACAGGCATAGAAGTGTAAAATCAAATAGCACAGCACATCTAAACAGGCTATTCATTGTATTTCATTCAAAATAAAGCATTCTCAGACAAATCATGAGATGCCCAACTCATTCACACAACATAAAGAAATTTCTGTCTCATTCAGTGAAGAACCTCAGTACTTAGTACAGTACCTAGCACATAGTAGGTGCTCAATATATATATCTGTTGAATAAACAAGCCAGAATCAGGCAAATCTGTAGTATAATAATTTAACAGCATCTTAAACCTCTTTTTTTTTTAAAAAAAAAAGATTTTATTTATTTATTTGTAAAGGAGAAGGGAAGGAGAGAGGGAGAGAAATACCAATGTATGGTTGCCTCTTGTGCGTCCCCTGCCAGGAACTGGCCTGCAACCCAGGCATTTGCCTTGAATGGGAATCAAACCACAATCCTTTGGTTCACAGGCCCGAGCTCAATCCACTGAGCTACACCAGCCAGGGTTTAAGCCTCTATTTTTAAAACTACATACTTCCTAAAAGATTATTTTATTTCTTTTCTGTTAGATTGGTTCAAATTTAGTTGGATAATTTTAGATAAGTATGATGTAAACATAACTTGGCTTGCAAGTCCTGATCTACCTGTGGGAATCTAAGTATGCTGTACCTAACTTGTAAATTAGTCTGCATCTCTATATACCAAAGCACTAAGCTACAGTCAGAGTAAAACCATGTTATTTTATACATGTGGATCAAGGGCAAATGTGACAAAATTATCAACTCAAAGGCATTCTTGATGTTAGGCACTACATATAAATCTCTAAAGGATAGCTCTCTTTGAAGATGTTCCTTTGCAATCAATTTATGATATCATAACCTAATAATTATTGTTCACTGAGGACATACTTTTTACTAAAAATGGCATGAAGACATTTTATATACACTCTTTTCTACTTTTCATATCTACCTGCTGAGTAGGTATTATTATCCCCAATTTACAGATATGGAAATAATGCTTAAATGGCTCATATAATGTTCCACAGTGTCACAGCCAGGATTGAGCTTCAACCTGAAAGCCAAAACTCTTTCTTTAAACATACTGTATCACACCACCGATTAATGCCATCAAGTTTTCTATGCTAGTGTTATTCTAATCAACACCTTAACATACAAATTATTCACTCATCCAACAAACACAAAAACAAAAACTTTCATACTCTTCGATCTTTTGGCGAAGAGCTTCACAATCTTCTCTATAAATCTGTATCTTGGGTCGGTAAACATACTGACTTAACATCAGATCTTCTGAAGTAGACTGTGTGTTTATAGCAAACTGAAAAAACAAAATCAGACAAACCATGTTTAAGAACTGTTTCAAGTTTTAAAGTGTCTATTTCTAAAAGTTCTACAAAGAAATATTTGAATATTCTTTGGAAATTTTTATACTTAGTAAAGAAAGTTACAAGTTGAAATCTGGATTCAAGTCTCTGACATCAAAGTCCATTTCCCACAGATGTTTAGGGAAACTAGATGTTCTACTCACATGGAATTGTAAATGTCTTGAAAATGGCTATGCAGTATTTGTCATTAACCTCAACAAAGCCGAAAAATAATGGCTATACATTAAGTAATTTAATACCTAAAAATTCATTAACTTTATCATTTATTTGCATTAAACGTCTTTCTGACTTTTTATGGATATGATTTTATTGTTCCAATTTCTTAAAGTGAGTATTAACAATTCTTTTATTTTTAGACTCTCTTCTGTAACAATGATATGTGAGGCTCTTAATTTCCTGTTAAGCATAATTTTTGCATAGATTTGGTATTAACTGTTTTCCTTTCCTTTGCTTTCTAAATACTTTTGATTTCCTCTTTGACATAAAAATTATCAGAAATAGGTTTCTTATTTCTAAGAAGCTAAAGAATGTTTAGTCCTTTTATTAGTTCTAATTTTATTGTACTAAGATCAGATGATGTGGTCCATAAAATCTCCATTTTTTTCAATTTGTCAATGTTTTCTTTGTGGCCAAAAGCATAACTAATCTTTGTAAATGTTCAACAGAGTTAAGAAAAAAAATACTCCTATAAAAGTGTTATAAGTTTTTCTATTAATCTTTGAAATTGAGTTTGGTGACTGTATTATTCAAATGTTCATGATCTTACTACATACTTATTTCAAAAAATGTTTATTAAAAACTTAGATTTTTATAATGGGAAAGAGCATACGTTTAGAAAAAGTATCAAAGACAAAATAGATGGCAAGAAATGAGAAAAATAAAATTTCACCTTATGAAAAATCCATAGTACAAAAAAAGGTATAAATTTTTACAATAACCACAAATATACCTACTATGGGAAAACGTGTATAGAAAAATTTGCTTCCCTTATTCTTTTTTCTTTCTGAATAAATGCTTGCATTGAAGCAGTTTAGTAAATAAAAACAATATTTTCTAATTGAGGCAATTATTTTGCCAAGAAATTACACTTACTTTGGCTGGGAGAGTGCTCTGTCGGGGTTTCTGTATCAAAATGTGGACTTGAAGTAGTATAAAGAACTCCTTTATTGTTATTCTCCCATCTTTGAGTTTCTGAGGAAAGAAAAAAAGTTTGCATGACCATTCGAGGTGAGCTCATTTTGATTATAACCACCTCATTTGTTGGTAAATAGCTTAAAGTTCTTTATATATATTTGTGGAAATACTATCCAGATATTTGTAAGTTAGATATGAGTAGATTTTATCTAAAATTTACTTCTTGAGATTATTCAGTAACAGTAGAATTGGGGAAAAAAACAGCAAAACGTAGGTCTTCTAACCATTATTTCCACTCCATATAATTAACTGCCATATTGGACCCTTAACACAGAAAACTCATCTTGTGTATATTTGAAACATTTCAACATTTTTTAAAAATTAAGAAAAAACAAAACAAGGAAATTAATTACATTAGAAATTAGGAATACTTTAGGAATACTAATTCCTAAATTAGGAATTAGGAATACATACCTCCTTCAAGCTCTCTTCACAAATAGTATCTGTGAGAAACTGTGATTCCATCTGACTACTGCGGTATGCTAGAAGTAAGGCAAATTCAGGTGATAAGTCGAAATTAAATTGTAAACTTAATTTTAGTTATCATTCAGGTTTATGTGTGGTTCATGCTCCTGAAGCAATCTATTAAGATCTTGTTGGAAAGACAGTTATTTATAAGGTAAAATATGTTAGTTTTAAGGCTCCATTCAATGTTTTCTTAACTGAGTATAAGCCTCTTAAGGAAACTGCTCTACTCAGTGTAGTATTTCACTTCTCAATTTATTAAAGTAACAAGAATTAAACATAAAGTATTATTTTACTTATCAACTATTTATAACTCCTAAAAAAATTTATACAAATTTCATTTTTATTTATTTCATTTTAGAGAGAGAGGAAGGGGGGGATAGAAATATATTGATTGGCTGTTTCTCCCATGCCCCACGCTGGGGACCTGGCCCACAGCCCAGCCATGTGCCCCACTGGGAATCAAACTGGTAACCTTTCAGTCTGTGGGAGGATGCCCAGCCCACTGAGCCACATCAGTCAGGGCTAGCTTATATACAAATTTTAAAAATCTCTTGAATGGATATACATTTATTATTAGTCAAGTAAGCAGATGACTTGTGTTAATTAGTTTTCACGAAGATCATCTTACTGCTGCAGTCCACAGAGGTCCCATCAGTCTTGATCGAGTCCAGAGAACTGCTGCAACTAGAGGGGGTCCTGCTCAGGCTTTTTATCAATATACTGTTACCATTTTTATCTATATCCCCTTCAGCATGGTGAATGAAAATCTGAAATTATCAATTAAGGAACATCATCAGGACAAAGTTGTAACACTGTATACTCATAATGACTAAATGTTTCTTGAACACTAAAGAAATACTTCTAACATAAAATTTATAGATAACTCATATAACTTATGAGTCCCCTTAGCAAAGAATTAGAATAAGTAACAGGCAAATGAAGTCTTTAGAGTTAAAAGTAATTTTACTTTAAAATACACAGAAATAACTTTGCAAATTACACTGTATAAGAAATTATTTCTCTGATGTATCTTAGTTACAGCCAGATTCTACGAGCTATCTAACGTTGACCTATCCTATTACTCAACTACTAGCCACCAGGATCAGGGATACCACGCTACAGAAAGCCAGAATAGAATATTGACTAGTACAGAAAGAAACTTATGTCCAGGCTTTAGTATTTCCTTCATTTGGTGAACAAGACTCCTTTGGATGAAGTCAAATAAGTCATGGGGTCCTGTTTTTAATACTTTAATCATTTGACTTTACAGCCTTTAATGTCATTTTTGTTTACCAACTTTATATATGTTTTTGAGGACATTATATTCTTTGTCTAAATGCCATAGTGTAAATATGCTCCATGACAGCAGATTTTTGTCTATAAATTCCCACTGAAACATCCTAGCAACCTCAACAGTACCTGGGACATTACAGATACTAAATAAGTATTTACTGAACAAAATAGCACTAATTTTCACAGAATCTATTCAGTTATGCATTTTATATTACTGTTAACTACTTTCTTAAATCTTCATACACAAGCCAATTCCTCACCACCTCATCTTATAGAACCACTGAAATAATCTTCTAAGCTTACATTATTTCTTGAGTTTAAACTGTTTTGATGATCCTGATAATTTTAATCTTTATTTCTCCACCTGTAAAACTCAAGTTGGATGACAGGTCTTAGTCTCCCAAATTATTCAAATCAGTGTCCTTCAACTTTAATATCTATGACCTCTTTCAAAAATACAAAATCTCACTTACTTCATTTTGAGGTACTGCGCTTGACTTAGGCATTTTCCCATCCACTAAAGAAATGGACTTTCAGTTTCTTCACACTCTCGTTAGCCAAGAAAATTCAGTCAAGTTTTTCTTTATGCAGTTTGCATAATAAAAAGGCTTTTTATCCTCTAAATATTTTAACACTGAAGATGACTTTTCAAACCACATGTATCCTTCCTAGAAATTTTCATATGCAGAACTACAACAAATCACCAGAGGTGATAGAATATTTAGAATTCTATCATTTCCACATTAATTTTTGTACTACTTTAAATTTCATTTTTTTGTGACCATCTGCCACTTCAGAATGTTTTTAAGTCTAGCTGTTAGTCAATTAATCCCTTAAGATTTTACAAAGAAATATTTCTTCAGCCCTATAATTGAAAATAATTCTTGCTTACCCAAGACAAAAATAAAAATTCAAGTATGCTCATAATTTTTTTAAAATCAAGAACATTCCTTAGTTCAAGACAGAGCTTACCTCCTGATCTTGTGTAGTATCAGTACACTTAATCTCCCTTTTTCTGATTTTTTTCTCATTCTGAATATCATCATCATCTTCTTGTACCCAGGTTCTTTTCTGGCTATTGCAGGTTTCTTTCATTTTATTTTCAGGTGGTGAAATCTCTTTTTCATATGTCTTGATCAAAGACTTTTCCTCAGTTTCTATGCTAATAGAGTCTGAAGAATTAATCTCACCAGGATATATAGGAAGATTTTCCTCATTTATATATTGCGATGGACTTAAGTTCAGCTTAGCTGCAATAAATCCAATGCCTAAATCCTTATTGGAGACCAGCTGAGTTTCTAGGTGATTTAAATCAGCTGTGTCTGATGGAACCTGCTCTAGGTCATCAATACCAGTGACACTACAATTTCTCTTGTTTGGCAATCTGGGCAAAAATATTCCCAAAGAACATCTCCTCACTTTATCCTTTACAAATGTCACTAATGGTAGAGAGTTGGTTTCAGATTCATTATGAAAAAATTTATTCTCATCTCTATCATCTTTAACATTGTTGGACACTGTGTTCATATTACATATTTCTGTAGCTTGCACTCTACTCACATCATTATCTGCATTATTTACTAATTCAAGTAGTTGTTCTGGAACAGCTGGTATACAGACAGTTTGTAAATCCAAAATTTTTTCAGTTTCCTTATTCAAATTATTCACATTTGGTTTGCCACTACTAAAACTTGCAGTATTAGATGCAATGATAGGATTTGATGTTTCTTTAGGATTGTCATGAGTTTGAACAACTTGCTTAGTCAAGTCTGAGTTACTGCAGAAATCTATGGCTATATTACATTTAGCTGTTTGGATATTTTTCTTCGGTTCTTCTTCACAGGCTACAGTAAACTGTTTCTCATTATTGAGCATTATGGACTTATTTTTACTCAATTCCTCTATGGGTACAGAGGAATTCCTTGTAACAATATTTAAAGTCTTACTTTCATCTTTATTAACAACACTCTGTCCTTGTTGAGGTAATGGAGAGAGCTGCTTTGAGAGATGAGGCTGAGAACCAATACAAACATCATCGACAAAGATCGGCTTTAAACTATGTTCTGCATTATGAACAAAGGTCTCCATCTGATCCTCTGGAAACTTAAGAGATACTTGCATTGAGTCAAGTTTGGTCATGTTCCTCAAATCTTGACCACATACTAAAGTTTGATTAGCTAATAGATTTTGGGGCTCCGTAATCAGATCTTGATCTTTGAGCACTGTTATGACACAGTCTGACTGTCCTTTGGTATCAGTTTGAGTAATTTTTTCCTTCTCTAACAAAGAACAAGAATCAGAAAGAAGCAGTCCCTCAGATTTCAAGTAATACTCACGGGCTAAATTATTTGCATAAGCAAGACCATTTTGCACTGGGCAATTACTGGCTTTCTCATCTTTATCATGTAAGGACATGACATTCCCCTCCAAATTATCAAAATAGGAAATAACATTAGGTAAACAGGAATAATTATTGCTGGATTCACAAATAGCAGGTGCATGACTGTTTGTAAAATCCACATTTCTTCTAGCTGTGCTACTTAAGTGGCAGCTTTCAAGTTTGGCTTTTTCCAATGTGTCGGCCTGGCCTACAACTCCCCCCCTGTCCTTTTCATCCACAGCAGTGCTATAGAATTTGACAATTTCTCTCTCACCTTGATCCCCAGAAAATGTATTAGAAAAGGCTATCACATGATGCTTTTGCTCAGTGTGAAGAACAACTTTGTTTTCTACAGCCTGTACTTGTTTTTCAGTGATTTCTTGAACAGACCTACCATCCTTAGGAAAAGAAACACCCAAGGTTTCTCCTTTTGCTGTTCCAAAATTAGAGTACTCTTGAAGTATTTTCTCAGTGGCTTGACAATCAATGAAAGCATTATGGGACTTGGTGACTTCCATATCATTGTGATTATCAAAAAACATTATAGTATTCTGCATAGGCTTACTGGTTATTTTAACCGGTGAGACAGTTTTACACTCTAAGGCAGTTGTGTGACTTCTAGTGATCTCCATGTCATCCTGCCCACATGTATAAAGAACAGTTTTAGAAGTTCCTGCCAAAGGCACCAAAAGGAGGTCTTCTTCATCTTCTACGGCACTTTTATTATTTATTTCTGTACAACTCTGGATGATATCCATGTCATTTTTATGATTACTTGATAATGCAATGGACTTGTCATTTTTGAATCTAAGGCTTTTCCTTCTTTGACTTATGTCTGACAGAGGTTCATTCAGAAATCTAGGCTTTGGTACATCTTTGTTATTTTTCCAAATGGTTGATGTAGACACTTCCATGTTACCATTAGCTATAACTGCTACAGCTTTCTCTACAGAACCACTATTAGACCGTTCCCTAGTCAGCTGGCTGACTCTTGCTGCTGAATTGTCACTTTTAACATTCTCTGGAAAGAAAACACTATCCTCAGAATAAGGAGTCACTGTTGATTTTCCCAGGCCTTTCTTTTTGGATAGTTCAAAATCAGGTCTCTCTGGAAGCACAGTTCTTTCCTTTGCTTGGTAGTCAATGAAAACAGTGTGGGATTTTGTCATTTCTAGCTCATCATGATTACCTATAAACATTACAGTCTTGTCCACAGGCCTGGTAGTTATTTCATCTGGTGAGACAGTTTTAAATTCTATGGCAGTTGTGTGACTTCTGGTGACCTCCATATCATCCTGCCCATATGCATACAAAACAGTTTTAGAAGTTCCTGCTGAAGGCACCAAATGGGAATCAGGTTCATCTAATAAAGGTCTATGATTTATTTCCAAGGTATAACTCTTGGTGATATCCATATTATTCTCATCACCCTCTGAAAATATAACAGTCTTATCAATTTTTAGTCTGTCAATACTTTTCCTTTCACAAATTTGGACATCTTGGTTTTCATTCAGAAATCCAGGTTGCTGTATACATTTGTCCTCCAATGTATCCATATCATTAAAAATGAATACTCCAGATTTTTCAGTAGGAGTTTTATTATAATTCTCAACTTTTACAGCTTCATGTCTGATACTATTTCCTAAATTAGTCTTATCAAGTTCTTGTACTTCAGAAGGTCCAAATCCAATGACAACAGTGTGACTCTTGGTTAGATCCATATTTTGCTCCTCTTCTGAACAAATAATTATCTTGTCATGAGAACAGTCAAGGGCAGGATTGCCTAAACTTTTCCTCAGTGGCTCAGGCAGTTTAGAGTTCTGGCCTGGTACAGATTTTACTATATGACTGTCAATAGCAGTATTATGATTTTTCACAGTACATTGTCCTTCTGATGAAAACAGCTTTGTGGTAGGAAACATAGATTGCTCACATGACACAGTATTTCTGTTATTCCCCAGGGCTACTTGTTTATTAAGATCTCCACCAGAGTATAGTATATTATACTTTGCACTGTCCTGGTTAATATTGACTGACTGAGGAGAAACTTCATCAAGATAGGGTGAAACCTCCAAAACTGGATCTTTTTCTCTTCTCCAAGTGTCAGTTAGGAAGTTTTGAGATATTATGTTTGGCTGTTGGGATAGTTCAAAATGACTTTTGGTCATTTTTTCTAATTCATTTAAAAGGCCATTGCTGTCAGAGTGAGACTTATTAATATCTTCAGATGCTAGATTATAAGATGGAGAAGGAGCTTGACTTCCCAAATTAGTTTTGTGACTTTTAGTCAAATCGTTATCTTCACCTGTGAAGATTACATTCTTTTTGCCAGTCAGTGAAATAAAGGAAGGATTTGCCAGGCCCTGTTTTAATGTTTCCCTAGATACATCGAGAACTGAGCTACAGTTTACATTAAATTCTTTATCCTTTGACACAATTATGTGATTTTGGAGCATTTCTTTTTCAGATATTGGTATGGCTATCCGTACATCTGTCTGATCTTGTTTAAAAATCTGATTATCTATTGCAACCGTGTGACTCTTGGTAATGTCCATGCTGTCCTCTCCTGAATATATCGTATTCTCTGTAAGAAGAGAGCTGACATCTGGATTAGGATACATTTTGGCATAATTACTGTCATGCTTCAGCAAATTTTTTTCTTCTCTCGTACTTGAGAGACACTTAGTCAGTTCCATGGCATTATTACAACTAGAATACAAAAATGTCTTATAATCTTGAATTGCTGTACTGGAACATATAGATTCTGGGATCACAGCCAATGTACTGATATCTTGGTTAGAAGGCTGTGTGACCATTTGAGTTTCTGTCCCAGTAATATCACTTCTGGTAATATGTATTTCACCTTTAGGGTTTAAGGAAGGATCTTGGAAAGCAGCATTTGGTTTATTCTCAAAGACGCTCTTTTTCTCTGAAGCTTTAGTTCTATCATCTGTTGTAACATCCATCATGACAGTCTGGGTTTGATTTTCAATTTCAGGTAAATTATCTGCTGAGGGTAAAATTTGTATAGTGTGGTTTCTTGTCAAGTCCATTAAGTCACTTCCATAAACTGTAATATCATCACTTTTAAACTCCCTTAAGTTAGCCTCACTGGATGTGGGAAGCAAATTCTGAATATTGGCTGTATGACAATGGGTGAAATCCATCTCATCATCTTGTTCTCTAAAGATTCTAGTCATATTACTGCCAGTTTCATCTACATGAAAGGATTCATGCATTTGATGTACAGAAGAGGTCCTATTTGATTCTTTTGAATGAATAGATATCTCAGAATTTTCCTTATCAGGTCCTGTACAAGAAGCATTAGATTTCCTTGTTTTCAATCTTTTTATGAAGTCATTGAAATTTATTTTCTTTTCTGAATTAGTATTTTGATCCATGGAAAAATTTAACTCTTTTTCTATTCTTGAATCCTCAGTGTGAAGCTTTAAGTTAGCCAGGAAGGCCGTGGTATCTATCTTGGTGGACTTCTCATTTTTTGTATAATCTAAAAGGCCTTTGGTAATCATCACAGTGTGACTTGCTGTCAGGTCCATCTGGTTTTCATCTGAAAAGATGACTGTCTGGTCACATGAATGTTTCTTTCCATGATTGTGCTCTGTAACTGAAACCTATAATGAAAACAAAACATCAAAAAATCAAATAAAATGCAAATTAAAAAAAAAAGGCATTTTACATGTGCTATATAAATAATCTTCAATGATGGTCTCATGATATTTTGGTGTGTCTGAAACAATGGTGTGGTGTATAGTAATTTGTTATAAAATTTTTTTCTAAAGACTTAGAATACTTTTAGTGTTTTTAGACAAATTAAAAGTTCAAGGTTAATTATACATCCACTAGAATGATAAAAAATAGAAAGGACCGACAATACTGAATGCAAATATAATGAAACTTCTAATCACTGTATTAGGTCATTGTCATTCTAAATAAAAAAGACTTAGAAAGGGGTAAGTACATAATGACTAATTTATAACACATTCTGTACTTTTGGGAGTTAGGATTTTCTTTTAATCTGATTTTATTTGTAAGGATATGGTCAAACTCCTTGGTACTTGAAGTATGGTCCAACAGACCATAACACCTAGGTATATTAAACACGTAGGTATATTAATAACACCTAGGAGATTGTTAGAACTATATAACACAAGGGCCCACATTAGATCTAGTGGATAAGAATCTATATTTTAACAAAATCTTGAGATGATTCATATGCCCATTAAAGTTTGAGAAGTCATGATATAACTAATATATTTCCCTAATATTTAAGCTGAGAGTAATTAAATTTTCCCTAACTAACTAAAAAGGTAAGTTTTTCCAGCCCTGGCTGGTGTAGCTCAGTGGATTGAGCATGGGCCTATGAATCAAAGGGTCGCCAGTTGGATTCCCAGTCAGGACACATGCCTTGGTTGAGGGACTGGTCCCCAGTCAGGGGCAATAGAGAGGCAACCACACATTAATGTTTCTCTCCCTTTCTTTCTCCCTCCTTTGCCCTCTCTCTAAAATAAGTAAATAAAATCTTTTTTTTAAAGAAGTTTTTCCAGTCTACAGGTCCATTTTGGTAGGTGACCCCTGAATCATACCATTACCATTAAATTTTGACTTTTTAAAAAGTTGTAGCTGTCAAGAGAAATTAAAATATGAAGGCACTTGCATGAACCCATACCTCTCTTTGTTGCATCTGGGTCTGAATGGGAGCACACAGCAAAGTGTTCATTCCTATTAGAAAAAAATTAAAAAAAAAAACCCAAAAACTATAGTCAATGACAAAAATATGTATCACCAAGAGGCTAACTTTCCCTTTGTTAGGTTCTTCATCAGTTTTAAGTATAGTGGAGCCCTTATCAGCAGCTTTGCTTTTTGCAGTCATTCGTGGTCAACCATGGTCTAAAAATATTAAATGGAAAATTCCAAAAATAATTTCTAAATTTTAAATTACATTCCATTCTGAGTAGCACAATGAAATCTTGAGCCATCTGGCTCCATCCTGCCCAGGACACGCATCAGCCCTTTGTCCAACGTATCCAACACAGTATATGCTGCCTGTCTGTTATTCACTTAGAAGCCATCTTGGTTGTCAGGTCTACTGTGACGGTATTGCAGTGCTTGTGTTCAAAACTCCTTATTTTACTTACTAATGAACCCAGTCTAAGAGTAGTGATGCTGACTATTAGAATATGCTTCCTTTAAGTGAAAAGGTAAAATTTCTCCACTTAATAAGAATAAAAAAAGCTGTATGTTGAGGATGCTAAGAACAACTCTATTTGTAAAATAGCTTAATTTATAAATTAAGCTTTATCATAGGTATGTATATAGAGAAAAATACATAACTATATACAGTTTGATACTATCTATGATTACAGGCATACAACTGTGGATCCTGGAACATATTTTCCATGCACAAGGGGAGACTACTATATTTACTGAAGTTTTAGTTACTAAGTCCTTTATGAGGACATAAGTATTAAATTCCATTGACTTTTAATTGTCCCATTTTAGAGACAGAAATAGTTGCTGTATTCTTTGTGTGGCTAAAGTATTTTTAGAATGTGGTACACATTTTAATGGTGGAAATTTTAGACTACTTCCCCCCCTCTTCTCCATTTTTAAAAATTTCTCGGATAGTACAGATTACATGGTAAAGAGTACCAACTGATTAGACTGAAATGTTAGTGTACAATTTTGAAGCATCTTTTATTCTATGTTAAGAAATCTAGACCTCATAATTAAAGGTACATTTTATTAAAAATATTTTAGATCTCTTCCAAATGGCAGAGGAGTAAATGGAAGTCACACTGACCTTCTCCCAGGACCAATCTGAAATTACAATTAAATTGTTGAGAAATCACCCAGAACAAACTGAACAATAGTAAGAGAGAAGCCTTATAACCTCAGACAGACAGAAGAATAAGCTTCAGCACAATCTGACTGGTAGGGAGTTCAGTAGAAACGTGAGAGGGCTGGCTAGGTGCCCACTCAAATATGTAAGCTCCAGAGTGATACTTAAGCAGCCAGTTGGATACCCCTCAGAAGTGTGGGATCTAAACCCTAAGCTGGAATCCCCAGCCTAGAATACTAGAACCTAAAACATACACAGATAATATCCTGTGGCAAAAAGCAGCAGGGTCGCTCTCTGACAGAGATGGATGGCTGGAGACACAAAGACTCATTTAAAGGGCAAATGCACAAATTTTCATTGATCCAGCAAAGAGGTGGGGGACAGAGTGAGCTAAAGACCCCTCAGGAGAGACTAGGGACAAAAGCTTTGGGGAGAGAAATCAGAGTAGATGGCAGGATCCCGGTGATGAGTCACCCTCATATGGCAATACCATGGTGCTCAGGCAGACCATGCTTCTCTGAGTGGAAGCAGCCTGAGGGGAAAAAACAGCCCCAATTCCCAGGGATTTTGAACCTCCCTATGGTGCTTAAGCCTGACTGCTGAGGGCAGTCTGACTGAGTGCAGTCTGACTAGATTAAAAAATGAAGGAGGTAGCCACAGACAGTAGAGCCATGGAAATCTCAAACAGGCTCCTGAAGGTCAGAGGGGATCAACATCTGAAACCACCAGAGGTGGATCCAAAAAGAAAGAATAGTGGTAAATACTAGATGCTACCAAGACAAACTGCACCATGGTCTTCAGGATTTGCAATATTTTCTTTCTTGCATAGTTTTTTATCATTCATTTCCTGTACATCAAGTTTGTACATTTAAGTCACTAGATTTTATACTATAGTTTATTTCAATTCACATATTTTGCCATTCCCTTCTCTTACCCATTTTACCTTCTTCTTCCCTCTCATTATTTTCATTTTAAATTTTGTTTTCTCCCTTACTACAACTTGTTTCCATCTGGCACCCTTACTATTTCACTCCATCTAGGCTCTCGAAACCAGTTTTCTTGTCAGTGGTCATCTCACATCCTTTTTCCCAATCTTAAAATACCTGCACTCTCTACCTTTAGCAATCTTCGCCTGTTGTTGTGGATAGGGTAGTTGTTGCATTTTTTCAGTGTTATGTGTAGATCTTCACTAATTTTGTATTTAAAATCTCAAATTTTACCCTTTCCCCTCCTACTCTTTTTTGTCTCAAATGTTATTTATCGTAGCTTAGCTTTTACTTTTTTCTTTCTTCTTTTTCTTTCATCTTTCCCCTTTTTTTTCATCTCAAATTTTATTTTTTCCCTGTATTGCCTGTTTTCACTCCTGACTCTTAGTACTCTCTCTCCATCATTTAACTCACTTCCCATTCCTCTAGAAATTTTCCTTTTTTCCCCTCTCCAATTCCCATTACATCCATATTAATTTTAGCTGATTTGTTTTTTAATTTTTTATATACAGATTATCTATTATGCTATTACAGTTGTCCCATTTTCCCCCTTTCACTCCCTTCCACCCTGCACACAATCTTCCACCCACATTCCCTGTCTTTAGGTCATGTCCTTGTGTCATACTTACAAGTTCTTTAGCTTCTACATTTCCCATACTATTTTACCCTCCCCCTGTCTATTTTCTACCTACCATCTATGCTACTTAGTCTCTGTATCTTTTCCCCCTCCCAATTATAACTCTCCATGTGATCTCCACTTCTGTGATTCTGTTTCTGTTCTAGTTGTTTGCTTAGTTTGTTTTTGTTGTGGTTGTTAATAACTGTGAGTTTGCTACCATTTTACTGTACATGTCTTTTATCTTCTTTTTCTTAGATAAGTCCCTTTAACATTTCATATGATAGGGGCTTGGTGATGATGAACTCCTTTAACTTGACCTTATCTGAGAAGCACTTTATCTGCCCTTCCATTTTAAATGAAAGCTTTGCTGGATAGAGCAATCTTGGATGTAGATCCTTGCCTTTCATGACTTGGAATACTTCTTTCCAGCCCCTTCTTGCCTGCAAGGTCTCTTTTGAGAAGTCAGCTGACAGTCTGATGGGAACTCCTTTGTAGGTAACTGTCTCCTTATCTCTCGCTGCTTCTAGGATTCTTTCCTTCATTTTAATCTTGGGTAATGTAATAATAATGTGCCTTGGTGTGTTCCTCCTTGGGTCCAACTTCTTTGGGACTCTCTGGGCTTCCTGGAAGTCTATTTCTGTTGGCAGATTGGGGAAGTTCTCCTTTATTACTTGTTCAAATAACTTTTCCACTTGTTGCAGTTCCTCTTCCCCTTCTGGTATCCAAATGATTCAGATGTTGGAACATCAGAATTCAACCAATTCTGTGAGCATCCTGATTACCAGTGTTTTGAACTGGGCATCTGAAAGGTTGGCTATCTCTTTGACACTTAGTTGTATTATTTCTGGAACTCTGATCTGTACTTTCATTTGGGCCATTTTTTTTGTCTTGATGTGCCTGTTATATAGTGAGGGGAGGAGCCTTGGGTGTTCACCAGGGTGGGCAACCCACGTCCCTGGGTTGTTATGCTGTACGTGGGGCAGGGGTCAGAGAGGGAACAATGGCACTTGTTCCACTCTCTACCAGATTTCAGTCACTTCCACTGCTTCCCCCAAGCAAACTGGGCCTGTCTGATGCTTGTTCCCAGATGGGTGGGTTTGTGTACGTTCTATGACCCTGTGGGACTCTCCAACAAACTCTGGAGTTTCTCCTGGCACCTCAACCCCCATAGGTATTTTCAATCAGTGTTTTGAGGCTTTATTTTCCTGAGCTGGAACCCTGGGTTTGGCAGTCTGTCTCACTCCCTAGTTTTGCCTGGTTTATCTGCGTACAAATGTGAGACTGGCCATTCTGCCAGTGGCCTGTGCACCATGCCCTTCCACAATTCGCTGCCTTGCTGGGCCTGCCTGCTGACGCCTTATGCGCCTGGGTTCCGCCAGCTGCCGCTTTGCTGCAAGTCCTCTCCAGTTGGCCACCCAATTCCGCCCCTCTTACTGGTCTGGATAAATGTTTTTTCTTTAACTCCTTGGTTGTCGAACTTCCACACAGTTCAATTTTCTGTCAGTACTGGTTGTTTGTTTGTTTCTAAATTTTTGTTGTCCTTATTTTGGTTGTGTGAGGAGGCACAGTGTGTCTACCTACGCCTCCATCTTGGCCGGAAGTCTGATTTGTTGTTGATAGTGCTCTGGTGAATCTTTCTCTCCAATCCCCCTGCCTTTTTCTTTTCTTTAAAGAAGAAAGAGAGGGAGAGAAGCATCAAAGTGCAGTTGCTTCTCATGTACCCCATACTGGGGACCTGTCCCACAATCCAGGTATATGCCCCGACTGGAAATCAAACTGGCAACCCTTTGGTTCACAGGCTGGCACTTAATCCACTAAAGCCACATCAGCCGGGGCCCCCTTCCTTTTTTCTTCTCTCAGTTTTATTTTAATTTCTGTTTAAATCTAATACTATATGCTTCCTTTCTCTTACTCCAGTCTGCCTTCTTCCTTCCATTTTTAATTTATGATGTAAATTTTACATTCCCCTTTCAATTCCTCTGATTCCCAACTCTTATTAGTATTCCTCTCTACCCTCTCAAAGTCATTCTTCTTTCAGTAGGTCATCTCATATTTGCTCTCCTTTCTTATAATACTCTTAATCTTTTTATACCCTTATTAATACTGGTTCATTTGCTGTTTATAGTAGGATTGTGGAGGAAGATATTTTTACGGTTGTTATTTTGCCTCCTGGGCTTTGTGCTTTTGTTCTGGCAGCACCTGCACAACAACATACAAGAAATGTTGGATGGAGTGACCCTCAGTTAACCAGCTGGAGGGAAAGACCCACCAAAGAACAGCCCAATGACAATCAAAACCCAATTACATCCAGAAAGTCAATGTAAATGTCATAAAGGACATCCCAAGAGCAGCAAGTTCAAGAGATAGCACCACTGAATCTCAAAGATCTCCTACCACCAGAAGTTCACACCACAAAGTCAGGAAGTCAAAACAGATCATTTTAAGAAGCAGAAGCAAATAAGAAGTCTCACAAATAATGGGAAGACAAAGAAATAGCCATCAATCAAAAGGAAAGAAAGAGTCCTCAAAAAAGAGTGCTAAATGAAACAGAGGCAAGTCAATTATCAGATATTGAGTTCAAAACAATGGTTATAAGAAAGATCAATGAACTCAGTGAGAATTACCAAAAGCTACAGGGAAGCTGCAAGGTACTTACTGTAACTATTTCAACCTGAAAAATGACACAGAAACAACCAACATGAGGCAGGAACAAATGAAGAATACAATTTCTGAATGGAAGAATACAATAGAAAGAATCAAAATAGGGCTAGATGAAGCAGAAGATCAAATCAGGAAGCTGGAGGATAAGGTAGAAAAAACTCTCAGAAAGTACAAGAAAAGGGAAAGAGACTCAAAAAAGATGAAGAGGGGTTAAAGGAACTGCAGGACAGCATGAAATGTAATAATATACAAATAATAGGGATACCAGAAGGAGAAGAGGAGGAGCAAGGGGTAGAACACCTGTTTGAAAAAGTATTGATGGAAAATTTCCCTAATTTCGTGAGAGAAAAAGCCACACAAGTCCAGGAAGCATAGAGGATCCGATCCCAATCAAGAGGAACCCAAAGAGGCCCACTCTAAGACACTAAAATGGCAAAATTCAAAGACAAAGAAAGAATCTTAAAGGCAGCAAGGGAGAAAGGGGAAGTATCACACAAGAGAGCCCTAATAAGGCTAGCAGCTGACTTCTCAACAGAAACACTGCAAGCCAGAAGGGAATGGCTTCAAATATTCCAAGTAATGAAAGGCAAAGGCCTGCAACCAAGACTACTCTATCCAGCAAGTCTCTCAATTAAATGCATGGTGAAAGCAGGAGTTTCCCAGACAAAAGAAAGCTAAAAGTATACACCCACACCAAACCAGCATTGCAAGATATGCTAAAGGGACTGCGTTAAGACGAGGAAAAAGAGTGAGAGTAAGAGGCATACAGCTACAAAGGGGAAAAATGGCAATGAGTAAATACCTATCAATGATAACCTTAAATGTAAATGCTCCAAGCAAAAGACACAGGGTAGATGAATGGACACATATGATCGACACATATGCTGCCTACAAGAGACCCACCTTGGAACAAAAGACCTACATAGACCGAAAGTGAAAGGTTGGAAAAAATATACCAAGCAAATGAACAGGAAAAAAAGCCAGGGTAGCAATACTTCTATCAGACAAAATAGACTTCAAAACAAAAGCCATAAAAAAAACACAGAAGGACACTTTATAATACTCAAGGGAAGAATCCATCAAGAAGACACAAATACTGTAAACATATATGCACCCAAGACAGGAGAAGCCAAATATATAAGAAAAATCTTGGAGGACTTCAAGAAAGATATAGATATCAACACAATTATAGTAGGGGATTTTAACACCCCACTGTCAACAATGCATAGATCTTCCAAACAAATATCAATAAGTATATTTCGGAACTGAATGACACATTAGATCAAACGGACTTAGCTGATATCTATATAGAATCCTTTCATCCCAAAGATGCACAATACACTTTCTTTTCAAATCCATGTGGAATATTTAAAGACAGACTACATAATAGGACACAAAACAAGCCTCAACAAATTCAAGAAAACTGAAATCATATCAAGCGTTTTCTTGGACCACAAGGGCCTAAAACTAGAAACCAACCTCACGGAAAAAACTCAAAAACATTCAAACTCATGGAGACTGAACAGCATGCTATTAAACAATGAATGGGTTAATAATGAGATCAAAGAAAAAAATCACAAAGTTTCTTGAAACAAATGAAAATGAACACACAACAGTCCAAAACCTATGTGGGACACGGCAAAGGCAGTCCTGAGATGAAAGTTCATAGCAATAGAGGCCTACTTAAAAAAGACAGAAACATTTCAAATAAATAGCCCAATCATACATCTACAAGAACTGAAGGAACAGTAATAAACAAAGCCCAGAGCGAGTAGAAGTAAGGAAATAACCAAGATTAGAACAGAATTAAATAACATAGAGACTAAAAGAGCAATTCAAAAGATCGATAAACTCAGGAGCTTGTTCTTTGAAAAGATAAACAAAATTGACAAGCCTTTAATGAGACTTACCGAGATAAAAAAGGAGAGAACTCAAACAAATAAAATAGAACTGAAATAGGAGAAATTACAACTGTTATCACATAAATGCAAAGGATTATAAGAAATTACTACAAACAAATATATGCCAAGAAATTTGAAAACCTGGGTGAAATGGACAAGTCTCTAGAAACATACAGTCTTCCAAAATTGTATCAAGAAACAGCAGAAAGCCCAAACAGACCAATAACAGCTGGTGATATTGAAGCAGTAATGAAAAAACTCCCAGCACACAAAAGCCCTGGACCAGACAGTTTCACAGGAGGATTTTACAAAACATTTAAGGAAGAGCTAATGCCTATCCTTCTCAGACTTTTCCAAAATATCTAAGAAGAGGGAAGATTCCCAAACTCTTATTTTGTGAGGCCAGCATCATCCCAATCCCCAAACCAGATAAAGACACAACAAAGAAAGAAAATTACTGGCCACTATTGCTGATGAACATAGATGCTAAAATCCTCAACAAAAAATTGGCAAATTGTATCCAGCAATACATTAAAAAGATCATACACCATGATCAAGTGGGATACATTCCAGAGATGCAAGGATGGTACAATATTCACAAATCAATAAATGTAATACATCACATAAAACGAAACACAAAAATCACATGATCAAATCAATAGATGTGGAAAAAGGATTCGATAAGTTATAGTACCCATTTATGATAAAAACACTCAGCAAAGTGGGAGTAGAAGAAGCATACCTCAACATAATAAAGGCAATATATGAAAACCCTACAGCCAACATCATACTCAATGGGCAAAAACTAAAAGCTTTCCCACTAAGATCAGGAACAAGACAAGGATGTCCACTTTCACCATTTCTCTTCAACACAGTATTGGAAGTCCTAGCCACAATGATCAGACAAGAAAAAAAAAAAAGGCACCCGAATTTTAAAGGAGGAAATAAAATTGTCATTGTTTGTAGATGACGATGGTGTAAACAGAAACCCTCAAGACTTCACCAAAAAACTACTTGACGTAATAAGTGAATTTGGCAAAACAGTGGGATACAAAGTCAGTATTCAGAAATTTAAGACATTTTTGTACACCAGCAATGAAATATCAGAAACAGAAATCAGGAAGAAATCTCATTTGCTATTGCAACATGAAAACTAAAGTAACTAGGAATAAACCCAACCAAGAAAGTAAAAGACCTGTACCCAGAAAACTACATAACAGTGAAGAAAGAAATTAAGAGAGACACAAATAAATGGAAGCATATACTGTGTTCATGGATTGGAATAATTAACATCATCAAAATGTCCATATTACCCAAAGCAATTTATAGATTCAACACAATCCCTATTAAAATACCAATAACATATTTCATAGACGTAGAACAAACATTTCAAAAATTTATATAGAACCATAAATGACCCCGAATAACCTCAGTAATTTCGAGAAAGAACAAAGTTGGAGGGATCACAATACCTGATATCAAACTGCTGTAATCAAAACAATCTTGTACGGGCATAAGAAAACAGACACATAGATCAATGGAACAGAATTAAAAGCCCAGAAATAAACCCAGGTCTCTATGGTCAATTAATATTCAACAAAGGGGGCAGAAGCATAAAGTTGGGTAAAAATAGCCTCTTCAACAAATGGTGTTGGGGGATCTGGACAACCATATGCAAAAAAATGAAACTCGACCACCAATTTACACCATACACAAAAATAACCACAAGACAGACAAAAGACTTAAATAAATGTTGTAACACCATAAAAATCCTAACAATATAGGCAGGAAAATTTCAGATATTTCATTCAATAATATTCTTATCATTATGTCCCTAGAGCAAGTCACATAAAGAAAAGAATAAATAAATGGGACTACAATAAATTAAAAAGCTTCTGCATGGTTAAACAAAATATCAGCAAAAAGAAATCAACCGTATGGGAAAAATTATTTGCCAATGATACCTCTGATAAGGGTTTTATCTCCAAAATATATAAAGAACTCACATGACTCCACATCAGGAACACAAAGAATCCAATTTAAAAAATGGGCAAAGACCTGAACAGACACTGCTCCAAAGGGGCCCAGTGTACATATAAAAGGATGCTCAGCATCTCTAGCCATCACAAAGATACAAATTAAAACGACAATGAGATACCACTTCACACTGGTCAGAATGGCTGTAGTAAGCAAATTAACAAACAAGTGCTTGCAAGGTTGTACAGAAAAGGGAACCCTAGTACACTGTTGGTGGCAATGCAGATTGGTACAGCCACTGTGAAAAACAGTATGGAATTTCCTCAAAAAAGTAAAAATGGAACTGCCTTTCAATGCAGCAATTCCACTGCTGTAATTATTCCCTAAGAATCCTGAAACACTCATTCAAAAGAACCTATGCACCCCAATGTTCATAACAGCAATTTACAAAAGCCAAGCATTGGAAACAGAATAAGTGGATCAAAAAACTGGTACATTTACACAATGAAATACTACACAGCAGAAAGAACTCCTATCCTCCACAAAAGCA
The DNA here is from genome assembly GCF_021234435.1 of Artibeus jamaicensis. NCBI lineage: Eukaryota > Metazoa > Chordata > Mammalia > Chiroptera > Phyllostomidae > Artibeus > Artibeus jamaicensis. The sequence continues at coordinate 7,109,149 of NW_026521221.1, read as the reverse complement.
TGGCTGGAACTGGAGAGCATTATGCTAAATGAAATAAACCAGGGGGTGAAAGACAAATACCATATGATCTCACCTATAAGTGGAACCTAATCAACAAAACAAAGAAGTGAGCCAAACAGAATCAGAGACATGGAAATAAAGAACAAACTGACAGTAACCAGAAGGGAGGGAAGAGGGGTACAACAGGGAAAGAAGGGGTTGTCAAGGAACATGTATAAAGGAATAAGGACAAAGACAATGAGTGGGGGAGGACTGAATGTGAGAGTTGGAGGTGGGTGAGGTGGGGGAGAGTAATGAGGGGAAAATGGGGATGAATGTAAATGAACAACAATAAAAAAAAGTTCTAGCCCTGGTTGGTGTGGCTCAGAGGATTGAGCACCAGACTGCAAACCAAAGGGTTGCTGGTTCGATTCCCAGTCTAGGGCACATGCCTTGGTTGTGGGCCAAGTCCCCAGTAGGGGGTGCTTGAGGGGCCACCACACAATGTGTTTTTCCCTCTCTTTCTCCCTCTCTTTCCCTCTGTCTAAAAATAAATAAATAAAGTCTTTTAAAAAATTCCAGAGAAGAAAGTAGATTCAAGAGAAGATGAACCAATAAGGAAACTACTGTAATAGTTCAGATATAACACAATAAGAATTTGTTAGGGCAAGACCCAATGAAAATGGAAATAAAGAATTAGATGCAAGACATTCTAGAATTAAAATATAAAGGTTTAGGTAACAAATTGGACTTTAAAAATACAGGATTGAAGATGGTATAATAAAAAAAGAAAATACATTTAAAAATACTTAAGTTTAAAGGCATATCTTTAGAACATTTTTTTTAAAGAGTTTACAGCAACCTTGATTAAACATGATGATGAGTTACAGGCTTTTTATTAGGAGCCTTATTTATTTATCAAGTTTCCACTAATTTATTCAAGAAATATTGCTTCACAACCATATATTATGTGTCCCCAAACAAGTATTTACTAAAATACAAAGGAAAAGACAAACTTTCTGAACTCAGAGTTTCTAATTTAACAAGAGCCAGAAGTAAATACCAAACTACAATGTGATAAATTTTACAACAGACTGTGAAATAAAAGGAGTGCTATGACAGCACAGGACACAGTGACTAACTTCTTGGTCTTGAAGAGAGACTCCATTTAAGCCAGTATTACTCAGTGTATGGTGTCAGTCTGTGAACAGCTGGTTCAGAGATCTTGCAGCTAATGTAAATTACATAGTATTTCCTTCATCAAGTAAGCTTTATTAGGAAAAAATGTCACCTAAACTAAACAGTAGCTTACTGCCACAGCTGATTTACAGTCCAGTGAAAGTTCTTCTCTCATGGACTGTAACAGTTTGTGGACTGGTTGCTCTGTTCTTTGTTTGTTGTGTTTTGTTTTATCTTCACATGAGGACATTTTTAAATTGCTTTCAGAGAGAGAATAAGGGAGAGAGAGAGAGAAACATCAATGTGAAAGAAACATTGATCAGTTGTCTCCCTGCATATACCCAGACCTGGGATCATTGACTCTTGGCCAGGGGAACAAACCTGCAATCTCTCACGTGCCCTGAAAAGGAATCAAACTCACAACCCTTCAGTTATGGGACGATGCTCCAACCAAATGAGCCACACAAGTGAGGGCAGACTGGTTACTCTGAATAGCACTGAAATTAAGCTGAGTAAAAAATGACAAGACTGCTAGGCAAATTGTAGTAGGAAAAGCACTATTAGGTATAGGAAATAGCATTTTCAATGAATACAGGCAGAAAAAAGTTCACATGGGGAACTTCAAATAATTCTTCATGGGCTAGAGGAAAGGACATCTATAAATAAAAGAAAATAAGGTTGGAGAAGATGGCAAGCCAAATCCTTTCTAAGTCTATACTGAGGAGTATGGGTTTTATCCTGGAAGCAAAAGAGTATCATTAAGTAATTTTAAGCCAGAAGGTATTATTATCTGATTGAGAAATACATAAAATAGATTAGAAAGATAAGAAACAAAATACAATAGCCCAAGAAAGAATAATAGGAACTTAAATTAAAACAATGGCAAGAAGGCATGTAGAAAAATAAAAGATTTGCAAGATATTCAGAAGACAGGACAGAGAGTGGGGCCAAATAGGTATAGGGAATGAAGCAAAATTTTTAAAAATTTAAAAAAATGGCTCAATGCATGATTTGAGTAAATAAATGAGTGGGAGTCTAAGATAGAGAAAACGAGAAGAGCAGATTTGAAAGAAATAAATATGTGAAATTTAAAATTGAAAATTTTGTGTAAATCACACAGCTCTCTTCACACTTTCTTTTTCATGCTACTTTTAGCTATTATTTATCAAGGTATCTGGATAAAAAGAAAGGTATGTAATAAAAGTATTTTGATCATACTCACCAATAATCTCACAGTAATTATCTTCTGAATTATTATTCCTAAAATTTAAAAAGTGTTTTAAAAAACTGTACCTCAAACAGTTAACAAGAATCACAACACTGAATAATAATGTCAATTACCTTCTACAATTTATTCCCACTAGCAATAAGTGATTAGCAATAATAGATTGAATGAAAAATTATATCTCAATCAATCTGGTCTTAAGTTTTAAAGATAAGTATCTTTTCATTTGTTCAAGAGCTACTGGCATTTACTTTCTTATGTATTAACATTATAAAAATAAATTTCATTTAAAAAATCTCTAGATTAATATTTCTTCCTTTACACTAGCTTATATATTTAAAGGATTTAAAAATGAAAGAGTGTTTCATCACTGTTAAAATAAGCTTACAAATACACATACTTATCAGATATAAGTCTATTAAATTTGCAAAAAAAAAAGTGTTTCTTTAATCCTAAATATTCCTCAAAAGGGACACAAAACTAAAAAACAAAAAGGATATTAATTTAAAAATCCCTTTATGTACTGGGACTAAACAACTTTTAAAATATAATTTGAATCATATTTTCTTTACTTACTGCATAAACAGAACATTTTCTCTTGCTTCTGTTTCTAAAAATGAAATAAAATTGAAAAATTTTCAAGGATAAACTGATAAAGCATTAGAACAATTGCATAAGGACATTAACACCAATTTAAAAAACTGTCCCCCCATGCCTCAAGTTATACTGTTTTATCAATAAAATAAACAATGTTATATCAATTATCGGGTTAGATACCCACAGTAAATTTTTTAAAAGATTTTATTTATTCATTGTTAGAAAGAGGGGGAGGGAGGGAGAAAGAGAGGGAGAGACATATCAATATATGGTTGTCTGGTGTGCCCCCTACTGGGGACCCAACCGACAAGCCAGGCATGTGCCCTGACTGAGAATTGAACCGGCAACCCTTTGGTTCGCAGCCCACATTTCAATCCACTGAGCTATACCAGCCAGGGCTATCCATAGTAAAATTTCATAAAATGCAGAATTAGCAGAGATTGCATTATTATATTACCTGCAATTTCTGACTTTCTCACTATTTTCGTATGAGATTCTGCTTGGAATACCCTAAAAAAGAAAATAAAGATTAATGAATATCTGCAATTTTTAATTAGAACACTATGGTATTATGTTTTTCTAAAATATATTTTATTAATTATGCTATTACAGTTGTCCCATTTCCCCCCCCTTTATTCCCCTCTGCCCTGCACATCCCCCCACACCTGCATTCCCCACTTTAGTTCATGTTCATGGGTCATACATATAAGTTCTTTGGCTTCTACATTTCCTATACTATTCTTAACCTCCCCTGTCTATTTTCTACCTACCGTTTATGCTACTTATTCTCTGTATCTTTTCCCCCTCCCAATTATAACTCTCCATGTGATCTCCATTTCTGTGATTCTGTTCCTGTTCTAGTTGTTTGCTTAGTTTTTGTTTTAGGTTCAGTTGTTAATAACTGTGAGTTTGTTGTCATTTTACTGTTCATATTTTTTATCACCTTCCTTTTCTTAGACAAGTCCCTTTAACATTTCATATAATAAGGGTTTGGTGATGATGAATTCCTTTAACTTTACATTGTCTGGGAAGCACTTTATCTGCCTTTTCATTCTAAATGAGAGCTTTGCTGGATAGAGCAATCTTGGATGTAAGTCCTTGCCTTTCATGACTTGGAATACTTCTTTCCAGCCTCTTCTTGCCTGCAAGGTTTCCTTTGAGAAATCAACTGAAAGTCTGATGAACACTATTTTGTAGGTGACTGTCTCCTTATCTCTTGCTGCTTCTAGAATTATCTCCTTCATTTTAATCTTGGGTAATGTAATTATGATGTGCCTTGGTGTGTTCCTCCTTGGGTTCAACTTCTTTGGGACTCTCTGAGCTTCCTGGAAGTCTATTTCCAGGAAGAGAACTTTCTCTTTCATTATTTGTTCAAATAAGTTTAAATTTCTTGGTCTTCCTCTTCTCCTTCTGGTACCCCTACGATTCAGATGTTGGAATGTTTAAACATGTCCTGGCGGTTCCTAAGCTTCTCCTCATTTTTTTGAATTCTTGTTTTCTTTATTCTGTTCTGGTTGGATGTTTCTTTCTTCCTTCTGGTCTGCATCATTGATTTGAGTCCCAGTTTCCTTCCTGTCACTATTTGTTCCCTGTACATTTTCCTTTATTTCACTTACCACAGCCTTCATTTCTCCTCTAATTTGCAACCAAATTCCACCAATTCTGTGAGCATCCTGATTATCAATGCTTTAAACTATGCATCTGACAGATTGGTTATCTCTTTGTCACTTAGTTATATTTTTTCTGGAGCTTTGATCTGTTTTCATTTAGGCATTTTTTTTTTTTTTTTTTGTCTCAGTGCACCTGTTTCCCAGATGGGCAGGTTTGTTCTAGGACCCTGTGGGTCTCTCAGCAAACTCTCCTGTGAGGCTGGGAGTTTCTTCCACTGCCACCTTAATCCTCTTAGGTATTTTCAGTCAGAGGCCTTGAGGTTCTATTTCCCTGCACTGGAACCCTGGGTTGCTGATCTATCTCACTCCCCAGTTGTTCTTCTCAGTTTATCTGCATGTGAATGTGGGACTGTCCCGTCCGCAATTTGCTGCCTCACCGTGTCTACCAGCTGCCACCTTGCTGAGAGTTTTCTCCACCTGACTGCCTGTCTCCGCCCCTCCTACTGGTCTAGATGAATATTTCTTCTTTAACTCCTTGACTGTCAGACTTCCACACAGTTTGATTTTCTGTCAGTTCTGGTTGTTTTTGTTTTTAAATTTGTTACGTCCTTCTTTTGGTTGTGGGAGGAGGCACAGTGTATCTACCTATGCATCCATCTTGGCCAAAAGTCCAGATATCTAATTTATGTTGTTTTTACATCAACATAATAAAGGCCATATGTGACAAACCCACAGCTAACATCATACTCAACAGGGAAGAACTAAAAGCATTTCTCTTAATATCAGGAACAAGACAGGGATGTTCACTTTCACCAATCTTAGTAAACACAGTATTGGAAGTCCTAGCCATAGCAATAAGACAAGAAGAAATAAAGGCATCCAAATTGTAAAAAAGAAGTAAAACTGTCATTATATGCAGATGACATGTCACTGTATATAGAGATCCCTAAAGAGTCCACCAAAAAACTCCTAGAACTAACAAATTCAGTAAAGTAGGAAGATACAAAATAAATACCCCAAATCAGTTGCACTTTCATACACCAATACATAACAAACTATCAGAAAGGAAAACTAAGGCCCTGGCTGGTGTAGCTCAGTGGATTGAGCACAGGCCTGCGAATCAAAGGATCGCGGTTTGATTCCCAGTCAGGGCATATACCTGGGTTGCAGGCTGGTTCCCTGCAGGCCAGTTCCCAGCAGGGGATGCACAAAAGGCAACCATACATTGATGTTTCTCTCCCTCTCTCCTTCCCTTCCCCTTTAAAGATAAATAAATAAAATCTTAAAAAAAAAAAAAAAAAAGAAAGGAAAACTAAGAAAACAATCCTATTTACAATTGTGTAAAAAAATAAATAATACTTAGGAATACAGTAATATATCTAGGAATAAATTTAACCAAGGAGGCAATAAAAAATTATAAAACACTGAAGAAAGAAATTGAAGAAGATAGATATAAATAAATGGAAGCATATATCTTCCTCACAGATAAAAAAATTAACATTGTGAAAATGTTCATACATCTATAGATCAAAGCCATCTACAGATTCAAAGCAATTCCTATAGAAATAACAATGGCATATTTAATAGAACTAGATAAAATAATCTAAAATTTTATAAGAAACTACAAAAGACCCCCAAATAGAAAAATCTTGAGAAAAAAAAGACTATAATTAAAGGAATCACGCTACCTGATATCAAACTACAATATACAAGGCCACAGCAGTAAATAAAACAAAACAATGGTACCGACATAAAAAGACATATAGATAAATGGAACAGGACAGCCCAGAAATAAACACACACCTATATGGTCAACTAATATTTGACAAAGGAGGCAAGAACATACAATAGAGTAAAGAAAGTCTATCCAATAAGTGGTATTGAGAAAATTGGATGGATATGTGCAAAAATGAAACTAAACCACCTTCTTACACCATATATGAGAATAAAGTCGAAACAGATTAAAGTCTTAAATGCAAGACTCAAAACCATAAAACTCCTAGAAGAAAACATAAGCCATAAAATCTCGGTCATTTCTTAGTAATACTTTTTTTCTGATATATCTCCTCCAGCAAGGGAAACAAAAGAAAAAATAAATGGGACTGCATCAAACTAGAAAGTTTTGGCACAGCAAAGGAAATAACAAAATAAAAGACAACCCACAGAACGGAAGAACATATTTGTCAATGATACATCTGATAAGGAGCTAATTTCCAAAATTTATAAAAAAATCATACAACTGAACACAAAACAAACAATCCAACTAAACAATGAGCAGAGGACTGGAACATACACTTCTCCAAAGAGGACATACAGATTGCCAATAGACTTAAAAAGATGTTCAACATCACTAATCATCAGAGAAAGGCAAATTAAAACCACAATGAGATAACACCTCACACGAGTCAAAATGGCTATCATCAATAAATCCACACAAAACAAGTGCTGGTGAGAATATAGAGAAAAGGGAACCCTTGTGCACTGTTGATGGGAATGCAGATTAGTGCAGCCACTGTGGCTAGCAGTATAGAGGATCCTTAAAAGATTAAAAATGGGGCTGCCCTATGACCCAGGAATTCTACTTCTGTATATATATCTGAAGAAACCCAAGTACATCATCTCTATAGTGCATTGTGTGCCCACCACCCAAAATTTAGTCTCCTTCCATCACCATATATTTGACCCCTTTTACCCTCTTCAACCTCCCCCGACCCTGATTCTTTTTCAATTGCTCTATTTCAGTAATTTTCAACCTTTTTCATCTCACAGCACATAAACTAATTACTAAAATTCTGTGGCACACCAAAAACAAGAAAAACTAGGTATAATTTTGATTAATTTATAAAAATAATAGTAATTTAATTACTTATCCTTTTTGCTCCAAAATTACTTAAAAAAAAAAAAAAAGATTTTATTTATTTATTCTTAGACAGAGGGAAAGGGAGGGAGAAAGAGAAGGAGACAAACATCAATGTGTGGTTGCCTCTGGTGTGTCCCATATGGGGGACCCAGCCTGCAACCCAGGCATGTGCCCTGACTAGGAATCGAACCAGCGACCCTTTGATTCACAGGCTGGTGCTCAGTCCACTGAGCCACACCAGCTGGGGCCAAAATTACTTTTTAAAAAATCATGTGCCTATTCTTGTATATAAGGCTTTCTGGTACCAAAAATTAATCAACCAGAAGCAACCTTATTATGTGGTAGAACCAGTAAGATGCAACTCCATTATATGACTTACATATTTATGGTTCAAGACAGCATTTACACCAACAGCTAGCGTTGTGTTGGCTGTTGTCATTTTTTTTTTATTTGACAGTCTAATGGAAAAGAGGTCAGTGGCCTGACTAATCAGGTATTGCATGTTTTAAAAGTTCTTGTGGCACACTGGTTAAAAATCACTGACCTATTTTAACAAAGAACAACTTTTTGAAATACTACTTATACACAGTTTATTACTCAATTTCATACCTTATGACCATGTAATAACTCTATGAGATATGTAAGGACTATTATTCCTATCCTAAGAAAGGAGAAAATTAATACTCTGATAAGTTAAATGACTTTGAATTAGGGGTTATTTAGTGATAAGCCAAAAATTGTTCCAAGTTCTTTTGGGTTTTGAATCTGAAATTTGTTTTATTATATATAATTTTTATCCTCGCCCAAAGATATGCCTTTTTATTGATTTTAAAGAGAGCAGAAAAGAGAAGGAGGGAGGGAGGGAGAGAGAGAGAAAAAGAGAGAGAGAGAATGAGAGAGAGACAGAGAAACATGGATGTGAGAGAAAAACATTAAAACATTAATCAGTTGCCTAATTACCTTCTGTAGGTGCCCTGCCCAGGAAATGAACCCACAACCTAGGTACATGCCTTAAATGGATATGGAACCCGCAACCTTCTGGTATAGCTCCAACCATTTAGCCACCTAGCTAGGTTTGAAATTCCTTTTAATATCCCACAGCCATTAAAAAAAATAAATACAGTAAATAGATTATTTATAAGGAAAGGAAAGGGTGAAATATGTTTAATAGCACTTGGGCAAGGTAATCAGAAGTAGTAGAAAAAGCAGTCGACTAGAAATCAGAGGACCTACATTATCATTACCAGGTACTGACCTGCCTGTATCACTACCTACACTACCTTGGGAAAGTCGTATCACCTCCCAGGTTTTAATATTCTCACTTCAAAAATGGAGAGTTTTAGACAATATCCTCTTGCCAAGGTTTCTTTTAATTAACATTCTATCATCCAAAATGAAAATCTGAGTAGAAATGTTGATTTTTCTTATATAACTAACTGTATTTTATGGACAGATAAGAAAGGAATCCTATCCCAAACACCTCTTCCTGTCCCATAAGTTCCCTGCTGACTTCTGAAAACATGTCTTTAATTAACCAAACTCATTATAAGACAAGCAGAAGAAACAGAATAAGCCAAGTAAGCATTAATAACAGAACAAATCTGAAAAACAAAAGAAGTACTGTAATCAATCAGATGGGCCTAAAAAAATGCATCTAATTTCATAAATAATACAGGTACCAGAGGAAAAAGAAAATACCAATAATGTAAAAGACATAAAAGAAGACATAATAATATAATGATTAAGAATACTTGATGTGAAGTGGTCCAAAGTCTGAGCCCTACTCCTTAATAAGTATGGGAACCTGGGCAAGTTACTCAAGCTAAGTATCAGTTTCCTTACCCATAAAATAAGATACGACTGTTAGAATAAAATGAGTAGTAAATGCATATAGCAGTATAGTGCCTATCACATAGTTGATATTAATAAATATTTATAAATCAAAAGTTGACATATACAAGAAATCCGCCTTTAATTATTTGAGACAGGTGATCTTTCTATACATATATATTTTTTTAAAGATTTTATTTATTTTTCAGAGAGCGGGGAAGGGAGGGAGAAAGAGAGGGAGAGAATCATCAATGTGTATTTGCCTCTAGCACGCCCCCAACCGGGGACCTGGCCCGCAGCCCAGGCACGTGCCCTGACTGGGAATTGAATCAGTGACCCTTTGGTTTGCAGGCTGGCACTCAATCCACTGAGCCACACCAGCTAGGGCAGGTTTCATTTCATATGTTTTTAGTATCATATTTATAGCAATAAAATTTAACATAATAGAAAAAAGATATCTTCTACCTGTTTATTATTTATATAGAGAAATATGTTGATTTCCATGTTAATTTTATATCCTACTACTTATTTACTATAGAGGTATATCAATTCATATTCTTGGATTTTCATAACATACAATTTGCAAAAAGTAATAACAGATTTACCCTCATTATTGTAATTTTTATAACTCTGATTTCTTTCTCTAGTTTATTTTTGTTCGTTAGCACCTCTAATAACGATGTTAAGTAACAGTGGTAAGACTTAGTTGTTTTAGAGGGAATGCTTTCAATGTTTTTCTTTTACGCATAATGCTAAATAACAATCTTTAAAATAACAACTCTTTAATTCTTATCTAATAGAAATGGGTTATCTGAGTCAGCACCGACATTTAGTATAACACACAAAAAAGCTTTACCTGTCACTTTAAATTATTTCTTCTTTCAACTTACTTTATAGTATCTGCAAAGCTGACTCGACGAGAGCTTTTCTTATTTCTCAAAGCATTAGGTTCCTAAGGGCAAAAAATATATGGTATAATTTTTTTAAATTTTTAAAAAAATTGTATTGATTATGCCATTACATTTGTTCTATTTCGCCCCCCGTTCCCCTCCACCCTGCACACCCCTCCCCCACCATTCCCCCCCCTTTAGTTCATGAACTCGTGTCTCAAGTTCTTTAGATTCTATATTTCCTCTACTATTCTTACCCTCCCTCCTATCTATTTTCTATCTACTGTCTATGCTACTTATTTTCTGTACCTTCTCCCCCCTTCTCCTTCTCCCACTCCCTTGTTGCTAACCCTCCACATGAAAACACTAATTCGAAAGAATACATGCACCGTTATGTTCACTGCAGCATTATTTACAATGGCTAAGATATGGAAGCAGCACAAAAGCCCATGACAGATGAGTGGATAAAAAAAGCTATGGTACATATATGCAATGGAATATTACTCAGCCATAAGAAAGAATGAAATTTTACCATTTGTGACAGCATGGATAGTCCTAGCCCAATTTTACTTATTGTGCTAAGTAAAATAAGTCAGTCAAAGTATGATTTCACTTATATGTGGAATCTATAGAACAAAATAGACAAATAAAATAGAAACAGACTCATAGATACAGAGAACAAACTGACAGTTTCCAGAGTGGATGGGGGTAGAGGGACTGGCTGAAAAAGAAGAAGGGATTAAGAAGTACAAATTGATAGTTACAAAACAGTCACAGGATGTAAAATACAGCAAGGGAATATAGTCAATAATATTGTAACAACTATCTTTGGTGCCAGGTAAGCAATGAAAATATCGGGAGGAGCACTTTGTGAAGTTTATGATTATCTGCTCACCATGCTCTACACCTGAAACTAACTCAAAATAATATTGAACATAAACTATTATTAAAAAAAAAGAAAAAGTGAAAGTAAAATACCATAAGAAACACAGATGAGAAAGACCAAAGTAGAATGAGCACTCAGAATTGTATGTTCTCTAAAATGCTGCATTAATAAACAGAATGTACTAAAAGCCATTATGCAATGAGTACAATAATTTAAAAAATACATGGTAAAGTTCCTGCCCTCAGGGATCTCTCAATTTAGAACAACGTACATTAGTAGACAATTACAATAGAAGGTTTAGGGATAATTTTTCTGAGATAAGTGATTCCAAAGCTGAATCTTAAAAGACAAACAGGAATTACCAAATAAAGAGGGCTACAGATTTATGATAAAATATGATAAAATATTAATTGTACAAACTAGGTGAGGACTATATGAGCTTTCACTGTAAAATTCTTTCAACTGAAAAGTATGTTTGAAAAAATTTTGGAAGAAAAGAAAAGAATGGAGGACTAGCCATTTAGTCAGAGGAAATATATGCAAATACTTGCAGGTTTGACAGTTCATGTCTTGTTTGGGTAACTGTAAGCAATTCCAAATGGTGAGATACATATGTGGGAGTGGCAAAAAAGGAGGATGCAAAGTAAATGGGGGTTAAAAATTATGGGTTCCAGCTTATTCAAGTTGTTGGGATTTTAATGTGAAGGCCACTGGATGCTTACTTGTTCATATTTAATTGAGAATCATTTATGATGCTCTCTTAATATTGTTAACCGATGAAAACAATCATCTGTGAAACATTTGCATTAGAAACTTACCTGAACTATTTCATTCCCATCTCTGATATCCCGAAGAGGACTCCGTGGAGGTTTCAAAATCTAGAAGTATGAGATTTATCAAAGAAAATATGGGATATCTATTAATAATCAGTTTATTTCAAGTTATACCATGAGTAGAAAGGTAGAGATGCTAAAATTCCTGTAAAAACCTCTCAAGTTTCTCAAATTCGTAGTGTACAGCGCTATCCTTTGTGGCTCGTTTAAATAATTTTTATTTATTCCCTTCTCCCTCCCTGCCCACCTTCCCCAATTATTTTGTCACCTCTGATCCCACGTGGTCTGAATGAAGCTCCATCCCAACCTAGGGCTACATTCCCAATATGTAGCCCTGGTCTAGAACAATCTGCACATGATAGTCCCTCAGCAACAGTGATTGGTTCAGGAATGAGAACTTGACTCAAATTGAGATAATCAAGTCAAATGATTCAATCCTGAGTTGTTTTTAAAAAATATTTATTTTTTTAGAGAGAGGGGAAGGAGGAAGAGAGGGAGAGAAACATCATTGTTAGAAGCACTGACCCACTGCTTCTCTTCTGTATCTCACTGGAACCTGCAACCCAGGCAAGTATCCTGACCAGGGATGGAACTAGCAACCTTTCACTTTGCTGGACAATGCCCTACCAACTGAGCCATATTGGTCAGGGCTATTTTTTTGTTTATTTGATTGTTGAGAAAACAGATACTATTTTTCATGTAGGACTTGAACTTGGAAGTTGGAAAAGCTAGATATACCGTAGTAACCAAAGAGCCTGTCTAGTAATGGAGATTACCCAGAGAAAGTAGAAAGCAGTCAGAGTAGAAAAAGTGAAAAGAAATCCTACTACTGATGATATTGTTGGAACCCGTGGTAAGTTGTACCTAAAGTCATTCTTATATTTGCAAAAATAAAAATAAATAAAATAAAGTCATTCCTATCTTTGGTTTTTAAATTTCACAACCAATAAATTTTGTCCTCAAATCAGTTTCAGTTGAAATGTTTTCTGTCTTGCTACAGCTTTGTACACCAGTATGTGTATGTATATATTTTCATTTTTTAAAATCCTCACTTGAGGATATATTTATTGATTTTAGAGAGACAGGAATGGAGAGGGAGGGAGGGGCACTGGGAGAGAGAGAGAGACATAGTGATGTGAAAGAGAAACTTCTAATGTTGCCTCCTGGGATGCCCAGCCCTGACCCTGGATGAACCAGCAACCTAGGTATGTGCCCTGACCAGGGAGCAACTTACAATCTTTTGGTGTATGGGAAGACACTCCAACCAACTGACCCACCAGGCCAGGGCTAAATATATTTTTAAACAACTTTATTGATGTATGATATATATAGCATAAAATTCATAAAATTAACAACAAATTAATAAATATTGATAATAAAATACACATTTAAAGATATTTATAGAATTGTGTAACCAGGTTAAATATTTGAGTCATTATCCAAGGAGCAATAGAAGTCAGTGGGGGTGGGATGATGATGCCACAGTCAAAATTACTGTTGTATATAGTCATTCAAAAAACATTAACAATTAACTTAAATAACTGTTTCTTACTGAGGAATGTCGTCTTCTAACAGGTCTCTCTATATGGTCACTGAAAGAGGAAAAAAAATTACTTATACACTAAAAAAGGACAATTTTCAAAAGCCCACAGCATCCTTTACATGCTTTTAAGTGACTATCACTTTCACTTAACACCACTTTTATTCAGCAAAATTTATAACACTTTAAATTCAATATTTAGAAAGTTAGTATTTTAAAATACAAATTGTTTACTATAATACCATCTCTTAAAACACAATCACTACAACATAATTTAAAATATTTACAGAAGTAAAATTATAAGATAAATGGGCTATAAAACAAAAGGCTCTACCTCTGGTTTTACTACTGTGTGATTATTAGGTCAGGTTTTGAAAATTTAAATGCCTGTGGAGGCTACATACATACTTTTAGTAAGTGCAAGAAAAATAGGTGGAGTGGAGACTACAATGGAAAGCTCAAAATCTAATTGTTATACGAACTCTTGAGACTTTGAGATTTGGCAACTAGTTCAAAAATTAAAAATCATGGCTTAGGAAAATAATTATGTCTCTGATTATAACCAGGCCACCAGTCTGTAATGCCAATTTTAGACAAATCATTTCATTTCCTTGTGCCTCAATTTTCTCATCCTTAAATTGAAGAGATGAGACCTGGTCTCTAAAGTCTCTCTTAGCTTTGAATCTAGATGAGCTTATATAAAGATATGGCAAGGAAAACCTATTGATAACTTTTGAAATCTTTCAGGGTAAAAGAAGGAAATGTTACAAAGTCAATAGGTCTTACTAGTTGAAGAAGTATCTTTTCTCTGATAAAGTTAAACATGTTTTTGAGGTATTGCATGAACTTACTTTTTGTCATTAGTCTCTGAAGACATCGCATCCATTTTTGAAGATAACCTTTTCTGTAACAAACACAATAACAGAAAGTTGAGAAAGCAGGAAGAAAAAGTACAATCCATGAAGAGATTAAGAGCAGAATTTTGACTTCAGTATTATTTTCAGAGGGAATACCAAAAAAAAAAAAAAAAAGGAAGGAAAGCTATACTATGGGGCTAAAAAACAAGAAATTTTGAGGAGTTCAAACTACGTACTCTGATACGGTCAATATTCCTGGAAAATTCTCATGTTTAAGATAAAATCAGTGATTAACAATGAATGGGATGATATGAGCTTTAGTGGTTAAAACAAAAATTTGCCCTAGTTTTATGGATTACATAATAAGTGAATCCCAAAATGAAGTCAATTAGGTATCAAAACAGTGGATTTGCATAATATGCATACTTATCTTACCAAAACTCAACTATAAGTACTCAGCAAAAATATTTTGTTTATTTTCAGAAACAAAAATAACATTTTAGCCCTGGCTTGTGTGGCTCAGTGGACTGAGCACCCACCTGCAAACCAGAGGGTCACCGGTTCAATTCCCAGTCAGGGCACGTGCCTGGGTTGCTAGTCAAGTCGGGCCCTCAGTGGGGGGCGCATGAGAGACAACTGCACACTGATGTTTCTTTCCCTCTTTCTCCCTTCTTTCCCCTCTAAAATTTAAAAAAATAATAACATTTTAAATAGTGCAGCTGGTTACACTTACAATTCCATTCAATGAGTGTTTGTCTTGGAGAAAGTGTAAAACAAAAGGTAAAACCTCAGTTGGTCTTAGTTCCTACCTACCCATTACTATACAAGATTTTTACTTTAGGCATTAACTTTTGAACCTCACCCTGGGTAAGAAAAACTTCCATTTCAAAAAAAAAAAAAAAAACTAGAGATTTGACTCAACGATATTAGCATTTCTACCACAACACTAAATTAATACCATTTACTCAAACTGTTAAAATCAATATTCTTCTTTTTAGCAATAAGTAAAAACACCATTTAAAAGATATCTTATTTTACATGCTTTCATCATATATAAAAAACAAATTAGGAAATAATTATTTTTATTTTATTTAATTTTTAGACAGAGGGGAAGGGAGGGAGAACGAGGGAGAGAAACATCAATGTGCAGTTGCCTACTGGGGACCTGGCCCACAACCCAGGCATGTGCCCTGACTGGGAATTGAACTGGTGACCTTTTGGTTCACAGGCCTGTGCTCAATCCACTGAGCCACAAGAGCCAGGGCTAGGCAATAAATGATTTTTCATAATGAAACTGAAGCTCAAGCTGAAACAAAAGTCTGATGGACATCTAAAGAAAGAAAGAAAGAAACAAAAAGATGATGGACATCTTCTAGGATTTGATCTCTAACCCTATCCTTTTGTCCTCCGTCACTCTCAGTCTCTCACTGTTTTCACTTATCTCCTGTTCACAGGTAACACCCACATCTACTTAAAGCAATATTTTAAAATGTCTGTCCATAGTGTAAGAAGTTGATTTTACAAGATTGGTTTTTTAAAATATCTTCAATTTCCTCCTTCCTAAAAGCAGCCACTTTACTACGTTAAGCTAATTATTTTGTATATTAAAAAAGCTCTTTCCTTGCCACCACCTCCATCTAACATACACATTCACTCTACCCACCACACCCAGATAAATACAGTACAAGAAAAAAATACACATCAATTTCACTGCCATAAATATAAAAATCCTAAATAGCAAAAAGGAGCCAGCAATTTGTAAAAAGGATATATATCATGACCATGTTTATTTTATTCCAAAAATGCAAAATTGGCTTAACATTAGAAAATTGTACAATTAATCATACTAACAGATAAAAATGGAAAAATCATATGATCACCTCAACAGATGAGAAAAAAAGCTTGATGAACTTTAACACCATTTTATGCTTAAAACAAAAGAAAAACTTAGCAAATAGAAATAGAAAGTTAATTCCTTAATCTAACAAACAATATCTATTTAAAAAAACAACAGCAACAATTGACTTAATGGTAAAACGTGGAAAACTTTCCCTTTGAGATCAAACAAGTATGACAGCTATTTACACTTGTCCAAACCATTATCAAGTCTTAGTATTCAATTTCCATTACACATGGTCTGTCCAGAAAAAGTCTAGCCATTGTTAATATAACGAGAATGGTTTGTACAACATTGATGTAAACTGGCAGCCAAGGAGAGTGGACTGGAGTTCATGTGCACATACATGAACAATGACAACTTCACTGTACTAGTTAGTGGTGGCAGCAGACGCTGTTGAGTGAGCATGTGTACTGTGTGGTCTCACATTCAAAATGACGGAGCAAACGGCAACAAAACTACATCAAATTTTGTGTTAAGTTTATACATTCCTCCACAGAAACTATTCAGATGATTCAGAAGGCCACACCTATGGACAACCAGTGATTGGCAGCTTCATCATGACAACATACCTGCTCATGTATCATGTCTCAATCAGAGCTTTTGGTGAAACATCAAATCACGCAGGGGACTCAGCCCCCTCTACAGCCCAGATTTGGTGCCCTGTGACTTCTGGCTTTTCCCAAAACTAAAATCACCTTTGAAAGGGAAGAGATTTCAGACCATGGATGAGATTCAAGAAAATATGACAGGGCAGCTGAAAGTGACTGGGAGAGCTGTGTGAAGTCCCTAGGTGCCTACTTCAAAAGGGACTGAGACATCATTGTCCCATGCACAATGCTTCTTGTATCTTCTTCAATAAATGTCTCTATTTTTCATATTACATGGCTGAATACCTTCTGGACAGACCTCGTATACCCCAAATCCATTCACTTCTATCTCTAGTACCATCACCATAGTTCAAGCTACCATTATCTCTCATGTACAATATTGCAATATCCACCTTACTGGTGTACCTGCTTTCACTCTTATCCCCTCTACTCCCAGGTCCTTTTCCCACACACTAGGGAGTTATCTTCTTAAACATAAATCACATTTTAGATATTCTTCTACTTAAAACACTTCAATAGCTTCCCATTGTACTGAGATAAACTCTTCACCAGGACCTAACAAAGCTCTACAAGATCCTGTCCCTGTTTGTCTCTCAGACTTCACACTGCATCTCTTACCCTTGTCTTCCTCACTCACTATGCAAGCCACACTAGCATTTCTATTCTTGCACACACAAAGTTCTTTCCTGCGTCATTGAATTTATATCTGAATTTATATTTTCTTGGCAAAAAAAGCACTCTTTGTCTCCTTTGTAACATTATCATTCTGTAATTTAAAAGTATGATTTGTAAATTAATTATTCCTGTTATCTCCCCAGACTACTCTTGTCCCAGCAGTAAACTATGAGAATAGGGCTGGTGTCTCTTATGTTTACTGTTACAGTCTGAGAACCTAGCACAGTACTCATTTGCTGAATAAGTAATTAAGAAACAATGTTTTTAATTGTTGTTTAAGTACAGTTTTCTGCCTTTCCTCCCCCACCCCTCCCCACCAAAACAATTCTTTAAAGTTATCTTTGTGATCACTGTTGTGAACAATTTTTCTTCTTTTGGTAACATTTTCAAATTCAGTGATATTCAAATTCACAAATAATGATATTAAATACTATCAAATCAGAACCACCTGAACATTTTTACTGTTTGAAATCCTCATCAAGCAGCATTCCTGACTAACCTACAAGACTAGCTGGCACTTAATTAAGTGATAAAATTAAAAAATTATTAAAGTCTTCTTTTCAAAATGTTTTATATATTACATAACTGTAAGTTCCAACTTTAACAGAAATAGGAGAGCCCAGATCCCCATGTTAAGCCTCATTTATAAATGCTGTTATGGTTGAACTCTTGATCATTGCCACATTGGTTGATATTGATTGGTTCTGAAACTGCACCTGGAAACCAGGGATACTATAGCATATTCACAGAGGTCTCCTGAGATATTTTAAATGTTTGTGAGAAACAGCAGTTCTCAACATTGGTCAGGCACTGTATTAACTACTTGTTCAAAATAGCATCCATTTGCATTACATTAGTTTTGACAACAGATTATTGCAAAGCTGGGTCTTTGGCAGATGCTGCAATATAAAGCAGTTCTTTTAAGTAATATAGCACAAAATGAACATCCAATCTGATTCGAAGACTTGAGAAGTTGTGCAGTGTTCAACAGGCACAGATATCCAGTTAGTATATAATTGTGATTATTAAGAATAAAATTAAAATCTTTTCCTTCAATAGATGCATATTATTTTTTAAATGGCTACTATGTGGTTAAGGCATAAATTCATTTCAACTTAGTAACAACTTCTAAAGTTGTTTTGACCTAACTAAATAGATTCCTTAGTTATTTCTTTTAGCCTAAGGATACCACGAACCAAGACAGTTTGGGAACTACTAGTGGACTAGACTACTAGTCCAGAGGTCTGCAAACTATGGCTACTGGACTAAATGAGTCCTTAAAAGTGAGTTATTTACATTCTAAATGGGTGGCAGAAAATAAAACACAACAACAAATAAAGAAGAATATATGACAGAGACCACGCCAGTGACCATGCAGCCTGAAATATTTACATAATGGCTCTTTTTACACTACCAATAAAAGAGTTAATATGTTCCACAGTATCCACTGATATATGCTCTAGACTGGTGCTGTCCTATACAGTATCTATTTAAGCTTAAATTAATTGTAATAAAATTCCATTTTTCAGTCGCCATAGCCCCATTTCAGGTGCTTAATAGTCCCATGTGACTGATGAGTACTGAGCTAAACAGTATAGATATAAAACATTACCACTGTCACTGGAAGTTTTCTAGGACAGCTGTCCTGTCAGTATTCAGAGTTTTTAACACAGTTCATTTATCATCAAACACATCATTATTACCACTCCAAACATTTTTACTCACTTTTAATCTCTTTGACATCTTATAAACATTTCCAGCCATCACATAATCAAGAATTATAGTTCTTTGAACACAACCTTCAATTAGCAAAATCTTACATTTACCTCTGTAAATCATTCTTCCCTTCAAGTTACACTTCAAATGCCACTTTCTCAAGGAAGCCTCCTGCAGTCTCCATTGTTAGAGGTCTCAAATGAGGTCTTCCTTCTTTGTGCTCCCACACAGCTTTAAAATGTCTTACAATCCTTTAAATCGTCTTGTATTATAGTAATTTGGGTACATTACCTCCCTTTCTGGGCTGTAAACACTTTTAGATCAGGGACTCTGAGTCATCTGGTCCTAGCAGTAGCATAAGACAGCAATGAACCCAATAAATATCTGAGGAATTCGACCGACCCAATTCAAGGGAAGTGACGACTTTCATCTTAATACCTAAAGCAAGCTCTGCTTAGTCTTCTTTGACATCCCTATCTTTAAAATTCGAATCAGCAATTTTTTAAGAGCTTTTTTCTTAAACTCTAGTATTGGGATAAACAGTAAGGAAAGGGGCTTTAACTCTGAGGTAATAATGAACAGAGGAAGATTTATAAAAACTCGTTTGTAGCGTACTAATACTGGCTTATTTCCTAGTGTTACTTTACCTGCAAAACCCCGAGTCTGTTCAGTGCTGCTAGCACTCCCAACACTGTAAAGAAACCACGACAAGCCGAGAGTTTAAAATCACTTATTGCTGTCACTTCATTTATATCTAAGAAAAGATTGAGTCAGAAATACAAACAGCCGAGAGCTCCCAGGGAAGAGCTGCAGGGGTGCAAGGAAGAATCCGGGGAAGCGGACACAAGACAGCAGGGCGCCGCGGACCGGGTGGCCGAGGGAGGCGCGGATGCACCAGCCGAGCCGGCCCAGGGGGCCCAGGTGTTGAAGGAAGTGCTCGGTAGGAGGGAAGGCGGCACAAAGTGCAAACCAGACCCAGGTGAGGAAAGGAAGGAGCCTCGCTCTGAGCCCAGAGCTTTCCTGGGCCGCCTGGCTGACGGAGCGTCCCTCACCTTCCACCACGACGTTTCAGAGCACTCAGACTAAACCTAAAGCACCCCCACCCCCGGAGCCCAGAACGAAAGGATCATTTTCTTTACCAGCCGTAGCTTCCTCCTCTGACTTGTTTGGGGGGGTCTGCCGTCCTCAAAGAGGTAGCAGACCACCGCCTATCCCCGTCACCTCACAGCGCCCAGACTGCCTCCGTGCAGTATTCAAATCTAACCGCCTAGATGACGCGCAAGCGCAAAGACGCTCTAAGCGTCGGCTCCTCCCCTTAGACGCCAGAGGGATCCCGTTCGGAAGACTCCTTTAATCCAGCTTCCTTTCCAGCCTGTATGCCAATTTATATCCTTCAATTTTCTCATTTTCTACCGAATTTTCTTTTGTTTTACCCACTGAGATCCCCCATACCATGGGAGCAGCCATTTTCTTTGGATTACTTGCTGTGAAAAAAGAGCATTAGCGTTTTGCTTCCGTACAAAATGGCAGCCGCCATACTATTGCGTCACATCCTTCCTGGTATTACTCCCTATAGCTACCAAGGAGAGCTAGACTTCTGGGACGAGGTGGCCGAGTGGTTAAGGCGATGGACTGCTAATCCATTGTGCTCTGCACGCGTGGGTTCGAATCCCATCCTCGTCGACGTTAAGTTTTGCTTCAGATTTCAACAGATCAATAAGTTTATTTGCGGAAACGAAATAATTTAATAGCCTTCAGTTGTGGGTTACTGGTCGCTGATCTCTTATACCACTAGTCTCAGGCCTGAGATATTTAAAAGACGGTTTGGGGAGCGTTCGGACCTCACAGATAAGGAAAAGGGAAGGAATGCCAACGGTGCATCTAAAAATGCAGAGCCACTGATCAATTTGGATGTAAATGATCCTGATTTTAACGCTGGTGTAGTGGTTTTCACTAACCATCTTCAGACCGAGCGTCGTGAGCGCCTAATATTGGATGCAGTTGCTAAAGCAAATCAAACAAAAGAGGGGTTGCCTGTTGCTTTAGAAAAGCATATCCTTTGTTTTGACACAGGAGATGCGGTTTTTAATGAACTGCTGAAATTCTGCGATTGCTGCATTGACAAAAAAATGAATGAAGCCATAGCACCTGTCCAGGCAATTATCGCCGATCCAAAGACCACAGACTAGAGAATCTACTTAGTACGGTTGGGAACCACGTACAACCGTGGTGCGTGTTTTGAAATCAAACATCACATTTTTAAGGGAAGAATCCCCCAAACTGACCATGTTCTAGAGAAAGGCGTTTTCTGGGAATCAGAAAATGGCTACACTGGATTTAATTTCTTTTTATATGAAGTAAACAAGTGCAGAGAATTCTAGGATTTATTGCCAAATGTTGGTCTGCTCCATATTAACTAACCGCTTGATTTTTTTTTTTTTAAACCTAGCTCTTGATTGAACGGCTTCAATTATTGTGGACTCTCACCCCAGTGTTTTTAATACCTGTCCTTACTGTGAAAAATCAGGTTTCACTTCAAAAGCTACCTGGAGACACAGAGTGTTCAGGGTTGTCGTCCAGATCCCAGCAGGCTGCAGGTGCTCAAGAAAAATATGCACTGGGAAAGTAAAACGATGTTGATAACACGTGTAACCTTGGTAGTGCACGTCTAGAAGCCAGAGACCAAAGACCTGAAATATGGCTTCTCCTAAAGGACAAAGTGTTAAATCCTCTCTTGTATTTAAGCAGAGCTGGAGGCACTGGAAGCAGAAAAAGAATAGAGAGATTCCTCTCTTGAAAGGTCATCAGACAGATTTATTCAACTCACATGTAACAGCTTTTATTTATCCAGTATTTATCTACAGGCATCAGAATGAATTACATCACTTTGATTCACCGTAACACTATGATCATCGGAGACATTTTTTATTATTCCATTTCACAGATGAGGACACTGGATGATAAACTTGCCCAAGGTTAGACAGCTTCTCTTATTTTTGGAAGGGCAGTGTAACTAACCCAAGTCTGTCAACTCGGGTGACTCTTAACCACCATCCTATCCCATGCTGGCAATTAGTAAGAAGGGCTGGCTCATCAGTGGGTTTTCAGGTTCTCTCCACCTAGCATGGTACCGCAGAACCTGGCACCTGGCAGGTTCTTCAAGGTTTGCAGCACTGAGGGTGGAAAGCAATAAATAGCCCTTGCTTGGCCTGCTCCACTCCTCCCTCTGAAATTTATATCTCTTGGGAATACTGACACCTCCCTGAGTTGAGGGCTAGGAATCACCATGGCACCTGTCTTCAGCCTTGCTTTCCAATCCATTCACTACCCTGCTGTGAGGAAGGGTTTCTACTCGGGTTCCACACACCCAAACGACCCTGGATGATAGCATTTAATTGGTTATTTGGTTGGGAGAAAAGTGCATCTTTATTTTCACTAATCTAATTGAAAGCACTTCCTTCAATAAAGATAAGCAACGAATCACAGTAATATTAACCTTACCTGTGATTTTTGTCACCAATATAAATCATGGATATTTTTATATCACATTATCATTGTTGCTTTATGCTCATCAATACTTCAAAATAATGGTAGTTATTAGACCTGTCATTAGATTTTATAATGTCATTCATTCATAAAGAAGTACATACATTATTATATTATTATATGACAGCTTTTAAAACATATTTTGATAACTGTATTCCAACATAATGGATTGCCTTTGTATTCCAACACATTTATTTCAAAACAATATTCTAAAAAAGTTAAAAAATAAACAATATTCTGAGAAGGGACCCATAGGCTTCACCAAGCTCCCAAAGGGGTCTATGTCATGAAAAAAAGGCAAAGAGCCTCTCAGGGACTTTTGTAAAGTACCCTCAAGACACGGATCTTAAGCTTTCCCTGAAACAGGCCTTGCTGTCTCTCCCCAAGACCTAAGCAACTGCTGCCCCCACTCCTCTCCCTGGGACAAGCACCCACGTTCCCATCTACCCCTGCTTGGCTGGTTCCTGCCCCTCCTTCGGCTCTCAGTTTAAATGTTACCCCATCAACAAGCCTCCCCTAGTTCTGCAACTTGCAGCTCCTTCAGAGATTTCCTTCAATTAGTCCAGGTGCTCCTTCTTGGTTCAGGGCCTCTGGTCCCCTCCTAGATGCTCCTGTAGTTCCTATTTCCCCCCCAGCACTTGCCAGACGGTATTTAAATTGCCCATTAGTGCTGCAGTGTCTCTCAAAACTAGTAAGGCCTGCATCATTTTTCTCAGTTTTGCCTGCTTCTTGTAGTGATGGTTTCCTGTGGGGAATGGATAGGTCTATCAATGTGTCCAGTATCTACAAATAAAAAATGAGTTGATTTTCTTCTCAAAGGAAAATCTTCAGCTGTAGAAGTTCTCAACGTACAAAGTACACTAGAAGTGTCTAGAGAGAAAAAGAAGAAATTTTGAATGGAAACTCACTTTTCTTTTCTTTTTTTTAAAAGATTTTATTTATTTACCTTTAGAGAGGAAGGGAAGGAGAGAAGGAGAGAAATATCAATGTATGGTTGCCTCTCATGGGTTCCCTGCTGGGGACTGACCTGCAACCCAGGCATGTGCCCTGACTGGGAATTGAACCACGACCCTTTGGTTCACAGGCCCACGCTAAATCCACTGAGCTGCACCAGTCAGGGCTGGAAACTCACTTTTCTATTCCACGTTTCTGTACCTGTTTTCATGCCTAGTTCATTTGTGGTTCCTTCCATAGGACATTGCAGTAAGACTTGCTTTGTCAGTCTACTTTTTGCATTTATGATCTTCTGATCTATAAAACCACTTTTACATTTTTCTAAGAGAATCAAGAGGATCAAAATAATCAACAACATGCAAGATTATTTAAAAGTCTAGGGAAAAATACTTAAATGAGTAATGGAAAAAGCTATTTATAAGCTAAGGCAATATGAGAGTTAGAGGCGCCATCTACTGGAGCAGCAGGAACTGCAACACTTGGACAAGGTAGTTCTGCAGGAATGGCTGGCTGCTAGGTTTAGAGAGGTCTCCAACACTCCCCTAAATTTGTCAACAGACTACGATTCAAGGAAACCATCCTCCAACACCAAGGTTCCTCCCCACAAGTCCTATCCTGAACAAGTGCAGGACTCCTCAAACTCTAGAAGACCACGAGAGAAAGATCCATGGCATAGTCAAATGCATTACCAATATATTCCAGCTTTCTTACCACTTCAGTGTCAGGGAATAGTCCTTCATTCTCTGAGTCCAGCTTCAGGAAGAAGACTCATTCTGTGTCTAGACAATGAAGTGCTCTGGGACGAACTGTCCAGTATGTGACTGGTGATGGTTTGCAGCGGGCAGGCCCTTATGTGTCAGTAGCCCCACTTATGACATAACTCTGAAGGAAGAATTAAAATTAAGAAAACATTTTTGGGTTTGCCTACAGTTTTATCTAACTCTTGCAAGAAAAACTCAGACTCCAGGCTATGAGATTGCAAAAATTGATTGTGAGAGGGAGGCAATGACAGAAGTGAGTTCAATCTGTTTCTTACCATTAGGAAGTATGGTGTCACTGGAGAACCATCTCTAGGAAAACAGTCATGACAAGGCCTGGGGAGGTTAGGAATGAATTCAGCTCTTTCTCTGACTCTGCAAGACCAACCCCAAACATTCTTCTTTGCTCAAATTATTCCTTGAGCTGCATGCTATTATGTGAAAACATCCACTTTTCTACAACGGTTTCTGGGAATGTCTACTGAGCTGAAAATGAAATGATTTTTTTTCATATTGAAGAACAATAGAGCAAAAACTAAAATCTAGTTTATAGTAATCTTGCTTAGGAAAGACAAAGTGAATACATGCCAACACACTACGGGAAATGGGGAATAGCATGTGTGATATCTATGGTTTGTATCATCTGTTGAGATGGCTGTGGGTCAGGGGTGTCCAGCTCACGGCCCAGGATGGCTAGGGATGCAGCCCAACACAAAATCGTAAATTTACTTGAAACCTTTCTTTTGCTCATCAGTTTTCATTAGTGTTTGTGTACTTAATGTGTCGCCCAAGATAACTCTTCTTTTTCCAGTGTCCCCCAGAGATGCCAAAAGGCTGGACACCCCTGAATTACACGTTTCCTTCTCATCGTTTTGAGGAAGAGCAATGCACCACATTTCAAATTTCAAAATGAGTTTTTGTTTGAAATCTCCAGAATAAAGTGAATTTGGGTTGAACCCAACCCCTACAGGGCGAAGTGGATGGATGAAGGCAAGACCTGGGGACATAACCTGATGATTCAGTCAAGTTAGAAACAGAAGCAACAATTCCTTTTTTGACTGTGATGCTATGGAGTAGTAAGTGTGGTTTTTTTATCCTCACCTGAAGACATACTTATTGATTTTAGAGAGGGTGGGGAGGGAGGGAGGGAGAGAAACATTGATGTGAGAGAAACATTGATGATCAATTGCCTCTTAAGTTCACCCCTACCGGGACCAAACCCACAACCTAGGTTTGTGCCCCGACTGGGAATCAAACCTGCAACCTACCCTTCGGTTTAAGAATAAGGCTCCAACCAACTGAGCCACATTAGCCAGTGAAGTAATTTTCTTATATTTTTCTTTGGGCCAAATAAAAAGTCCTAGACTCTAAGTACTTTTTCCTTCTATGCCTTTCTCAAAGATTATTATCTGAACATTTTGGTTTTTTAAATATTTTTATTTGTTGATTTTAGAGAGAGGAGAAGGGAGAGAGAGTGAGAGACTGAGAGAGAAACACTGATTTGTTGTTCCACTTACTTATACTTTCATTGGTTGATTCCTGTATGTGCCTTGACTAGGGATTGAACCCACAATCTTGGTATATCAAGACAATGCTGTAACCAACTGAGCAAATCAGCCAGAATCTGAATATTGTGATTTATACTTATCAATTCTAGATCAAATTTCTTCAGTAGATGCTTAGGTGTTACTGATGGACAAATGAAGGCTGCATTTGTTATGAACCATGACCTCATACCAAGTGATAAAAACAGACCATTAGAAAAGCCTAAGTCATCTCAATGATCAACTTTCTATTTTAGCTAATATAACTATGGATTTAAAATTCTGACTTTTAGCCCTGGCTGGTGTAGCTCAGTGGATTGAGCGCGGGCCTGAGCGCGGGCCTGCGAACCAGATAATCGCAGTTCGAATCCCAGTCAGGGCACATACCAGGGTTGCAGGCCAGTTCCCTGCAGGCCAGTTCCCAGCAGGGGATGCACAAAAGGCAACCATACATTGATGTTTCTCTCCCTCTCTCCTTCCCTTCCCCTCTAAAGATAAATAAATAAAAATGAAAAACCCGGGACACACGAGAGGCAACCACACACTGATGTTTCTGTCCCTCTCTTTCTCCTTCCCTGCTCCTCTCTCTAAAAATAAACAAATAAAATCTTAAAAAAAAACTTGACTGACAAAGAAATTTGGCTCCTTCTGACTGACAAATTTGGCTCCCAAAGAAGGTTTTTCCTTATAGCTTTTAAAAAAGGGAACTAGCTCCTTGACAGTGGTTTCTGTGTCCTCGCTGAAAGACTCAGTCCCAATCAGCTAACTCTCCTTTCAGTGACTGTCAGTAACTATTCTTTGGTATAACCTTTTTCCTTTATTTCAGTCCATGACACAGGACTTAAAAAAATTTTTTTTGGCTGAAACAACAGAAATGGTCCCACAGTTCTTGTGACTAGAAGTGTGAGCTCAAGGTGTGAGCAGGGAGGCCACAGCTGGGAAAGAAAATGACCCTTTCGTCCTGGGCTCCAGGGGTGCTTCTGGTTACGACTGTGGCCACCACTCCCTAGTCACGCTGACCCAAGTCTTTTGCTCACTTGTGTCATTCTAGTGTTAAAAAAATATTTTTCCCGTAACCACGTGCAGTAATTTTAACAAAAGGGTTTGCTTTTCCGCTGATACAAGCAGCAGTGAAGACACTTGCATTGTAAAAACAAACTATTCCTCAAAAAAAATGTCAAATTACTAGAAAATGTCATTTAGACACTGGAGTTGAAGGCAAACTTGGGGAGGGAAGATTAACTGTGGAACAAAAATATATGAAACAGTCAGATGCCGAGCAAAGAGCCTCTCGTACTAAAAATGCCCGTGACATTAAACTTTCCACAAACCCCCCATCTGTTGTTTTAGCCTAAAGATTCTATTGGTTAACTTACATGATAATTCTTATTAATAACCCAAGAAGTTAATATTTTCAAAGTGACAAAAGCAAACTGATAGAGCATCCCTAATTATTGGTACAATGTGTTATCAAGTTACTTTCAAGTCGAGTTGCCCTGGTTATTAAATCCCCAAAATTTAAATTATTCTGTATCATTCTGTAGAAAACTATATGTAAACCTGATTCAGTATTTTGGCTGTATTTCTCCAACAGGGATTTCCACATCTATATTTGAAAATGCAGCCTTTGGTTTAGATTTATAATAATCATGTAAGTACAACTGACTCAAAATTCCTTTTTGGGAGGAAAACCTAGATAACAAGTTAGTAATGGATTCAGCCTCAAAAGGATAATCACCACGTCAAAGACTACATATTCCTGAAATTTCAAAAAATGATTTATGTTGTATAGTCAAGTTTCATAGCATGCATATACATGCATATATACTTATGTGTATGTACATTATACATTCACATTTCCGTTCATCTACTAAGACCCCATATTCAGAAGTTTTATATTATACCCTGGGCAGCATGACTCGGTCGGGCATCGTCTGGCAAGGCCAAAGGACACCAGTTCAATTCCCTGTCAAGGTACAAGCCTGGGTTGTGAGCCAGGTCCCCAGCTGGGGTGAGGCAGACAATCAATGTTTCTCTCTCACATAGATGTTTCCCTCCCTCTCGTTCACCCTCCCATCCCCTCTCTCTAAAAATAAATAAAATCTTTTAAAAAAAGTTCATTGAACAACAATTAAAATAAAAAAAATAGTTCATATCACAACATATGGACAAGAGGTAAGTAAGCAGTGCAATTTACTTTCTCCTAGAAAAGTAATGTCATTTCTACATTTTAAGAAAGCTGATAATTTGCTCTTGTGACACTAGGTAGGAATGCTGAGCCACTGCCTAGCAGCTTTATTTAAAAATAAAGAACATAGCCCTGGCTGGTGTGGCTCAGTGGATTGAATGCTGGCCTGTAAATCCTAGGGTTGCTGGTTTGATTCCCAGTCAGGGCACATGCCTGGATTGCAGGCCAGGTGCCCAGTAGGGAGTGTGCAAGAGGCAACCACACATCAATGTTTCTCTCACTCTCTTTCTCCCTCCCTTCCCCTCTTTAAAAAGAAATAAAATCTTAAAAAAAATAATAAAGAATACACTGGCTGGTGTAGCTCAGTGGATTGAGCGTGAACTTGCTAACTAAGGGATCATGGTTTGACTCCCCGTCAGGGCACATGCCTGAGTTGCAGGCCAGTTCCCAGCAGGGGACACATGAGAGGCAACCATACATTGATATTTCTCTCCCTCTCTCCTTCCCTTCCCCTCTAAAGATAAATAAGTAAAATCTTTTAAAAAATAAATAAAAATAAAGAACATAAAATGTTTAGATTGACCATTACTCTTCTCCATATACTGGGGGGTTGGTGGGGGTAGAAAGAGGGGAGAGAAAAATCAGTAACTTTTCAAAACTGATGATCTTTACCAGTTATCAGAACTGGACTGAATTGCATTACATTTTAGACTTGAATAGCTCTCAGTAACAAATCATGAAGGTGCTTAAAAGTAAAAGATTCACAATATGAAACCTGAATAATGACATAGTGAAAACAAGTCGAGATTGCACACAAAGCATCCAAGAATATCACCGTGGTTTTTTACCTTGGACCTACAACCATGGCCTGTTACAAAAGTAGATCATACATACAAGGTATAAAGAACATTGACTTTTTAGCTAAAGGTGGCAGTTCTTTTAAAGGGACATCCCGAGCAATCCAGTGACTAGTAGAATGCAAGTATATTAAGTGCATGACAATGCTGAAGAATATGACATCTTATCCAGTAGAGTCGTCCCCAACTACGAGACTATAATTTCCTCATGATCCCCAACCTCAGCCACCTCCATGACTCCTGAAGGCTCCTTTCTGCTTATAATTAAAGTTGCCCAAATTGGTGCTATATTTCTCTTCAGGAGGATTATAAATCTGCCTGACATCCCTTTTTGGTCCTGCTGGAAATTTCTTGGTGGTAAACCCAAAGTTGTGTCTTCATCAAATTTCTTTTGACTGATTTCAACCTTCTGTATATTTTCAGGATAATGGTATTGTGCTCTTATAGAAGGAGGAATGTGGAAGAGATCCTTGATTAAAACATTGGCATGATTTGTTATTTTTAATGCAGTAACTTTAATCTTGTTCTCTTCTGTTTATAAGGCCTTGCCTGTTCACCCTGGAGAGCCAAGTGAAGTTGTCTGATATAGAACTTAAGACCTGGTGCAAAGTATTGTAGCCTAACTTTAAAATTTTTGAGCTCTTCTGCATTCAGTTTGACTGTTAAGAAATCTGGAAGTTTTCAGCCCAACTGGTAGAAGCTGTACAACAAACATTCCACATAACTGAATTGCAGCTTGGGTTCTTCATTACTAGGATTCTCCCCATTTTCTGCTTTTTCTGGAGGGAGAGGCATGTACTCCAATAATTCATTTTGATTCCCTAAAGTTCTTTGTAGCTTTTCCATGTCACCACAAAATGAACTCATCTCCACCAACAGTTTCAATACCTCCAAATATATATCGGGACTTCCCACTGAAAGAGTCAAAGAGCTGAGGTTAGAGCAAATCTGCTCTCAGAAATAAGCCACAGACCCTGTAGAATGCACACTTTTAGAGAAGAGGGGCACCGCCTGCACCGTAAGAGCCTAGCCACATGTTTGGGATCCGATGGGCTGAATGTTTGTTCCGGGTCAGCCTGCTTAGCTACCAAGTCTACAAGTTGCTGTCTTCCTTTCACTGTCTAAAAGAATTTTAACCTAGGATAGTTTGTTCATGAATAGGACAAATTCTTCCCCAGTCACAAATTCTAGGACCTGTTTGGATTCAGTTAGTGTCTTTACTTCCTTTGTTAAGACTTCATCTGGTTTGGAGTGGCAGGGATGGGGTGGTGGTCGTGGTGGGGAGAAAATGGAGACAAATGTACTTGAACAACAATAAAACAAAACAAAACAAAGTCTTCCATAATGCTTAAACAAAGTAGGCGTGTGAAATTTATAGAAAAAAATAAATTTAAGCATTAGTCTCAAAAAAAAAAAAAGACATCATCTGGTAAAGTCTCAAGTTTTATGGAAAGGATTACGATTACTCATTCTCTAACAGTGTCCTCTCCTTGAAGGATTAGGATGAATAAGCCACGTAACGTCCCTTTTGCATCCATTTAAATAAAGCTAACATGGCATTGTTTGCTAAGTTAAATTCTTTAGTCATCTGCTTGCAAAAGTTGGGTTAGCATATCCACCACTGGGGAAGAACCTTCCCCAGTGGCAAATTGAGGAAACTCTTTAATTGCTTGTTAGTGAATTGATACATCTTGATCCTCACAGATAACTAACTGTGCATTAATAACAGAAGCAGCCAGTTCTGGAAAATGTTTAAAGAGTTTTGGTATAAACTGAGCTACTAATCTTTTTGCCTTAGCACCACCTTTCACACCATCCAGTATCACATGATCAGCATCTGTATGTAGGCCACTTGCTCCGTGCCATTGGCTGGGATGCCGTAACTGCAGTAAACCTCCACAGTCATAATGGTGAGCGACAGGCCGAGGGCTCCCTCCTGTTGTCATTGTAGCCCTCACTGGTACCTGTGTTGCTTCTGAAGTTCCCAAAGCTCTCGAGCCACACTATTATGCTTCCAGTTGCTGCTGCCAGTCACATTGCTAGGTAATCTTAGTTGTTCTGATGTAGTTACTAACTGATCAAATTGCCACTTTTGAAACATGAACAATCTTCAAATGAAAAGAAGAGAGTATGCAAACAGTTTAGAGGGGAAGTAAAATTATCTCTACCTGCAGATGACAGGAAAAAATACAGGTGCTTTAAGAATCCATACACACACACACACAGTATTAAGCTAATAAATTCAGCAAAGTTGCAGGATACAAAATCGACACAAAAATCAGTTGTAATTCTATGTACTAGCAATGAATGATTCAAACAAAATTAAGAAAACAATTCCATTCAAAATAGTGTCCAAAAGAATAATATGCTTAGTATTAAAATTTAAACAAGGAGGTATAAGGCATGTACATTGCTGGAAGAATGTGTATCAAAGTGTTACAGAACAGACCAGGAGGTCACGATATACTATTACCTAGAAGGACCCCCCCCCACTAGGTTCGTTATGCCCGCTGCCAGATCGGAAAGAGATCTCTCAATGCCAGAGATTTGTGAAAAGGAAAGGAAATGTTATTTAAGGCTATACAGACTTAAAGTAGTGACCTAATGTCTTCATTAAAATATCAAAGTCCTTTTGGATACCCCCAGATACCCACAGTGCTTCCTTCTTCCCCTGCCCTAATTTGGGGAACCATAACACAGGAAAAGAAGGAGGCGTCCGTGATTCAGGTTGCTGGTACTATCAGCTGTGTCACTGTCCAGGCAGGATCTCTAATTAATCAAAAGCCATGTGGCACCTTCTCATGGCCTACTGGCAAGAGTTCTTTTACCCTTCTTCCAGGCAAAGCCTCTCCTGCTTCCCAGGCCATGTGGCCAAAGGGAGCACCCCAAAGCCTTGAGGTCTTCTTCTACCACAGCTGCAGGGATCCCCACTCTGGCCAAAACCACATGGTTCTTCTTTGCAAAGGAGGGGGGGTCACCACTCTGCCAAAGCCGAGTGGCGGTTCTCTGCTAAAGCCACATGGTGATTCTCTCCACCCCAGCTGTGGGAGTCCCCACTATGGTGAAAAGCACGTGGCTCTCTCTCTTCACTGCCACAACCACGTGGTCCTCTCTCCCACCAAAGCTGATGTGGCTCTCTCCTCAATGGCTACCACGTGAGGGTTTTAAATCTTCGCAACAATCCTCCTCTGCAGCTTCATTTGGGACTCCTCCCACAATCGGCTACGCTTGCCAGCACTCCTGTATCCTTCCAGCTTTACTGGGCTGCCATAGTGGGTCTGGGCAGGCGTGGCCCTATGGTGTAGAGCCAATCTTCTCCAAGCTCTCATGCAGGTGCCTTAACCTGGGGGACCTGCCCCCAGTTATACCCTGGGGGGGGGAGTCCCTTTCCATTCCCCTGGCTCAGAGCGAGGCCATAGCTATTTAACATATCTATGCAACCAGTTAAAGGTTATAGATACGTTAAATGGCCATGCCAGAGGTTAGCTGCAAAGCTGTTGCTGTACAAAACAGCTCTCAATGGCCCTGCTCCATTTGTCCCTTCCCCCAACTCATACCTGTGTGTGTGGGGGAGGACGCCTTATATATCTTTCTAGTATTTCCTGGACACCTTGAGTTCTGGACCCCATTCCAAATCCCTATTTGGGGCCCCCTTCTTGGCCGCACCCTGTTACAAAAGGACATAATCACCAGACAGAAGAAAAAGAACCTGTAGAATGGGAGAAAATATTTGCAAATCATACATCTGTAAAGTTAACATCCAGAACATGTAAGGAACACTTAAAGAACTCAACAAAAAACAACCCTCTAAAAAATGCACAGACTTGAATAGACATTTCTCTAAGGGATATATAAATGGCCAAGAAGCAAATGAAAGATCTCAATATCACTAATTACCAGGGAAATGCAAATCGGAACTGCAACGAGATATCACCTTACACCCGCTAGGATGGCTACTGCAAAAAATCCCAGAAAATACTAAGTGTTGGTGAGGATATGGAAAAATTGGAACCCTTGTTCACTGTTGATAGAATTGTAAAATGATACAAATGGTGTAGAAAACAGTATGGAGATTCCTAAAAAAATTACAAGTAGAATTTACTATATAATCCAGCAATCCCATTTCTGGATATACACTCAAAAGAACTGAAAGTGGGATATTTAAGAGGCATTTGCACAACCTTGTTCACAGCAGCATTATTCACAACAGCCAAAAGGTAGAAGCAGCCTGTGTCCATAGTGAATGAGGGATGACAAAATGCGATATACACACACAGCGGAGTATTTATTATTGTTCAGCCTTAAAAAGAACCCTGTCACATTACAACCTCGATGTACCTTGAGGACATTCTGCTAAATGAAATAAGCCAATCACAAAGATGAAAGTGTGTGGGTTCACTTATATGAGGTACCTAAAGTAATCAAATTCATAGAAACAGAAAGTAGAATGGTGGTTACCGGGACCTTGGGGTAGGAGGGGAGAGGAGTGGTATAGAGTTTGTCAGGCAAGAAGAAAAAACTGGGGATCTGTTTCACAACAATGTGAACATACTTAACACTACTAAACTGTACACTTAAAAGTCCAAAGTGGAAAATTTGTTATATGTTTTTTACCACAGTAACAAATTAAATTTAAAAAATCCTATCACCCTCATTTGCAGGAATGAAATCACAGCTGTGTGGCAGTGGTGGCGGAGACACAGAGATCAACGGGAATGAATCAAGAGTCCAGAAATAAACCAATACATCTGTGGTCAATTGATTTTCTACAGGGGTGCAAAGAACATTCAATAGGGAAAGAACAGTCTCTTCAACAAATGGTGCGAGTGGGGTTGTGCTGCCCTCTAGGCAAAATTCCAGAGGCAAAGGTTTGGTGATAAAGGAAAGGAAGGAGTCTTTATTCAAAAGCTCCACAATTTTGGAGTAACAGCTTTCCACATGCATTAACTGATAGATTTAAACCTATCAATTAAGGCTAAGCTCTTCAATTCTTCAGTTATAATCATTTATACCCATTAATTAAGGCTAAACTCTTTAACACCTGCTAGCATTCCCCTTGTTAGTTTTAATTATCTTATTTTCATAGGATTAGTTTACAAACTAGAACAACATAAGATACAAAAACTATACAATTTTGGGAGAATGGCAGGTTTTTGCCTCGAGCTTGTCCCCTCTAATACACCAGAAAAAAAAGAGGAACCCTGCCACCCTCTGTCAGGCCAGCCTGATCCTAGGCTGCATCCGGAGCTCCTTCCCATCCAAAATACCCTCCGTTGGGAAACACAGGCAGCTGCAGGATGATCATCCAGGCATCCTTGAGGAAGAAGTGAGAGCCAGAGAGCCCTTCTTTGATTTCTAATCCAGCCCATCATTCCATTCACTCCGGACGCATTCAGCTTCTCAGCCAATCCCATCCTGGTCTATTTACCATTGCCTCAGGCAACCTTCTCTTATGGCTCCTCCCCCCACCCCCAGTGATCTGATCAGATATCTCTGTATCACGAGGCAAAGTGCATATCCAACAAGTAACAGAAAGAACTTGAACCCCCATCCCACGCCATATTAAAAAATCAACTCAAAATGGATCAAACACCTATACATAAGAGCTAAACTATAAAACCTTTAAAAGAAAATAGAGGCAAATATTCATGACCTTAGATTTGCCAATGGATTCTCAGATAATTACATCAAAAGCACTAAAAATAAAAGAAAAAGTTGGACTGCATCAAAACTAAACTTGTCACAGGCCCAGGAAACAAAAGCAAACATAGAAAAGTGAGACTACATCAACCTAAAAGGCTGGACAGGAAAAGGAAGCGATTAACAGAGCGAAAGGCAACTTATGGAAGAAAATATCTGCAAACCATCTTTCTGTGAAGGGGTTATTAAGAAAAAATATAAGAAACTTCCTCCCTGACTGGTGTAGCTCAGTGGATTGAGCGCAGGCCTTCGAACCAAAAGATCACAGTTCGATTCCCAGTCAAGGCACATGCCTGGGTTGTAGGCCAGTTCCCAGGAGGGGATCACAAGAGGCAACCACACATTGATATTTCTCTCCCTCTCTCCTTCCCTTCCCCTCTAAAGATGTGAATAAAATATTTTTAAAAACTTCCTTAATTCTATAGCAAAACCCCCTCCAGCCACAAATAAGCCAACTAAAAAATGGGCAAAGGATTTGAACAGATGTGTCTCCAGACACAAACTAGGCTCAGAGAACTTCCAGGCTGGTGAGCAAGAAGGCATCTGCATGCCCAGGTGGTGGCATATCCTGAGATCTACGGGATCAGAAGCACCTGAGCTCAACACCTTTCCGGACCTTACCTTATATCTCTTTATCTGGCCTTTCATTTGTGTCCTTTAATATCCTTTGTAAAAAATCAGCAATCTACCAAGTAAACCCTTTTCCTGAGTTCTGTGAGCCATTCCAGTAAATGATAAAGTCAGAGAGGGTTGTAGGAACCTCTGATTTATGGTCGGTCAGAAGCACACAGGTGACAACCCGATTTGAGACTGACATGTGGGACTAAGCCCTTAATTTGTGAAATCCGACCCTTTCTCCAGGTTGACAGTGTCAGAATTGAGCTCAACTGCAGGACACCTCCTCGCTGATCTAGGAAATCCCCACACATTTGAAGTATAGAGTATTCTCTAAGTAGTGAGTAAAGGAAAACGAGATTTTTTTCCTCAGGTATCTGTCAAAGTCAAGCACATAGAGAGCAGAATGATGTCACGGCTTGGGAGCAGGGGAAGTTGGGGAATTACTATTCAACAGGTATGACGTTTCAGTTATGCAAGATGATTAAGTTTCGAAGATCTGCTGTTCAACACTGTTTACAGTTAACATGTATTATGCTCATAAAAATTTGTTAAGGGGCAGATCTCATGTTAAGTGTTCTTACCACAACAACAAAAAAAATGAAAACTTCTGTGAATAAAAGGACACAGAATGTACAGACAACCTACAAAAAAGAAAATACATGCAAATTATTTATCTGATAATGGTCTTATATCCAAAATATATATGGAGATCTTATAACTCAACAACAAAAAAGGCAAACAACCCAACTCAAAAATAGTCAAAAGATCTGAATAGACATTTCTCCAAATACATAACAATGGCCAATACACACATGCAGAGATGCTAAACCGTGCAGTAGCACTCCACTCCCACTAGGCTAACTATGACCAGGATAACGGAAAATGAGTATTGATGAGGATGTGGAGAAATTGTAAACATGGCATGTAGTCCCTGGGAATGTAAAATTGATAGGGGAACTCAAAAGAGTTAAAATATTCTAGTTTCAGTCATAGTTGATAGGCATAGGGATTAATGCCTGTGGGAAGCTGTCATTCCAGGAACTGGAATGCAGGACCTACAGGACTCCAGGCTGACACGCAATCCAACCCTTGTGCCCCAGGGGTCCTGCAACCTATGTATCTGAGCACTGGTGTTCCCGGGAGGGAACATCTGTGTGGCAGGTAACTGTTGATCAACAAATAAAATACTGGGAAGGCTGCAGCCAGACTGCAACTCTTATCTTTTTTCAAATCCCTTGTGTACCCTCTCTTCTTCCTATAAAAAGGTGGGCTTGAGATGAAATGCTAAGACTTCTTTGAGGGCACACAACCCACTATCTTCTCAGACTGCCAGCATCTAAATAAAGTGCCCACAAAAATTCAGTCCTTGTCCCTACTTACTGGTTGTGGTGGTGACAGGTAGCACGAACGAATGCCGGCTTTTCCCATTTCAAAACGGCTCAGCCACTGTGGAAAAGTTTCATGACTCCTCAAAAATTTAAACACAGAATCATCATATGACTCAGCAATTTTACTCTTTCATACAAAGAACTGAAAATACAAATTCAAACAAAAATTTGTACACAAAAACATGGCCAGTATAATATACCCACAGTGGAGTATTATTCAGCCATAAAAAGGACAGAGGTACTGATGTATCCCATAAATTGGATAAGCCTTGAAACATTATGATAAGCAAAAGACGACACCAAAAAATTATCTTTTATATGATCCATTTATATGAAAAGTCCAGAATAGGCAAATCCATTGAGACAAAAAGTGTATTAATGGTTACCAGTGACTGGGATGAAGGGGAAATGGAGAATAATTGTTTATTGGGTACGAGTTTCCTTCTGGGTGATGAAAACATTTTGGAACTAGGAAAGAGGTAATGGTTACACAACATTGTGAATGTGCTAAATGCCACTAAACAGTACACCTTAATATGGTTAATTGTGTTACGTAAATTTACCTCAATAAAAAAAAAGCAGTAGGAAAACCAGATACCAGAGGTATAAGAAAAAGGGAGGTATTTACAAACCAAAAAGTCCCCAAACTCTAGCTGAAGGAGGTAACAAGTATAAACAGTTCCTTTAAGAATCCACCTTCTCCTTACAGAAAGCTCGAGTACCACTCCATGAGGTCAGTTCCTATTCCATGGCTTCTTCCAACCCAAGAAGTAATTTCTCCATATGCCACAGGTCTCAGTTCTCTTGCCAGTCATCCTGTGCCCAGGTAGGCATGGGCGAAGAGTACTCAAATCCTGGCCCTTTATAGCACAGGGCATGCAGAAACATCACAAGGTCCTGGGGCAAGGGGTCCTGTCGCACTAGTCGGCACTCTGCACAGAGGGGGTCTATCTCTTGATTCACAACATCTTTCTCAGCTGCATTTCCTGGTGCCAGGGCCTTTGTGTCCAGATCCTGAGGGGCTGCTTCAAGTATTCCATCCATCTTTTGGGCAGATGCAACCAAGCCTTCTAGGTGGTCCTTGCCTGGTTCTGAGGAGGGAGCTGTCGAGTCTGTGAGTGCTGAGGACAGGTCACCTTCACAGAGATCTATCACATCCAGGCTCTGTTTGGCTTGGTGCTCTGCCACAAGGTCCCGTAGCAATTCGTCATCCGTCTTGGGAATGTGGCCACCCCGGCCCCGGGAGGGGCCCCAGGCCACTGAGTTGTAGATGGGGTCATTTAGGATGGGGTGGCCCAGGAACTGGAGGTGGACTCGGATCTGGTGGGTGCGGCCTGTGAGTGGCCGACACCGCACCACACTGGAGTGGCCATTGTAGCTCAGTCTCTGAAACACTGTCTCACAGGGCTTGCCCCGGGTATCTACACGGCACACCCCTACCTTGTAAGACACTACCAAGATGGGTTCCTTGCAGGTTACTTCCTCAGCAGGGAACTCCCCCTCTACCCGGCACACGTACTCCTTCTCCAGCTACACAGGAGGGAAGAGGGAGAAAATCAGCACGAAGTCTAAACTCATGAAGCCCTGACCCTCTGCAAGTGGTGAGGAATGCACCAGTGCCACAGAAGAGGATGCAAACCCCAGCTCCACCATTTGCCAGTTTCATGGCTCAGAGTCCATTACTTAGTCTCTTTAAATCCATTTAACTTGCCTAGAAAAAGTGAAATTAGAAAAGCTTTTATCTCAAAGGGCTGTTACAAGGATTCAGAAAGTTAGACTCAATGTATTTGGTATACGATAAGCACTCAATAAATGTAGCAATCAGATCCACAATTATAAGTCTCAAGACCACAATCACTATCATTTAACCATTTTACCCAAGCCTCTTCCAATTTCATCCACAATCTTTCCACTAGGTAGGCTCTCTCCATAATCTCAAAAACTTTGCTCAGCCTGCCAGCACTTTAAAACATCAAAAGAGCAAAGTACCAAGAGAGGCAGTGTATGCCATCTCTATAAGTCTCTTGACGCGTAAGAGATATGAATAACCTGTTTTTGGCACTTTAGGTGTCAACCTCCCTGAAGGTAGGAACCGTGGCCAGATGAAATACAACGGCCTACTTCAGCTAGAACTCAGGGACACCTTTTTGACATACAGCATTTGTGAGCCCAGAAGAGACCTGCAATGAGACAAAAGCCAGGCTCACCTGCCGGTCCCGAACCTGCTCATGTATTCTCTCCGAAACGGCTGCTGTCTTGGCAAACATAAGGACCCCTGATGTAAGGCGGTCAAGCCGATGCAGTGGGTGTAGCTCCTTAAGTTGGTGCTCTTTGCCCAGGATGAAGATGACTGTGTTGTGTCGGAAGCGGCCACAGGGGTGGACAGGAATGGAAGAAGGCTTGTCTACAACCACCACATCTTCATTTTCAGCCAGCAGGCGGACAGGCTCTGCTGTGACTGGTGGCTCATGCCTGTGCACTGTGTTCCTCAAAAAGTCATTGTCCTGCCAACGACACAGGCAATCGGTCAGCCTCGAGGCCAGCAATCTGTCATCAGTCAACTTCACACACAGCTTCCTGTTATTTACTGACACAGAAGAATGGTCACTATATGTCCTTACACAGAAAAAGCAGTATGTGTAGTACATTCTCATTTTGTAAAAATGCAGACACACAACACGGGCAGAAGCAGGCACTGGAAAAAGGAACTAAAAGGATATACCAAAACCTTAATGGTAATATCTCTGGGTGATGGGATTATGGATGGTTTTTGATTTTGCTTATTTGTATTTTCTTTTTTTTAAATTTTGTATTGATTGTATTTTCTCTACAATGTTTTATTTAAAAGGTAAATATATGTTTAACTAGAGGGGAAAAATCTCCATAAACCATCATTCCCCATGACCTTAAAGAAATAACACCAAGCTTTAAGTCCAGAGATCTGAGCTCTAGACCTGGATTTCCCACAGGCTCACTGCAAGTCACCTCACTTCTCTGGGCCTGTTTCCTTGTCTGTAAAATGTGCTTTTCAAAATTGGGAACGGGGAGAGGATTCAAACCACCACCCATTCCCGAATGCCGAAATCTCCTTGTCTCTTCTCACAACCTGGTGAGCCAGTGTTACTGACAGGGGTGTCTGGTACCTCTCAGCTGTGAAGGAATTTTAAAAAGGGTCAAAGCACTGGGCTAGGCAGCTCGTCTTTATCCCTATAATAGTTCACCATTCTATCGTATTAGGCTCTATAGTAAATAATTGAAGTAGTTATAAGAACACAGGGATTGAGCCCGGGCTGGCGTAGCTCAGTGGATGGAGCGCGAGCTGCGAACTAAAGTGTCGCTAGTTTGATTCCCAGTCAGGGCACATGCCTGGGTTGCAGGCCAAGCCTCCACTTGGGGGCACACAAGAGGCAACCACACACTGATATTTCTGTCCTTCCCTTCCCCTCTCTCTAAATATAAAGAACACAGGCTTTGGAATTGACGCCGTTGCCTTACCTCCACAAGGTTTACCTTAGTTTCCTCACAGGTAAAATGAGGTGGCAAAACATACCCCACAAGGATGTCGATAAAATTAAATATTAAGTACTTAAAATGCTTAACTCTGTGCCCAGCACACAGTAAGGAGACATAAACGATAGCGTCTACTACACTATTTGTACGGACATCCACAATGCGAAATCGAGTGATCCGTGTCAGTGCCAGTGGTACAAGGCTGCTGCCGCAAGATTTTCAACTTCTGTCCTTTGGAAACAAGGAAGCACTATTTTTGAAGCACTGAATTTTGAAGCGCTGAGGCTACTTGTGGACATGGGAGAGAGGAGGGGGCTGAAAGACTTTTCCAAGGGAAAGCGAGAAAGCTTCGGAATTATTCCGATTTTACTCCAGTACCTACGCCCTACTAGCTCGGAAAAAAAACCCTGCCCTTTTCCTCGCTCCCTTCCGGCCAGCCCTATCAGGACTCCACCTTGAGCACAATGCTGAGGTCCTGTACCGGCTCCTCGTTGAGGTGCAGACGCCCTGCTCGGACCGCAGCCTCGTAGTAGGACAAGGGCTGGGCTCGGAACTCGGTGCTGAAGACGTGCAGCAAGCTGTGGCCCACCCAACGGCCTTTGCAGTAGGTTCGGAAGTCAAAGTAGTAAGGCCGCACTTTGCGCAGGCCGCCCTCGAAGTAGTAGCTGGTCTCTGCAAAGTGCTCATCGCCGAAGCTCACCCCTGCCCGGCGCTTCTTCGGGGGCGGCACCACGCGCTCCCGGGTTGCGCCCCGCCGCTTCTTCCGCTTGCCTGGGTCCTGCGGTGCAGCCGGGGCCTGCTCCTCGCTCCCTGCGGCCAGCTGCCGGTCCTTTGGGGCCAGCTCCACTCCCCCGGCCGTCGGCTGCGGGTGCCCTGGGGGCGGCTCACCACTCGCGACGCCACCTGCGTCTCCGTTTTGCTGAGCCTGAGCTCTCAACCCTCTCACTGCCTCCGTCTCAGTCGAGAGCGTTTCTGCCATGGGGCCCCTACGGCCACTGCAAGTCCTGGCAAAGCCGAGGCACCGCAGGTTAAAACACTCGCGCACGCAAATCGGGAGCCATCCACGGACACCTAGCCACATAACCACGCGGGCGCCACCCTTGGGTCGCAATCTGAATACGTCACTCGACACCAGCCAATCCTGAGGCCCAGGTGGGGAATGTGAAGAAAGGGAGCAAGGGGAACGAGTGGAATGAGTTCAGTGGTCAGCTGAGAGACGGTGAGACTCAACGAAAGTATTGATTTCGTGTAGGTATACTCAAAGTTCCTTAGGTCTGGAAAAGCTCCTGAAAAGAGATTTATTTACTTACTTACTTATTTTAGAGAGAGGAGAAGAGAGGGAGACAGAAACATCCATGTGCAAGAGAAACCCGATAGGCTGCTTCTCCTATGTGCTCTGCTCAGGGATCAGACCCGTGACCTTTTGGTTTAAGGGATGAGGCTCCTTTTTGTTGTTGTTGTTAATTGTTTTTTTTTTTTTAAAGATTTTTATTTAGTTAGTTTTAGAGAGAGGGGAAAGAGGGAGAGACACATTGATGTGAGAGAGAAACAAGAGAAATATCAATCGGTTGCCTCACCTACATGCCCCAGTCGGTACCAACCAGCAACTCAGGCATATGCCCTGACTGGGAATCAAACAGGTGACCTTTTGCTTGGAGGAATGATGCCTAACCAACTAAGCCACACCAGTCAGGGCTAACTGATTTTTGTGAGAGTGAGAGTAAGAGAGAGAGAGGAGAGGGAGAGAGAGAGAGAGAGAGGTCGATTTTGTTGTTCCACTTATTTATGCATTCCTTGGTTGCTTTCTTGTATATGCCCTGACTGGAAATTGAATCCACAACCTTGGCATATGGGGAGGATGCTCTAACCAACTGAGTTACCCAACCAAGGCCACATTTGTCTTTTTGAATTAGTGTGTTTGGTTTCTTCGGATAAATACCCAGAGGTGAAATTGCCAGGCCATAAGGTAGTTCTATTTTTGCTTTTTTGAGGAACCTCCATATGAATTCCTTAGTAGCTGCATCAGTTTACAATCCTAGCAATAGTGCATGAGGGTCCTCTTTCCTCCACATCCTCCCCAACACATTGTATGTTGATTTATTGGTACTAGCCATTCTGACAGGTGTGAGGTGATACTCAATGTGGTTTTAATCTATATTTTCCTGATGATTAGTGATGTCTTGCATCTTTTCATGTGTCTATTGGACATCTGTATACCCTCATTGGAGAAATGTCTATTCAGGTCCTATGCTCACTGCCCTTGTCTGGCTTCCCAGTGTGAGAAGTCACTGGAGAGGAGGAGATCACCATGGTTTCAGCTGTGCAAGTCCAGGATCTGGTTTGCATTTACCCAGCACACACACTAATTACTCAGAGGACATGGGTGAATCACTGAGGGTACCAATTTGTCAATTTTCAACTGTAACTTTAAATTATAAAATGTATTCCATTTGTTCCTACTGTTGAAGACACCCTTATCAAGATATTTGAGAGGCCAAATTTGAAATCAAGAGTTTGTTTGGTGAGCAGGGAATCAGAGAAAAAGGCATAAGTGAGTTGAGAGGCCATGGAGTAGTTCAATGAAACACCCGCAGACCTATGATTGTGCACCTTTCTATGAATCAGATGCTGCCAGATTCATGCTGTATATAGACTCTAAAGATCCTTCAGTGGGAGATTCCACTCCCCCCATTTATTCCCTGTAAATAAGCACCATCAAAATCTTGCCTTTTATTTGCTCCTTTGTTTTGTAACCTTCACTTCCTTTTGTTTGCATATTCTAAGTTTGGTTATAAATGTAAGCAAGGAAGTACCTTGTAGTTTATTTTCATATGTCAGTAGTTGTTAACACCATAGCCATGTTAATTGGCTTTGGACACATCTAGAGACTAGATCATAAGCCAAGTTCTTTCTACTAATGGTTTTTTTTTAGAAGTAAGCAGCCCTGGAAATTGGGGATTTAGGGGTGAAGAAGAATTGCATTGCAGCATATTGATAACCCCTAAGATATCCAAGGTCACCTTTTATTTTTGAGTATTTTCAATCCTCACTTGAGGATATATTTATTGATTTTAGAGAAGAAGAGAAAGAGAGAGGGAAACATGGATCTGTTGCCTACCCAAAGGACCAGGGAACGGGTCCTTGACCTGTAACCTAGGTCAGGGAAAATACTGTATTTTGCCATGTATATAACGTGCATGTTTTGCCAAAGTTTTTGAGGG
The DNA here is from genome assembly GCF_021234435.1 of Artibeus jamaicensis. NCBI lineage: Eukaryota > Metazoa > Chordata > Mammalia > Chiroptera > Phyllostomidae > Artibeus > Artibeus jamaicensis. Next base: position 7,065,680 of record NW_026521221.1, on the reverse strand, counting down.
AAAAATAAGGATGGGCATTATACATGGGTAGTACTAATTCCATATATATATATATATATATATATATAATTTTATTTATGCTTATGCATTAAAAGTAACTCTAGAAAGCAATAATAATATCTGTATATTCAAAAATAAGTGCTAAAATTCTTTTATAATACAAGAAGCAAGTATCTAAATATAAGTAAATAAATAATTTAATTTAAAAATTAAAATGAAAGATTTTTTCCCCTGAAAATTTGGGTCGAAAAACATGAGTGCACATTATTCACATCAAAATACAGTATTTGCCTTGACCGGAATAAAACCTACAACCTCTTGGTGTAGGGGAGGATGCTTCACCAACTGAACCATCTTGTCAGGGCAAAGGCCATTTCCTTTCAAAAAGTGTTTTGACACTCATCTCCCAAGGCCACTGTCTGCTGTATGTACTCTGACCACACTTCTGTCAGATTCTCTGTTAAGTATTTGCTGTTATTTGTAAAGTTGTCTGCCCCTTGGTGCATCCTCATACACTAAGCCATAAAAGACCTCTGGAACTCATACCTAGTCTATATCTTGAATTCCTGCCTAAAGCAACTGGAGCTTGGCCACTACTGATTACATGAATCAGGGAAAGTTTCATAACTTGAATGGGACATAGGTGTGTCCTTTAAGAGAAGTCTCCTCCTTCCCCATCCGAGTGCTCTCACTTGGGTAGCAAAGGGCTGACATTTTCAGAGACAAACACTGGCCTGGAGAATTGTTGAGGAGGTGAACCTGCTCAAGGGAGCAAGCAAAAGTCAGAAGCCTTGAAAACCGAGCCTCATCATCTGAGCAGGAGATCGGTGGAGGGCACCGTCCCCGGGTCTGAAGTACACAGAAATAATCGGAATTGGCCCTGGCCCAGGCCCAGTAGCTCAGTTGATAAGAGAACCCTCCTAAAAGGCCAAGGGTGAGGACGGATCTCCAGTCAGGGCAATTAAAAAGCAACCAGGGAGTGCATAAATAAGTGGGTGGATAAATCTATATTTCTCTCTCTACCCCCTTCCTCTTTCTCTATAAAAATCAATAAATAAAATTAAAAAATAAAAAAGTTCAATCAATCTAGCTCCAGGGAAAAGTGGAGGCCCAGGGCGCTTAATTCCACCGTTTCCTGGCAACAACAGGCCCGCCCACCCGTTTTTCTCACTCAGCTCTTCACTTCCTTATCCACCGACCTATGGAGACACAGAACATTGCCAGCTCGGCTGGTGGTTGGAGGACTTCCAGGATCCGACATTCGGAGGCTCCACCCACCTACTTCAAAGGGGCTGAGTGAGCCGAGCTAAGCTGAGGGTTTGCGGGCAGCTAGGCCGGCTGTTGCTGTAGGTGAGCAGGGGCGGGAGCCCTAGCGTCTCGTATCGTCGGCTCGGGGCACCGTTCTGGAATACCACAGAAAGACCTCGGACCCTGATTTATCCTTCCCAGCCAGTCCTTGAGACCAGGTGACTGAGGCTCCGGTTCTGGGCACCGGAGTTCACTGTGCTGTGGACTTCCTGGGGGGGTATGGGTACCGGGACTCCGGTGTGAGCAAATTTTTGGTTTGGGTGTGTTTAAACGAGTTTGGGATGGGGTGAGATCCTTTATGGTCCCTGACATCAGTTCTTTCAGGGCGGCCGTGACATATCTGTCCGTTTTACTTCCGGGCCCTTGTGCTGGTTTGGGTTTTCCTGCAATTATATAAACCTTTCTGCAGGCAGCCTTCCTAATCTCAAAGGCTCACCCCCGTGAGAAGTGTCAACCCATCCTGTAAAACTAGATAGTTATGAAAGGCCCTAGGCGCTGTGCGTAGCCCTTACTACATACCTTTTTGGGGGGATACTTTCAGTATATTTCTAATCAGGGTATTAGGTAAAAACATAGATTTTGAAGTGGCACGCACAGGTCTGGTTTCCAGTCAAGGATTCACAATATAGCAATACTGTAATGTACCTACCGTTGACAAGTTACTCTTCTGATCCTCAGAACCTACAGATTCTTCACCTGCAGCGTGATTTAAATGTCTTTCAGTGTCTCTATTAACATAAGAACACGAGGCACACAGGCCAGCTTCTACATGTAATGAGCACAGGGGCCTCTGCATATGACAGTGCTCTCTGAGAGACACTTTTCACCAAAGCAGCACTTTTATTGGCCTTATGTATATGGGACTGGGCAAGACCTTTATAGTCTGTGCCCTGTTGAAAACAGAATTTAATTGGCTGAGGACAGAGTGGTTGCCTTTGGGAGGTTTTTGGAGAAAAGTGCAGGATGATTGTCTTCACTGGAAATGTCATAGAAAGGCACACATCCGTGTGTTTTAAAACATGCAAACATAAAATTAATCATTGTAACCATTTTTAGATGTTTCAGTGGCGTTCATGTTGTCGTGCAACCATCACCACAATCCAATGCTAGAACTTCCCAAACTGAACTTCTGTAGCCATTAAACAATAACCACCCCCCACTCCCGTCCCCCTATCCTTATAGCCCCTGGCAACCACTGTCCAATTTTGTCTCTATGAGTTTGACCTCACATGAGTGGAATCATTCAATATTTGTCCTTTTGCATTTGGCTTATAGAAATTCCATTTTAAAGACAAACTTCCTTATGAAAACAACTCAAATGCAGAGGCAGAAGAGGAACCCAATTACGTTTTTGTCATCTTTTTTCAGTAACATGGACCTAATAGAAGACATTTAAAATTTTGTTAAACTTCTTAAAAGTATATCACCTCCAATGGATACACATATCTGAATACTACATACTTAGACTGTATCCTTAAAGCCTGTCCTTGCTCACTTGAGCTTCTGTTTTTCAGCTCAAATCCCAAATGAAAATGTTTGAGAGCATTGACTCTACAGCCACAAAATCTGGCCCAGATCTCTGGGCTGAAATCTGTTCCTGCCTGCCAAATCCTGACCAAGAGGATGGTGCCAAAAATGCCTTCTCAGATTCCTTTATGGATTCTTACCCTGCAGGGACAGGCGAGAGGGAGGCCCCAGCCTTTCCTACTCAGCCAGCCACAAAGCCCTGGGCTCCCTTGCAGGATTCAGAAGTGTATTTAGCATCTCTAGGTAAGTTCGATGGCTTTTTTTTTTTAATTGTAAACTGATGCTTTAAGGATGCTTGTTGAAATTCTTTTACATCAGACCTGGTTTTCTGTTCTTTAAAAAAATGTGGGTATTTTTTGTGCTGGCCTACAAACCAAAGGGTCACCGGTCCGATACCCAGTCTCGGGCACATGCCTGTGTTGCAGGCCAGGCCCCCAGTAGTGGGCACACAAGAAGCAACCACATATTGATGTTTCTTTCCCTCTCTCTCCCTCCCATCCCCTCTGTCTAAAAGTAAACAAATAAAATCTTTAATTTTTTTTGTCCTCACCACATGTATCTGTCAGGTATAAGTCTAGGGGGTGTTTTAGGTTGGTTGTGGAAAGGACCCCCTTTTCCTCATACATCCCTTAACACAGTCTTTATCATTTTTTGCCTCTGTTTTATCTAAATTCTGCTTTATTTCTTGGCATTCTGTAGACTCTCTGCCTACTGTTGGTGGCTCATATATTCAAATAACTCTGAAGTATCAAACCTTTTGCCATCCAGAAAGAAAAGGCCATGGCCCTAGAGCTACATGTAGGTTTCTCATGCTGTAGTTTGAAAAACTTATATTAAGTAGATTGATGGTTGGAACGGGAGAATGTTGACATAAAATTTATTTTGCATCTTGTTAGCCATTTTATGTTTCATTATTTCCTGAACATATTTTCACCATCCTGTCCTATGGCCTGAAGTGTGAGAAAGTAACGCAGGAAAACACAGGAAAGAGGTCGAGATGGTCCTTTACTAGGGGAAAGAGAAATATCAGTCGAAGGCAGCGATCGCCATGCTTTAAAATTTAGTACATGTTATTATTAAACACTCATGAGACCCATTTGTGTTTTACAAAGCCAAACTTGGGAATAATTATTTGAGGAAGGAAAGGCAATTCAGGAAGAAGCACCTTTTGAGGAAGGAAGTATCTGAATAGAGTTTACTTGATTGCTAAGAAATATCTTGTAAAAACAGAAGGAATTTTGTTAACGGTGTATTGGAGGAAAAAAATAAGAGAAAAACATAGGGGGAATGGTGGATAATGAGATAGATGAGGGTATAATGTGAGATTTGCTGGGAAACCACCAAAGATGCAATAGTAATATTTGTAGCCATGGCCGAGGAGCCATTGACAACTCTGCTTTATGATAAGTCAGACCATCCGTTTGATGATGATAAGAAGAAGCAACACTCTGAGAAAGCTGAAGAATCAGGTCCTTTGGCATGCTGGTACTCTGCACCCAGGGGCTGTAGGAAACCTTCATGGGTCAGAGACATGGGAGCGGTTAGGATGGGGAAGCTGACAACTGTGCCCACAGGTCTGATGTTTGTGTCTATTAGTGTGCGTGCAGCCACAGAAGAGGAATCCCAAAAGCTAGTGAAAGTAGAGCAGCTCCCCTGATATGCTACACCCCGCTTCCAGGCTAAATTATGTGGAAGAGCAGCCTGGTGACTTAGAAATGGGCTTTGTCTCCATCCACACTACAGCTGGTTGTTATGTTGGCTGGTACATGTGTTTATCTGAAGAACCCACCATGAGATTTTCTTCCAAAAATTGGAGTGATTACAGTTGCAGGATTGGTAGGCTTGGTTTCAGCAAGAAAAGGTTCTAGATTTAAGAACATTGGTTCTCCACTGGGACTGGCCTCTTTCAGAGCAACTATTTGTTATCCAATTCAGTGCATAATAATTGCAAAGTGTGGAGGCAACTTTGCCCTCAAGTCCCCCTGTCTGCCATGGATAAATATAATACTACCAAGACATGATCTGCTTGGGGAGGAGAGGTAGTCAATCTCTCACAGGAGAAGGACCAAGAGCCTCTTCTTCAACAGCTTTTCTTAGGTTTGAAACACACAGGAAAACAGGTAAAGCTCATCAATTAATGTCAGGCGGCAAGGATCAAACAACAGATAGCATTTCAAAGCAATCTGAGGGCTTAGTCTGAGTCAGTGTCTGTCAGGTAAGGGGGTTGCAAAAACTTTGGGAGACAAACTCATTTCCTGCTTGGACCCTTATCATATGAATGAAAGCACTCTTAGCAAAGCAGACTTCACAGGACTTTTAGGAACTCTTTCTTACGCCCAATTACCCTGGATTCTGCTCTAGCTGGCAAGGGGCTGCACGGCCTCCCCCATCATAGATTTTCAGGCTTAAATGGATTAGAGCCAGGAAGTGCTTCTCCCAGAGTATATGGGGACTTGGGCTATGTCAGAATAGCTGGGGGGCGAGAGTCCATCACTCCCTCTTTGTTGCAGCCCCCCAGGTCCTTCTTGAAGGCCTCCCGGGTGATCGTGTCTGGCTTAGGTTGCCCCTCCTCTGAGGAGTCTTACCCATCTCTGACTAACCGACCAAGTGTTGGGGGCAGGGATGAAGCAGAAGCAGTGCTGCTGCAAGAGATAAGCTTTGTCTCCTTAGTGGCTCGCAGTCTGGAGGTCGCTCACTCAGCCTTATCCATGGGAGGCAGTTACATCTGAAACTAGGCAGAGCGGTTCCCAACAGCAAACTCCTGAAACTAGGCAAAGCGGTTCCGAACTGGGAAAAGGCATATGCTACAAGCCAGCAAATTTATGAAACAGTTAAATTATTATGGACAAAAAACAACAGAAAAAAAGTACTTCCTGAACCTAAAGAAATAACTAAGCTAGGACGCTCTGCTGAAATAGAAATAGTTGCAAAAACAACTTGAGACCTGAAACGGTCAGTGGCTTTGCCAACAAAACTCAGCTCCGAAGTAAGACCAAAGCGGAATCCACCCCAGGTGCTACACAGGTTAGGGTTGGCCCCAAGCTCATGGATCATGGGTCGTCCCATCCAGAAGGTGTAGATATGTACAGCACTGGAAGCTGAAACAGTCTACGTAAAGAACACGGGATGTGTGAAGTTCCAAATAATGAAAAAGACATGTGATGGGTAACTTTGACATATAGAGTATAACTTAATGCAAGCTTACCCCTTACATCTTCTAATGTATAGTTTGACTAAGCACATAAGTGATTAAAACTCACACAGCAAATACAATGCAAACAATATTAAAGGATTTGTGACGAGATAAGAAGTAGTAGTGTTAGAATGCTTTCAATGGCTTCAAAGGGTGTTTATTAAAAAACAAAAAATAGATTAAATATGTGAACACTCATGAGACTAAAATCTGAAAAAAATTCCACATGTATGTATGTATATAAATACTACCTCCCTACCCTTTTTTATTTCCCGGAGCTAGAATAAAATATCTATATTTTATTACCAAAAAAAGAAAAACTTTTGTGGATTTGGTGATGATTTTGATTGTTTTGGAAAGCCAAAACTCCCCTGATATTTTCTTTTTTTTAAACTTATTTTAATTTTTAAAGAGTTTTATTTATCTTTAGAGAGAGGAAGGGAGGTAGAAAGAGAGAGAGAGAAACATCAGTGGTTGCCTCTCATATGCCCCACACTGGGGACCCGGCCTGCAACCCAGGCCTGTGCCCTGACTGATTCATGCCCATGACCCTTTGGTTCACAGGCCAGCATTCAATCCACTGAGCCACACCAGCCAGGGCCCCTGATATTTTCTAAAGTCACTTAAGAAGATGATTAAAATGTCTTTCTCTGAGGAAAGCGAGAACCATTCCTGGCTCCTATGGCAGGGTCTGGGAGACAACGGCAGGCAGGTTGGGAGTAGGTAATGGTGCCAGTCTCTGCCTGTCCAGCTGAGATCACTCAGCACACAGCAGGGAAGGAAGGCCTCTTCTGATGCAAAAGAGTGCCTTCCACCTTGACAGCCAAGGCCAGACAATATGAAGGTTGTTTTTATTGCCAAATAAACTATATTAAAGAGAATTCACTAAGATCAACAACTAAAAACTTAGCCAGTTTAACACGAGAGAGGCATAATCCTTTTCATGTTCTTAAGGAGGAAAAATTCCTCAAATATTTAACATTTGTCAGCTGCAGCTGTTTTACGTGGGTGAACTCTTGGTAGTAACTTTAGCTACAAAAGGTATTTCTTGTTTTGATCAGTGGCCACCAGCTGATGTGGCTTGTTTAGAAATGACAACAGGATTGCAACTCTTAAAGTTTCTGTTGGCTCTAGGCTGGATGTCTACTTGCCCACCAACACAAAGCTATCATTTACCAATCTATAAGGTACATGGTGATACCCTTTCTTGTATTCTTCAAAAGGGTATATGTGTTCAACAATTATACTTAAAATGCAAATAAGAGTAATTAAACATCTATCATCAGGAAGCCATATGGATCACTCTCAAAGGGATTACAAGATGTTTGTTTTTATGAGGCTCCCACAAGTTGAGCAACTTTAAAAAGCGTTGGGAGATTCCCTCTCTTTAACCAGGAATTTAATCACACATAGAAATCTTAAAAGTCTCTTATTATTGAGTTCTTATCAAGTCAATTGTAGTGTCTAATGAACCACTGGATCTCTCATCATTTTCTCTAATTCTCACGAGGTTTCGAAACTACTTCATGTCATCGTAGCAAAAAGAAAAACCACTTACTCCTCAGAGAGACTATTTTCAAGGAGTTGAAGAAAGATGATAGTACACACATGTCAAGCCAGGGAAAACAGGCATTCCTTAGAGAGATACCTGCTGGGCTTCTGTGATTTCAAAGAAAATATACCATCAATTTATGAAAATGTATGGCTCTTCTCTTTTCTGGGGTTAAACATTTATTTGATACAATGTAGAGTGAAGACATTGCGCTGAAAAAAGAAAACTGTACATTTTCCTCTATCTGTCATCCTTAAGGAATGAGCTCTTTCGTAGGGAGTGTGGCTGTACTCAGTGAGAGAATTTTTAAGCTGGCGTTCGCATTCTAAATTTAGTTCCATTTCAGTTTCCTTGTTAAGCTCCATTTCTTCCTTCTTTAGAGAAGAAACTGAGAAGAATCAAAGGTTCGAACCAGGAAGTGACTTCTAAGGACATGCTTCGAACCCTGGCCCAAGCCAAGAGGGAGTGCTGGGACCGGTTCCTCCAGGAGAAGTTAGCGGCAGAGTTCTTTGTGGATGGACTCGATTCTGATGAGAGGTAACTCATTCCTCCCATCAGCCCCAGGGAGCAGTCTGGGAACAGTCTGTTTTACTGTGGGCATTCTTCTCTAAAGAATTCAGGAAGAGTGACATCTGAGTCTCCATATTAGTTGATATCAACATCAGCTTTTCTGAGCTAAAATCATCCTTTGTCAGTTTGCTCTATTTGTTCTGAGTACAGCAGCAGATTTTTGAGAAAGGGCATTTTGCCAAAAAGCAAATACTCCATCTACATCTTGATCGCAGGTCGGATATTGTTGTGAATAAACCACTGTCTTCAATTTTTTTAAATATTGATGTTAGATAGAGAGGGGGAAAGAAACATTAATTTGTTTTTCCACTTATTTGTGGATTCATTATTTGATTCTTGTATGTGCCCTGACCAGGATTGAACCCACAACCTTGGCATATCAAGACTCTAACCAACTGAGCCACCTAGGCCAGGGTCAGATTTTTTTTTTTTTTTAATTTTATGTATTACAACCCAGGCATGTGCCCTGACTGGGAATCGATCCAGTTACCCTTGGTTCATGGGCCAGTGCTTAATACACTGAGCCACACAAGCCAGGGCAAGGGCCACATATTTTTAAGTACAAGTACATAATGCACTTGAGAAAGTACAATAGTATTCAATCAACAGCTGGAACTGTCTTCTTACTCTGAATCTCCATTGCCACACAGACTTTCTGTCATATTGTAGCCACTCACATTTGTGTAGACTAAATGAATGAATTTCTTAAGCATCTACTAACTGAACGCACTGTGCTTGGTGTCATGGGGCTGGGCAGAGGACACATGTAAGGAAGATTAATACCCTCTTGTTTTGTCCTTGGAACTAGTTGGGGAGAGATGACAAATACACACAGATACTAACTATGTGAGGCAGCATAAGAGAAGAGCCAGATGAGTAGAAGTGACAGAACACGCTGTGGGAGTTGAGAGACTATTGACCTCCCTATAGGCTCTGGTGTTGGCGCCAGGGAAGGAGGCAGGATTGAACAGTACCTGTAGGTGGGCAAGATGCAGACAGGAGAGAGGGCTTTCTGCCACAAAGCAAGGTAGTGTTTGACACTGGGAAGTGGCTCTGCCACTTACTGGTTCTGTGTCCTCGGGTAAGTAACTGTATGTGCCTCGATTTCCTCCTCTGTAAAGCGGCAGAAACCTCATAAGGTTATTGTGAGGGTTTAATGAATTACTATGTGTAAAGTGCTTAGGACAGTGCCTGCACATGGAAAGCACTATAAAAATGTTAGCTATTAATACGATTCTTCCTAGCCAAATTATAAAGTTCAGTAACAAATTATTCAAAATAAAGGACAGTGAGGGGAGTAAAAACCTGGATTTTAACAAAAGGTCTTAGGGGAATATGACTTAACCTAAGTTTGCAACATATCATCAACATTGATTTTGAGAGTCCCATAGTGTTAGACGAAGATACTGCTGCTGAAATTGTGGACCATGTGCAAATAAAACTTCACAGTTACATTTTACTTTGTAATTTGCAATGTACCCTCACTTACATTATCTTAAATATTTAATCACCATTTTCCAAGATCCTTTGGAAATCAGTATGGCATCTAAGGTCAGGGTAGCTACCCTCTCAGGGTTCAGAAAATAATACAGAATTTGCTCTTTTCTGTATTTAAAAGCTCAACCCAATTAAGCTTTAAACTGTCTCAAACACAAAAGGCTTAAAGATGTACAGATTCTTGACTCGCTAATAATTTGGTATTATATTCTCTCCCCTTGAATATTTCCCTCTTCTCCAGTTTTAAGATGAAAAGATAAAACTTTCTTCTGCCTAATTCTCAACTAAGAATTCTTTTTCTCTGAAATCAGATCAGCACCAAGGCTCATTAACATTTCTGTGTGTTTATTAATACCTAAAATAATGTGGTTTTCCCTTCTGTAGAGAACTAATTGAAATAATTCTATGAAAAGTGTGGTAGATGAAGATTAAATGCCTGTGTAGCATCTGAGTCCCCAAGCTGTGGGCCCTTGTTCCCCAAGCCTACATCTGTGGGGACACTTTTCTCATTGTTCAGAGCAAGCACCAGCAAAGAGTAGATAATGCATTTATTTTCAAACTTCAAAATTTATGTTTCAGAAAGAGGCCATTTTGTAGGGGAATTGTGTGCTTTTTCCCCTGCGTGAAGGCCAGGTAGGCGACCCTCCCCGTGGTCTGCTTTTGGCAAGGATGTGATGGGCTGAGAAATTCCACTGAGCACAACATAAATCCCCCACAGCCTGAGTCCCCCATACACTGACAGGTGTCTTAAATCTGCTGGTTGTGGCTTAAGACAATGTGCTATTGAGGAACATAGAATGAAATTAACATTATTTCTGGTCATTTATAATTTACCACGAATGTCTAATAGCTTTCGAGTGAGGATGCTGTGTACTCACAGAAAGTGGTAGGAGAGCACTTCCCCCCTCCCCACGGGTCCAAACAAAAAAAGGGCCACCTGGCATAGTGGCCCTTCCTTTTCTTAGGGAACATTGCTGCCCAGATGTTTCCATCTTGGGGAGGTGCTGTAGGGTAACTACGCAAACAAAACTGTGGCCAGGGCAACTAAGTATAATTGTCTCAGACTGCCTCGGGTATGCGATTTCAAGATGCTCAGGTTTCTGCCTCACTGATAATTTGGCATTTATTTGAATGTTTCCTCCCTTGTCAATGTCTCTCCTCTCCAGTTTTGAGGGGGGAAAAAAGTCAGGACTGAGGCATAAGCTCTTCAGCTGCTCTCACCAAGCCTTCAGAGCCTCTGCCTTTGAAGGGGGCCTGATGCTGCTGAGAACCGAAATGCCCGCCAGGGGGTATATTATGCCTGGGAGCTGCCAGGATGCACAGCTGTCAGAGGAGTATCGCTGTTTAGCAGGGAAAAACAATTGTAGGAAGAAATTGGTTGTGGGTGGGAAGGCAGTGTCTGAGTAACTGCCATAATCATTAAGTAATTAATCATCGAGGTCTAATGCAGTCACCCTTTTCTCTTGCTCTTTCCTAGCACCTTGGAACATTTCAAGAGGTGGCTCCAGCCAGATAAGGTAGCCATCAGTACAGAGGAGGTCCAGTATCTGATTCCTCCAGAGTCACAGGTTGAGAAGCCAGTGGCTGAGGATGAGCCAGCGTCAGAAGAACAATAAATTACACTCACTTACACACAAACGTGTTTGTGCTGAGCAGCTGTGTTGAGTCCAGAGGGAACGGCGGAGAGCTCAGCAGCAGCAGCAGCAGCCAGGAGAAAACTTGGGAGGGAGAAAACCCAACCTTCCACTCAACAAAGCAAACCGCTGTGGGCCCCTGAGGACTTGCTTGGGGCTGGTGTGTGTGACTGTCTTTTATGAAGTGACTGACCCAGTGCGTCCTGGATCAAAATACTGCTTTCCCATATGTCTCACAGCTTGCTTGAGCTCTGGTGCTGCAAGTGAGAAGTCTGCTAAGAATTTAGTGAAGGACCCAGGTAGAAGCGTGGCTGGAGAAACTGATGCCCTTGTGTATCATGTATAAGTTAAGTGAGCCATATTTTTCCTTGCCTCTTCTGGATTTCTGTGCCTGTATCCCAAGCCTTCCCAGGGTAGCTGGTCTGGAGTGAGTGCGGCCAAGGAAAGTGAAGTCTGCTTTCTGAAATCCAAGCCCCATTCGCAGATTCTCTAACAAGTCCATAATAAATATGGGTACTTCAGGAAAAGAACCTGGGCTTTTCCTTTGTCTGATTTGTTCCTTGTAGGGAAAATGGGCAAAAAAAGTATGAAAAGGTGGGTGTGTGATTTTTTTTTTTTTAAATTTCATGTGTGGTCTTCCCTTACTTCTTTCCTCCTGCACTTAAAAAGGGCTAAGTTCCAAACTAGATTTGCAAGTATGGTTTTGGTCTTTGACGCCACTGCTTAAATATTCCCTGCTTGCTACTTACAGCAGCTTTTTTTGGCTGAGCCTGTACTTCCCTCCTTGTTTATAGTGTTCTTGTTTAGTTTGTGTTGTCCACATAAAACTTTTCTCATCAGAACAGCTGTATGTGTGATGCAATTGACCTGATTCTTCCCAGAGAAACGCTCCCAGGCAGTGGGGAGGTACAGACAGACGCATGGCAACGCAGGAGGGCTGGAAACTTCTGTCGGGCTCGTTTTTAACGTGCGCCCTCTGACCAGCCAAACCTTGGTGCTCTGAGGGTGCATGTCTGAGGCCATGGCTCCACGGAGCTTCTTCCTGGGTAATAGGTTCCTAATCTCTAATGATGAGCAGGGTGGGCATAAAAATCTTTACAGAACTTGCTCATTTTTTTTTTAACTTGAACTTATTGGGGTGACATTGGTTCACAAAGTCATACAGATTTCAAGTGTACAACTCAACAAAACACCATCTGCACACATCTGAATCCTGTGCCCATCGTCCAAAGCAAATTCTCTTTTTGTCCCCATGTATCTCCCCTTTGCCCACCTCCACCTACCCCCCGCCTCCTTTCCCTCTGGCTATCAGCACACTATTGTCTGTGTCTACTATGGGTTATACATACATGATTCATATGTTCTCCAGCTGATCCCTTCTTTCATCCAGCCCCTTGACTCCCCTCCACTCCGACCGCTGTCAGTGTGTTCTCTGCATCCATACCTGTTTCTATTTTGTCAGTGTATGTTGTCCATTAGATCCCACGTGTAAGTGAGAGCATATGGTATTTGTCTTTCTGTGACTGGCTGATTTCACTTAGCATGATAATCTCTAGGTCCATCCATGCTGTTACAAAAAGTAAGATTTCCTTCTTTTTTATGGCTGAGTAGTGTTCCATTGTGTAAATGTACCACAGCTTTTTTATTCATTCATCTACTGATGGGCATTTAGGCTGCTTCCAAATCTTGGCTACTGTAAATAATACTGCAGTGAACATAGGGGTACATATATTCTTTCAAAATTAGAGTTTCAGGTTTCTTCAGATATATTCCCAGAAGTAGAATAACTGGATCAAAAGGCAGTTCCATTTTTTATTTTTTGAGGAAACTTATACTATTTTCCACAGTGGCTGCACCAGTCTGCATTCCCACCAACAGTGCACTAGGGTTCCCTTCTCTCCACATCCTCGCCAGTACTTGTTTGTTGATTTATTGATGATAGCTATTCTGACAATCAGGAGGTGATATCTCATTGTGGATTTAATTTGCATTTCTCTGATGATTAGTGACATTGAGCATTTTTTGTATGTCTATTTGCTATCTGTATGTCCTCTTCAGAGAAGTGTCTATTCAGGTCCTTTGCCCATTTTTAGATTGGGTTGTTTGTCTTCTGGTGTTGAGTTGTATAAGTTCTTCATAAATTTTGGAAATTAAACCCTTATCAGGTGTATCATTGGCAAATATATTCTCCCATTCTGTGGGTTGCCTTTTCATTTTTAGTTTGATGTAGTCCCATTTGTTTATTTTTTCCTTTATTTCCCTTGCCCAAGGAGATATATTGGCAAAAATATTGCTACGAGAAATGTCTGAAATTTTACTGCCTGTTGTTCATTTCTAAATCAAGTATTTTCTTGTTTGATAGGATGGTAACTACCCAGGTGATCCCATATCATTACTTAATTATATAAATACTTCTGTTGTAATTTCCAGATATATCTCTCCCCAACTTTTTTTCACTGATTGATAGTATTAGCTTTATTCTTACTGCTTTTTATGGATAGGACACCTTTGACATTGAGTGGGCCTCTGTGGTCCTCAGACACTTGGAGGAAGCCAGACACTAACAGTCATCTGGCTCTGGACCAACCTTGCAAGCTGCCATCTCTGCCTGGGGGTCAGGTGCCAGACCTCACTCCTCTTGCAAGGTTATGAGATGGCTTTCAGCTAAATGGATAGATTAAAAAAAGAAAAAGATTAAAAATATTTTTTACTTTTAAGTCATCTTTTAATTTTTGAGTTACCATTGACATACATTATTTTATTAATTTCAGGTGTACACCGCAGTGATTAGACATTACATAAATTACTAAGTGACCATCCAATAAATTTCACACCTGTAAGGACACCATACATAATTATGAAAATAGTATTGACTATATTTCCTGTGCTGTATTTTACATCCTCACGACTATTCTGTAACTGCCAGTTTGTGCTTTTTTTTTTAAGATCTTATTTATTTATCTTTAGAGGGGAAGGGAAGGAGAGAGAGAGAGAAACATCAATGTATGGTTGCTTCTCGTGCATCCCCTGCTAGGAACTGGCCTGCAACCCAGGCATGTGCCCTGACTGGGAATCGAACCTCGATTGTCTGGTTCGCAGGCCTGCGCTCAATCCACCGAGCTACACCAGCCAGGGCCCAGTTTGTGCTTTTTAATCCCTTCACCTTTTTCACCTGTCACCCCCAACTCCAGTTCCATCTGCAACCATCAAAATCTGTATCTATGTATCTATGAGTATGTTTCTGTTCTGCTTGTTTATTTTATTTTTTAGATTCAATTATTTTTTAAATTAATTAGTTTATTTTTGGAGAAGAGAGGGAGAGAAATATCAATGTGAGAAAGTAACATTGATCAGTTGCCTCTCCTATGTGCCCGACCAGGGACCAAACCCGCAACCCAGGCGTGTGCCTTGACTGGGAAGTGAACCAGTAACCTTTCACTTTGCAGACTGATGCCCAACCAACTGAGCCATACTAGTCAGGGCTAGATTGGATTGTTGAAGATATGTATTACTGCCATTTTATTGTTCATTTAACCTTTTTTTTCTCTCTGTTCATATTTTTTATCTTCTTAAAGAAGACCCTTTAACATTTCATGTAATACTGGCTTGTTGGTAATGAACTCCTTTAGCTTTTTCCTGTCTGGGAAGCTCTTTATTTGTCCTGTGATTCTAAATGGTAGCTTTGCTGGGTAGAACAATCTTGGTTGTAGGACCTTGCTTTTCTTATTTTGCATATTTCTTGCCAATCCCTTCTAGCCTACAGAGTTTCTGTTGAGAAATCAGCTGACAGTCTTATGGGAACTCCCCTCTAGGTAACTAAATTCTTTTCTCTTGCTGCTTTTAAGATTCCCTTTGTGTTTAACCTTTGGCATTTCAATTTTGATGTGTCTTGATGTGGGCCTCTTTGGGTGCATCTTGTTTGGGACTCTGTGTGCTTCCTGGACTGTCTGTTTCCTTCACCAAGTTAGAGAAGTTTTCTGCCATTTTTTCAAATAGGCTTTTAATTTCTTGCTTTCTCTCTTCTTCTGGCACCTCCACAATATGTGAACATTGGCACATTTAAAGTTGTCCCAGAAAGTTCATTGACCATCCTTATAACCAGTGTTTTGACTCTGCATCTACTACATTGCTTGTCTCCATTTTATTTAGCTCCTTTTCTGGAATTTGTTCTGTTCTTCCATTTGGGCCATGTTTCATTTGTCTCCTCATTTTGGCAGCCTCACTGTGTTTGTTTCTATGTATTAGGTAGAGCTGCTACATCTCCCAGGCTTGGTAGAGTGGCCTAATTTAGTAGGTATCCTGTAGGGTCCAGGGGCACAGCCTCCCTGATCACCCAAGCTGGGTGCTGGAGGGGTATCCATGTGAGCTGGGTACACCCTCCTCTTGGAGTTGAGCCGTGATTGCTATTGACACATCAATGGGAGGATCTGGCTGCAAGGACTGGCTATGATCACCAACCTCCAACCACTGTGGAGGATCAGCTGTGCAGGGGCCCTCCCCACAGAGCAGGACTTACTTCAGCAGGGCTCTGGTGCCCACTGAGTTCACTTTTTGAATGTATCACTTGTAGAAGTGACTGACATGGTCTGAAATTGTCTGCTGGGTGCACTGGCTCTCAGGCCTCCCAGGAGGTACAGGCCAAGGTTAGTTGTCACCTATGTTCCATCCAGGGCCACCCAGCAAGAGCTACAAAGCCATATGCGGATGGCTGCTACTTGTGCTGAGCTTGGAGGTGCCCAGGAGAGGCCAAACTGTGAACCTAGGCCCGCTGCTGTTAGTACCCAGCCTGGAGCCACTTTGTGAGGAGTATGGGGCTTGCTGAGGCCAAATGCTGCTTGTTTGAAAGACTTTAGGAAAATGTAAAGTGTGAATTAAGATGAGCCATTTGTATGAAAAAGCCACTGGAAACAGCTTGGGTGGGCCTGAAAGTTGGGTGGGGCAGGACCTCAGGGAATCACCAGGGCAGGGCAAAAAGTATGAGCTGGGTTAATGGAGACTCAGATATGGCACTAACTGCTGGCTGTGTGGGACTCCGAAAAGGAACAGTGGCCTCTGCCAGCATTTCCGTGAGGAAGAGAGCTGCCCCCAGCTCTCACCTTGATGCCCGATAATTCAGTTCCTCCCCATATGCCTCTGGTGCCCTTTTAACTACTACCCCAGTGTTGAAGCTCAGAGCAACCAAGTCCAAGTAAGTCCTTGTGTGGACCTTTAAGAGGAACTGCCTTGGACTCCAGAAGCCCTCCATCTCCCTCAGCCTCAATCCCTGCTGGTTTTTACAGCCAGAAATTATGGGGATTTCTCTTCCTGGCACTGGAGCCCTGGGCTGGGGGTGGGGTCTGGTGTGGGGCTGGCACCCCTCATTCTTCAGAGAAGACCTCCGCAGCTGAAATGTCCCTCTTGATTTTTATTTGCACACATGGGCGTGGGACCAGCTTATTCCATGTCTCTACCCCTCCCTCCAGTCTCATTATGGCTTCTTTAACTCCCTACATGTAGGACTTTCATCACCCAGATTTCAGTTCGTTCTTTACTTTTTTTTAATCCTTTCTTAAGGACATGGTTATTGATTATAGAGAGAGGGGAAGGAAGGGAGAGAGAGAGAGAGAAACATGTTGTAAGAGAGAAACATCAATCAGCTGCCTCATACGCACTCTGACGGGGGACCAGACTGAATCCGCAACATAGGCATGTGCCCCAACCAGTAATCAAACTCACTTTTCAGTTTAAGGGACGATGCTTTGACCAGGTGAACTGTACCAGCCAGGACTCTTTAGCTGTGCTTTTGATATGGTGGTAGGAGGAGGCATGTACTGCCTTTACCTATACCTGTACCACCATCTTCAGAGGTTCAAAAGATTAAGATTTTTCTTCTCCCAGCATGATAAACAAAAATTATTCTTCCATATATATTTTGGGATTAAACCTTTGCCCAGTGTATCATTGGCAATTGTTTTCCCATACAGTCAGTTCCCTTCTCATTTTGGACAAGGGTTTAATCTCCAAAATACATAAAGAACTCATATGACTCCACACCAGGAAGACAAAAAAATAAATAAATAAATAAACAGGCAAAGGACCTGAACAGACACTTCTCCAAGGAGGCCATACAGAGGGCCCAGAGACATGAAGAAAATCTCAGCATCACTAGCCACAGAGAGATGCAAATTAAAACCACAATGAGATACCACTTCACACTGGTCAGAATGGCCATCTTAAACAAATCAACAAACAACAAGTGCTGGCGAGGCTGTAGAGGAAAGATAACCCTAGTGCACTGTTGGTGGGAATGCAGACTGGTGCAGCCACAGTGGAAAACAGTATGGAATTTCCTCAGAAAATAAAAAAATGGAACTGCCTTTTGACCCAGTGATTCCACTGCTGGGAATATATCCTAAAAATCCCAAGTTACCAATTCAAAAGAACTAATGTACCCCTATGTTCATAGCGGCACTGTTCATGACAGCCGAGTGCCAGAAACAGCCTAAGTGCCTGCCCATCACTAGATAAACGGATTAAAGAGCTGGTGCATTTACACCATGAAATACTACACAGCAGAAAGAAAGAAGGAACTCCCACCTTTTGTGACAGAATGGCTGGGACTGGAGACTTATGCTAAGTGAAATAAATAAATAAATAAATAAATAAATAAATAAATAAATAAATAAATAAATTTGTCTTTCAGTTGGTGAAAGACAAATACCATATGATATCACTTATAAGAGGAATCTAAAAAACAAAATAAACTAATGAGCAAAACAGAACCAGAGGCATGGAAACGTGGAACGGACTGACAGCTGCCAAAGAGGAGGGAGGGGGTAGGAGTGGTGGAAAGAAGGGGAAGGAACTAATCAAAGAACGTGTATGAATAACCCATGGACATGGACAATGGTGTGGGGATTGATTGGGGGCGGTGCTGAGTGGAGGAGGGCAAAGGGGGAAAAGTTGGGACAGCATAATAGAGTAAATAAGAAAAAATTTAAAAATAGAAATGATTCTTTCTCCATAACAACAATTTAAGGAAAAAATGCAATAAGGTCTCAGAACACTCTTCCAAAGACTAGTTGGATCATAAGATGGTTAGGGAATACTTCTGTACCAGAAAATAGTGTTTCTGTAATTCAGGCAAGATTTTAGCCTTGCCTTTTCTCTCCTTTCTTTTTATTTTCTCTCTAAGGAACACGAAATTTTCATATGAGAAAGTGGGGAGTTGATTTAGAGGAACCAACAAGGAACTGAAGGACTGAGAGGCTGTTAGCCCCGCACGAACACCTGGGTGAGGCGTGAGGCGGTCCCAGATCTCTGCTTGCCTTCTCGCTTAGCTCTTCGTAGAGACAGGTTTCCACTGAAGGCGGGCCAAGAAGTTGTAACTACGGTTTCTTAATGGGGTTAGAGGTGACGATTTAAGTGATGGCTCTAAAAAAGGGTAAAACTCTATTTACCAAAGACAAATTTGATATTAGTTCCCAAATCTAACTTATTAATATAGATTTACCTTAGGCTATTTAAGTGGCACTAAAGTTGAAACAAGAGTGTTGGGTGCTGTCTTTATCTGTCTTGTGGCTTACTGTGTGATCATAAATAAGTCAAATGGCCTCTTTGTGTTCCAGTTCCTTTTCAGAATTTGGACCAACTGTAGGAAAAATAGTATTGGCCAAAGATACTGATCTGTTTCTTTTGACCCTTGAAACTCCCAAGAAACTCTAGTTAGGACTTCCTCAAATTAGTAAAATTTTTGAGTTGAGTGTCTTTCTTTCTTTCTTTTTAAAAAGATTTTATTTATTTTATTTTTAGACAGAGGGGAAGGGAGGGAGAAAGAGAAAGAAACATCGATGTGTGTGGTTGCTTCTTGTGTACCCCTTACTGGGGACCTCGCCTGCAACACAGGCATGTGCCCTGACTGGGAATTGAACCAGTGACCCTCTGGTTTACAGGCTGGCACTCAATCCACTGAGCCACACCAGCCAGGGTGAGAGAGCCTTTCTTATCATCCCAAACTTTGTTCCTTCCCCATGTCCTTAGTGAACATAAAGTTAGAGCAAATGGATCAATATTTATTGCTAAATCTTAGAGGCAGGGAAGGACAATTACTAACAAGGGCAAAGAAGTATAATTTGGTATATCCAGAGAGGGGGCTAGGTTGGAGCCAGGGAGATAAGCTAAGTGACCATCACTGTTCCCTTCCAGTGCATGTCCTCATCATCCAGCGCTTGGCGAGATCGGTGCTGGAATGGCATGGACTTGCATCCAGTACCTGCTCCAGAAATAGGCTCTAGATACAGGCATAGCAAGTAAACAAATATCCTACTGTCTGTTGCTGAGGCGTGTCCCTCCCAGGCAGGCCTGCCCAGGAGGGCTGTTGCTGGAGGGAAGACTTTCCAGAGCTACTCCTCAGCCCTGCCTCGGAGTGAGTCCCCAAGGCTGGGAATAGCTCCAGTCATGTGAGACAATATTTTCCTGAAAATTCCCAACTCTTCCAACCAGTTTTGGCCCTACTTCAGTTATAGCATTCAAGACAGGACACTGCCATAGCAACTTAGGTTTGTGAGAGGGCTGTTTACTTGAACGCAGAAGGGGGTTATGGAAGGCACAGAGTCATTCGCCTAACCAGTATTTGTTGGACCCCTACCGCACTTCAGGCTCTGTGCATGGTGGTGAATAAAATAAAACCACCTCTTTCCACATGGAATGACAGAGGGGAAGCTACAGCCTAGCTAATTAGCGCTGTAATCATTACCATTGCAGACCGTAGGTGTAAGCACAGGGTGCTTTGGGAGCATATAGAAAGGAGATAGGAGCACCCTAGGAAGGTCAGAGTGGTAGGTAGGAGAGAGGCCATGTTGGAAGGCTGAATCCAGAAGAAATGAATAGCAGGGAGAATAAAGGGGTAGAGCATGGAGGCAGAGAAAAATCCTAGAAGGGGAGAACAGCATAGACCAAGGCCCAAAGACAACAGAAAGTTTAGAGACTAGATATTGGTGCAGTGTAGCTGGAGCATAAAGGATGAAGGAGGAAGCGTCAAAAGGTGAGATTAAGAATTAGCAAACAGGTGTGAAGGGCTACAAGAGCCATGTTAAGGAGTTTAAAATCTATTGTGGGAAAAGCAGGGAGCTAAAGGAGTCATTTTAGGAAGGACAATGACAGGATCAGATTTTCATCTAGAAAGGTGGGTATGGCCGCCAGGGGTTTGATGGGATTAAATTGATTTGAGGAACACAAATTCATACTTGCCAATGATATGTCTCCATGGAATAACACAATTAGAAGGCTCGTGGTTTTCCCTTTCTTATTTTTTAGCTTGATTTCTTGGAAGTTAATTTTTTCACTATTACAGAACAAATAGAACCATGGGTGGCAGGTTATATTTCCCAAAGACGGTCGCATCACTGTGTTACATCCCACACTTTCATTTTACAGGGTGATGAGGACACTCCTCCCCTGAGATGTTAGGTCGATCTTTTCTCCCCTTGAACCTGAGTAGATCTATGTAACCGGCTTGCTAATCGAGTACAGAATAAATAATGTGACTTCTGAAGCAAGGGCATACAAACGAACATCCCACCTGAGTTCTCTCTCTCTCGACATGCTCCTTGGTAGTTCGGAACCAACAGGTAAGAAGCCTGGCCACCCTGAAGCCACGGTGTGAGGGAGGCCACACAGGCAGAGGTGCCCCTAGCTCAAGTCTTCCCACCAAGAGATCAGGCATATAAACGATTCCCAAGGGCTCAGGCCCTCGTCCGGAAGCTGCCCCAGCTGTCTCTGCAAAGCCCTGAAGATTCATGAACAAAATAAATTTCCCGGTTTGGGCCACTTTGGGGTTGGTTTGATACTCAGCAGTAGATAACTGATACACCGTGACCCAAGTTTCAGATTTTACGTATTTCAGATTTCAAGTATTTGCATTCCTTCTGGTTTCTGATGGTCACAGAATTTCTATCCTCGACTGGATGCAGTAAGGAGAGGAGGAACATTGGATGCAGGGGACCAGCTGTGAGGTGCTTACTGTTGTCTGAGAAAGAGATGCCAGTGACGTGAAGACTTCTATTTCTACGTAGGATGTGGAATACTGCAAGAAAATACCGTTCCCATCCTAACAATGAGAAATAGCCAATAATCTACAAAATCACAGCCTTTCTTGAGCCCTTAGAAAGCTGAGGTCACAAGGCAATCAAGTGAAGCCTCTTTGAGGGGAGAGAGGGACACATGACCTGTTTCAACTTCAGCAGACCACGCAAGAAAGGCGGCTGTGGTACGAGCGGGTAAGAAGAACCTAGCAAAGGTGTAACACGATTTTAAAGCTTACACGTGGGCTAGCATGCAGAGGGGAGTTTGTACTCACAGGCAAACTTTTTCTCCACAGGACTCCCCTGAGGTTCATGAGAAAAAGTGGGAGCAGGGCAGGAACTGGCAGAGAATTTCCTCCTTGGTGGTGCGAGCGTGTGGGAATTGATGAAGGCAGCTGCCAGGGGGAATGAAGAAACCTCAGCTGCTTCCACAATCCTCTCTCTTGTAAGCAAAAGCCTTAAACCAGTGGGGGAGGGCAAATTCTTGCTTCCTGAGAGGAATAAAAGCAAAACTCAACTGCTTCTAGGGGGTGGGGTAAAAAGCTTCTTGCCCCACTTGAACACGGGCAAAGATCCATTGCTTCTGGGGTCAAGGGAAGAGAAGCAAAACCCCTCTTCCCTAAGGGGAGGAGCAGGCAGCTGTTTTGGACTGAAGATTCAAGCAAAGGTCTACTTTTGGGGGGGAAAGAGAGCAGGAAATTCTGGCCATCCAAAACCAACCCTAGAGCTAAGGCCGAGTTTGGCTGCCACAGGGAGCAAGGGGCAGAGATACTGAGAAAGCCCCTTTCCTGAGGCTCAGGAGCACAGGATCAACCTCAGACTGAAGCTGAACCAGGATGACAGACACACACCGCCCCCACCCCACCCCGCCCCCCACCCCCGTGCTCTGTCCTGCGCCTCCATGAGCCTAGCGCCAGCTAGCAAGCAGTAGCAGCCTAACACTGGTGGAGGGCAGGCATGCAGGGGTGGCTGAAAAGCCCTCTGACACCCCAGTCCCCACTCTAAGCAGCCGCCAGAGAAACTGAAGTCTGCTTTACACTGAGGCACCTATAAGCCACAGCAAAACCCAAACCCTTCCCAGCACCTAACAGGGTTGACTCTGCCCCTGGACCAACAGGCCAACAGCAGAGGCGTGCCCACTGCCAGGACAAATGCTCATTCCCTCAGTCTGCTGTTCTACGGACGCTGGGAACTCGGTAAAAAATTTACCAAACACATAAAAAGGCAAGAAAGAAAACACTCCAACTCATTGCCAGAAGATAAAGGAATCTGTAGAACCAGAGTCACAGGTAACGCAGATGTTGGAACTACCAGACAGGAATTTTAAAATAATAATGACTGATATGTTAAAGGGTCTAGTGGAAAATGGTGGGCTACTTGCAGCAACAGATGGGGACTTCCGGTAGAGATGTGGCAACTGTGATAAAGCCAAATGGAAATGCTAGAAATAAACCATGACATCAGAGATGAATTCTTTCAACAGGCTTTTCAAAAAGTAGGCACAGCTGAGGAAAGAACTGATGAAGCTGAGAACAGCCAGTAGAAATCATCAAAACTGAAACAGAAAAGGGGGTTAGAGGTGGGGTGGGGAGAAAAAACCCCAAGCTTACAGAAGCTGCGGATCAATATCAAACAATCTAATAAAAGTGTAATTTGAGTCCCAGAACGCACAGACTAGGAATGGGGCAGAGGAAATATTTGAAGAGAGGATGGTTACATGAATGTGGCGATGAAGTTAGAAATGGATGTGAGAAGCATTTAGGGGGAAGGACCACTGGAACTTGGTAACCGAATGGAATGCAGTGTGAGTTTGGGGGTAGAAGCATGGCATCTGGCTGTGGCACAAGGTAGTGGTGGGTGCTTAGCAAGTGACTGTATCAGGACCGAGAGCCAGGCCTAGCTCTCTCCAGAGCCTGTGATCTTTGTTGCTGTACAATGCTGCTACCTACAGGCCAAACCGGAAGGACAGTAGTCCTCTGAGCCTTGAGTCCCCATTCTCCAGTGCCAGGCTTTACTAAGGCCATCAAGGAGCTGCCCCCATGAGTCAACGTGTGGCTAAGAGATGCCTCCTTCCATCTCCCCAGCTCCCTTTCCCTAGTGCTAAGCGTCACTAGACATCACTAGAACAGATTGTTCTGAAGTAAAGGGTTTCTCTTCCCAAAAAGACTGACTCTCTTCTCTCTTCATGTTGATCTAATATGCTTTTTAAAAACTGGTTCTCGCCCTGGCCATTATGCCTCAGTTGGTTGGGTGTCCCCTAGCAAAGCAAAAGTTCTTCAGTTTGATTCCCAGTTAGGGCATGTACCAGGGTGTGGGTTCTGTCCCCTGCTGGAGCAATTATAGGAGGCAACCTACTGATGTTTCTCTCCCTCTTTTTTTTTTTAAAGATTTTATTTATTTATCTTTAGAGGAGAAGGGAAGGAGAGAGAGAGAAACATCAATGTGTGGTTGCCCCTCATGGGTCCCCTGCTGGGACTTGGCCTGCAACCCAGGCATGTGCTCTGACCGGGAATGGAACCATGACCCTTTGGTTTGCAGGCCTGTGCTCAATCCACTGAGCTACACAAGCCAGGGCTTTCTCCCTCTTTTTCTCCCTTCCCTTCTCTCAAAAAATAAATAAATAAAATCTTTAAAAAATTGATTATTTTGAGGATGAGATAAGTAAGGACAGAAGGGGCAGAGGTGGAGATGGGTGAGGGATTGTGTCTATATCTGTGCAGGCACATGCGCACAGCTAAGGAGCTGAGTTACTGAGAGTTTATGAGCATCTTAAAGAATGGGACCACGGTCAAGATGGCACCATAGGCAGACATGGCTCACGTCTTTCCACAACCACATCAAAATTACAACTATAATATAGAGCAACCATCACTAAGAACCATCAGAAATCAAGTTGAATAGAACTCTTGACAACTATGGAATTAAGGAAACCACATCCATCCAGCCTGCTAGGAGGGGCTCAAAGGGGGAACAGGTTGGTTGCTCACGCACGTGTGGTAGATAAAAATTTGGGAGAGACATCTCAGGACCGAGAAGTCCCAGCCCCACACCAGGCCCCCCAGCCCAGGGTTCCAGTGCCAGGAAGATAAGTCCCCACAACTTCTGGCTGCAAAACCCAGTGGGGATTAAATCAGCAGAAGAAACTGCTGAGCCCCAAACAGTTCCTCTTAAAAAGCACACACACACACACACACACACACACACGCACACACACACACACACACACACACACACACACACTCACCTACTTAGACTTTCTCACTCTGAGCTCCGGCACTGGGGTAGCAGCTTGAAAGGCACCAGTGGCACACAGGGAGGAACTGAAGTGTCTGGCATTAAGGTGAACAAAGGCCATTGTCCCTTTTCTAAATCTTTACCCCACATTGCCAGCAAGCTTGTGCCATATCTGAGATTCCATCAACCTGCCCAACACTATTTGACCCACCTTGGAGATCTCTAGAGACTCTGCCCCACCCAATTTATGGGCTCGAGCAAGTTGCTTTTCCATATGAATGGCTGGTCTTGGTTCATGCTTCACAATTTCCTAAATTCTATCAAATAAGCAACAGCTGGCCTCAGTGAGCCCAGTACTAGCAGCAGCCATGCTAGATTCACAGGTAGGCTTTACCTGGGACTCTCCAATCCCAGCACAAGTAGCAGCCACCTCAGATTGCTTTATAGCTCAAGCAGGGTGGCCCCAGGCAAAACATAGGTGGGGACTGATCTAGGCCTCTATTGCCTGGGAAACTCCAAGTCCAGCACACCCAGCTACAGACCATGATGGAGCACCACCACCGTGTTCCTGCACAGCTGATCCTCCACAGAGGGTGGAAGTTGGTGGTAAGGTCACAGCCAATTCTTACAGCTGACTAGCCTGGGTAAATCCCTCCCATTAATCTGCCAATAGCACCCAAGGCTCAACTACAAGAGGAGGGTAAATTCAGCCCACATGAAGGGTGCACCTCAAGTACCCAGTTTGGGGAATAGGAGAGGCTGTGCCACTGGACCCTACAGGACACCTACTATATTAGGCCACACTACCAAGACACAAAGTCAAAGCAGCTCTACCTAGTACCTGGAAACAAACACGGGGGGGCTGCCAAAACAAGGAGACAGAGAAACATGGACCACATGAAAGAACAGATCAAAACTCCAGAAAAAGGACTAAATGAAATGGAGATAAGCAATCTATCAGATGCAGAGTTCAAAACACTGTTTATAATGATGCTGAAGGAACCTAGTGAGGACCTCAGCAGCATACAAAAGAACCAGTCGGAACCAAGGGATACATTAATTGAAATAAGAACACTTTACAGGGAAACAACAGTGGAGTGGATGAAGCCAAGAATCCAATCAATGATTTGGAACATAGGAAGCAAAGAACAGCCATGCAAAACAACAAGAAGAAAAAAGAACCCAAAACAGTGGGGAAAGTATAAGCAGCCTCTGGGACGATTTCAAGAAGTCCAACATTCACATTATATGGGGTGACAGAAGGAGAAGAGATAGAGCAAGAAATCAGAAATCTATTTTAAAAAAAACTAATGAAAGAAAATTTCCCTAATTTGGTGAAGGAAACAGACATGCAAGTTCAGGAAGCACAGAGAGTCCCAGACAGGATGTGTGCAAAGAGCCTCACTCCAAGACACATAATAATCAAAATGGGAAAGGTTAAAGATAAAGAGAGAATCTTAAAAGCAGCAAGAGAAAAGTTAGTTGCCTAGAGGGGAGTTCCCATAAGACTGTCAGCTGACTTCTCAACAGAAACTTTTAGTAGTTTCTGGCCCTACAGAAATAGTAGGCCAGAGGGATTGGCAAGAAAGCCATGAAAAGCAGGGACCTATAGCCATTACCATTCTATCCAGCAAAGTTATCATTTAGAATCAAAGGGCAGATAAAGAGCTTCCCAGATAAGAAAAAAATAAAGGAGTTCATCATCACCAAACAATTATTATATGAAATGTTAAAGAGACTTATTTAAGAAAAGGAATATCAAAACTATAAACAATAAGATGGCAAAAACAAACAAACAAACAAATCCACAATACATATCTATCAATGATTGGATCTAAAAAACAAACCAAGAAAACAAAAAGAACAGAAATAGAATCATGGATACAGAGAACTTTCTCATGATTGCCAGATGGGAGGGGGTAAGAGGGAAACGTAAAGAGATGAGGGAATCAAGACATACAAATAGGTAATTACAGAACAGCCATCGGGATGTAAAGTACAGTATAGAAAATGGGGTAGTCAAAGAACTTAATATGCATGACTCATGGACAGGAACAATGGTGGGGGCATTGCCTGAGGGAGTGTGGGGTGTCGGGTGGAGAGGGAGCAAAGGGGGAAAATCAGGACAACTGTAATAGCATAGTCAATAAAATATAAATTTTTTAAAAGAATAGGACCAGTTTTGAATTTTCAATCTTATGTCCTGTTCGGACAAAATTATCAAGAAGTGGAGCTGGCCTCAAGGTCAGCTGGATTCCAGAACTCAAAAATATCCTCAGTCTCCTTTTCCTTTCATTCTTAACTTGTCTTTGTGTGTTTGTGCAGTACAGAGAGTTCTGGGCGTTCTGCACCTTATCCGAGTTTAGCAAATCCAGAGGCAATGCTGTCCCTAAGAAACTGTTTATCTGTCGGACATAAATTGTGGGCCCAAACCCATAACCAGGGGTACGGGTACAGGCTACTGCAGTTCACCAGAACCATTCAAGAGTCGAAAGTGAAGGAGAGTTGCTGTTGCTTGAAGAAAAGCAAAAAGGATGCTGAGATACCAAAACAACAAATTTTTAGTGTCTTCACAGTTCGATAAAATCAACATTGTTGTGTCCTTGCCAAAATAGTTGAAATTCTAGGAATCAATAGTGAAAATGTATTTAGGGCCATAGAAGTATAAAAATACATTCTGTACTGGCCATACTATTCTGAAGCATTGTCTGGGTACCACACTGAAAGAGGAACACTGACAAACTCTCAGCGCTCCCAGCAGGAGGGGTCCAGGGTGAGGAGGCTCAGAAGCTTGAGTCATTTGAAGAAAGGTCAAGGCAATAAGGTCTTTTGGCCTGGAAAATAGAAGATGTAATAGACATGTTGACCTTAAGCTACTGGGAAGAGTATGAAGTACAAAAATGAGACATTGAAGTACAAAGGACAAACTATAATCAGTGTGGGGAAGTTTTGGAGGGATCAATTGCCATTCAGTATAAGGAAAACCTTCTAGTAGCTAAGAGTATACAGGGCTACCCTGTAAAAGAGAGTGAGTTCCCTGTCACTGGAGGTGTTTAAGCAGGTGTCAGAGAGGTTGTAAAGGGGGTTCCTGCATTGCAAAGAAAGTTGGATCAGGAGACCCCTAACATTCTTTCCAGTTATGAAGGTCTGTCCAGTGGAGACCTGTGGGGGCTTGCTGCCAGTTAGTCAGCCCTGGCCTCCCCACCTGATAACGACCCCTTCCGGCAAACACCTGATCACCTACCAATAAGCGATCAGAGGCAGAGCCCTCTAACCCTTCTTATCTTTGCCCAGCCTTGTGGGGCGGAATCTGGCTGGAAAGAGCACAGAATGATAGCTCTTGTGCTATTTTATGTCCTCTGACCACATTCAATGTGGCAAGGACTGAGATGGAGACAGTTTATTTTGGGGGGTGAGCAGAATGAGGGAGTAAGGAGAATGAGACAGAGAAGGGTGCATGGAGAACGGCTCAGTACCGCTGGGATCACTCCGAGGAACCATAAAGATCACAGCTCAGAATTTTCCCATTGAGTGATGGGGAAATCTGGAGTATAATTCCACCAGTGCCCGTGTCTCATTGGTTGAGGTTTGCTCTTTGGGAGTGTTAAGGTCCTGCTACTTTCAGGCGGCCCTTCGAGGGCCGAGAAAAGCCTCTAGGGGAGAAGGAGAGGGGTGGGAAGCTGTGAGCGTACGCCGGAACTGTCCGCTGCAGCTGCAGCTGGACACAGAAGTGGGCTAAAGGAATGTGGGGCTTCAACGACATCGGCCATAGTCCCTTTCCTGCCCAGTCCAGGACCTGTCATCAAGGGTCCTTTGACTTTCACATCCCAGCCTCTGTGGCCCAGTGTGTTTACCAGATTGGCTAGTTCAACAGCCTTGTCTGAATGTCTACCCCTAACTCTCCTGTGCTCAAGTCTCCCTTCTGGGCCCAGCTCCCTCACTGGGCCCTTTGGGCAGAGGGTACCAGGGCAGTGGGCTCTCTAGGCTGCCACCTGCCCTATTCTGCACCCACATAAGTTTGGAACATGGTTGTATTAGGGTCACTGTCTCCATTATCTCCTCTACACTATAGCCAAGGTCAGGTAAACTAAAGGCTAGATGGGCTCCACAGTTTCCTCTGCTGATGGTCTCATTATTTCTTAAGAAGAAAAAGATACCCTGACTGGTGTGGCTTAGTGGGCTGAGTGCTGGCCTGTGGACCGAAAGGTCACCAGTTCTAAAACCCAGTCAGGGCACATGCCTGGGTTTTGGGCCAGGTCCCTGGCTGGGGGGCATGTGAGAATCAACCGATCGATGTATCTCTCACACACTGGTGTTTCCCTCCCTCTCTGTCTCCCTCCCTTCCTGTCTCTCTAAAATAAATAAATAAAATCTTGGAAAAAAAGAAAAAGAAAAAGCTAAGAATGACCAAGACCTCAAAGACCCTGAGACGCCTCACTCAAAGCCTTGGAAACACTTTGAAGATGGGAACTCACTGCACTAATGCCGGAGGCAGGAATCCCGGCCAGACCCAAAGACCAGTCGAGCCGGCCCACTACTCCTGTTATTTATTTTTATTATTTTTTTAAATCCTCACCTAAGGATATGTTCATTGATTTCAGAGAAAGAGTAAGGGAGACAGACAGACAGACGGACAGAGCGGGAAACATCAACTGGCCGCCTAGAACCTGTAACCAAGGTGTGTGCTTGGACCAGGGATTGCACCCAACAACTCTTTGGTGTAAGGGGCGACCCTCCAAAAACCGAGTCGCCTGGCCAGGGCCATCCCTATAATTTTTCCTCTGGCCCGCCTTGGTTAGAGTGCTGAACCCGGCTCTCTTCCTCCCTCTGCTCCTCTCACCCCCCCACCCTACGCACCTGGCTGCACTGACTTCCCAACTGGGCTCTTTTCCCCTCTTTCATGCTCATCACCTCCAGGGCTGTTACCATCTCTGAGGTTCACACTCATTACTCCCTAATGTCTCATTTCTTACCATTCCTGTTCAGTAACCTGATGCCCATTTCACCGCCTGGGAGAGGTGAGGGTAGGAATAGATGTATTGAGTTTGGGGTGAAATGGAACCACGGCCTCCCCAGGCAAGGAAGGGTTTGTGTGTGCTTGTGGTAGTGGTGGATTTTACCTTTGTTTGCTTAGGACAAGGTCCATTCTAATGCGGCAGATGTTATCCAGTCCAAGGAAGAACCCAGCTGAGACCTCAGAGAGAAGGAGACAGAGAGAAAGTTCTGGGACCCAGGCCCTGCTCCGAACACGTGACTTACTGGAGGGGAAGGCAGGGCGAAAGCTGACTTCTCTCGTCTCCTCCTCTGCTGTTCCTCCCTCGGGGCCCTCTCCAGTACCCTTCGAGTTGGCGGCTCTCTCCCTATGTCCTCGAGGGTCCGCTGTGCCTGTTTTTGTCTTTTTTCTTAATTCCATCTCAGACTCTGTTTTTGCTGTATGCATCCCTCAGTCCTGCATCGCTGAGGTTCTGCCACCATCTCACTTTCTTTTTTTTTTTCCCAAAGATTTCATTTTAGAGAGAGGGGAAGGGAAGAAGAAAGAGAGGGAGAGAAACATCAACGTGTGGCCACCCTTCGCATGCCTCCCACTGGGGACCTGGTCCACAACCCAGGCATGTGACCTGATTGGGAATTGAACCTTCAACCTTTTGATTTGCAGGCCCGTGCTCAACCCACTGAGCTGCACCAGCCAGGTACCATCTCACTTTCTCGCATCTTCCTATTTTCTGTGCCCGTAAGTGTGCTTGTTTCTTTGTCTCAGTATGTATGTCTCTGAGTTGATCTGTTGTTCTGTGTCTCTGTCTGAATGTCCATATTCCCAGAAGCCCTATAACTCTGGAATGCCTGACAGGAGTGGCCGTTCTGAGAACGGAGCTTGGGACAGCCACCCGAGAAGTGGAGGTGGCTAAGGACATTTCCAGCCCATCAGTAGTCATGGTAACAGCTAGGGCGGGCCAAGAAGAGGATGTGGGGAACCACGTGGGCGTGACCTTTCTGTGGGTGTCAGGTTTGAGCGGGAGCTGAAGAAAAAGAGCAACAACTGCTTCCCTCTGGCTCAGCACTCAGGCTTCCGGCCTGGGCTGAAAGGAGAGAGGGAGAGACTTAGAACTGGGACAGCTGGCAGCAGAGCGAGAGACAGGACAGGTGGTTAGCCACAGCCATCCAGAGAAACCTCGGGAGAGAGACAGAAGCACAGGCATGCACACATAGGCATGCACACATGCACATGCATGCACAGTCCGGGCTATCACCAAGGCTCCCGTGGAGGACTGACCTGTGGAGGGCACTCCACATCATTCCTGGAGGCTCAGCTTGCACTTCGCCAGCATGAAGCTCTAGGTGGGTGCTTACTATAAAGGTCAGTTCTCCACACTCAGAGCTCCTGTCCCTCCAGACTCCTTCAGATCAAATGTCATTTTTTCCATATTGCAAAAGCCTTTTTGCTCTAAGGGAAACATGCTAAAATAAAAAGAGCCAAATGATTCTTTCAAAAATAGAAATATTATAAATGTAAAAGTCCAAAGAAAGACACTGAAAATAAAGGCTTTCTAATCTTCCCTCTGCTTCCCCCAGCTCTGAGGGGCAGTTGCTTCCCATACCCCCTCACCCTACACACGCTACGCAGCCAGGTCAGGTGGCAGAGGCAAGGACGGGCCCCAGCGTCCATTTCTCTGACAAGGGCACAGAGGGGAAGCCAGATCAGCTGTTGCTTGTGCGTGAAGGGGGCTTGAACTCACAGCACCCCTCCCGGCCCATGCACCCTCTCCACCTCTCATTTTCTCATTGGAGCAGACATGTGGGCACCAGGAAAAGGTGCCTGCAGGAACCCTGTTAACCCCGTGACCCCTTCAGGGAGAGGCAAGGAGTACAGGGCATCCTCAAGTCAGCTCCATGGAGAACACAGCTCACCCAAAGATCTCATTTGCAGACTTTCAAGTCATGGCTATACAAGAAATCTCAAGCCTTGTGAACACACTGCTACAGAAAACAAGACCACAAAATCAGAATGAAAAGTAGGTCTTGGCAGGCACTGGAA
Source organism: Artibeus jamaicensis (assembly GCF_021234435.1). Lineage (NCBI taxonomy): Eukaryota > Metazoa > Chordata > Mammalia > Chiroptera > Phyllostomidae > Artibeus > Artibeus jamaicensis. The sequence goes on along the minus strand of NW_026521221.1, from coordinate 7,034,071 downwards.
ACCCACACTCAGACAGGAAGGGGCACTCACCAGACAACAGGTGGGAGACAGCACAGCAGCGTTCCAGGCCTTCTTTTACACAGCAGTGCAACCCAGACGCCCAGAGAACTGCGCTGTGGTCGACGGACAGGGGCAGGGGATACTGCTGTCCCCGATACTCAACCGAGAGGGGACAGCAGACCCTGTGGTCAGAAGTTAGCACACTTCCAAAAGGCTATGACTTCTGATTACATATATTTGAAAGTGTTCACAGTGTTACCTAAGATCCAAATTTTTTTTTTTTAAGATTTAACTTATTAACTTTTAGGGAGAGGGAAAGGAACGGAGAAAGAGAGGGAGAGAAATATCAGTGTGCCAGAGATACATCAATTGGCGGCCTCTCATATGCCCCCAACTGGGGATCGGGCCCACAACCCAGGCATGTGCCCTGGCTGGGAATTGAACTTGTAACCTGTGGTTTGAAGGCTGGTGCAGAATCCACTGAGACACATTAGCCAGGGTAGATTCAATGTTTTTAAGACTAACCTTTCTCTGTCTCACTGGTTCATGTGTTGTGGGCCTCTCTTTTGGAGTTGATTGACATCACCTCTTAGTTCTGCTCCTACAAAGCCACCTCTCTGCTGGGGTCAGAGTAGGTTCTGGAGTCCTTCAGGTACTTGTGCATTCAGAGTGGTGGGCAGAGGACAGGTGGGCAGAGGACAGGAGGGCAACTGGTGCTCTGATGCCCCACACAGGAGGCCCAGGCTCCACCCTGGACACATGCACAACACCACCTCTCTCCCCCAGTTGTGATTGTTTCTCCGTGTGGGACCCAGCTAAGTCCCTCCTACCCAGGGATGCTGATAAAATCTCAGGGCATCTTCCTAGCACCTGAAGTGGTGTAAGCTGGTGAATGTGGGCTGCTCGGCAATTGCTCGTGCCAGGCCTTGGACCCCTGATGGCTTCCCTAGACTCCATCCTTCTGTCTCCACTCATGCTGTTCATCAGGCCCACCACAACTCCTGGATGCTCACAGGCCACCCGCTATTTCACGCCCCATGTCTTTGTTCAATCTATTCCTTTTGCAAAAAAACAAAACAAAACATATTTTCTGGTAAATCTATGTTTCTATTTAAAGGCTCAACTCAAATGTCACCATTCAAGTCAAGCCGTCCTCAGCCTACTCTAGCCTACTACTCTGTTGCCCACAAAACTTTTTATCACTATCCAGCGGCCTTGTCTCCGGTTTCACATAGGCTCCGCCACTAGAGGGCGTGCTTTCTGAAATGGACTGGTTCCTATGGATCTGTGCATCTCCAGAATTCCGCTCAGTGTTCCTTGCTTAGCTTCTTTATTGCTGTTGACCCCCACCCAGAGCAGACTCTTGGTCCGGGGTGTGAGCCGGAAAAGACCCCAGACTCCCCAGAGACAACTGCACCCCTGTGTGCCAGTGAGTGGCGAACAGTATGTGTCACTCCTCCCCCTCCTTGTCAGACCAGGGCCCACCCAGCTGCAGGCCCTGTAATGCCAGGCTGGTTGCAAGACTGGGGACTCCTCACCTCTCGATAAAACGGTGACTTGGCCCCTTTGGCACCAACAGGGGGGTGGAGAAGTGACACGTGGCTGACAGCTGGTTGATTTTTCTCCAGCTCTGGGCAGCTGTCTCCTCTTGCTGTCCCCTCATCCAATGACTTTAGTGACTCCTCTTGCTGCACTAAAGAGAGCCCCGGAGAACAGGCTCAGAGCGGGAAGAGAGGGCTGGGGGCAACCTTCCTCTCACTCCCTCCTCCTGGCTGGCTGCAGCTGTGCTTCCTGGTGTGGAACTGAGCACAGTCTTAATTACCACTCAGCCCTGCTCATTAGCGCTCTCGAATCCAGAGACGCCCCGGGTTAGGGAGTCTCCAATGCAGTGCGGCCAGAGCCTCAGATTTCCTGGCCCTGATCGCAGTTCTACTGCTGGTGGGTTGTGTCTGTGTGACTTGGGATCCCTTTTTGGACCTCTAGGGGGAGATAGCCCTCCCGGGATGGGGGAAGGGCTGGAGCTGAACGGAGGAGAGGGAACTCTAGGCCCCCTTGTGAGTCCTCACTTGCGCGTACTGAGTATCTCGGGAACAGCATATGGGGGGACACGTGAAACTCCACAGCAAGCAGAGAAAGATGAACAAATGATTAAACAAATCCAGTGTGCTCAAATCCCGTACACTGATGACTTATATGCCTTTCGAGGGATTTAAGCAAGGAGCCCAGTGCATTGTCAGCTCCTTTTTTTTTTTTTAAGTGAAGAACTGCGAAGTGCGTGAACACTCAACAAAAGGAAGCTGAGTGAGGGAGGAAAGGAGAGGTGGACCCTGGAAGTTATAAACCTTTAGGCCTGGCTCCAATATTTAGGGAAACTCCTTCACAAATATCAACTTAAAAACACCCCAGAAGATCAAATGAGGTAATACACATGAAAGTAACTTTTGAACTGTAAAGGGCTTTAGAAATATAAGGTGTTAGTTATTATGTAATATTTCTGCTCAGACTATAAAATTGCAGACTATAAAATCGATATTACAGGGAGGCTGGAGATTTATGATAACGGCTCCTCCCCCACAAGGTACTCACATGGTTTGGGCCGTGCCTTTTAATTAGTCATCGCCTGTCATATAGACTACCGCAGAAGCCTCCTAAGTGGCCTCCCCGCCCCCACCTTCTCGCTCATTCCGTTCTTCTTACCTGCCTCTGCTGGGTTAACCTCCCTGACGCGGAACTCCGACCCGTACCTGCGATGCGCGGCTTGCTGGCTGCACAGCGCCTGGAGCCCTCGGTTTAGCAGTCCAGACCCTCTATAATCTGGTCCCATGTTGCTTGCCCAACCTGGTTTCCCTCCTTCCGCCCTGGCAGACACAGGCTCAGGAGGACCAAGTCACTTATCCAAGATACCAAGGGGCAGATCCTGAAATCAACCTCTCAAACCCTGGACCCCTAACTCCAAATCAACTGGTCCTTCTAGCCCATCACTTTTTCACTATGGCGGATGCGGCCGCAGTGAAGATCTTGCCACACAGAGCACAAGAGCTTTTTTCTTCTTTGGAAAAATTTCCTCAAGACAAGTTCCCGGAATGGGATTACCGGGTTAAATAATGTTAATATTAAACGACATTAATATTTTTATGGCTTCGTGAATTGACAAACGCTTCGCAAAAGGGCTGAGCTGGTTTATCTTTCAGCCAGTGATGTATGTACACGTTTCACCCAGACCCTCCTCCCCACTGGGGATAAGCTTTGACTAAATTTCTAACCGGATAAGGTTATTTCTTTGTTTTAGTTTGAATTTCTTGGACTATTGAGATGGAATATTTTCCATGCATCATTTTACGATTTGTATTTTGTCTTGTGTGAATTATGTGTTCATATCTGCACCTCATATAATTACTAAGGTCTTCACGTTTCAGAAAAAAGAAAGAAAAGGCCGTTTGAAGGGCAGACATGGTAGCCTTTGTGAAATCAAAGCAGAGACCTCTATCTGATAAAGACGTGCAAATAGGTTGTGTCTTGAGTAAACCTTTAAAACAAAATTGAGGTCAACTAAGTTAACATACTAGTCTACCCTTAAAGGGAGAACTTAGGAGATGGCATTTCCTGGACTCAGACTATGCTGTCTTTACCCTGTCCTTCTGTCCTAACTCTGACATTAATCATTTCATTTCATATTGATGATGATATAATTGTCCTAAAACAGCAATGCATTATATTTTTATGTTGTGCTAAAAATTATTTTATTTTTTTACCAACTTTGACATACACTTGATACAAAGGTCAGAAGATCCCCCTTCTGGGGACTCCCAACATCCCCACTTCCCCTTCTTCCAACTTTCCTGCTTCCCACTCGGCCACCATCACCAACTCCGTGTGCACGCTTCCAGGGACATTCTAGGCGTATACAAATACGTCTATTTTTTTAATAGAAACAATAGCATACAATATGTGCTAATCTGCACTTTGCTGTTTGGAGAATATTCCATATCAGTACATAGAAAGCTTACCTACGTTTTTAAAACTGTAGTGCCCAGTGTGCTCTCTTCCAAAACAACCCAATAAACAAAAATCTACATATATTAAACAAATTTTTAGTAGGTATTTACCACACAAACTAAGCTTTTATTTGCATAGAAATCCTCTAACTACTAAGCTAACTTCACACACTTTGGTTATGATTCATTTCATCGAATTTATGTTTATGTCTTTATGGCAGAAACATTCTATGGGAAACAAAGGCCATTTAAGTTGGAAACTACTTATTAAGCAAATCAATTTTAAAAGAGTATATTTTGGTCAAAATGTCTTATCTTAAACCTGGTCAGAAAGCATGGGTGTAGGTTTGAGAAGTTGACCTTATGCAATTCTTGTTTTTTAAAAGCCACAAATGTAATAATGATGACTTACAATTTGCAATCTGTTTAACAAGTATCAGTGAAATGAAGTATACAGGAAAAGATTTTCAATTCACATGACAAAGGTACGCAGGCCAGGGTCATCTGAACTACCTGGTGGGGCCCCGCCCACCAGGGTCTTCCGCCCTAACCTGGAGGGAAACTAAACTTTTACCCTGGATCACATCAAAGGACTGGGGCATACCCTCCAGGTATCCCCAACCTTGTTTCTTTACTTTATTTTTTCTTTTTATTGAATGTATTGGGGTGGCACTGGCTAACAAAATTATACAGGTTTCAGGTGCACAATTCCTCAACACATCATCTGTACACCGTGTTGTGTGTCCACCACCCCAAGTCAAGTCTCCTTCCACCACCGTTTATCCCCCATTGCCCTCCTTCACCTCCACCTCCTCCCAGCCATCCCCACACTGTGGTCCATGAGTTTCTCTTTTTTGTGCAATCCCTCCACACCCCCACCCATATCCCCAACTTTCAATCACTGGCCCCAGAGCCTGTGACTACAGGTTTATTGAGAACTGTGCTGTTGCTTCAGCCCATCCGCCTTCAGGGGCAAAAGTCTCACTTGTTTACTGCCTGCTTCCTATAAAGCAGCTTTCTTTGTCTGCTCCTAAGTGACTTCGAGGCAGCAAATTGGCATTCGTTCTGGAATGAGTCATTGTTCACCCTGTGTTTGGTACAATCTTTTAAACTTTGATCTTATCCCTCTTTGATATTTATCTTTCCAAACTTAGGGTCCCTGCCCTTCTTCATGCTTGCTTTCTAAATGCACAGTTAGAATGTATCATAAAAATCATTTTATTCATTCGTTTGTTCATTCATATAGTACTCACATGCTTCATCTTCTCCAAATCTGCACAAATGTTACCTTCTCAAAGTGGCCTACCCTGATTACTTAAAAATTGAAATACCCCCTCCTCATTGTACCCCCTTATTTTCCTTACCCTGCCCCATTTTTCTCTTTTACTTGGCACCTCCAAATATATACTTTTCTTATTTATTACCTATGTTCTTTATTGTACCTCACCTTCCTCCAGAATGTAAGCTTCGTTTTGTCTGTTGAATTGCTGATGGGTCCCAAAAATCTCAAACAGTGCCTGGGGCACACAGTAGGTCTCCGTGCTGTGCCTGAGACACTGGGCTAAGCATATTGAAGCCTCCAAAGATGAATCTGCTGTGAGTTCTACCCTCAAAGAACTGAAAGTCTAGCCTTAGAGTTGAGACACGGAATTAGCAACTACAATACAAGACAGAAACAGCAGTGCAGAGAAAGAGCTGCGAGAGGAGGAGAAGCTTTCATTCATAAAAAGGAAACAAGGGATGGCAAGAATGGAGGCAACAGATGGGCTGAGGGGTCAGAGAGACTGGAATTGAATCCTGAATCTGCCCTAATTGGATGAGGTTGGCTTGTAATAAGCAACTCATCCACAAACTGGGGGTAAGAAGATTAGTCGAAGTAGAATCGTGAGGGTCAAATGAGATAATGGCTGTGCATAGCCTACAGTGAAGAGCACCAGGTACCAAGTTCATGATGAACTAATATCAATCCCCTTCCTCCTCTTGGGTGTCTATCAACAGGAAATCATAAATTATGATATAGAATGGAGTATTATAAGTCATTAAAATGTTGTGGATGTGCAGTAGCAGGAAAACAGCTGTGACTGACATTATGTGAAAAAAGGCAGAGTACAGAATTGTCCATGATTACAACTGACTAAAAATAATTCAAATATTCAAAAAAACTAAATCCATTTTGGGGCTAGCTTGGTGGGAATAAGAATTATTTTACCTAAATAAGCTCCTTTGATTTTGTAATTCTGATTTTTTGTCAGCATTTCATTCTATTTCAGATTTTGCAGAAAGTTGCGCAGTACACGAGGAACACCTTTCACCCAGAATCACCAATTATTTGCATGTTCTCTCTCTCTGCATACATGTATACATTTTCTAAAAATAAAGACATTCTCTTATATAACCACAGGATAGATTTCCTACTATTTTTTACAAATAAAAAGGCCAAGAGAGGACACCTTTTTTTCTTAAGACCCTGGGCCAGTCTCCCTGGTTCAGGGCTCTTCCCTAAAGGCTTTGGGCATCTTATGTCCCCAAACACCAGTAAGCTGCCAGCTCTGTCCTGCTGCTGGTGACAGGGACCCTTAAGTGCCTGATGGAGGAAATGGCTGTTGTGCCCCACCCTAGGCTGTATGGAGGAGGGGCTGAGATGGAGCCACCCCCTTTCTCAGGAGGACCCTTTCTCAGGACTGACATTCTGCACAGAGAAGGGCACACTGGTTTCTGTGATTCAGGAAGCTTGTCCACTTGGGCCGAGCTTCCCGTTAATGGAATTTCAAGGGAAAATCACTTAGTTCCCTACTGGCTACAGCCCCGCCCCCTTCGCCCACAGACACACATACGCCAGAGTCTGCTGAAAAGGTTTCTTCCAACCACTGAGCTCTGAGGACCAAACTGCCAGTGCTGGAGGCACAGGTGCTTAAACAAGAGTCTGTCCTTGGAACTCCTACGCTGGAGCCACGGTTATACCAGGATTGTGTGAGAGGGTGCTTTTTGTTGGAGGATGAAGCTTGTGCTGAGGCCCTGGGCTGTGACTGGAGCAGCAGCCAGGTGAAAGAATGGGAGAAGCTTCCCATTAGCTCGTGCACAGGCCTGCATGCATGTAATCAATTCATAAACACCTCCGCCATCACCAGGGAAACAGTCCTCTCCACTCTTCCCCTGGTCCTTCTGAGTTACCAGACGCAGGGCATCCCTTTCTCCCTATTTGCAGCCTCTGCCTTGTACCAATCAGGACAAGCACGAGCAGAACAGATCCCACACCCTGCAGTCCAGGGGAAGGAATTTAGCATCATTCTAGACGCCCACCTTCATCCCCACTGGTCTGGCTCTAGCCTGGAGACAGGTTAATAATGGCCCTGTCCTGCTATTCTTCCTTCCACCCTGGAATGCCCTTTTCTCCCTGGCTTTTACTTGCTAATTCAGTGATTCCAAGGACTCAGCCTTTCTGGACCATCTCCTCATCTATTACCTCAGAGGACGGTGGTGAGAGAGGAACGAGACCTTGCATGTGAAAGCACATGACTAACCTGGGCAAGTGGTAGTGAGATCTAAAGCTTATCCATGGGAGCCTCCATGTTGGCCTCTCTTAATTTATACCCCACGAGTGCCGTGTGCTGAAGGTCATGAGCTGCTCAGTCAATATCAATGGCTGAGGCTGATTTTTATTGAAAAGGTTATTGCCCATTTTCACCTATCGGATTGACAAAATTACTTATAGACCATAGGGAGCAGAGTCTCCTCATACACTAGTATTAGGAAAATAAATGAGCACAATCTTGATACCTGGGTACAACATTTAAGAATATTTAGCACCTTCCTTTTAATTAAGCAATTTCCCTCATAGAAATCTATCAGAAATATTCACAAATATACACAAGGTTGAATGACAAAGGCATTCATTACAATGTTATTTGTAATAGAAAAATATGTGGAGGCAATCTGAATGTCTAAAATTAAGGAACTAAAGAAACTGTGGAGTTAAGCTTCCATGGTTTAGGGTACATTCAACAGTCAGAATAATGACAGATCTCAAAGAAGTCTACAGATTCAATGTAATTCCTATCAAAGTTCCAAGGGCATTTTTCACAGCAATAGCAAAGATAATACTAAAATTTGTACAGAACCACAAAAGACCCCAAATAGCCCAAGCAATTTTGAGAAAAAAAGAATAAAACTAGACGCCTCACACTTTCTGGTTTCAAACTGTATTACAAAGCTATAGTAATCAAAACAGTATGGAACTGGCATTAAAAACAGACATGTCAATGGAACAGAAGAGGGTGCTCAGAAATAAACCCATGCATATATGGCAATTTGACTTAACAACAAAGGAGTCAGAAACATCCAATGGGGAAAGGACGGTCTGTTCAATAAATGGTGCTGAGCAAACTGGACAGCCACATGCAAAATAATGAAACTGGACCGCTATTTTACACCATACATAAAAATCAACTCAATGAATTAAAGACTTGAATATAAGACTTGAAACCTTAAAACTTCTAGAAAAAAACAGGCAGTAAGCTCCTTGACATCTGTCTGGGCGATGATGTTTTGGGTCTGACACCAAAGGCGAAAATCAACAAGTGGGATGACATCAAACTAAAAAGCATCTGCACAGTAAATGGAATCAACAACAGAATAAAAAGGCAACCTACAGAATGGTAGAAAATATTGGTAACTTACATACTAATGAGGGGTTAATATCCAAAATATATAAGGAACTCATACCACTCAATAGCAAAAACAAAACTAAAATAAACAAACAAACAAAAACCCTAACTAGATTAAAAAATGGGCAGAGGAACTGAATAGGTATTTTTCCAAGGAAGATATACAAATGGCCAACAGGTATGTAAAAATGTACTCAATATCACTAATCATCAGCGAAATAGAAATACAAACCACAATGAGATACCGCTTCACACCTCTAGTTAGAATGGCTGTCATCAAAAAGACAAAAAATACCAAGTGTTGGCGAGGATGTAGTGAAAAGGTAACCCTTGTGCACTGCTGGTGGGAATGTAAATTGGTGCAGCTACGGTGAAAAACAACATCAAGTTTCCTAAAAATAAATTAACAATAAAACTATCACGTGGTCCAGTATATCCAAAGGACATGAAAGAGATACCTTCACGCCCTTGTTCATTGCATCATTATTTACAATAACCAAGCCATAAAACAACCTAAGTGTCCATCAGAGAATGAATGGATCAAGAAAATGTGCTATATATACACAAAGGAATATTATTTAGCCATTAAAAGAAGAAAATCCTCCTATTTGCGAAAACACGGGCAGGCCTTGAGAGCATTATCCCTAAGTGAAATCAGTCGGACGAAGAAAGACAAGTGCTGTGCGATCTCATGTGTATGTGGAACCTAAAAACAACCGAGCTCATTAGAAACAGACAACAGATCGGCGGTTGCAGAGGTACGGGCTGCGGATGGAGGAAATGGGTGGAGTTAGCCAACAGACACAAACTTCCAGTTGTGAGACAAATTAATTCTAGGGATGTAATGATCACTTGTTGACTATAGTTAACAATATTGGACTTCCGCCAAGATGGAGGCATAGGTGGATGTGCCGTGCCTTCTCACACAACCAAGATTAGAGAAAACTAAATATTAGCAACAGAAAACACAGCCAGAACATGGAAAATTGAACTTTTCGGAAGTCCGTTAACAACAAATTCTTCAGCCTGACCGGTAAGGGGCGAAACCAGCGGCTGGCGGAGCGGGATTGCACAGGAGGACTCGGCCAGACGCACTCAGGCCCGCAGAATCCAGGCGCAGGGTCAGACCTAGTGAGCGACCCAGCGAGCAACCAGGCGAGCGACCGCGGGGGAGACAGCCGGGCCCGGGGCTGCGTGTTGACTGAGGTTGCGCATTTGTGCGCGGGTGGACAGGCGAGGGAGTGGGCGGTTGGACCGGGCCGGCAGGTCCCCACGGCAAGCGGCAGTGGAGGGCGCCGTCATTTCCCTGCTCTGACCCCACCTCCACATACAGCGTCATAACCCAGCGACTCTGAGTGGCCCGGCCCAGGGGAACCACCTAAGGCACTGCTCCTCCGCACCCAGCTGTGAGAAGCGGCAGAGGGGGTCGCCATTTCCCTGCTCTGGCCACACCCCCACATATAGCGTCACAACCAAGCGACCTGGGAATCCGAGGCGCCGCTTCTCACACTTAAAGGGCCCGAACAAACCAAGAATGGCGCAGGAGGATCTCAGAGCCCCAGAGCCAATAAATCTAAGCGATGAAGAAATAGCAAAACTCACAGACGCACAGTTTAAAACATTGGTGATCAGGATCCTCACAGAACTGGCTGATTATACCGACAAATTAGACAAATATATGAAGGCGAAACTAATTGAAATGAATGGAATTGCACAGGACACCAATAGCAATGAAAAGGAAACTGGGACTCAAATCAATGGAGTGGACCAGAAGAAAGCAAATAATGGCCAAACAGAAAAGAGTCAAGAAGCAAGAATTCAAAGAAATGAGGAGAGTCTTAGGAACCTCCAGGACATCTTTAAACGCTCCAACATCCGAATTATAGGGGTACCAGAAGGGGGAAAGGCACAGCCACCAGTGGAAAACTTATTTGAACAAATAATAAAGGAGAATTTCCCCAATCTGGCAAAGGAAATAGAATTCCAGGAAATCCAGGAAGCTCAGAGAGTACCAGAGAAGTTGGACCCAAGAAGGAACACACCAAGGCACATCATAATTACATTAGCCAAGATTAAAATGAAGGAGAGAATCCTAGAAGCAGCAAGAGCTAAGGGGACAGTCACCTACAAAGGAGTCCCCATCAGACTGTCAGCGGATTTCTCAAAAGAGACCTTACAGGCAAGAAGGGGCTGGAAAGAGGTATTCCAAGTCATGAAATCTAAAGATCTACAACCAAGATTGCTCTGTCCAGCAAAACTTTCATTTAAAATGGAAGGACAGATAAGGTGCTTCTCAGATAAGATCAAATTCAAGGAGTTCATCATCACCAAGCCCTTATTATATGAAATGTTAAAGGGACTTACCTAAGAAAAAGAAGTTAAAGAAACATGAACAGTGAAAGGACAACAAACTCACAGTTATTAACAACCACACCTAAAACGAAAGCAAACTAAAAGGACAGCTAGATCAGGAGTGGAAACCTAGAAATGAAGATCTCAAGGAGGGTTAGCAACAGGGGAGTGGGAGGAGGAGAAGGGGGGATAAGGTACAGAAAATAAGTAGCATAGACAGTAGATAGAAAATAGATGGGGGGGGGGTAAGAATAGCATGGGAAATATAGAATCTAAAGGACTTGAGACACATGGTCATAAACTAAAGGGGGGGTGATGGTGGGGATGGGGGGTAGGGTGGGGGGAATAAAGGGGGAATAGAACAACTGTAACAGCATAATCAATAAAAAAATTTAAAAAAAAACAATATTGGACTGTATATTTGAAATTTGCTGAGAGTGGACTTTAAAACTTTTTATCACAAGAAAAAATATTTGTAACTATGTGAGGTAATGGATGTTAACTAAACTTATCGTGGTGATCATTTATACATATATATGCTGAAGCATTATGCTGTACACTTAAAACTGTATTTGTCGATTATATCTCAAACCTGGAAAATAACATAAAATTCCAATGTTGCTCCTGCTTGAAGCTCTGCAGTTCCTCCCATGGCTGTTTGTGCGGCCTCCGAGGTCCCAGGTACTCAGGCGGCATCCCCCGCCCTGCCCCGCCCTCCGCCCACTGTCCTCCAGGCAGAGAACACTGCCTTCGTACCGACAGCACAAACACGCAGTGACGGTGACGGAAGTAGCTGAGGAACTTTGATACCTTCCATAGTTATCAGAGTATAAAATACATTGAAGTGATAAATGCACTCATGTTTTACAATGATGAAAAAATGGTGACAGGTTATTGTATAGTGGCATGGAAAGATTTTATGCTTTAAGCAAAAACAGCAAGTTGCAGAATTATTTTCAATGATTGAAAACTGCCTAGCATGTAGTAGGTAATAAGCAAATACTTATTGAGTCAAAAGAATATGATCTCAGACTGTTTTCAAAAGAAAGTTACCACCCGCCCTTAGGAACCAGCCCATGTATTTTCATGTGCCTAAGAGAAGCTCTGGGAGGACAGTGGCCACGGTTAACTGTGTTTACCCCTGCGTGTGAGCAGCTTTAAGTTTCCCTGGCTCTGGTCTGCAGAAGCCACATCATGTGAGGTGAGGCTGCAGTTGGCAGCCCACACATACACTTGGCTGCTCACAGCAGGTGCTGTTGGAGGTTGCCTTTAGTCCTGCTCTCTCAGCAAGTGGAAAAGAACAGTAAAGCCCAACCACTCCCAACAACTATTCAAGTTAGCTTGCAGGGTCAGGGAGAAAAAAGCCAAGGAGGGGATGTGCCATTATTCAGAACACTGTTCTATTTACACCTAAGGAGAGACACTGAAGTAGGAACCTGCCAGAGCCTCAGACCTTGGGCAGGTGGGTGGCTTCTAAGGCTTGGAGATCCCAGGCCAGAGCCACTCAACATGCCCTGAGTGGGGGATCACGTTCCAGCAGCTAAATCCTGAAAGTCCCATTCACTGTGCTCAAAGCTTAAGGGAGAGCTCCGGCCGGGTGGCTCAGCTGGTTGGAGCGTCATCCTGGGCACCAAAAGGTTGAAGGATCAGTCCCCGGTCACTCGACCACTGGTCAGCATGTATACGGGAGGCAATCGGTCCACGTTTCTCTCTCACATTGCTATTTCTCTCTCTCTTTTCCTTCCTCTCTCTCTAAAATCAATAAGCATGTCCTCAGGTGAGAATTAAAAAAATTAGGGGACAAAAAGAGGTGTCAGGCAGTGTCAGCTTCAGGGGCGAGGTCAGAGAAACACCTGGGTCTGAGTGAGAGGTCACTTAAGGGCAGCAGGGTGGGTTACAGGATCTGAAGAGAACAGACAGGCCTCCCTGAGAGTTCGGAAATTGGTATAAAACAGCATGGCTTTGGAATATTCAGAAGGAATTTTTCAAAATTTAGGAGACATAGCATATTTGGGGGGACTTGTAGAGAAAGGGTTCGCTTCCAATTTGCCCGCAGGAGGCCTGTCCGGGCTGCTGTAGCACACTGCCTCACACTGGCTGGTTAAACAACAGATGTCCCCACGGTTCTGGAGGCTGGGAGTCTGAGATCAGGGTACCAGCAGGGTCAGGTTCTTGGTGAGGGGCCTCTTTCTCCTTTGCAGACAGGCACCTTCTTGTATCCTCAGGTGGTGGGAAGGGAGTGAGCTGTGGTCTCTTCCTCTTCTCAGAAAGACACAAATCCCACCACTGCATTGAGGGGTAGGGCTTCAACACGTGGATTTTGAGGGGTATACAACATTCAGGCCCTCACAGGGTCTGAGGCACTATAGTGCAGTCAAGACACCTGACAAGCACCCCCAGGCCGGTCAGAGCAGAAAGCGTCCTGGTGCCACCATAAGGGCCAAGAGCAAAGGTCTCCCCAACCCCCTCCAGGCTCTCGGAGGCAAGGCACATTCTGGTGGTTCCCCCACCATGCCCTGTGGATACAGGCTTCCAGAAGGTTACGACAGGAGATGATGTAAGTAAGCCAAGATCGGAGCAGGGGACAGCCAGAGGGACCTCTCAGGCAGCTCGGTCAGTCAGGACTGTGGGGAGGGTGGAAAAGCTGGAACTTCGAGGCGGCGGGGATCTTGGCCTTGTAAGCCGTGACTAACTTGTGAAGCCCATCAAAGCCACACTTGCAAATATGTTGTTGCATTCGATCCTCAGAACAATGCTGAGAGGCATTTATTGATTAAGTCTTTATTTTCACCGAGGAAAACCACTTTTAACATTCATTATGATAATTAGTGAAGCACCTGATACAGATAAGATACAGAGAGACAGAGGCACCTGTAATGGCCAACTCTGAAGTACGGACTCATTATTTTTGCAGCACCTTTGTTGAAGTATGATTTACATACAATGAAATGCACCTATTTTAAGTGAATTAAGTTTAGTGCACATCAAGTATGTGAAAAGCAACTTGATATGTTTTTCCAAAGGTCTATGCACATATAGCCATCACTCCAATGAGGACAGAGCACTTCCATCACCTCGGAAAGTGCCCCCTGTCATTTCACAGTCCGTCGTCCCACCCCCACTGTCTCCAGGAAACCGCTGGTCTGCTGTTCCTATCGCTTAGGTTTCTGTTCTAAAATTTCCTATCCATACAATCATACAGCGTGTACTCTTCATGTCTTGCTTCTTTCACTCAGCATAATATTTTAAAGATTAATGCATGTTATGTATCAGTAATTTGTTCTTTTAAATTATTTATGTATCTTTAATTATATTGGATACATCACAGTTTATCCATTTTTCTATCAATGAATAGTTGAGATGTTTCTGATTGATGGTTATTATGAATAAAACTATGAACATGTATGTACAAATCTTTCTGTAGATATAAATTTTCATTTCTCTTGGATAAATGCCACAGACTCAAATTACTGTTATGTTATGTATGTTAACTTAATCTTTTTAAAAACGCCCTGCCAATCTATTTTCCAAAGTGGTTGCACCATGTAAGAGTCCCAACAGCAGTGAATGAGTTCCGATTACTCCATATCCTCACCAGCACTTGGTATTGACGGTCTTTTTAATTTTAGCCATTCTGAGGCTTGGAGGGGGGTCATGTGTCTCACTGTGGTTTTTAATTTGCATTCCTCTGTTGGCTGATAATATTGAGCATATTTTTATTTGTTTATTGGACATTTATATATCTTCTTGAACAAAGTATTTGAATCTTTTCTTGGCTTTTATAATGTATTTTTAAAAGACATTTTATTCAACAAAAATTCATACAAGTGATTGAGGTAACTATGACTTCCTTTCTACAGGTGAAGAAAGTAAGTCCAGAGAAGAAGGCTTCCCCAAGCTCTGCTACATTAGAAAACCAGCAGTTGGTGGCAGCAACTCCAAGTCATTCTGATCCACTATCTGCACTGTAAAGGGAGGGAGGGACTGCTGTCCTCAAGCTGTGCTGAGTGACACCCACCTGCTTAGTAGGCTTTAGTCGAAGTACTCAGGTGTTTGAGCACGAACCAGAACCCTCTGTTATTTAGCATTCTGCCCAGTAAAAATGAATTTGAAAACCAGATGTGCACCCAATTAATAGAAAGACATCCTATGTTCATTTATCGAAAGACTTAATGTGGTTAAGATGTTAATGCTCCTCAAACTCATCTATAGATTCAGCATAATCCACATCAAAACCACAGCTGGGGTTGTTGGGTTTGTTTGTTTGTTTTTTGTAGAAATTGACAAGCTGATTCTAAAATTCATATGGAAATTCCAGAGACCCAGAGTGACCAAAACAATCACGAGACAGAAGAACTCACACTTTCCAGTTTGAAAACTTACTACCTGTTCACGGTAATCAAGACAGCGTGGTACCAGCATAAGGACAGACGTAGAACAACAGCACAGGAGTGAGTTTATGTCTGAGCCTTTGTATTTATGATCAATGGATTTTCCACAAGGATCCAAGGCAGTTCAGTGGGGGAAAGAATCATCTTTTCAACAAAGGGTGCCGGGACCACTGGGTACCCGGCCACCAAGGGATGAAGCTTCTACCTCACACCACATGCACCATGTCTTTCATAGAAGAAATATAGGAAGGAAATATAGGCATAAATCTTTATGACCTTAGGATGAGCAAAACACAAGTGACAAGAAAAAATACATTCAACTTTATCAAAATCAAAGACTTTTGAGCTTCGAAGAACACCATTGGGAAAGTAAAACGATAACCCACAGAATAGAGTATAATATTCGCAAATAGAGGTCTGATAAGGGGCTTGTATCTAGTGTATATGAAGAACTCCTACAACACAGTAACAAAATGACAAATAATTAAACTGAAAAAATGAGCAGAGGATCTGAATAGACATTTCTCCAAAAGAAGTTATGAAAATGTCCACTAGCCATCACGGAAATGCAAATCAAAACCACAGTGAGCCCTGGCTGGCCAGGTGTGGCTCAGTGGATTGAGCACTGGCCTGAGAACCAAAGGGTTGCCACTTTGATTCCCAGTCAGGGCACATGCCTGGGTTTTGAGCCCGGTCCCTGGTGGGGGGCACGCAAGAGGCAACCACACGTTGATGTTTCTCTCCCTCTCTACCTCCTTCTCTTCCCCCTCTCTAAAAATAAATAAATAAAATCTTTAAAAAAAAAAACCACAATGAGATACTACCTCACACCTACTAGGAAGACTATGATCAAAAAGATGGATAACCAGTGCTGTCTAGGACGTGGAGAAATTGGAACCACATACATTGCTACTGGAACGTAGCCTGATCGTCCCTCAGAAAGTTAAACAGAGTCGGCCCAGGTCTATACCCAAGAAAGATGAAAACACACATCCACACAAAAACTCGTACACAAATGCTTATGGCAACACTATTCGTAATAACCAAAAAGTAAAAACAAACCAAATATCATTCAACTGATAAATGGTAAGTAAGATTCCATCCAATGGAATATTATTTAGCCATTAAAAGGACTTAATTACTGATACACGTGACGACATGGATGAAGCCTGAAAACATTATGCCAAATAACAGAAGCCAGTAACAAAAGACCATACATTGTTACGATTTCATTCATATGAAGTGGCCAGAATGAACAAATGTATAGAGAGCAGATTAGTGCTTGCTTTGGACGGGGGAGGGAGTTCGGAGGGGAATGGGAATGACTGCCGATGGGTATAGAACTCCTTTTGGGTGTGATAACAGTTTTCTAAGATTAATTGTGGAGATGACTGCAGAACTCTGTGAATCTACTAAAACATTAAAATTTATGCTTTAAACAACTAGGTGAATTTTTAAAAATCATTAGGCAAATGTCCATTTTTATAAATTATTAAACATTTTATAATTAGGAAATAATTTTATAAATATAGTTACATAATTGTTTTGTAGGTAAAATGCTTTTATTTCTTTTACTTATTTTTTAAAAAATACTTATTTATTTTTAGAGGGAGGGGAAAATAGGGAGAAAGAGAGGGAGAGAAACAATCAATCCACTGCCTCTTGCACACCCCCAGCTGGGGACCTGGCCCACCACCCAGGCATGTGCCCTCGCTGGGTATTGAACCAGCAACCTTTCAGTTTGCAGGCAGCTCTCAATCCAATGAGCCACACCAGCCAGGACTAAAGCACTTTTATTATAAGCCCACAATGTATAATACAAAATGTTACCATTATTCAATACACTTCATATTGGTTATTAAGTTATTTGCTGAAATTATATCATTATAGTGCATTGATCCTACTTCAAAAGCAGGTATAGAAAGGGTTTCCAATGTGATGAACAATGTGTGGTCTAAAAACCAGAAGAAAATAAACACAGAATTAGGTACAAAGTAAATGTGTTTTCTTCAACATTCCATAGCCACGTTGTTCCGTAATAAAATAACAGGTTGTAAACATGGAAACAAACACACAAAGAAAATGACACAGCTAGTAATGTGTAGAACATGTTCTTAAAAACACATTCCATACACATGCACACGCACTCAAACTGGCAGCCACTGTCACATCTAGAGACACCCAGGCAAGTGTTGGTGGGGGCGGCTTCCCAGTTTCCCCGAGGAAGGAAACACTTCCTGATTTGCCATCTCCACTGACCGGAGCCATTTGCACCCCTAACCTAGGTGCAGAGAGGGGAGGAGCCGCTGGTGTACATCAGGTTGCCTTTCTTCTTTCACGGGGTGCCCCTGTGTTTTCAGGGTAAGAGGAGAGCAGGGGCAAAGGACACCTCAAGGATGCAGCAGAAGGTAATCAATCCAAGGACGGAGGCCTCAGCGAACAGCACTGCCACCTTGTGGCTGGGGATGGTCTCACCTCTGGATAAGGCCCCAGGGACCTCCAGAGGAACTCCTTCATATTCTCATAAGAAAACACTGGATAATTCAGTAAAATTTCTTCAAACTTCATTCTTTATTGTTATTTATTAATATAAAAGTAACCAATGATCACCTTATAAATTTTAGAAAGTAGAAGTGAGGAAAAAGAAAAGAATAAAAATTATCTGTAAATCTAACCCCCAGAGATAACCAAGGATGGGCACTTGGGTGTCTATTTTTCAAGTTTTTTCTAAATGTTTTTTTTTTAAACAAAAATGGAATCACAAAGTACATACTTTAACCCCATAGACTAAATATATTGGACAAATGTCTTTCCACTTAAACATTGTTCTGTGACACCTTTGCTTTTAATTAAGGAAAAAAGCTTTAAATGTACAAAAGTAGAGAGTCTGGCATAATGGGCTCCTATATACAAATTGCCCAGCTGCAAAAATATCAGCACATGGCTTATCCCAGAGCATTTTTAGTGAATGCATGGTATTCATTTTTAGGGGTGACTGGTCATAATTTAACCAACCCTTTACTGTTTTTTTACACAATTTTTACTAGCTCTTATTATTCAAGTGTTACATATTCACTGCTGAAGTTAAATGTACTGCAGAAGGCTGAAAGCAACAGTTTTCCTCTCTACCTGCCTCTTTCCCTCACCAGATGTCCCTCAAATTCTGACTTTTCTTCTGAAGAAAAGTGCTCATTCTCTGGGACGCCTGATGCTGAGCATGTGATGAAGAGACAGTCTCAGGAAATTACATTTCTTTCTCTTGTGTCAGCAAATTAATTCACATATTTAATCTTTCATTCTCAAATCTGTAAAATGGGCATAATAAAAATCACTCGTATCTTCTAGAGTTCCTATGAAGGTTAAATGAGATGACAATATGACAGTCACTTAGTGTGATGCCTGGTTATGTACATATGATTGGCTGTGAGCATGAGAAGAGGCTTCCATTCAGACCAGTGACCCTGTATCAGATAAACTGAATCTTATTCCTTTCTTCTTATTCTTCCCTATTTTTAAACAGTTAACATTTTTTAATTACAATCAACATATATTATTATATTAGTTTCAGGTGTACACTCCTGTGGTTAGACATGACATAGCTTACTAAGTGATCTTCCCGATACATCTTGCACCCATCTGGCACCATACATAGCCATTAGCATGTTGTTGGCTATATTCCCGTGACTATTACACCCCCATGACAATTCTGTAATGACCCATTTGTACTTCTTTTTAAAGAAGATTTCATTTATATATTCAAAGAGAGGGGAAGGTAGGGAAAAAGAGAGGGAGTGAAACATCAACGGGAGAGAGAAATATCAATCAATTGCCCCTTGCACATGGCCTAACCATGTACTAGGCCTGCAACTCAGGCATGTACCCTGACCAGGAGTCAAACCAGCCATCTTTTGCTTCTCTGGCCAATGCCCAACCATCTGAGCCACACTGGCTGGGACAACACATTTGTACTTCTTAATCCCTTTTTGTTTTTCACCCATCCTTCAAACCTCCCTCTCTTCTGGCAACTATCAAAATGCTCTCTGGCCCTGGCTAGTGTAGCTCAGTGGATTGAGCGCAGGCCTTGCAAACCAGAGGATCATGGTTCTATTCCCAGTCAGGGCACATACCTGTGTTGCAGACCAGTTCCCAGCAGGGGACCCACGAGAGGCAACCACACACTGATATTTCTCTCCCTTTCTCCTTCCCTTCCCCTCTAAAGATAAATAACTAAAAACTTCTTAAAAATGCTCTCTGTATCTATGAGTCTGTTTCTGTTCTGCTTGTTCATTTATTTTGTTTTTTAGATTCAGTTGTTAACAGATATGTATTTATTGCTATTTTATTGTTCATATCTTTTACCTTCTTCTTAAAGAAGACCCTTTAACATTTCATATAATATTTGTTTGGTGGTGATAAACTCTTTTAGCTTTTTCTTGTCTGGGAAGCTCTTTATTTGTCCTTTGATTATAAATGATAGCTTTGCTGGGTACAGTAATCTTGGTTGTAGGTCCTTGCTTTTCATTATTTTGTATATTTCTTGCCAATCCCTTCTGGCCTACAAAGTTTCTGTTGAGAAATCAGCTGACAGTCTCATGGGGGCTCCCTTGTAGGTAACCAACTGCTTTTCTCTTGCTGCTTTTAAGATTCTCTCTTTGTGTTTAAACTTTGGCATTTTAATTTTGATGTGTCTTGGTGTGGGCCTCCTTGGGTTTATCTCATTTGGGACTCCCTGTGCTGCCTGGATTTGTATACCTATTTCCTTCATTAAATTAGGGAAGTTTTCTGCCATTACTCCCATCCAAGTACTAACCAGGCCCGACCCTGCTTAGCTTCCGAGATCAGACGAGATCAGGTGCGTTCAGGGTGGTATGGCCATAGACCATACCATTACTCTGCCATTACTTTTTCAAATAAGTTTTCAATTTCTTGCTCTCTTCTTCTGGAACCCCCATGCTGAAAACGTTGGTATGCTTGGAGTTGTCCCAGAGACTCCTTACGCAATCCTCATTTTTTTCCTTTCTGCTGTTCTCTTTGGGTGTTTATTGTTTCCTTATATTACGAATCACTAACTTGATTCTTGGCTTCATATATTTTATTGTTGTTTTCCTGTAAATTATTCTTCATTTCAGTTAGTGTATGCTTCATTTCTGTCTGGTACTTTTTATGTTGTTGATGTTCTCATTATGGTCATTGAGGATCCTTATAATCAGTGTTTTGAACTTTGCATCTAATAGATTCCCTGTCTCCATTCCGTTTAGCTCTTTTTCTGGAGTTTTGTTTTGTTCTTTCATTTGGAATATATTTCTTTGTCTTCCCATTTTGTCAGCCTCCCTGTGTTTGTTCCTATGTATTAGGTAGAGCTGCTATATCTCCCAGGTTTGGTAGAGGGGCCTAATGTAGTAAGTGTTCTGTATGGTTAGTGGAACAGCCTTCCTGATCACCCCAGCTGGGTATTCAAGGCGTGCCAACAGTGTAGGCTGTGTACACCCTCCTCTTGTAGCTGAGCTTTGATTGCTGTTGATGTCAATGGGAGGAAGTTACCCATAGGCTGATCAGCTTAAAGGACTGGCCATGACCACCAAACGCCAATATCTGACCACACTGACCTTCAACCACCATGGGATCAGCTATGCAGGGGCCCTCCCCATAGAATAAGACTTCCTTCAGCAGGGATTGGGCGCCCACTGAGTCCAGCCCTTAAGTGTATCACTTGTACAGGTAGTTGAGTGGTGCTTCAGTGTGGTCTGAATCTGTCTACTGGGTGCCTTGGCTCTGGGGCCTTCTTGGAGGTGCAGGTGAAGGTCGGCCATCACATGCGTTCTGCCTGGGGCCACCTGGCATGAGCTACAAAGCCATCTGCAGATGACTACTACTTGTGCTGGGCTCTTGGGTGCCCAGGCAAGGCCAGACTGTTAACCTAGGCCAGCTGATGCTAGTGCCAGGCCCGGGCCACTTAGAGGTATAGGGCTCACTGAAGCCAGATGCTACTTGTTTGAAAGATTTTTAGGAAAACCTGAAGTGTGAGCCAAGACAGGCCATTTGTATGGAAGAGCTACTGTAAACAGCTTGGGTGGGCTGGAAAGTTGGGTGGGGCTGGGTCTAAGGGAATCACTAAGGTGAAGCAAACAGTGTGAGCCAGGCTGATGGAGTCTCACATATGGCACTCATTTGCTGGCTGTGTTGGGGGAGGGCTCATCAAAGCGAAATGGCCTCTGCTAGCACTTCTGTCTGGGAGAAAGCTACCTACCCCTGACTCCCCACCCTGCTCTCCCCTAATTCAGACGATTAAGTTCCTCTCCATATGTCTCTGGTGCCTTTCAAGCTGCTATACCAGGGCTGGAGCTCAAGAGGGAGTGAGTCTAAGTCTTCTTCAAGTGTGTAGGCCCTTTAAGTGGAACTGCCTGGGACACTAGAAGCTGCAGTCTCCCTCAGCCTTAATCCCCACTGGTTTTTACAGCCAGAAGTTATGGGGACTTTTCTTCCTGGCACTGGAATCCTGAGCTGGGAGATTTGGTGTGGAAATGGGATCTCTTGCTCCTCAGGAGGGAATTCCGCAGCTGAGATGTGCCTCCTGATTTTTATCCACTGTGTGTGGGTGTTTGACAGCACATTTCACATCTTCACCCTTCCTACTGGTCTCATTGTGGCTTCTTCTTTAATTCCTTAATTGTAGGACTTCCATTCAACTTGATTTTAGGCAGTTCTGAGTGGTTGTTCTATACTTTGGTTGTACTTTTGATGTTGTTGAAGGAGGCAAGTACTGCATTTGCCTACACCCTAACCAGCTCTTTACTGTTGAACATTTAACTTAGTATGGGGAGTCCTAGCCACAGCAGTCAGACAAGAAGAAGAGATAAAAGCCATCCAAATAGGAAAGGAAGAAGTAAAACTTTCATTATTTACAGATGACATACTATATAGAGAGAACCTTAAAGGGTCCACCAAAGAACTACTAGAACTGATAAATGAATTTAGTAAAGTAGTAGGGTACAAAATAAATATTCAGTTTGGTTGCATTTTTATACGCCAATAATGAACTATCAGAAAGGGAAACTAGAAAACCCATTTACGATTACAGCAAAAATAATACCTAGGAATAAATTTAATCTAGGAGGTAAAAGACCTGTATTAGGAAAATCATAAGACACTGAAGAAGGAAACTGAAAAAGATACAAATACATGGAAGCATATATTGTACTCATGGAGAGGAAGAATGAACATCATTAAAATGTCCACACTACTCGAAGCCATTTATAGTTTCCACACAATTTCTATAAAAATATCAATGATGTTTTTCACAGAAGTAGAACAAATAATCCAAAATTTTATATGAACCACAAAAGACCCTGAATAGCCACAGCAGTCTTAAGAAAGTTGTTCTCATAGTTGGTGGTCTTATGCTACCTGGTATCTAACTATACTACAAAGCCACAGTAATCAAAACAGAATGGTTCTGGCATAAAAACAGACATATAAATAAATGGAACACAATAGTGAGCCCAGAAATAAACACATGCCTATATGGTCCATTAATATGCGACAAAGGAGGCAGAAACATACAATGGAGAAAAAAACAGTCTATTTAATAAATAGTGTTGGGAAAGTTGGACAGATACATGGAAAAAATGAAACTAGATCACCTTCTTACTCCATATGCAAGAAAAAACTCAAAATGAATTAAAGACTTAAATACAAGACTTGAAACCATAAACCCGTAGAAGAAAATATAGAGAGTAAAATCTATGACATTTCTTTTAAAACTTTTAAAATTTTATTTATTTTTAGAGAGAGGGGAAGAAGGTAGAAAGAGAGAGAGAGAAACATCAGTCAGTTGCCTCCCTTATGTGCCCTAACTGGAGACCAAACCTGTAACCTAGGCATGTGCCTTGACCAGGAATCAAACAGGCGAACTTTCACTAGAGGATGATGCCCAACCAACTGAGCCACACTGGTCAGGGCATCTGACAGTTCTTTCAGCAATATTTCTGTCTCATATGTATCCACAGGTAAGAAAAACAAAAGAAAAAATAAACAAATGGAACTACATCAAACTGAAAAGTTTCTGCACAGCAAAGGAAATCATCAACAACAGAAGGAATACACAACCTCAACCTAATGATTGGGAGAAGATATTTGCCAATGATATATTTGACAAGAGGTTAATATCCAAAATTTACACTGAAAAAAAATCCAATTAAAAGTCAGGACAGGATCTAAATAGACACTTCTGCTAAGAGGCCATAAAGATGGCCAATAGACATATGAAGAGATGCTCAGCCCTAGCCTGTTTGGTGAGATTGGTTGGACCCATGCCCTGTACGCCTAAAGGTCAGGGGTTTGATTCCTGGTTAGGGCACATATCTAGGTTGTGGGTTTGAGCCCTGGCTGGGAGCCTACAAGAGGCAACCAAATGATGTTTGTCTCTCACATCAATGTTTCTCTCTCTCTCTCTCTCTCTCTCTCTCCCTCCCCTCCCTCCCCTCTTTTTCTAAAAAAGCAATGAAAACATGTCCTTGGGTGAGGATTAAAAAACAAAAAAGATGCTGGAAGTCACTAATCATCAGACAAATGCAAATTAAAATGACAATGAGATACCACCTCAAAGCTGTCAGATCAGCTACCATCAGTAAATCAAAAGCAACATGTGTTGATGAGGACAGGAAGAAAATGGAACCCTCGTAAACTGTTGGTGGGAATGCAGATTGGTGCGACCATTACAGAAAACAGTGTGGATGTTCCTCAAAAAATTAAAAATGGAACTGCCCTATGACCCAGCAATTCCACTCCAGGTATACAGCTGAAGAAACCCAAAACATTAATTTGAAAGGAAGTACGAGCCCCTATTTCATTGCAATTATTTACAATAGCCAAGCTAAGGAAGCAACCAAGTGCCCATCAATTAGATGAGTGTATAAAAAAACTGTGGTACATATATACAATGGAATATTTTTTGGCCATAAAAAGAAGAAAATCTTATCATTTACATCAGCATGGATGGACCTTTAGACTATTATGCTAAGTGAAATAAGTCAGATAAAGACATACTATATGGAGACTTCCGCCAAGATGGAGGCATAGGTAGAGATGCCATGCTTCCTCACACAACCAAGTTTAGAGACAACTAAATAATAGCAACAGAAAACACAGCCAGAACACAGAAAATTGAACTTTTCGGAAGTCTGATAACAACAAATTCTTTAGCCTGACCGGTAAGAGGGGCGAAACCAGCAGCTGGCAGAGCGGGGTAGCACAGGAAAACTCCGTCAGACGGACTCAGGAGCACGGAATCCAGGTACAGGGTTGGACCTAGTGGGCAACTCAGCAAGCAATCGCGGGGAAACATCGAGGGAGCGGGGCTGTGGGTTGACTGTGGTCTCGCATTCGTGTGTGGATAGACAAGCGAGGGAGTGGGCGATTGGACGACAGCCAGCAGCCCCAGCGGCAGGCGGCTGTGGAGGGCGCCGCCATTTCCCGCTCTGACCCCGCCTCCACATACAGCGTCACAACCCAGCGACCTGGGAGTCCAAGGCTCTGCTCCTCATACTTAACGAGTGCAAACAGACCAAAAATGGCTCAAGAAGATCTCAAAGCCCCAGAGCCTATAAATCTAAGCGATGAAGAAATAGCAAAACCCTCAGATGCACAGTTTAAAACATTGGTGATCAGGATTCTCACAGAACTGGTTGATTATAGCCACAAATTAGACAAACATATGAAGGTGAAACTAATTGAAATGAAGGGAATTGTACAGGAAACCAATAGCGATGAAAAGGAAACTGGGACTCAAATCAATGGAGTGGACCAGAAGAAAGCAAATAATGGCCAAACAGAAAAGAGTCAAGAAGCAAGAATTCAAAAAAATGAGGAGAGTCTTAGGAACCTCCAGGACATCTTTAAACGCTCCAACATCCGAATTATAGGGGTACCAGAAGGGGGAAAGGAACAGCCACCAGTGGAAAACTTATGTGAACAAATAATAAAGGAGAATTTCCCCAATCTGGCAAAGGAAATAGACTTCCAGGAAATCCAGGAAGCTCAGAGAGTCCCAAAGAAGTTGGACCCAAGAAGGAACACACCAAGGCACATCATCATTATATTAGCCAAGATTAAAATCAAGGAGAGAATCCTAGAAGCAGCAAGAGATAAGGAGACAGTCACCTACAAAGGAATGCCCATCAGACTGTCAGCTGATTTCTCAAAAGAGACCTTCCAGGCAAGAAGGGGCTGGAAAGAGCTATTCCAAGTCATGAAATCCAAAGACCTATAACCAAGATTGCTCTATCCAGCAAAACTTTCATTTAGAATGGAAGGACAGATAAAGTGCTTCTCAGATAAGATCAAATTCAAGGAGTTCATCATCACCAAGCCATTATTTTATGAAATGTTAAAGGGGCTTACCTAAAAAAAAGAAGTTAAAAGAAACATGAACAGTGAAAGGACAACAAACTCACAGTTATTAACAACCACACCTAAAACAAAGGCAAACTAAAAGGACAGCTAGATCAGGAGTGGAAACATAGAAATGAAGATCTCAAGGAGGGTTAGCAATAGGGGAGTGGGAGGAGGAGAAGGGGGGAGAAGGTACAGAAAATAAGTAGCATAGACAGTAGATAGAAAATAGATGGGGAGGGCAAGAATAGTATGGGAAATACAGAATCTAAAGAACTTGAGACATGTGGTTATAAACTAAAGGGGGGGTAATGTTGGGGATGGGGGTAGGGTGGAGGGGAATGAAGGGGGGAATAGAACAACTGTAACAGCATAATCAATAAAAAATAAATTAAAAAAATAAATAAATAAAATAAAATAAAGAAAAAAAAGACATACCATATGGTTTCACTTATATATGGAATCTAAAGAACAATATAAGTGAACAAATAAAATAGAAACAGACTCATAGATACAGAGATCAGACTGACAGTGGCCAGAAGGGAAGAGGGTTTGGGGACTGGGTGAAAAAGGTGACAGGATTAAGAAAAACAAATTAGTAGTTAAATTAGTCTCGGGGATGTAAAGTACAGCATAGGGAATATAGTCAATAATACTGTAATAACTATACAAGGTGCAGGTGGGAACTTGAAATATGGGGGGGACCACTTTGTAAAAGTATGTGATTGTCTAACCACTATGCTGTACACCTGAAGCTAACACAAAATAATATTGAATGTAAACTGTAATTGAAAAATAAAATTTTACAAATAGGAGTTTGATTGGAGAAGACAGGATCTGGAACAGTGCCTGACATATATGAGTATCGTACTCAAGTGTCTGTTAGATAAATGAAGGATTTGCTGGCATCTGTGTGCAGTGGTTTCAAGAGTCAGTCTAGGGCTTATTGATGATCTTGAAGATCACCAGACAAGAGCAAAGTGAGGAAGATAAGGACTATGAAGTGAGTTTTCCAAAAAGCCAACTTATTTAATTTAAAAGACTTGATAATTCACCTGACAAATGACCAATTCCATAGAAGAAGTAATTTCACAATGGAGAAACCTAGTTGCCTTCATTCCAACCAAGTAACCAAAGTTAGCATCTCTCAAAATGGGACAAACAAGGTCATGTGCTTCTTGATGTGATATACTGAGAAAGGACACATAATTTTTGTGGCATTCTTGGCAAAAATGCATTACCTTCACATAATCATAGGACACATCAGACAAGCTGCCAAGGAGGGGTGGTCTACATCTTAACTGGCCTGTAGTTACTGTTAAGTCAATGTCATGAAAGACAAAGAAAGATGGAGGAACTGTTCCAGATAGAAGGCGACTAAAAAGTCATGGCCACTAAATGCAGTATGTGGTCCTGAACCAGAGATAACAATAGCTATTGTTGGGAGGAGGAGGAAGAGAAAAAGAAGAAGGGAAAGAGGAGGAGAAGGGGAAAAGAAGAAAGAAGAGAGGAGAGGAGGAGGAGGAGGAAAAGGGGGAGGAGGAGGAAGCTACATCGGTATCGGGAGGTGGAGGGGACATCAATGGAACAATTGGTGAAATTTGAGTAAGTCGTGTATATTAGATAATAGCATTGAATCAATAATGTTAAATTTCCTGATTTTGATAATAATAATGTAGTATTTCAGGGTTAAGCAGTGTCATAACCACAATTTACTCTCAAATGGATCAGGTAAGAAAAAATTGTGTGCATGTACTGTTTCCCCTTCCTCCACCTCTTTCCCTGTGTGTGTGCATGTGTGTGTGTGTGGGGGGGAGAGTGAGAGAATGATAAACCAAATACAGCAAAATGATGGTGACGGGCAAACCTGAGTGAGGTGTATCTAGCAGGTGATTATACTATTCTTACAACTTTTCGGTAAGTTTGAAGTCACTTCAAAACAAAAAGTTTAAAAAAAAAGTAAAATCTGTTAGTAATCCTTCAGTGACATCAGTCCCATATTTATAGAATTAAGAAGTTTTAAAAATTTAATTTAGTTAATTTTTTTAATCCCCACCTGAGGACATTTTCTCATTGCTTTTTAGCGAGAGGAAGGAAGAGAGAGGAACATCGTGCGACAAAGCATCTGTTGGTTGCCTCCTGCCATGTCCAGATGGGGGGCTGCACGTGCTGTGTGGGGGGCGCCCGGACCGTGGACCAAACCTGCCACCTGGGTGCGCCCTAACCGGGAATCAAACCCGTACTCTTTCGCTTATGGGATGGTGTTCCAACCAACTGAGCCACACTGGGGCAAGAAGGTTTTTTGTTTTGTTTTGTTTTCAATTGGTGACAGTTGATTGCAGTTATTACCAATAAATGTCTCAGAAAAGTTGGGCTCTCCTCCACTGTTTTTCCTGGTGTGAAAACTCAGAAAATGTAGAAATGCTATTTTGGGGTATATCTGAAAGGATGGATTCCTGACTTCATCCGGAGGCAGGACATGCTGTGTTCTCAGTAATGAGCCAAGCACAGCTCCGCGGGCATGAGGGACCAGCACACACCCATCTTGGGTACCCATCCACAGCACACACCCTGAAAAGGGGAGTCTAGCCTCCGTTGGCATGTGACTGGCTGTCCAGCCTAGGTGTGCTGGGGTGCTACAGAGGTCAAGTGACTATGTTGCCATTGTATACTGCAGGAAATAGGGGCAGCGGAAACTCTGAGGATTAAAGCAGTCCTTGCTTGCTTCCTCACTCCCTTTTTACCAGTTCTTCGTGGGAATGTTTAGCTGACTTGACTGAACAGCATCTCTTGGTGTGCCAGGTGGGTAAGCTCCCCTCATCCTCCATCATGCCAGGAGGTCTTTGGAGGATGCAGGACCCACAGCAGGTGAGATTAAGAAACAGAGCTACGGTCCTTTGGGTAGACAAAGCAGGACCCTGAAGAATCTGCTGTGGCCCCTCAGCAGGCCTGCTGGACAAGAGAGGATGCTGCCAGGCCTCCAGACTCACTGACAGTTCTGTGGGCACAGTGAGGGTGCAGGCTGGGAGTGGGGCCTGGGGACAGCAGCATGTGGCACAGCTTCACCTGGCTGGGTCAGGAGAAGGTCCTGTGCTGGACTGGGACAGTGACTGTAGACTCAAGGGAGGTTGGGGGCGAGGGCTGAGCCAGAGACCATGATGACAGCAGGGGAAGGGCAGTGTCTGGAGGACATGTTAAGGATGGAGATTAGTGAGGTGGGGGGATTGGGAGCCAGAAATAGCCACAGAATTGTGAAGACTGGGACACAAGGGTGAAAATGGGGATGGGAGTTGAGTAACTAGGATTATTACTGAACCAGCGAAATGAGCCTGAGCTCTGATGACGGTTAACCTCATGGCTGAGAAAGGGTCTGAGGGAGACTGGGTCAGTAGGGAAGACAGGTGATGGAGAGGAGGAGAAGAAGAAGGAGGAGAAAGATGGACACTCAGCAGGTAAGGGTGTCAGAGTGGAGGGGCACGGGGGGCGTTTAGGCTTATCCTCAAAACTGAGGTTTGGGGCGCAGAGGGGCAGGGTGAGGTGCAGTCACGGTCAGGAACCGCTGACCTCTGCGGCGAGTGGGAAGACTGCCAGGGACTTACCTACAGGCGGGCGTGGTTCGTCCACAGCTGCATCACCACCTGAGCACAGTGAGACTGTGACCTCGTTTTACACACCCTGGCCCAATCTGAGCTACATCTGGAGCGTCGTCTTAAAACTCTGGTCTGAAACATTTTGCTCCACTCAGGCCGCAGGGACACCGGCGGGCCGCGGACTCAGCAGGCGTGGAGCGGCCTCCGGCAGCCACTCCGCCTGCAGCCCCCGCCCTCCGGGTCTGGCGTCCAGGCCAGCACCCAGTCTGCGCCCGGTGGCCTGGGACAGAACCGGCTGTGCGAGAACCGCGCGAGCCCTCCGCACGTCCCCGCCCGCTCAGCGCCAGAGGGTGGCGCTGCGAGCGGACAGAGTCCAGACCTTGACCCCGGCCCGGCCCCAGGGGAGGCAACGCGGGGCGGAGAACGTGTCGCTAAGCACTGGTTCGCTGGCACGGCGGAGAGCAGGGCAGCTGCCAGGCGTGAGGCCAGAGTGGCGAGCGGAAGGCTTCAGTGAGGAAAGCCGCCCGCCCGCCTGGGCGCCCGAGAGGAGCACAGAGTCCTGTCACCAGCCGGGATTATGGGCCACTGGGGACAGACCCCGGGAGGCAGGCCCTGGACCTGCGAGGGCTGCACGAGAACCCAGGCGGGAAAGGCACACCAGGCCGCGGCGGGTCGCCGCAGCTGAGTGGGTCCCCTGCGCACTGCCCGGCGCCGACCAGCACGGAGCTAAATTGAGAGGAGGATATAATTGCGCCCCAGAAAGGGAGGTTTTGCTAGCTCTCAGGCAAGGCAGTACTGGAGGCCACTCCAGCCGCATCCTCACGCACTCGCGCCCAGCCGAAGGGGCTGAGAAATAGGGCTTTGTTGTTATAAAATCACTGGTGCTGGGACACGGACCTGAGCCCGCGGTGTGGAGTGAGGAGGGCTCTCCTGCTGGAACAGGACAGACCGTGGACCCGGGGCTGTGCCAGGCTGATGAGTGATCCAGATTTGGGTGCTTGCAGCCTGCCTTTTCTTCCTGCGCTACCAATAAAGCAGGACTTAGCAATTCCTCTTGCTCCTTTACAAAAAAAAAAAAAAAAAAATCCATTTACACAAGAGCTTTAGTAAATCTTGTAGATTTTTATTTTGAAGGCATATAGATGAGACCAAGGAAAGGGAATATTATATGCGCAGCACAGGGGCAGCATTTGATCCCATCAAGCTTTTCTTCCCTTATTTGCCTTTTTGGCTATTCCTCATTCTCTCCCTGAGAGGCCTCTGAATCTTGCCCAGTCCCAGGCACTCCCTCCAAGATCTTCCCCTGGGCTTCTCCTTCTCCCCACCCACTTCCTCATGCAGAAAAGAGCAGCGGGGGCCCACCTTCCCCAAACTGACCACGGGAACACATCATTTGTCCAACACCAGACAGCCTGCTCAGAAAAGACCCCCCCGTCCCTAGCATTCACCCTCTGCAGATTGGTACAGTTTTATTTCTGAAACACGTAACTTCTCTCATCCAACTGCCCTCCCTGCATCCAGATAGGATAGGTATCATTCCCATTTTACAGATAAGAAAACTGAGGCTTAGTGCGATTAAGTACCTTTCCCAATATCACATGTACTGGGTGCTGACCAGTATTAAAACCCAGGCGGCCAAGCTCTTCCTCCTGACAAGCAGCCTCTCAGAGGGGCGGTTCAAACAGCCGCCTCTGAGGCGATGGCTGTGCTGCATCTGTAAGCAGCCACCACGGAGCTGCTGCGTACGTGCCACCCAGGTCACAGGAATGTGTGGTGTTCCTCACTGTGTTCTGTGTCTCTCTGGTATCTGGACCTGGAGGCACGTTTCACAGATAGAGAAATTATGTCAGGAAGTGAAATTGGATGACTTAAGTATCCACAATTAAAATATTATTAATTAAATACAAATGTAGCCGAAGTACACGGCTCATTTAATCCTCACAACCTCCTGGGAGGTGGGGACAGTAGCGAGATTCCTCTGCCCCTCCCCCCTGTGTGAATTGCTGTGTGGAAAATTCTGTCATGTAGTACTTTAAAATGTAAGTCTTCCTCCGTGCCACAGATTTGGGATTAATTATAAATACTATATACAAATGCTATATAAATGCTACATGATTATACTGTAAATGATACAGAAATACTTAAATTGTACTATCTTTGTGCCAGGTGCCCCTCTAACACTTTACATTTTCACTCATTTAATAATTACAGCAACCTTATAAGGTAGGTACCATTATTTTTCAAAGACAATTGTAAATTAAAGTTTAATTTACATGAAACATAACATTTAAAGTACAATTCAATGGGTTTTGATAAATGTATATATACTAAGGTAAGCTTCACCTCAGTCAAGATAAAGGACATTTCCATCATTCCAGCACATTCCCTCAGTCCATCTCAGTTCATATTATTCAAGGAAACTGTTGTTCTGACTTCTTTTTTGACAGTTTCCCAATATTTTTATTTTATGTGTTATAAGACATGGCATATCGCCTGCTTATAATACAACTTGACTTGGCCCTAATCCTCCCCATTCCTCTTGTTTAGTTCTGCAGGGTAACATGTAGAGGCCTGGATGGTAGGAGTGACTAACCAGCCCACAGGTCAAGTCTGATTATATTTTGGTCCTAAGAAAGGATTCCTCATAACCTGAAAAAAATGAATTTTGATATGGTGGAAAAGAATTTTGAATTGGGACAAGGAGCCCTGGGGTCAGCCCCACATTTAGTTTTATGCACGTAAGCAAGTTATTCTCTCCTATGCTTTTTATTTATCTATAAAATGGGAACAAATACCTTATGAAATAGATGTTTGGAACACATAAGCTGATGTGTTCTCACTTTTTTAAAAATATTTTTTATTCATTATGCTATTACAGTTGTCCCATTTCCCCCCTTCATTCCCCTCCACCCTGCACATCCTCTCCCAACCACATTCCCCCCTTTAGTTCATGCCCATGTATCACAAGTTGTTTAGATTCTATATTTCCCCTACTATTCTTGCCCTCCCGCTGTCTATTTTCTACCTACTGTCTATGCTACTTATTTTCTGTACCTTCTCCCAGTCTCTCCTCCTCCCACTCCCCTGTTGACAACCCTCCATGTGATCTCCATTTCTGTGGTTTCGTTCCTGTTCTAGTTGTTTGCTTAGTTTGTTTCTGTTTTAGGTGTGGTTGTTAATAATTGTGAGTTTGCTGTCATCTTACTGTACATGTTTTTTATCTTCTTTTTCTTAGGTAAGTCCCTTTAACATTTCATAAAATAAGGGCTTGGTGATGATGAACTCCTTTAACTTGACCTTATGTGAGAAGCACTTTATCTGCCCTTCCATTCTAAATGAAAGCTTTGCTGGATAAAGCAATCTTGGTTGTAGGTCTTTGGATTTCATGACTTGGAATATCTCTTTCCAGTCCCTTCTTGCCTGTAAGGTCTCTTTTGAGAAATGCGCTGACAGTCTGATGGGCACTCCTTTGTAGGTGACTGTCTCCTTATCTCTTGCTGCTTCTAGGATTCTCTCCTTGATTTTAATCTTGGCTAATTTAATGATGATGTGCCTTGGTGTGTTCCTTCTTGGGTCCAACTTCTTTGGGACTCTCTGAGCTTCCTGGACTTCCTGGAAGTCTATTTCCTTTGCCAGATTGGGGAAATTCTCCTTTATTATTTACTCAAATAAGTTTTCCACTTGTTGCTCTTCCTCTTCCCCTCCTGGTACCCCTATAAGTCGGCTGTTGGAACGTTTAAAGATGTCCTTGGAGGTTCCTAAGCCTCTTCTCATTTTTCTGAATTCTTGTTTCTTCCTTCTTTTCTGTTTGGTTGTTTCTTTCTTCCTTCTGGTCCACTCCATTGATTTGAGTCCCAGTTTCCTTCCCATCACTATTGGTTCCCTGTGCATTTTCCTTCATTTCACTTAGGGTAGCCTTCATTTTTTCATCTAATTTGCAACCAAATTCAACCAATTCTTTGAGTACCCTAATCACCAGTGCTTTGAACTATCCATCTCATAGGTTGGCTATCTCTTCATCACTTAGTTGTATTTGCTGTGGAGCTTTAATCTGTTCTTCTGTTTGGGCCATTTTTTTTTTTGACTGTTGCGCCTGTTATGTATGAGGGGTGGAGCCTTAAGTGTTCACCAGGGCAGGATGACCCAGTCACTGGGTTGTGACACTGTATGTGGGGGCAGGGGCTGAGAGGGAACAATGTGCTTACTCCGCTCTCTGTCAGATTTCAGTCCCTTTCGCTGCTTCCCCCAAGCAAACTGGGCCTTTCTGGTGCTGATTCCCGTGGGGTGGGTTTGTGTACATTCTAGGACCCTGTGGGTCTTTCCAACTAACTCTCCTGTGAGGCTGGGAGTCTCGCCCAGCACCTCAACCCCCACAGGTGTTTTCAATTGGTGTTTTAAGGCTTTATTTCCCAGCGCTGGGACCCTGGCTTGTGCAGTCTGTCTCAGTCCCCAATTTCGCCTGGTTTATCTGCCCACGAATTTGGGACTGCCTGGTCAGCCAGCTGCCTTGTGCGCAGTGCCTCGCTCCACAGTCACCGCCTCACTGGGTCTGCCCGGGGTGCCTTGCGTGCCCGGTGCCACTGCTTTCTGTGCCGAGACCCCTCTTCGCCCGGCTGCTGGACTCTGCCCCGCCTACTGGTCTGGACGAATGTGTCTGTTTTATCTCCTTGGTTGTTGGACTTCCATACAGTTCAATTTTCTGTCAGTTCTGGTTGTTATTTTGTTTCTAAATTGTTGTCCTCATTTTGGTTGTGCGAGGAGGCACAGTGTGTCTACCTACACCTCCATCTTGGCCAGAAGTCCTGTTCTGACTTCTTATTCCACAGATTAGCTTTGCTTTTTCTAGGACTTCACATGGATGGAATCAGAGTCTCCTAATTTAGTATGATGCTTTTGAGGTCTGCCCATGCTGAAGCATGTGTCAGTAGTTTGTCCCTTTTACTGCTGAGTAGGAGTCTATTGCACAGATACATCACAATGTGCTTTCAGTTTACTTGTTGATGAGCATTCAAGTTGTTTCCAGTCTTTGGCTGTTACGAATTAAGCTGCTATGAACATTTATAGGCAAGTATATCAGTGGACATAGATTTTAGTTTCTCTAATTACTTAGGGGTTGAATTCAGTTAAGTGTATATTTAACTTTATAGAATATTATCATATAGTTTTTAAAGGTTATAAAGTTTGATATAATGGTACAAAAGAGGAAATGAGGCCCAGCCAAATGAATTCATTGCCCCCAAATATCTGTTTAGTTGGGGATGAATTAGAAAAGGGAAAGTAGGGGCTGGGAAAAGAAAAGGCTGTGAGGTGGAGGGAAGAGGGTGCGAAACCAGGGCAGTCTGTCTGGAGTGGCCTCTCCCTGTCCCCAGGGAGGGGTGGAGTGCAGTCAGGGGGCCGTGCTGTCCAGGCTGGGTCCTGGAGCTCCAACCTGGGGGGTCAGAAATGACGTCCTTCCTCCCTGTTCTTCTCGGGCCCCTGGCCCTCCACTGCTGACCCAGACTCCCCCACCAGCAAGCTTCAGGCCGGGGGGGGGCGGGTAAGCTATCCTTTATACCAAGGCTCCCAGTAAACAGGAGGCTAGAACGCTTTGCCTAGAAACCACTGTCTGCAGATACTGCAGGAGGGACACACTCTCACCTTCAGAGGCTGGTGGAAGGCAGGGTTCCACCTCCAGGAGTGGAGGAGAGGGGAGGAGAGGAGAGGGGAGGGGAGGGAGGGAGGGGAGGGGAGGGGAGGGGAGGGGAGGGGAGGGGAGGGGAGGGCAGGGGAGGGGAGGGGAGGGGAGGGGAGGGGAGGGGAGGGGAGGGGAGGGGAGGGGAGGGGAGGGAGGGGAGGGGAGGGGAGGGGAGAGAGCCCTTGGCTTTGGCCAGGAGTCTGTCAGATTTGGCTGCTACTGCAGCCACCAGCCCCAGTGGTCAGCACAGCAAGCACTGGAGGCTTATATTTTTTGTCTTTCCTCCACTAAGTGATTTTTCAGGAAGCAACTCACATGGAGAAGTGAGATCACATTTGTATCATAAAATCTGA
The DNA here is from genome assembly GCF_021234435.1 of Artibeus jamaicensis. NCBI lineage: Eukaryota > Metazoa > Chordata > Mammalia > Chiroptera > Phyllostomidae > Artibeus > Artibeus jamaicensis. The sequence continues at coordinate 6,998,663 of NW_026521221.1, read as the reverse complement.
CATCTCAGCTGAATTTTCCTTTAGCTGCAAAGACACCTACTTGCAGATTCTAATGGTAGAGTTGTTGACATTGAAACAGGAGTGGAGGGAATAGATTTTTCACAGTGAGGAAAGAGATATTTAAATGTTGGCATTTGATGCAGACAGACATTTGAACCAGAAAATACCATCCAACGTACAATAGGTAATTGACTGAATAGAAAGCAAACACATTTTTATCAATGAGATGGAAACTGCTTTTTCTTTTTGTAACCTAAAGAAACACTCTCAGAACACTCAATTTACCCGGCAACTTTCTACCTTACTTGTCCTTTCATTCTAATATTTTGAATTACTTGAAAGAAAGAAGTGGAAAACACATAGAAGTTCTTGTGATGAAAAACTGAGAGGCCTAATCAACCAATAAGTTGTCTTCAGACCCCGACTGGGTGCCCAGGGGAGACACCGTGGAAGCCCCGGAGAGCCGAGGGCTGGCAGTTTCATGAGGGAGAAAAGACTTGGGCACAAGATGAGCCATGCGAGATGGTCTGGACCATACTATTATGTCACTAGGCATGAAAATGCACATTTTCCTAAGACTATTATGATTTTACCAAAGCTGAATTAAAAGTTCACTGAGATCTTGTTACTTTTTAAAGTTTAACTCATTGAATAGACTATACATTAACAAGGTTCCAACATCAGAAGGTATTTTAAACTTTTTCACAAAAGTCTTCCTCCTCTGGCACCTCTCCCCTACCAGTTCCCTTCACTCTCCACCACTGTGATTAGTCTGATCCCAGAGTTTCTCTATTTGCTAATAAGCACACAGGAATCATTTCCTCTTTTTTTTATATAAAATACAGCATCCTATTCACACTCCTCTGCATTTTACTTTTCCCCTTAATATATCCCGAAAGTCCTTCCATATCAGCTCACGAAGGCCTTCCTTATAAAATGTTTCCCCATAATGTGATAGTGCTCTATTTTAATGGACCACAAACTGATTATCCAGTCCTCTTATCTATGGACATTTAGGTCGTTTCCAGTATTTTTGCCATTATAAACAGTGGTACAGTGAATAAGCTAGTATACATGTCACTTTGCACATAAGCTGTGCCTTTGAGGTAAAGTCCTAGAAGTGGAATGACTGCATGGAAAGGGACCTGCATTTTCGGTTTTGAGAGACGTTGTCCAGTTGCTCTCGGCAGAGGCCATCCCACAACATCCTGTTTCCTGCGAGGCTCTCACCTACGGAGCATGTTACCGAAGGTTCAGACTTTTGCCATACTGTTAGCAAAAAACATTTTCAGTATTGTTTTAATTTACACTTATGGATGAGAGTGAATATCTTTTCATATATTTAAGGCCCATTATATTTCTTTTCTATGTATGGTCTTTTATATCCCTTGCTCATTTTTCTGTTGGATTATTAGTTTTTATTTTATTCCTAAGAGTTCATTATATAACAGGGAAATTAGCTTTTGGTTATGCAATTTGCAAATATTCCTCCCAATGTTACAAAATGTTACATTTTGCCTTTGCTTATAGTGTTTTTGTCACACAGAAGTGTTTTCTTTCTTTCTTCTTCTTTTTTACTTTATTGGTTTTAGAGAGAGAGAGAGGAAGGGAGAGAGAGAGAAAGAGAAAGCAAAGAGAGAAAAACATCTATTTGTTGTTCCACTTATATGTGCATTCATTGGTTGAGTCTTGTATGTGCCCTGACTAGGGATCAAACCCGGGACCAAACCAGAAACCTTGGGAAATTGGGACAATACTCTAACCAACTGAGCTACCGGGACAGATAAGGGGTGTTTTCTTTTTAATATGGTTAAATATACCAGCTGCTTTTTTTTAAATGTGTGTAGAGTCCTGGGATTTATCATAGATAAAAAAAAAATCTTCCCACTTTAAGGGAGGAGCTTCTTAAAACAGCAGAACGTAGCATTATTTACAATAGCCAAGACATAGGAAAAAACCTCAGTGTCCTTCGATGGATGACTGAATAAAGAAGATGTGGTACATACGTGCAATGGATTGCTACCCAGTCATAAAATAAGATGAAATGTTGCCATTTGAAACAGTATAGATAGATCTTGAGAGTACGCCAAGTGATATAAGTCAGACTGAAAAGGACAAGAACCTTTTTTTTTAAAAGATTTTATTTATTTCTTTTTAGAGATACAGGAAGGAAGGGAGAAAGAGAAGGAGAGAAATATTGATGTGTAAGAGATACATCTCTCACATGTCCCCACCTGGGGACCTGGCCACAACCCAGGCACGTGCCCTGACTGGGAGGGAACCAAGCCAGCAACCTTTTGGTTTGCAGTCTGGTGCTCAATGCACTGAGCCACACCAGCCAGGGTGGACAAGGACCTTATGATTTCACTTATATGTGGGACATAAAATGCAGCAAGCAAACAAAACAAACAGAAAATAAACTCATAGTCACAGATATCAGAATGGCGGTTACAAGAGGAGAAGGAAGGTTGGAGGAGGAGGAAGAGGGTAAAGAGGTCAAATATGTGGTGGTGGGCTTTGGGCAGTGGGCACAGAGTATACAGATGTCATACTAATGTGCACCTGAAATTTACATTGTTATTAACCAATGTTACTCCAACAAATTTAATTTAAAAACCTTGATCATAATGGGCCAGTGGATGCTGCAGAAGTGAAAACAAAACAAAAACAAAATACAAACAAAAACTCAGCAGAACATATTATATTTTTATAAGACTGTGAGGCATTTATTGCATAATACTGATCCCCTCTCCTTTCCTACATTGGTACATAGATAAATAAGCATGATATGAGCAAAGTGACTCCTCTTTGCAACAGAAAAATATCCATATTCAGATATTTTTAGACATTTTATTTATTATGCTTCAATCATATAAAAAAGAGAAATTTAGCTCCTTAACCAACTGCCAGATTCAGAGCTGGGTAGCAGGTTCAGAACTAAAGACATGGAAAGACCTCACAGTTTTATAGAATGTACCCCTTTCACTTCAAAGAAAGAAATACCCATGAGGGCGAATTGATGTCTGCTATATATATATATATATATATATATATATATATATATATATATATAATACTTTGGAACAGAATACTCAGGTAAGATACAATCAAAATAAACTCTGGATCAACCTTAATTTATCAAAAATCAATAGATATTTAGCAGGTGCCTGTTGTGGCAAGGCACTGGGGGGAATAGAAAGAAATCGAGGAGTCATTGCTCATGTTTACCCTTTTACATTTTACCTAATTTTGCACTTTTTTTTAAGGCTTTGTTTATTGGTGTATTTATTTATAGACAGTAGAGAAGGGAGGGAGAAAGAGAGGGAAAGAAACATCAATGTGTGGTTGCCTCTCACACACCCCTACTGGGCACCTGGCTAGCGACCCAGGCACATGCCCTGACTGAGAATCAAACTGGTGACCCTTTGGTTCGCAGGCCCGTGCTCAGTCCACTGAGCCACAGCAGCCAGGACTAATTTTATTCTTTTTTACATGCCAGTTGAGATATTAAGCCACCTTTCTAAGTTATTTAGCTGGCAAGTCATCCAGAAACTTTGGCCAAGCGAGAGAAAATATGAATAATCATGTAATTTTTGCTACTAAAATGTAAAAGGGAACATAGTTGACACTTCACTTCTTTACCAACTTGAAGTTTTACAAGACAGAGACTACGGCCTCCCTCCGATTGGTTCATGTTGCGCTGTCTCTGCATCTGCCCCTTCAGTGGAGTAAATAAAGGTGGCCGTTGGTCAGCTTGCCACTCCCTTCTTTATCCCCCTATGCCTAACTCTTTCCACCCAGGGGTACACTTTAAGGATCCTTGCCTTTGGTGCAGTAGTGTAGTGTCCCTCTAAAACACAAGCGAGTACACAGTGTCTTATTATTCCTGTTAGTTTATGCATTTTAAGTGTTATTTAACGTGTTTGAGGGCAGTGATGATGGGTAACGTATGGTGAAGTCTGAAAATACATCTAGACATTTTTGTGTTCATCCTTATAGAAATAACGACCACTTATGAGGCAGTGGAAATGGACCGCTGACTGTCAGACGGCTTGCTCCTCTTTCACTGTGCAGCGTATTTATAGAAAGGGGCTTCCCGTACAGGAACTGTGTTTCTAGTGCCCCTTATATTCAGGTGGGACCAGGTGCTAAACTCGCACTGACGGAACACGAGCAGAAGTCATTGTATGCCGCTTTCAGGCCAGGCTTAAGAAATGTGGGTGCTTTCTACAAACTTTCTCTTTGCTGATTGGCTAAAGAGGAGAACAAAGCCCCAGGAGATGGCAGAGCCAGGTGAGGGAAGAATTCCCCTGGGCCTCAGTCACCAACGGAGGACAGATGCCAGGAACATTAGCCCTGGATTGTTATGTGAGGGAGAAATAACCTTCTGTCGCGTTAAACCTCTGTGGTGTCAGGGTTTCCATGTTAGAGCAGGTAGTGTTACTCAAACTAAAGCAAAAAGCTTTTCATTGTAAGTTGCAATTTCCTGTAATACAACTCTAATATGGACTGTAGATCAGTCCTCTACTTCTGGTGTGTAAGTGTGGTCCCTCTGTCTGAATGGCGGTTTGTAGTTTAGTTGACTGCTCTGTGCTGAGCCCTGTTCTCATTTATTGACCTGAATGAACAACAGAAGGTTTAAAAGAAATTTGCAGGCACACACAGACCTGCAAGGGGTAGCATGACGCTCTAGGAGAGAATCCAAATCCAAAATTATCTAGACCAGAATAATAGGTCAAAAGGAACAAGATGAAATTTAGGCATGCATTAAAATGATATGCTTTGACAGACGGTAGTTTGAAATGATTGTAAATGATTCAAATATTATTATGAATTGGGGTCAGCAATTCATTTGATAAGGAATGGATGAAATGGGGATCATTGCTACTCCATATAAGGTAAGAGTGGTTCTTGTGCCCCATGCAATGCAGCTTATACTCCAGTTACCTGAATAAAGAATGTTTCCAATTTTCATTTCTATACTCCGACAGAAAGACTTCCCTCCACATGGAAGACCTTGTTTATTTGCAAAACAATAAACACATCAGAAAGCCTGAATTCAAAAGATTAAAGCTTACAATTTAAAAATTCATTCAGACGTGTATAGAAAATTGGGGATTCATTCTCCATCAGACTGCCCAGGTGCAGACTGACCTCAGCGGTGAAAGGGCATACGGTTCTGCGTGAAATTACCATAACGATAGTCACTCGTGTCTGTAGTGCTCTACGGCAGTGCCGGCCGAAGGAAACATGGTGAGTCACACACGCAACTTCAACTTTCTAGCAGCCACATTTTTTAACAGTAAAAAGAAACAGGTAAAATTAATTTTAGCAATATATCTTGTTTAGCCCACTATATTATCATTTCAATATAAATCCTGTATGAAACATTATTAATAAAATATTTTGCACTTTTTCATACTAAGTCTTCAAAAATCCAGCGTCCATTTGGCATGTGCAGCCAATCTCAGTTCAGATTGCCACATTCCAAGCGTTCGGTAGCCACCTGCGGCTGGTGGCTGCTGGATTAGCACAGTTCAAAAGAATTCATCCACATTGTCTTGTTTAATTCTTACAGGAACCCTCCTCCTTAGATATGGTTACTTACACTTTACAGATAACAAAACTTTTAGAGACATGAAGTAGTTATTCCAAGACACACAGCCATGGGGGAAGAATCAGAGCTCGGACCCAGCTTTCCCAATGGGCAGTCTCCCGGGTTATGTGGGTCCACGTGGAGCAAACAGATCTAGCTTCAGATCCTGGTTCTGCCAACTACTCAATTGCGTTATCTCAGGCACATTTTGTTTTTACTCTGACACTGGTTTTATTATTTGGAAAATGGTGATAAGAAACCTTATAGGGCCCTGGCTGGCGTAGCTCAGTGGATTGCACTCGGGCTGTGAACCAAAGGGTCACCAGTTTGATTCCCAATCAGGGCACACGCCTGGGTACATACTGGGGACCAGGTCCCCAGTGTGGGGGGCAGGAGAGGCAACTGAGGCAACTGCACATTGATATTTCTCTCCTTCTCTTCCCCTCTCTCTAAAAATGAATAAATAAAATCTAAAAAAAAAAAAAAAAACCCTCATAGGCTATTGTGGGATTAAATGAGATAATGCATGCAAAGTGTTCCGCACAGCTCGCACCCACGGCCAGTGCTTCATGGAAGGAAACAGTTATTACCTTGACCACGAGCCCAGTGCTCTTTCCACCTTCCTACACGCTTCCCAGAGCTTCCCCTTCCATTCTCCAAGGGTTCATTCTTGATGTGTGACTCATACTGAGAACCAGTGAACTGGGTAATGGTTCCCTCCACGTCACAGAGGCTTTGTCATCATTTTTGGTCAAACATATTGTCGTCATCTCCCGACGACCCAGAGCGTGATGACTTGACATACAACAAAGCAAATCTAGAAATGTCTGGAGCCAACCACACTGTCCCATTTGAAGACCCCTCCACAGAGTCACCTCAGGACTGTGAGCAGAGTAGGAATAGCTGGCATTGGGTTCTGGAACTGTCTACCCTTCTTCGAGTCCTCTGCAGTCTGCACCGTTGAAGGAAGGAGGCAGAATGTCCCCAGGCAGGCAGGAGCCGGGGCCTCCTCGCAGCCTCCCCCCACCTGGACTGGCGTCCTCACTTATCTGCAGGGTTGTAACATGACCCCTTCCCTCAGAGGCAGGTTTAACTTCCCACCACCCAGTAACAGAGTGTTTCTTACCACTCTGAACGAAATACTTTAATAAAATATGGGGATGAAGCACCAAACTCACAAGCAGAAATATTGTGGTGCTAATGCCTGCAGTGCACGCTGGTTAATGACTGCCCCCCACAGGGTGTTTTGTTTGCTATCAGAGGGACACAGGTTTATCAGAGACAGGCTTTCGAAGACTGACACGTAGTGAAGTGAATCATAGTTTACTCATTCACCCAGTTAACACTTACTGAGTCCCTACCGTGGACCAGGTGCTGCCCAGGGTGCTGCGGACACGATGGTGGGCAAACAAGACAGAAACACTGCCTTCAATGACCTTATCTTCTGGAGGGGGATGTAGATAGAAATCAAATATAGAGTTACAAACTGTAGTAAGAGCTCCCAAGGAGAGGGAAGCAAACCACAGAGAAATCTGACCTGGTCTGCGGGTCAGAGGGGCCTTCCCTGAGAAAGTGACAGCTGAGCTGAGGAGGCATGGACTATGTGAGGGGCCGAGGGGGGCAGGAGAGACGCTCAGGCGGAGGGGTGAGTGGAGCCAGGATACGCTGGGGCCACCCCAGGTTTACGATAACAGAGCTGGTATGGAGATCCTCCCCTCTATGGAGGCCCAAGCTGCGTGTCCTGGGGAAATGGCGGAAGGATGTTGGGATTCAAGGCTGGGCTCTGAGTGCCCCCAAATCAACTCTCCTAAATAAGACAGGTAGAAAAATGCTGTCCCAACCTTCTGAGACAACCTGGGAGAGCAGGTAGGAGGGGGTCAGGCTACACGGGCAGCATCCAGGGAAATTAGCTGGTGTTCCGCTCACAAGCCAGACTGCTCAGGGTTTGGCCCAGACGGGAGAGAGCTGGGCTTGGTGACAGTGGAGGAACCATCACCCCTCCCTCTCATGGAAGCGGATGCAGCTGCAGTTGAATGAGGTAGTGGCCTTGGTCCCCTCCTGGCAGTCAGGGCTGGAGCAGTAAGAAAGTGGCAGCTACAGGGTGGTAGAGGTGGCAGAGGGAAGAGCAATGAGGGCAGCTTCCGCTGGGCATGAGCGAGTGGAGCTGACCCTGCATAGAGAGGGCAGGGCTGGGGCCCGGGGCCTCACCCAGTGACTTCAGTGTGCCAGGGGCATGCCATTAGAGATCACCGCATTTTGAATGTCTTTGACTGGCCTCCAGGTTGTCAGGTTGAGAAAACGGGATGCTAACGCTGAGAAGCAGGTCCAGAACTAAGAGGTCTGTGTGAGTAGCACAGTTCACAGCCCCTGAAACAAGTGGCAGTCTCCTGAGAGATATTCGCAGTGGCAACAAGTGTGATGACCACCTGGAACTTTCAAGGTTTAAATATGATCTGGGACCTCGAAAATACCATTCAGCCCTGACTGGTGTGGCTCAGTGGATTGAGTGCCAGCCTGCAAACCGAAAGGCTGCCAGTTCAACTCCCAGTCAGAGCACTTACCTGGGTTGCAGGTCAGGTCCCTACTTGGGGGCGTGGAAGAGGCAATCAAGCAATGTGTCTCTTGCACATCAATGTTTCTCTCCCTCTCTCTAAAAATAAATAACATCTTTTAAAAAATACCATTTACTGTAAACTCTGACTTTTCAGGTGCCAACCATTTCTTCATCTTTGTAGAGCAACCCATGACTCAAACACATATCAGAAAAAAAGAGGCGAGAGTAGGGACCTCTACATTTCTCGTCACTTAAGGACATGTTAATATGCACCCAGTAAATACTTCTTTAAATCAAAATTGAAATGCTGCTGTTATTGTTACATCGTTGAACATTTCAGTATTTTTAATAGGTGAGACTCCAAAACTAAGCTGGGGTACAAAAGTAAGCAGGATTAGACACAGCCCCTAGCCACTGGCTAACTGGGAGACAGCTGTTAATTAAATCATTGCACAGGAGATATGTCATCACGCACAGACAGGAGTGCCGTAAAGATGAGGTGCATCTCACTGTGAGAGCTTCTGACGGGACAACCGATCTGCTCTAGGGGTCAGGGAGGCTGCTCCCCTGAGGAAGTGACGATTGAGAAGATTTGAAGGCTGAGGAGTTAAACAGGCAAAGTGGGGTGGAGGCAGGGGAGGGGGCATTTCCTGTCGAGGAAAGAGCTCGTCAGAGGCTCTGTGGCAGGCAGGGAAGCAGAGGTTTTGGAGGAACTGAAAGGCCTGCGTGTGTGATGGGAGAGCATCTGGGAAACGGAGGTCAGAGAGGAGGACGGGGGCTGGACCACGCAGGCCCCAAGGCTGTATAGAGGATGTGGGTCTTTATCCTAAGAGATGAGGGAAGCTACTGAAGCATGTAAGCAGTGTCGGGTTGGAACGAGGGCTAGGGCGGCTTGGCGAGAGAGAAGGGAGGTTATTGCAACAGTCCAGGCACAAGACGGTGTTAGTTATCGCCTCAGTTTTGGCCCTAAGGAGATGGAGTAGAGACAGAGAGAAGAGGAGGCAGTTTGAAGGTAAAAGGAACAGGTCTGGTGATTGACTAGAACCTTTACTTGGGGAGAAAAAGGTGTTAAGCAAAAATCCCAGGTATGTGGCCTGTGGAGCAGGAAGAATGGTGGTCACATGCACTGTGACAAGGACGGAGCACAAAAGCAATGCTTGCTTCTGCCCTCCTTTCTCTCCCTCCCCTCCCTCTCTACCCCTCCCCTCCCCTCCCTTCTCCTTGTCTTCCTTTCCTTCCCTTTCTCCTTTCTCCCACCTCCTTCTTTTTCTTGTGGAGAAAAAAAACCCATGAGTTTTGGACATTTTGAATTGAAAATACCTTTGAGACATGCAAGTGATGATGTTAATTTGCAGTTGGATGCAAGAGTCTATAATTTAGAGGGGGAGGCCCAGGCTAGAGATTTTTGTGTGAGGTTATTGACCTAAAAGGTACTTGAAACACTGGGCATGAATGAATGGCTGGTGGAAAAAGCGTATCATAAAAGAGAAAGGGACCCAGGAAAGATCTTGATAAGCCTCAAAGTCAATGACTGGATGGAGATGATCCCACAAAGCAGCCATAGCAGTTGGGGTCAGAGAGTGAGGATTACCAGTAGAGGGGGTTAGACAGAAATGTAAAAAAGGAGGGTGTTTCAGGAATCAGAGGGTGGCTCAATGGGTTGAACGCTGCTGGGAGCTAAAGAATGAAGCCTGAAGATGCCTACTGGGTCTAGTGAATCGGAGGTCCCTAGATCTTGGCCTTGGAGAAAGGTGTTCCTATAGAATGATGGGCGCCAGAGTTGAGAAAGAAATAGGAAGTCAGGAAGTGGAGACAATGAGTATAAACAATTCTTTCTAGAAGCTTGATTATTGTTAGAGTATGCAGTGGTGATATTGAAACCTGCACATCAGGATTCACGGCAGCAAGCACCATATTTCAGTGGAAAGAGAGCCACCGTTTGTCAGTGGGACCCACAGGCTAACAGAGTTGGTGCCCCTAACAAGTCTTTGGAACATGATTCTGGCAGGATTGTATCACAGCAGCAACAGGACAAATGTTCTGTGTTTTGGGTAGGCGCTTGTAAACCTACACAGCACCACCTCTCTGTGCAGATAGTCTGGTAAACAGTTACTCATGGGGGGCACTGTTAGCCCATTGATCTACTAGGAACAGGAGGTGACAAGAAAAGAGAGTAATGACCGTGACGGACATGTGCATGAGCACGCAGGCCCTGCCACCACTGCCTGCGATGCTTCCAACAGTGCCGAGGCCAGCTTGAGACCTGGAGGGTGGGAGCGCCACGGAAACATGGGCATGCGGCACTCATTCAAGGAGCAAGTGAGAACTAAGAGGGACGCAGGACCTGGGTGCTGAAATAGACAGTAACACCCACAACTCTGACAGCCAAAGTCAAAGGCAGAGGATTAGCGTATTTCAGTCATAGTGGGACCCCAATTCTTCAGACGTTTCAACCCAGCAGAAGACATTAACAACACTCATTTGGTACTGAAGAGAAATCAGCTCTTTAAAAATTTTTTTGTTTTTCAGTGCTCTGGCTGGTATGGCTCAGTGGATTAAGTGCCAGCGTGGTGAACCAAAATGTCACGGGTTCAATCCCCAGTCAGGGCACATGCCTGGCTTGCGGGCCAGGTCCCCGGTTGGTTGGTGGACAAGAGGCAATCAATGGATGGATCTGTCACTCAACAATGTTTCTTTCCCTCTCTTTCTCCCTTCCTTCCCTTCTCTCTATAAGTAAAATCAGTATTTAAAAATATATAATAATTAAAATTTTTTTCAATTACAATTGACATACAATGTTGTTTTAGTTTCAGGTGTACAACACAGTGATTAGACATTTATATGACTTACAACATGATCGTCCCAATAAATTTAGTGCCCATCTGACACCATACATAGTTGTTACAATATCACTGACTATATTCCTCATAAAATTAACATTTTTTCATCTGTGTGATGAGCCCCAAATCCCTTAACTCTAGTTTGACACCCAAAATCTCCATTTTAGAGGCAAGTACCCCTCCTTCTATTTCATCCTTTTTACCCGGAAAGAAGATCCTGAAAAGTTAAAATACATGTCAGCAGAATGGAGAATGTCTGAAACTTTCGAATTGGTGTGTGTGTCTCACTGGCACAATCACACCGACGGCGGAGATACCCTGAGCCGAGAGCACGGGCACTAGCTGAGAGCCAGCTGCGGGCACACTTGAACCGTGCTCACGCATAGGCTGTGCATCCATTAAAGGAAGAGCGTTCAGAGACAGTTACTCAACAGCAACAGTTATGCATGTTCAGACCGCTGGTGCTTGTTTCTCCCAGTGCCTGGCTTCCCTGCTGGGTTTAAGAAAAATGCTAGAGCTGCCAAAATGTCTCCTTCGTGCCACAATTCACTTTCATAAATATCGCTGTCTCCGTATCTTGGAGGAGAAGAGTGAGGCAGGTGGGCCCCCGGGGTCTGCCGTTGGAGCCACTCACTCCCTGGGGGAAGAAGGCAATCTCCCGCCTGGGGCGAATTTCCACTGACAAAGGCCCTCTGGGAGCAGGGCAGGCGTGGAGACAAATTACAATCACAAAAAAAATCTTGCTAGTCAGGAATCCCTTTAGCGATAAAGTGTAAATGCTTATGACCCTGCAAAAGGTAATTCAGAGATTTAAATTCACCCTCAAGTGCCAATGATGCTTCCAGAAAAACTGGTTGGGCCTGAAGGAGAGTGAGAAGTAGGACTCAAGCAGGAAGATGTGGTGCTGCAAGGTGGGGTCTGTGTGAGGCCGACAGAATCCCCGTTTGGCTTTAGCTCAGAGCTGGGTCTGACTGGAAGGGACAGGGGAGAGAAACTGTGAGGTAGCAGGGGGTTCTCCTGCTCTCAGGACCCTGAACAGAATAGCAGGCATGTCAGAAAGGCCCAGCAGGTTGGCTGCTCTCTCCGCAAGCCTCAGGCACTTGCTTTCTCAAGGCCGCCTCCAACATCTTTTCATTGGTCTTGACAACTACCTTAAAAGTTGTTGCAAGACACCTTTCAGAGCATTTACTCAGAAGAATCAATCCTGTCCACCGCCTTCATTTTCTGGGAAGATCAAGGTAATAGCTGGGGGACCAAACTGGAGTCAGGGGCAGGACCTCGTGGAACGCTTCCACCCCTAGTGTAATAGTTGGTTTTAGTGTTTGTACATACCTTCCTAAATAACATTTACAGTCTTACAGGTTTACATGTGCCTGTGTATGTATGAACTTGCCATTATTATTAATTTATAACTTTTATTTCTTTAAATTTTTTTACTTTTACTACATTTATTTCTTGCTGAATTTACTCCCAGGCCGTAAGTTTTTGTTTCTTCCATTCCTTCTGGGACATCTTTTTCTCCTGTGCAACCTCCTCTTCTGGTCCGGGAACACCCTGCTCTTTGTCAGGAAGCATCGTCTCAGTGTGGCAGGGAGCGCTCCTGTGTGGGGTCACCCGCCCCTGAGCTCTGTAAGTTCTATGCTGCATCTTGGGAGCTTTGTTCACCCGAATGTGCTCAAGGATGAGAGACTCCATATCTACACCCTTAAGTTCAGCTTTACTCTCTGCACTTTTAAGCATGTGCAGCAAAAATTCACCCTGTGTTTGGCCCCTCTGTTTGGCCTGGGCACACCTACCAACCCCACATTGTAATGGCAGAACAGCACACATTGCTTCTGTAAAGTGACTCCCTTCAGGTACCTGGTGGCTTTTCCGATGTGCATACCCTTGACGGCCTGGGCAGTTTCACGAGTGTTCTTAAAGTGAACACAAAGATTTGAACCTCTTGATTTGCATGATTTTGTGGGGTTTTCTGAGTTAAGTAAATAGCCAACCATTTTCAGAGGTCACCTCAGGCAATTTTGGGGAAGAGCAAAAACTTTTTTATGAAAGGATAACTTTTTTATGTGACGACTGTTTTTTAAATAGCAGCATGAACTCATAAATTTGACCACAGCCAATGGTTTAAACCAGTGACAATTACCCTTTTGAAATTGAAATTGGCCCATCTTTGGCTGGTGGTAGCCTTTTTAAGTTGGCTCCTAAGTCTTTTGACATGATCCCAGTAGTCTTCGATCAGTTCCTTGCTGGCCAGTAAAACGAGTTGTTCAGGCTGACCTCGGCTATTCCTGCCACAGACCTGGAATCAGCCACTGCCCCAGAAGCTCTGGTTCCTTTTAGTAGAAAATGATCTTTCAAGACTACAATCTGGATACTATAGATACTCATTGCTACTGGGTGAGTAATTGTTTCTAGGCCTTTTCAGATGACAGAGCTAAGATTAATAGATGAATTGATAGATCAATCAGTAGATAAATAAATATAACTCTTGAGTTCCTACTGATATTTTCAATTCAAGTTTAGGACTAAGGTCTTTGTTTTTGAGTCTTAGGGAGTAAGAATTCACTAGACCTTTTCTCAAACAAGCTTAAACAGGAAAGAGAAAGTTAGTATAAAAACACACAGTGGCCAAGAAGAGAAACTGGGTCAGACCAGAGATAAGGAACTTGTCAGGGATTGAGGCAGCCCTCCTCTGAGGGGCAGCTTCTTGCTTTTCTTTCTCCGGATCGACTTCCTCCACTTCATCAAGCTCATGGTTAGTAAAAGGTGTCCAACGCTCCAGCTGCTGGGCATTTTCACAGGAAGGGCAATTCTCAGGCAAGAAGGAATCTCAGTGAGCTGGAGTCCATGTCATGCTGGGTGTGAGAGCATAAAAGACATGGGGACAAGGGAAGGCAACTGTGGCTTGTGCAAAGAATGCAGGATTACAGGGTTTTCACTTAATCTTTCCTGTATTATATCAACATATCTTTTTCTTCTATTTCAAGAAGCCTAGTTCTCCAGAACACAGGGCAAGATAAAATTGGAATATCACATTATTAATAATCTGCTTTATCCCACATCACATACACAGTAGTCCCAGAATAACACGGATACTGCCACCATTGCTAAGATTACTGAGAACAGGTAATATTAGGCTTTTTGAATGCGCTCTCCCCATTCTACCCCCATTTATATACTTGTCCTGTAGCTACATTATATGAGTATATGGCCTTTACATACTATATTTTCTCAGTTTTAACCCTCACTCAGTAAGTCCTATCAGTGACTATATATTTCATGCTCATACCATGAGTTGAATTGATGTTTTCCTAGTCATTTTGATTGTCTTAACTGTAAATTTTTAAGAATAGCTATCAAAGTTGTTTAGAGTTCTTTAGAGAAAGAGAACCAATGAACAGAGGATGTGTGTGTGTGTGTGTGTGTGTGTGTGTGTGTTATAAGGAATTGGCTCCAGCAATTACGCCAAGAAGTCCCCCAAATCTGCAGTTGGCAAGCTGGAGACCCAGGAGGGTTGATGGCATAATTCTCGTTCAAACCCAGCAGGCTCAAGGCTCAAGGCTCAAGAAGAGGAGACATTTCCTCTTTTTTGAGTCCGAAGGCAGGAAGAGACCAATGTCGCAGCTCAAGGCAGTCAGGCAGCAGGAGCACCCCCTCCTCTCAGCGGGAGGGTGTCAGCCTTTTTTTCCTATTCAGCCCTTCAGCTAATTGGATGAGGCCCTCTCGCATCAGGAAAAACAATCTGCTTTATTCAGTCTATCGATTGAACTGTTAATCTCATCCCTAAACACCCAGAATAATGTTTGACCAAATATCTGGGTACCCTATGAGCTAAGGCAAGTTGCCATATAACATTCACGATCCAAAAGCAGAGGATGGGACGACTGTTTGCTGTCCGCAAAATGGACGCAGTCAATCCCTCGTTCTGCCAGATGCAGTAACAGTGCTGGTAAGTACTTTGCACAACTGGCTGGCGTTTCATAGAATATTATATGCAGTATCCGATCTCAACCTCCAAACAAACCTTATTCTACAGATCCAGAAACGGAGGCTTTGAGAGGTGAAACATTTCACCCAGTGTTAAACAGATAAGACATGAAGTGAGGATGTGAACAGGTGCTGATTTCCAAACCTGTGCTCTATAACCACTGTTCTAGATATCCTGAGCTTCCAAGGATAGAAGGTGAAGTTTTCTGCTCTGTGGCACACAGTTCAACTGAGTGATATTTACAGGCATATTCCAAGATTTATAATCCCTTTATGTGTACTTTGAAAAAATAAGTTTAAAATAGTACATAAGTAAAGGAAAAAATAGAATAACCCTGTTCTAAATGATTTTTAGTCTTGCTTATTATTATTTAAAACTTTAGGAAGTTCATTTCTCCATTTCTAGAGTCAACAAATAATGGTATGTGAATTATAAAAGCTATGGTACTTAATACAAGAGAATGATAATTTTTAACAAAATATACATACAAAAGAATATACATAAAATATATGTACCGTTCAAAGAGTGACAAAAAACCACCCACTCATATACCCACCACCCATCTGCCTACCTGAATTATACCTACTAACTTAGACTTCTAGTAATTAGAAATAGCTGGAAACATTTAGTTCATATGTTTATTTATAGGGGAGAGTCAAAATAGCAAAGCTGATATAGGAACAGCTGGCGCACGCCTCCCAGACACTTATCTTTCCCGAAGTGGATTCAGAGGAAACCCAAACCTCTGCGAAAGGGGACCGTGTAGACAAATACATTTGGAAGAACAGCGCATCCTCTATTGTCTCCACCTGTCACATAGATCTACAGGACATAGTCACATAACAGGAAAAATGATCTTTTGTAATAAAATTCTGTATAACCCAGATTTTCCAGAATGTTTGACCATCGAAATTTTTATGAGGCCTGTTACCTCCTGAATGCAACTTGGGTTCCTCCAGAGAAATGCCAGTGTGGCCCCAAACCAAGGTAAGCTCTTAGTAATGACTGCAGCCCAGATGGAGGCTCTCCTAACCAGAGATGCTAGCGACAGCATACTCTGCATAGTAAAAGATCTCCAGACTCCTGAGTGAAGTAGAGGTTCAGGAGGAAGGAGGTAAGGGTGGTTAAGTTGTAGCCACTGGGGTCAAAGAAAGGGGAGAGGAGGGAGCCAACACATGATGGGCAAAGTAGCTTTGCTGGTCCAAGGAAACATTACCTTCAAGGATGCTATTCGGGCAGTGGTTTCCAGGAGGAAACGGGTGCCTTGCATTATGAAAAATATTTGAGTTCTGTTATAATATTTGGTTCAGGAAGAGTCTCTTAGTCAGTTCAGGCTGTTATAACAGAAAACCACAGACTGGCGGCTTGACCAACACTTTCATTTCTCACAGGGATGGAGGCTGGGAAGGCTGAGATCATGGTGCTGGCAGATTCAGTGTCTGCTGAGAAACCTTCCCTGGTTTTTGTACAGCAGCCTTCTCACCATGTGCCCCCAGGTAGAGAGCGAGCGAACTCTGGCCTCCTCCTCTTTTTATAAGGACACCAATCCTGTCACGGCGGCTCCTCCTTCATGACCTCATCTAAACCTAAGGCCCACGTTCTAATACTAGTACATTGGGGATTTGGGCTTCAACATTTGAATTTCGATGGGACACAAACATGCAGTCCATAGCAGTCTCTAATGATGATTGCATTAACAATCATCATAAAAGATTTTTGGCCCCCTATGCCCAAGAATACAAGCTGTTGAACAAAACGTGTCAAGACATTGTGAAGCTGTCCCCCAGCCTGCTCAGACACCACCAGGGAACGTGCATGGTAATAACTACATCACCAAACTCCCACACCTAACCCGATGAGACAAAAGTAATTAAAAATGACACTTGTCCTGCTTCTGTGGGGCTCAGATGATGGACCACCAGAGACCCAAACAGAAAAGACAGGTTTTGAGAAAAGCAGATATCTATTTTAGGGCAAACACACTAAAGTGATAGTCATTTCATGGGATATTGCTTTCTAATTAATAAAGCCTGCAAGGTACAGATTAAGAGAGCAGCCCTGGCTGGTGGTGCTCAGTGGATTGAGGGCCGGCCTGTGAACCAAAGGGTCACCAGTTTGATTCCCAGTCAGGGCACGCACCTGGGTTGTGGGCTGGGTCCCCAGTGGGGAGCGCACAAGAGGCACTGATGTTTCTCTCCTCTTTCTCCCTCCCTTCCCACTCTCTAAAAATAAATAAATAAAATATTTTTTTTAAAAAAGAGAGCAGTACTGTACGCAAAGTGTTAATAATGGTAACTAAAACTCCAACACCAATGACATTAGTTAACAATAGGGCTACATTTGTATTCCATGAGCTCCTTTGGATTTGATGCCTTTGTGTAACTTCCCCTTGTATCATGACAGATCCACTGCCAGTGGCCACCATTCTTGACATTTGTGGATTGTGTGATCAGAAGCCCAATCTGCAGGCGCTGGAGAACCCTCAGATATCTGAGCAGAGGCCAAGTGAAAATGATCAGAGGCAGACACACATAGTTCTAGGAGGCTCTCAGCACCATAAATGCCATCCAGGGACCCTAGGACCACAGGGTAAGAACCACTGGTCTACAATGGCATTTTTTGCAGAAATAGAAAGAGCCACCCTAGACTTCATATGGAATTTGAAAGGATCCTGAATAGCCAAAACCATCTTGAGAAAGAATAACAAGCTGGAGGCCTCATATTTATTGATATCAAAACATATTACAAAGCTATGATAATCAAAACAGTATGGTACTGTCATAGAGATCAATGGAACAGAATGGAGAGCCCAAACATAAACCCTTGTGTATATGATCAAATGATTTTCAATAAAGGTGCCAAGACAACACAACAAAGAAAAGGCAGCCTTTCAACAAATGGTGTTGGGAAAACTAGATATCCACATGCAGAAGAATGCAGACAGACCCTTATCTTATGCCATCTATAAAAATTAACTAAAAATGGATTAAAGATCTAAATATAAGACCTGAAACTATAAAACTACTAGAAGAAAACATAGGGGGAAATCTTCCTAATATTGGAATAGGAAATGCTTTCTTAGATACAACACCAAAAGCATAGGTAACAAAGCAAAAGAAAAAAATAGACTAATGGGACTACGTCAAACTTAAACACTGTGCAGGGAAGGAAACAACCAAAAGAATAAAAAGACAACTTATGGAATGGGAGAAAATATTTGTAAAGCATATATAAAGAACTTGTGCAATTCAACAACAAAAAAGATACAATTTAAAATGGGCAGAGGAAAAAAAATAGGCAGAGGACTGGAGTAGACGTTTTTCCAAAGGAGACATACAAATGAACAACGAGCATATGAAAAGATGCTCAACATCGCTAAGCATCAGAGAAACGCAAATCAAAATCACAATGAGGTATCACCCCATACCCATTAGAATGGCCACTATCAAAAAAGGAAAATAAGAGTTGGTGAGGACATGGCGGAATTGGATCCCTTGTATACTGTTGGTGGGATTGTAAAATGATGCAGCTGCGATAGGAGACAGTGTGGGGTTTCCTATAAAGAAACAAATAAATAAAAATAGAACTATCGTGTGATTCTGTAATCCCACTTCTAGGTATACCTCCGAAAGAATTTAAAACAGGCTCTGGATGAGATATTTGCACCCTGTGTCCATTACTCACAATAGCCAGAGTGTGGAAACGACCTACATGTCCATCAGCAGGTGAAGTGAACGGATGAACAGAATGTGGTATATACATACAATGGATTATTATTCAGCCTTAAAAAAAAACAGAAGGAAATCCTGTCACGTGCTACAACATGGAGGAACCTTGAGGACATTATACTATGTAAATAAGCCAGCCACAGAAAGACATGTACTGCATGATTCCACTTGCATGAGGTATCTGTCTAAAGTGGTCAGTCCATGGAAATAGAGAGTAGAATGGTGGTTGCCAGGTGCTGGGAGGGAGGGAAATAGAGAGCCGTTTAATGAGTATAGTTTCAGCCATGCAAAATGACAAAGTTCTGGAGATTTGTTGTACAACAATGTGTATATAGTTAACAATACTGCACTCTTAGAATGGTGAAGAGGGTAAACTTACAGGGTTGTTTTGTTTTGTTTTGTTTTGTTTTGCCACACTCATGCACGTCCTGTCTAGGAACCTCGTCTGATGTGCTCTGAGTGATATTCGTCCAGCAGTGTCCCCCAGCCAGGTCCGGGGAGAATTACTTTCCCAGTTGCTCTAGAAAAAGAATGTAAAACTAAGTTTCCTGGCCACTTTGAGGACCGGAATGATGGATGAGAACCACCCCAACCTTGAAGAGTCAGGCATGGCGACATGGGGAGCTGTACCTGCAAGTAAGGGGGTGGCAGCTCAGAGGACACACCAGCCCGGTGGGGAGGAGGGAGCGCCATGGGGAAGCTGCCTTCAGGCAGGGCACACGCTGTCTGAGGCTGGCCCTCACTCCCCACGGGCTGTGGAGTAGCCTGGAAACATGGAGGGAGGTCGTCAGGACAACCGGAAGAGTCCCCACAGCAGCAGCGGAGGGGCCGAGTCAGCGGCCGGGACTCTCCGAAGAGGAAGCCCGCTGCTCTGAGCACGCAGCTGCCACACTGAATGGGGCTGCAAGTCCAGCAAGGGCTGTGCTCTGTTTGAAAACACTAACACTGGCAAACTGGTTGATGTTTGATCCCTAAGAGGGTTAAAGTTAATCAGTAAAAGTTGAACCCTCGGACACTGTAGGTTTTCTAATTTTAGGCCCTGCTACAGGGGAGAAAAATATATATATATACCATAAATATAGCACATCTGGATTTTTTTTTATTGATTATGCCATTACAGTTGTTCTATCCCCCCTTCATTCCCCTCCACCCTGCAACCCCCACCCCCACCACTCCTTTAGTTTATGTCCATGTGTCTCAAGTTCTTTAGATTCTATATTTCCCATACTATTCTTGCCCTCCCCCCTATTTTCTACCTACCGTCTATGCTACTTATTTTCTGTACCTTCTCCCCCCTTCTCCTCCCACTCTCCTGTTGCTAACCCTCCATGAGATCTTCATTTCTATGTTTCCGATCCTGATCTAGCTGTCCTTTTAGTTTGCTTTTGTTTTAGGTGTGGTTGTTAATAACTGTGAGTTTGCTGTCCTTTCACTGTTCATCTTTTTCATCTTCTTTTTCTTAGGTAAGTCCCTTTAACATTTCATATAATAAGGGCTCGGTGATAATGAACTCCTTGAATTTAATCTTATCTGAGAAGCACTTTATCTGTCCTTCCATTCTAAATGAAAGTTTTGCTGGACAGAGTAATCTTGGTTGTATGTCTTTGGATTTCATGACTTGGAATACCTCTTTCCAGCCCCTTCTTTCCTGGAAGGTCTCTTTTGAGAAATGCGCTGACAGTCTGATGGGGACTCCTTTGTAGGTGACTGTCCCCTTAGCTCTTGCTGCTTCTAGGATTCTCTCCTTCATTTTAATCTTGGCTGATGTAATGATGATGTGCCTTGGTGTGTTCCTTCTTGGGTCCAACTTCTTTGGGACTCTCTGAGCTTCCTGGACTTCCCAGAAGTCTATTGCCTTTGCCAGATTGGGGAAGTTCTCCTTTATTATTTGTTCAAATAAGTTTTCCACTGGTGGCTGTTCCTTTCCCCCTTCTGGTATCCCTATAATTCAGATGTTGGAGCGTTTAAAGATGTCCTGGAGGTTCCTAAGTCTCTCCTCATTTTTTTGAATTCTTGTTTCTTCATATTTTCCTTTTTGGCCATTTTTTTCTTCCTTCTGGTTCACTCCCTTGATTTGAGTCCCAGTTTCCTTTTCATCACTATTGGTTTCCTGTGCAATTCCCTTCATTTCAATTTGTTTAACCTTCATATGTTCCTCTAATTTGTGACTAAAATCAACCAGTTCTGTGAGCATCCTGATCACCAGTGTTTTGAACTGTGCATCTGAAAGTTTTGCTATTTCTTCGTCACTTAGAGTTATGGGCTCTGGGGCTTTGAAATCTTCTTGAGCCATTTTTGGTCTGTTCTTGCCCGATAAGTATGAGGAGCAGAGCCTTAGGTGTTCACCAGGGCGGGGCTGCCCAGGTTGCTGGGCTGTGGTATGTAAGAGCAGGGTCAGAGCAGGGAAATGGCGGCCCCTTCTGCTGCCTCTGGCTGCTGGGGCCTGCTTGGCCCCATCTCACCGCCCACCCCCTCGATGGTCTATCTGTGCATGAATGTGCAACCACAGTCAACCCGCCACCCTGCACCCTCGCTGGGTCCATCGGTCACTCACTGGGTCGCTCACTGGGTCTGCCCGTTGCAACCCCATGCCTGGGATCTGCCCACCTGAGTCCGTCTGACCGAGTTTTCCTGTGCAACCCCGCTCCTCCAGCTGCTGGCTTCGCCCCTCTTACCGGTCAGGTGAAGAATTTGTTGTTATCAGACTTCTGAAAAGTTCAATTTTCTGTGTTCTGGATGTGTTTTCTGTTGCTAATATTTTGTTGTCTCTAAACTTGGTTGTGTGAGAAAGCACGACATCTCTATCTATGCCTCCATCTTGGTGGATAGATTTTTTATATGTATGATAAAACCTGCACGTAGGACACATGACTTAAATGCTCCTCAGAGTAGATTAGAAAAAAAGGATTATTTTGTGTACACCATGTGTTAGTGTGGCCTGTCCCTTGACTTCTTGACACTGTGCTCCCCAACCTCACCGTCAGTGCTTATGCCACAAGGAAACCATGTCTGGAGAAGGTCAAACACAGTATGAAATGCTCACTGGAATAAAAACACCCATATTTTAGTCCTCATGGTGTGAGAGTGACTTTGGATATGAATGAAGGAATTGTACACTAGACATCTTCAGGCATTACCAGGTCATTTGATCTTTAATCATGTATCTGGGAAACCTTTGAAATTAAGTCATTCTAAAGCTTGAGATCCTAACTCAGTCATTCTTTGGTGGAGAAGGGGGTAAGCCAGAGAAGAAAAAACACAAAGTTGTCAGACATGCCAGAGTGCAGCATTTTTCACCTTTGCAAAGCGCATCCTCGTTAAAGAGGAAAAAATGCTCAGATCTCTAGAGTCAACTTGTTACTCAGGTAAGTACAAAACATGATGCTAAATACATTCCTGCTAACAGTTATTACACTACTGTGGAAGCCAGAACAAAATGAGAACTACTATAAAAACAGTCCAAATTAAAATGATTAATCTTTCGTGATGAGTGCTCCTGTGTCGCTGCGACTGAACCCTGCCCGCCTGGCTGCGGCACCGACCACTGCGCTGCAGGCTCTTTGAGTTCAATACACTTCTTCCTGCCGACTTCCTCAGCGTTTTATTTTTTATTGTCATCATTTACATATTTGATCTCTTTTTCTAATCAGAATGGAACAATTCAGGTAGCTGTTTGGCACCACCTCTGCTGTAAATGGAAACTCAGAAGCCGAGATGGCCCTGCTGTACCGGATGGTGAGGTAGTCGTTCAAACCATCAGGAAGATGGCACAGTGATTTGCTTGGCTTAGAGCATGAAGATCGAACGTTCAAACTTTGAAGACTCCCCAGAATACATCCTTGGGTCTTTGTCTAAGAAAAACTTCCATAGTTTAAACCTGAGCCTTTTAACCTTTTTTTTTTTTTGCACCACAGCTCCCTTTGGTGGTCTGGTGAAGCCTCAGAATAATGTTTTGCATTTTAGAAAAACACATAGGACTGCAGCCCTGGCTGGTGTGGCTCAGTGGACTGAGAGCTAGGCCTGCAAACCAAAGGGTTGCCAGTTCGATCCTCAGTCAGGGCACATGCCTGGGTAGTGGGCCAGGTCCCCCGTTGTGGGTGAGTGAGAGGCAGCCAATTCTCTCTCTCTCTCTCTGTTTCTTTCCCTCTCTTCCTCCCACCCTTCCCCTCTCTAAAAATAAATAAATAAAATCTTTTAAAAGATGCATAGGATTGCAAAGGAAACCGATTATATTGAAATTTAGTTCTCAATACACTGAAAAACAAAAATGTGGCATTGATATGTGCTGCTTTGTGAGCACATTGAGGTCCAGCAGCGGGTCTGATGACCGTCCTCACTTCTAAGTAGTTAAGGGCATAATCAGTGGCTTGTGAGATCTTAAACTGTAAAATCATATAAAAGTATCTGTGATTTCGATAGATGACAAAGTCATCTTTGCTACTTCATGAAACTATGAACTTATAATATTTCATAAGAGATTTTACATATTTCAGAACAGGTTAGTGAAAATAAAAATGTAACTTTTCCCCAAGTTGACCAATCCCCTGAATTCTGCCCACAGACCCCTCAGGGGTCCTGAGGACCCCAGGCAAGGCCCCTTGGCCTAAATCTTTCCTAAATCTTCCCTAAATAAAAAGGTTAAAGTTATACATACAATTCAAGATTAACTGTAGGCTTGGGTGATTAAGGAGCTGCCCAGGTACATGGACCATCCATCTCCCTCCTTTCACAGAGGAGTACCGTCAGGACCCAAACCCAGCACTCTTGGCCACCAGGTCTCCGAACTTCTGAGGCACCAGACCACGAGAAGCTAGACCGTCCTGGAGTAATGAGGTTCTTACCCAGAATCTCCTTTTACTTATTTCTCTTCAAAGATTCACTGCCCAGTGCAGTGTGAGTCTTCCCTTAGCTGTCAGGCACTCCTCCCTGGGAGGGGCCCTGCATTCTGTAGTGCGTTTGTGCGGCTCCCAAGCCAGGAGGGAAGGCTCTAAAGAGGCTCCGCTCATCCCCTATGAGGTAACTCCCCAGAGAACCAGGACTTCCATGGTTGTTAGGCAACTGGTCTTGAGGAAGCAGGCCTGGAGACCTCCACTGCTGGAGACTCCCAGCCAGTCACGTGGTTGCCCTCTCTACCCACCCTCTGGCTGGGAAGGGCGGAAATGCCCTGAGGTTGCTAGGCAACGGTACAGCATTCATCTATGATGGTAACTAGAAGATTGTTATACCCTAGTAGTGTGTGTGTGTGTGTGTGTGTGTGTGTGTGTGTGTGTGTGTGTGTGTGTATGATATGCATCACTCTCCCTGAAGGTCTAGAAAAGGGCTGAAAAAGTCGAATTTCTGTAACAGCCCAAAGGACCATTTGGGCTTCCAGTCAGGCCACCCTGGAGACTGGGGCTCACTTCAGAGTACGTTGGAGGTGTCCCTCCCCTGGGATATCACTCTTCTTCCCACACCCAGTCCTGTCAGAATCTGCTCTCCATTCATGGTCAAGGTGCTAAAAGAGGCTGATACACAAATCCATTATATAACCCAACCGAGAAGACTTCGCAGCTGGCCCAGGCAGAGCGGGGTATGAACACAGACTGGACCCAAGCTCTCTGCCTCCACTTCCTGGGGAGCCTCTAGGCAGCTGTGAGACACCTTCTCTGAGCCTCTGCCTCCACTGCTGCAAAATGAAGTAATAAAATCCGCCATATAGTCACTGGGAGAATCAAACATGCAGGTCGACATGAATATAACCATCAGAAAATCCAAACCGGGGGACACTCTGCAAACAACTAACTTGAACACTTCAAAATGTTAATGGCATGAAAGACCAAAGGTGGGGGTGGGGCACTGTTTTTGGTGAAAGAAGACTAAGAAGTATGACAACTAAACGTAGTGCATGATCTTTAACTGGATTTAAACATAAAAAGTTACAAAAATTACCTGGACACCTGGGGAAATTTAAGTGTGGACTTGTATAGTACTGTTATATTACTGTAAAAATGTCCTAAGTTTGATCATACTATGTAACCCAGGACATTAGTCCTGGGTTACATAGCAGAATACCTTTTTCCTCAGGAGACACATGCTGAAATATTTTGGGGGTGCAGCACGGCAAAGTCTGTAACCTATTCTGAAATGATTTTGAAAAACATATACATCCAGAGAGAGAAAATAAGCGGGGTAAAATGCGAACAGGTGAATCTAGGTCTGTGGGTTTCGCTGTACTATTTTTACAACTTGTATGTAGGTTTGAACATTCTCATAATAAGACATAGGAGAAAAGGTGTACAGAAATCTCTTCTCACAGGATCTGGCACAAAGAGGCAGCTAACACACGGCGGCTCCTTACTATGATCATCTGACTTTTGCATCCCCATGGGGATGATCTCTCAAACCAAAAGGAAGGCTGTCGAACAGTGGAGTGACAGGCTCTGCCCCTGGATGGTGGCAGGACTCAGGCTGCTGGAGTCCCCCACTCTTCTGGACCCACCTTTAGAGCCTGGGTCATGGGCCATGTTCAGAGCCTGGCCTTCAGGCTTCCCCACTGCGTAAGGTAACAGAATAGAGATGGAAACAACACAATCCCAGGCTTAAAGGAGACAGGCCCCCAAGTGCAGAACTTGGAAAACAGATGGTACCTTTTCGAGAATAAGAAAGACGGGCTCCCTCCTCTGGGAGACCCAGCCTGTGTCCAGGTTGCATGCCTGGTTGCACACAGCAGTCTTGATTAATCCCTTCTCTGTAATGTTAACTTCCACTTGTTGAATGCCAGGCATGTTGTGTGAGTTACCTTGAAACCTCACAACAGTTCTTCAAGGTAGATGTTATTTTGCTCATTTCACTTGTGGGGGCTCAGGCTCAGAGAGGCTTAGGGGCTTGTTCTACTGGCCCAGCTAGTGAGTGTCTGAGCAAGACCTCAAGTATCTGAGCCCAGGACTTTCTGACTCCTGAACTCTCATCCCATTGCTCTCTCCAGCCTCCTGCTTGTTCAGAGTTTTGTGGCACATAAACTGCTTTCCTCATGGGGTCTGCGAGTCCCTATAAGGTCATAATGGTGACGGGTGAGGAAACTGAGACTTAAAGGGAATTGCTCAGGATCATTAGAGTGGCGGAGTGTGGACCGGAATGCAGGAATCTGGTCCCTCTGCGTCCTTAACGCCCCAAGGGACTCCCTCCCTACTAACTGTTGGTGGCGAAGACCCACCTCCTGTAGAAAGCCCACCCAGGTGGATTAGGAACAAATAATGCAGACCCCTTTTACCTGTTTTAGGGGAGACATTTGTTTTGATTGCTGGAAGTTCCTCCCTTTGGGGGATTCTCATGGTCACTCGCTGACTCCTACTTTTCCTGACATCTGTCTCACCTGGCTATATTCCCACCCCTCCAAGTGGTATCCCTTCCCTCCTGTGTCTCCGCAAGCCCAGGACCCAGCCCTGCCCGGGCCCCTTCCTCCATCGGGCAAACCTCTGCTATCGCTTTCTGCGTGGAACATCTCTCTTTCCTTCTAAGAAGAAATATGTAACTACCAGATGTCCACTGTGATTCCTGATCTCTCTCTCTGCAGAAGTTCCTCTTCCTTTAGTCCCCCTGCTGCCACTTACTCATCCATCCATCTGTGTACTGCTTCATCTGGCCATCCACCCACCTGTGCTGTCCATCTGTCCATCTATCCATCCTCCCATCCTTCCATCCATGCACTTTTTCATCTAGCCATCAATCCTTTCATTCACACAAACATATACCCACTGACACACACACTCCTATTCATCCATCCATCCACCCATCCACCCGTCCATCCATCATCGGACCTTCCTTCCACTTACTCAACCTTCACTGAGCACCTTCTATGTGAACAAGACCTGGCCCTTGCCTTTGGGAAACTCCTAGTCTATAGGGCAGGGACAGGCAAGGAACCCCGTGGGTTAAAAGCTCTCCTAGAGGTGTGCAGTACTGGGGACCAGGGGGCGTCAGAGGATGGAGAGGCTAACTGGTCAGTAGCTGAGAGAAGCCTCGGGAAGGCCAGGCAACTGAGCTGAGCCTGTACGTCCCCTTTCTCGTTCTGTTCCTCCTCTCGCCCATCTCTCCCCTTGTCTTCCACCTACTCATTTTGTTATATGTGGGAGCTTGGGCTGAGGGTAGTCTCAGTGAACTAAAATCAGAGTCCTCCCAGAAAGTCGCCCAGGGGCTGGCTTCTCTCTCCTGGCTTTCCTGCTTTAGTTAGTCCAGCTCCCTCAGCTATCAGAACAGCTGTCGTTCTCTTGCTGGCCACTTGCCTCCAGACAACAGGAGACCCCCCTACCAGGGGACTGGCCTGCTCTTGTGTCCAGCAGCTTCTGTGGAAGAGGCTCATTACAGCTTCTCACTGGTGGGTGGGGGAGGCATGCCTGGGTTGCCAGTGGTCAGCTAACCCCCAATTTGGTTTAGCTCCTACATCAGAAAACTTTGCGGCATTTCCCTCGCCCCACCCAGCCAACGCCACCACTGTTCTGGGCCTGCCTCGGGGCCCTCCTTCCAGGCAGCCTGGGGCCCTTTGCTCAGGGGCCAGCCTGATCTTCGGTTGCCATGGACTCCCCTGCTCTGATGGCCTCTCTGGACACAGTGCTCGAACCGCTGGGGCTCTGGTGGGGTCCCAGGGGCAGCTCAGTCTCTCCGGGGCAGAGGACAGAGAAATGACCCAGTGGGTGCCCCCTGGGCTGCTATGAAGTGGAATATCTGGCTTCTTCCATCTGCAGATAGTCAGCGAGGTGGTGGCCCCTCAGGTCTGGGGAAGCTGCTGAGCCAGTGGCAGGAGGGACATGACAGGCTCCTCCTTACTGAGCTCCTGAAGGCCCTCATGTCTTTCTGTCCCCAAAGCCCCACCCCAAGGCTGGGGTTGGCATGGTTTTCCTACCAGAGGGTTGAAGGGCAGGGTGACCCGGCCTGACCGGGACCTCTTTGTCTCCTCACCATGGAACAATGAGGACGGATGCTGTGATTCTCTTTGTCCCTTTGGGACTCCCATGCAGACCGGTCCAGGACTGGGACGAAACGAGCCTAAGATCTCAGTAGGGGATGCTACAGAAGACCTGGTACTTACGGGCATGCCGGTCCCCGGAAGCTCCCTCTGGGGAGACTTCGCTTCCGTCTCAGGCTGTCCTGGAGTTTATGGAAATGATCAGACTGAGGAAAAAGCCTAGACTATATGCCCTGGGAGGCCTGGGGTTCTAGCACCCAGACTCAGCCTCTGGGTGTGCGTTCTCCCCCAAAAGCACGTGAGCCTATGAAAGACGAAAGCTAGGCAAAGGCGATCACCAATATCCACCCAGTTAACTGCAGTGAGTTGGGCGAACTGCAGGGGAAATATCCCGGCCACTCGGGCATGGTGGTGGCACACACCTTCCAACATGGAAGGGGCCCAGATGAAGGAGGCAGCAGTGCTGCGATCAAGCCAAGGACCGGCCGTGGGGAAGAGTGAGTTGGGGCCGCCCGCCCCCCGCCCCCGAACATCTCAGAGGCTCTTGCTAGGCCAGCAGCTGTTTTCTGGTTGTTGAAAAGGTCATATGTCAACAGAACTTTTGAGAACCAGTGCCACTGGTCAGAGTAGCCGAGCTGGGCCTGTGTGGCAGCCATGGACCTGCTGTGTCCACATCTTCCTTCAAGACACCCCGCTGTGAGAAGTGTGATTAGCCCACGGCCCCAGCTGCTTCTGCCGCTTTCGATCTTTTGACTTGCCTTGGTGTCACCCCCACCCCACCCCAGACCACCCCACGCCTCAGTCCCGCCATTTCTGCCCGAGGGAGGACTCCTCCAGTAGGTAACCTTTGCCGGGGACCCCCCCTTGGTTGTCCCCCGCAGAGACTTTCCTAGAGCTGCACTGAAATCTGAGACTCTTCCCACGCAATTCTCCTTCCCTCTCTCCTTTCACAGCGGTCAGGCTGTCCCAGCCCCTTCTACTCCCTGCCCCTTCATCCATCACAGCTGTTTCTCCTATAAATCTCGTGCGCGTCTAATTCTGCCTTGGCATTGACTCCTCGGAGGACCTGAACTGAAAGCCTAGTATATTCACGGTCTGGCCCCGGCACTACTGGCACATTGTTCTCAGGGCAGCAAACATGGGGGGTTTGTGACAGCTGAAGAAGCTGTGGACAGAGGCACTCGCGGGGGTTTTGGGAAGGAGGGCTGGAGATGGGTGCAGAGTTCTGAGAAAACGATGGATGCAATCCACAGGATTGCTTATCCTGTGGATGCAACGAGCGGAGAACTTATGGTATGTGCTCACTTACAAAGGAGCAAATATTAGACGGAGCTGGGTTTTAATCCCACCCCCGTCATCTCTGTGGACAAGTCCCTTAGGCTTACTTTCCTCATCTATAAAATGGAAATAATTTTGCTTACCTGGCTGGGTGGTCGTTAGGATGAAGGGGGTACGTGTAGAGGACTTACCAGTGTGCCAGGCACAGGTGCTCTCATTTCAGAGTCGGTATTGTTAATTATTAGCATTTTCCTTTAGGAAGAGAAAGAATGCCTTGCTTGATGCCAGGTAGGGGCTGGTTCCATGTGAAAAGCACTCCGTTCACCCTGACAGAGGGCCCAGGGCTTGGCACCTCTGGCGAGGGGCCGTGGGAAAGGTGAGGGTTCTGCGTTCACCTGGGAGGAGGATCAGCTGCTCAAGTCAGATCTTGCTTCTGGTAGGGCATTTATGTGGTGGGGCCCTCCTGGAGGGAGGGAACAGAGGTTTGAGAAGGAAGGGAACACAATCTCAGAATTTAAGGTGAGACGGTTTCTGGGCCGTCGTATCTGACAGGATGAAAACTGGACCAGAACAGGAGCCTGGAAGTGGAGTCTGGGCCCAGACTTGGAAGGCCAGGCCCCTCCTAGCTCCTCCCCTTCCCTTTGATCATCGCCCTCAGCCTTGGAGAGAAGTTAAACAACTGTCAGCCCCATCCCCCTGTGTCCAGGAGACCTGGGTTGTTGGGATGGAGTGTATTCTGAAGGGGCACCCTTGTCCTCACAGTCAGCGGTGTAGGGCTTGGCTCTTTGCAGGGATGAGAGGCAACTCAGTGTGGACGTAGGATTCCAAGGAGACACAGTCCGGTCGTCCAGCCTTGAGAATGCCCTGCCCAACCCCGGGCGTCCCAGAGCCTGCCGCCCCTACACCCCCAGCTCTGGCCTAGGTGCTCTATGTCAGGCAAGCCACACTAGGGCCAGCTGGACCCCCACAACTCTCTGCCACCTCCTTGGCAGCTTCTTTCAGAAGTCTATTTTCCTGAAAGGAAGGGTAGGTGACAAGTTAATTTCCTCAAAGTCTAACTCCAGGGACAAAAATGACAGTAAGTGGCAGTTTGTCTCAGCCGTCCCCCGCATGCTCTTACCTCAAAGCCCCCTGCCCACACCGCAGGTGTCCGACACTGCCTGTCGGGATGCTCTGCGGCTGCCACCCTGTAACGCCTGAGAGGAGAGGAGTCCACCCTGTAACGCCTGAGAGGATAATCTCCTTAATCTCCATTTTCATCGCCTCTTCTCTCAACCCCCACCTTCCACAATCTCCACCCCACCCCCCACCGCCACCCCCACTCTCTCTTCTGGCTCCCAGTTTGGGAGCATGCAGACCTGGGCTGGACTTTGGGCAGGTACCTACCCTCTCTGTGCCAGTTTCCATGTCTCTGAAGCAGAACAACAGCTGTGGTATTGGGCTGCTGGGAGGACGGAGATGCGGTGAGCACAGCAGCTGGGCCCAGCATCCTCTGGGCCCTCTGGGTCCCACACCACAGCCTCTTAAGGGGGCCCAAGTAGTCGTTACAGGTCCAAAGGGGCGTTTCCCAGCCAAGGAGGAAGACGCTGGGGCAGGGTGGGGGTAGAGGACTCCTGAGGGGCCAGAGACTCAAAGAAGAACCTTACAGAGGAAGCAAACCCACGGGTCCAAAGGTCTCTGGGTAACAATACTGGTTGGACACAGTGTCCTGGCTTCTCTCCTATCTCCACAGGCTGCAAAGGGATCAGATGTTCAACTAGCACCTCAAAGAACAATCAGTAAACCATGTGCTGGGGTGGGCCCTCCTTTTATCATTTAGTCCTCACAGCAATGGACATAGAGAGGTGTTATTCCCATGAGACAGTGGAGCACGCGGAGGCTCAGAGAGGTGATCAGGCAGCTGGTGTGTAGAGGTGGGGCTTGACTGGTCTGGGTGAGTCCCGAGTGCAGTGCTATCTGTCCTGTAGCAAGATGGACACCTTGGTTCTATTGGGCCACATACTGTATGCCAGCACCTCGGCTAGGTTCTGGGAGCAAGACAGACATGGTCTCAGCTTCACACAATTCAGTCTCAGTGGGGAGACTGTTAAGTAATTGGGCCAAGACAACAGAGTGTGGTTAAGTGCTATCTAACGTGAAGTTCCCCAGAGCCAGGTGGACCCTGAAGGGGGACACCCGACCTGGACAAGAGATCAAGTAAGACAGGTAAGACCTCCTGGTACGTCATGGCAGAGAACCGCGAGTGCCCACAGAAGCCCCCTTCCCCAGACTCTCCTGCAAAACCAGGCCAATAGCAAGGCTAGTATGCACCTTCCCACACAGCCCACAGCTTCCTCTGGACCCAAGTCAGTAGCCTGCCTTGCTCAGCCTCCTTGCCTTCCTTATAATTCTCAAGGCCAGGAATAACCGCCCCTTACACGACAACCCCTTTTCCTCTGGGGGCCTCCTCAGTCAAGAACAATTGCTGTCTAATTGGAAGAGGAGCCAGTGTCTCATACCCACCTCCTTCTTCAGGGAATAAGCCACAGGGTGTGTCATTCCTAATAGGGTTTGCCCTTCAGTGGATTTGTGATTGGGTACGGCCTATAGGGGGCCCCCACGTTCTCCACGGTGTGGCAGTGGCCCACTAGACCGGCCCAAACAAGGTGCACTGGTTCTTCCTTTCTCCACCTGCAAGCTCCCTCTCCTGACCTGGGGAGACAGGCGTCTGGAAGACCTGCTCAGTGCACAGGAGCACGGAGGGAGAATCAGGGATGCTGACTTGAATACAAAACAGTTTTATTAAAAATTCAGCTATTAGGAAAACAAAGTCTTCACAAGAGTTCTATCAAAAAGTACAAATTTTAAATAAACATGTCATAAAAGTGGCAGCCAGATACACCAGCCACACTCATAACCTTGGGGGAAGGTGGTGCCCAGAGCCCCAAGAAGAGGCTGGGCTCCGGGGCCTTTGGATGCTATCAGGCAAGAGCCCTGACTCAGTTTTCCTTTTCTTGGAAAAATAGAAAGAATATGGCAAGTGTAGGAAATTTTGAGTCTGAAGCTGAAAGGTACAACAGTTATTTGTAAGGTGTGACTGCTAACTTGTGGATGTGGGCCCCTGGCTCTGGTCGTGCCCCCCGATGGGTGCCACCTCTGGGTGTGGCCAGTGGTTAAGGTAAACCAAGTGGACGGCACAATCCTTGAAGTCGGTCTGTAGAACAAATGTGTTGCTTCACTGGCAAACTGGTACCTGGCTTTGCCAGGACTAGAAAGATCACACTGGCTGCCAAGAAATCCCCCTGGGGGGAAACACCAGGCCTCCTGTGCAACCCGGTCCTCTGAGCCACGGTGGGCACCCACTCTGGACAAAGAACTTCCGAGGGCAGTCCCTGGCATCCAGACATCTGGAGAAGCTCCAGGCCTCAGAGTTAGAGTTTCTATGAATGGCAGGCACAAGAAGCTGGCATTATCAAAACCAGTCCTCAACAGCTGCTGGCCCATGCACAAGGTCACTGGTGGCAGGCCTCCCTGGTGACGTTGGGCAGTGGGTAGGCGAAGAGGGAGAAGTCCAGGATATACTTTGGCAGCACGTCCTGCAGCAGGGACCGCGGGGCACTGCACAGATGGTAGTGCAGGCTTTCTCGGCTGGCAGGTCGGTACCAGGCCTGGCGAGCAGGGAATCGGACGTGGGGTGGTGCCCGTACCCACTCCAGTACTTGGTTGGCATCAGCCTCCAGCCTCTCATAGGAGCCTACAAAGTCGTAGCGCACAGCACAAGGCTGGCACAGGTTGTACACGGGCATCCAATGCTCATTCATGCGCTCAGGGTCCTCATCCACTAGGTACCTCAGGAACTCGGGGAAGGTGACATCGTCCCCTGCAGGGCTGGGCCCAGCTCCTGCCCTGTACCGCCTCACGATTTCAGCCCCATAGCGCTGCTGGTACTCTCGGATCTCGCCAAACTTGTTGCGGTAAGCAGAGAGAAGGCGTTCCAAGGGGTCCCGCACAAACAGGAACTTGAAGTAGTGCTGCAGGCGGTAGCGAATCTCCTCAGGCCGCAGGTCTGCCAGGAACACCAGGTCATTGCGGTGGTCCATCTTGAGTCGGACGTCCACGCTGTCCAGGACACCCGCCAGCACTTTTAGCACCCGCTTCCAGTTAGAGCAGGCCACCTTGGGGACGTAGCAATAGAGGAAGTGGTAGCGATCACTCACGAGAATGTGGCGCAGCAGGGTGCGCCGCTGTCCCACCGGCAAGTCCCAGGGGTCCCGGGGCATGCCCGGTTGTCCGCACACAGCACGCAAGGTCCGGTTCTGGATATCCTGCCTCACCTGCAAGTCCGAGTCTCCAGAATCCAGGGACAGCCCCCCAGCCTGGGGGACCGTCCTGCGCCATGCTGCGCCCTCGCGGTTGGGAGGGTGCAGGGGAAGGGGCTTCATCTCGGCCAGGATGCCCCTCTCGATCATGAGCAGCAGCCCACTGGAGGCCACGATAACCGCGAACATCAGCATGGACGGCAGCAGCAGGGGCGGCCCCGCGAGCCCGGCCCGGGCCCTGCCCAGCGGCGCCCGCCTCAGCGCCCGGCCCAGGGGCTCGGCGCCATTTGGGGCCGCCAGCGGGGTCAGCGGGCAGGGGAACATGGTGATCGGGGGTGGGGGCCTGCGCAGCCCAGCTGAGCTCCGCGCTGTTTGGGAGGCGAGCTCAGGTTGCGGGCCGGCGCCGAGTGTTTCGGGGGTATGGGCGGGGGTCAGGGAGGGGAGCACTGACTGGCGACCTCGGCGTGCGAAGGTGGTCTGCTGGAGAGGGTGGTCGGCTCCCAGGCTGAGACCCGGAGCGGGAGGAGGGAGGGAGCGGTGAGACTGGGCCGGATGTCCCGCCCGACAGCTCTCCAACCCCCGGCAACTGTGACACAGGCACTGGGCGGGCCCATGGGGTGGGGGTGGGGGGAGCGGCTGGAAGCCGGTGGGAGGGCACGAGTAGGCTCCCACCGCCTGATGCAAGGCGGGCCTGGTCCTCCGGGTTTCGGAGACAAAAACTGCCCGCATCCTGAAGGCAAAGGAGACCCAGGCAAGTCAAGTCCCGGCGAGTGTCTTCAAAGAGTTGATGAAAACGACCTGCACCCAATGTACTGCCGCACTCTGGCCTGCTGAGCCTCTCCTTTCAAACAGCTAGTCTGCAGGAAGCCACCTCACCCTGCCCCCAAAGCTCTGGATCCACTTTTGAGGCACCTGGTTCTAGCCCGACAGAGACCCCAGTGTGCTCCCCCTGCGTACCCTATCCTGGCTGATCCAAGAAAGAGGAACGAGACTCTTAGACACTGACCAGTGGCTTCTCTCCAGGGACCCTGAAATTTTTAACTATACCTGGTCGATCAGTATTTATCCAGAGTAATGCTGAATGTCCTTCCCCCAGGCATGAAAAAATGGGACAACTGGGACACTCTGGTGAGGGGCCAATAACAAGTTGGTGTCTCGTGACCAATGGTGCGCACACATCTTGAAGGATGTGCAGCTGGAGGTCAGAACAGCAGCTAGCTTCCTTGAGGAGCCAAGCTCGTGTTCAATGGCACCAGGTTGGCCCCATGAGGTAGATAGGGGAACACCCTGGATGTCTGCAGACAGCCTTTCCCCACCTGACCTGGACACCTTGTCAAGTATCCAGATTTCACCCTGTTCTGTGTGGAGTCAGGGAGGTTCTGAAGCACAGCAGTAATGTGATTCAAGTCCACGTTTACCAGGGCAGGGGCCTGCTCAGTGTTTTATATTCCCCCCTTCATGTGTCAGTCACCCTGGGAGGGAGGTGCCACAGGCATTTCCACTGCACGGGTGAAGAAACAGAGGGGTTCAGGAAAGCTGAGACTCTGTACAGGTCAGTCTGATCTAAAACCCAAATTCCTAATCACCATCCTTCAGAGATGGAGCCCAAAAGGAGAATGGTTAGGAGGGAGGAAGCAGCTGGCCCAGGGCAGCCTGTACTGGGCGAGTGCTAGAACAGGACAGTCAGAGGCTTCGAGGGTGCTGCAGGAAGGCGCTGCGGCTGACCAGGTATTCAGAAGGACAAAGGGTTCTGAGCGGTGAAATGAAGCTGTGAGGCTCCTGGATCCCCCCCAACCCCAGCAATTCGAGAGAGCACATAGGATGAGCCTCCATTCTCTCAGCAAAGAGTGCCGGTTGTGAGACACTGGGGCTGCAGGCCAGTTTCTGCAGGCCAGCTTCCCAAGGGCACGACCCAAGGTGATGAGGTGCTAACTTCGTTGTGCACCTATTTGGGGACCAGTTCCCACCAGATCGCCAGCCAGGTGAGGGCTGGCAACCGAAGGGTTTCAGTCCAGGTAGGTGGCTCTGGCTACCGCTGACACCTGTTCCCTCTGTCTCCCTCTGCTTTCCCCTACTCTCCTGTTCTCCGCTCACTGGCTTTAGTGAGCCCGGTGCTGCAAGGGTTGAGACCCCCAAACTAAAGTGAGCCCCTCCACAACCACACACAAAAAGTCGACAGGACACGCAGGAAATGATTCTTTTCTAAATCAATACAATTTCTCAAATTTATTTTTTTTTCTTAAAGAAGTACTTCTAATCTCTGTCAAAAGGGAGGTAAGGAAAGGGTCCTCCCTCCCTTGTAAACACTGAAATACAGATCTGAGAAACCAGGGTCGACACACACAAAAAGTGCATTTTACAAAATTATCAACTAAAATATATTTTACATGAATTATGCTTCCATCGAAATTCTACCAGCTCCATTTTCAGGTTCGAAAAAATATTTCCACATCTAAGAGATTTCAAAAGCATTTAAGTTCTGGGCAGCAGACCTGGGCGGAGGGGCCTTGATCTCTCCTGCTGGGTGGGGCCGGCCTCCCAGGTGGCAAGGGCCCAGCACCCTGGGAACCAGCAGGCTCCACGGCTGGCTCTTCGGAGCCCCTATTTTGCCAACTTCTCCTACTGCAGAGTCCTCTGGACTGATGCCTTCCTCCAAACAGCTTATTCCACAGAAGGGAACCTGAGTCCCTTCTCTTCAGGTTTGGGCTTGGGCATTCACTGTGTAAATTCACCTCTGAAGCCTCCAGGCCTCTCCCACTTCGATGACGGAGCAGGAGTGGCCCAGTGTTCTCAGGGGCCGCCAAGGGCTGGGGTTGCTGGGAGTGCCCTCAGTATTCACTTCCACCCCCTTCTCCAGACCCTCCCTACCTGTCCTCACCCAGTGCCCCCTTATCGGCCTGCTGGGTCCGGGTCTGCCCTTGCCTGGGGAAGGAGGACACAGCGCTGCCTTCCTTGACTCCTGCCCCCAGGGGTGTGCTCACAAGCAGGTTCCCAGCACCAGGCCCGAGCCACACAGGGCTCCTCTCCTGCTCTCCACCATGCTCCTCTTTGGTACAAATAGGAAAGAACCAGGCTGCTCCAGCCCCCTCACAGAGAGCCCCAGGGCCAGGTCCTAGTCCTGGCAAGGACAACAGAGGGCTGAGTCTCCTAATCTACTCTGGGGAGCAGGGTGAGAACAGGGACCCTGGGCAACAAGAATAAACAAAATTCGGTCCTTAGCTCCTGCAGCTAGTGGCTGCAGCTCAGCAGGTCTGCGGACTGGTACAGTGTTGTTTCTCGCTGGGATGTAAATTAGTGCAATCTACAAAAGACTAGGGCAAGGGGTGGCAGGGCAAGGGGGGGGCCACAGCACTCCTTTGGTTTGATTTCAGGTGGGTGTGGCTTGAAGAGTCATGTGTGTAGTTCTGCAAGAGGTTTCCTAGAACCTCCAAGTATAAGGCAAGAGGAAAAGTCTTCAATAAATCAGGTAGCAATTTTCCTTGCCCCCTGCCCCCCCAGCTCCCTTTTGCCCTCCCAGACATGACAAACCCCATACTGATCAGTTAACTTCAGGGAAGCCAGACCTGCTGGGTGGCCCCTCACCAGGAGGTGAACAGGAAGCTGACACCCATGACTGTGAGGGCCCGGTAACTTGTCCCAGCACCAGGGGCGACTGCAGGGGCAAGGAGGAGAGCCAGGGGAAGGCCCTGAATCCAGGAAGAGGAAGTCGATGCTCTGGAAGCCAGACTCTGGCTCTCTCTGCTTCAAAGGAATGAGCTGGGAGCTGTGCTAGAATCAGAAAGAGGCTGGTCCCAGGCGACGGGGAAGCAGCGGGTCACAGTGGGTGAGGTAAAGCTGGCTCCTGCTACCCCTTGAAGGGCCCAGGGGAGGGTAAAGAAAGCCCTGTTGGGCCTGGTTCCTGAAGGACCTCCCCCTCCCCCTAGGGCTCAATGTCCCTCAGGCTTGGCCCAGCCTCAGGGAACACTGCTTCTTTAGGAGTCTCTGCCCGGGGGCCAGAGTGGGACCCTGGGCCATGCCGAGGGCTCCGATGCTTGTCTTATACCCTGGCCTCCCCCTTCCCTCCCGTAAGACCCAAAACCCACAGGGGCCCCTGCCCTCCCCCCTAGAGAACCACAGGCCAACAACCTCAGGCCCCTGTGGCCCCTTAACCAAGTGCTGTGCTTCAAGCAGTGCCCCCTGCCCCAAGCCCCACTTGCCTGTGGGCAGCCCCAGTGTGGGCGGGAGGAGGCTATTGGGGGTTTTTGAGGATGCGGCCATGGCGGAAGTCATAGACATGGCGGCAAAGAAACACCAGCTCAGGGTCTGTGTCCTCCGGCACTGTGCGGTGTGGCGGGGTGGAGTAGTCCGCGGAGGGGGGCACCAGTGCTGTCTTCCGGCTGGGAAGTCCCTCACCTCGGCGCTTGGCCATGGCACAGAATCTGCAGCAACACACCATTCACTGTCTTCATCAAAGCCACCTTTGCAGGAGGACCAATTCCTTCCCCACCCTGTTCAGAGAGCTGGGAAGTGCCTCTAACCTGGGCAAGGCCTGGTGCCACCTCCATCCCTGTCAGGGGCTTCGCCTTCTCTGTCACTGGGAAACCACACCTGCCAGGGCCTCCCTCACGAACACCTGCCAACTCCCCTTCGAGTTCTCTGAGCGCAGTACAATAACCACCCCCAATTCTGTCCAACCACTCTCCCTCAGACAGGCAACAGGTTTTTTTCTTCTAAAAACATCAGATGGTGGAAGTGGGTTGTAAAGAAAAAACTCTGGGAGGTCAGGCCCAGTGAGATCCCCTGGGGATCACAGGCAGCCCCCAACAGCCCTGCGGAGGATGGTCAGAGACACAGGGCGCCACCCACCTGCAGTACTCTGCAAAGGTCAGCACATAGCACTTCTCCTCGATGCAGGCCACGCTGTTCTGGTCCTGATGTCTTGATGCAAAGACTTCATTCTGCAAAGGCTCACGGGGAGACAGGATGAGATCAGTTACCAGGCTTGGGAACACCTAACTCCAGGGAAAGCTGGACAGTAACCCTAACTCCTGTGCTAAGACTCCTGACCTGAGATCACTCTAGCTAGTGCCCAGAAAGCTAGGATGCTCCCCTGGAATTTGATCCCAACTGGATCTCACCTGGCAGCTCAGGGCATCCCTCCCAGATTCTATGATGCTCTGGAGAAGCCAAGTGCCTCCTCCAGC
This sequence comes from Artibeus jamaicensis, assembly GCF_021234435.1. Lineage (NCBI taxonomy): Eukaryota > Metazoa > Chordata > Mammalia > Chiroptera > Phyllostomidae > Artibeus > Artibeus jamaicensis. The sequence continues at coordinate 6,960,257 of NW_026521221.1, read as the reverse complement.
CTGTCATTAAGCTTCCTAACCCCCACTGCCAGCCAGAAGAGCAGAGGGGAGTTGGTGCACATCTTCCTGAAAAGCCCCAGAGGGGAGCACAGTGAAAGCAGACCCAGATGGGGGAGACTGCACCCAGAGGGCACCGCTCCTCGCACACCTCTGGGTCTGGGGCTAAGGTGTGTCAGGAGCAGATCTGGCCCTCCCTCTCATGCTGCAGACAGCAGCAAAGGGGGCTAGGTGTACCGCTTCACTTCCCCTTTCTTGTCTACAGCAGGGCACATTCTGGCAACCCTGCCTGCAAGGGCTCCCTTTCTAGATAAAGGTTACTATTCCCTTTGAAACGTGAATTGGAGCAGTGCTAAGAAAAAAGACTGAAATGGGGGCCCTTCCCCGGGGTTCTAGGGACCTGACTACCCACGTCTGCCCTCCCCATTCCACCTTCTTGTGCTATAGCTTCTCCCTCTGCCTCTCCTGCCTTCCCCATCCTGTCTGCCCAGTGGCTCACCTCATGCATGCTGGGACTGCGGCCTCCCTGTAAGTGCTCTGGTCTGTAATACCACAGGAGGCTCATCATCAACTCTCCTGGGGGACAAGAGAAGTAGTCATGGCTTGAGCCGGCAACACCAGATTTCCTCAGACAAGGCATGCAGGCTGGCCACTCGCCCTGGAGGCTCATCCAACTTCAAGGCTGGGCCAATCCTGCAGGTTCTAGCCACCTTTGTCCTACGCCTCAGGCCAAGCCTGGCATTCAAGTGACCTGGAATGCCATTAGGCATGAAGGGAGAAGGGGGTTGGGGGGCAATGACAAGTGAGGAAGGGCGACAGATAAGTGCCCGGGTTCTGATGGCCGGAAAGGTTAACAGACTGACCCAACTGAAGCCACAAGGTTGTCTGCAACACACCCTGCTGAATGGAAGGCGGGCTGTGTGAGAATGGGGAATACCGCCGCCAGGTCTACCTGCAGGCCGGGGCTACCTGATTCGGGGTTCTCCCAGAGGGCTGAGATTTTGGCCACATAAGGTGTAGACGTCTTCCGCGGGCCTGACTTGAGGAGGACAGTGTCCCGGACTCGAATGGTCTCTCCGTGGCGCTCGACCGCCTGGTAGCTTTTTCGAATGGCTGGCTCAGGTTCATCCTGTGTAACAAACCAGTGACACAAACAGGCTTGTGGGACTGTACGCAGAGTGAAGGAGGGAGGGAGCAAATGACGTCCCCTCTACGCCTTCCTCAGGGGTGGACAGTCAAGGCGCCAAGGACGAGGATCTGCGGAAGTAGTCTGCAGGCTGCCCCTCCTCCTGAAGCCTGGGTGCAGGGGCAGGAGGCGTCCCCGTGGCCGGATAAAGGATAAGAGATGGGAACAGGGCTAGGAAAGCGGGACAGTCTGGGTTTGACCCTTCAACCACCAGTGCAAGTGGTGTAGCGCTGGGCAAATTACTTAATCTACTGCTGAGCCTCAGTTTCCCCATCTGTGAAATGAGGACAATCATAGGAACGTGGAGTACGTACCTCACAGGGTAGTCGTGAGGTTGAAAGCGGATAATACATGCAAAGTGCTCAGCTCGGGTCTGGCACCTAAGAAGTGCTCAATAAATTTTAGTCTATGTTCTTTTCCTCACCCCAGACGTTCCAGTATCACCGACCCCCTCTGCCTTTCCGAAGTTTCCCTACACATTCTCATCTAAAAAGCCTCTGTGAAAAGTCCTACATTTTAAAATCCAGAATAGAGGGGGCAGTGTGAGCGGGGCTAAGGGATGGAGACACTTCAGATAACTTCCCTGAGAGTCAGTGACAGAGACGGCAGCCACCAGGTGGTCTGTGTGGACCCCCGACCTCCCTGAGGCGCACAGCACGGGATCAGTAGGGGCAGTGGAGCACACTGGGCTAGTGTGGCTGACTCCTGGGCCCTTCACCACCTTTCAGAGTAGCTAAAGCCAGGGTTCCCGGGACCCACCTCACTGCAGGTCCTGTGTCCCCAAAGCCACCCTCGCTTCTCCCCACTGGCTGAGACCTGGCACTCACCAAGACATAGACAGCCTTCTCACAGGCAGCCCCAACAGGCACCCAGCCATTAGTGCGGCGGCGGCGACGGCGGCGAGGACGTGGGCGCTGGACACGTGACTGCTTGGGGTGGCTGGGCCTGCGGGCAGCCTTGCTCCTCACAGTGTGCCTACAGCTGGAGCCCGTGCGCAGACCTGACTTGGAGCCGCTAGGAGGCTTGGCGCTCTGAGGACAAGCACGGGCTACTGTCTGGGGCTCCGAGGTGGGCGTCTGGAGATGAGGGACGGGCTCTGCTGCAGGTGGCACGCTGGGCACAGGGCATCCCAGGAGGGGGTGGGCAGGTGAGGCAGGGTGACCAGCTTCGGGAAGAGGAAATTCCAACTGGCCCAGGGACCTGCAGCCTTCTGGGGAAAGGAGAAAGGGGTCGGGACAGGTAAGGACAAGCAGTAACCTCACCCTGGCCTCTTTGCTTTCAGAGCCTGCTCCTGTCTTAATTCTGAGTGTGAACCCAAAGCCACTGAAGTGACAGACTTGGTCAGGGGCCTTTAAGGTAAGGTGCACTGTCAGAATGACTGGTGGAGCAAGGGTGTTTCCTGACCTTGGAGACTCACAGACATCCCCACCTGCCCTTCTAGCCTGAAGCAAGAAAAGGGTGGTGAGTAATGGAAACAGCTTCTCTAGCTCTGACTTCATCTTCTCTGAGGCTTCCTCGGTGCTCAGGAGCAGGGGAGCTGGAACTGGCCCAGAATAGGAATCCCAGACCTGCCTCGCACCAGTTGTGTGACCTCAGGAAGCCACTTTACCTCTCAGTGCCTTGCAACAGAAGTAGTAGTTGCAAATGACATGTAGTGTCCTACGTGTTTCTCTTATCAATGTACTAACTTACCCTTACAACAACCCTACGAAGCAGCTACCATTATTCCAACCTTACGATTAAGAAAACTAAGACATCAAGTAGTAACTGGTTTGTTCCATGCTCACATGCTAAGGAAGTGAGGGAGAACATTTCACTCTAAGTCTGGCCACACAACCTCTGCCCGATTACATGCCACGTGGCCTCCCATCTGCAACGTGCTTCAGGGCAGTGCCTGGCACATGGTGCGCACTGGTGTCCCAGGGCAGGGGGGTAAGGGCCTTGGGGACCACAGTTAGACATCTAGACTTGCAAAGTGGTACAAAAGAGAAGGAAAAGCCAAAGAAAAAGCCTGTTCTCATTTCTCAGAGTCCCAACTCATGCCAAAATCTGAAACAACCAGTCTGGACAGAGTCAACTGGTCTATAAAGTTGTTTTATAGACCCTACAAGAAAGGCTGTGGGGGAGGGGAGAGCCCTGGGAAGACCTGGCCTCTCGCTTTATCAGCGGCAGGGCAGACTCGCCAGGCGGGATGGCTCTGGTCACCCTGTTTCCACCCAGGAGCCAGAAAGGGAGCTTGGAGAGGCACGCGAGGACCCTCCTGCCAATGGGGGGTGGGGAGGGGGAGATCACTGTGGGGGTGTCTCATCAGCTGCATCGTAAGCCTCTCAGGTGTCTGGGTCTTGCCAGGAAGGCAGACACCAAAGCCACAGGCCTCAAGAGTGCCGGGTCTGTGCCAGGGCACTCTGCCTGTTTTGGGGGTGTGCCCACCCCTAGCAAGGTGGTGCTAAATTGAGGCACTTTTTTCTTTCAAAGCCTGTACAGTGGGGTGAAGATGTTTTACTGCAGCTGGCACCATCTACTAGGCCTGGTACCCCCCCACACACACACACCCCAAATGCTGAAGCTGTCTGGCATGCAGATGGTCTGGGCTCCTGGAAAGGAAGACATTCCAGGTTTCTTTGAAGAGAGCAGAAGGGACATGGGGACCACCTGGCACAAGCCCTAATTTCAGTAACTTGCAACTCAGAGTCTAAGACTGGAAATCCCAATGGGGAAGGAAAAGAAGCCCTTCCAACCCCCCTCCACCATCACCAGCAAAATGCCAGGCCAAGGAATCTCCACAGATAGTGGGGACAGAGTAGGGCTACTAAAAGCTAAACATGGGCCCCTTCCCAGGACTGCTCCTAGGAGTGGGGTGCAAAAGAAGGGAAACCCTCCCCTTTCCAAGTCCCCTACTTCCCATGCAGTAGCTCGACCCCTGAGAACCTCACAACCCGCCCTCCTAGGAGACTCCCTAGTACAGGGGTGTCAAACTCATTTTCACTGAGGCCACATCAGTCTCGTGGTCGTCTTCAAAGGGACGAATGTAATTTTAGGACTGTGTAAATGTAACTACTCCTTAACAGTGAAGCGAGAGCTCAGTGTTGCCGCCAGGCAGAAACAAGGTGCCGGGCGAGATAAAATAAAGCGAAGGCCCAGGCTCGGCCCGCAGGCCTTGTGCTTGCCACCTGTGCCCTGTACGTCCTATGCCCGGGAAGGCTTACCTGCTGCAAAAGGCATTTTGTAGGAGCAGCCGCCACAGGTAGTGCCAATGTGGGTAAGAGCAGGGGGCAACATTTCACAGATGCTATAGCCATTCACTTCGGCGTCCTCGCTGGAGCAGTAGTGAGAGCCCCAGGGAGGGTGCTGGAAAGGGGTGCCTGCAGGCACTGATCTCGGGGCCAAGAGGAGCCCCTCCGTGGGTGCAGCCACTGGGGACAGCTTGCCCTCAGGGAGCATGGGGCAGGGGGAGTAGCCCCCACACTGCAGCCCATCTTGGCTGCAATACAGGTAGAAGCTGCCTAGCGCAGTGAGCTCAGGCCGACCACACAGGCCACTGTAGTCGGCAGGGTTGCCAGGCATCGGTAGCGGGGATAGCTGGGGTGTAGGGAAAGAGGGCTGGTGCAGTTCCTGCTTCGGGGCAGGCGACTCTTCTCCTGGGCGCCCGGGCTCTGGCTTCAGGGCTGCCTGCCCACCCATCAGCAGGGGCAGGTGGGGACGCAGCCCTAAGGGGCTCTCCAGACCCTGGCTCAGGGGCTGGTAAGGTAGCTGGCTGGCCGGCCTTCGAGGGGTGGCAGATAACCATGGCTCCTCAGGACACTCTTGCCAGCTGGGTGAGTTTGCTGCCTCCCCAGAACTGATCCCTTGCCGGGCCTTGGGATAGTTCTTGCCATTGACTTTGGCCCATTTTGGCCTCAGGGCCTTCAGTGTGGGTGGCTCAGTGGAGCGACCATCTGCTTCTGGGTGAGCACGAGGTGGTCGCAGGGGTAGCTCCCGCTCCTGGCTCAGCTTTAGGAAGGCAGCTGCGTTCAGGCTGGCCAGCCTCTTGGGAGCTGGGTCGCCCTCTCGGCGGGCACCTTCATCTGGTGCTGGCTCTGGGGACAGATCCCGACTTCCTCCACTGAAGTCCCCCAGCTTGGGCCGCTTCTTGGAGGAAGACCAGCCTCCTGTGGCCCTGTCACGGTCCCGGCTGTGGTGAGGGTCTCCTCCTCGACTGCGGCGGCTGCCTGCCAGGCTGCTGGTGTCGTCCCGCTCCAGCAGCAGGTTATTGAGGGCCTCGGCATTGAGGGAGGCCAGGCGCCGCTTGCGGGGCTGGGCGAGGCCAGTGTCCTCACTGGATGGGGCCGGGCTGGGGGGCTTGGGCAGGTCAGGGGGCAGCTCATCAGCTTCATCTGCACTCCGTGGACCAGCCACATTCTCCAGGCGGGTCAGCATCACTTTGCAGGCCTTGGGCTTCTCAGGAACCAAGGGACGCTTACGCAGCGGGTAGTTCTTACGACGTCCTGTCAGATGCCCTGGGCTCTCAGGCTCCACACCCTCCGCCCCCTGCTCCATATTGCTGCCTTCCATCTGCAGGGGCTCCCGGCGGCCAATGGGGCCCGAACTAAGCATGGGAAGGGACTTCCTCCGAGTGTGTGTCATGGAGTACCTCCAACCTGCAGGACAGAAGGCAGGCAATGAGAGAAGCCCACCCTGGCCTGCCCTGCCACCTTTCCGCCACCTACAGTCCCATCTAGCCCCAGCTACAGTAACCCTGTCCTACCCTCACCCCATCTCCAGCCTGGATTTTCAGGGGACCCCTCTTCCAGAGTGCAAAGGTCCAGTGAGGTCAGGCTACCAGTGGCTCTGCAAGAAACGGTTGCCCCATTCTTTCAGCCTAGGATCCTTTGAAGAAAGCCCCTAAAGAGGCTACAGAGCAATACAGGCCCCAGGGTCAGAAGACAGAAGGAGCCAGGGGCAAAGGTGGTTCTCTTGGACTGTTTTTCTCCAACCAGATACTCATCTTGGGCCAGAAGGAGGATCTGAAGACACCAGGCAGGACAGGGGCTTGGGAAGTGGGAGCCCATCTACTTCTTCAAAAACATGTTGGCCAAAAAGTTTGCCCGCCCCCCCCCGCCTAAGATGGCTCTAGTAATACTTAGTTGTCTCTACCTTCATTCAAAACAATTTTGTTAGGTTGTACTATGACAACTGTCATATCAGTGTGCATTTAAAAACAACATGGAAATTGGTGAATTTATGTGTAGTCATTTTAATACTGATGATGGGGGGGAGCAACATTTTTGGCACATTATGGTTTATTATTTCAAGAAAGGTAAAAATGTAACAGGAACGCAAAAAAAAGATTTGTGCAGTGTATGGAGAAGGTGCTAACTGACCCAACGCGTCAAAGTGGTCTGCAAAGTTTCGTGCTGCAGATTTCTCGCTGGAGGAGGCTCCATGGTTGGGCAGACCAGCTGAAGCCGAGAGTGATCAAACTGACACATTAACTGAGAACAATTAAAGTTATACCACACGGGAGGAGAGAGATAACATACTCAAAATACCCAAATCAATTAAGTTACTGGTGAAAATGAAAAAGAAATATGTCTTTTATTTTGCAGAAAAACCTAAATAAACTTTTTGGCCAACCCAATATTGCCAGCCCCTCCCCCGTGCGGGGCCTCTGAGGTTGGCCACAGAACGATAAGGAGCTGGACAATGAAGAGGTACGAGGAGGAACCTGCCTGCTGGGCCTGGAGGAGGCAAAGTCCAGCCTTGGAGGACGCCCTGCTGAGCTCGCGTGGCAAGACAGTTGCAACCTGGATGTAGCTGGAAAAGCTCAGGAAGGGCGAAGGCCTGACTGTGAGAAACTGGTGGCCAGGGGAGGCCACAGCTGACCCTAGGAGCCAGACCCACCTTGATTCAGGAGATTCCAGGGAAGGGCAGCCTAAACAGTGCCAGTGCCTGTGGAAGGGACGTTGGTAAAGCCAGGGCCAGCATTTCTGGGTAGGAAACCCAGACCACACACAGGTGTGGTACATCTTTAACCAACCCCCCTCACCCCGCTTAGTCACTAAGAGTTAGGAAAAGAAAGTGTCAAGAGAAGGCTAACTCGGGGCAGGGGTAGGGGGGTGAGGGGGTTGCAGGGGGCTATCCAAAGCTTCCTCCTGGTCGCGCCCTAGTCCTCAGGTCTCCCACCTGGTAGGCAAGCCTCCAGGCAGGAAGAAGGATGGGGAAGTGCCAGGACACCCAGAGCCCCCGACAGAAAATGACCTCAAGGAGGCATCATCCCCTAACTTAGCTTGTCAAATACTGCCCCCCCACCCCACAACATACCTGGACAACTGGACCTCATTCTGAATGAGATGCCAGAACTGGGGGTTCACTAGAAGCTTGGCCAAGACAATGAAGAACAGGAGAGTGGCGGTCGGTGGTCAGAGACCACTGAGCTCCTCACCTAACTCCACAATCCAAAACGAGGTGCTGTCAAGTAAGGTGCCAGCAAGGCTCTGCCTTCCTGGCACCCTGGGACCCCCTCCCCAACCCTGGCTTTCAAGCTGTATTTTCCTACTGCTATCGTTTTTACACACACACACACACACACACGCCCTCCTGCTCGGCCAGACTTAACCCTCGAAGTCCCAGATCTGAGTGTTCTCTGGAGCCCTTCCCAGCTTGCTCCAGTGGCCTTGGGCTGGTGGATGGGCTCACTGAGTATACTTTCTCTCCTGAGACATGCTCCACTGGTTGAGACTGAAGAAAACCAGGCTGAAGGCAGCATGGGTGTTCCTCACCCCTGAGAAAGGACTTGGAAAACTGGAAAAAGGGGGCAGCATGCCAGGAGTTGCCCTGGCCTCAGTGTGGAGACCTGCCCCTGCCCAAAGACCAGATCCCAGGGCATGACAGTCACAGAAGGCAAATCCATTCATTCCTGAACCACAGACAGGAGAGATCCTAAAAAACCCCAGGCATCTGCTAGGCTTCCTTAGACTCGGCTTCTAACCAGGGTGACCACTCACCCCAGTTTGCCTGGCGTGCTGGGTAGCAATGCATCCTTTCACTCTCAAAATCAACCCACAGGCCCTTTCTCAAATGCAGGGCACCCCTGTGCCAGAGGTGGCGGAGCAGCAACAAGGAGAACCACATCTGTAGTTCCTAGGAAAGCCTGGGCCCAGGCTCTCTCACCCCCGGAGGGCCCGGAGATGGAGGGCAGTGAACGGACCACACAGCAGAGCAGGGGCCAAAGCCCCTCCACAGACCCCAAGTTACCGGAGAAGCCAGGTCTGGGAATGGCTAAGGGCCAAGGCTGAAGTCACCGGGGCTTGTGGCCTTTAAGGACACAGCTGAGTAAAGAGCAAGGACGGGGTGGATGGGAAATAATGGGAGCACAGGAGGGCACTTTGAAGCCTGGAAAGCCAAAGAGCAAAAGAGTTCTGAGCCAAGGGTGACTGATCTGCCCCTACGTCTTGCCCACACTCCCCCACAGTTTGCTGGCTGCCTGGGCAGATGGGATTCTGGGACACTTTCTCCCCACTCAGTCTTTACCTTGAACATGCAAAAAGTCCCAGACAGGGAAAGGTAGGGCAAGGAGCCTTCCACTTTCAGGAGCACGTCCCCAGAACCTGGAAGTGTGTTCCCCTAAGAATCCCTCTCTTCACCTCCAGTCCCTCAGGGACACCCACCGTCATGTCCATCTGTCCTTCCCTCCACCGATGGACTGACTATCTGGCTGGCTACCAGGGAAGCCTCTAAATCAGAGTGTAAGTCACATTTCCAAATCAAGCCTAAGAGCCTCCTGCTAGCCTCCTATGACTCTGCCAAATCCCGTCACCCACTGAAAGCACCCAAGGCTGTCAAAAGCACACTGAGAAACAACTCTTAGCTTCCAAGCGGTGCCTAAGGCTGCAATGTCACTCACCATCCCGAGAAGAGGCTGGGATCTCTGCTGCCTGCCTTGCTACACTCCAAACTGAGGAGAGCCAGACCGGTGAGGAACTGGGCAGCAGCTCCCCTCCCCACACATCCTCTGTGGGTGGAGCTGGGTAGAGGGGGTGCTGCAGGGGGCGACCCAGCTCCTCAGGGAAAGAAGACCCTGGAAAGGGTGGGCTTGGTTCCCATTCCAGCCCTGCCAATCCTCCTGCTGTCCTGCACCTGCTACTTACACAGCCAGGAACTTCTACCACTGCTGGGGACGAGGGTGGCTGCGTTCTCGCAGCATTACCCTCCTCCTCTCTGGGAAGCCTTGTCTTCTCAGGCACGTGCAGTCCAGGCCCGCTGGGGACCAGGTTCCTGGGAGGGACTCCCCAGGGCACATCACCACTCACCCAGAGCATGTCAAGCAAGCTCTCACCGAGGAAAAGCAGTCTGACTGCTGCCAGCTGCCATGAAGGACAGCTGCTGCTGGTGGTTTCTCTAAGCCGAAGACTAGCAAACCACACGGTGAATCCCAAATCACAGGTGTACTTTAACTCTAAAGACAGCCAACGGGCCATTCAGCCCAGGGGAACGTGGGGGCTAAAAATCAAGGGAGAGAGCGGCCCAAGCAGAGTGTCAAGGCAGGGCCTGGGCCTCAGCGCTGCCCAGGGCTGGGGGAACTCATCAGCGCAGAAACAGGCAGGGAGGGAGTACTTGCCTTTTGCCCTCCAGCTCCAGCAGCCCCGGTGGAGCACACCCAAGATGTTGTGTGCAAGGGAGGGTCAGAGGTTTGGAGGAGTATGGGCTGTGGGCACCGCTGAGGGGGAAACCAGGGCACGGCGTGGACAGGCAGGTCAAGCCCAGATTTCTCCAAGAAGCAGAGGTCAGTCTGTGGCAGGAAGAGGTCCTGAGCCTTGGCCCTCCGCATACTTACCCAGTTCCAGGCCACATTCCCCACCCCCAGACTCAGGGATCTGCCCTACTGCCTTTCCTTATCAATTGCCTTTTCAAGTTTGCTTTTTAGGCTTTTTGGTTTATTCAAGGGGATCTTAAGTAAGGGAAGACCAGGTGGTCACCAGGGTAAGAGGCAAGAAGAGCCCTGACCCAAGGCACCTCCTGACTGTACCTAAAGCCACACAACTGGCACTGAGTGACTGCCCTCCTCTGTAACCTCTCCTGGAATCACCTTCCTCGTCCCCTGAAGGAATAACACTCTCTCACCCTGGCCAAGTAGCTCAGCTGGTTAGAGCATTGTCCTGCTAAACCAAGGTTGTAGGTTCGACTCCCCAGTCAGGGCACTACAAGAATCAACTAATAAATGCATCAGTAAGTAAAATACAAATTGATGTTTCTCTCTCTCTAAAATCAATACATGCAAATTAAAAACAAAAAACACCCCACTTGCTCATGAGCACTGAATTTCTTTAATCTTTTACCGGAGAAGAAAAAAGCAAGAGCACGAAGACAGGCCCCTGCTCCTTTTATTTTAGTTGAAGTTATCTCATGGGAAAACGGAAAAGTGAAGCTGCTGAAACTCTTACGATCAAGCCAGGTAGGTAAAGAGACACGGCTGGCAGAAGGAACCGAACCCTGGAGTCGGGCAGACCTGGATTTAAATGCCAGCTCTGCCCCTCACACTGACTCACTTCTCCAATGGCAGATTCCTCATCTAAAAAGGATACACCAAATGAACCTTACTGAAGAGTGGTGGGAAGGAGGACGGAGTCACCCCGCTCGGGAGTCTACCAGGGCAGGAACCAAGGTCCCTCCCCGCTTCCAGACCCACAGACACACGTGGGCTTGCCCAGTTCCCCACGGTAAGAGTCCAGCTTCCTGTGAGAAATCTGAAAAACGAGAGTGCACCTCAACTCTGCTTTGCTACCAGTCTGCCAAAAACACCCAAGCGTCAACCCCAGAAAAAGATGGAAATGCCGCTCTTTCCCCACGCAGGGCCCCCCGTGGGGTGAACTGTGGGGGGTTCAGTTTACAACACAGCAAGAGGGCAAGGGGCAGAAACCACAGCCCAACAGACCCTGAACGACCACTCCACACTTGCGGGGAAACACTCTACTCAGGGGCAAAAGGTGAGCTCCTCAGACGCTAAAAGCCTGGGGTGGGGGTCAGAGGGCTTGCGTCCTGCCTGTTCCTGCCATCTGACTGCTGCTTCCTGGTGGACACCCACAGAAAGGTCAATTCCCCGACAGGCGGCACAGAATGAGCTCAAGGCCCAGGGCCCTCGCCCCGGGTGCCCATTCGGCCTTGCTCATTGTGGGCTCTCAGTTCACTGACATCAGGTTGAGATCCTACAAACATGTGGGCAGGAAGCATAGGCCTCCCAACCAAAGGGAAATGGCCTGACCTGCCTGGACGCAACTTGTTTTATAGATGACCCTCTGGTCTGGCAGCCACCCGAGGGGCTGAGCCTGTCCCTCGGAGGCACTAAGCCCACCTCAGCCTGTGAGACCACCGGCTTCTCACACTTCACACTGGGGGCTCCCAGAAGCCCTGAGAAAGCGGAGCAGCCCTGCTGGGAAGACCCACACCCACCCCACATGTGGTGTGGGGTGCAGCTGGCCTTATCTTTGGCTACTCCTGCCCACTCTGCTGACCCCAACAGGACAGCCGAGACACACAGGCCCAGCCCTGCACCAAGCATCCAGAACCTCCACACGCAGTCTCTTGTAACTGTAAAGGAGCATAAATCCTAGTGGGGAGGGGAAAAGGGGTGTGTTTGCTTTTAAAAATTACTTATTTATCTATTTTTTAGAGAAAAAGGGAGGAAGAAAGGAGAGAAGCATCAATGTGGGAGAGAAACATTAATTTTTGAGAGAAACACTGACCAGCTGGCTGCCCCTTGCACATCCAGGGACCTGGCCCACAACCCAGGCAAGCGCCCTGACCAGAAGCCAAACTGGGTGCCCTGACTGGTGTGGCTCAGTGGACTGAGTGCTGGCCTGTGGAGCAAAGAGTTGCCAGTCTGATTCCCTGTCGGGGCACACGCCTGGGATGTGGGCCAGATTTCCAGTAGGGGGTGCTCAAGAGGCAACCACACATTAACGTTTCTCTCCTCCTTTCTCCCTCCCTTCCCTTCTCTCTAAAAATAAATAAATAAAATTGAAAAAGAAAAAAAAAAAAAAAAAAAAACCAAACTGGTAACTTTTTGGTTTGCAGAATGACGCCCAACCCACTGAGCCACACCAGTCAGGGCAAGGGAATTTTAACTCAGATTACAGTAACGCAAACCCCCATTTTATATTAGAATTGTAACTAAGTATACAACTACAGGGGTGGGGAAGGTGGGTTTGCAATTATTCATATGAAAAATAATACAAAAATGAATAAATATAATACAAGAATAACCTTTTGTGCACTCATAACTGTAAACCTACTTTTGCCCACCCCTGTGTGTAGCAGTCCAGTTGGTGGAGTCTCCTCCTCACTGGAAACTGCCAGTGCTCTGGCCTTAGGGCAAGGTCCTCCCTCCAGGTAGTGGGGCTGAGAGAGAGAGAGAGAGAGAGAGAGAACTCCTTGGACCAAGAAGTCAATACATACACGCAGACCCCTGAACTAGGACAGTGGGTGAAGAGTGTTGAGTTTTAGTCACACCACAGTGCTCTGCTTTAAGAAACTCTAACCTGACAAATTAGAAGGTAATCAGGTATAGTACAAAACTTGTCTTTACGGCTCTCAGTAAAGGCACATACCCCTCCCTCCAACAATCTGCCTTCCCCGGGCTTCCTCCCAGTGCACAGCTATGTGCCCAGGGTAGATCTGACCTGCAGGTGTGAGTCCAGCTAAGCCAGAGCACCCGAGGCTCAATCCCAGGCACACGGCACCTCTGTGACCTTTGCTCAGTCAGCCAACATTTGCTGGCCTCTTGCCACGGCTCAACCAGAGGACAAACTCACATGGTTCTGGAAGCCACTTGGTGCTGCTGCTAACCCTAGTGAGCTTGGTCAGCAAACTGAACTTCTCTGAGCCTTGCTCTCCTTGTCTACACAGCAAGGTTGTTATGAGGATCAAGTTAAATGAGAAGCTGTGGCAAGTGCCTGTGATACAAAGGATGATCAATACAAGCTCATTCTTTTCCACTACACTTCCAGTATTAAGCTAACTGCTGAAGAAAAAAAAATGCAAAAAAGCCTAAGAAATTGGAGCTCTGGGCTGGTAGGAAGACAGAGGACAAAAGAGTGACAGGGACTGTGATGGAGTGAGTGCTCCGAACTTGGTGGAGAGCGCTCTCGCTGCAAGGCAGCCTCAGAGGGCGCCCCTGAGCCAGGGCTCCGTTCAGACACTGAAGGCCTCCTCCACGCCAGGTGTGCCGAGGGAACCGAAAAGCCCTCGGTACACTCTGAGAAATACATTTCACAAATGTTTGGATTCAGGAAGGGGCAACAGACAAAAGCTGAGACAAATGCACCTTCCGCCAGACTCAGCCTTACTGGCTCCATGTAGACTGGTTTCAGGCTGGGGACAAGGGAGCCCCAGGCTCAGGCTCCCTCACGCCCTCCCACCCAGACTCAGCAGCGCCCAGGTGAAGCCAGAAGCAAATCTCCTGGAGCCTGGAGCGGGACTCACTCCCTCCAGGCAATTAACAAGGGAGAAATAAAACAGGAATAGGGCTGGGGTCCCCAAAGCTCAGCAACAGGCCCTTAGCAGAATTAGGCAGAAACCTCATGTTTCTAATGCGCTATTCTTAAACACACACACACACACACACACACACACACTCTCTCTCTCTCTCTCTCTCTCTCTCTCTCAAACCACACAACAGTTCACCAGCCTGCTCTGGGCCCGTCTCCAGGAGTGGCAGAGGATATGTGTTGGTTAAACCACCAGGACACTCTAGGAACCAACAACTTAGATTTCTAAGATGACTTGCCAAGACTGGAGGTGCTATTTCATCCTGAACAGAAGAAAGTGGCCAGCCAGGTAGAGATGGGAGCTCTGCCCTCAGCCTCCCCAGCAGGTCTTGACCTTCTGAAGGAACCAGCCCTGAGGAACAAGACCTAAGACTAGGCATTTCCAATGCTCCACCGGAAGAGCAGAACCACACAGGGCAGACCCTACCAGAGTTATGGGCACCTTAAGGGATTAGTGGTATCCCCATTAGGATGCAAGCTCTGTGGGGACAAGCAGGTTCTGCCTTCCTTACCACTAAATCCCATCCATAGGGCTTAATAAGAGCTTGTTGAATGAATGAAGATCTGGCTGCCCACCTGCCCCAACTCATAATATTTCTATCCTAGGTAACGGCATCACTTGGAGCCCAGGACAAGAGGCTGACCTCCAAACTCTGCCCCATGCTCAGGAGTCCACTGTGCCTCTTCAGTGTAATCCATGGTTCAGTAAATAGGGCTACTTCAGGAAATCACTCACATTTACCCAGCACACCTCCTTTCACTATCATTACCTTTCTTCTCTCTCTCAACTTGCCCAGGTATCTCAGGAAATAATCCTCTCATTCCACTTCTTATCCCCAAACCATTAAGGGAGCAAGGGTGGCCCTGGCTGTGTAGCTCAGTGGACTGAGTACCAGCCTGCAAACCAAAGGGTCATAGGTTCACTTCCCAGTCAGGGCACATGCCTGGGTTGTGGGCCAGGTCCCCAACTCTAGGGGCATGCAAGAGGTAAAGGTCCCCGGTTGGGGGTGTGCAAGAGGCAACCAACCAATGTTTTCTTGTGCAGATCACTGTTTCTTTCTTTCTCCCTCCCTTCCCTTCTTAAAAAAATTACAGAGAGAGCAAGAGGCACACTTCTATCAAGACAGGGAATGTCACGAATATTAAGGTAAACTCAGCAGCAAAGAACCAGTCCCCAAATGCACTACACGTGCAGGGTAGGAAAGTCTTGCCCCACTGCAGAGGCTTCTGGTCTAACAGGATGGCTCCCGTCGTCAAGTGCTTGCTATGGCCTGGCACCACCCTAAGCACATTGCATTTACTCTCATCCATCCTCACAACCACCTCACAAGGACAGCTATCATCTCACCCCCAAAAGGAGAAAACAATGGTAGAGGCAGGCAAACTGTTTCACCTTTCTGTACACCCTCCCTGAGACATGGGACAGCTGCTGAGTCCCGACGGACCCTCGAGAGCAACTTGCATGCTCAATTCTGTTTTTCTGTGTTGCTTTCATTACCGGCATCAACACATTACTAGTTTCTCCTGATTTTTCATCACCCGAGGAACTGAGGATGCATTCAGATTAAACAGCATTCACTGGTGAGCTGGCCAGGGAACATGAACATAATTTTACAGACTGTTTCTATCAGAAAGTCTGCTCAAAGTTCCTAATACGTTTTTACATGTGCTTTTGAAAACAAACCCATTTTATATCCCAGAAAAGGGTAAAGGCTGCCCTGGCTGGCATAACTTAGTGGATTGAGCAGGGGCCTGTGAACCAAACAGCAGTGGTTCGATTCCCAGTCGGGGCACATGCCTGGGTTGCGGGCCAGTTCCCAGCGAGGGATGCATGAGAGGCAACCATACATTGACATTTCTCTCCCTCTCTCCTTCCCTTCCCCTCTAAAGATAAATCAAATATATTTTTTAAAAGGGTAAAGGCTTCAGAAAAGCACGCCGTCTCAATGTTACAGTAAATCCAGGAACGTCACCTACAGACGTCCCCACGCATCTAACCACACTTCCTTAATCAGGCGCACTGCCTCTCCTTCACCAGAGCTGCAATGAAGGCTGAAATCTGTCACGCTCCAAAAAGACGCCTCAGTGTTGGAGGACATAGTAACTGCCCCTTGGCTAACTCCTCAAGGCCAAATAAATCCAAGTCAATTTCCCTTTCAATGTTCTCTGAAGATGTCTTATAGTCATTTCATCAATTTGTAATGATTTTTGTTTGTTTTTAGAGAGAGGACAAGGTGCCGGGAGAAAGAGAGGGAAAGAAACATCCATTGGCTGTCTCTCATACACGCCCTGAGGAGGAGGCAGGAGGTGGAACCCCCAACCCAGGCCGTGTACCCTCACCAGGAATCGAACTATCAACCTTTCACTCTGCAGGACTATGCCCAGCCAACTGAGCCACACTGGTCAGGGCTGTAATTCTTTCTTACATTCCATTAAAACTGGGTGAACCCCTCCAGGCACACAGCAGGGGATGCCCCTCACTTCTGAAGCCCTAGAGTGGAAATGTAAATCTTCCCTTCTGGCACACTTGTTAGGACACCCTGGCACCAAGCAGTACCCTAACGCTTTTCCCATGATTTCTAGGAAGATCTTCTAAAAACTGCTAATTCATCTCCATACCACTTGGCCAGGTAAGAATGTCATTAATAACAGCGCTGGCTGGTGAAGCTCAGTGGATTGAGCACAGGCCTGTGAACCAAACAACTGCGGTTGATTCCCAGTCGGGGCACATGCCTGGGTTGCAGGCCAGGTCCCAGCAGGGGATGCACAAGAAGCAACCATACATTGATATTCCTCTCCCTCTCTCCTTCCCTTCCCCTCTAAACGTAAATAAATAAAATCTTCTTAAAAATTAAAAAAGAATGTCATTAACGAACTGAATTTCCCCCAAACATTTCGGACAGGGAGCAGCAGTTGGAGAGTGTGGGCCACCCTCCTCCTCTGCTGGCAGGAATGGAAAGCCCCCTCTGGGGAGGACCGGGAGTAGGAGCCATCCGCTCCACTCCATGTGAGACCCCAGGGTCACAAAGAGCAGAAATGCAACACACCCCTTCTCCTTAACTTAGGATAGGGGAAGCACCTCGTCTCTGCCCCCAAATCCACTAGAAAAGCTGACGTGAGAAAGAAGATGTAGACCCCAAGTTCCTGTCTGCACCCATCCTGTTTACCAAGAAGAGTCACTTGACACTTTTTCATTCGGATAACTTGTTTCTTTGGAGAAAAGTTCCCATTTCACATCTCAAAGAGGCTAAGAGACAAGCCCAATCTTTTATTCTTGGTGGGCTGGGCTTGCAGAGCATCTCAAGGGCGTGTTATTTTTTATCTTTTTCTTGTGTGTGTGTGAGGGAGGGGCACACTGAATCAGGTGAATAACCAACCAACCCTGCAGGAGTACCCCACTGGGAAATACGGAATCTGGATGAAAATGCTTTCCGGGATACAACACAAGTCCTGGACACCACTGCCCTGAGACTGGCTCACCAAACCCTCAGTCCTCTGCTCCCCAGTTTCCAGACCAAGTTGCCCAAGTCAGGGCACCAATCCCCCTCCCCTCAGTGAAACCCGAGGCCCCACTGGTACTCAGCAGCTCTTCATCTGCCCCTGAGCAGGCAAGCGGTCTGCAGCCTCCCGGCTGCCACTGCTCTCTTCCTCCTCCTCCCTGTTAGCCGGTTTACTGCTCATTAGTGGCCATACCAGGAGGTGGGCAGGGGAATCATAAAGGAACTGAAATTCAAACCAGTCAGTTTTACTCCAGTTAGGTGCCTTCCATTAAACCAGGCCAGATTTCATCATCCAGGTCCTCTCTGTCCCCTGTTCTGGGGAGGTCAAAGCAGCACAAGGGGTCAGTAACTGCGGAATCTCAGGACCCCAGGCATCAGAGCTTGTGCTTCCAATAATCACAAGCTCTTGACTATACCCTGTATCTTCCATCTTTTCTGAGTTAACAGGCACTTCTAGCCATGAGCTGGTCCATCAAGTCAAGGCCAGGGACTTGCAGAGCCGGAGTGCTGGGTCTGCCCTGAGTACCCAAGCACACTCCTTGTCCCTTCGAAGTCCCCAGCACAATGGCAAGTTCACAAGGGAAGTGAGTCTTGCCAGGCTGTGCTAGCAAATTCCCATAAATACTTAGGCTAGGGTAGTACTGCTTATGTACAATGCTTCCCCATTGACAGATGCTGCTTTATTTACATTCTTCACAACCCATTCATAAAAAGGAGGTCCTTTAATGTTGGGGTTGTCCGCATAATGCTCCATAAACCTGGCAGCTTCGGCTGGGAGCCTTAGTTCAACACAGGCTACTTCTCAATTCCAGAGACTTTTTCCCCTTAAGTTTTTTTTTCTCTTTAATGACTCACCTTGCAACAGGGCGCTGAGGCCAGATGTTGCCAAAGCAATGCCAAGAAGAATAAGAACAGATAAAATAAAAACACACAAGTGCTCCTGAATGGTGAGAAGGAGAGGTAGGCAGGAATGAAAATAAATAAGTTGAAAATTCCCATAGAATTCCAATGTGAAGTACAGTGGAAGGGTAAATTCCTTCTAGGTTTACTGAAACTTCCTTTATGGACATCAAAATGCTTTCTAGCTTATACCCTTACATACCCGAGAAGGTGTGGATGGGATTTTTTTTTTTAACCCCAGAAGTAAAGGTAGAAGAGGGCTCTTTCTGGTTTTTCATTTGTATGGCAGATGAATTTAAAAAACAATTATTTTTTCTGCTTCTTCATATAAGTGTTTCAGGGTTTGCTGGAACTAAGAGGGGGCACAATTTGCTCAAAGAAGAAACACAGGCAAACCCCAGAAAGACAGCAATGACTATGTTCTTGAACACAGAGCAAAAATGACCTGAGCAGCTGAGGGGAGAACCCAGGAGCTGCATTCTGAGGTAGCTTGTCTCCTGCTACAGTAGAAGCAAGGAGAGTAGTAGTGGGGATTTTTTTTTAATTGACGGGGAGCGGTCTACATTGCCATGGCAACTGTGAGGGGTGGCTTTCCAGCTTGGAAGGGAAATGCTGGTCCATTAATCATCAAACTGGGGCACAAAAGAGAGGTTTGGGGGAAAGGGGATGGATGCAGAATTTATTTTTTCACTGTCTAGACTCAAACCAGTCACCACTCTTCATTCCCATTTCCCTCATGGTCTGGGGTTGATGGTGAACAAATACTGAAGTTCTGAGACAGTTGGGATCATAGCCTTCCTTTCCGATGGGTCCAGTGTGGGGCTGATCATGCCTCCCACATCAGTGATACTGCTACAAACACCTCTTCCAACGCCAGTCCCCAAAGTCCCATCCATGGGCCAGACCCAGGAATCTTTTTCTTTTCTGTTCTCAGAACCCCGTTTTCTCTCTTATTTACACCTGGGATTGAGAAGAGATAAAACATATGGAATCATTTAGCATGGACAAGGAAAACTGCATAAGAGCAGCAAAGCCGGGTGGAAAGAATGGCCTGGTGCTATAGAAGTAAAATGGGATTACAGTCTTTTTGTAATTCATGTCTATATCACATCATGTGAGCAACCCATAGGACAGACTTTTCACGAGACGGAATATCAGAAACGGCTAACTTTCATTTGCTCCCCACACTAAAGCACCCCAAACATGCCCTATCTACAAGCCTTTGAGAGAAAAGGTTGGAAACCACAAAGTATTCCATACCGAGCATTGCTGGGGAAGCGGAAAGGAAGGCTTCCCCTCTGTTCCTACCCAACTAAGCAGTCAACTGCATTTATTCATGCAACAAAAATAATGTGTATGACACTATCAGAAATCCTGGAATATTCACACCCACACACACGCATAGGGGTTTAACAGTCAATGTTGGCCTCAAGTGATGTGAGTGACAGGGAAAGGAAGGATGAATAGGGTTCAGGCGGGAGAAGAAGGCGGCAAGGGGCTCCTCATTGGGGAAAACTGGGGAATGCAGCAAAGCAAAGATGCAGGGAGATAAATGTGCACAGCATGACTGGGGGAGTCAGGGGGAGGGAAGTGTCTGCTGTCAGACTGTGGGAAAAGGGGAGCCACTGCAAGTCTGTGGATAGGAGAATGACGAGGCAAAGGGGTGCTTTAGGAAGAGTCATCTAATAGCTGTGTAGGGACTGGATCAGAAGGATCAGAGGAAGCGGGAGAACAAGGGAGGCCAGGACAACAACACAGGCCTGACATGAGGCCGGAAGGACAACAGAAAGAAAAAAAGGAGGGAGAAAGACATAAAAAAGAGAAAACCTCTTCACTGGCTAACCTCTTCTGAGACAACCCTCCTAATCACTTGATCTGACTGGCATGAGACTCCTGGCCAGGTAAGAGCCTGTCCAAGAGGAAAACCACTGTTTTGGCAATTCATTCCCCTTTACATCCAATGGCCAGACCAGGTCACTCCCTTTATACTGCCACCAAAAGAAATCACATACTGTGTAACCCCCCAAAAGGCACAAGGGCCTTCATCATTCTCTGAACCTTAGACATACAATTAAATTAATCTCAGAACAAACTTTAGTCTCCTGCATGAGGTAATACATCACATTCCCACAAGCCTCAAACTCCACTCAGGCTGGGGTCTAGATCCACAGGGGGAGGATGGGGGTGGCCATAAATTAACTCTGTGCCCATACTAAGCAAGGCTAACAGGCAGCTTTCCCAAGAGTGAGATTATAGCCAACTACAGCTGGGAGCAGCTCTTAGCCAACACCTACAAGAAGTGGGACTCGAACCCAGATTCTTAGCAAAAGTCTGCATTCTACACAGCCCGAGTCTCCACATCTTCGTGTTCTCAACTATTCCACTTCGGGGTCACAGGAGCTCTGGGGGGGGGGGTTTACAAATAGGAAACAGCATCTACCTTAGAGCTGGTTACTGGTGGGCTTAGAGGAACCTACAGCTTAAAGCCACTGGTTCCCAAGTGTCCTCCAGCTGACCAAGTACAACGTGTCCCTCCAGGACATACAGTCCCTCTGGGGCCCCTTTCCGGAAGACATGGGTATGAAAAAGGCAGGAAGTAAAGTCCTTCAGGTGGCACAAAGGAAAAGAATTGGAAGGCTTTTTCATTTAATCATTAAATTTCTGCCTGAATTCATAAACTGAGCTTCTCATTTCCCTACGTGGGTACCTTCTTTGGCTATAAAAAAAAGTGCTAAAAGCAGTTAAGAATGGACTGCTGGCGCACATCTGGAGGGTGTCTCCTAGTTCCCAATACAACTGATCAGTCCTCTTAAAACTGTCGACAATGGGTGACTGGGAGAAGCCCCAGGTGAAATTAAACCTCTACCCGTGGGCAAACTGCGTGCTGAAACCCCTCATTCCTAGGAGGCTCTACAATGATTCACCACCAGACTGTCGCCTGCCTCGGTACGTCCAGACCTGGTCGTTACCAGCCAGGCCCACCGTCTGCACTCCCCCACCTCTACTCCTGTGCCACTCCATCCTGGCCAGGTCGACCTCACTCTTCCCAGAACCTCGCGAGGATCCGCGGCTGGAACGGTGAGCCAGTGCCACAGCTCTTGTTGGAGGGCACCCCGGCCCCCGCAACCCCCCGGGCAGAGTTCGGCCCTGTCGCCCGCCCCTCCGGGTGGTGGCTCGGACCCGCTCCCCTCCCCGACGCCACCACCTGCGCCCGCTCCGGCGCCGCCTTTGTCCGGCGCTTCACCGCCGAGCGGGCCCCTCGAGCCCGACCTGACCCGGCCCGAGGAGCGGCGGCGAGGCAGGCAGGGCAGGACCAGGCCCGGCCCAGAGCACGGGGTCCCGCTGTCACTTGGAGGCGTTCTGACAACTTCGATCCCTCCGCCCCACCACGGACTCGGCAGCCGCTCTGCACGGTCCCCGCCGGGCCTCCCGCGGCCCACACTCGCTTCTCGAACCGGTTCCCTTCCGTCTTCGGCGCCTCCCTTCCTCTCAGTCCGATCCCATCGGGTCTACACTACCCCCCACCCCAGCGCAGCCCCCATCCCCTGCCCCCCATCTAGCAATAACCGGTCAGCTCCCAGCGCGGGAGGGCGCCCCCCACCCTGAACAGGCAATCCCGCGGCGCCGCCCCCGGCCTCGGCCCCTAGCCTCGGGGACCGCGATGGGGGAGGGGGCGCGGCGGTGGAGGGGGGCCAGGGCCGCGTCGCCCGCGCACTCGGAGGCGAGCCGGCTACGCCGCGGCAAGGAAACAAGCAGCGTCCTCCCGCCCTCCGCGGCCCGGGACGCCCGCGCCGCCGCCGCACGGCCAAGCTGCTACCCTGCGGCCGCCACCCACCCCGCCCCCGGCCATCGAAGCGAGCAACCCCCGGGGGCTGTCACCTCGAGGCGTGCCGCGCTCCCCGATGGCGGGACCGTGGCGCCGGACCCCGGGGAAGGATCAGGCGCGAGCAAGCGGGCGGCCGCACCTGCTTCGCGTCGTCCGTCCGTCCGTCCCTTCCCGGGCTGGCGGGGGCGGCGGCGCGCTCGGTGGGGCGCGCTGACGGGCGGTCGGTCCTCTCCTCTTCACTCGTCCGCCTCCCTCGCTCGCTCCCTCCCGTCCGCTCGCCCCTTCCCCCCACCTCGACCCCGGCCCTTAGCTCACCGGGACGGCGGCGCGAACGGCGCAGCTCTGGGCGCCCGCAGGCCCCAGCAGGGCTGGAATCCGGCGGCTGGAACCCCCCGGGGGCGCTCAATTCCCGGGCTCCACGCTGCTGCGTCAGCGCCTCCTCCTGGGGGCCGGGGCCGGGCGGGCGGAGCGGGGACCGCGGCCGGGCGGGGCCGTCGGGGGGGCGGGCGCGCCGGGGCGGGCGGACGGCGAGGGCCGGACGGGCGGGGCAGGCAGCCGGACGGGCGAACGGCGGGGGCCGGGCTCCGGGATCCGCTACGCCGCTCGCGGTTCCTCCACAAACTCCCCAAGAGCGGAGCCTCCGCCACCCTCCTTCCTGCTTCCTCGTCCCCAACCAATCAGCGGAGCGCCCCTCGGCCAGCTCCGCCAATCAGCCGCCCCGCCCTGCGCTAGCCCCGCCAGCCAATCCGGCCCTCAGCTCCCCCTCCCAGTCTCGGACCAATCAGAACCGTGGGTCGGTCGTCCCAACGCAGGGGGCAGCACGAGGCGGCTGGGGGAGGCGGTGCGGGGAGTGGTGGGGCCTTGGGGGAGGGGTACGGTGCCAAGGGTGGTGGCGGGTGGTGGTTTTCTTTGCCGGCTTCTTGGATTTTTCTTTTCTCCTGCAGAGCCTAAGCCTGTATCCCATGGTGACCCGAGCCTGGAATCCTAATCCCCCAGCTGCTACCCCACCCCAGAGAAATCATCTTGCCCCCCGCCCTGGTCGTAACCCCTCCACATCCCGCTTCCTCCTCCTCCCTAGCACCCACTGGAGAGAACTGCGGACCAAGGAACACCCCCACCCTCGCCAGCGGCAGCTGCCCCCAGGGCAAAGCTTCGGGAAGACCAGACGAAAATCAAGCGAGGACAACCCCCCCCTTTCCTGCAGAAAGGGCCCCAGACTCCAGCGAAAGGGCCCCGACTGCTGAGAAGCCCCTCCCGCCCTTGCCTCATCTTTCCGACTTCCCAGGCTGCCACGTCTCCTTTCCTTTCAAGCAAGGTCGGTCCTGGCTCGGTAACCCCTCACCCGCATCTCTTTTTCCTGTTTCTCCCTTGCACCTACCGCCCTCCACTCCAGCTCCTAATTCACCTTTCCCAGAGGCAGAGTGTGGAACCCTCATCCATTAACAGCAGACACCAGAGCCTGGTTTGTGAGTCCTTGACACCCACATACCCTCTTCCACCACCGCGGGGAAAATCAGAGCTTTCTGCGGGAGCGGGGTGGTGTGTGTGTCGGGGGGCAGCCTGACAGCCCAGGCCGGACTCCCTTTCGTCCCCACTCCAGGATGGGACCAAGCGTTGACACTTACCTGGCTTCCCCCTAGTCACCGAATGCTGTGACTCCGTCTCACACCCACAGACGTGTCTTTCCAAGCCTGAGCATGCTCTCAGGGTCAGCGGGGTGGGTGGGCACAGCAGGCTGAAGTCACATGGAGGTGTGGGAGGTCCCTGCGAGGTGAGGGAAGGGGCTGTGTCTTGGCACCTTGTGTCGTCAGAACCAGAACAGGGCTTCACCCAACCAGCACTGAATGTGCACATAGTAGGCTCTTGAGAAATGCTAAGTCCCCAGAACAAAGCCTCATTCCCCATTCAGGAGAGGGAGGGGAGCTTTGGGAGGTAAAAGGAGCAACAGCAAGAAGGGTAGAGTGGAGTCACCGGAGGGCTGGGAGCAGCCCAGGGAGGGACCGCCTCCAGCAGAGAGAAGCACCCTTAAATGCTGGGGCTGCCTAGGGTAGAGGAGAAACTCAGCCTTGGAGTGTGGCTGTGGGGCCCTTCTGCACCCCACATACTATCTAGTCTTTCCTAGACCTTGACATGTAAGCACTCACACAGGCAGTCTTGAAGACAATCGGGGGTACTCACCCCCATGGCTAGGAAATAACACCCTCAAGGATGGTTCCCATCCACTTCTAGAGCTGTCAGTGAGGCCCAGGTAGTTTTAGGTGTGTTGGGGGAAATGTTTAAAGGAGAGGGCCACCCAGAAGGAGAAGTGTATGAATGGAAGCTAAACGCTAACACTTAGGGGAAACTCAGAGTGAGGTTCTCCTAGGACAACTGCCCCTACTTCTCCCATCTCTCGCCCTTTGAGAAAGCAAAATTCCCAAATCTACAAAAGTAGAACACTGAAAATTCTCCTGAGCTGCCCAGGACAAAGATTTCTAGCAGTCCTGCCCACTATCCCAGCCCTATTCCCACCTCACAGAAAGCACCCTTGCCCCACGCAGTCTCCCATGGACTGATGTGCCCCCACCCCTCATCAGAGAGAGAGAGGGTCACGGCAGCTGTGGCAATTGACAGCTTGAAGCCAAAACAAAGGAGGGGACAGGGCTCCAGTCAGCAGCTCAGCCTGTGCTGACCTTGACTTCATGCCCATGAATGGGCAGGGATTGAGACTGCAAGGGTCAGAAGAGAAATGTACCTACTCATACAGAAGGAGACCAAGTGGCAGGAAGCCGTAATGGGCCTAGGAAGTGGTTGGAGGATGAGGTTGGAGGACTGGGCTTTTCCCCACCACGCAGGAGTGAAGATCCAGTGGCCCTGGACTGGGAGTTTGGGGAGAGAGAGCTGTCTTTCATGGGGCCCTCTTGGGAGGGCAAAAAGGGAGTACTGACTGGAGAGGAGGCAGAGTGGTCATGAGAACCCATTCAAGCTTTCCCAGTCTGCTCTGCCTGGCAGCTGGAGGAATTCTACCCACAGAGCCTCCCCCATGTGGGTGTCTGTGTCCTTTGCCCCAGGAGGCTCTGAGTGGGCTAGGTTCAGACACAGGCTGGCTAAAGGCACTTGGTGTTCCTCCTGTGCCTGCCCACTGATCTACCCCCAATCCCTCCCCTCACCCCCTGTTAAAGCTGGTCAACAAGCCAGGGAAGAAGAGGGACTGGGCTGTACACTCTGTCTATTCCCCAAGGGACCTTTCAGCCAGTCCCCCTTCCCCTCATTTCCAGGGACCTCTGTGACTGGGCCTCCTTCCTCCCCAGTCCAGAGCCCTTCTACACCTGGAAAGGACTCCACCCCTTCCTCCTTCCTTGATTTTCTCTGTCCTCAATGAGTACTGCCCCCACCCCATTCCACCAAGGCGGCTGTGCCACAGCCTGGGGCCCATCACCTTTCCTCACCTAGTGGCTGGGTCTGGAGAGAGAAATGGATCCATAAGGTCTCCGGGGCGACCCATGCCATGCCTCCAGACCCATCAGGAAGGGCTAAACTGCCTCAGAGCAGAGAGGAAAACATCCAGGGCTTGGAGAAAACACACCGCACACCCCTCCCCCACCACCTAGGACCAGACTGACAGCCGGGACAGACTGGCTGCTCCATCTCTGCTGTCCAGCCGCCAAGCACCTCCCCCACTGCCGCCACAGTCCCTGCAGACCGCTTGCCCTCGGTTCCAGCCACCTAGCCCCAGGCAGGGCACCCCAGCGAGGCAACGCTGCTGTCCTTGCAGTGGTGGCAGTAACCACTTTCCCCACCTCCATTCCAAGCACTGGTCCCATCTTTCCAGGATATGGGACAGCTAGCTGCTCCTCCGCCCCCTTAAAGTGCCTGAACTCTAGGTCCCAGGAACACTGAGCCACTTGGCCTCTCAGCCCCACTGGACAAACTGAAGGGCATAGCTCCTTGGGGGAAAGACACCAGGGCACCGATTAAATGCGGCTGCAGCACTTGCTCCCTCCCTCGTCATAGGAAGCCACGCATGCACCCCCCACCCCAGGGGAAATAATGAAAGTGGACTTTATAGTCCTTTTATCTGACCCACTCCCTCTTAAAGGGATCGGAACCCCCTCCTTAAAGGGATCTCTAGAAATTATTTGCCCTCAGGCAAAAGCCAGAGCAGACGTCTGCTGGGTCTTTACCTGCTGGGGCCCCTTCCCTAGGGATGGGGGAAGCAGAAGTACACTTCCTGTGACTCTGAACTGGAGGGGCAAGGCCCTGCCCAGGAGCCAGCTGTTGAATGCCCAGCAAAGAACAGGACCTCTTCCTCCTTCCTCTAATGGCACCTACTGCTACAGCCTGGGGGTGGGGATTGGGGGTCAAAGTGAAGCCGGGCCCTGTGTGGGCTCAGGACCTTCAGAAGGAAAATGGGGGGTGGGCGGGAGGGCGGCTACATGCACTCATACTTTAGGGAATACATGTCCCTGGTGCTGTGTCCAAGACCCCCATGTGTCCAGTGCTAGCCTCCAGACTGCTGGCCAAGGAAGTCTGCAAGCTGCCCCTCCCCGGAAAAAACTGTTTATGCGTTCTCCTTCCCTCTCTCCGAGCTCCCGACTCTTACCCTCTTTGGGGTGCGCCTTCCTCGGGGTGCCCTCTCTGCCCCTTACCCAAGTCGCCTCCACCAGAGCCCCAACAACTACAGACTACACCCCATTTCAAGCCCTTTTCTGCCCTAGTCGGAGCGTCCCCGGGGTCCGTCTCACCACACTGCCCCCTATCCCCCACCCAAGCCCAGGGGGTGGGGGATGGGCACACCTCGGCTCCCGGGAGCCCCGCAGAGCTGCAACCTCTCTCTCCGGTTTACTAGGCTCCTCATCTCACCCGGCCCTTTGGGCTGCAGGGTTCGAGGAAGGTTGGGTGTGAATGGGGCGCGGGGGGGGGGGGGGGCTCGAGGGCACTCCAGATCCAGAGAGGGACAGAGTCGGAAGCAGGCACTCACTGAAGCCACCCCTTCTGCCCCTCCTCCCTTCGCCCGAGGAGGGTCGCGGCTGCGGAGGGAGGGCTTCCCGGGCGCTTGGGAACTCGCCAAGGCCCCCACCCCGCCACTCCCAGTTGGAGAGGCTCCCCCAAGAACTGGAGCTCCGAGCTCTCCCCCACCCCCCTCCGGCAGCTGCTGCAGCCTCCGGCTGAGGTCAGGCTCCACCTCCTTTCTCCGGAGGGAGAGCGTGAGGGTTGTTTGTTGTTGGGTGTGAGAGGGAGAAGGTTCGAGATCACCTGGTCCGGTGGGCCTGGGCCGCCCGAGCGGGAGGGAGCTGGGCCGGGCGGGCTGGGGTCGGCGGGAGCCTTCTGCAGAGGCTGAAGTGCTAACCTCAACACCACCCCCGCGGTTTCTAAAAAAGCAGCTCCATCCACTGCTTTAGTTCTTCATCCAGCCGCCCACTCGCGGGTGCCCTCTCCGTCGCCCATCCCGAGTGGAGTGGCCAGAATGCCCCAGGCGAAAGGGCTAGCCAGCGGTTGGGTTACCACGAGGAGTAAGACTTTTCCTGCTCTCGAGAAGCTTCCAGTCGGAGGGCTGGGATGTGTTGGGGGAAGAGGGACAAGTAGGCAGGAAACAGCGTGATAAGCATAACTTCGTGACAGCAGCACACAATGGCTGCTGAGGCAGCAGAGGGAAGAGTGTGGGGTCTTCCCCGGGGTGGGACTGGAGGGAGGTGCGAGGACGTCCTGAGAAGGGGCTCAGCCGAGAGCAGAATCTCTATGGAGGGGCACCATTCGTCCTGCAGAGGTGCCATCGGTAGAGGCAGAACGAAGTTGAGGACATCGAGCTGTGACATAGGGGGTGAGACTAGAGGTAAAGGTGGAGAGGTGGCTGCGGCCACCAAGGTTTGCAAGTCCTGCGGAGGGTGTTCACCCCAAAGGCATTGGAGGGCAGGGGGGCAGATTTAAAGGGAAGCAGGG
Source organism: Artibeus jamaicensis (assembly GCF_021234435.1). NCBI lineage: Eukaryota > Metazoa > Chordata > Mammalia > Chiroptera > Phyllostomidae > Artibeus > Artibeus jamaicensis. Next base: position 6,932,408 of record NW_026521221.1, on the reverse strand, counting down.
TCCTGGTCCGATCTGCGTCTGCCAGAGATCCGGGAAGGCACACGGGCCAGCAGGGCGGTGTGGCTCGCGCTGGGCGGCATGTTCCACTTTGCTTCCCACCCGGCGCTGTCTTACCGGAGGGATAGTTAACCTTGAACCTCTCCGCCTCCTGGGTGGGGGTTAGGCGGGAAGGGTCCGCCCTGGGGAAGAGTCCTGTCTCCGCGCCGCTCCCACCTGAAGCAGGGCTCTACCTCCTCTCTCCCCAGAGAAGGCGTGGGGTGGGCCCAGCTCATCCATCTCCTCCCTCACCCCTTCTGGGCAGTCCTGCCCTCCCAGAATCAGTGCCATTTCCTGTAGCATTGACAGTAAAAAAGGCAAGACCTTGGGGACCAGCTTTACCGTACAGGTGCTCTTTCCCCACCTGAGGTGGGACTAGAATTGTCAGGCAGTAGACATTGCCGATAACAACCACATAGAGACGCTGGCTAACGTCCCTACTGGGGCCCTGGGACTGGCATCAGACTGAGCACTTGACTTTTGGGAGCCGGTTCCTTCCGTCAGCGCCCCAGTCATTGCCAGGAGATAGGCTCACTGTCACCATTTCACAGATTAGGAAACCGAGGCTTAGAGAAGGTAATGCTTGTCCCAAGTCACACAAGTGAGGCTTACAGCCTGGTCTGCCATACTCTCAGGTCAGGGTTGGACCCCCCTCCTGGGGCCCTAGCCTACTGTAGTGCCTTCTACTGACTGACCTTGCCCTGCTTGCCCGCCCACTCGGACCTCGACTGCTCTCACCAGTCAGGGATTGCCACCTCAAGTAGGACAGGGCGTGGGGGTGTCATCGAAGCCTTATACTATACAGCCCTGTCCTTCCCAGCGAGGCTTTTCCCATGACACCTGGAAGCAACCTCTCTGGACCCCAGCACAGGTCATGCCTGTGCCTGTTTGTTCCTGAAGCTTCCTGAACTCTCTGCCCCTGAAATCCTCATCCTCAGAGTCTTCAGACTCAGAAAGGTCTCTGAAGGCTCAGGTGAAGGTCTCTGGAATTGAGGTCCACATCGCTCCCTGATGCCCTGAATTCCTAAGAGCCTTGGCATCTGCGACTTTGCCTGGGTCTTTGATGAAACTACAGACCTCTGGAGGGCAGGGCTATGGCTTCGACTTCCCCTTTAAGGCTTCCTGTGTGTCTCGCCTATTCCTGCACCCAAGGAAGGATGGCATTCTGGGTCTCCCAGAACCTGGCCCCAGGACACAAAGCTCTTTACTTCTCCCCTTCTGAAGATCGACTTAGGGGTCCCCCATGGCAACCTTTAAGCAGAATTCGGCAGGTAGACAACTTCTGTTTTGACAAGTTCTTGTCTCACAGGACTTTTAAGAAAGATTAAAATTAGAAGCCAAAGCCTGTATTTTGGGTTTAAAATAAAAATCCAAATTTCTGCTCTGGCTGGGTAGCTCAATTGGTTAGAGCATCATCTCAATCTACCAAGGTTTTGGGTCAGACCCCTGGTCAGGGCACATACACTAATCAGTAACGAATGCATTAATAGGTAGAACAACAAATAGAAGTTTCTTTTCTCTTTCTTCTCTCTCTCCCCCCCTTCCCTTCCTTCCTTTATCTAAAATCAATTTTTTTTTTAAAAAAAAAGAACTTTGTAAACTCTTAAAAATAATACAATTCCAATTTCTCTTCAACAGTCAGCTTGGGCCCTGGCCGGGCTGCTCCGCCGGTTGCAGCTTCATCCCACACTGCAGGCTGGGGGTTCCATTCCCGGTCAGGGAGTGGATGGGAGGCAACCACTCAGTGCTGCTTTCTCACGTCAGTGTTTTTCTCTCTCTCTAAAATCTATAAACATGTTTTTTTTATTTTTAAAAAGCCAGAAGATCTGGCTGTTTTTGGCCCACCTTTCTACTTGCAACAATAGGCTGGTACTGAGAACAAATGCCATCTCTAGCTCTACTTCGTCATAGTCCCACCTTGCCCTCTTCAGGCGCTCATGAGACCTGCCTGACTCAAAGGTTTTCAGGACTGTGATCCTTGCACTGTGGCCGCAGAGACAACGATGGGTGTCTTAAGTTTTTGGAGTGTCCGCCTGCCGAGGACCTACACAGACAGCCTTGTTACATTCTCACAGCCTGTCTCCAATAGTGCCTTTATTATTGCCTCAGAGACAGATGTTTACTGAGCACTCTCCAAGATCCGTGCAAGTATGCTGGAGATGAAAAGGGATGTTAAACATGGTCCAGCATCTGTGGGCTCCTCGAGGTGACTACTCCTGAGAACACGGCATAATGCCTGGCAAATAGTAGGTGCCTGATAATACTTGAACTGAATAGCAAATGATTGGTAAATAGCAACTGAATAAATAAATTAATGGTAAAGAAATGACAGTTCCAAGAAGCGTGAAATACCTGTGATCATCTGGATGTGGTTGGGACCGTGGCTTCCTCAGGGTCACTGTTCTTGGGACACTTCATCTGCTCAGCTATCAAATGGGACTATGTTGAAGGGGACCCCTCCCTGAGGAACCCCAGCAGCTGTGGACAGGGGTGCAGGAGTACATCCACTACGGCTCCTTGAACCCAGGCCTGCAGACTGCTGGGACGGGCACACCCTGGTCTGGAGCGGGCAACGCCTGCCAGAGTCAGAGGTCTTGCAGGAGCGTGGGCTCACACTCACACTCCTTTCTCTATTTCATCCACAGCAGCCCTTTTAGGTGAATATTATTCTTAAATTAACAGACAAATAAGGAAACAGAGACCTGGAGAATCTAAGTAACTGCTCAAGATCACATGGGCTTGGAGTGGTTCCAGACCCTTGCTTTTTAAATATGGCAGTTAGCACAAAGGGAAAGAGGTCTAAAAACCCTTACTCTTCCTGCATTTCACATAATGTAGTTGTTAAAGAATACAAACTCTGTAGCTAGACTTCCTGAATTGGAGTCCTGGCTCTACAGTGTCTTACAACATGCAAAATGCTTAGAACGTGCCTGACTCTTAGCAAACGCCCCCTAAACATTAGCAATTAGGAAGCCGCCCCTGTCCGGCCGTGCCTGCAGTGTGCCTGTTCCCAGAATCCAGTCCTGCAGCCCCTGTTTGCACCTCTGTCTCCCACATTGAGTTCCTACTAGGTGGTGTCCACGGCTGTGTTCTCTGCATCCAGAAGCGTGTATCCCGCTCTGGCCTCGGCTAGGCTGTGCCTCTCTTTGCTGAGTCAGGAAGGGGACCGGCCTCCCTCCTCATGACTCTGCCAGTCCACCCTCCCAAAACTAGGACCATCTTCCTTCCTCTCTACGTTTGGAAAGATTTTCGGTGGCATCCTTAACCACACCCCCCAAGGTGAGGTGGCTCCATCTCTTACGGGCTCTCGGCCACAGCCAGCGGCCTCTCTAGTGTTTGGAAAGGAACAGTGGAGGGAGAGAGTCACTTGTGGCTCTTTTGCCATTTTCCCCTTAATGGCAGTGAGCCCACAGGGGCCAGGCCAGCCCCTCGCAGCACAGGCGCTTGCCTGGGGCGATCTCCACACCACAGTACTACGCTGACCAACCATAGTACCACTCACACTCAGCTCGGCTTAGGTATGAACAGGACCTGGAAGATGATGCCGATGACATTGCTTCTGACCTTCGAAAGCTTTCATTGCACCATGACGAGACCCTCCGGAACTAAAGAACTATCACCAGCAGAGATCGATCACCCGAGCAAGATTGGCCCACGCAGTAAGCAGCCAGGTAGGTGACAGGCGGACTCCAGCACCAAGGTCTGACAGATTTTTGCCTCTGATTTGTGAATAAGTCTATTTTTAAAAACATTATAAGGGAATCTGTGAAAATCGGGCTTAGTTAGATGGCAGTTCTTCTTTATTACTGAACAGCACATGGGTGAGTCAGCGATTGCTGTTTTGATTTGTTCCTCTCCCCTGGAGTGCAGTTTGTATCAATAGGTGACACTCCTAGAGAGAGTCCATGAGCTAGGCATTGTGTTAAACTCTTTATACACTTTTTTTTTTTAGAATAAGCACCTTTATTACATGAGGGGAGAGGATTTATTTGCCTTTCTGGGCCTTGGTTTGCCTCAGCTGGACCCCAGCTCCTTGCCCTCCAGCAGGCAGGCATCCATGTGGCCACGCTGGCCTGGTTTCCAGCGACGAACGCAGGACGCTCGCTCTGCTGGAACTGCTCCTCCCGAAGACGGCTGATTTGGGCATTCTTTTTCCTTTCATCATATTTCTTCTGAATTTCCTTTGATCATTTTTTGTTTAAAATCTCATCCTCCTCAGGAGTCCATCCGCTGGGCCACCTTCTTGCAGCCCAGGGACAGTGCCCAGCAGGATGCGCACCAGTTGGTGCGGTGTGCTGCGAACAAGCACGATGCGGTTCTTTCCTAGGGCATCGGTACCGACCAGTCCGTCATTGTGGACCACATCAATAGCTCTTGTTTTGCGAGGATGACACTCCGAGCCCCAGGAGAAGCTGCCCATGTCCGGGCTCAAGGTACAGTACCTGCTGCCTCCTTGCCTGTGGACTGCGTGGGGCAGGGGGACAATCTGTGTTGGCAGCAGGGCGTCCCAGCTTATACTGTCACTTCTTGTGGCTGGGCTTCAAGGTCGTGCAGCACCGTGCCAGTTGTCCTAAGAGGTGCCCCCGGCTCGGCACTGATGGAGAGAACATGCACTCTCTTAACTCTCAACCGGTCTCGTGACTTAGGTACTGCTATTACATATCACTAATGAGGAGCCTGAAGCACAGACAGTTTCCATAACTTGCCCAGAGTCACACAGCTGATAAGTGGTGGATCCCAGCCTTGTCACTTGTAGCTGTTCCTCCATCACTTGTTCCTAAATGAGTTTCCCCAAACAATTCTCTATTCTTATGTTTTCCAGCCATCTGTCAGCAAATCATTTGGATTTTGCACATGAAGTCGCTGTGAGCCGCTATCAGACTGGAGGCAAAATGTTGCGGCGTGTTGTCATATTTCTCAGTGAAAAGAATATTCCTTGTGCGAGGTCTCATCAAAAGTACCCTTTCCCTGCCCTCTGCACTCATTTTGACACTGAAATAACAATGTGGTCTTTTAGGAACATCAGATACACTTCAACCAACTTCCAACTACAGCACACCAAGTCCTCTCCCAGTGTTTCCATTTTGGGGTAAAGGCACCACCTCCCACCCGGTTTCAAAAGCCAGGAACCTGCGAGTCATCCTTGGCACCTCCCTCGCCCTCCCCAGCCACCACCCATATCTAATCCATCACCACAGCCAGACTGTCATTTACCTCCACTCCTCAAACCTCCTCCTCCCCACCCCTGCAACCGCAGCCCTCGCCTCCCGCATCCGTTCTGCCCTTCCCATCCCCCCCCCCCCCCCGCCCCAGACTTTCCCATGCAGCAGCCAGAGGGATCTTTTCAAAACAGATCGCAGCATATCATTCTCCTGCTTAAACCCTTCTGTGGCTCCTGCCGGCTGCCAGGATAAAGATCCGAATCTGAAACAGACAACCGAGGCTGCCGTAGCCCGAGGCTCACAGATCTCTCCACACCTCCCCCCTTGCCCTCAATCTCACTCCTGAACCTGCGATGCCCCCCTCCCTCCCAAACCCGGCTTGGCGAGGGAGTGGCTCCCTGGTACAGCTTGTTGCCAGCTAGGCTAGGGTGAGGACATCTACATCGGGTCCTGTGTCCCCACCGCCTGGCAGGGTACTGCACACGGTCAGCTCTCAGTGACAGTTACTGAATGAAGAATGAATAAATGAACAACTGGCAGAGAAATTAAACCTTCGCCTGGGCCATCTCAGCTCTGCAGTCCGACCGCTTTGCCACGTGGTCACAGTGCTGGAAAACTACTTCCTGTAGCCACACTGTGTGCCAGGCCCCAGCTGCTGCCCTTAGACTCACTCCTCCCAGCTCAGTTTGCCTGTTTGCAGAAGTAACTTTGCTGTTACCTTGGCCTCTAAGTCTCCAATGTTTATGGGTTTTGTGATTTGTGTGCATTTTTCCTGTAAAATTTACTGACTTGATGAATGCAGTGACTGGGATTCCAATAGTTATGGGTTTGACAGGGCAGGTCCTTTGAAATCTGGAGACATAAAATTTACAGTTCTGGCTCTGGCAGACCAGATGGCTTCTCCAAGAAGTTAGAGTCTGTGGCCCCAGAACCCCAATCTTTTAGCTGCTACTGAAAAGATTGGAGAATTCAGTTCAAGGCAAAGCCTTGGGATTTCCCCTGCCCATTTCTTCTCCTCCCCCCTGCAAGTCTGCCCTTGATGTTTCAGTTAAATCTGATTTCATTTAGATAAGCTTGGTGGAGGGAGACAGGAAGAGGGGTGGTCCCTCCTGCAGCCCCCCAGGGCAGGCATTCATCATGCAAATATTTCTTATTCAAGTATCTCCATTAAGCCAGACTTAATGCTAGGGATACAGCAGCAAACCACAGACAGGTTATGTTTGGGTGAGTGGTGCTTGTGCCAGGTTTTAAAGAACAAGAAGCATCAGCCCTGGCCCCGTAGCTCAGTTGGGTAGAGCATCATGCTGATACCCCAAAGTTATGGGTTTGATCCCCGGTCAGGAGACATACAAGAATCAACCAATGAATGCGTAATTAAGTGGAACAACAAATTGGTGCTTCTCCCTCTCTCTCTCTCTGTCCCTCCTTCCCTCCATCTCTAAAATCAATAATTAAGTTTTTTAAAAAGAATAAATAACATTAGAACTGATTGAAGCGATCTGTGTTATGTCAATTTTCTCAGCTAAATTGTAATCTCATAACTGTTACTGGTCTTAGACTCCCCCACAGCCCTGGTTCATGGTGCATAGTGGCCACTCGGTAAATGCTGACTCTTCTGAGCTGGAGGCTGGTGGATGCAGGGATGGTTCACTCAATGGGCTGAGCCAGAAGTGTGCTGGCTGGGGGCAGGAAGCTGGACCAGCAGGTCCATCCACTGACTGGGGGCACTGGGTGGTGGACTCAGAAAACCCTTGCAGGAGAGGCAGATGAAGTTTCCATGAGGCAGCAGGGAACTGAGGTGGGTGGCTGTTCCTGGGGAGAGGGGGAGGCTGGGGAGAGGGGCTGGGCGGAGGGAAGGGGCTTATCAGAGGGCCTTGTGGGGAACCGTGAGAGGGCCGAGCCCACAGGAGTGTCCACTTGAAGCAGAGGGGAACGCAGAAGTTTTAGGAGTGCAGAACATGAGACAGGGAAGGTTACGCATTAGTGAGGGATCTGCCTCTGAGCTAAGACAGAGGAGCCAGCGTTTGCTTGACCCTTCTCTGGGGAGTGCTAACAACCTTACAGGTGGTCTTGCTGCCTATTGACAACAGGTTCCACACTCTGCGGCCCTTCCGGCTCTCTCACCCCACCCCCAGGGCCTCTCTCCAGGGCTCAGGAGTCCAGGGCATGAGGCTTTGTCCCCTTGGAGATGTGGGTGACGGGGAGGGAAAAGCAGAAAAGCTGCAGCATGAAAATCTCCGATTGGCCCCTAAGGGTCAGTGAATGGGGAGGGGGGCATAGAGGGGGGTGGCAGGGCTCCAAGCACCTGGGTATCACCTCACAGAAGAAGACTAAGAAAGGCCCACCTGCATTCCAGTGAGGACTTCATAGTCCTTCACTCTGGAGCCCCTCAGTGTTCAGGGGGTGGGGGGAGGTACCACAGGGAGGTGGAGATTTCAAAGACCAACCTGCTTCCCACCCCACCCCTTCTCAGCCCTGCAGGGCCAAAGGGTGTATTCTGCCCAGAGTCACCTGGGAAGTGGGGGCTGGGAGGTCAGTAGTGAGAAGAGCTGGTGCTTGCTGGGTCTGAGTATCTAGGTGGTGATTCTCCAGCCTGAACCTTGGCCAGCTCGACCACCAGAAGCAGTCTCAGCACCGGGGAGCAGGTCCCTGTTTTCTCAGGCAACTACAGTTAGACAAAATTCACACACCTCCAGCCTTAATTAGCAACTTTGCAATGGCCCCAACCCCACCCGTCTACTCTCTGGGTCAACAGACCCCACCCTTCCATTCTGGGCCGACAGTGGGAGTCCAGAAAGAAACAAAGGACTGGGCAGGTCGCCGGCCGACTGTGAAAGGACGCAGAGTCTCATCTCACCAGCCTTTTCTCATTTTAGAGTCCTACTCCCCCTATTTTAAATCTTAATGAATCTTATAATAAATTTAATTAAACAATTTTACTTCACCAAGTAATGGGATCTACTGCAGACTCAACCCTGCCCAGCCTGGCAGCATCAGATAGGGCTCTAGCATGGACTAAGAGACTTTGCTAAGCCACTCCCTTAAATAGAGCAAGCATTTGGGGCTGGGCCCCCAGGTTGTCCTGGAAACACTCCACTTTGCAGAGAGTGCCTCTTGGGAGCCCAGGCGGATGTGCCAGGGGGACTCTCAGGCCAGGCCAGGCAGGCAGCCCCCGAGCTGGGCTTGTCTCCCTCAGGCGGCTGCGAGCTCCCGTTCCCGGCCTCTGCTCCTGAAGCACAGCTAACAGCCTGTGTCCCGGCGTGGGTGCCATGTTTGCCTGTGGATGGGCACAAGGGAACAGGTGCGTTTGGATGGAGAGATGTCTGTCTCTGGTTCAGAAGGCCCCAACCTTCTCTTTGTCCCTTTTCTCCCTCTAGTGATGGGAGGGCAGCCCTCTGTCCTTCCTCCACTGATCCACTGTCCTCCTCGAGGAGGAAGATGGTGCCTGTGCTGAGGTATCCTGGGCCTGGAATGTTGCTCCTCTCTTTAAGAAACTCCCACTGACCCATCCAGCCCTTACTGTCCCATGCCTTCCATGGCCAAAGTGTGCGGGGCCGCCTGGCAGAGTGCCTGGGAACGCAACTGTTCCTGTCTTGGGCTGCTCGAGCTAACTCAGGGCCGTCTCCCAGCCCCTGGCCCAGTGCACACCTCTGAGCTTTTCTGGGAAGGTCTGTTGGTGATGCAGTTGATGGGCCTGAGCAGGGAGGTAGTGATGCACCTCTTTTGCCATATGACTTCTCTCCCTCGCTGAAAATAAACTCATGCGGTTGGCCCTGTGGCTGGCATGCCACTTCTGCCTGGGTCACCTCTGGTGGCACTATTTTAAAAAGTACTGGTGAGCCCTGACTGGTGTGGCTCAGTGGATTGAGTAGCAGCCTGCGAACCAAAGGGTTGTAGATTGGATTCCCAGTCAGGGCACACGCCGGGGTTGTGGGCCAGGTCCCCAGTAGGGGGCGTGCAGGAGGCAACCACACGTTGATGTTTCTCTCCCTTTTGCTCCCTTCCCTTCCCCTCTCTCTAAAAAGAAATAAATAACATCTTTAAAAACTATAATAAAGTATAGGTGCACAACTACTTTGAAAACCAGTTTGGAATTACCTAGTGGAGTTGATCAGGTAACACAGTAACACAGAACTTTCCATTCCTGGGACTGTACCTAGAGAAACTCTTGTGCACATAAACCAGAAGACATACACAGAAGATTTTAGAATAGCCTCAAGGTGGTAACATCCCAAATGTCCACAAACACCAGGATGGATATTAAGTTGTCATATTGTTATTCAATGGAACACTATACAAGAAAAAAAATTGACCAAATTACAGTTTTACTCATTAATATGAAGAAGCCTTTAAAACCTATACAATGACCCCACAAAGAAAGATACAAAAAAATATATTAAGTATGAGTCTGGTTGTAGAAAGGTTAAAAACAGGCAATCTAAGTGATATTGTTTAAGGATGCATACAGAGGTAGGAGAGCATAAAGAATACCCTGGCTGGGGTGGCTCAGCGGATGAAGTGCTGGCCTGTCAACAAAAGGGCTGCCAGTTTGATTCTCAGTCAGGGCACAGGCCTGGGTTGCAGGCCAGGTCCCTAGTAGAGGGTGTGTGAGAGGCAACCACACACTGATGTTTCTCTCCCTCTCTTTCTCCCTCCCCCCCCCTAAAAATAAATAAACAATAGCTTAAAAAAAAAAAGGTGAGGAGGGGACTGTCACTAAATTCAGGGCAGTGGTTCCCTTCCTTTGGGGAAAATGTGTCAGGGAGAGGCACATGGGCTTCTAAGGCACTTGGAGTAGCCTCCTCACCGACTTGTGCAGACTTTGTTTTATGGTATTATTGTTCTTTGCACTGCGCTGCATGTACATGTCACATACTTGGTATATACCATACATTTACCACAAGGAAAAAAAAGAATGATGTGTGCCCCAGCTTGGCTCCTTTTCTCCACCCAATCCCCATTTCTGTTCTCAGCTGGCAGAAGAGGGGCCAGTGTCCCTCGTCACAGTTCCTTTCTGTTTCTGAGAGGGCCAGAGGAATATAAGAGGCGGGGGCCTCCCCTCTGCAGCTGGGCCCTGGATACTCAGGGGTGAGAAGGCCTGCGGAAGGCAGGGCCAGGGGAGGCCGGCTGGCTCTGCTGTTCCTGCCAACTTTGGGGATTAGGCCAAGGCTCTGGCCCACCTGTTGTTTCACTCACTCAGCATGAACATAGCTACTGAGTGCTTTCTGTGAGCCCTGGGTGCTGTGGGGAGGATTCCGATAACTGAGGAATGGTCTTTCACCTCAAAGATCTTGCAATATCGCGGTTCGATTCCCAGTCAGGGCACATGCCAGGGTTGCAGGCAGGTTCCCTGCAGGCCAGTTCCCAGCAGGGGACGCACGAAAGGCAACCATACATTGATGTTTCTCTCCCTCTCTCCTTCCCTTCCCCTCTAAAGATAAATAAATAAAATCTTTAAAAAAAAAAGATCTTGCAATATACTCAGAGGTGATCACATACACAAACAACTATGGTACCAACAAAATGTGAGCAAAGCGTCACATTTTATTATTTACTCTTTCAATAAATGTTTGTGGAGTACCTATTATGTGCCAGGAGCCATGCTGGATGGTGAACATATAAAAGCAGTTAAATCACAATACTGGCCTTTAAGTTCTTAGGCAGATGCAGGGGAAACAGACACATGCACGGGATAAATATAAAAGTGGGGCAAGTCCACTGATGTAGATTTGCCCAGGGGGAAGGAGGGAGGGGCCCCACTCAGGATGGGCAGGATGGGGACAAGCAGTGAGGAAAGGTTGGAGAAGGGAGGTCTTCCTGAGGGAGACAGCCCCTGAACTGAGGTATTAGCGGTGAGGAGGCAAGGGCAAGGACAAGGGCAAGGGCAAGGGCTGGAAGGGCATCCTCTGCAGAGGGATCAACTGGGACAAAGGCCCAAGGGTAAGAAATAGCACTGTAAGTGTTGGCAACACAACACAAGTCCTCATGGGGATGCAGACAGGGGCTGCAGGAGGGGAAGGCAGGGGTCGATCAGAGTTCCCAACTGCCCTGACAAATCTTAGATCTTACAGGTGAGCCCCTGAAGTATTTAGGGGGAGTTTGGGAATTCACTCTGGCTTGATAGAGAAAGGTTGAGGGGCATAGAAAGGAAGAAGGCAGGGAAATTGTCATACTGTGGATCCAAGAAATATTTTGACAGGCCAGCTGTGTGTGAGGATTCAGAGAGGTCAGCTTTGAACACAGCTCTCTGCTGGAGTGACCAGGTGGAGCGCACAGGGAGAGGGGGCTTCCGCCTGGAACCAGTTTGGCCCTGGGCTCTGGCCACTGGGGAGCACTAAGTGTGGGTAGAGTTGGGGGACAGCCAGGAATGCAGGTGGGACCCTGTACCATCTGACCCCAGGGCTCCCAAGTTTTAGCCTGTGGACAAGCCTGAGAAGGTGAGCAAAATAAGCGTGGCATGTAACGAGTTTCTTATAAGCCAAATGTTTGCACTTTATTTATTTTTAGAGAGAGGCGAACGGAGGGAGAGAGGGAAGGAAACATCAGTGAGTGCAGTAGAAATAAGGATCAGTCACCTCCCTCAGCCCCCAGCTGGAAACCTGGCCTGCAAGCCGGGCAGGGCGCTCACCGGAATCCAACGCAAAGTTTTGCTTTGGGGAATGGTGCCCAACCCACTGGACCACACCAGTCAGGGCCAAATGTATGCACTTTAAAGCACTACCCTTAGACGTGTCTGCGATTAAATCCATATGTAAGCATATTACTTAGAGGCATGAAATGAATTACCAAAAGAAATCTCTTAAAGATTCAAGTGCTGTTTTGGAGGGGTGAGGAGGTGGGGTGGAGGGCGCTGTTGAGGCATCAAGGGCAAGCGTTTTTTTGTTGTTGTTGTTTTTTCCATTGAAAGGTTTTTAAATACACCTTTTAAATTATATTTTAAAACCCACGAACATTAAACACAACTTTTTAAAAAAATGGCTTTTGTTCTGAGTTTAAGTCCTTTCTACTTTTTCTAATTTCTAAAGTGACCTGTTTTGTATAAAATGATACAAGATAAAGGGTAGTCAGCTTTCTCTGTGTCCTGAGTAGTCAGTCCAGAGCACCGACAAAAGGTCCAAGGTGGTGGGCTCTGCGCGCCTGCGACCCTGCGGCCTGCCGGCAGGGGTCAGGCGAGCTCCACGCAGGGCCCAGGGAGCCGCACCCCAAGAGAGAGCCTGAGCAGTTTTCTGCAGCAGGAGGTGCCTGGGGTGGGAAGAGGCAGACGGGGGATCCTGAACCTACCCACCTTAAACTAACAGCCACCTGGGTCCTAGGTCAGGCTCGGCCGGGAGGGACGAGGAGTGTACACCCCTCCCATACCCCCAGTTAGGGTTTACACCAGCTCTGGCTCCACCCAGCGCCTGGGCGGGGCTAGTTTGTCCGCGGTTTGTTTGCGGTGCCCCTGGGCCACTCACCTTATTGGTTTGCTGGAATGGGGCCCACGTGCAACCCTGTCTCCCGAACCCGGGTAGTCGCAAATCGAGCTAGTGTCAAAAAGAAACTTGAGAGGTCTGCCATCACTAGATCACAGAGGTTTATAATTAGGACTCTGGCATCTTCGGAAGCATCCTCAGGGCCCCAGACCAGCTCTGAAAGGCTGCCTGTGCCTCAGAATTACCCCTGGAGTGGTGATTAGGTTTGGGGCCCATCCAGGAACATGCCTTTTCTTCTTTTTAAAACAGATTGCCAAATTCTCATAAACGGATGCCTAGGCCACAGTTGGAGAACCATTTCCTTAGCATCTATTACCATCCCACAGAGCAAGCGGTAGGAAAGCAGGGAAGGTAATCAACAGGGGAACCTGGGCTGATAGTGCGACCTGAGGAACACCGGAGTGGAATTAGAGGCAGCCCCTGGAAGGAGGGCTGGCAGCTGGTGCTCCAGAGTTGCACAGTGTAACTCTAACAACCGAAAACTCCCAAAACAACCAAGGTGGAAGGGCTCCCTGGTTTTTCCATTCATAACTCAAGATATGCTTTTTTTTTTCTTTATTTTTTAATGTTTATTTATTATTAGAGAGAGAGGAAAGAGAAAGAGGGAAAGAAATATCAATGTATGGTTGCCTCTTGTGTGCCCCCCACTGGGGACCTGGCCTGCAACCCAGGCATGTGCCCTGACCAGGAATCAAATCAGTGATACTTTGGTTCATAGGCCAGTACTCAATCCACTGAGCCACACCAGCCAGGGCTGGCTTTATTTTAAAACACACTTGTTCACATATAGCATCAGGAGAACAATCAATTTTCCCCAAGTTTGTGGCAGGCCTTGTAACTCACCTTGACTGGACAAAACAGCCCATTCTGAACATCTCCAGGCCAGTTGTCTAACCATACGTAACACCCAACAAGACCATTTTAGTCACATTCATCCAACAGCAGGAGGTAGAGTGGAGAAGTGAAGGGTCAGTGCCAACAAGCCCCGGGTCTTTTCCCCCTCAGATCGCAGCTGGGCTGGGGTGGGAATGGAATAGCATTTGGCTACAGGCCAGGACCCAAGTTAGAAGAGGCATCGCTGGGCTGAGAGCCAAGAAAACCAGCTCTCTCTTCAGAAAACGCACATGGGATGGAACGACCCAAACTTGGTCCTCCCCAAGCTGCATCCACGCAGCCGCGCGGTGGGGCTCCAGGAGGGCATTTTCAGAATCCCCATTTCTGCTGCTCTGGATTCGAGCTCCAGCTCTGACCTTGAAAAAAATCTGTCTTCATCTTTTAAAAAAACATGGGGGTGGTTTCCCCAAAATTTATGAGCTTTCTTCTAGCTCCAAGACTTACCACCCTGGGCTTCCAACTTCCTTTTAAAAATCCCTGGGGATTTGGAAAAGGGAAGCTAAGACCTCTTCTCTCCTAAGCACTGACTTCCACTCACACCCCCTTCCACCTGTGAGGAGACTGGGGAGCAGGAGCAGGACGTGGCCCAGCCCCTAAGGACATGGGCTGGAGCCAGGCAGGAGGTGGTAGCAAGTCAACTGCTTCTCCCCCAAACACCAGGGTAGAAGCAGATGGGTCTGCTTCATGCTATGTTTAACACAAAATGGCAGCAGCCGCTGTGCAGTTGTAACAAAATTAGCCATAGGGCGTCCAGAGAAATGCACGCAGGCAGCCTTGGCTGGCGTGGAGCCAGCCGACTCGGCCCGCTGCCTGTCAGCTGGGGGCCGTCACATGGCCGGGACCGGGGCAGTGGTGCCACGGCGGTGCCAGAGGGCTCAGAGGTGCTGCCAGAGGCCAGTGCCAAGCTGATCCTTCACGAGTATGCCAACCTCTGCCCCACTGCAGACTGTGGGTGGCACATGTGTTTTGAGATGCCCAGTTCCAGAACTCCACCCCAAAATGGTGGGATGTCAGCCATAAAGAAGGAAGCCCTTGGACGGATGCAGGGGCTGTGCTGAGTGGGTGCCTGCTCACAAGCTGCTGGGGACTGGTGCCTCTAGAAACTGGCAGAAATAAAGCCCAGGGTTTTTTGGGGGGAGGGTTCCCTCTGGAAGAGGCTATCAAGTTCAAGCAGATGAGCAGGGGGCTCCCTGCCAGATGCTCATCCAAGAAAAAGAGGTGACTGCCTGCCCGCCCCCCACGTGACCACCCTGGAAGGTGGGTGCATCAGGCTTAGAAGTTAGAGAGCAAGTGCACAGGGTCACCAAAGCCCATCCCAATAACCCCAGAAAAGCCACGATGCTTCCTGTTGTGTCCATTTTAAGCCACTGAGTGCTTTTTTCTGGGCTGGCTGGCTGGTCTGGCTCTGAGGCCCAGTGGTTGGCAGCCAAGCAGCAGGACTTGCCACACTTCTGCTTCCAAAAAAAGGCCTCTAGGTGCTAGGAAGAGGGGTGAAGGTCTTGGGGTTAGTGGAAGTCTGCATTGAAGGCTCTGCCAATGACCAGTCGCCTGATCTCACTGGTCCCACCTCCAATCTCATACAGCTTGGCGTCTCGCAGAAAACGGCCCATGGGAAAGTCGTTGATGTAGCCATTGCCACCTGTAGCCAGGGTTTGGGCAGAGAAACAAGAACGACAGGAAAAGTGATGGGCCGTGGAACAAGCAAGGGAAGCAAACAGAAGGCCAAGGGTAGAGAAGCAGGCAGGGGGAGACTAATTAGAGGGCACCAGCAAGAGGTGGTGAGAGGCTGGGGCGTGGGGAATACCTTACCTGGAAGGACAGTGGACAGGGGTTGGAAGGCCACCCAGAGTGCAGAGGAGAGCAGGCAGGCGGGGAGAGGACCACTGGCGAGTGTGGAGAAGGGGACAAAGAGACACTGCATTGCACTTAGTGGGTGCCAGCCCCAGAGAAGTGAAGTAACTTGTGAAAGTCACAAAACTGGTTAGTGGTAAGGCCAGGAATTGAAATCCAGGCCATCTGGCTCGAGTCTGTGCAGCTTTGAAACAAGGCTGTCCCACCTCCGAGACACCTCTCTCTCTCACTTGCCAGTGTCCACAGGACTAGGTGGGGAGGGTGTGAGGGGGGTGTTGCTGAAAGAGTAGCGATTTGTAGCCTCCAGTAATCTTTCCATTTGCCTTTCCATGTTCTCCCAGTAACTGGGGCAGAAGGATCCGAGGGGAGCCAGCTCAGTGGCAGCTAACTGAAGCTCCGAGTGAGGGGGAGAGAGGAAACCTCCTTCTGGAGGTAGCCACAGGCTCTGGGAGCGAGGGAAGCCCTGAGAGTGGGGAGTGGGGGCCACTCACCAAGACACTGAATGCCGTCCAGGGCCACCTGCGTGGCGCACTCAGCTGAGTAAAGAAACACACCTGCACAGTCCTGTGGGAGGAGGCCGCAGGTCAGCAGGGCCCCGCAGCCCACCACTGCCTCTGTTTGGGCAGGCCCGTACCTTGGCAGTGCAGTGGCCCCCATCGCAGGCCTTGGCGACATTGTAGACATACTGCCGACAGGCCATAAGGCGGGTGTACATGTCGGCCATCTTCCCCTGCATCAGCTGGGCACACAAGGAGGTCACAAGTCAACGTACTGGAGCCACATTCCTCTCAGACACTCCCCCTAGTTACCAAAAGCAGATCAGCAACCTGACAGCCAGAACGGGAACATCAGGGCACAGAGAGCTGAAGGACTTGCCTGGGATGACACAGACGGTAGCAGGTCTGGAGTTAAGGCCAGAAGGCGGCTGATGCACCTCAAATGGCCCTCCACCTCCACCGCCCTCATTAATCCTGAAGGTCTTCAGGCCACAAAACTTGACTAGAAATGCCATTCCCCTCTGCCCAGGCCTCCCTGAACTGGCGTGCTTCACCCTCCGACCTTACAATGCCTCCTTCCTTCAACTCACTCAGGAAGTGAGGTGACATGAAGAACTTCCAGACAACTTCCAAAGCCAAGTAGCAAGCTGAAGAAGCCGGCATTCCAAGCGTTCAAACTCATTTTGCTGGGGAAGGATAGTAAATGCCCCACAGAGCATTTCCTATGTACTCATTTGTTAAAGAAAACTCGAACCCAATGGAAGAGCACATTTCAGCAAAGCATTCCACTCACCTGGAAGTGGCCGATCTTCTGGCCGAAGGCTTCTCTAGTGTGCAGATAGGGGACGGTGTGGTCCAGGACAGCCTGCATGAGCCTGGTGGAGGGAGAAAGACGCTGGGTGGTGCCTCACTGTCCCCCAGCTGCCGCTGGGGTGGCAAAACGCCAGTGTGGAAGGTCTGGGGGGCGGGGCAGCTCAGTGAGACTCGGAGCTGGAGTTCTAGGGCGGAGGAAGGGAGAGGGAGAACACTTGTTACCCCTGCTCAGTCATGCGCTGACGGCCAGGGCTTATACAGGACCTTGTGTAGTGAGTGGGGCCTCAGAGCCTGGGTGTACTTTTTTCACCTCCAATGTAACTAAGCAGGATTGCTCCTCAGGCCTCCTGTCTGTCTTTCAACTGGTCTTTCCCTTTATCATGAAGAAATTACACGTGGGAGGAGGAGGTTCTTTTATCTCCAGGATAGAAGGTGCACTGGCCAGGAGGCGGCTCCCCCGGATCCACAAGGGGAAAGCTGCAGCTGCCGTTTGCCAAGGCAGCGCTTGCCAAGGAGGAGCCTCCCCGCCCCTCCCCGCCCCTGCTGCACGCTCACCCCAGGGGTCCACCAGCCAGCACCAGCCGCTCCAGGTCCAGCCCACTCATCAGCACGTAGACGCCTTTACTTAGATGGCCCAGGATGTTTTCAGCTGCCAGGACAAGTGCTGGTCAGAGGGGCGAGGGATATCCACAGACTTCCCACTTTTATAAAAGCTACTGTGTTTGGTGCCAGGACTCTCACACAAGGCATTAACATGTGTCACCTGGCCCTGGCCGGTAGCTTGGCTGCTTAGAGCTCCTCTTTGAAAGTGGGAAGATCTTTTTTACCTACTACTAAATCCCAGAAACCACACACACAAAAAGCAGTTGATGTACTTAACCACTTTAAAAACACTCCTGGCCCTGACCGGGTAGCTCAGTTGGTTAGAGCACTGTACAGACACACCAAGGCTGTGGGTTCCATCCCTGTCACGGCACATACAAGAATCAGCCAATGAGCCCTGGCTGGTGTGGCTCAGTGGACTGAGCGCTGCCCTGGGAATCGAAGACTCGCCAGTTTGATCTCCAGCCAGAACATGTGCCTGGGTTGTGGGCCGGGCCCGCAGTTGGGGGCATGTGAGAGGCGACTGATCGATGTTTCTTTCTGCCTCCCTCTCTTTCTTCTTCCTTTCCCCTCTCTCTAAAAATAAATAAATAAATCTTTCTAAAAATCAACCAATAAATGCATACGTGGAACAACAAATCAATGTTTCTCTTACTTCCTCTCTCCAAATCAAATAAAAATTTAAAAACATAAAACAAAATGTCACCTGACCTTCAATGAGAGTGTCTTGGGTGGGAGAACAGGACGGAGTTTGCCACCCTCAGTCAGAAGCAGTTTGCTAGATAGGTCCCGCCCCCACCACCCACAGGATCAGACACAAAGGCCAGATCCTTAGGTCTCCTTCTCCTCTTCCACTGCCTTGGATGGGAAAGAAGAAAAGTAAATTTGGTCTAGAAGTCAGCCAAACCCTTCCCAGCTTTTCTGCCCTTATGTCCCTAATTACTCTTCCCCTGAGGCTGAGCCTGCTCCGGTCCAGTATCATCTGTCTCTTCCCCTCCAAGGGTGGTCCTGGAAGTCACCGCCCAGGAGATGGGCCATTCAGTACCGGTGACAGAACTGCTGAGCCCCTCTTCCCCCATGAAGCCAGGACCCTTGGAGTATTCTCCCGCTTACAAAGAAGGGCTTGTAGTGACCCCCACTCCTGTGATGCGCCTTGTAACCAAAGTGCACTTTTCTCAGAAGATGGATCAAGACAGTGAGGGGCTGGCCTGTGGGTGGGGTGCGGAACAAACCTAGTGATCAAGTTTGTGTCCGTGGTCTCATTAGCACATGAAGGGTGTGCGGGACAACGTGTCGCATTTTCAGCTACACTTCAGGGGAGAATATGCTCAAACTGAATTGCCTTCCCTTCACTGAGTCCAGCTTCCATCAGTGTATTTGGACACTGCTTTAGCGTTGTTAATGAATACCTCACGCAGGCTGTACAGACAAGGATGTGTCTGAAGGAGAGTAACGGGCAAGGGCAGATCTTGTCTTTCCGTTCCAAGTCCAGCACACTGTGCTCTCCACAGAGAAGCACCACCGCTCACTGTGGCCACAGCTGGGCACACAGGGAAAAGAGCTGCCCGCAGCAGCCCCAGCGCCCCCCATGTGCCTGCCGGAGCAGGGGCGGCACCCCCACCCCCACCCCCACGCCACCAGTCATCGGTGAGCTAACAATGGGGAGCCTCTCTCACCCAGAGATGGGCTTTCCCTGCTTATGAAGGGTCAGCACCGGGGTGCACCCTTTCTCAGACACTCACCAGGAACCTTGCAGTCTTCAAAGACTAGTTCACAGGTATTAGAGCCCCTCATCCCCAGCTTGTCCAGCTTCTTGGAGGTGCTGAAGCCAGGCATGTTCTTTACAGAAACAGAAGGTGGCCTTGATTACAGACCAGGCCCCAAGGGGGTCTG
Source organism: Artibeus jamaicensis (assembly GCF_021234435.1). Taxonomy (NCBI): domain Eukaryota; kingdom Metazoa; phylum Chordata; class Mammalia; order Chiroptera; family Phyllostomidae; genus Artibeus; species Artibeus jamaicensis. The sequence continues at coordinate 6,913,187 of NW_026521221.1, read as the reverse complement.
GTAAAGGGAAGATCCCTGCAAAATGCCCACCTTCCCGTCAAGTCCCAGTACTTGTGCGGCACCCTAGCATTCTACTCCCAGGACCCCCACCTGTACACAACTGCTGCACCCCTGGAAGCTCCTGCCCCAACGCCCCGCCCAGGCCCTAGTTTCTCTCTGCTAGTTTGCATTCTCCCCGCTGTTCACCGGAGCACTTCTTTCTGAAATGCCTGATCCCTGGGGCCTGCCTGACCCTTCTGGCTCGTTTCCTTTCCTTCAGGAAATCACTTCGAGGACATTCACACCAGCCCATTCCATTCCTTTGGCCCTTTGTTCCTCAGCCATCTGTAGCTAACTGAGTCCCAGCCGGGATCAATTCAACCACCTGTGTGCTGTGTCCTGGGCTAATCAGAGGCAGCGCGATTAAGTGCCCAGAGGAGCACGTGTGGCTCCCCGCACCTCCTGGCTGACCGGAGTGGCTTTACACAGCCCTGACGTTTCCATCTTAGCCGGGCCCTCTGGGCCACTCACTTCTCCGGCCTTCCACTCCTAGTCAGCTACCTTCTCCCCCTCCCCAGGAGGGTATTATGTGCATTTACAACACTAATCCATGAAACTGTCCGCCCACTCCCTCTCCGGTGCCCTGGTCTTCCACCCCAAGGTCACAAAGCAGAGGTCCCTCCCCCATCACCTGTAACCAGCCTCACAGCTCCTCCCTTGACTCTCCATTGTGTTTTGCACACATCTTAAATCCTCCCTCTCCTATTTTTCCTTAAACTTTCCTAAAAAATTGGCTCAGTTCTCTCCCATTCTTAAAAACACACTCAAACTCCCAAATTTTCATTCTAACTTCTGCTCTATCTCCCTCTTGCCTTTATTGTCGAAATTCAAAAGGTGCAGGCTTCAATCAGTCTGTACTCACTTCCCACTCTCACAGCCCCTGATGACACCTTCATTGTCAAATTCAGATGTCTCCTTTCAGTCTGTATCTTCCCGGCCTGGTGGCTGGCTCTACTGCTCTCAAACTTGCCCCACCCTCCTTAGACTCCACTTTTTGGCCACTCTCCTTTCAGTCTGCTCTCCCGCCTCACCCCCACCCCAGGGAGCCTTGGCAGAGCACACGGGTTTGACTGGTTTGCGGTCAGCTGAAGGGATCCACCTTGGGCACCGCTGTCAGCAGACGAGGGCCTCCCACCATGCACCAGCCCTCCACTGACCTTCTCCACCAGGAAGGCCGTGATGCCCCGAGAAGCTGGCACAGCAACCAGATCTGTCTTGGCGTAGACAATAAGGACATCGGCATCGGGGCCATTGGTGATCCAGAACTTGTTGCCGTTCAGGATGTAGTCATCTCCTACGGACAGGAACTCGGCTACTAAACAGCAGCACTGTTGGCCTGTGTCAGCCAGTCAGTCCACAGACCCGCTAAGCGGGAAGCTGCCCAGCTGGACACAGTCCCGGCAGTCTAGCAGAGGGTACCCCCAATTACTGCTCCCTCACCCTGACAAGGTCTGTCCTTCTGTGCATTTCAGCTCCTGAGTCCAGAGAGGCCTCACCTTTCTTTTCTGCTTTTAGCTTCATGGAGACAACATCAGAGCCAGCATTGGGCTCACTCATGGCCAGGGCTCCGATGTATTCACCACTGATCAGCTGCAAGGAAAACCCCAGGGGGCCTGGTTATGACTTCAGAAGTACCGACAGGGCTCGGGTGCTTCTTGCCTGTTCATACGACACCCCTTCAAACTTCTAAGACTAGGGTGTTGGTTAAGTGTTACAAGGCAAGTTCGGTATCTACAAGGCTGAAAATATTTCTCCTTTTCCCCTTTGCATAGGAAGCCAGTCCCAGTCTTCTGTTTCTTAGAGCTCTCTGCAAATGTTGTCTATTGATGAATTCAAGAGGTCGGGCCCTATTTTTAATTTTCTTGACTAAAGCATTTGAAAGCAAACCCCTGATCCCTTCCTAATCATATCTGATTCAAGGCAGCAAGCTACAGAGGGCAAATCTGACCAGCCCTCACCACCAGGGAGGGTACCTCGGGGTCAGTGGTCGTATGGTGAGATCAGCGTGTTTCTCCATTCCTATTTCCTCACCTTGGGGAGGTACTTTTCCTTCTGGGCCTCATTTCCATTGCGAACAATCTGATTGATGCAGAGGTTGGAGTGGGCACCATAACTGAGTCCCACCGCTCCAGAAGCTCGGGATATCTCCTCCATCACCAGCACTTGCTCCAGGTAGCCCAGGCCAGAGCCACCATACTGGACTGGGAGTGGAGGTTGTTCAGGGGAGCAGAAAAGGCAGCCCAGGTTAAACCAGGACATTGACAGGAACCTAACATTTACTGACAACAGAGAAAGACCCTCGTGGCACCTTAGTCCACGCTCCCCACTAACAAAGTCAACAGGCTGATGCCAGGGACTCTGCTTATGAACACGCAGAACTGGTTTTGTCTGCTGCCTCTGTCAGCTGAGGTGTGGTTCAGAAAAGTCATTAGAGCTCCTGCTTTACCCCAGACAGACCTTCTCGTGAAGACAGCAGAACTGGAGTACCCGCTACACAGAAAGCTACAGAAGTGCAGAGGCAGATGGATAAAGAGGACCTGGGGTTCCACCAAGAAACATAAAGAAGGAAGATCAAAGCACAAAGAATAGATTCAAAGCAAAGGATGGGTGTAAAAGGCTGGAGGAAGGTGAGATTTTCACAGCGTAGGTTTGAACTATCAACACGCTGTACACCTTCAACTTACACAATGTTACATGTCAACTGTATCTCAATGAAAAATGTTAAAAAATAAAAAAGTGAGGCTTCGGTCAAGATGGCAACATGGGCAGAAATGGCTCAACTCTTCGCACAATCATTTCAAAAATACACTAAAAGATAGAACAACCATCACTTGGGAATGTCAGAAATCAAGCTAAATAGAAGTCTGACAACGACGGAATTGAAACCACACCATCCAGACTGGTGGGAGGGGTGCAGATGCAGAATAGGCTGGCCCCACACCCATGTGGATAAAAATTTGGGAAGGATATCTTAGGAATGAGGAGTCCCAGACCACACTAGGCCCCCCAGACCAGGAAGATAAGTCCCCTTCTGGCTGCGAAAAACAGTGGAGATTGAGTCAGTGAAGGAGGCTGCTGGAGTCCTGACCATTTCCTCTTGGGGAACCCACACAGGGACTCACCTACTCAGACTCCCTCCCTCTGAGCTCTAGCACGAGGGTGGCAGCTTGGAGGGCACCAGTGGTGCCATATCTGAGACACTACCAACCTGGCCAACACTGTGTGGCCCATCTTGGAGATTCCCAGAGGCTCTGTCTGACCCAAGATACTTTTCCACAAAATGGCTGGTCTTGGCTCCTAAATCCTATCATGTAAGCAAAAGCTGGCCTCCATAAGCTCTAGTGGCAACCAGATTAGAGTCACAGCTTTGCTTCACCTGGGAATGTCCAAGCCCAATACAAGTAGCAGCTATTTCAGATTGCTTCATGGCTCAGGCAGGGTACCCAGATGAAACACTGGTAGTGTATTGTGCTCCACCTCTACTCTAACGCCCAGTGAATACAAGCCAAAGGAGAGTGTGCCATCCGGGCTTTAGCTGGTGGGGCCACAGGCTCATCTGTTTACTGGGCACTGTAAGCCAGGCTGGGCCTCTCCTTCAGACACCAACACCCAAATCAGAGCCCACCAGCTCCCTGTCCTTTATCCCTGAAAACAAATAGTAAGACCCACAAGTAGTAGGGGACACAGGACAGGCCCAGGGACAGTGTATTGAACACATCATCTGGCCACCTCATGTGTAGGCTCAGACAGGCATCCCTCTCCTTCACACCATCATCTGTTCCCAAATGAGCCCTAGGGCCAACCTGTGTGCCTAGATGTTATATTGGTAGGGCAGGGCTTAGGGACTGGACTAGGTACTAACACAGCTATTAGAGTCACTTAGGGGAGCTTACTAAGCATGAAGACTTCAAGAGTCCAAGTGACCCTGATTTAAGTGAGCCACAGTGGCCTAATCTCTTTGCCTTCTCAATGTCACAGCCTAAAGAAATGTGAGGGCTGACAGTCAGTGGATGCTTTCCCAGAACCAAGAGGGAGGAAGTTCTAGGTTTCGTTGAACACAACCTTTTCATTCCCTTCATAATTCTTTTGGGACTGATATTAAAGGGCATGCAAGAAAAGTTCTCATTAGGGAATGAAATTATACTCACCAGGGGCTGTGATGCCCAGGACTCCCAGGTTCCCCAGCTGCTTCCAAAACTCCTATCAACAAAGTGGAGTGAGTGCAATGAGTTGTGAGAAGGCAGCCAGTCACAGGTACCTGGGCACCTGGAGCAACAGACCCAAATGCTTCACAGAAAGGAGCTGCAGTCTTAAGGAGATTTTGTTTACTAGAAGATTGTATGAGCTCTTTTTTGCTGCATCATCTCTCCCAGAGCAGCTCCCAAACTGCCCCTCTGCCCCTCAGTATAGGCCTTGGAACTCACTCGAAGGTTCTTGAATTCATTGCTTCGATCAATCTCCTGGGCCTGGGGGGCTAGATGCTCCTGAAGGAATTTAGCCATGGTCTGACGAAGCTAGAGGAAGAGAGGTGGACACAGATGCCTCTTAACCAGTACATTATTGCCCGTGAAGACAGCGTCTCCACTACTGAGGACTCGTTCAGGCAAACAGGCCCCAAGATATCTCACCAAACAGCATCAGACAAAACTTAGAAGCACTTTTTGTTTATATTTCCTCACAGACTGACTCATCCCTCTTTTTATTTTTTAAAAAAACATCTTATTTATTTATTTTTAGAGAGAAAGGAAGGGAAGGAGAAAGAGAGGGAGAGAAACATCCATCCACTGCCTCCCACACACACCCCGACTGGGAAATGTCCCAAAACTCAGGCATGTGCCTGGCATGGACTCTGACCAGGAACTGAACCAGCAAGCCTCCACTTTGCGGAACCACCTGAGCCATCCCAGTCAGGTCTTCACCCCTGTCTTGAGGTCCCAAGTACAGATAGATTGAAGATGATTTTTTTAAAAATGCCACTCCCCCACATAAAATTATTCCATGGCTTTCCTTTGTACTCAGAAGGCCAAGGTCCTGCATGAGCTGACCCTCATTGACCCTTCCAACTTTCCCCAGTACCCTCACTTTTCTGGTCCCTCCCCTCCCCAAGGACACACTGTGCTCTCTTCAGTTCCAGGAGCCAGTTGGGCTCTTTTCTGCCCAAAAGGGATTACTTCTGCAAAGCCAAAGGTCCCTGGCTTGCCCAACAGGCAGGGACCAGTTAGGGTACACGCCTGGGTTGCAGGTCATGTCCCAAGCAGGGTGCATAGGAGAGGAAACAGATGTTTCTCTCCCTTTCTTTCTCACTTCACCCTCTCTCTGAAAATTAATTAATTCATTAATTAAAAATATATATAGGTTTTACCCAAAGAGATTAGAAACTCTTCTTGGCAAGAAAGTTTGAGAACTAGAATTGACTTCTAGTTTTCCAGGGTGATTTAAACCTCTGCCTGCAGTCTGTAGACACAAACAGAGTTGTGTTCCGGGATTTCCGGGAGGCACTGGCATGGGCTGGCTGTTGCCATGGGAAAATCATGTTCCTGGGGTTGTGGGGAGCTGTGTCCAAGAGAAGTCTCCTCCCTCCTGACAGGGCTCTGGTTCAGCTCCAGCTGTAATGACATTTTTTCATGTATTTTGCTCAACTTTGTGAGAGGGCTCTGTGGGGTCAGATCACACTGCATTAAAAAAATTCCAAAAGCGTGTATGTAAAACAAAAAATTGTTGGGGATAATGACTAACCTGTTTGACAACCACAGCCTTTGTGTTCAGATGTAAGCAGATTTCAGGCAGGTTGAGGACGTTTCTGCCACATACGGGTGGCCCCTGCCAATTCTCCACCAAAACACCATCAGTCTCCCAGGAGCTTTGCTGCCTGGCTCCTCATCTAACTCTCGCAGCTAGACACACGCCGCGGCTGAGTGGCCGCTGGGCAGGGGGCTGTCAGGCAATTCACGAAGCTGGCAGCTGCGGCCAGGGCAGGAGGCCTTGGGGCTAGGGAAAGGGTCAGGCACCCTACCTGCTTCTGTTCCTCGTTTAGCCCGCTGATCGCATCGTCCACCTGCAACAGCGAGTGGGCCCGCTGGGAAACGAGGCAGACGAGCGGCGACAGCGGCGTCTGCAGCCTCCAGCTCATCATGCGCCGCCCCAGTAGCCACACCGTAGTTGCCATCTTTTTCTGGTAGCAGAGCCCAGCTGCAGCGAACTGGAGCCTGCCCTGTGGGCTCCACCAATCCCGGGCTTCTCAGCCGCCACCAATTAGCGAGGAGATGGATTTCCCTGAGCCTATCACTCCTCGCTGCCCGCTGAAGGCTTTGTAGCTCTTAGCCACGACCCAACCAATCACTGGTGACCCCCGCCAGCCGACACCGCGGGAGTGGGCTGCCAGTGCCAAGTATGGGATGTGGTAGCTTCAGCGATAGGTTGGCTCTTCTTTAAGAAGAGTAGAAGACAAATATCTCGTATGAGTGGAGGATATGGTATCTCCCCTGTGCTAAAAAACAGTCCCTAACTGCAGAGGTCTACCTCGGTAGGAAAGCAAGTGTCAATGTAGCAAAGGGGAAAGCTCCCCGAAAACCTCGTGTTTAAGAATAAACTGTTAAAGCAAATCTGGGATTGCTCAGACTGGGAAAGCCGGCTTGCTCTGGTGTGCACTTCAAAAACAAGGGCTTTCAAACCAAATAAACAGAATGAGATACTACTTTTAAATATTAATATGGCTGATCCCTGGTTGGTGTAGGTCGGTGGACTGAGGGGGCGTGGGAACCAAAGGATAGCAGTTTGGTTGCCTGGGTTGCAGTCAACCCTGACTGGAGGCCATGCCTGGGTTGCAGGCCCCGCCTCCAGTTGGGGTCATGTGAGAGGCAATCACACATTGAAGTTTCTCTCCCACTCTATCTTTCCCTTCCCCTCTCTCTAAAAATAAACTCTTTAAAAAAATATTACTATGGCTGAATTAAAGAGAAAGATGAATCACGGGACTCCTTTCACCAGAGTAGAAACTACCAGACTGGAAACCTTTAGTTTAAAAATAAAATAAAAATGGGAATAAATAAAATGGACATTGGGTTAAAAACAAAGTTTTAGTACAGCATTACCAAAGGCTGAATGGGCCAAACTGAGGTGATGGGGGCTCAAGATTTGGAAAATTTTAGTTTAGGTAATAGCTAATAAGCTTAGTAATCATCACATGTAAAAGCCATTGTTCCAGGCACTGAAGGTAGGACCCAGCCCAGCTCCAGGAGACCGTGAGCGGTTCCACCCCTGCGCCTCAGGACTGCAGGCAACCCAGGGGGTGTCTGAGCCCTCGTACTCCAGAGTGAGATGTCCACGGCCCAGGACGCAGATGAAGGAAAGCTGCAGCTTTTATCCGATTAATTTTTCCCTGAAGCCCTTACCTCCACTTTTCTTCTACTTATAAAAAGGGTCATTTCAAAACGGAATTTAAGACATTCTGTTAGGGTACAAACCCGCCGCCTTCTCAGATCGCCGGCCATCTGAATAAAGCGCCCACAAAGGTTCAGGCCCTGTCTCTGCTCATTGAGTCTGGTAGGTGTCAGGCAGCACAAACATGGGCTTTTCCGGTTTCAGAAGTTCCCCAGAATTAAATAAGTTTTTTTCTATTTACCCATCTTTGGAGAAGACTGGAAAGAAGTGATTATAAGAAAAAAAATGTCCTGGCCGGGTGGCTCCTTTGGTTGGAGCATCATCCCATACACCGAAAGGTTGCGGGTTTGATTCCTGTCAGGGCCACAGCCGGGCTGTGGGCTCCATCCCCTGTCATGGGTTGCGAACCACTGATGTCTCCCTCCCTCCCTCTCTCTCCCCACTTCCTCTTTCTTTCTAAAATCAATAAATATATTCTTGGGTGAGGAGAGAAAAAAGGAAAAGATAATAAAAAGTAAAATAAAAGGAAGTGATCACAATGAGAAACTCGACCAGCAATCAGTTGGAGCAACAGTGAACCTGGTTAAATTGAGTTCAAGTTTCATAACAGGGCCAGGGTCTCTTGGCTTGACTCCTGACTGGGGACCTAAAGTCTTTTACTCAAGACTGGGTAAAATAGCCCTAGCTGGGTAGTTAAGTTGGTTAGAGCATCGTCCCAAAAATGCTAAGGTTATGGGTTTGATCCCTGGTCAGGACACATATAAGAATCAGCCGATTAGTGCATCAATGCGTGGAGTAACGCACTGATTTCTCTCTCTTTCTCCCTCTTTCTCTCTCTCCTTTCCTCTCTCTCTCTTAAATCAATCAATAAAAAATAAAATAAAAGAGCGGGTAAAATGGCTGGGAGATAGAAAAGAGAAATTTCCAGGATTCCTTGATATGGAAGTTCATGAACTGTGGTATAAAAACCCATTGGTGAAGTCTGAACTCAGGTTATAATTAGATAAAAAGAATATAGAAATGTAAGTATCGATAAGTTTATGGAAATTGGAATGTTTAAACAGGCTTTATGTTTTTAAAAAAGATCTGCCAACTTTAGTTGATTTCGTCCCTTTCCCCTGATTGTACTGAGAATAAATACTGTGTCTCGCTGGGGAACTGAAACCTGAAGGTGTGGGGGTTCAGGACAAGCCGCCCAAGATGTGCTTCTGGGTAGAAATGTGCTTCCAAGTACAACATGTGGTATTGAAAAAGGTAGAATAAAATGTTCCCCAAACTCGCTCCACAGAGTTAAACCCTACCAGAACATATGCTCCATCGATGTTTCTCTCTCTCTCTTTCTTCTTCCTTTTCCTTCTCTTTAAAAATAAAATAAATAAATAAATAAATAAATGAAGTTATCTACTCTTCTATGTTAAGAAAATGGAAAAGCAACTCTCAATTGGAAATGGATGGAAATGAATGAGTAGAAATTATGAAATAACAGATGTACAACAAAGGAAGCAATATAAAATTGATGAAACACTAACAAGACTGATCAAGAAAAAAGAGAAATTGTAAATTGCTGGTATCAAGAATGATAAAGAGCCCTGGCTGGTGTGGCTCAGTGGATTGAGTGCCAGCGTCTGAACCGAAAGGTCGCTGGTTCGATTCCTGGTCAGGGCATGTGCCTGGCTCGTGGGCCAGGTCCCCAGTTGGGGGGGGCAAGTGGCAACCAGTCAGTGTTTCTCTCACACACCAATGTTTCTTCCCCCTCTCTCTCTCCCTCCTTCCCCTCTCTCTAAAAATAAATAAATAAAAAATTGTTAAAGAATAAAAAAAAAGAACAGCCTTTTCAGATCTTATTGATATAAAAAAGATAATAAGAGGTTATTTTGAGCAATTCATATCAATACATTTGACAATGACAAAATGGACAAATCTATTTATATGAAGTTCAAAAAAAGAATACTAATAGATGGTGATTTTCTGTCAGACTAGAGGTCCTCTCTAGAAGGAGGCAGTGATTTATTAACCTGTACACTAGAGGTTAGTACACTTTGGTAAGCCTCAATACATTTTATTAAGAATTGTAGTAAAATGGCTCTGGCTGGTGTAGCTCAGTGGATTGAGCACGGGCCTGCGAACCAGACAATCGCGGTTCAATTCCCAATCAGGGCACATGCCTGGGTTGCAGGCCAGTTCCCAGCAGGGGACGCACGAAAGGCAACCATACATTGATGTTTCTCTCCCTCTCTCCTTCCCTTCCCCTCTAAAGATAAACAAATAAAATCTTTTTAAAATGTAGTAAAATATACATAATTTGCCCTTTTAACTATATTTAGTTCACCTTACTGGCATTAAGTACATGCACAATTTTCTGCATCCATCACTACTATCCGTTTCCAGAACTTTTCATCTTGCCAAATAGCAATTGCACATGTTAAACTTCCTGTTCCTTCCTCCACTCAGTCCCTGGAAATCTCTATTTTATTTTCTGTCTCTATGACTTTGCCTATTGTAGCTACATCATATAATTACCTTTGTCTTTAGATCACATTGGAAGGGGAAGAGGACAGTGAATGAAAACACTTCTGAAGACATTTGACTGGGAATAGGAGATAGATGGTACCTGGGGGGGGGTGGTCAAGAATGCTGCTTTGTCTTGCTTGTTTTCAAAAGATTGTATCTGAGCCTAAGAGTAAAAACTGAGTGATCCCAGTGAGAGAAAAGTTGAATATCTAAGGTTGGCAAAGGCTTTGTGAAATCAGGGCACTAAAGAGACAGGGGCAGAAGAGAGAGAGAGCCAGCATGGTGGTGGGTATTAGAGGCACAGTCAGGAAGGGGGTCATTCACCAAGACAAAATTTGAGTCTTAACACTAGTAGCCATCTCTGGATTTGAGTACCTTTGCCAGGTGCTGTACACAATTCTCTCTTATGACAACCCAACAAGATAGATACTATCTCTATTTTAGAGATACTATCGAATTGCTCAGAGAAATTCCATACTATCTCTATATCTTTCCAGCCTGGCGAGAAATTAGACTAAGAGAATTTGCCAAAGATCAGTCTTTAGTGGTGAGATATACAATGAAGAAATAAAATGGAATCACTATAGTCAAACTGTTAAATTACTGGAATCAAACAGATTGAGGTATGAGGAAATTATTCTATCCTTATTTTAACTAGCCTGAAAATGAAATAGGAAGAGCCAGCCTTCGTGCTGCCTGGCACCCACCAGACCCAATGGGCAGAGACAGGGACTGAACCTTTGTGGGCGCTTTACTCAGATGGCCGGTGATCTGAGAAGGCAGAGGGTTTGTGCCCTAACAGACCGTCTTAAATTCCATTTTGAAATGACCCTTTTTATAAGGAGAACAAAGTGTGGGTAAGGGGGTTGGAATGCAGGGAAAAGTTAATTGGATTAAAAAACTGCCACGTTCTTGCCCTGGGCGCTGGTCATCCCGCTCAGTCACCACCTGGGTTGCCCGCAGTCCTCCTGAGGCGCAGGGGTGGAACCGCCCATGGTCTCCTGGAGCTGGGCTGGGTCCTACCTTCGGTGCCTGGAACAATGGCTCTTACATGCGTTGATTACTAAGCTTATTAGCTATCACCTAAACTAAAATTTTCCAACTCTTGAGCCCCCATCAGAAACATACTTTTGAATTTTCCAGTCCTGCATCAATGCTTGGTTATACATCAGACCTCCAGATAACCCTCTGGTTACTCCTTGAAAGACTAAGGAAAGAAAGTTCACACAGCTGGTTACCTGACACCCGTTCTCTGGACCTCTGGTCGTCTAGAGGATTACCATCTTGGGCCAATTCTTTTCAAGAATGTACTTTTTACTATGAGAACCCTCAGCTTTTCCTTCTGTTACCAATGAGTTTGAGTTCTTGACTCTTGATATAAAAGAATTTAGACAAGGGACACTGATAATAGCGAATGCAGATTTATCGAAGCTCTGCAGAAGCAAGTACACTGAGCCAGGGCCTCGGGTTCTGTGCGCCAAATGTGGGGCTTAGAAGTTTTTATGACTTGGGAACATGGAGGTTGCTGGGGTTAACCAATCAGGGAGTAAGGTAGCAGAGTTTTCCTTTTTTGAAACACTGATGTCAGGTATATGAACACTGATGTCCAGGAAGAAGTCTGGGTAGCCCCTGGTCCATTATTTCATAGCTACCTATTGATAAATGTCATATTCTGGCAGGGCTTAACTCAGTGGGGATTTGTTCTGGCAAGACTTGGCTCAGAGCAATTGTGGGGAACATTTTATTCTACCTGTTTCATTTTTTCTCCAGAACACTCCGGGTATTGCCTAGTTGTGTTTCTAGTTTGCAAACCCTAACACATTTGAATAAATCTTTATCATTCATTTCTAGCCACAGCCTCCAGATTTGATTTTTGAGTTTCATGGACAATGTGTAGGCTAGGATTTCAGTTTAGATTTGTTTGGCTAGGATGGGCTGCAAACTGATGTTTCAACATCCTAATTTTATATCTAATTCTTATTTTGTCACCACTCCTAAAAATCTCTATGTATATAGATACTTCCCCCCACACCCTATTCCATCAATTAAGTCCTGCAATTTTCTCGTGTCCAAATCTTTCTTTACTCATTTGCTGCCATGGCCCTTACACATGGGATTCCTGAGCTCTCCTCAGGTCCTTGAATCCATCCTCTTAAAAGTTCAGAAATAGCCAAAGTGACCCCAATGCGTCACCGAAGTAGTAATTAGTCAGAGTTCATCGTGCAACCCAGGAGCACTCAAACCGAAATACGAAGTGAGACTCAGGAGTACTCGTATAATGTTATAAAGCAGCTTGTATGGTGAGAAAATGTCACTGAACCAAACCAAGCAAGGGCTGCTTGCCTGATGTGCAGCAAAGCCAAACACCAAACACCAAGATCTGCAGCGGAGAAGTCAAAGCCGTTTTACTTGCAGCGAGTCAAGCAAGGGGAACAGAAAGCTATGGCTTAAAACCCAAACTCCCCAACGGCCTTTAATCAAGGGTTTCTAAAGGCAAAGATTGAGGCTTAGAGAATGGGTGGAGCAGTCTGGTATGCGGAAAAACTGGTGGTTCAGGTGTTGACAGGAGAGCTTTGGACCTTGGCCACTTATGGTAAAGCATGCTAAGCATCAGTCTTCCTGTACAACAGACCCTTTGCTTCTGAAGGGTTTTGGTGTTCACATTCTGGTCACGTTCTAGTCCTTCGGTCTGGGTGTTGCGGAGGTCAAACTCTCTCCTCTGCACGTACTTTGGATTCATGACTTGCAGTTTGGTCTGCTGATTGTGAAAGTCAACTCAGTAACCATTGTGAGCTGGTTCTGCGATTATAAATGCACTGACTGTTTATTCTTCATAGTGACTGGTTATATTAGAACTTTCAGTGGTTACCTTATGTCGACTTTGTTAAAGGGTCAAGTTTTGCTTATGATTTCCTGAAGCGTAAGCAGGAAATGATCAGGGTGAGTTAGTATTGTAAAATAACCTAAATTAAGGTCTGTTTGTTTGACTAAACTGGTTTTGTGTACTTGAAATTGTTAAGGCTAGTCTCCGTTGTTTTTATTTTATTATTTTATTATTTTAAATATTTAATTTATTCATTTTTAGAGAGAGGGGAAGAGAAGGAGAAAGAGAGGGAGAGAAATATTATTTGTGGTTGCCTCTCACGCACCCCATACTGGGAACATGGCCTGAAACCTGGGCATGTTCCCTGACTGGTAATTGAACTGGTGACCCTCTAGTTTTCAGCCCACACTCAATCCACTGAGCTACACCAGCCAGAGCTACTTTTAAAAAAATGTTAACAGTGCTATCCAGCTTTAACACCAATGCCAGACTCATTTTCCTAAAACATTTGTTACAGTGATTGCCTGATCAAAATGTTTGTGATGCCTTATTGCCTAGATTTGTGGTTCCCAGACTGTGAGCTAAGGCACCCTTGGGCAGCAAACTCACAGGGATGGCATAGAACATTTTAAATTTTGGTGGGAATCACAGTGATGCTTGATATGTTAGACATGTGAACTACTGTTACCAACGAGTTTGGGTTCTCTTTCTCCTGATATAAAAGAATTTAGGACAGAGACACTGATAAAAGCAAAGGCAGATTTGTTGAGGCTCTGCAGAGGCAAGAACACTGAGCCAGGGCTTCAGGTTCTGAGTGCCAGATGTGAGGCTCAAGGGTTTTTATGACTTGAGGACGGGAGATTTGCTGGGGTTAACCAATCAGAGAGCAGATTATTAGGCTTCTCCTTTTTTGGACCACTGGTGTCCTGGTGTATATCTGCAAAGTGAAGCACTCTGGGACTGTGCAGCATTTATTAGGGAATGTGGGAAGGGACTTGCTCAACCAGATACTGAGTTTGTGCTTGGTTGGTAGGTTGTCTTTGGATCTGAAAAACAAACTTACAAGAAGTGAAAGTAGTTTCTGGGCCACAATTCCACAATCATGGTTCTGGCAGGGATTGACTCCATGGAGCAATTTTGGGGAACATTTTATTCTATATTTCACTACTAGCTTGAACTAGGTCCGTGTCAACATTAGATCACGCTACATTCCTTGACAGGGTCAAACGGGGAATGAAGGCAGTAGTGTCTGATTTTATTCCAAGGCTTGAGAAATTAGGCAGTGCCCAAAATTCCATTAGTAGATGCTTGGGGTTATTGAACAATAAAATTTGTTTTAGATTTGTGTATTACTTTTTCAAATAGCTGTTATAAGTTGTTAGGGCATAAGTACTTACTTGGATCTAACTACTTAAAGTAGAATTGTTAGGTACTTATTTTAGTGTCAAAAAATATTACTGAGACAATAGGGCCCACGCTTCTTGCCTTTTTCCTAATGCCCGAGGTGGTGGCCCAGCGGCCACCGAGCTGGGGTCATTCCCTGCTGTCTTTCCTCACACCCCTGCAGGCAGCTGGCGGGAGCGGCGAATCAAGATCTGCAGGGCCAGGAGGTGGAGTTTTCTGAACTTTGCCTCTGGCAGCAACCTACCAACTTTGCGAATCCCCTTCTGAAACCCCTCAGCCTGCTGCTTGCTGCCCCCCCCCCCCAAGGTTCTTAGTTGCAAGCAACAGTAAGTGGCTGATTTAAGCAGAAACAATGTGTTGAAAGGCTGTCACAGAGCTTACAGAATGACTGAGAAGTAAGGACCACAAAACTGACGTTATAGGCAGGCAAAAAAGGAGGCGTGGCAATCGTAATACAAGCCAGTGTCACAGACAGAAACAGCCCAGGTGGCCACTGTTGAACTTGGTAAATGTGGACCCTGCCTGCCACTGTCACAACACTTCTGCAGGTCCTGAAACCCAGATGTGGCTACCACCACCAGGGACCAGGGTGAACTCTCTGCTGTCGTGGGCACCATTCAAAGCCCCAAAGGTTGTCCAGATTGGCTAAGTCTTGGCCACATGCCCTTGCCCTGACTGCAAGCAAAGCTGGGAGACCACCTTCTGGGGTTCAAAAGTTCAAAACTGGAAGTCTGGCTCTGGCAGTCTCTACCCTCCAGACACGTAAGGTAGGAGATTCCTCAAATGTGGGAAAGAGATTCAGATGCTTATATTGATAGTTGAGACAAGGGAGAGAGTTAACGAGCAAATGATTGTTCAGTTACAGGATTTTAAGCTTGACTTTGGCAGTTCCCAAGGTAAAATAAGGGAAACTTAGCATGGAGGCATAGCCACCATTTTCCAAATTCCTGGCTGTGAAGTATGAGGAGCAGTGTGGAAAATGAACAAAAACAATTTAAATTCCCTGGATAAGCAAGAAGAGTTAATAGGAACATATGCCCCCAATAGAAAGTAATGTTTACACTCAGGAAGGAAATAACCCTAGTATAAAAAGGCCCTTTGCATGGGTGCAAGAGAATAGTTTGCTGCTCCAGTTTGCCACTGGAGTATCAAAAGAAGTTAAATGCAATAGAACCAAATGAGTACAAAGAACGGTCTGAGTAGAAATTGAAGACATTATCAAAGAAGGGGAAACAAACTCACTAGACCGTTATAGACCATACAGATATTTTTATGTGCTTTTAATATTTTTTAACATTTAGAACAGGGATCTGGGATCTATCTGTTTAATATATCTTCAACAATGCTCGCAAGGGATATCTCACTGGATTCCTTGTTTTTGGATCATAAAATGAAACTGGGTTAGGAGTTAGGCAATTGTACAGGGGACCGTAAGGCACTGGAATGCATGATAAATGGACGTGGGTACTTCCGTGACCACTTTTCCATGAAGTTATCTTCTTGAGTTGACCTGAAGTATATATATTCTTGCTCTGTGACAAAGGATAGAAGTGCAACTTAATGATGGTGCTTGTGAATCGCTCTGCTCTGGAACATTTTTTTGAGCTTAATGAGGGCAAGCAAACTTCAGAGACAGTTGCTAATGACAGAGCCCACACATCTTAGCTTGGCATTCAATGTTCTTTAAAACTTCTTGGAACACCATTATCTTCCACCCCCACCCATTACTCCCTGGCTCAAATTTTTTTCCAATACTTGCTTGTCATTTGACCTTGGGCCAATCAACTTAACTTCCTTGAACCTACTTCCCCACCTGTAAACAGGAGTAATGTGTGATATGACTTACCTGGTATGACTGTAATGAGGATTACATGGGGATGTAATACATGAGGAACATAAACATCGCATTTGGATGATTATATTACAAGTGTTCAATGGAGTGTCAGGCATAATCCCTTCTCATCTCGAATCCTCTGAATATGCCCAGCGTTCTTACTCAGTGACCCAAGACTTATTTGGGTACCTCCCTGCCCTGCTTTTTTCAACCTTTCATTTTATTTTCTCCTGTTATTTCCAATGATCCCTTCCTTCGGTTTGATTAATTTGCTAGAGTGACTCAAAGACTCAGCAAAGTACTTTAGTTACTAGATTACTGGTTTATTATAAAAACAAACTCAGGAACAGTCAGATGGAAGAGTATGTAGGGAAAGATGTGGGGTCAAGGGCATGGAGCTTCCACGCCCTCTCTGAGCAGGCTGCTTTACTGAAATGTTCGTGTTCACCAACTTTGAAGGACCTCAACTTTCTAGCTAGCCTCTTCAGTGTTACTTTTCCTTCAATTTCCAGTCTACCTCCTCCATAAGCCTAGCTCAGTTAACTGTGGTATCCAGTACGACTGTACCACACAACCCATTGTTAGTATAGTAACTTTTGCTACCTTGTGTATGAATGACCTGCACTTTTGTTTCACCTAAGACTGAACATCTGAGATTAAGAATGTCATGTTACATTAGTTTCCTACAGCATCTAGCAAAGTGGAAGGTGCGGATCACTATTTGCTAAGTGTATGTATTAATTTTTCAGGCTCTGGATCAGATTAAGCACCCAGAATATTACCTCACATACAAAAGGCAGGAGGAGCAGCACTGGTCAGAGGGAATGAGTGCACACAAATGCTGGCTGGTGGTGCACAGCAGAACCGTGAAGGGAGAACCCTTGGTGTGACCAGGCCACGAGGGAGCAGGGTCTCTACGTGGGGGAAGATGAGCAACCACAGACATTAGTGAGATTGTGACATTCTTCAGTCACCCAGGGAGGCATGACAAGGAGGTGAGGATCCTACAGCTGAGTTTCCCAACCTCTCGTTCCAAGAAGGAAGTAACAACTTTATTTTGGCCTGAAATAGAAATTACTAATTTGTTTGGGTAAACAATCTTTTAAACTATAAATGTCCTAAAAGTGGGTAGAAGAAAATGTTGAGCCCTTCTCACTTGTGGGAATTATTTAACTGGATTTCCCCTTCAAAATGTTTGGGACATAACCAACTGCATGAAAGCTGGTGTGTGAAGGCAGAGTTTTCGCCCTTTGGGTTAGGATGGGGGCATTACCTAGCATGAATGGGTGGCCCTGGGCAGCCTCAGCAATGCTGAATGGTAGGTTGGTTCGGTGAAAAAATTAGTAGGCGCAGAAAAAAGGAGCTGGCCAAAGACTGCCCAGTTTGACTAAGAAATGAAATATGGCTGTGCCTTGGTAAATCAGGTCGGGGCGGACTGCCACGGACTTCAGCTGATTGAGGATCCACGGAGCCAGGTCAGGATTGGCTGTGCAAAACAAACAGCTGGTACGTAACCATGCTTAGGAACACAGGGAGAACACAGGCAGCCAGTGACACAGACCCGGTAGACAGTGTATGGCGGCCACTGCAACAAACAGGGAATGTCTGCAGAAAACCAGCTCACGTTCCTGGAAGACGGGGTGGGGTAGGCATGGAGCAATTAATGAGTGGAAGAGAAATATTCTGGGTTGAAGTTCAGCCGTGAACTCCTAGATTAGCTCAGTGGTAGTCAGTGAACACATTTAGGTTACAAGGCTATTTTCCCTTCTCAATACTGCAATCCGAATACAGAAATAGCTACATATAAAAAGAAATCTCTCTTTAAAAAGATATTTCTTTTCTTATATATATAAAAAACCAGAAATGATTTAGACTAAAAGCTCCAACGTGTATTGTTACAGGTAGGTGTTACTGCTATCTATACATCTTCACCCCATTTGCTAATAAGCCTTTCCAAGTAACTTTAAGTTTGCAACTTTACAAAGAGGTATAGAGCCCAACCAGGATGGGACAGGGTAGGTTCCAAATCAGCAGGGGAGCGCATGGCTCATCAGCGATACTTCCTGTGGAGCACCTGTGTTCCCGTGCACAATTAAGCGTTTCTTCCCGTGCATGTGAATGGGACCTTTTGGATTCTCTGGCTGTGGCAGGTTTAGTCTCCTAATTCTAACAGTGTGTCTGTTGCCTTGTTGCCTAGGAGTTGATCCAAGCATCCAGGCCTCCCTCTTGTAGACCTTAATTATGTACATGAAAGCTTCAGGGTGCTGACCAATCTGAGGGTAGAACACTTGCTTAAAGGGGAGACTGCCGTTCCAGCACAAACTGTCCTTAATCCTACTGCAGAAACGGTTTTCATTCTGGGGATGGTGAGTCCTAGAAGATCATCGCCAAGAAGCAGATGTCCTCAGTGGCCACTTCTTAGAGTTAATCCCCAGAGAGAGCCATCTGGCCACTTGCTTTTTATCACATTTCTAACAGCTGCTCCAGTTCCTCAAGGGTTGTTGTAAAATCATTTACTTGACTGTTACACAAGGTCTGCTGTTCCAGGAACTGGGCCCTCTCTTCTTCTTTCATCTTCAGTTTTACTTTTAAGGCCTGCTTGGAAAGACATTCAAAAAGAGAAAACACAAAACAAAACTTTGGAACATTATGTTTCTATTCCATCGAAGACCACAGGTATACTAACATTAGGTTTATCTGTCCTGGTTTTAGAACTGCCCCCTTTTGCTAGAGACTCCTTGATCTAAGTTGGAGCAATAAAGTCCCCTAGGGCTCGGGGTCACACCCCATGACTCCGCCCAGCCACCCAGAGCAGCCCCTGGAAGCTGGGTCTCCTGTGACTGGTCTCCCTGAGGTGTCACGTCTCCCCGGCCTCGGTTTCACACAGGTCCCAACTCTGAGCAACCCAGCATGGTGCACATCCTCTCGTGCCCTGCAGATACGAACAATTCTAAAGAGTCTTCAGAACAGAAAAAGAAAATCAGTTGAAAAAAAATGGTGGAATCAAATGAAGTCTTGAAATTTAGTTAACAGTAATACTTCAACGTTGGTGTGTCCTAGTTTTGACAATGTGCCACGATAATGTAAGATGCTAATATTATGGGAATTGAATTCTCTGTATTTACTTTGCAATTATTCTGTAAATCCAGATTACAAAATAGTTTATTAAAAATAAAAAAAAATAGCTCTGGCTGGGGTGGCTCAGTGGATTGAGTGTCGGCTTGCAAACCAAAGGGTTGCTGATTCGATTCCCAGTCAGGGCACATGCCTGGGTTGCGGGCCAGGTCCCCAATTGGGGGCATGTGAGAGGCAACCACACATTGATGTTTCTCTCCTTTGCATTCTTCCTTCCTTTTTCTGAAATTAAATAAATAAAATCTTTAAAAAAAAAAGAAATAGATAAATAAGAAAGGGCCTTCCAAAGATCTTCCCACGGTGGTAGGCAATGGTAATTCTGCCTCTAGGTGATGTTGGCCTCTTACCTGTAAGTCCTCCATCTGCTTTTTGGCTGTTTCATTAAAGAGCTTCAATTCACCTTGCAAAGTTTCTAACAGCAACTAAAAGGAAATACAATGTAGTTAACAAATCTTTACTGAAATGTGAACATTTTCTGTTTTGTTTTTTTTTTAATTTTTATTTAATTATTTTTCAAGTACATTTTTTGGTCTATTTCTCCCATCCCAGACCCCCCCCGCCCCATCTCCCCCCCTCCCTCCCATTCCCCCCCCAGTCCTCATCCCTGTGTCTTTCATACTTGTTCCTCATGAACATTTTCTTCATACAAATTAATCTCTCTGTATGGAAGGAGAGCCAAAATAGATGGTTGCTAACGTCACTCATTTGCTGAGTGTCCACACCCACATGCTGGGTTCTCTCTGTGCACCCTGGAGGGACTCTGTCCCGAGGAGGGACAGCAGATCAGCCCACTTCCGTGAGCCTTGCTACACAAGCAGTATGAATGAAACACAGTAGCCACTGAAGGGGAGACTAAGAGCTTGGGAGAGCGGAGAATGGCTTCCGTATCTAGCATTCTATTATTCTAAGATGACAATCTCTTCTTGGGGAAGAGATTATAGAAGCTCAGAAAACTTTAATTCCAGACAATTACCTTCTTACTTCAGGGAAGAAACCAAAAAGAAGCCAAATTTAATTCATGCCAAATTTTTGCATTACACAGTTCTCAGCAAAGGAGAGAACGTTGGTCTAGGGTAGAATAGAGAAACCAGAAAGCTCTCTATACAGGTCTATCCTATCATGTTTTAAAGTGGTGCACTTTCAACTCAGACTCACATTTGTGAGTACAAAGTCCCCTGTCAGGTAAATATGCTATTTCAAGTATACGTTCACCACTCTGTTCTTCCACTATCCTGGGTAACCAAAGGCTGTTTCTTGGGGTTTACTGATTGCATGGCAGAGATGGTCTTAAAGCTGCAGAGCCCCACGGCCACTGGGCCCCTGCCCACGCACACCCGTGCCCTTACCATGGAGTCTGCGTGGTCCGTGTTGCATTCTTCCTGTGACGCCGGAGCTTCACTGTCTAAAGTCATAGAGTCAACAAAGTCAGCCTTGTTTAGGGAACTGTACCTTAGACAAAATACAATAAAATCCCTCCTGGACAAGCACAAGGGTTTCCATGAGGGAAATGTGTCTGGGCAGCTGCTCCCTGACGTCCCCGAGTCTTCACCTGGGCAGTGCCGCCCACACCTGCCTCCACAGAGATATATATTTTACCTCCTTCCTTTCTGTGTTTGGATATGGCCCAAAATTCATTCTGCTTTCTGCTCAGCAAAACATTTGTCAAAAGGAAATGCATAAAACATAAAACTATTTTTAAAAGCTTTTCAGGCCTTAAACATTATTATTATTTTTGGCAAAAGTAGTACATACTTTTAAATTAAAATCATGTAAAGTCATGCATGGTGACTATAAAGAATATACCCTAAAAATGCACAGGTTAACCAGGAGCACAGCCAGCACTCCTTAATTCAAAGAAGGCCAGGGCCCTGCCCCGGGCGTTCCCAGGCTCCGCAACTCGGCCTGCCCCTGCTACGGTCCTGGGAAAGCTCCTTCTGTGCTCTCTTCTTTGCCAGGCTGTTCTCCAGGGACAAGGTCAGAGCAGGAATTGCATCTTAGCCACCATGATTCTGCTGATTAGCCAGATACTACAGTATCACCTCTCTCTCTTCCCATCTGGGAGTTACCCGTATATTACCACTCTTGAAAGAAATAAAATTATTTCTGGTCTAATTTGCAAGGTCATATCTTTGGATGCTGAATGAATCACATAAAGTATTCAGATAAGAAGGTGGTAATAATTCTCCACAACCATCTGAGATTGTTGGTCAGGCACAGTCCATGTCGCAAGGGAACAAAAAGGAGCTCCAAACCCCTGGGCTGCTGAGGCCAGCCTCGGCCATGCTGGACCCGTCACCTACGGGCCAGCATCATTCCGGGAGAGGGCACGTGCACTGATTCCCTTGAAGGCCACTGGGTGCTGTGTTTTACCTGGATTGAGGCCCTTGCTCTCCAAAATTGCCAAACAGTTGTCCTGAAACTTCTCCAGCAGCTCCACCTTTTGGGTTAGGTCCTTCAGTTCTCCCTAGTGGGGCACCATGCAGAGAGATCAGGCCTTCCCCACTCCATCCTTCTGGGGCGGCCTTTACTGCCCTTGCTCTCAGACAGCCAAAGCACAAGCCTGGTACCTTGACGTTCTGCCCTCAGGCGCCCAGGCACTGCAAGCTTGCTCCCACCCAAGGGGCTGTCCCTCAGGATTCCACCTGCATCACCCAATGCAGCTGATGGCAGAGTCTGGTGGTCTCTCACCTGAGTTTCAGTCAACTTCTGGTGCAACTGCTTGTTGACGGCCTCTAAGAGCTGGTTCTTATCCTTGAGTTCTTCCTCTGATTTCTGCTTACTCAATGGTTTGTAGCTGTAATAATTGTACTTAATGAACATATGAAGTAGTGGAGGGTTAAGAGTATGTATGGACCATGCAGTCTCACAAACAAGGGTCCACATTCTGGCTCCCTTACATAGGGCTATATGACCTTCGGTGAACTGCATGACCTCTCTGAGGCCGTTTCCTCATTTCTAGAATTAGGATAATGCCTGCATCTCATATTATTATTATTGTGAAGAATTAGAGAGAATACAAGTACCATTCTCGGCACAGCTACTGACACGTAGTAAACAATAAATAATAGCCATTATCAACACTATTCTTTTCAAATTTCTAAGAGTTCTTTTTTTTAAAGATTTTATTTTTAGACAGAGGGGAAGGGAGAAATAGAGGGACAGAAACATCAATGTGTGGTTGCCCCTTGCGCACCCCCTAATGGGGACCTGGCCCACATGCCTGGCCCAGGCATGTACCCTGACTGGGAATTGAACTGGTGACCTCTTGGTTTGTAGGCCAGCACTCAATCTACTGAGCCACACCAGCCAGGACTCAGAGTTCTTCTTAATAGTATTTTGTTTTCAGAACTTTTAAGACTTGCCCACATTTGGAATTAGAACTTATTTCTATAGACTGTTCAGCTTGTATTATTTCTGTCTTCAGGACTGCAAAATTTCCGAGCTAGCCTCGGAGAGAAAGATGGCTCCTTCTCCTGGAGTTAGCCTTCACCAGCCCCAGCAGCAGCACCACCAGAAACAGCATCTCAAAATCACCAACTACATGTAGCCCCTCCTATCTTGAAGGCTTCATATTCCTGTTGCTAGGTCATAGCTGGGTTTGATTTCCAATCTGCAGTGGTCCTGGCATGGAGCCCCAAAAGATCTCGATTGGCCCTGAAGATGGTAGCATCTTGCCCTGACAGTTTCTCATATCTGGCTGCGCCTCACCCTTGACAATTCCGTTGTGATTTCTGGGGGTGGCAACACAGACTATAACACATTAAACAAGTCCCAACAAATCCTGTACAATCAGGACTGAGATCCACTAAAACGGTGCCCAATCCAACCTTCTTATATGCTGATATTCATCTCTCTTTTTAAAAGTACTTATTTATTTTTAAAGAGAGGGGGAGGGAGGAAGACAGGAAGAGAAATATCAGTGTGTGTTTGCCTCTCCCGTGCCCCCAGAGACCCGCCCTGCCACCCAGGCATGTGATCCACAACCCTTGCAACTCTTTAACCCTTTGGTTCGCAGGCCGGTGCTCAATCCACTGAGCCACACCAGTCAGGGCTGATGTTTACCTCTTTTTGATGTTCCTCTTGATGACAGTATCAGCAGCTTTGACCTGCCTAGAGAAACAATGAGAAAGGATTCAGCACGTTGACTTAGCGTGGTGAACATTTTGCAATATATACACATATCAAGTCATTATATTGTACACTTGAAACTATCATGCTATAGTCAATTATACCTTAATTAAAAAAAAAAAAAGCAAAGGGAGCAATCTTTCAAGACCAGGCTCTTTGTTCTGCTTTGTTCACAACACATAACAACATATTATGATTCTCACTGCGTACATACAATGCAACTAGCACAAGATCGATAAACTCTGAGGGCCCATGCACGTTCGCTTCAGCCCAGATTATTGAAAAAGGCTTATTAATGGAGAATGAACTC
The DNA here is from genome assembly GCF_021234435.1 of Artibeus jamaicensis. Taxonomy (NCBI): domain Eukaryota; kingdom Metazoa; phylum Chordata; class Mammalia; order Chiroptera; family Phyllostomidae; genus Artibeus; species Artibeus jamaicensis. The sequence continues at coordinate 6,889,622 of NW_026521221.1, read as the reverse complement.
CCCTCCTGCTCAGAATGGAGTGACTACCTCATGTCAACCTCCTGTACTGGGGACTGAGCACGAGACAGAGGGACACACACGCACCGGGCCAGACGTGCTCAGACCAGCAACAGAAGCTGAATACTAGTGCCTGCCCACCACGACCGCCATCCAGGGCTGGCGTGCGACCACAGGAACGCCACCTGTACACTCAGGGCGAGTGGTGAGAGAGGAAGCAGACCTCTCATCATAACCCTTGCTGTGTCTCTTTAGAACTGACAGACACAAAGGGTCCTGACAGCTCAGCAACGCTGTTCCGCTCTGGGTCACTGACTGCAGGCCAATTGTGCAGGTGCCTTGTGCTCCTGAAAACTGTATTTTCTGATTCTTCATACTGAGCAATTTCTAATAAGACGTTCTAACTGGGTACCAATGATCTGACCCACCCATCTCGTCTTGGTTTGACGATTTTCATAATATCATTCTCTGAAACTCCTGGATGAAGAACTCTGGAAACATCGACTTCTTTAGATTTAACAGGTAATAAGCTCTTAGAAGCGGCTCGAATTTGTGTGTCTGCAAAGGAAAACAGGAAGGTGAAATCTCAAGTATCAGGACCCAACAGCTGCCACTCTAACAAACGTAGCTTAATTCTAAGCTGTCAGAAACCTGTATTTCCTTCTGGCCCATCTCAATTTGTGAAGATTAATTCAGAAAAATGAGAATTCTAGACTAATTTGGGATAGAAAACAAAATTCTTTAAATGTAACAATGCAGTGTTTACGGGGAGCCAAAAGCTTGATGATAGATCACATAGAATGGCTACAGGGTATGTGATGGTTGATGCAAGCAAGAGCTAAATGAGAGGCCGCTGGCGGGCAAAACACAGTTGAATGCTTCATCAAACTCCAGAGGAATGGAAGCATCTCGTTAAACCTGCAGGCACTCTGCACGCTCTCCCAAGGCTGCACTCAAGCTGCTCCGAGTTTCTCTGTCAACTGCCACTGGAACTGTTTTGACCAGACGGTCTCCCTAAGTACTCTAAAATGCGTCTCGGTGTGCCAGAGCTCAGGACAGTGCCTGGGGCAGGCACACTAATGGAGGTTTCAAAGACCACCTCTAAATAATCTCTAGTCTTCTTTCCCTGTTCCATGCTGATACCTTTACTGCCAGCCCCTTTAATTTGTTTATACATCATTAAGGTTAGAGGTTCCCCATTTGCATTCTACTCTGATCTTCTCGCTGGGCTATCTCCAGGTGGCCAGAGGGCCCTGCTGTAACACTCTTCTTACCCTGGAGGGGATTTTCTCCTACCCCTTGTGCTGCCCTTCACCACACACTGACTTCCTACTGTTTATATTTTGTAGCCAAATTCAAGCAGTAACTTGTTCTGGAGTTACACACACCCTGTCCTCTCTACACTAACTTACTTTGTTCATTGCAAAATGGCTTGTTTCAGCTTACCCATGAGAATGAAATCAAGTTGAAGAAATGAGGTACAAAGCACTGGATCGCAGGATTAGGAAATGTTGCATTTGTATTTGAAGAAGACTTTATTTCGATGAGTCTAACCATGCAACGGTTTGGAATAAATATCATTTCTCAGGTTAACACATTATTTCCCTTATAGGTACACTCACTGGGCACTAACACTCCACTTTCCATACTCTTACCCATAAAACAAAGATTAAAAGGATTCTTTCTGAGGTCTCTATCTGAAGTAAAAGGTAACCTTGGGGTAATGTATTTATCTTCTCTCTCAAGTATTTACAAGTTATACATAATAACAAACCTACCCCATTATAAAGGTGTTCACAGTAAATTGGTCAAAATTAGCACTTTTCCCTGACTGTTACTAGTTCCAATAATCCACATTTCCTAGAACCTAAGGGTGCGTTGTAGGAAAAAGTTAGCAGGACTTAATGAAGACTGTCTTCTTAAAACCAGAGATGTCAGGAGGGAAACTGGATGGCTGGTGTTCGAGTAAGGGGAGGGGACTTTTTTTCATTACATATCATTTCCTAACTTTGGTGGGTTTTTTTACACAAACATATGTTACCTACTCAAAAAACAATCCTGGAATCACATAAAACTTGGAGTGATGTAAACATCAAGGCAGAGTAAGAAGACTCCTTTGTTTCTCCCCTAAATTTACAAGTTGGACAACTGTAACTCAACAAAGGATCCTCTCCGCAACACACAAACACGCCTCAAAGACCCACATGCTGGGACGCCTGAAGACAGGTGTACCAACGAGTAGGGAAGGTGGGATGGGGGACGTGCAGGGTGGCGGCCCACCGCGGCGCCAGTGAGCACAGCAGCAGTGCAGAAGTCAGGCTGTAAGGGGGGCAGAGGGAGTGCCTCCCTGAGAAAAGCCATCCCCTACCCCCTTCCCGCTTGCAGCGGACCCTGGCAAGGTGGCTGGGAAACCTTAAACAGTGTGGAGGTGATGACAGGGAGGGGCAGAGCCCTGAGATGGGGAACTTGCATCCCTTGCCCGACCCATCCTGACACAGCCAGGAGGAGCCAGTGGAGAGGCCTCCAAAAATACAGTTGGGCCTGGGACCATTAGACAAAAGGAGGCAGTAGGTGAAACCAGTAGCCCACCACCCACCACATTCCCCCGCCATGGGGGCGGCGCCCTGTGGCGGAGGCCATCCAGTCACAGAGGGACACCCACCATCCCAGGGGGTGTGTGCCGTTTCCTTAGCTGAACTGACACCGCTCCACCATGATCCCAGAGGTGCAAATAGCGTAGGAAGAGAAAACAAAACTTAAAACTATAACAGCATCAAAATAAAGTACCCTACTTATCAAATCACTGAATTACTGACAGCAACACAGAATATGGACAAGAAAGGAGTTCACTACCCTGAAACATGCAGTCAGAGAAGCAATTCATCAAACACCACGAACGACCCAGATAACACAGGAGCACAGAAAGAAAATGAAAAGTCTCCAGAAACCAAATCAAAGTCATGGAAGAGCATGACTTAAATGACAGAAAATTTAAGATTGCAGTTATGAAAAAGCTCAATAAGATACAAGAGAACTCAGAAAATAGTACACTGAGTTCAAGAATAAAATTAATAATCAAAAGAAGTACTTTACCAAAGAAATTTAAACTATAATAAAGAACCAAACAGAAATCCTGGAGCTACAACCCAGTAAGTGAGATGAGGAGTGCTCCAGAGAGCACGGGAGACAGAGCGGACAGCATGGAAGAGCATCAGCAAGCTCGTAGGACCTAGACATGACCCAGGAGGAGGAACAGAAAGAACTAGGAGTGAAAGAAAGAAAAGAAAGAAAGAAAGAAAGAAAGAAAAGAGAAGAGAAGAGAAGAGAAGAGAAGAGAAGAGAAGAGAAGAGAAGAGAAGAGAAGAGAAGAGAAGAGAAGAGAAGAGAGAAGAGAAGAGAAGAGAAGAGAAGGAGAGAGGAAGGAAGGAAGGAAGGAAGGAAGGAAGGAAGGAAGGAAGGAAGGAAGGAAGGAAGGAAGGAAGGAAGGAAGGAAGGAAGGAAGAAAGAAAGAAAGAAAGAAAGAAAGAAAGAAAGAAAGAAAGAAAGAAAGAAAGAAGGGAAGAAAGGCTATATGACAACTATCTGTCTCCATTAGAAAGAGCAACACAGCCCTGGCTGGTGTGGCTCAGTGGATTGAGCCCCAGCCTGCAGACTGAAAGGTCACCAGTGTGATTTCCAGTCAGGGCACACGCTTGGGTTGTAAGCTGGGTCCTCAGTTGAGGGTGTGGGAGAGGCAACCAATCAATGTATCTCTCACACATTGATGTTTCTCTCCCTCCCTTCCTCTCTCTCTAAAAAGTAAATAAATGAAATCTTTAAAAAAAAGAAGAAGAGAAAGAGCAACACAGTGTAATGGGAATGCCAGAGAAGAGGAGAGAAGGAAACAGAGCGCCGACTGACAGAAATAATTGAAGAGAACTTCCCAAACCTATGGGAAGAAGTAGACTTTGGAATAGAAGAAGCTAACAGAACACCTAATTATATCAATGCAAAGAGACCTTCTCCAAGATGCATTAAAAAATAACTATAACTACTGCAATTTGTTATCAAATGTACAACATAAAAGAGATAATTTGTAGGCCCTGGCTGGTGTAGCTCAGTGGATTGAGCGTGGGCCTGAGAACCAGAGTATCTCGGTTCAATTCCCAGTCAGGGCACATGCCTGGGTTGCAGGCCAGTTCCCAGTGGGCACATATAACAGGCAATACATTGATATTTCTCTCCTTCCTTTTCCCTCTGAAGATAAATAAATAAATAAATCTTTAAATTAAAAAAAAAAAAAGAGATAATTTGTGACAACAAAGTCATATAAGGGGAGAAGAAAAAGGACTGCACATGTACAGGTGAATAAGATGAGGCAATCAGCCCTGGCTGGTGTGGCTCAGTGGATTGAACACGGGCCTGCGAACCAAAAGATTGTGGTTCGATTCCCCGTCAGAGCACATGCCTGGGTTGCAGGCCAGTTCCCAGCAGGGGATGCACCAGAAGCAACCATACATTGATATTTCTCTCCTTCCCTTCCCTTCTACAGATAAAAAAAAAAAAAAAAGACGAGGCAATCAAAAGGAGGAGGACTATTGCATATATGCAACATTTTACACAAACTTAATGGCACGCACAAAACAAAAATCCAGACCTCAGACACAAGATATAAAAAAAAGAGGAAAGGAATGGAAAAAAAAAGAAAACTACCATATTAAAATAGGAGACAAAAATCACAAGGGAAAAGAAACGATGGAGCCCTGGCTGGTATAGCTCAGTGGATTGAACTCCAGCCTGCAAACCAAAGGGTCACTGGTTCAATTCCCAGTCAGGGCACATGCCTGGGTTGCTGGCCTGGTCCCCAGTTAGGGGTGTATAAGAGGCAACCAGTCAACATTTCTCTCACACATCCATGTTTCTCTCCCTTTCTTTCTCCCTCCCTCCCCTCTCTCTAAAAATAAATAAAATCTTTAAAATAAAAAGAAAATTACATGCTAATATCTCTGATAAACAGGTAAAATCCTAAATAAAATACTAGTAAATAGAATACAGCAATATATTAATAGAATCATACATCGCGATCAAATGGGGTTCATTCCAGGAATGCAAAGATGATTCAACATCCACAAATCAATCAATGTGATAACAATAACAAGCGTTTGACAAGTTACAACATCCACATATAATAAAACACTCCATAAAATGCTTATAGAAGGAAATGACCTCAACATAATAAAGGGCATAGATGACAAACCCTCAGGTAACGTCATACTCAATGGGGAGAAACGGAAAACTTTTCCTCTAAGCTCAGGAACAAGACAAGGATGCCCACTCTCATCACTGCTGTGCTATGTAGTTCCGGAAGTCCTAGCCAGAGCAGAGCGATTAGACCAAAAAAGGAAGGAAGGAAATCCAAATTGGGAATGAAGAAGTAAAACTCACTACTTGCATATGACATCACTGTATATAGAAAACCCTAACAATGCCACCAAAAAAGTATTAGGAACAAATACAGCAAAGTTGTAGGATATAAAATCCACAGATGAAAACCCGTTGCATTCCTATCAACTAACAACAAAATATCAAAAAAAAAAAAAATGAAGAAAATAATGCCATTTACAATTGCAACAAGAATAAAATACCTAGGAATAGAGTTAACAAAGATAGCAAATGATCTGTAAACTACAAGACACTGTTGAAATTGAAGAAGACCTAAGGAAATGAATAGATATTCCATCCATGTTCATGGCTTGGAACAATTAACACTGTTAAAATGACTATATTACCTAAACCAATATACAGATTTAATGCAACCCCATCAAAATCCTAATAGCTTTTTCCATAGAAATGTAACAGAAAATCTCAAATTTGTATGGAATCACAAAAGATTCTGAATAGCCAAAGCACTCCTGGAAAAAAAAAAAAGGACAAAGCTGGAGGTATCACACTTTCTGACTTCAAACTAAACTATAAAGCTACAATAATTAAAACATCATGGTATTGGCAGAAAAACAAACAGAAAGACCAATGGAACAGAATTGAGAGCTCAGAAATAAACTCACATATATATGGGCAACCAGTTTTCAACAAAGGAGCCAAAGACATACAATGGAGAAAGGAAAGTCTCTTTAGTAAATGGTGTTGGGAAACTGGAAAGCCACATGCAAAGAATCTAAACTGCTATCTGACACCATATACAAAAACTAGCTCACAATGGAGTAGAGACTTGACTATATAGGAAGAAACATAGTTACCAAACCTATTGATGTTGGTCTCGGGGTTTTTGTGAACTTGACCCCCAAAACAAGGGAAGTAAAAGCAAAAATAAATGAATGGGACTATATCAAAATAAAAAGCTCTGCACAGCAAAAGAAACTATTAACAAAACAAAAGGCAAGATATTTGCAAATAATGTCTGATAAGGTGTTAACATATGAAATATATAAAGAACTCCAGCAACTTAACAGCAAAAAACTGCATTAAAAACGAGCAGAAGACCTGAATAAACGTTTTTACAAGGAACTTACATATGGCCAACAGATATATGAAAAGACGCTCAACATCACTAGTGATGAGGAAAATGCAAATCAAAACCACAATGAGATGCCACCACCTCAAACCCATTGGAATGCATGTGATCAAGACAACAAGAAATAGCAAGTGTTGGAGAGGATGTGGAGAACAGGGACACTGCTGGTGGGAATGTAAACTGATGCAGCCACTTGGAAAACAGTATGGAGGCTCCTCAAAAAATTAACGGAGCTACCACATGACCCAGCAATCCCTCTCCTGACTATCTGTCTTAAAAATGTGAAAACACTTATTTGTAAAGATATATGTACCACTGTGTTCATTGCAGCACGATTGACGATAGTCAGGACACTGAAGCAACCTACGTGTCCTTTGACTGATGACTGGAAAAACAAGATGTGGTACATACATATGATTGAACGCTATGCAGTCATTAAAAAGAACTATTGCCATTTATGACATTATGGATGAATGTCGGGAGTATTCCACAATGACCTAAGTGAAACGAAAAAGGGCAACCACACGATTCCATGCATATTTGGAATATAAAACAAAAAGCAACAAACATATAAATGAAACAAACAAAAACCAAACTCATCGATACAGACAACAGAATGGAGCTTACCAGAGTGGAAGGAGGTCAAGTGTGTGGTGACAGAAGGAGATTAGACTTCAGGTGCTGAACACACAATAAAGCATACAGATGTTATCCAGGGGCCAGCACAAATAACGCCCCTTTTTTATTACAAGTTTTTTTTATTACAAAATCATAAGCATGATATCCTGTAACATAACAATATCACACTCAAGTATACCATACAACATTTTAGGTGAAATGTTCACATTAAAACTATAAATTATTACACTCATATTAACCTACCAACCACACTCAAGCAGGCATTATTTCTGTCAGACCCTGTATTTTAAAGTCATACACCCGAAATAGCATACAACTGTAATAGCATAATCAATAAAATATATTTTAAAAAACAACCAGCCCATGCCCAAAATCAAAATAAAAACCTGGAAGACTGACTAAAAATGTTAAATTACCGAGGTTACATATAATGATAAAGCTAGGACAGGAATAGAAAGCAAAGGGATTGAAAACTTTCAACTTTGCTGGGGAGAGCCAGTCACTCCCCAGTGACCGCGGGGGCATTGCACTCCACGGGACAAGCAGAGTAAACGGATGTGGCTCTGGTTCCCCCAGCTACTGCTAGGCCCTGCTGATGCCAGAATTACCATCCAGGTGTTCTGAGGCAACTTAAGACAAAGAGGGCAACCCTTGAGCCTTTGGAGAAAAGCCTATTTACTTCACAGATCAATCCTGCTACTGGTCCTCAACCAGCTGATGATGAGACTGGTAAGGGATCTTAAACAGCTGCTTCAAAATCTCCCACAACTGGTTCTGATGTCTGAAGCTTACTCTGTGCTATGATCGCTAGATTAGGCAGCTGGACACCTGCAGACTCTAGGCATTGGCTTTAAACCACAAGATAATGTAAAATAAAGCAAGATGGCAAAACAATTAACAAAATTTAATCATGTCTCTTTTCCCAAGTTTCTCGAATGCTCTAGCTAAGCTTGACCCCTCTCTCACACTTCCCTGAGCAAATGTTTACTAGGAATGTACTATATGAGAGACAAATGTGAACCAGACACGGTGGGGAATTCTAGTGCTCCCCGCGAAAGTATCCAGCTTCTCAAATGACTCCCCTTTCTCCCTCCCCAAGACAACTACCCAGTTCCAGACAGCGCAGGTCTGGAAATAAAATCTGTAATTGTTTACAAGGAAATCCCTAAATTAATGGGATTAAGACTGTAGGGCAGTCAGCAGTTTAACTGAATTGGTAATGCAGCGCTGTTACGTTTGGGGAAGCAGGGGTGCAGGGCAGGTCTAAAATCCTACCGCAAGGCCCTCTTCTAACTCCTATCTTAAACCTGGAGAGCCAGGGTCTAGGAGAGTCAGCAGGTAGTCAGCGTCCACGGAATGCCCTTCCCACCGCCCCCACCCCCGCACCGGCTCCGTGCTCTGCTCTGGGACACGGATTTGCTCTTCTGTCCTCCCCTGGGGGCAGTGTGCGCACCCACCTGCGGGCGGGCCGCCGCTCAGCCCTGAGGGGGGTTGCAGTGTGTACGCTGTCTTAACCCCGCTGGTCATCGTAAGGAGGTGACAAGGCTGGGCCCTGTAAGGTGAAAGGTGAATGTTATCCCGTGGGTGGACCGGAGGGCTCCCAAGCAGGTGGAGGGGACAGGAAGAGCGCGCGACCCGGCCAGCCCCAGCTCACAACCCTAGTCGTTCTGATTCAACGGGAGTTGTAGGGGGAAACTCCACTCCCAGCCCAACCTTTCTGCCCCCATCAGACCAGTCCCTTGCGCCGGGAGAACCTCACCCAGGTGCCTGCTGCTCCGGCTCACAACTCTCGTTGTTAGGATTCAAAATGTGCTCCGCGGCAACCGCCACACCTTCAAGCCGATCAGCAGCCTGGATTTCAAACGGAAACTTCCGGTGGCTCGGTGGGTGGGGCTGCGCTGCGCGCCCTGTAGGCGGCCATGTTGTACGGACAGCATTGTCTTGAGGGACTCCTTGGGGGGCTGCCATGCGGTACGGAAGGTCGGAGCTGGAGCGCGAGCTGAACTTCCCTGCGGTGGGTGTTGGAGCCCGCGGGTCTTTGCTGGTGAGGGAAGTGGTGCAGACTGCGGATGTGAGTGGAGCTATGAGCCACGGAGGGCACTTTTCAGCTTGGGATGCAAAACACAGCCACGTTTAGAGTCCATGTCACAATCCTTCTCTATTTGGTCTGTGATTATCAGGGATATTGCGTGATGCCTGTTTGCCAGGCGCAAAGAGTATTTCAGACTAGATCGGGCACGTTCGGGGTCTTAGGGCTGTAGACTGCAGAGAGTATTTCAATGGGAGTAAAACTACACTTGACGCTGTGGGGAGTAGCAGGTGAAGTTTCAAGAGGGTCTGTGGGCTGAAATACCTGTAGCATGTACCTCTATTCTAATTCTAGTAGCAGTTATCCAGATTTGAAGCAGAAATTCAGAGCTGCTCTTGGTGAACAGAGCAGAGTTCTCAAGCACTTAATGCATTCATTCATTTCGGTCAACAAATATTGAGCACTATATGTGCCAGGTCCCTATTCTAAGTAGGCTGGTGGGGGTCAGAGCGGCAGGGCAGCAAATATCAAAACTGACCTTGGGCCCTGGCTGGTGTAGCTCAGTGGATTGAACGCGGGCCTGCGAACCAGGCAATCGCAGTTCGATTCCCAGTCAGGGCACATGCCTGGGTTGCAGGCTGGTTCCCTGCAGGCCAGTTCCCAGCAGGGGACGCATGAAAGGCAACCATACATTGATATTTCTCTCCCTCTCTCCTTCCCTTCCCCTCTAAAGATAAATTTAAAAAAATTTTTTTTTAAAAAGAGAAAAAAAAACTGACCTTGGTTCTGCTCTCCTGGTGTTTAGAATCTAGGAAACAGTAATCATATGAACTTGCTAATTATATCTCAAGCTGGACAATTGCCAAATAAATATATATTTACCAACTGTAGTAAAAGTATGAAGGAAAAGTACAATGTGCTATGAGGGAGAAAAGCAGGGAAAGCAAGTTTAAACTGGGGAGCCAGAGTCCTGGCTAGTGTGGCTCAGTGGATTGAGCCCCGACCGAGAACTAAATGGAACTAAATGGTCGTTGGTTCGATTCCCAATCATGGCACATGCCTAAGTTGTGGGCCAGGTCCCCGATGAAGGGCACCTGACAGGCAACCACACATCACTGTTTCTTTCCCTCTGTTTCTCCCTCCCTTCCCCTCTCTGTAAATAAATAACTGCGGAGTCCCAGGAGGAGTCACTGTAAGGATGGTAAGGATAAGTGAGAGTTAATCAGATGAACAACAGGGGAGGACAATGTGGGAGGCGGCAGAAATTCAATGTCCTGAGGCAGGAATGGGCTTTTTCCTAGATGGGAGGACAGTGGTACAGTGAAGCTAGAAGAATGGCAGCCTTTGTAGGTCAAAGGAAAAGTAATGGGAACTCATTGAAGTATTAGAGAAGGAGAGTATTCTTGAAGTTATTTTTAAAAGCTCTTACTAGCTACCTAGAGAATGGATTGAAGAGGCAAGAGTGGAACTAGGGAGACAATTAGGAAGCTACTGTAATCATACAAGTGAGAGAAGATGGTGGCTCAGCCAAGATGGTCGTGGTGTGTGTGGAAAAGAAGAGACAATCAAATACATTTAAGACAATTTTTGGAGGTTGAATCTCAGAAGTGGGTGAGGATAAGGGAACGGTAGATCTTAAGGACCGTAACCATAATTTAATATTACTAGTTTAGTGATCAAAGTTATACATTCTGTAACAAATCAAAGAGTATAATTTACCCTGTGCTTTTAATCAACTCTGTGTTTTCACTCTCATTTGCTAGGTTCTTGTTACAGCCTAATAACTTGTTCCTGGAATGAGGGGTGTTGACACTGACAGTGAAGCAATGGACCACAGATGTGGAGCTTAACTATGTCACAAGATAACATCAGAGAGAGAAATGAGCCCAAGCAAGAACTGCATGATTCCACTTCATTCCCCCTCCCCTCACTCCCAGTTCCCTTTCTCAAGAGAAACTGCATGTCTGCATTCTATCCTTTGGAATTCTCCCCCTTCTGACTTCCCACCAACTCACTATAAGAATCACTGGTTTGACCAGAGATGTTGAGATGGTTTTGGAGGCATGAGCCTGCCACCTCCTTAGGTTGATTCAAACTCAACCACTGTTCTTCACAGAGCACCTGTCTCACAAGTTTGGCTTTTGTGCTGGCAGGCAGTGGAGCCTGTGGGGACAATTGTCCTGGTTTCAGGATGACTCCCTGGCTTGAATAGTTATGTGGGTAGAGTCACTATTTTTTTTGGGGGGGGTGAGAGTTTAGTTTTGAACATGGTAAATTTGAAATGCCTCTGAGACATTCAAGAGTTTAAAGCATCAAGTAGGCAATTGGAAATACAGGCTTTGAGCCCAGAGGAAAGTCTAGGTTGGAGATACACTTTTGGGAATTATGGGTATATGGATGCATTTAAAACCAGATCTTGGAGGAGATCACCAAGGGAAGAAGGGTACAGAGAGACTTAGGGCCAGGACAGGGACAACAGTGCTTAGAAGCTGCAATAAGAAAGTGCCAGGCAAGAAACATGATAAAGAGGTGCCAGAGAGGTGAGAAGAAAACAAACAGAGGGTGATATTGTAGAAGCTAAGAAGGAAGAAGTGGTGAACTGCTGAAGGAGGGATTGGTAAACTATTGAACATAAGTAAAAGGGCAAGTGAGGTGAGAAATACCGAGGATCCTTTAAATTTAGCAACAAAGAAGTCATTGATGCATATAGGAAAAGAAATTCTAATGGGGAAGTTTGAGTGGCAACCATGTTGGAACAGGAAAGAGGAGGAAGAGAGGGATGGCAGGTATGGATTTGAAGTTTGTGAATGGAGTAGAGCCACTGGGCAGTAACTGAAGGCCGGCTGAGGAGCATACCCTGAAGGTGCAGATACTGGGTGGCACGTGTGCTGATGGGACTGAGCCCGCTGACAGGAAAACAAGGGTGCTTCCGAGAGGAGAGGGGATGATGAAAGAAGCAAAGTCATTGAGAAAGAGGGAAGAAGGTGGGATCTAGAGCAGCATCTTCAAATTCTTTTTTTTAATTTATTTATCTTAATTGTTCAAGAGCATCTTCAAATTCTTTTGTTCATGAAATCCCACAAAATAGCAAAACAAAAACTAGGTACCTTCTCACCCATTTTTAGTTGATGACTAAATTTTTCATAAATTATTTGTAAAGAACATGTGCTTTCTACCTCCTACATATTATGCATGATTTTTATTCATTTCTAAAATTTTTTTTCTGCAGTGTCTAAACTGTGGTTAATTCTGATTCAGTAGTTTTTCATCTCAGACATTTTAGTCTGCATCTCTCCATGTTCTATGCGGGCATTTTAAAAATATCTTCCAAGTTTCTAATTAGCTACGTTAACATTGGGAATAGTCATAATAACTGTTTTGATGTCCTTGTCAGGTACTTCTTACATTTAGCATCAGTTCTAGGTTGGTCAGTTGATTTTCCTCCTCAATATAGGTCATGTTTTTCTGCTTCATTGCATGACTGGTAATTTCTTATTAGAGTCTGGACATAGTGAATTTTATGTTTTGGGGCGCTGATTATTTTTGTATTCCAGTAAATATTCTGAAGGTTTGTTCCAGGCTGCAGTTACATTATTTAGAAACAATCTGATCCCTTCAGGTTTTGCTTTAAAGATTCATTAGGTGTGAACAATCGGTGTTTAAACCAGGGCTAACGAGTCCCCACTATTGAGCCACGTACATTTTGAAAATTCTAACCCATGCTCCGTAAGTTACGAGGTTTTCCAGTGTGGCTAATGGGAATAGGCAATGTTCCAGACCCTTGTGACTCATGGCTGCTGTTCCCTCTGATCATTGTGGGTGGTTCTTTCCTTGGTCTCAAGTGGCTTCCTCACATTTTTGTGATGAGCAGTGCTCTAAAGAATACTTGAGGGGGTTCCGCTTCAGATCCCCGAGACTCTCTCTGTGCACCCCCCTCCTGTCTAGTGTCCTGTCCTGAGCACTCTTGCTCCCTTGGTTGCCCCAAACCCTGCGCTCTCTCCTCAGCTCAGGAAGTCTGCACCGTCCTGCCTGGGTTCTCCCTCCCTGCAATAGATACTGGAAACTCAAGTGGTCAGCTGCACAACCACAGGGCCCACCTCACCACTTTCTTGTGCATCAGGGGTCACTGTGCTTTGTTGTCTGTATCCAGTGTTGTGAAAACTGTGTTTCATAGATTTTTTCTTGTATAGTTGTTTCAGGAAACAGAGTAAATCCGGTCCCTGCTACTTTGTCTTGGCTAGAAGGGGAGGTCATATGTGTGCTTTAAATATATTTTGTTCAAGCTGTGAGGCTTTGGATTTAAACATGTCCACCTTTGAAAGATGTGCGCCATGTGTCCTGTTTGCAAAGCCAGGCCTCTACGTTAGACCCATCGGCCAGGTCAGGTTGACTTTCCATTAGAAAAGGCCTGATTTTAAAAATTTTCTCTGTTTTTTATTTTGCTTTTCAATGGAAATAATTCAAATTAAATGAAGAAGGCACAGAACTGAGCTATAGAGTTGTCCCCTTCAAAAATTCTCACAGAAGCTCTCTAGACTTTGCTTTCTCTAGGACTTCCTCAACTTCCTCAAGCACAGCATTCTCAAGTAGCCTTTTTTTTTTTTTTTTAATACCCCAGAGTGAGTTGCCAGAGTAGGATTCAAAATGAAGGAGGGGGTCAGCTGGGAAAGAGAAGACAGAGAAGAACTGACCTAAGGCTCCTTCTCAGGCTGATCAATACAAAGAGAGGAAACATATGAGAGAAGCAGCTCTGGAAGTTGATTCCCTTAAAACTGTCTGTGTCCACGTACGTTTTAGAAAGTCTTCATGTCCCTGTGGACATGCAAGCCCTTGTTTGGAGGCCGCTGGTGCAGTGTGTGAAGCCACAGATGGAACAATCACTGCTTCCTTTGTTGTAATAGAAGGGATGGGTAAGAAGCAGGCAGGGGCAGAGGAAGGCAAGTTGGGGACTTGAAGGTGAGTAAATTTCCAGTTTTCTTTATGAAGAATGGGTGTCTCCTGACGGTGGGGTTGTAGAAGGTGGAGGTGGGTATCAGATACTTGGGGAAGGTAGAGAAAGTATGAAAGCGTCCTTACAAAGAATGGAAACTAGTAATTAGAATGGAAATAAGCTAGGCAGGGCTGAGGGTCCAGTTGGAGTTTGGTGGTCACGAATTCAGACCTGCATCACTCTGCCCAGCTGTGTGATTTTCTTTCAAGACACTAAAGCTCCTGTTCGATGTGCGTGTAGTTGATAAGATGCTGATCTCTCCCTTCTATACTGTGAATAATCACACAGAGGCGTGATAACAATGATAAGTTTATCAAGGTCCTTCCAAGGCTCCTCAGTACAGGGTGGCTTTGGACGGCTGGTCATTCACACAGCACATAATGGCCTTCCCAGTGAATTGTGTTACGATTTCTTCCCTTAAGCATAAACACCCCCAGACCTTGAGTTACAGTCGCCCCAGGGAACAAGGGTGAGGGTAGAAAGGGTGAGGAGCATCTGTTTTTGCTGTTCCCAAGCAAATAGGAGCTTGACGTGTGGCCTGGGACGCCCCGGAGCTTGTCATTGTCCGTGTGTGTTATGAAAGGCTGAGAGGAGACCACCGTGGCAGAAAAGATCAGAAACTCTCTGGACAACGAGTGAAGGTCATACAAGTCAATGTACTATCCTCCTTCCTGACACCCTTCGGTTGTCCCCCTGCCCTGTTGCACACTGGGAGAATGAAATGAGTTGTAGGGCCTGAGGAAGTTTGGCTTCTAAATCTCTTAGGAGGTGTCTCTTTCAGGATCAGGCTCAGGCTGGGATATTGACTAAATGTCATGGTCTAGAATACACCATGTGCCAGTAAAATCTAACATTCGGCCAGTCACATCAATCTGTGTCCTCCACCACCACCATCCAAGCGCCACAGCTATGGAAGGATGGCCCTCCCACAAGCTACACCAAGTTACATTTTAAAAACACGGCCTACATACTCTGAGCATGAGTTCAAGCATGAACTCTGTGGCACCAATAGGAGAATTACTCTCAAGTCCCAAATGAGTATTAACATAGTTCTATTTTAAAGCGTCTCAGTGCTACGAAACCATTTCTTGGGTTTTCCAGAGCAAACATGAATTCTTCGACTGGTTTTCCCGCCTCACTCCATGCTTCTAAGCCTCTCCCCACAGGTGCCCAGGGCCACACACTCATTGTGACCACCCATAACCATAATGAAGAGAATAGATCTAAAGTCAAAGGAAACAAAGTGCTGAGTCCTGCTTTCCAAAATTGGGGCTGGAGAAGTGGGCTGGATTACTCACTGAGGCAGGGCGGCTGCCATTGCTTTGGGCCATTCTCGTTGCAAGGTGAAGCGTTTGATTGCCACTGGTTTCCCAGTCCTTGGGGCCTGGAGCCATAAAGGGCAAATCCAGTAGCACCCCAACAGCTCTGGTGCATCTGCCCTCCTATAGGGTTTTATGGCTGCAGCCTGCAAGACCAAGCCCCCGAAGTCCCTGATGGGGTCCTCAGGTGCGCCTGACCCCCCGTGACCCTCCGCCCCATGCTCTGACGTTTCAGTGGTTGTGTTCAGGCAAAGTTTTTGAAGCTCCAATCCGAGACACCGGTGTTTTCCTTTGTAAGACACAAAGAAGGCTGTGGAAGAGCAGGTTCTTCTGGCCCAGGTCCTCGCTGCTCTCCCATGGCACGGGGCCAATGAGCCTTGGTGACTTGTTGAGAAGCAGTTCAGGTGCTGGACTCTCTTTTGAGTCAAGGCCAGACTTCTCATGCGTGGGAGGAAGAGCTCACCTGTTCTCCCTCTAGAGGGCTGGTTGTCCCAAGTGAGGCCAGGGCTGTCATGGCCTGTCCATGTGCTAACAGAGGGACCCAGTCCTTGGCGCAGAGAAGGCAGGACCCTGACAGGCAGCCCTAGACCAGAGAGCCTGAATTCTGCTTGCACATGGAGAGCGGTCCAGTTGACATCCTAGTCACTACCTCCCTTCCTAGGAGCCCAGTGGGTCTGATTTCTTTATCTGGCTGAGTAAAGTGTTCTGTCATTCCTGCCCATGGTCTTCTGTGTCTTCTACAACTCCAGTGTCTCACTGGGATTTCTGTCCCTGGGTGACTTGGTGCAGGAGGTGAGTCTCAACAATACAGAAAAAAACAAAACACTCCTTGATTTGTCTCCAGCTCTACCATAGACTCTTCCTAGAAAACCCCCTTCCCTTCTGTGATACTCTTCGGTAAGATGGCCCGAATCAGGGGTTTTCACGCCGAATTCGGTGGAGCCTACAGGAGCTTGCGGGCTCCCCAGGGCTCCCAGAGAAGTGCGGTAGGGGGGAGGCTGAGCCGGCTTTTTGCTCCCACCGGGCCCCACCAGAATAGCCACTTTTGATCTGTTTTATATACTGTGTTTCCATACAAGGGTTCTTTGAAGAAAGGGTCCTGAACCTACAGAGTTTGAAAACTTCTGGAATGGATGATCATTGAAGTTCCTTCCAGTCTGAGACACTTAGACTTCTGAAGCCCAGCTCAAATTGTTCTTCTTCCAGGAAGCCTTCCTGGTTACCCAGTCTTGGGTACTGGAACTCCAGCGGTACTGACGGTGACAGGCATATGTCCCTCAGAGACCCATGGTTGCCTGCATGGGCGTGTGAACTGTTTCCCCAGTTTAGAGGGCGAGCGCCTTGAGGGAAGATACTGTTTCCTCCCACGTCTTTGCCTCCTCGGAGTGCTGGGTGCAGAGTGGGTGTTCAGCAAGCTCGCCAGTGCTCCGAGTGTTGTGAGCTCTGGCCTGTGATAAAGCCTTCCGGAGAGACTCATTGCTTCGATGGGGCGGAGACACCCTTTGGTCTGCTGGTGGCCACCACAGAGATCTGTCCTTAGGAAGCTGGGGACCCTACCTGGCGAATAGCTTCAGATGCACATAGTCCCAGCAAGGACAGCCCCGAGTTCCTGCCTTAATGGAACTCTGCTCCATATCTACTGCCCTCCGTGTCTCTCCCGGCAGGGGCTCTCCATACACCGTGGCCATGGAAGAGGCTTGTCACTGACTCTGAACCTGGAAATCAGGTGAGCCAGGATATCCCACAGCCAGTAGGCATCACAGCCAGCTGATGGGGAGGAACTCCAGGCTCGCTCAGGGTGTAGCTCTCTCTGGAGGTGGAGGTCTAAAAGGAGGCAGGAGGAGCGCATCTGAAGAGGCAGGTCACAAGAGGGGTTGGAGGCAAAAGATAAGGACAGCCACAGACCAACGTCCTTGGGGCAGGTGACCAGGAGGAGAGTGGGAGCTGCACAGGTGCAGTGAGTGTGGAAATCTGCTCTGCCATTTATTAGCTATGTGACTTTGGGCAAATCACTTTGTTTAGTTTCAGTGTCTTTACCTATAAACTGGGGGCAAAAGGACCCAGCCAACTGCAGGCTACCCCATAGTGAAGTGAGATCCCAAGGAGACAACAGAAGCAGCAGTGTTCTGTAAACTGAAAGAGGCAGGGATGGAAAGGACTCTGATTGTTAACAGCGGAGACCGCCCTTCCCTGCCAGAGCAGCTTCCTATGAGGGACCAGCCTGCCATATCATAGGGATGCTCCAAGCAGGCCTCCTTCTCCTGCTCCTCTCGTCTCTGGCCTTGATGAACTTCCTGTCAGGCTGGGGCATGTGGAGGGGAGCAGGGCAGTGCAGGACAGAGGCCCCCACCTGATTCTGGCACAAAGAAGCTCCTCAAAGAGAAGGCAGTGTCCTGATAAAGAGCCCCTGAAAGGTGGGAGGCCCAGGGCGCTGCTGAGATTCCTCAGGACTCTTCTGTTCAGGGTATGTCCTGGTTGGCATTATGGGGGCATAGGAACTTTCAGAAGATCACAGGGAGAGCTTGGCGTTTCCCTCCGAAGACTTTCCCCATTGAATCCTCCAGACGTGGGGTGTAAGCAGCAGCCCAGGCCAAGGATGGAACATCCGGCAGGGTTTAAAATCCACAGCTGGAGGGTGAGACCTCTCCATGCCGACGTGGGGAAACACCATCGAGGCTTCAGCCTGATGCTGCCCCTGCCTCGCCATCCCTGACAGGGCCTGTACCCTGGTCCAGCCTCCCTGGGCCTCCCTCAACTACTGTAGCCTGAAGTGTGAGTGCTGGGCCTGCGCAGCCAAACATCTGGCAGGTCTGGTTGGCTGTTGGGCAGCATCACGGGGCTGCCATCCCCTGGCCCCCCACGGCCCTTCCAGGACGAGCTGCTCTGGTGGGAGGCAGGCAGTGATGGGTCATACACAGTCTCCTTCAGTGCCAGCCACAGGGTGTCCCGCTTCTCGTTCAGCTGGCCCCGCTCGGGTACCGACTGCTCAGTTTCACCTGGGTCCTCTGGAGAGGCACCCGTGGAATCTGGTACACGGGCACTGGGCTCAGAGGTGCTTAGGCAGGTCTCATCAGAGACGCTGAGCCCCTCCAGGGTGCTGGCTGAGGAGCAGAGGCAGTCAGGTGGCTCTGCAACCTTGGGCTTGGGGGCATGGGCAGGGGCTTCAGGTGAGGCTTGCACAGGCTCAGCCTTCTGCCCTTGGGAGTCCTGAGTGGCATGGGTTTTCGGGCTGGGGCCAACCTGCTTATAAGGGGAGGAGGTCTGCAGGGCTGGGCACTCGCTGAAGACTGCCTTGTGGTCCAGGAACAGCTCCCTTGGGGAGGCAGGGGCCGGTGGGGGACGGGAGCAGCAGGGGCCATCGTGCAGCTGTAGATCCTCGGAGAGCACTGAGGGTCGGTGGGACAGTTTGCTGGTGGCCGTGCTGGTGTCAAAGCTGGGGCTCCGGCGCCGTGCCAGGGGCTGTAGCTCATACTGCTCTGAGCAGGACCCAGGCTGCCCTCCTACTGGCCCTGGTCGTGGGCGGCCTGCTTTCTCCCCACGTGGCTCTCCAGTTCCGGTATCCCACGGCAGGTGGGCGCAGGGCCAGAGGATCTGACCACAGTTCTTCTCTGGTCCGAAGAAACAGCAGAGAGATTGGAAGAAGAAGCTGGCAAAGCCACAGCTGACGCACTTGACCATCATGAGGACAATGCCCAGCTTGCGATAGAGCAGCACCGTGGCAGGCAGCATGAGCACACCAGCCGCAAACAGAGCTGCGGCGCCCATGGCTGTGGCGCAGCTGGTCTGGCGCAGTGAGAAAGCCACGCGGCTCAGGCGGTCCGGGTGCGGACACAGGTGATAGGAGATGCAGTAGTTGACAGTGAAGTCTACTGAGAGGCCCACGGAGGCAGAGAGAAAGAGTGCCTCGGCAGTGTTGAGCTGCCACTCGAGGAGAACCAGGAGCCCAACGGTGAGCAGCACCGTGCCTGCCACAGCTGCCACAGAGAACAGGCTGAGTGGAACATTCCAGGTACCCAGCAGCAGTGTGGCAAAGGCCAGCGCCAGAGCCAGGCCCAGCACCACAGCAGGCTCAGTGCTCAGGCTGTGCTGAAGGCTGTACAGCTCCAGCTGGCTGGTGAACCAACCTTGGCGGAGGCCGGGAGGTGCCCTGTGCAGCTCTGCTGCCAGCCAGTGGCTGACCTCAGTGTAGAAGCGGTGGGCCTGGCTGTAGTCTGGACTATACTGGAAGTTGGTCTGGAACTGCAGGACCAGGGCAGTCAGGCCGCCCTGGGTGTCGAAGCGTGGTCCCAGGTCACGGGTGCTCTCTGGGCCTTGCTCCAGAGCCATCATCTTGAGGCAGTGCAGGAAAAGCTGCGGCGCCCAGGGGAAGCCTGAGTGGCCGCAGCAGAGGCCAGGCCCCAGGCGGGCACAACTGGGGCTCTCCATCCAGTGCTGGAGGGTCTCCACGAAGCACACTGTGGGCCAGCCCTCGGGCTGGGCGCCAAAGAAACTCTGATTCTGAGCTCTGTGGCAGAGTGCCAGCAGCCAGCGCTGGGCCTCAGGACTGCTGGCTGAGAAGGCAGGGTCACTTACGAGTGAGCTGTTGCTGCGAGGGTCCAGGGGGTCCCCAGTGTCCACAGGCAGGATGCCCCACACCAAAGCCACGGGCATGTGGCCCCCCTCGCCCTCAGGTAGCCGCTCAAACAGGAACTGCTGGCGGTACTCTGCATCAAAGCGCTCGAAGGGATGGCTGGGCCGAAAGACCTGGCCTCGGGGCGGGGGCAGGGTAGGCAGCCTCAGGCGCGGGCTGACACCGGCGATGTAGGCGCCCCCTGCCGCCAGCGCTGCGAACCAGCAGATCCAGATGTAGCGGAACTTGATGACTCCGCAGGGCAGGAGGCGCTGGAAGAGCAGTCGCGAGGTGCCAGCCGCGGCCCTCCGAAGGCCGCGGAGCCTCCGTTGCAGCGCCAGCGCTAGCCGCCGGGGTGCGCTGCCGGCCCACGGGCCCTGCGCACGGGCCGCACAGCTGCGGGCCAGGTAGCGTTCGTGAAGCACGGCAGAGGAGGGCAGCCAGGCCAGCGTGAGCGCCAGGTGCGCCAGCACAGCCGTGCCCATGTAAAGGGCGAAGCAGCGCACGGCTGGAAGGCGGCTCAGGTAGCTTGCGTAGAAGGCCGCGCTGGTGGTGAGGCCGGAGACCAGCACCAGGTAGCCAAAGTGGTGCATGGTGCGGCCCACGCGCTGTGCCAGCCCCCCAGATGGCAGCTGGCTCTTGCTGAGACGCCAGAGGTCGAAGAAGATAAGGGTGTGGTTGATGCTGACACTGCTGAGCAGGACTAGGGCCGCCAGATTTACAAAGGGGAAGTAGGCCATTCGGAAGGCCACTCGGTAAAGAAAGAAGGCCACCAGCAGGGAGCCCAGCACTCCTAGCAGCACCATGAGCGTGAGGAAGAGGGAGCGCAGGTAGAGAGCGGTGCTGAGGAAGATGGCAGCCAGCGCCAGCAAGGGGTACACTGTATCCTGGGCCAGGTAGTGCCTCAGCAGCTCCTGCTTGAGGCCCAGGTCCATGCCGGTGATGGACGTGTAATTGTCAGAGAGCTCCCAGGGGGTAGCTAGGCGGTCCAGGTAGATGCTCATCATGGAGGCACCCTTTGGGGTGGGCAGGAAGAGCAGACTGTACTTGAGGGAGGGCACCTGGTAGTCAGCAGTTTGGGGACTCAGAAAGTCCCTGTCCAGCAGAAAGTGCAAAAGTTGGTACACAGCACTGCTCCGGGAGCACTTGGTGGGAACCTGGGAACAGCGTAGGGGCTTATCCTGCCCTGGTCCCAGACAAGAGGGCACCAGGACACCACGGTGGTAATAGAGGGCACAGGCCCGAAGCAGGGCCAGTGTGTGGGCTGCGTCTGCTTGAGTAGTGTCCAGGCAGGAGGAGCGGTTGGAGAGCACAGCCACATAGTTGCCCAGGGACCAGCTGGGGCAGCACTCGTCAGCTGCTGTGCGCTGGCACAGAGCCCCAAAATGGGAATGGGAGCGGATCTGTAGGGCACAGACAGCAGGAGAGAGCTCAAGGGCAGGCAGTGAGGAGGCCCAGGGTTCCCCAGCCCTGCCCAAGGCCCTCTCACCTCCTTTTGGGCTGCAGGGCAGAGGCAGAGTGGTATCCTGACAGCCCAGCAGAACTGGCTTGTCTCAGAGCTGCTTTTGGCTCTTGGCCCAGGTGTCAGCAGTTACATCTTGACTCCATCAAAGGAGCTTCAGAGATGCTGCCAAGACCCCAGCCTCAGAAGTCCTGCCCTAAGGGCCCCCGTGGGTCACACACCCCAACTTTATGCTGCCTGAGCCAAGAGTAGGAGTGGAAGTGGCAGCCACAGATGGAACAGGGTCAAAGGTCTAGGAAACTGGAAGTAAAGGGTGAGAGAAGCGGAGGCCAAAACATTCCAGGATCCGGGTCACTGCCAAACTCTAGCCCCTTCCCTCTATTAGTCCACTTAAACCCTCTCAGACACAGGGCTGTTTCTTTTCAGACCTCCTGCCTCCTCTTCTCTCCCACCTGCTGTTGACATCATGACAACTGGCGTAGTTACAGAGCACCTGTCTGGGAGCCCCAGGCTCTGTTCTGTCACCAACTGGGTGTACAGCTTTGCATCTGAGATCGCGGTGACACTCATAACATTTATTGAGAGATTACTATTGCCAGTCATTGTGTTATAGTTTTACAAATTCCATCTTAATTGTCACAACATGCCTATGAGGAAAGTACCATTCTTATCCCCATTTTATATGTACGAAGACTGAGGCACTGAGAGGTTAAGAAACATGCCTGAAGTCACACAGCTTGATGGAAGGCACCTGGTAGTTAGCCTGAATTCAGCTAGGGAGTATCAGGGCTGGCCCTGAAACCAGGCATCTGACTCCAGGGCACATGTTCTAAACCAGTGTCTTTGGTGCTTTGGGTACTCTGTGTGAAGTGGGCGGCTGGGGCTACTTTGCGGTGTTCACACTGTTTGTAGCAGCAGATCTTTCTGCAGATGGTACAGTGTGTGGCTGTCTGATGAGGGGCGGGGGCCCTGGGCCAGTTCCCGAGGTTCCTTTTCGGTACCTTTATGAAATCCCTGGGCTCTGCACGTTGTGTCTTCTAACACTTGAGTTTTGGTTCTTGTGAAAACAGCTGACTCTTCTTTCCCTACCCCAACCCACAGCCTTTTGGCAGCGCTGGAATGATGTTCTAAGCGGGAATGCTTCTCCCCATCCACGCTGGCAGTCCTGGCTCAGCAGTGTTTCCCTGGGGTCAGGTCCTCGGTGTCCTGGTCCCCCCACACCCAGCCCTGGGCACCTCCCAAGTCAGCTCACCTGGTCCTGCTCCATGCGACACATGGAGTGGATGGCGTGCAGGTTCCACAGGCTGCCCGCGGAGGTGGACATGAACACCAGCTGTGCATAGCTCTTTTCTGCAACACATCCCCCAGAGTTCAGCCCGTTGGCCCCAGGTGCTGGGCCCACCAAAGGAAAGACTCTTACGCAGAGCCACATCAGGTTCGGATTCTCAGGAGCTTGAACCCTGCCCCTGGCTGCCTCAGCCCGGCCCGCATCCCCGCTCCTGGGCCCGCCCACGCCCAGCTTGACCCGACCTGGCGGGATCGCCTGAGACCTGGCTCATCTTCCTAGACACAACCCAGTTTTCTTGGCTTGAATGTGGCCAGCTGGCCTTCTTCCCTTTCTGTCTGCTTACATCTGTCCTCCTGGGTCCTTCTGCTCTAGTAAGTGGGGTGGGGACCACTGTTAAAGCCAGGGACTGGTCAAGTGCAGCTTACCAGGGGGGCCACAGAAGAAGCTTTTGTGCCCTCTGTCCTCCGGGGGTTCCGCCATCCTCCGGGGCCGGACCACGCCCTCCTGGGCACTGCTCCAGGGCTCGGGGCTCAGAGTGGTATGTGGGTTTGAGCTGAGGCAGAGAGAAAACTAATACCAGGCACCATCGAGGGGTGGGGTGCTCAGAGGAGGCCATACATTACTCCCCAGAGGTCCCCAGCCAGCCCCCCTGACAGGTCTTTTGGGGGGTCACTTGATGGCCTCTCTCTAGAAGCCTCATTTTCTCTCCTATTTCCCCCAGTGGTGTGGAAAGATGGGAACCCATTACCTGTTCAACTCAAGGTCTGGGGAAAAGGAAAGCAGCTTCCTGGGGCCTGTGAGGGTCTGTAGTGCTCTCCAGACCACTAGCTTGCGCCCGATGTCTGTGTCTCGAGGCTCAAAGCCCTGTAGGGAGGAGGGCCGGAAAGATCAGGCAAGCAGAAGGAGGGGTTTTCCGTCTGGTGCTTCTTGGCTCTGCCCGTTTGTCTCCCCAGAACAGGGAAGGCCAGCCAGCCTGCCTGCCTGGACTGATGAGCAGGCATGTTGCCTCTGTACCATCTTCCCAACTTGCTCTGTATGCTAAGAGCCCGCCACTGCCGCCCCGCCCCCAGCTGGGCCATGCAAACCTGTTTCCGAGACCGAGATTAAGTGGCCAGACCTGGGGGTCCCCTCCTTCCCCTTGGCTCCTCACCAGCAAGGGCTTGGAGAAGTCAGGCAGGTGGCCCCCTAAGAGTCCAGCCAGGGTGCAGAGGAGGATGACAGCTAGACACAGCAGCAGCACTGCCACTGGCCACTCAGCAATCAGCTGGGAATAGCTGGGAAAGAGGAAGAGAGCCCACGTGAATGGGTGTCGCGGGTGGCAGCAGGGGCCAGGTAAGCTTAGGAACCACCCAGAA
Source organism: Artibeus jamaicensis (assembly GCF_021234435.1). Classification (NCBI taxonomy): domain Eukaryota; kingdom Metazoa; phylum Chordata; class Mammalia; order Chiroptera; family Phyllostomidae; genus Artibeus; species Artibeus jamaicensis. Next base: position 6,865,423 of record NW_026521221.1, on the reverse strand, counting down.
GGGGTGGTGGGGCTAGAGTGGGCACAGACTGGGCACCCTAGGGGTGAAGAAAAGGCCTAGGCCTACCTCTTTGGCATCTGGAAGGCCTGTTTCTGCCTGTGGAATAGAAGAAAAGATACCTGCTTGCCAAAGTCCTCTCATAGGGTGAGACATGGGGGCAGGGGGCAGAGGAAAATGGTGTTAACCATTTTAGGCTTTCCCACACCTCTGCTACAATTCTTACTTCCAAGCTCTCTACCCGAACTGCCTCCTTCATCAGAGGCAGGGGGCATCCTGGGCTGCATGGAGCCCAGAGCCCAGGTGATCGGTCCCACTTTTAAGCCCTGCCCTACCTTCCAGCGGCAGCTGGCAGGCTGCAGGAGCCCTCCTTACCTGACACTGACCACATGGTGTTGCACAGATGGCGGCTTCCAGGCCCCATCGTGCTGAGAGGGGGCCGGGGAAGGGCTGAAGCTGGAGCCATGGGAGCACAGAGCTGCTCGGTCCCCAAGCCCTGGCAGAGAAGTGCCCCCCCGGTATTCCTGTGGTGCCCGAGCATAAGTGAAGAGGGCAGGGGCCAAGGGACTAGGTGGGCCCACAGGCTGGCGGGTAGAAGTTGCTGGTGGAGGTCCCGAAGAACTGGAAAGGTCCTCGAGGGGGCAGCTGTGGAGGGAGCAGCTTCTTTCTGGGCTTGCCTCAGGGGCCACAGCCTTGCTCTGGGACCTGGAGAGAGAAGATGCAGGGAAGCTTGTGGGACTTTCCTACTGCTAGTCCCGGAGGGGAGGCAAGGAGGGTGGGGGCTGTGGATCTACATCCCCTGCCTACCTCTCGGGGTCCGTTGTCTTACTCACTCATGCACTCAAAGAAAAATTATTGGTAGCCTGCTACGTGCCAGACACTGTGCGAGGCTACAAATGTGATTTTACACGTATGATCTAATTTACTCTTTACGAAAACCTACAGAGGAAGTACTTTTCTTCTGTATAGATTTGAAAACCAAGGTTCTGTGAGATACGAAGAGCTGGGCCTTGAACCCAGTTCTGACTTGTGGTCCTGTGCTCTTTCTGCTACAGTCTTCAGTTCATTCTCTCGTTTGATACTTATTGAGCACCCGCTGCACTCTTGTCCCTATAGATAATTGCTGCTCCCCCAGATAATGACATGGCTCACGCTCTCTCTTTATTCTATTCTCAGTTCAACTATTACCTTCTTAGAGAAACCTGCCATGACTACCCTCTCTAAATAATCACCTACCCGTTCTCCACCCCCCTACCTGCTTTATATTTCTTTGGAGCATTTGCCACAACTGGACATTATATTGTAGAGGTGTCATGTTTATTGCCTGTCTCACATATGGAATGTGAGCTCTGGGAGAGCAGGGCCTGGTGCCCCTCAGAGAGATCCATCTTTCTGTCCTCAGTGCCTTGAACAGTGCTTTACACACAGAGGTGCCCAGGGAATGTTTGTCGAATGAATCCTGAGTGCCAGACAGGCTGCTAATAGTGGTGCTAGGATAAAGATGGCCGGGTCCTTGTCCTCTAGGTACTCATAGCAGGTGGGAGATGCGGACAATCTGCCACGCTAAGTGCTGCGAGAGAAGAAGTCCTAGAGGGTGAAGGAGCCCAGAGGAGGGCCCAACCTTCAACGGGGCTGGGGGTAGTCAGGGAAAGTTTGGCAGAGGCTGCTGCTGCCCTTCCACCAACATTGAGCCATGGAAGGAAGATTTGTTTTGCAAGGGGATGTATTGTTGGGAGATGGATTTTGGATCCCCCAGGAACTCGCTAGGGAGGAGTCAGAAATAGATTTATCTTCCAAAATTACTAATGGGGGCAGGACCTAGCCCCATTCTCTGAGTGTGGGGCTAGATGGATCACACTCCAGTGATAGGATTGCCAGACCCAGGACAGGAGAACATGGCCACAGAACAGAGTGGGGCCCCCAGGGGTTCTGGGATGGGCAGCCTTGGCATAGCCCTGTCTCTCTCCTCCCATCTCCCTGGCTCGCCAGAGCTTGCATAGCTCCTTTGGGAGAGCCGGGTGTATGCTGAAGCAGCCCTGGCTTCCAGTGCCGCCAGCTGCACTGCTGAAGGGGCTGTGGGCCACAGTCCTGGTGCAAGGACATCGCCCCCAGAGGCTGGGCTCTGCCCAGAGACCGAGTAAAGGAACTGGAAAGAATGGGCAAGCTCATCCTCTTCCTCCCAGAAGGCTGGCAGGCATAGCAGTCGGCAGAGCATGGCCCTTATGCTGAGAATAAAACGGGGGAGTGGTGGAGGGGTGCTCCTGGCTCCTGGCTCCATCATCCTTTAGCTCTGGGATCTTGGGGAAGACACACAATTCTTGGAGCATTGGCATCCATGACTGCTGCATGGGGGTGTGATAATAATGACCCCTCTCAGGTTTGGCATTAACTGCCATAATATATGTGAGGAGCCTGGCATGTGGAAGGTACATTTGCCTTCTCGCCCCTTCTCACACTCAGTGCCGCAGGGACCATGTAGTCTAAAAAGTACATATGTATTTACAATTTGACCTCTTTAGGCACCTCAGATAGTAAATCTCTATTTGAGAACTCACACACCTTGAAAATCTCGCTACATATATAATTATAAATGCTTTCTTTTTTGTTATCCCAAAGCTACATCAGGATTTGATTTCATAATTTAAATTACTGATACTTATATTTTTTATATTTTTTACTAACTCAGAATTTTGAAAAATAGGAATTAGCCCTGGCTGGTGTGGCTCAGTGGATTGAGCTCTGGCCTGCGGACCAAAGGGTTGCCGGTTCGATTCCCAGTCAGGGCACATGCCTGGGTTGCAACCGATCGCTGTATCTCTCACACATGTTTCTCTTCCTCTCTTTCTCCCTCCTTTTCCCTCTTTCTAAAAATAAATAAACGACATTTTTTTTAAAAAAAAGAAAAAGAAGAATTAGACCAATGTTGTTTTAAAGCAAGACTTCAGATTACCCCATAAAGTTAATGACATAGCAACCAGTATCCTGGCAGTTAAAAGGGCCTTATGAGCCCATCTCCATGGGCCAAAAGGGAAGCTGGATATATGGCCTGGGTTTATGTGTGTAAGTGTGGACATCTACTTACTTCTTAAAGATTTTTATTCTACAGGTATTTTTTCTGAGCACCTACTGCATGCTGAGCACTGTGCTTGGTCTAAGGTGAATCCTGAAGGCATGAAGATGGCCCATTAGTCTTGGTCTCCCTCTTTAGAGCTGGGCCTGCCTTCCAGAGGTCAGGAGGGTGGGGCAACCAGGGTGCCTATTCCAACTTTTCATGGCCTTAAAACATTCATTGAGCACAGGACTTGTCCTAGGAGCCAGGCTCCCACTTAGAGTGTCACTTTCTTTTTCATTGAGAACGTGCTGGAGGAGAACATGACCACAATCTCTTAACCAGTCTACCAAACCTCAAGCCCAACCCCTTCCTTAGGTGGCTTCTGTTCAAGGGGCGTTCCAGCTTCTACCATTGGTTTGCTTCTACTGGGGTCTTCCTGGCCCCAGATTCTTCCTTTTAACCCCTTCTTTCCTCTCCAGGGACCAAGGATTAGTTATTTCTAAATATCACCCTCTTTGACTATGCCCATATTATCAAAATGGTAGAATTTGAAACCCTCCATATTCTCACTGCTGCAGGAGCAGGCCTTTGTCTCCACTCTTTGAAGGAGAAGAGCCAAACTCTTCTCAGAATAAAAGCTTTCTCTTGCCAGCCCTTGCTGCCCTCTGTTCTCAGGAGGCATAGTAATAACATGAATTAAGCCGTCCAGGCCTTGCCTCCCCAGGGGGCTTTCATTCTCACCCTCTCAGTTCCATGGCTCTCACTGGGATGAGCAACTTCCTGAGCTGCCTGTCTGGACCCTTGGGCCTGTAAGCCAAGTCAGTGATTGAGGCAGGCAGGCAGGGGAATGGAAAGTGGTGATGCAGACCTCCTTAAGAGGCCAAAGTCACAGCAGTCAGAGCCTAGTTGACAGGGCCCCAGACACAGAGCCCCCACTTGGGAGCCTCACAAGGGACAATGCACATGTGCATTAACCTTGCCCCCAAGCCCACAGACACACAGCCCCACGGACATCCATGTGATCCTGAAGACAGGCCAGGATAGATGGGAAGCAGCTCATGCTACTAGGAAAATAAAATGGTAATTTTAAAGACAAAGAACGAATGATCTCAGTTGGCTCTGTAGTCAGTGTGTTAGTTAAGTACTGTGTGTGTGCATGTGCGTGTCAGCATCTTCACTGTGTATCTATCCCCAGAGTTCTCCTGAGCTCGGCAGGAGCATATTTGTTCTTGAATTGAAGTGAGTCCCTTTGCCTGATTAGTATCCAGGGTCTCTGGGGAAGTCAGGAGGGGTGAGTGGTCCCAGGGAGGTTTTGGAGGACCACAAGTGGTTCCTGTGCCCAGGAATGACCCTCATGAGCAGGGGAAGTAAGCAGTCTAGTCAGGGCTGATCCCTGGCAAAATATCCAAAGAACCAAATGACTCACCAGCACCTTCTAGGCAGGCTTCTGGCTCCGGGCCTCTGCTCTGCCCCGTTACCACCCCTGCCCTGTCTACCTCTGGCTCTTTGGTCAAGCCATACTCCCAGGCCAACCCTGGTCCCAGGAGCATATCAATCCTGTGTCTCGTCTCTTTGAAGAGATCTCTGTGTCTTTCCTAAGAAAAGGTGACTAAATCTGTCCAGGCTGATGTGTTAACATTAGAGGGAAGACAATATTTCACTTGTGGAGCTTCCTCTTGCCCTGAGGTACAGAATGTACATTTTAACTGGAGCAGTCTGGAGGCCATGTGTCTACCTCTGCTTTTTGCCTCCAAAGAATGCCTCTTATTTCAGTCCAGGCAGCATAGAAAGGCAGTGTTACCTCAGGGGAGGGATTCTGGGGTGGCAGACCAAGCAGGACACAGAAATTGCGCCATATTGTTACCTGGCTGGGCTGTTCCCTCACACATATGGTGGAGGAAGAGAGAAGATAGGCACCAGGATCTGGGCCTTCAGCCGGAAGGGGTTCCTCCTGTCCTGCCAGCCCAGGGCCCTTTCAGGTTTAGTTCTGACTGTAGCCTGATCCTCTGAGCTTGCCTACCTTAGTGTCTTCAGCGAGTGCAGGTAGCTGCCACATGCGGGGACTCTGGTCCACACGTGCGCAGCTGCCCATGCAGGGCAGAGTGGAGACTGATGGTGATGGACAAAGACAGTCCGTGGCGTGGCTGCCGAGTATCTGCTCTCCCCAGGACACACACCTTGTCAAACATTCCATCCGCGATACACACGCACCCTCCAGCCCACTGACACACTGGAACCGGTCTGAGGTTGCTGCAGGCTACCGCTTTACAGAGAAGATGTGGGGAGTGTGTGTGTGTGTGGGGGGGGGGCAGGGCTTAAAGGGAGGGTCTCTGAAGGCCAGAGGGAGTGAACCCCAGGCCTTAAGATAGGAACAGTGGGTGGGGCAAGAATCGGGGCCATGAGAGCGCCGGGGGGGCTGACAGTGGGGTGTAGCAAGGAGAGAGAAAATTTACTTGGCAGAATAAGGGCGTGGCCAGGGGGCCGGGAGCATGGAGGCCCCGGAAGAGGCTCTGAGAGGGGCTGGAGAATGAATGGGGCAATGTATGGCGGCTACTGGGAATACCTGGGGCGTGCGTGCTGGGAAGGTCTGTGAGCTGGGTCTGTGGAGTAGTTTGCCCTACCTGTCCGGGGAGCTTCCATCTGGGGCCAAGGGCTCTCCCTCGGGCCGCTGCTCCCCTTCCGGACCTGGGCCGGGAGCAGGACCGCTACCGCTGCCGCAGCTACCTCCGTCCATGCCCGTGGGCGGCGCCGCTGTCCGGGCGGTGGTGCTGAATTGGTGGCGGTGGAGGGCTTCTACGCATGCGTATGCGCAGGGCGTGTTTGCTGGGCGGGGCTAGTGAGAAGCCCAGCCAATGGGCGCAGAGCCGGGGGCGGGGACAGATGCTTCCCTCGCTGCTTGCTGCTGGGAGCTGGAGGCTTGCGGTCTTTAAGACCTCCGGGCTGGTGGTGTGGGACCCTCTAACGAAGCCGAGTCTGAGAGCTTCTGTTGGAAGTCTGGCCTTCTAGCTGTAGTCTGCACATTGGCCTTTCCTGAGTGGTATCGGTCTTCCCGTAAGGAACTAGGAAGCACGGACCCAGGGATCGCGTTAGGGAGCCTCACAACCTGAAGTGCAAACTTTTCCAGTGGAAAAGAGGGAGTAGCTCCACGCCTGCACTGCACAGCACGGGACACTGAGGGGTCGAAAGGTCGGGTGACTTTAGTCCCACATTTTTCTTGGGTCCATTCAGCGCCCCCATTTCCTCCCCAGTAGGGCTAGACAGCTGCTCAAGTTGAGTCTTACTTCATGTTCGCCTGGATGTGGACCAACTCTGCTCCCATCAGACATGGAGCCCCAGTTCCGTTTTTCAAGTGTGCCATATGGTGGGGACTGGGTGACGGGAGACACTCAGAGAAGGCCTGGTGCATTTTTTCATAATCACCCCACTTCAGCCTGGGAAGTACCTAGTAGCCACGTACTCCAGGGCACTTGCTGCGTCCCCTGTGAGGAAGTGACTGTGAGGGAGAGGAGGAGTGATGGCCATGGACAGGCCTGGCTAGAGGACTGTGGTAGCTCTAGGATAGATAGGGACACTGTGAGAAGCCTGGAATTTGGCCAGTGAAGAGGGTTCCAGATCTGGGATTTGCCTGAGCAGAAAGGGTTTCGCAGCAGGCAGACTGGATGGGTGTGCAAGGAGGTGCTTTGGCTGAAGAATGGGGCTGGGAAGAGAGTCAGAACCCAGAAGTGTATGGCATATAGGTATCTCTAAACAGTGTGTGGATACCACCCTATGTAAGACACAGATCAGTAGAGGATGCGGGTGGGAGAATCTAGACATGTGGAAGTGGTGGGCCTGCCCTGAGTACCTTAGTTTGGTTGGAGAAATAAAAGGCTAGCCCATGAATTGGTATTGACTGGGTAGGGTGTGGCCACACCCATCAATAGTTAAGCTGTAGAGAAGGAGGCAGTACGCAGAGAGAGGACCTCTCTTTTCCTAATGGGCTGTAGGGAAGGCATCATGTTGATGGTGGAAATTCATCTGGCTTGGAAGCAGGGCATTACTGACCTGGGAGTGTGGTGGGGTGGAGGTGGTGGGGAACCGTGTAAAGTTAAAAAAGCCGGAAAGTTCAATGTACATTGAGGGAATGGTGAGAAATACATGTGGACAGTAGGAATCCCTGTGGGCTGCATGCATCAGGATGGCTATGAATGCGTCCCAACAGGAAACCGTAAATTTATTTTAAAAATTGAGGGGTTTTTTGTGATTACATATCACAATGTATTTAACGTGTGGTCCAAGACAACTCTTCTTCTTTCAGTGTGGCCCAGAGGTGCCTAAAGGTTGGACAACCATGCATTAAAGGTTTCTGATCTATAGAGTGAGACATGCAAGATGGAACTTTGGAAGACCCCCTAGGCTGGGGTATATATGATGGGGTAGAGGTGATGAGGCCGCGTTTTAGGCCCTCTCATGGGAAGAAGCAGAAGTGAAAAAGAAAGCAGGTGGCCTTATGCAACCATATGCTGTGGGGACCACAGAGTCAAGCTTCTGAGAATGTGTGGCTGAGTACCCCATTCTCACAGCTAGGGAACTCAGAGACCACTAGGTTTCTGAGCACCAGCTTGGGTGTGAGGGAAGACAGACTTTTTTAAGAGTGAAACATGGCCTTTAGGAAACTGTTCATTAGGAAGAGAAGAGTCTGGTTCAGGCTCCATGTCAGGTCAGCAGGGCAAGCCACTTAGGCTCCCCATTCTTGGGTCCCGTTTCTTCTGCCTACTCAGTGATGTGTATCAGGGAGTGGGACACAGTGCCCTGGGCCAGGATCATAGCCATGCCCACCACGTGGCAGCACTCCTGCAGAAAGCCAAATGAGCAATGGTAGAGCCAGTGCCTGTCTCACCCCAAATCGATTTCCCTTCTTCTCCTCCCTTCGCTCTGCAGAGGACTCAAGATTCCTGGGCAGTAGCAGGGGATCGTGGTGGAGGGTTGGGAGATAGGGCCAGCAGTGGCAGCTCTTAGCGCTGGGCTTTTTGCTTTGATGAAGCCAGAGCACCAAGAAGATGAAATGGGAGGAAGCTAGATTCATTGGTCTCCATTCCTTGAGTGGACATATGATTCCCACTCCCCAGACCTCAGTTTGTTTTATCTGTAACAAAGAAGGACAATGATCTCATCTTCTCCCTTCCATCCCCCAGGAACCCTTGTAGAGTGACTAGAGGTTGTACCATGCTGGGAACTGCAAGCTGACTGTACTTAGAAGTGAGGGTGGGGCTGGGGAGGCTGCAGAAGAGCTCACTGTGGCCCCGAAGCAAGGAGGAGACAGGAGGCAGGGTCAGTGGGTGTGTAGGAGCTTGGGGTGGGGGGAGGAGGAAGACAGCTGGAGACTGGAAGGAGACTACAGGCAGGAGGTGGCAAGGCAAGGGTGTGTGTATTCACTATGTCGGTAGCGCATGCATATGCGTAGGTACAAGTGTGTATGCTAATTTACATACAAATAGCTATGCCTGTGTACATGTGCATGGGTGGGTTGCATATACATGCTTGCTGTGCCCACAGACAGACACATGCATATGGGTGCACGTGTGTGGTTGCATGTACAAGATAATGGGAGAGTGTGTGTGAGCCGGTGCCTGTCTCCCAATAGGTGCCAGACTCAAGAAACCAGGAAGAATAGAAAATAAAATCAAGGCTTTACTGCCTCAGCCAGAAGAGGCCTAGAAAGAGGCTGGTTTAACCTTCTGTCTTGGCTGGAAACACTTTTGAGGCTCCAAGGCCAGAGTAGTTTACCTTTTGCCATAGGCCCAGGGAAGAGGAGAGTGATTTCCTGGGGCCCTGAAGGAGCAGGGGTAGGGCTATACCCCTGCTCTAGGGGCGGGATAACTGGTCAGTCAGCTTCTGCCTCCTAGGGCCTGGTAAAGCCTTGGGCATTGGGGATGGTCGTGAGTGTGGAGAGGCAGGTTCCAGGACTAGGGGCTCTCCTGTCAGCACGTTAGAGCAGCTCTTACCCCATTCAGGCTCAGTGATGCCTGGAAATAGCCCCTTCCTATGCCTGCCTCTCCTTCTATGACTATTTTTATGGTGGGACCAGTTCCAGGCCTGGGAGCTGGGTCTGCTTGTGGTAGCCAGTGGAGGGATTGGGGGAGCAGAGAGGAGGGCTGGCAGCCTCCCTTCTCTGACCTAGGCAGGTCACTGGGGCCCTGTAGTGTGGTTGGGGTTTGGGAGCAAGCCAGGCAGCCAGGAAGTCTGTGGGGGTAGCCAGGAAGGCAGGGAAGCATGAAACAGGCGGGGAAGCAGCAGGAGAGAGGATGGGCTGCTGCGGCAGGGAGAGGATGTGAGGAAAGGAGAGAGACAGATGGGAAAACAAGAGAGCAGCTGACAAGAAGGCTGCAGCCGGCAGGGGGTGGATGAGCGCTGTAGGGCTGATGGCTGAGCCTGCTTCCTACTCTTCATTTGGGAAGGTCCAGGAAGGTGGCTAGAGGCCTGGAGAACATGGCAGTAGAGGGGGAAAAGGAAGATGACTGGGAAACTTCTACCTTCCGATTGTGGAAAAGAAAGGGGAAAAAAGAAGCAGCTTTTGTCATTTGGTTCTGAAGCTAGAGGCCTGACCTCTCCCTGGTGCTGGTTTTGTGCCCACCCCCACCTCCAACAAGGCTCCTCACGTGCCTGACCCTCGTCCCTTCCTCCATTCACTCAACAACAGATACAGGTGCACTGGAAGTCGATGGAAAGTTCAGCTGCGCGTTGCCGTTGTTCGGGAGCTGGCCCGTCCTCCTGGGTGGGGTGTCGCCACCACCCTGTTAGCTGTCTGCCCCGCAAACCCCAGCCAAACCCTACAACACTGAGGGAGGCACTCTGCAGTGGCAAACCCTGATTCTTCTGCTGCCGCCTCCAGAAAGGCCCCATCCGGCTCCTTTTCTCAAAACCCACTTTTCTCAGTCCGGTCTCTGCACAGACCCTCAGCCATTTGTTGGCTACTGCTTACGGTCCTCTGTTCCCCACTCTCAGCCTTTGCTCGTACCTCCTGCCACTTGAAAACTTCTCCTGTTCAACTCTGTGTTGCCTTCCTGCAGGATGTCTGTTTAGATCAGGCCACCCTGCCTGCCTTGCCTGCCCGGCAGCAGATGCCATGGGGTCATTCCTCAGTAACCAGTCCAAGTGGTCCTGGGTATTCTGAAGTGCTCTGTTGGTGGGAATTGCCTACTCAGTGAGACGTATTTCTTGAGGGCCAGGATGGCCTTTTGCTCCCTTTGAGGGAAGCCAATGGTACAGCTGCCAAGAGCTGAGTTCTGGACTCCCCGCCTAGCTACATCTCCACAGCCTCACCCTGACCGTAACCCATAATTTCCCGTGGCCTTATGTGTACAGTGGGAAAAACACCTGTCTGGTTATTCCTGAGGTTGTTTCTTAAACCGCAGAGTATTCTACAAAGTGTAAGGGATTGTTTTCATTTGGGCCCCGACCACTCCCTTGGCGCAAACACACATTCTGGCATGCAGTAGAACGGTGACCCACGGTGCCTGCCTTCACCGTTTTCTTTCCTTCGCTCTTCCTTCTTCTGCCCCACAGCCTCCAGCCACAGTAGTTTCCTGGCTCCATCTTTATCAGGCAAGTACATGAAGTGATGAAAGGGACACCAGTGGTTTTAGTTTACTGTAACCTAAATCTCAGCCTTTCCTTATTCCCTCCCTGGGATGTAGACACACAATCCATTCAAGGACTCACAGAGGTAAAACTGCTCCCTCTGGCTTAGCTTGCACACAGTGCGGAGCTGGGCACTGAGTAGGTGCCAGGCATGGGTGGTGAATGGGTACAGTGGGTTTGCTTACATGGTGGGTAGACAGGACATGAAAGCATCATGTACTGACCCCTGAACTCCACTCTCGCACTTGACCCTCAGACTCACAATCATGTACTTCTTCAATTTCACTTGGGCCAATGTCAACCATGCTAATTATTCATGTTGTGGGCCTACCACATGCCAAATCATAGTACCCAGTCCCTATAGATTCTTATCCCTGTGTAAACACCTGGCATAAAAATGAGAGAGGGTGGCTTGGTGAGACCGGGTCGCCCAGGGCAGGGGAGGGCAGGATGAGGTCAGTTGGCAGGGGCCTATGGAAGATCCAGGGACCCAAAGATCTTTGCAGGTGAACAGAAAGCCTTCCAGGGCCCTGGCTGCCTGTCCTGTTTCCTCCCACAGGATTGGAAGTGGCGGGAGGCCTAGGGTCTGAGCCAGGCCGTCATTTACCAACAAGTGTGTTCTCATTGGGCGGAGCTGCTGAGGTGCTACAATGCCAAGGTTGGCCTCACTTGCTTGGGCTTGGCTTGTAGACCACAGTGGACAACCCCGGAACAAAGCAAGTACATTCAAGTACAGTACATTCATTTTTTTTCTGACCCGCAAATCAGAATACATTATGTAACATGAAGACCAAATCCTTGAGCTCCCGCCGCAGCCATGTCGTCCTTCCTGGAGCTTTACTTCAACGTGGACAATGGCTACTTGGAGGGACTAGTGCGCGGCTTGAAGGCCAGGGCATGTGGCCAGGCGGCCTCAACCTGGTGCAGTACAAGGTGTTCGAGCTCCTGAATGTACACCTGTAGAGCACTAACTACACCTATGAGCCACTTACCAGCTTCCTGGATTTCATTACTTACAGCCACATGATCAACAATGTGACCCTAATCATCACAGGCACACTGCACCAGCACTCTGTCGCTGAGCTTGTGCCCAAGTGCCACCCACTCTGCTGCTTTGAGCAGATGGAAGCTGTGAACATTGTGCAGACACCTGCCGAGCTCTACAATGCCATTCTGGTGGACGTGCCCCTGGCGGCTTTTTTCCAGAATTGCATGTAAGAGTAGGACTTACAGGAGATGAACATTGAGATCATCTGCAACAAGCTTGACAAGGCCTGCCTGGAGTCTTTCTACAAGTTCTGCACCCAGCTGGGCGGGACCACGGCCAATGCCATGTGCCCCATCCTGGAGTCTGAAGCAGTTCACTGCGCCTTCATTATCACCATCAATTCCTTTGGTACAGAGCTGTCCAAGGAAGACTGTGTCGAGCTCTTTCCACACTGAGAGCAGCTGTACCCTGAGGGCCTGGCCCAGCTAGCTTGGGCTCATGACTACAAGCAGGTCAAGAATGTGGCTGACTGCTACCTGGAGTACAAGCTGCTTTTTGAGGGTACAGGCAGTAACCCTGGAGACAAGACCCTGGAGGACTGATTCTTTGAGCACCAGGTGAAAGTGAACAAGTTGGCCTTTCTGAAGCAGTTCCACTTTGGTGTCTTCTATGCCTTTGTGAAGCTCAAGGAACAGGAGTGTTGCAACATCGTGTGGATTGCTGAGTGCATTGCCCAGCACCACCGTGCCAAGATCAACAACTACATCCCATCTTCCAGCGCCCTGGCCTAGGGCTCCCCAAAGGTGTGTGTGTCCGTGTGTGCTGGGACCAAGGCCACGGCTCACAGGCCTGCCCTGGGGGGAGCACATTGTCCTAGCAGTTTCCCAGCTTCCCTGCTCTTCTGAGGCTACTCCTGGGCCTGAAAGGGGCTGGATACCTGCTCCCCCCACCAAGGATTGACCAAGTCCCCCTCCAGATCAAGGAGGCTCCCTCAGCTCTGTTATAGCCACTGATAGGTCTGAAAAGCATGTGGTCAGTTTTGTGCCCCTTCCTAACCTGAGAACCCCTGGGGGCAGCGTGAGCCTCCTCTCCCCTCTGTGGGTCACCCCCAGAGCCGTGAGGAAGCAGTGTATGTGGGGGAGGTAGCTGTTCATATCCCTTTCTCAGCTCTGCCCCTTTGAACAATAAACTGCCCTCTCAAAGGAAAAAAAAGACTAAATACTTGACATCAGAGCTCTCTGGTACTCATGTAGTTGCTGAACATAGAAACACAAATGTTCACACACACACACACACACACACACACACACACATCCAGTATAACTATCCAGCTCCTTGCAAGACAGGCTCCTTGCACCTCTTGAGCCACCTATTTTTGTTGGCTTCTACTTGCACCACAAATGTTCAGCTGCAGTCAGCCTCCAAGCTATGCCCGAGGTCCTTCCTACCCCTGCTCCTTCCCTTTAATGACTGATGAGTCTGGAAGAGATCCAAGGGGCTGGGCTTGGAAGAGGGAGCAGTAAAGGAAACCTTAGGGCTGGTCAGAATCTGGCTTAGCAGAGAAAAGATAGGCTTTGGAAAAACACAAACAATCCAATTGGAAATTGGGCGGAGGATATGAGCAGACTTTCTCCAAAGAAGACACGCAGATGGCCAACCTGTACATGAAAAGATGCTCAGCATCACTAATCATCAAGGAAACGCAAATAAGAACCATGAGATACTACTTCACACCTGTTAGAATGGAGTGTTGGAGAAGATGTGGTGAGCAGGGAGCCCTGTGCACTGTTGGTGGGAGTGCAGATGGGTGCAGCCTTTGTGGAAAGCAGTGTGGAAATGGGTTCCTCAAAAAGTTAAAACTAGGCCCTGGCTGGTGTAGCTTAGTGGATTGAGCACTGGCCTGTGAACCAAAGGATCGAGGTTCGATTCCCCATCAGGGCACATGCCTGGGTTGCAGGCCAGTTCCTAGCAGGGGCCAGTTCCCAGCAGGGGATGCATGAGAAGCAACCATACATTGATATTTCTCTCTCTCTCTCCTTCCCTTCCCTTCTAAAAAAGATAAATAAGTAAAAAAATGTTTTAAAGTTAAAACTAGAACTACCATATGACCCAGCAATTTCACTTCTGGGTATATTCAGCTAAAGAAAACAAAAACACTAACTAGAACAGGTAGGACCCCCCCATGCTCACTGCAGCATTACTCACAATAGCCAAGGCACGGCAGCAGCCTAAGTGTCCGCTGGCGGATGAAAAGGGTACAGAAAATGTGATACATACATACAGCCATGTTATTTGGCCATAAAAGAGAAGGAAATGTTGCCCTTTGCAATAACATGGATGGACCTTGAGGACATTATGCTAAGTGAAATAAGCCAGACAGAGAAAGACAGATCTCACTTATATGTGGAATCTAAAAAAATACCCTAGAATATAAAAACAAACAAACAAAAACACCCTCAGCTCATAGACACAGAGAACAGACGAGTGGTTATCGGAGGTGGTGAGGGCTGATAGATGGGTAGGTGTGGGTGAAATTGGCGAACGGGATCAAATTACAAACTGTTGCACACCTTACACTAATATGTTATATGTCAATAAAACCTCAAAAAAAGTTGGGGGTGGGGCTTGGACTATCTTTTCCCAGTTCAGACCAAGGTGTTTGAGGGACAGGAGTTGGTGGCTCTGAAAGAGAGCTGGTCATCCAGTCTCTTCAACCCTCAGCAAAACCCCTCTACCTGGCATGGCAGAGACTGTAAATTCATTATAACTCAGGTAGACACTGGGGGTCAGGGGCTTGGCTCAGAATGGGACCAGGGCAGGTGGACAGACATGGACGCAGGTACGCACACACACGGCACGCAGACCCTCACTATGTTCATGAGAGACACAGACTAACACACACAGGTGCATGACACCCACACAGGGAGACGCAGGGGCACAGACACCAACTCAGTGCACGTACACTGACCCGCCACACCCGTCACGGAGCCCCTTCTGTCCCCTGCCCACAGCAGCAGGGCCAGACCCTCACCTGAGAGAGCAGAGCAGGAGCAGGGGGAAGCCTGGGTCTCTCCGTCCTCAGGTGTATTGGTACAGGGCAGTGATTTTCAAATGGTGTGCTGCAGCTTACCGCCACGTCACAAAAATTCTTAAAAAGCGTGTAATATCAGGCTGTTTAGTTGGGGGGACTGACCTCTTTTCCCTCAGATTGTCAGATAAAAACATGATAATAGGCAACACAACAAAAGTTGTCTGGTGTGAATGAATCAAGATTATACCTATTTTTTTGTCAGATTGGCAAAAAATCTATTTTTTAGTGTGCTGCAGAGTTTTAGTGATTATTTTATATGTGTCATGAGGTGAAAAAGGTTGAAAGTCACTAGTGTAGGGTGGGGAGGAGCTGGTGTGGGTCAGGCGCACTGGAAGGAGCAAGGGCAGAGGGTGTGGTGGGGGGTTAAGGGTCTGGGCCACGAGCAGCTGGCCGCAGGTGTGTGTGTGGGGGGGGGTAACAGGTGGAGAATGCAGGAAACAACCCATCGCCTGGTTGGTCTGGTAAGCAGACAATAGAACCAAAGCAGGGGTCCCAACCCCGGCAAGGCTGTTCAGCACCCAGCTGGCTCTAAATGTTTGTGGAGCTGCTACTGAATGCCAGGCCATGCGCTTCACATGCTTTCGTTAACCACTGACTCCTACCAAAGAGACAGGATCCTCACCTGCTTACTTGGGTGGAGGAGGAAACTGGTGGAATCTTCGCCCTGGGCACTGAGCCCCAGTCCTGAGTTCTCCATTCGGCCCCAACCTAGGGAGCCGAATTGTGAGTGGACATCAAACAAGTCAGAAAAGGGTGCTTTGGGGATGGAGTTCAGACACGAGGGAAGGGGGCCTGGGGTTTGAAGCTCAGGCTGCCAGCTGGCTCTGCGCTTGGCAAGCCCCTGTGCTCTGGCCTCCACAAGGCCCTGTGACCTCTGTTGTGGGCCACAGCCCTGGGCACACTGTCCTCTGTCTGAGCCCCGCAACAGACCAGCTACCTCTGTTACGAGCTCTCCCACCTCCCCAGATCCTCTCTTCTAACGGCCCTCGCCCCCACCCGCCTGTACGCTCGCTTCGTGCTTACAGTGACCGGCCCTCTGCGGTTCTCCTGTCACTCAGTGGGCGCCCAGGAAATAGCTGGTGAAGTCGGAGTGCAGTTATTTTGGGGTAATAATAGAAATATTATAACATATATGCTTCCATCTCTGTGGTTTAGGGTTCATGTTTTTTCCTCTTTTTTACACATTAAAAATTTTTTTTTTGGAAAAAGGAGGAAAATGCCTTCCATGCTTGCCGCCCACCCTCGAGCTCAAGATGGGGGGTGAACCGAGGCCAGCTGAGACTCCCATCCGCAGCTGGGCCAAGGGCTCGGCTGGCCTCTGCTTTAATCAAGGAGAACAAGAACCATGTGAAGTGGAAAGCGCACAACAGAAAGCGGAGAAGTTAAAACAGTCTCTGTTCTGGGCTTTCCTGTAAAGAGCCTGGGTGAACTATCTACACCTGAACAGCATTACATCCATTTCTGAGAAGCAACATACCTCGTCTCTGGGCAAAGATGGTGGCTTTCATTGACTATGTTCAGCCCATCTGGTAGACTTGTCCAGATTGAATGTGTTTTGGCTGCTGTAACTCAAGGAGCCCTTCAGTGGGAGTTAAAGCTGCAAATGGTGCGGTATTCGCAGTTGAGATGAAACAGAAATCCGTTCTGTATCATGAGCAGAGTGTACACAGAGCGGAGCCACTCACCAAGCGTGAGGCGTAGGCCCAGGTGACAGAGTGCTTGTGCACAGCCACGCTCTCTTGTTTACTAAGAACCCGTCCCCACAGCGTGGCTGGTACACAGCGTGGCTTCTGGGGTGCGAGCATACACTCAGCCAGGCGTATTGGAGTTACTGGAGTGACTGTACCAACTCGTGGTTGGAATGAGGGACGACTGCACTCACTTCCGTCAGACCCTGCAGAGCCTACTTTGCCTGGAAAGCCATAGCAACGGGAAAGAACTATGTGAATGGGAACGTTTTCCTTGAGAAAGATGTAAAAAATATCTAGAACCTGAGGATGCCATTCACACAGCCAGATCAACCCTACAGGGAAGTTCTGAAGGGCAAGTGACAGACGGTGATGTAGAAGCTGGGACCAGTGGTGCAGCTGGACGTCAGAGGCTTCCTCCACCCGAACCGCACTGGGCTGCCCTTGCTCAGTCACGAAGTGACTGAGAAATCCAGAACTTCAGAGCGTCTCTACACGTGAACAGGTCTGAAGTATGTTTTGTTCTGCAAACTTTTTGCACACTTATTTCTACATGATTTAATGGATCAATGTTTTTCATGTGACAGTTATAAATTGTAATAAACTGTTATATCCAAGTGGTGGGGACAAAATGCAGACAACTGTAACTGAACAACAATAAAGTAATAAAAAAAACTGTTATACCCAGTAAAATGAAATAAAATAAAAAGTAACATACCTGTTGCCAGATGGGTACTAGACTCATCAAGGGGTTCGGTTTGTAAGGTATAAATGTCTAATCACTATGTTATATACCTAAAACTAATATAATATTGTATGTCAATTTTAACTGAAAAATAATTTAATAAAAAAGTAACATGTCTGAGAGAAATGAAAATAGGCCCTCTCAAAGGTTTATATACTTGAATGCTCAGAATAGCTTTGTTTGGAAAAGCTTAACATCGGGAACTTTTCAAATGGCCACCAACAGGTAAATGAGTACGCAAGTTGTGGGGTATGCATCTGACGGAACACTAAACAACAAAAAGAACTTTGCCGTATGCGCACGCATGACTGAATATCAGAATGACTGCTGAGTCGAAGCAGCAGCATGTAAAGAACACATACTGTATCATTCTGTCTAGAAAGTACTAGAATTTTGAAAAATTCTAGGAAATGTGAACTCATCATTGCAATGACAGCAGACCAGTGGTCGCCTGGGGCCGCAGTGGGAACTGGAGGGGGGGGTTGGGGGAGACCTGAGAGAGGGGCACCGGACGCTTTGGGGGCTGGCAGGGGTTTTCATCACCTTGACTGTGGTGATGGGCTCGTGGATCATACATGTGGTAAAACTTACCAAACTGTACACTGTGTGCTGTTTGCGGAATGTCAGTTTGGTCTCAAGTACAACTGTGAGAACAAATAACACATCCATATCAGAAAATGATTTGAAAAAAGGAGAGAAGGAAAAAGAGTGATTGTCTGTTATTTCCATGGTGTGCAGAAAAGGATTTCAGTGTGTCAGGTTCTTTCACAGTGATCCAAGGTCAGCTCTCAAAGATAGGTGTTATCTCCCCTCTTTTGTAGATACAAAAAATTCAGGCCTCAGACTGGGAAACTGGCCTGAGGCCACCCAGCCAGTGTACTGGGTCTAGCCTGGGCCCCTCCTCCACCTTCCCGTCCTCTCTCCTTTCAGGAATGCTCTTCTGAAAAACTTCAGCCTGCTTTGGTAACACTGTGGGCAAAGGACTTTGGTCACTGACCAGCGAGGAGTTATTACTGCGTCACCCACACGTTTGCTGAGAGCCTTGGGGGAGCCAGGGCATGGAGGACGGGGGTCCACAGGGCAGTGTACAGAGGTGTGGTACCCGAAGGCTTCCACACCTCGGCCCACACGGCCTGAGCAGCAGGACCTGCCTCCTCCCACGCCAGCCCTCCACACCCCTCTCTTCCAGGAATCCTCCTTCTCACCTTCAGCCACCCTGACAACATGACCTCCCTACCCCAGCCCAGCCCAGCTGTGGCAGGAAGCCAAAAGGGGAGGCGTGTGTCTTCACAGACCCTCGCGGGGGACTGAGGGGCTGCAGGGCTGAGGAATGCTCCATTCTCACCATCTCTGGAGTCAGGTTTGAGCTCAGGGCCCCGGTCACCACAGAAAGGCGTACGGAGGAGGCAGACCTGTCTTGCCAGGGTGGACAGAGAAGCGGGGACAGACTGAGCCGGGAGGCCCGAGGGAGATGAGGATGCCCACAGCAGGGTAAGCACGTTGGAGTGAATTTACAGCGGACTATGACGTTCTGGGTTCTTCCCTACTGAGCCCTAGGATATTGTGGGCAAGCAGAGCCTCAGCCGCACGCGTGTCCCCTTTCCTTCGGCACTGTGCCTTACAGGTGGTAAGCACTCACCAAGTGCTTGAACTTACTGCCTGGCTGAAAGCGGTGGCACTTACCTGCCAGAAGGACACTGCGGGAAGAGAAGGGGGCTGGGGAGCAAAGGAGACATTGCTGGGGTGAGAGGCTGGCTCAGGGAGAGGAGAGGCTGAGGGGAGGAGTCTCGGGGGAGCCCACACTGACAGCGAGGGGCAGAAAGCAGGATGTCCCTCTCTGTGACCTCTGATCTCTCTCACTGCAGAGCCAGCCAGGCCCCTGGTGGCTGGGCTGCCTTGTTGGGTGGGGAGGGAGGCGGGCGGGCAGGCTCCTTCACACGTTTGGTGGGACAGGTTTCTCACTGCAGGAGAGCAAAGGCGGCCAACCCTGGGCATGCGCTGGAGAGTGTGCTGTGGGGCTGGGGCGTTGGCCTGAGTGACTCAGGGCAGGTGCGGTGGGGGGGCTTCCACCCCTCCACCCAAACTCTTGGGCAGGTCACTGACCCTGATCGCCAAGGAGAAGCTAGTAATACCTGTCCCGGCTAATTTCAGGGCTTGATGAGATTACATGGCATCGCAGTGTGAGGGTGTGGCAATGTCAGATGTTAAGTGCAAGGTGTTATGTGTGACCATTGTCAGGGTTAGCACTGAGGACCGATTGGATGTCCTGGCCTCTCCATCCCTTCCCTCACTCAGGGATGGAGATGCCCGCCAACCCCCACCCTCCCCCACCCCCGCCCCTGGCACCACTCAGAGTATCTCATTAAACCAGCGTCTGAGAAGTTCTCTCCCTGTCCCAGGCTCTTGCCACACCCTCCTTCCTCCTAAATCACAGGTGGCAAACACAAGGCCCGTGGACAGAATCCAGCCCTCCACCTTGTTTTATCCTGCCCAGCACCTTATCTTTACCAGGCAGCAGTGCCGAGCTCTCCTTAACTGTTAAGGAATAGTTACATTTACACAGTCCCAAAATTACATTTGGCCTTTAGAAAGCAACCTCAAGGCTGATGTGGCCCCCGGTGAAAATGAGTTTGACACCCCTGCCCTAAATTGACCAATTGTCCAGGTTTGCCTAAAATTGAGGGGTTTCTGGATACAGGACTTACAATGTTAAAATGGGGTCAGTTCCAGACAAACTGGGACAATTGATCACTACACTGCCCTCCCCACCCCCAGGCTGCTGCCTCTTCCCTGCGGTGAATATGGTGTCCCGGGCATTTCAATGTCTGTCTGTCTGTCTGCCTCTCTCCCTCTCTCTCATCTCAGTTGCCCTTACCTGCCCTGAAGCCTCTAAGCCAGGGCATGCCACCCAGAGATGGGGCATGCCACCTCTGGCCGTTCCTGCCCTCTTCTCAGTGGGGCCGACCAGCCCTCACCAATCAATCCTTCAGCCTCCTGTTAAGCTTCTGTCCCCTGTACACCTCAAACCTGTGCCAGACCTTTTCCCTATAGTGAGAAGATGTAACCCTCTTCACCCCCCATGGCCTTGAGAGGCCTCTGGGATGAGCTTCGAGAGGGAAGAGAACCTGTCTGTCTCGGGCCAACCCACTCTGTCCGCCCAGAGGAAGGAGCACCCAGTACACACATGGCCAAGCCCAGCCCTCTCCTCACATCCACGAGGTTCCGCAGGCCTGAGTCCTCAATGCTGGGTGGGCCCTTCCCCTCTCCACGGTGCCCACCCTCAGCCATGCTAATACTCTGGGCCTCCTGTTCACTCTTCCCTAGTCCCCCACTGCTCTGCCTGGCCCAGACCCCTCCCTCCAGGCTCTGGACACAGCTTCCTGCCTGTGTGCTTCCGTCCACCTCTGCCCCGCTCCTCCATGTCTTACCTGCTTGACCCATTCTGGCTTCAGCTTCCCAAACCACTGTACAGCCTCCTCCGACCCTGCTGTAGAGCCTCCACTGAGCTCCTCTTGGACCACTTGGACCACGTTACTCCTGGGACCTGCCTTTCAGCGTCCTTCTGGTCTGGTCTGCACCTTCCTAACCTAACATTCTCTTACTGGTCTGAGCCGCCACCACTTTCCCCGCTGCACCGACATGATGCCTTCTCGCTGCCATCCCTTTGCTGAGTCTTGCTCATCCCCTTAAAGCTCCTGTCCTGGAAAACCATCCTCCTCCACTGGCCTGGTATTCACAAGTGCCTCTGAGGTGGAGCTTGGGTGTTCACTTCCTGGTTCTGTAGCCTCATCCAGGGACAGCACATAGTAGGTGTCGCTACTATCAAGGACAAGCCCTGATGGGGGCAGCACTTGGCCTCTGGTGTGAATGGCTCTGGGAACAACAATCTGAGTCATCTTTGCAGCTAGCAAGAAACAGAAAGTCCCCTATAGGAGAGACCCCAGGCGTTCAGTGCCACACAAGGGCTCACCTCCCAGCACTGGGCACAAGGCTGGAAAGCGCTAGAGGCCCCAGCCTTGGGCGTGGCCTGGAGAGCAGAATGGAAGGGTAGGTCCTCAGACAGTTTCCCTCTGCTTCCTGGTACCTCAAAGGGCTTTGGGCCTGCCCTGCCCCAGCGTGCACGCTCTTGGGAGAGGTGGGGCACAGACTGTTTCTGAAACCTCAAGCCTGCCCAGAGCCTGTCCTTCTGGCCCGATCTCATGCCCTCTGAGTCTTCCCCACCCTGGGCCAGGCCTGGCCTGACCTGAGAGGCCTGCACATACGCTGGTCAGTAGGAGTTAGCACAGCAGTTTCTTGAGCTAGGAATGGCCACGGTGGGTGCAGGGCTCACTGCAGGGAGTGGGTTTGTAGGAAAGGAACACTGTACTTGAAACTGCCTCCTTGCTCCCTCCCATCTAGAGGGCTGCTGCCTAGTAGCTGGGATCTCATGCAATCCAGCTTTGCTCACCCTCTTCTTCAATACTCGTCCGCCCACCCAAACCTGGAAGTGGAACCAGTGACCACTAAGGGCCAGGCCAGGGTCAAAACGAATGGTTCCCAGGCATTGGGATGTGGGGTGTGGCCTGGAACTGAGCCCGGTGGGATCCAGAGACAGGTGAAGTGCAGACACTGCTTCCAGGAGCGCCAGAGCTGCCTTGAAGGACACGGCAGCCAGAGCCTGGATTTCAGAGGGGACAGGGCATGGGGGAAGTGGGCAGGCAGGGAGGACTCCCTGCAGGGAGTAGGGCAGGACCTCGGGCCCTGCAGGGTTAGCTGGGCGGGGAACCGCATGAAGGAAGGCATAGAGAGAGCCCCAGGGATCTCCCCCACCAGCTCACAGAAGGGCTCCGTATTCTAGGGCCCAGAGATCTTCAGTGTGTTCCCCCGCAGGCTGGCAGGGGGCAGCCTTTGGGGTGCCTCAGAGGATGCTGTGATGGTAGCAGCAAGAAGGTGGCTATCACAGTTACCTGAGGCAGGAATAAAACTATTCTGAGCTTTACTCTGGGTCACATGTTGTTCTAGAATCTAGATACATATGGATGTTACCGGGTTACTTCATTTTTTCCACCAATGATTCAGTGAAGTAGGTCCACCTCGTTTGACAGATAAGGACCAGAGATGTTAGGATGTTACTTAAATCCACACAGCCAGTGAGGGATGAAGTTAATTTGGAATCCAAGACTCCACTGTGTCTCATTCTATGACAAGGGCTGGAATGCTTCTGTTTAATGACCAGCCATCCTCAGGGGCAGCTGTTCTGGAAACAGTGAGCAGGGTCTGAGCAGTGCAGGCTCCATGGGAGGGGCCTCTGCCAGGTCTCTGCTCCCCGGCTCGGCGTGTGGTCCCGAGGGTCTTTCCTCCCCTGCACGCTTCCCTCTTCTTCTCTTTCTCAACGAGGATTTCCAGACTTGCTGCCACTGTGTCCTCAGGGTTCGCTCTCGGTCTGTACCTTGGACCCATAATACCTTCCTAAGAGAAATTATGTGACCTGAAAAGTATGGGGGGTGGCTGGTAGGTTTGGGGGTGGTGGAGAGAGTGCTGGGCAGGGAAAGCAGGTGCCCTGCTGGCTTCTAGTCTCACCTGTGCTTCAAATAGGCTGTGCAGCCTAGACTGATGGGGCTACCTTTCTGGGCCTCCTCATCAGTAAAATAGGTCTGGAACTGAGTAACTTCTCCAGTCTGGTGGAGGTGGGAGGTTTATGGAGACTTGAGGAAGAGGAGCTGGAGAGCAGAAGAGAAGGGGAGGCCTCTCGCACCCCCCAAACTGCCTTTTGTAACTCTGCTGCCCCTAGTGGTGGCATGGAGTAACAGACAGGGGCTCACGGGGAACACCATACTGGTCACCTCCCTGCCTCCCCCAGACAGCGGCCTTCACCAGCCACCGCCTACCTCAGGGCTGCAAGCATTCTGGGTGAAAGAATGGCAGTCACAGCCTATACATAAGATACCCACAGCTGTGCCCAGGATTGCATGGGGGTATTCACTCATATGTTCATTCTGCAAGTGGTGGGGGGAGGGTCTGCGGTTTGCAGGGGAAGCTAGAGGTCCTGGGTACACCACTGCTGCCTCAGAGAGCCCCTGTGCGGTGGGACAGCAGACTCTGGAACAAACAGGAGAACGGGGGGGGGGCTGCTCCAAGGTGTGACATGGTAACATGTGGGAGGCACATGGCCAGACAATGTGGGGCCCTGTCTCACTCTTGGCTTGTTCTGGGCACATGGGCCTCACAGCCTGATGGGCTTCCAGGCCTTGTCACTAGGTCAGTGGAGTCTTTCCCTGCAGACCCTTCCAGAACAGCGGGGTCGCCCTCCCTGTGGAATGGCTGATTTCTGCCTGTGCCTCCTGTTCCCCTGGCTGGGAATGGGACCGAGGGGAGCAGCCTCAGCCTGCAGCCTCTTCTGTCTCTACCCTTCCTGCTCGGGTCTGGGGTCTGGGTCCCCAACGTGACGGAGAATGTTCGGCATCAGCTCCTCTAGGCAGGTGCTCTGCAGGCCTCCCAGCTCCAACGACACGGCGGGGGCAGGTGATGGGGAGCTGGACTGCCACCCACCAGAGCCCGTTGCTTGGACCTTGGGGACTCTGCAGCCTGTGGGGGGCAGCGTATGGAGAAGGTGGGAGATGGAGCGAGCCTGTTCGAGAGAGAGGACCAGGACGAGAAGCCTGGGTGAGTCATGTTGCTGGGGAAGTAGAGGAGTCTGACTCAGTGGGAACATCCGGCTGGAAGGGAAGACTGGGTGCAGTGGCGTTTCCGAGCGGGATGGGAACTCCAGGGCCTCTGAGAGGGGGTGTGGGGTCAGGGGTGCTGTGTGAAGGCCTGGCCGGGAAAGAGTTAAATGTGGTGAGGAGGGGAGGGCGGACAGGAAGGGGTGGTTCGAGGTGAACAGAGGTTGGGTCTCTGGCTGGACCCGGGAAGACAGAGAGGGCAGCAGGGCTTTCTGCTCCAGAGACAGAAGGAGACCAGTCCTGCTGTGTAATTAGGGAAACTGAGGCCTGGTCAAGCAGGGACGTAGGGCATGCAGGGACCTCTGACCCCCTCAAGCCGCAGAGGTCAGGGCTCTGTAACTGCTGAAAGAGACCCCAGGTGCTCCTGACACAGCGACACCACCCCTCCTCCTGGCACCCCATGCCCCGGGCCCAGAGGCTCCTGGGGGGGGGGGTGCCAGGTCAGCTGCTCCCTTGGCAGAGGGACCAGCCTTAGCCATACAGGGAAAGTTCAGGGAGGAACTTTCCCAAGAAAGTTTGCTTCCTTTCTCTGGGTCAGAGGGGCTGAAAGGGTTAGCCCCAGAGAGCAAGGCTGGGAAGGGCCCCAAGTTAGGAGCCTGAGGGAGGAGGCTGGTGGCCAGCTGTGAACTGTGGTGACAAGGGTCCTTCACCCCATACCAAAAAGAGACATGAACAGCTGACCCTCCCAGGGGTGGCCGTACTTCAAAACACAGGAAAGACAACATTCAACCTAAAGGAGTGAATGACTAATGGTGTTATTTTAGGTACAAGGTAGTATTCGGTAGCTTAGGGGAAGTGAGCTTCTTATATCCCTTCAGATGATTTTAACTAGGGCTGGTAAGGAGAGTGAGGGGAGGCTTGTTTGAGGGGGGGCACCCGCAGACCAGAGAGCTGGATAGGCTGGGTCCTGTAGGCCTTTCTCTACTAATGGGAGGGGCACAGGCCTATGCTGGCTGCCCCTCTGTCTGCAGCCAGGCCCAGACTGGGGTCTTCAGGGGGGCACCGGGCCTGGGGCAGCCGGGGCCCCTGAGTCAGCTCACCCTGCCGGGGAGAGGTCCCTGTTGGTTTGTCTGGGGACCCTGGGGCAGGGCAGGCAGAGGTGCTGGGCAGGGCCAGCTGGCTGCCGGTGCCCCGGCCCTTGCCCTCTGAGAGTGGATGGGTGGGGGCAGCGGCCAAGGCGTTCCTGGCTGGGAGCCCAGAGGAGTCTTTTGTAATCACAACATGATCTCGTGTGCTGAGCAGCGAAGCCGGCAGGGAGAGGCCGGCAGAGGCCTGGCTCTGGCGGCTCCAGAGTCCCTCCTGCTTTAGCTCCCCCAGGCTCCTCTGGAATTCTCTTCGTGCCCGCTGTTGCCATGCACTCAGCTGTGAGTGGCACCTCACCCTTGGAGGGCTTCTTGGGGCTGGGAGGGGGCTGGGACGCCAGGAAGCCATACTCTGGGAGCAGCTGGGGACAGCTGGGCCTGGGAGGAAGAGGGCTGTGCCTAGGAAGCCGGGGGCTGGGCAGGGGCATGGGTGGCTGGGGCACTGGTGACAAAGGAGACCCTGCAGGCAGAGAGGGAGGGACCTAGGCCTCCCTAGATTTGGCTCTCTCCTATGCCCACTGCCAGCAGCTCACAGCCTGGAGTGGCTGGGCCCCTGGGAGCGGCTCTTTCCCACAGGCTGGGCGCAGGCCTAAGGAGTGGGGTCCAGGGCCTGGGAGCTCAGCGTGAATCAGGGGCCTCTCTTTTTACTGTGGATTTGGGCCTGGGAGCCAAAGAGCTCCCTCCTCGACCTCCCGAATCCCCTGGCAACTTCCCAGTCACGGCAGGTTCCGCTGCCAGAGCCATTTATAACTCCCATTCCAGGCTGTGCTCGGCAGTGGAGCTCCCTGGAGAGCCGGGGGAGGGGCAGACCACTGCTGGGAGCTGTGGGCCTGGGTACGGAGGCCCTGACCTGAGCCCACGAATGCAGAGTGATGGCAGGCAGGCCTCGTGGGGTGGGGGCTCAGGGCCTTCTATGTGTCATCTCCTCTTTGGACCTTAGCGCTGGGTCTGGGGTATGTTCTTTGGGTGGTAAGAATCTGGTTGGGAGGGAGAGTCTGGGCAATGGTCAGGGATGACCCCAGCACTCAGGAGCTTGGGCCCTCTGCCCTCTGCAGGGGCCTCAGGGGGCCGAGTCCCTGATGAGCAGGCAGGAAGAGAAGGATGCAGACCTGGACCGGAGAATAATCGCCCTTCGAAAGAAGAACCAGGCCTTACTTCGCAGGTACCAGGTGAGAGGGCCGTGCCAGGAGCTGGGAGGGCTGGCGGAGCTGGCACTGCCCGTCTGACCCGCGGACCCTGGTGTGCTGGTCTCTCCCTGCGGGTTCAGCCTGGGGACGGGGTCAGGGTGGGCGTGGTCCATCTCAGAGGCTGTGTGAGGGTCTCAGGGACTCTGTGATGCGGCATCCCTGCCTCTTGGTGTCCCACCGGTGTCTCTCTGTGTAGGCCTGTCGGCGTCTGTGTCTCTGTGCCACTGGGGGGGCCATGGCCCGTGCTGACTCCCGGCCCTCCCACAGGAGATCCAGGAAGACCGTCGGCGGGCGGAGCAGGGGGGCAGGGCTGTGACCACGCCGGAGCTCCTCCGACCCGACGGCCTTACCATCACCATCAGCCAGGTTCCCGGTGTAAGCCCCACCTGGGAGACTGGGCGGGGTGGCAAGGAGGTGTCCACCCATGTCGGGGTGGACGACCGCTCCTGCTACTCCCACTTACAGTTCTGGGGTACTTTCCAGCTCCCAATCTCCTGCAGCCCAGGCTGCCGTTGTCCCCCCGCCCTCAAAGGGCCACAGTTGAAAGGCCAGCAGAGGGTAGCCTCCTTGTACCCTTTTCCAGCTCCACAGCCCTGTACACATGCCTCAAAGCACAGGATACTCCTGAACCCCAAACCCCAGGGCTCAGAGAAAAGGGGCTGAATGCTAGCCACAGTGGGGGAGGGACAAAGACCCATTGTCTGAATGCTCTGGATTTCCCTGCTCAGAGATGACGGGTCGCTGTGGCATCTTGAGCCTCAGGGTGGCTGTCCGCCTGGATAACCTA
Source organism: Artibeus jamaicensis (assembly GCF_021234435.1). Classification (NCBI taxonomy): domain Eukaryota; kingdom Metazoa; phylum Chordata; class Mammalia; order Chiroptera; family Phyllostomidae; genus Artibeus; species Artibeus jamaicensis. The sequence goes on along the minus strand of NW_026521221.1, from coordinate 6,838,485 downwards.
ATGCCACTGGCATGTGGACGCCCAGCTTCTCCGTGGGCATTCCAGGGAGGGCCGGGGCTGGAGCTGGCCTAGGGAGACACCCGAAGGACCCGGCCCCCAGCTCCTGGCCACCTCTGCCCTCGTTCTGCAGGAGAAGCGGGTGGTCAGCCAGAACTGGGCAAGAAGCACCCGTGGGCCTGGAGCGGCCAATGAGGTGCTCACGGATGAGGAGCTGGAGGCTCACACAGACACCTTCTGCTTAGGGGAGCGGGTGGAGCTGGCCGTGACCATGGAAAACAAAGCTGAGGTGAGCAGGGAGGGTGTGGGAAGCCCAGGCGCAGGTGTGCAGCCTCCTCCTCCCCAGCTCGGCCACACTGCCCTTCCTGACCTCCCCCAGGCCAAGCGGATTGTAAGCGAGAAGCACACCAGAGCAAGAAGCCAGGGAGCAGAAGGGCCTCCTGGAGGGGCCTTGGGTCAGAGCTGCTCTGTGCAGATGGATGTCAGTTTGGATTCTACACGAAAGGTATATCTTTAAGAGGGGATGAGGACATGAATGTGGTGGTACCCATTCAGGGGAGGCCAAGAAGCTGAGTCACATATGTCCCCTGTCTGTGGGGACATGCCCAGGAAGCCCCAGCAAGAATTCCTACCCCTTCTTCCTTTCCTGGTCCAGCCCCCGCATTGGGTGGGCCTTGCCCCAAAAGACAGGGTAAGCCAGAGGTGTGATCCAGCTCCTTACCCTACCTGGAGCTCTGGTGACAAGTGGGTGGGGACTTTAGGTGGGGCCAGGAGGGTGCGGAGGACTGGCCCCATGCCAGGTCCAACCTCTAGGTGGCAGCAGTCCCTAGTCCTGGCTGTGGCTCACAGCTGCTGGGTGGCTCCCCACTCGGGCCTGGCCGCACCCCCTGCAGCAGCCCTGTGGATAGGTGTTATTATTATCCCTGTTTTACAGATGAGGAAATGATGCACAGAGAGGTTTAGTAACCTGCCCAAAAGACACAGCTAGCAAGTGAATAGAAACCATACCCATGGCAAACAACACGTTAGAGATGGAACACATCAAATTTTTAGATGGGGACGGCAAAGTCTTGAGAGAGGAAGGGGTCAGTAGACTCTGGATTTCCATTCCAAACCCAGGACTCTTTCTGCTCATACCCCATGGTGCTGAGTGTCTTCTCCCGGCAGGGTGCCTGGGAGCCCCGGAGTCCAGGCCTGGTCCCCGGCTCAGCTCCCCACCAGCCAGTGTGGGGAGCCATGGAGGGGGACTGGGACTATGCCCAGTGGAAGCAGGAGCGGGAGCAGATCGACCTGGCCCGCCTCGCCCGGCACAGAGATGCACAGGGTGACTGGCGCCGCCCATGGGACCTGGACAAGGCCAAGTCCACGTGGGTGGCTGGGCTGGGAGGCTTATCGGGCTGATGTGCCGTGGGGTTTGGGGCAGGGCTAACTGTGGGTGCTTCTTGGAGGGCTGGTGGGACCCTCCCCAGGGTGGTGAGGGTCTGCCTGGGCCTTCGGGTCAGAGTGCCGTGGAGGCACTGGGTCCCCCATCTTGCTTGGGCCCACCATCTCCCTGCTGCCCTCCATTCTGGGGCTGGGGTTGGGGGAGGTGGAGGCAGTGTGCGTCTTGCTACAGACTCTGTCCTCCCCTGCGCTGACAACCTGACCACCCTCTCTGTCTCCACAGGCCGCAGGGCTCCAGCAAACCTCGGGAGGAGGGCCAGGGAAGGGCGGGCAGCACCAGGGGTGAGCCAGTGCCCCACCTCTCCCCCTTCCCCTTGGCTTTTTTACCCCTTGTCCCCTCTTCCTCTCTTTTCTCTGCCTCTTGGTTTACCACTCGCTTTCAGAGCTGGAAGGAAGCCTGGAAGGATGTCTTCCTTCCTCCCCTTTGCTATCCAAGGAGGGCACCATGACCTCCCTGTACACCCTCCAAAACTACGGCTTCTGCCCAGAGTTATGACCCCAGAACGCGAGGGGAGAAGGCTCGTGAGGGAGTCTGCGCTGGGGTCCCGCGGAGTCCTTGGTTCCCTAGGGTGAGAGCCCTGTGCCCTGCACGGGCTGTTGTAGGAGCAGAGCTCTGCGAACTGCTTCTCCCCTTATTTTACACACGGGGAAGCTGGTGCTGGAAAGGCTGGCCAGTCACTCAGCCAGGAGTGGTAACACCAGCACAGGGACCACGCCCACCAGCTCTCCAGGCCAGGGCTTGATCTGAGGGCCAGAAAACCCTCAACTGGACCAAGAGAAGGACCGACAGCTTCCTGGCCCTGGAAGAACTGGTGTTCCTGCTCCAAACTGGTGTTTGGGTCACTTGCCACCCCACCCGTTCCCCTTTTCCTTTGCTCCACTTAGGTCCCAGGAGCCACCGGAGGCTGCAGCCCCCACAATTGCCCCCTGATGGCAAGGGTGAGTTGGGAGAGAAGGAGGAGCTGGGTCCCATGAGCTGAGCTGGTGCAGGAGCTGCGCTGCTAAGGCCCTCTTCTCTCCTTGATTCGCGGACCATTTCTTGCAGGTGGTACTACTCGGGGTGGGCAGTCTAGCAGATCCTTGGCGGCACCAGCCATATGCAGCAAAGCTCGAGGGACGGATAGGCTGACTGGCAGGGCCCGAAGGTAACAGGCGGCAGAGGGCGAAATCAGGGAGGATTCTGGGCTTCCTGAATGGCTGGCTCTCCTTTGCTCCTGAGAGTTGAGAACCCACACTGGTCTGGTGCCTGCGCCAGCCCTCCCTGGTGCCTCTTCCCCCTGGTTGACTGCTGACAGCTGCCCGGGGGGAAGGTTAATAAGATGCAAGGAGAGGCCATCAGCACGGGCAGCAGCAGCAGCCGCAGCAGCAAGAGCCTGGTGCCCAGGGAGGTTGGTGGTAATTACAGCAGCTACTCTCCCCTGGGGAAGTCAGGTGCCTTTCCCAGGCAGTGCAGGCAGGGACATGCCTAGAGTCTCCACAGAACTCAAGGTGCTTCGGGGCTCAGCACAAACAGCAGCTTGGGACCTGGGCTGGGGCTAAGGAGGTCAGTGTTCGGAGAAAATGGCTGAATTTGGGGAGCGAGTTGGGCTGGAAGGGAAGCATCCAGGAGCCTTGTTCTGGCTCTGATGCTCCTGAACTCTGGAAAATGTAGGCCACCGACTGTGGTGCTGGTGATGTGAAGCAGGGTGGGTAGGAGAGGGGCCTGCTGTGTGCTGTGTTTCTACAGGTGGGAGACAAAGGAAGAGAAGGAGGAGGTGGAGAGCCCGGAGGTGGGTACTAGGACAGAGTGGGGCGGGCTAGGGACACAAGCCCTGGATTTGCCAGCCAGCAGGGCCGAACAATCTCTCGTTTCAGGGAAGTCAAAGCACTGGCCAGACTCTGAACAAGAAGGAGCAGGCACAGACACAGAACGGGATGGAGCAGAGCAGGCCCCCGAGTGCCCCAGCAACCAGCCCATCTCCAGCATCCCCAGAGGGGCCAAAGGGGGAGTCAGGAGCTTCAACAGCCAGTCCGGTCCCTGGCTCTCCACAAACCTCTGACTTGGTTCCCCTTGACCTCTCTCTAGGAGGCACCAGTAGCCCTGGGCCTGGGAAGAGCGTGGGTGTGCTCAGTCCAAGGCCTGGTGCCCAGGAGAGCCCAGTGTCCCGGTCACATGGTTCTGAGAAGCCCCTAGGGTGGGAGGATCCCCAGGCTGAGCAGGAAGTCCAGACTTGCTCTGAGTCACAAAGAGGAACAGGGCCCTCAGAACCCAGAAAAGACGGGCCTGGCAAGGCTGGGGCCCAGCAGGGCCTGACACCACGATGCAGGCCCCCCAGAGGAACTGGCCAAAAAGTGAGGGGCAGAGGAGGTGTGAGGGGCAGGATGGGGGTCCCTGGCCCCACAGGGAGATGCTGAACAAAGCTCCTGGGAGCAGGGGGACCAGGCTGGGGAGAGGAGGAGGGAAGAACACAGTCAAGAGCCTTCTTTGTGATGGGCGTCTTGTTGCTGGTGGCTTGTGGCAGCCTGGCTGTATGGTTTGGCAAATTCTCCGGCCCAGTGACATTGTGAGGGCAAGGAGCTGTCCTTCCCTGCACCTCATGGGCACACACCTCCGTAGACAAGTGTGTTTGCACCTGCAGGCACAGCCCCGGGTGTATTCCTGTGCCATACCTTGTCTCTGAGGCTAGTAAGCCATGTCTTGCTTGGGTCTACTGCTGCCTAGGCCGTAAGCTTCCCCCAGCCCCGCCATCCCCCAGGACAAGAAAGCAAGGCTGAGAAGCACTGAGCCCCTGGCTTGCATGGCCTCCCTTTCCAGCTGCCACCTTCCAGCTCCTCGGGTGCAGGCAGCCTCAGCAGCTGGCATGGCCAGGCCAGGCCAGGCCTAGGCCCTTCCTCGCCTCTGCCTTGCACCCAGGTGGCTCACAGCCCCAGACTCAGGATGGCCAAACCAGGGGAATCGCACCAATCAGCCAGAAATCTTCTGCCTTTCTGGAAGAGGAGGCTGAAGCCCCGAGAGAAGGAGGCCACAGTCAGCAGGGGCTGAGCTGGGGCCAGAGGAGCAGAGCTAAGGTCTTCCCCGGAAAGACCTCCTCTCTGAAACGGGGTGGGGTTGGGCGGAGAGGAGACGGCTTCCTCCCCCCAGTAGGTGGGGGGCTTACCATCAGGGAACCCCATCTTCAGGCCAGGTCAGACATTGAGTGTACCCCAAATGGGGGTCAGGGAGCAGTCCTGCAGCCCAGAGTCATTTCCTGCCATTGCCTACTTCCTCTCCCCACACCACCTTGCTGAACTGTGGTCAGGCAAAAGCAAGGACTCAGGCAGGGTCTGAGAGATTAGAAATGGCGACTGCAGCTAAGCAGGGCATCAGGACTTGTCTTTCCCACTTACATCTCCATTCCTGCCCCTCCTCTGAGGCCCACCGTCTGGTGAATTATCCAGATTCTGCACAAGGTGTGGCTTCCTCTCAATTCAACAAACATTTCCTGAACACCCACTACAGCAACACAGCCAGAGGGCGATGGTGACTTTGCCAGCAAGGGGGAGGGCAGAAGCCCAGTCACTGGGCAAATCAAGGCAGCCCAGCAGGAGCCCTTGGCTGTCAGTGCCCGACAGGGGACAGGGGCTGGGGATGGCGGTAGCAGCCCAAAGGGAACCATCCTACCTCTGCTAGCAAAAGCAGGTGCCCCTCCCTCTCTCAGTGTGCACCCTCTGCCCCAAGGCCTTGCCTGGATCTCCCCATGTGGCCCCCTCTGCTCCCTTCCCCTTCGGCCTGCAGTGGTTGCTCCTGTGTGCTGACGGGGCCTCCCTAGGTTCTCCAGGGAGTGTCTGGATTGCCCCCCAGATTTCTCTATTGTCGAAGTGAGGCCTTAACCATGAGGTCGCAACCTGGGCTTCCTCACTGGCTCTCATTCCACCTGCCCCAACGATTCAAGAAGCGTGAGGAGGGGATCAGATTGTTTAAAGCAGTGCTTCTTACATGTGAAGGTGCAGAGTAATGCAGATTCTCACGCAGTAGGTCTGGGGTGGGCTTGAGAATATGCATTTCTACTGCTCCTCCAGGTGATGCTTATGCTGCTGGTGCCCGACCACACTTTGAGCAGTAAGGGTTTGGACTAACAGACGTGGAGGGCTGGGGCAAAGACAGACAACACTCTCACTGCTTGGGGCTGGCTAGGCTGAGGATGGGGCGGTGCTGCCTCCGCTGGTGGGACCCGCTGGGCTTCAGAGCTGGGTGGGAAACTGAGGCAGCTGGGAAGATGCTTGAAAGGTCGGTGAGTGGTGGTGCCAGCTTCCCATAGTATAGAGTGAGAAAGCTGGCTGGGATGAGGGGCAGCAGGTGGAAGAGCTTGGCGTGGGGTTGGTCAAAGGGATTTTGGAAAGACTTGGGAACATTCCTGTGCGTGCGAGAGGGAGACCCCTGTGATGAGAGAGGCAAGGATGAAAGAGTCCCAGTTCAAGTCTTCTTCTTGCCTTCCAGTCACACAAATATGGCTTCAGAGCACGGCTCTGGTTCTGGCACCCATGACTCCCCAGGATGGGCCTGGGGCGGAGCAGGTGCAGGCAGGGCCCTTGACTGCAGGTGTTTCCAAAAATAACTGTGGCCGAGGACTCAAATTCTAAGATTCACAAACTGCTACCAACCCCCAGCACCTCCAACTGCACGCATGCTCTGGCAGCTCTGATTCGACCCTCGCAGCAGGACATAATCTAAAGAGAAAGCTGGGCAGAAGGGCCACAGAGAGACAGGGCTTCTCTCCCTGCGGGGAACATTCAGAAGGACCTTAGGAGAAAGGATGTCATAGGAGCCACTGGGGGCTGGAGAGAATGAAGACTGGTACAGGACATCTTCACTGGAGGAAGATTATAGGGCCAGGCGAGTATCCCTGAGCTTTAATTTTAAAAAAGCAAGCCCTTCTCCAGACTAAAGGGAGCCAGCAGCCACAGGGCCACCCCCCTGCTCCTGGGTGGAGCCAGAGATGGAGCAGAAGGGAAACATGGGGAGACACCCCACCACAAACCTCGGGGTCACGGGAGGCTGTTTTTCTCTCTTCCTGGATCCTTCCTTTTGGAATCCTTTCTCCTCTCCAACTAACAAACAAGATTGCTTGAAAAGTTGGGGAGTTCTTCACGAGGCGTGAGTATCAGGAACCCAGGCACAGAGCTGAAGGAAAAGAGAAGGGAGGGCACAGGAGGTAGCAGAAAGCCAGTAGGGACATGACAGCTTTACCAAAGGCTCCAAACAAGGAGAGCAGAAGAGGCAGAAGGCGTCCCTGCCCGGGCCCAAACCCCTTCACAGAGGGGAGCAGCAAAGGGCACTGCAGGGGAGGCCAGTTTTCTGAGGATAAGCAGCATGGCAGAGCCGCACAGACACAGGTCTTAGAATCCGACAGGCTGAACCTGAATCCTGCTTGCCATCGACTAGCTGGATGACCTTGGTCAATTTAAGCTTGAAAAGCCTCAGTTTTCTTATCTACAACATAGGGCTAGTAATACCTTGAAAGGTTGTTCAGAAAACGAAAGCTAATAGTATGAGAAATACGCCCAGCACACTGTAGGCATTCTATTAACAGCAGCCTAAAGGCACTTAGTAAATATCTGTGGAATAAATGAAGTAGCTATTTGGTGTGATCTCCGTCTGCTTTGTTTCCCATCTTTTCCTTCACCTTCTCTTCTAGTCTCATTTTCACTGGGCTCAGCACACCCTCAGGGAAACAGGGATGGTTTCTGAAGCTACTAGCATTCCAGGACCTGCTTTCACGTTGGGGAGTCTAGCTGAGTCACAGCCTCAGGGAGCAGCCCTTCTCTTACAGGGAGGGTTCTTTGTCCCCACCCACCAGTGGGATCTTAAGGGTGTCCTACGCATTTCTGCCTAACTCCACACATTGGTTCCCACAGCTCAGAGTGCTTCCTCTTTCCCTCTGTTCACATCGGTAGGAATCTGAGGACCCTCCACTAGTTTTTACTTCTTTAATGTTGGTTGGGGTGTCGTTCTGCAAAGTGAAGGGTCTCAGTTTGATTCCCAGTCAGGGCGCATGCCTGGGTTGTGGGTTTGGTCCCTGGTTGGGCGCATGCAAGAGGCAAAACCAATCAATGCATCTCTCTCACATCAATGTTTCTTTCCCTCTCTTTCTCCCTCCCTGGCCCCTCTCTCTAAAAATAAATAAATATGTAAATAAAATATAAATTTTTAATTTAAAAAAATATTTTATTTATTTATTTTTAGAGAGAGGGGAAGGGAAGGAGAAAGAGTGAGAGAGAAACATCAATGTGTGGTTGCCTCTCATGTGTCCCCTACTGGGAACCTGGCCTGCAACCCAGGCATGTGCCCTGACTGGCAATCGAACCAAAGACCCTTTGCTTCACAGGCCCGTGTTCAATCCAATGAGCTACACCAGCCAGGGCTTAAATAAAATCTTTAAAAAAAATTTCCTTCAGAAGCAAACTCCCTGGTGGAGTTTGTTCATGCCTTCTACTGTTAGGTTTTGCCACTCAAAGGAGCAGTATAATTATATTTTCTTACGGTCAAGGGACAGATGAATGAGGACCCCTGCAAGAAGGGGTTCCCCAGCTACGTAACAAGGCACAAGTTGGGAAGGTCTGACCACTAGTTGGCTCTGGTCCCATCCCTGGCTACAGGACAGGGATAACAGACAAAGTTGGTACCAGCCCCCCAGAAGAACAAATAAAATGGCAAAACCCCCCATATCTTTCTATTTTGGGCACCAAGTCCGAGGCGGTCAAAGGAACAGGAGAGACTAAAGACACCAACCACTTCACTGCCGCCTGAGTCATTTATCAGTGCCCACGGGCCCCGGCAAGCATGCCTCTGAGCCTCTGAGCAGGGGTTATCGGGGCTCATGAGGGAGGGCGGACACTGGGTGACCACAACCTCACTGAGGGAAAGAATTCAAGGCTGGAAAAGGCAACGAGAGGAGCCAGCACAAGGCCCAGACTGAGGCTGCTTTTCTTCAACGAGTCTGCTGGCCCATGTCACAGCCTCTCGTTAAGCGTCCACTTGACGCCAGGGGAGTGAAATTGCGCAGACCTGGCACCAGAAGGAACAAACGTGGCACCCACAGCTCCTTTTAAGGACTGGCTCGAGGAGCAGCAGGCCCCAGGGAAAGAGGTGAGGCAAACACATCGGTACCTTTGTGGGGAGGGGAGGGAGGGCTCTTTCAGGCCTGCTTCCTTCTGAACAAGCTCTCCAGGGCCAGTTCTCCTGCAACGGTCAGAAATAACCAACAATGTGGGTTTTTTCCTCTTTGCTCACCAACTCTGGCAACGCAGCGTTTCCTTCCCCCCAGTAGGGCAGCTAGCTTCAACCAAGAAAGAGCGTCAGAAGCCCCCCTCAATAATCATCTGTCAAAACAGAAATACCCTAACCCTAACCCTAACCCCCAGATTTAGAGGGAAAGGTTGGGCCTGCAGTTCTCAAATTTTAGTGCCCATCAGAATCGCCTGGAAGGCTAACTGAAACACGGCGCTGGGCTCCATCCTCTGAATCTCTCATTCGGTTGGTCTGAGATGGGGCCCCAGACATGGCATTTCTACAAGTTGCCAGTGGTGCCGATGCTGATGGTCACGGCACTGGTGTTGATGCTTGCTACCTGCCCCTTCACATTTCTTTCTGCGCGTCAGTTTTCCCCAAAAGGACAGACATTCCCTTGAACGTATATCTCCCTGTGTGTGTATGCTGTACCTTTATTCCTGAGGTCACCCAGCTCTGTCCTATCTATTAACGCCATTTGCTCTCAGGAGGTCCCATTAAGTTAGGAGAGAAGAGAGGAGTCAAGAGCCATAGCCAATGGCCACTGCTGAGTCCTCAAGCCTCCTGTGTCCCCAAGAGCATGCTGCCTCCCGCCCGGTCCCCATGACAGCGTGAGCTGTGTAGGGGCTGCTGCCGTGACAACACTGCCCAGGCTGACCCGCAGCCGAGGGAGGAGGTGGCCTCCAGACGACAGTGTGGGGAGGCCTCGACTCATGACCCAGCACAGTACCGTGGAGGCAGCACAGAGGTGCATGTAAAAGGAAATCCTTGGTGATCGACACAATTGCTTTTTTGGACAAGTTGGTTCTAGGACTTTTGAGGTTCACTTGGCATACTGTAGACACTAAATAAATAGTTCTTGAATTAATGGTAGTGGTTTATGGAAAATAAGTTAAGTTAGAATCTTACTGCTGTTTTAACTGATAAGCTATTGCAAAAACAGGTTCCTGAAGTTAAGGAAACAGGGCATAACAAGGTCAATTCTTGTTGGCATGACTGTCAATTCCTTTTTACAGGGCGAGGCCCACGTGGTAATCCTGAGGTCTGCACACTAACAGACAGAACAGGAAAGCTGGTCCGGCCCTCTGTTCCTGCTGACCAGGCGGCTGGCGTGCGCCGTGGGAGCCGTGCTGTTTCCACACTTAGGATGGAGAGTCTAGTAGAATCTGGCTATGTGGTAAAAAAAAGTTTTTGTTTTTCTATTTTTAAAATTAGCTTCTGGAGGCAACAAAGAACATAATGTAGGTTTTCTGGCAGCAGAAACCCACAGGCCATGTCAGCAAGTAAAACAGATATGACCAGAAAACTGTTGACGGATCAGGCATTTTTATAGCTCAACATTACACATAGGCCAGAACAGAGACAATGAATGGATCACATATCTTTGTTGCCTCCATTAGCACCACATGGAACACAGCTGTGGACTGGTGCCTGCAAAGAACAGGCAGGCCAAGCCCAAGTCCCTCAACTTGGAAACCCAGAAACCACGACTGGAATGGCCAGTGCCGCTGCGCTTCCAGGGGTTCTCTTAAGCAGCCCATCCACTCCCTTGAATCAGATTGTGGGCTGTGGATGTGGGTCCACAAGTGGATTGTGACAGTGACACCACAATGACACAAAGAACAAGTCTGTCCAACACAGTGACCAACCAGGTGAGCAGCGACAGACTCAGAGCACCTATTACCGCATCGGGCATGGAGCTCAGCGCTGGTTCTGTGAAAGGAGCAAAGCCACCGTGGTCCTTCCCTCAACCCAGTGGGGTGGGGGCATTGGAGTATACAGCACTTGCCCTTTCGTTACTACAGTTGCAATTCCAGAAATACCTCCATTCTCTTCAGACAGGAAGGGGGAGAACGATTATTACCCCTTTTAAATAGCTGTGGTAGCCCCAAAGCTCGGGAGCTGACCTTTCAGTTCCCCTTAAAGAAACATGTAGAGACAAGTAGATGCTCTCTGCTCAGCATTTCAAAACAGGATATAAATACTCAACTAAACAACACACTATCTTAGAATTCCCTGGTGAAAACTGAAAAACAAGGTAGACAGAAAATGGCCTCATACTGTGCAGAGCTCTTTAGAAGAAAAATATTTCTTATGCTTAAAATTTCAGAGAAACACTTCTTTGTACCTCAGCATCCATGGGGGAGAGAAATGATACCCACACAAACTCAGTGTAACCAGCTTGGCCAACTCCTGGCCCATCACCCCCAACACTTCACTTTCCAAAGAGGATTATCTCTTCCTTCAAACCCAGGCTGTCAAGGAATAAGCACCCGTGGTAACTTCTAATACAAGCAAACACCCAGAAATGATTCTGGCGGTGCAGGTAAAAAGCGGTTGAAAGTAATCCCCTTTGCACAAACCTCTCCTTCCTGGCTCAAAAGCCATGGACAATTTTGCAGCTAATTTCTAACCCTTGAAAATAAAGCTATTCAGACAACTGCTCCCCACCAACTGAGCCCTGTTCTGTGAACAGTGCTCTTCTCATCAGCCAGCAGGTGCCTGCCACACACACGGCTGTATGGGTCCACCATGTGAAGCCTGGTGCAGCGGCAAAAGCCGCAGGTCACCGGCTACAGAAAGGAGGGACTGACTGGAAGAACCTTGAAACTCTTTCCCTCCCCTTCTGCTCTGCCTTACCAAGACCTTTCATAGAAACCTATTGTGTAGGCTGAAGAGAGAAATAAAAGGGCGGACTTTTCTACACTCTCCTGCAGACTACAGGGTGAGGTAAAAGCGCAGCAGCCACCCCCTAACAGCTCTGGAGAAGTGCATGCCCCAGGGGGCCCTCCAACACTGGCTTCTGGTTGTGTGCTGGGCAGCATTGTCTAAGAATGAACTGAGCTCAACTGCTTGCCACATATTTTGCAGTATAACTAATCCCTCATTTTTGTGCATTTCACCCACATGTCTTTTATTATTTGTTTTAAGGAGAAAAAGAGCCTCACCTTTGAAGCGACCTAAAGCTTCTCTCAGCCATTTGGCTCTTTCACCTCCTCTGTTGTGGACAAAGCTCTGCCCAACCACTGCGGCCTCCTCAGTGTCTTTCCCAGTGTTTGCATTTCTCGAGTTATCTAGGGGCCAATGGTTTGTTTAAAGGTGAGAACAGTGATGTCCTCAGCCAGCTCACTATTTGCAATAATTCTTAATATGCACGGTGACTGGTCCCTTAGCTCCCTCAGTTAGGCATCTGCTTAGTCCTTTAAGTGCCTAACTTTTTTCAACCATTTTAAGCTAGATATCACTGTTCTTCAACCCCATCATTGCTTCCCCCCTAAGATGGATCCTGCCACCCTTCACGAATCAACTCAGTCAAGCTGTACAGCACTGAGAACAGGAGAGCGATTGTTTTTCCTCCCATACCAGTTCATTACCACCCATCCACATCTCAGACTGCTTCCTCCTTCATCCTCCACTCCTTCCCAAAGAAATTCGAGAAGAGGAGCGATCAACTTACACAGCTTACGTGGAGTTTTTAGAATGTATTTTTGTTCACCTGAAAAATAAAACTTTTAAAAAATATACAAGACTTTTTGAGTACAGGTATATCTTAAATGGCTGCATTATAAATAATGTCTCTGGTCATGTTCACAGCTAGAGCTGGAACTAATGTCCCAATTCCAGTGAAGGCTTTAGAGGGTCGGGAGGCCAGCAGCTGGACCTGTGAGTGGTCTCTTCAGACTCTTTAATCTGTCCCAGAGTAGATTAAACAGTCCAAAATGCAGGGGTCAGGACGGGGACAGGGGATTGGACTCTCATATGTTCTTCTGCAAGTTCAAAGATTTCTTGGAATAAGAGATCAATTTATAAATTATTAAAATATAGGACTAAAAATTCACACAATAAATATAAATTACAGGCTATTATTGAAGTTATAAAGTGGCATTTCTATGTTTCTTCCCCCAGGCTCCCACCAAAATATTTAAAAGGTCTCAGAGGCTTTCTAATGACCAAAGTCAAGTCAGCTGCTCAGGAATCTCCTCCAGCCAAGACACCCTGGGGGTGCCACCAGCCTGCCCCTAGGCTATGACAGCACAGCTGCTGTTATCGTGCCTACTGCAGGACAAGGCTTAAAGCAAGGCTGTTCATCCTGTGAACTTGGATCAGAGCTAACTAGAGTGTAAGCCAGAAAACTGGAGAGAAAAACTGCTTCCGGACTCAGGTGGCTACATTTTTGTCTTGTTTTAAAAAAAGTGCCTCATTTCCCAAAAAGGAAACACTAAGGGGTTTGATATCTCGTCACTACCCACACTCAATTGCCTAAAAGCAAGTGGCAGAAGGAAATGGAATCTGAATTGAGGATGTATCATTCTTGCTGCCCCAGAGCTACACGAATGTCATTCCCCTTGATGTTTCTCATTTCAATAAAAGTACAGGCTGCATATAAGTGTATCAGGAGAGGTATAGACAAGTCAATCTAACTTTCCCACTACTGGTGTAATAACTGGTTCTCGGAGCACAGTCCTGAGTTTGAAGCCCATCTTTTAAACCACAGGACGTGTGCAAAGCTCTGGTTTCACAACAGATTTCATCCTAATCACAGGGCTACTTTGTCACTACCAGCTCATAGAAGAGGGAAGGCTAGGGATGCTTACTGGAACAAGACAAGATTTTAAGGAAAAAAAGATAAAACACTTGTGAGTCAACCTACTTACAAAGTTTGCTCTTCGTAAAAATCTATGAGAAGGCCAAGGATTGAAGCACAGAGGCACTACTGCTCTTTCCCTTCCTTCTTCCCTGGCCCATGTCCAAATACTTAGGGTGCAACAGGAAACCTCTTAAGTGAGGGCACTAGGGTGGGAAAGAGAACAGTGCACTCCCCACCCTCCCTACACGGCTTCTACTCCTCTTAAGGCTTCCCACTATCCTCTCAACAAGTCTAAGAATGATTATACTCTTGTCACAAACCTTTCTTTCTGAAATAGGAGAGAGAGCAGGGGAAAGAGTGGGTGACGGAAAAAAGTGTTTGTGCCCTCTGGCTAGGTGCATCGGGGGCTTAGCAAATAGCCCTTGCTATTTGCTCCCTCAGGCAGTAGCTACCCAGGGTGTGGGAGGATATATACTGGTATAGTTCTATGTAATAACTGCTTCTAGTGCATATGTCAACTATGTACAGGGATCTATAAATTAAATGCGTTTGTGGCCACTGCAACTAGGTTGACGTACCTGAGCTCCACTACTTTTGGTGCCCTCCTCCTTCCGAGAGCTTCAGCTTATTTAAGAGCCCCCACAACTCCCTCCTTCCCCTGAGTCTTGTGGGGAAAGGCCGAGTGACCCCTGCTCGTAGGATACACAGGTGTGAGCGGCGCAGAAGTGTTCCGTGCTGGGATCTCCCCACCCCTTCCCCCAACGCCCCGTGGCTCAGGGCCCCGGCGCCGCAGCACAGGCCTGGGAAGACCGAACTGTGAGTTCCGGACGAATCGTGGTCGCTTGACTGAAGACCCAGCTGAAGGCCACTCGCCCCCACAAGCCCGCGGTCGTCGTGGGAGGAGGGGCGTTCACTCCCGTGAGGGTCCCTCCAGCGGGCTCTCCGCCCTGCGGCACAGTCCAGCTCCAGGCTCGCGGAGGGTGGTTCCCCACCGCCCCTGGTGAGGAGGGGTTCAGCGACTCCCGGGCGCCGCCGCCGCTTCCTCCTCGTCCTCCTCCGGCCCCCGCGGCCGCTCCAGCGGCCCGGCCAAGGGGCTGTCGGCAGAGGGCTCAGGAGGCGTGGGCCGTGCCGCCTGCAGCGGTGGCGCGTCTCGCGGTGCCTCGCGGCTGGAGGATCCCGTGGTGTTGGGCCCCACTGCCGCCGCCGCCGAAGTCCCAGACGGGCCGGTGGTGTTGGAACCGCCTGGGGGCGGGCCGACGGCTCCCCCCGAGGTCCCGGCGCCCACCGGCTGCCAGATGAGGCTGTAGTAGACGGCGAGCACGATGGCGGCCAGAGACACGGAGAGCACGTAGGCGAACACGGTGGCGAGCCGGACCCACTTCTTGTTGGTCTTGGCCGCCATCTTCGCCTTCTTGTCCCCGGTGTAGGTGGCCGGCTTGCCCCGCTCGGCCGGGGCCGCGTCGCGCTCCTTCATGGGGGGGGCCCGGCCTTTGCCCCGGTGCTCCACGGCCCCGGCTAGAGGGGGCCTGCCGGCCTGTGAGGACTAGACACGGGGCGGCCCGGCGCCCTCAGTTCCCGTGCTCCGCCGCCGCTCCTCACGACGCCCGCCCGCAGCCCGCCACCGGGTCGCTGCAGCCGCCGCCGGGGCCTGGACCGGTCACCGCCGCCAGCGCCGCCGCCGCCGCCGGCCCGTCAGCTGCTTCCCTGCCGCCGCCACAGCCACAGCCGCCACAGCCGCCCGGCTCCGCGTCCCCATCCGCCGCCGCCGCCTGCCTGGCCGCTGGCCGCTTGGTCTCCAGTGGCCGTGCGGACAGCGCGCTCCGCTCCAGCCCGGCTCCCCCGCCTCGCGCGCCGGCAACAGGGGCGGGGGAGAGCGCCGCTCGGGGCTGCCTCTTAAAAGGGCGACGCCGGGGTCCGGAAGTGCCGCGCGGGGAGGCGGGCTTCTGCCGGGCGCCGCACGCTCCGCCGGGACGCCCGGGTACGAAAGAGTTAAAGGAGGCTGGTTCTTAAAAGGGCAACGTCGCTGCAGCCCCGCGCGGGCTGGCGCGGGGAGGTGGGACCCCGGGCGCTTCTTTAAAAGGGGAACGTTTGGGGCGGAGTGCGGAACGGAAGAGGGCGGGGAGGGGCGTTCGGAGTGCGGAGCTGTCAACTCTGGCACCTCTCCATTCGGTCCTTTCCCAAGCGACAGATGGAATAGCAGCAGCAGCTTCCGCCCCCAGGCCTCAGTTTACACCCAGAGTCGGGGGTGATACCACGCTTGTGCTCTCGGCTCGCGCCCCGCTCCACGTGCCCGCCGTGCGGGTCTCCCAAACCTCTTTATAACTGGACAGTCTAGCCTACGTCCGGCGTAGGCCAACGAGGACCAGTGGTTCACACTGTGGTCACAGTTGGTCGCGCCCCTTCCCTACCGGCCGCATTCCCATTTCATTCCCCGTCCCGCCAGGGGTTCAGGGTTTTGCTGGTATCTCTCCGATTCCTTGTCCTCTTAGAGCCCGGAGTCAGGATGCCCAGACCTTACAAAACTTCTGAGACAGTACCACGTGCTAAATTGGGTTTCCAGCCTCACCTCCCATGTTAGTGCAAGTTTAGAACAGGTCTAAGGTCCCGCTTATGGGGGCTTCCAAATCCCAGGTCAAGGGGCTGCACTGAACCCATAGAGGGGCTGTCAGATTTCCCTCTCTCTGATCCTCTCTAGGCCTTAGAGTCTGGGCGTTTATTCCGTCACCCCCTTCCCATGTGAGGTTTGTCCTCCTTCAGGTGGATTCTGACGACCCCTCTCTAAGCTTAGACTCACATCAGCTGCTTTCCCATGTGCCTTTCCCCCTCCTTCCATCTTCCTCTCCCCTGCCTTCTCTTCTTCCGATTTCCTCTCTACAAGACTTTCTAGAATTTCTGGCTCCTTCCTCCTTGAATTCTACTTCCTGTGTTCCCAGAACTGCGTTTCTCACCTGGCTGTGGGAGACTGCGCCTGTGTGAACGTGTGTGGGGAGAGCAATGTGGTCTTGGTGGGATGCTTTGGGTGAACATCCCCCCACCCAGTCCTGCCCCTGCAGATGCGAGCCTGACTCCTTACTTCTGACTCTGGGGGGCAGGACCCTCTGGCCTTTCCCACTTCCCCTCTTCCTAGATACCACAGGAACCTTTGGTATCTAGGTCGAGGAAGCCCCTTCCTGACACTGCTGTCCTGCCCCCAGATAAGGGTAGACAGAGGGAGAGAAATCAGAGAATCAAGACAGGGCGGGGACAGAAAGGGCCCAGAAGGTCATCTTTTGTACATACCTGCAGACCCTAGAACCTCCTATACAACAGCCCTATGGAGCACTCTTCAGCCTCAGCTAAAAGACCCTCCATGAGGTAGATCTTGTCTGCCCCCTAAGGCAGCCTTGTCAGGCTTTGGGAAGTTCTGACCAATTATGCACAGAAGTCAGGTAGCTGACCAGAGAGAGCTGAGTGTGCTGATGGCTGACGGAGCTAAAGGCCTATAACTCGAGCCCTCACTCTCATTCCTGAGGCCCAGGTGTGAGTCTGCCACAGCAGTGGCCAACTGAATGCTGTTTTCAGGAGAAGCCTTCCTTTTTACTTTCTGAGAAATGTCAAAAACACTGCAAGTTTGGAGTGTGTATTGTCTTCTGTGGGCGGATGGGGAAAACACAACCACTTCTTCCCCAGCCGGCTCCCAGATCGGTCACAGCTTGTCTAGCAGAGTAGCCTGCTACGTTAAAATCCCTGAATTGTCGTCTCTGGATGTTCTCCTCTCTTCTCTGCTCTGCTCTCTGGCTTTCCTGGCAGGACAGATCGTACCGACTACACCAGGGAGAATTATTCTGAAAGATCCCAGGTAAAGTCAACCCCAACCCTCCTTCTAGCCTCTTTCTTGAATTCACTCTATATTTCTTCTGTTGCAAATTAAATTTATTTCTTCTTGCTTGGTTCTCAGGGAGCAGAAAACAGCATGTTACTCTCTTCTAAGGAATAAATATACTTGAAGCACTAATTCAATTCCTCTCACCCTATTTTTCTCCAAAGTAAACAGTGCCAAATTCTTTAACCTATCATCAATAAGTCCTATTTATTATCTGGATTTACATAGTGTCTTTTACCCTACGAACTCAAATTGCTTTCAGATATAATTGAGCTTGATCTCCCTTGTGCCTGAGCCATTAAGAAACCATTAGTGTATTCCTGCTGCAGGCAACTAAATGGCCCCCTAGTGGCCGGATAGTGAAGATGCTTGTCTAAGTGGCTCTCCCCCTTGGCACAGCGAGGGAAATCAGAGAATCAAGGTAGGGCGGGGACGGAAAGGGCCCCGAAGGTCTAATCTTTTGTACATACCTTCGGACCCTAGAACCTCCCACATAACACCCCTATGGAGCACTCTTCAGCCTTGGCTAAAAGACCCTCCATGATAGTAGTGGACCTTGTCTGCCCCCTAAGGCAGCCTTGTTGGGCTTTGGAAAGTTCTGACCAATTACAACAGTAGCAACATCCACGCTCTTACTCTGCTCCAGGCTCCATACTAAGCATTTACATTTCTTATCTCATTTATCTCATAACACCCTATTAGTTACTCTGGAAGGGCTGGGGGCTCATCTTCATTTGAATGGGCATATATTCTGAATACAGATTTCTCTCTCTTGCCAAAGGCCTCAACCAACACCACTCCCTAAAGGCTTAAAGAGTGTTTGATCCACTGACTCAGGATTTCACATAACGTTGCATCAGAACAAGAGTCCTGCTTTATAGCAAAACAGTGGTCGTGGAATCTTCCGGGCATATCACATACTTTGCTGCCCAGTGGCAAATAGAGCTGATTGAGTAAAAGAACAGCCTTTCAAAGGTGTGGCTGGTGCACCATTTCAGAGATGGTGGGACATGGCGCTCCAGCATCGAGTAGACACCTACCCAATGGCTGTCATGGCGCTGTGGTCCGACAGCTGAAATACAGTGGTCCAGGGAGGGGTAGAAGGAGGAACAAACTAATTTACTATTGGCCTTTGGAGGGGGGCTTGGACTTTATGGTTCTTAGTCCTCGTCCTACAGTTCCAAGCTCTCTGAGTTTAGAGAATCTAGGTCCTAGAGGCGGAACACTTCCGGCAGGGGAACAAGAATTCCACAAATGTTCCGTGTGGCCACTTTTCATCCTTCAGACTCTGTGTGCCAAGACACTATCAGGCAAAGAAAGGAGTCAATTCCTGGCAAGAGTACTTGACCCTGATCCTTTAGGAGAGACAGGGCTGCTGCTACATAGCGGGGTCAGGAAAGAATATGTTCGGCACCCAGGTGATGCACCGGGCTGTCACTTGGTACTCCCTCGCCTGATTTTGATAGTAAGCAGACAAATTCAGAAGCTTGGTTTGAGAAGAGCATGGTGATTAGGGGCTCAGACCCCTCAGGAATGCCACCAGGTAAGCCACTTAGACTGGCAGAGGTCCAAGCTGAAGGTAAATAGACTCTTGAATGGGTGATGCAGTGGGGACAGTGCTGACTATCAGTTGTGACACCAAGACAAGCTGCAGTAGTGGGGAGTCAGGGCTGAGCAGAGGAATACATTGATTAGTGATGCAGTCATGACAAAGGACGTCTCCACAGGGAGCTCTGCAGTTGGGATGACCCTCCAGACCTGGCCCCAACTGAGGCGAGAGGGCCGGACCTTTGAATCCTCACGCCGACCTGGCAGATTATCCCTAGGAAGGGCTCGTGAAGTCGGGCAAGGCAGCTACTTTTGGAAGTGCCCAGGGAGAGAGGTTCAGCTATGAGCCATTGGCTGCCAACACTCCTGGCAATGTGGGGATTAAGTTTCTTGGCCCCAAAGGCAGGATCTGGGGGCTGTACCAGAGCAACCACGGCAGCACCCCCTTCACATGGCTCAGACCTGCATGCTTGTGTGGAAATAGTTCCTCCAGAATTCTGGTGACCATTTTCTCTGGGAAACTTACGGGAAGGCAACTAGGGAGAACTATAGCCTCAACATCACAAGCCCTTCCTAGGGATAATCTGCCCAGTCAGCGTGAGGATTCAAAGGTCCAGCCCTCTTGCCTCAGCTGGGACCAGGTCTGGAGGGTCATAGCAACCCCAGAGCTCCCTGTGGAGACGTTCTTTGTGGTGACCACATCACTGATTAAGATAGTCCTTGGCTCATTCCTGCCTCCTTCATGCCCTCAGATGTCATGTTGTTTCTGAGAGCACCTCCCAATAAACTTTCTGCAAGCAAATCTCTTCCTCGTACTGTTTTCCTGGGAAACCTGACCTAGGACAGTCACTTAAGTCACCTAAGATTCTAACCTTGGGGATCCAGGAGAACAAATCTCGTCCATCTGAAAGTAGACCTCCTGGCTGCCTCTGTCTTCTAAGCTGTGATTTCCTCCACCAGTCCTCACAGAGTGTTGTGCGTGTCCGACATCCCGGCTGTCCCCCACCAAGCAGACTCCAGCTACGTAAAGCAACCGAACTGCAGTCTGAGCACATCGTGCCAGGAAGGAGGATGTGACTGAGTCCTCCTTGGTTTGAGAGCCCTGGCTGTGCACTGGCACCAAGGGTGAACCCTTTAGAAACCCAGGCTCCTCACCTCCCTTCCCCTCTCCCCACCCAGCCACCCTGCTTCAGAGGGTCCAGATGCAATAAGAAATGCACGGTGTTACCAGAGCTTCCCAGGCGATTCTGATTGATACCAAGATGGAGAGTCACCGGGCTCAGTTCTCCACTTCAATTCAGGAGCCTGAGACTGGCCGCGTTTCTGGCAGCCTTTTCATTTGACTCATGTGGAGTTGGCTGTCAGCAAAAGCCCTCAGTTTTCTTCACACTTGCTTCTGCTAAGCCGCCACCTCCCCGCCCTGTCCTCGTACACTTGGTGCCTTGGAGCCCAGCCCAGACCTCTCTGGGTAGGCCCTGTTCATTTCACCTTTGAGGTCCAGCCTGTTACCCCAGCAGGTTAGGATGTTTTTGGATCCCGGGTGTCTCCCAGTATGTCCCCTGTTCTCACGGACTTCCTGCTGTTCACAAAGTTGAGGGGTTTGTGCACTGTAGCTCTGCCCACGTCGTGATGAAAAGGTGGATGAGGACAGAAATAAGGACAGAAGCAATCGATCTTTCTGAAGGCTTTCCTCATGTGTAATGCACCGTGCCCGCCTGCCAAAGGACAGCATCTCACCTATTTTCATCCCACTTAGAAAAATGGGTTCGTTCCACAGATAAACAAAGGCAGTGAAGATAAGTGATGCGTCTAAAAATACCCTGCTGTGGTAGGGACCAGTCCTGTCCTGCCAGCTACAGCTCTTCTCTCTCACTTGGCCCTTCTGATTGGGAAGAGAGAGAATTTAGAGCTGGAAGGGATCTTAGAAACGATGAAAAGCTTAACAGTTTTGTGAGCTCAGGTAACTTGTCAAGATCAACACCTTTCCTCCATTTCGGATTAACATCTGGGTTTGTTGAGAACAATTCAGTGTTCAGGCAGCTACATCTCAATCAAGGTAAGTTTGATCCAAAATGACACTTCAAAGGGAAACGTGTGCAGGACTGATTCTTTTCCACTTCTAAATCCCAGACGGTTCCTTCTCAAAGGGCTGGGTTCGGGAGGACAGGCAACAGCTTCCTCTTGGGCTTTAACCGGGAGCTTTGAGCTTTTGTTCACCTCGCATCTCCTAAGGGATTAGAACTTCAGCACCTGCTACCCAGCTTGTCCCCTCGTTCACCTCAGCTCTGACTGTGCAGAGGGTGGCCGGATGGAGATCCACAGCCGGACATACAGACAGGGGATGGGCAGCTCCTGGTCCTGACTCTCAGCCTGCCTCATCAGCTGTGGGGGCCATGGTGGTGCAAAGGTGGCGGGAGGTCAGCACTTAACTTCACAAGTCCTGGCCGCTTGGAGGACAGCCTGCTCCCAGTCTACAGGCAGAGGCTTGTAGATGGACTCGGTCTGCCCTGGGAAGGTGGGTCCAGCCCTCAAACTCACACAAACTGCTGGGGAGAATATCCAAAGAGCAAGTCAGTGAAGAATATATACTGAAGAAGAAATAATAAGAAATTGCATTTCTCCTGACAGTGTCTGCTAAAATAACATCACAAGTGGTCGGGTTCACAGCGTAGTGAGTGTGACTCCATGTGTCAGGCTGGGAAACAGTCCCCAGAAGATGGAAGAACATGGGCCTCTGAACCCCGCTGCTTCACCAGGTGTCATGGCATTGGGTAGGAAACCCACCTAACCCGACTCTCCTATTGCCTGGTAACTGGGTCACCTGAAGAATCTCAGTCCAGCTTCCACCACTAGATTTCTCTGGTGAACAGGTTGGAAAACCGAAGCATGAGGTGCCCACACAAAGCTGCCCGGAGAGTGAGCGAATTTGGGACCTGCCCCTGGGGCTTCGGGCCACCAGCATCTCCCTAGGAGGCGGCAGCATGTTGGCTGTGAGTTCTCAGAGATTTGTGTGGCCCAAAGCTTGCACACACCAAACTCTCTGGCCTGCGTGTCTCCAAGGATCACAGCTGACACAGGCCCTCCAGCGACTTCCCTGAGGATCTGCTTTCAGTTGATCCCAGCTTTTCCCCAGGAGGCACAAGCTTTCTAATGGAAGCGAGCCCAGTAGGGGGCATCCTCGTCCTTCCACCTTCTGCCCTGGGGGAGAAGGCGGGGTGAGGAGAGATTGGCAGATTGCCCCGCCGACCCACCACGCCCCCCTTGGCTCCTCGCCAACCCCCCCCCCCCCCCCCCAGCTCGGCGGAGGAGCGGGTTTCGGAAACTGGGTATTCGCGTGACCTCCTGATTTTCTCCACCTCCATGCTATCATTTTATACAGTATTTTTCTTTGTCGATACATGTTTTTTAACCCCCCCCAAATTTAAAATATTTTATTTGTTTATTTTTAGATAGAGGGGAAGGAAAGGAGAAAGAGTGGGAGAGAAACATCAATGTGTGGTTGCCTCTCATGTGTCCCCCACTGGGGACCTGGCCTGCAACCTAGGCATGTGCCCTGACTGGGAATCGAACCAGCGACCCTTTGCTTCACAGGCCCTTGCTCAGCCAGGCCCTCAAAATATTTTTAAAAGAAAAAAAAAGCCTTCTTTGATGAAGGTTTTTTAAACTTCCCTCAAATGTGTGCATTTCCTACATTCTGAAGGCTGCTTCTCAGGACACTGGCAGGAAAAGACCAGGCCCCGTGGTGGCTGCCGTTGGGGGCCTCACAAACTGGTTCAGACGGTGCCCTCACAGGGTAGACGGGTGAGGGCTTGTTCTGTGGATTCACAGCCTCGGCCTCAGCCTTCAGAGCCGGAGAATGGGAGGATCAGAGTACAGAATCCTGAGCTCCCTGACTCCCTTCCGCACCCCCAATCCTGCGAAATGAGAGGAGCCTGCCAGTCCCTTTCCTTTCCCAGGATGAGGAAGACAGAGGGAGTTGTCTTTCCAGGTCCAAACTGGAGAGAGGGCTGATGGCTGGAGGGCAGATAAGAGGGAGGGACGCAGGTGCAGGACCAGGGGTGACTGCAGGTGACAGGTGCAGGGGTTTGGGGAAGGATCAGGGATTTCCCTTGCAAAATCTATTCAAACAGACTGAGGGAACCTGATCCCAGGGAGGGAATCAGAACTGTGGGGACACCAGAAGGGCCCCCAGAGGGGCCCGGGGTTGGAGAGACAGGGGAAGAGAAAGGAGGGGCAGCAGGGCTCGGAGTCGGGGCAGAGAGGGTGAGCCCTGAGGGGAGAGGATGAGGAAGCTGGAGGACTCCCAAGCCGCTTCCACGGACTCAGTCAGGCCTTGCTCCAGGCTCCACCCGACAGTCCTGGAATGGCTCTCCTGGAGGTTATTTTTGGCTGAGAGACCGCTTGGCTCCAGCCCCACTGGCCCCCATCCTCCTGCTCCAGCCCCAACAGGCCAGCAGAGGCAGTTCTAGGGCCTGAGTGAGGGTTCCCTCATTGTCAGGGGCTGGCACAAAGACTCAGGTCCTGAGAAGGGAAGGAAGTCCTGGGTAGAGCTCCCTGCTCCCCCCCCCCCCCCGTTGAATTAACGAAGGTGATAATCAGATCAGATAAGGCTAGAGGAAGTGGGCTGGCTGAGCTGGGTCAGGACTGAGCTCCCTGGGCCAGGGCAGTGTTGGGGCAATGCACCTTGAGGAAGTACTCAGGGCTGAGGCCTCTCCAAGTAGCCTCCTGCCTCAAGTGTTCTCTCCCCAGCCCCTGGCACAGAGCAGAAGAGGGAGCTCGGCAGGAGAGCCCAGTGAAGGCTGGTGGCCCAGGGTTGCCCAACTAGCCTTGTGTTGAGAATGGCTGGTCGGTGGAGGTTCCAGGTCTCAGCCAGGTCCGGGGGACCAAGAGGAGAGAGTCATATGTGGTGGGTGCGATTGCCTCACTTGCACCTTATTTTCATGGGGAGGAAGCGTTGAGAAAGAGGAGCTGGGTGTTCAGCAAACTTTGCTTATTCAAAGCGCTTAATCCCAGCTGGGCACTGCCCTGCCCTCAACTCCCATCTCCAGGGTGGTCCCAGCCTCCTCATGGTCTGGGAGGCAGCCCTGTGCTCTGGGCCCCACCTCCGTGGAGGTCTCTTCCCTGGTCACCTCCTTGCCTTCCCTCCTCAGTCCCTGCCTGGCAACAGTGTCCCCAGCTGGCCCCCTATTCTTCCTTCTCTAGTCCCCCAGCCACATCTGGGGAGCAGGGACTACTCCTGGGCCCAGGAGGCCCTTGCTCTAAGCAGCCCGGGTCCTGTGACCTGCCCCACAGTGGTGAACAGCACAGAGACGGAAGCCCTGAGCAGGAAGTGCCGAGGCACAGCGTGAGGGCGGGGGCTTTGGGGAGGGGCAGCTGTCCTCCCTGGGCAGAAGCAGCAACCGCAGCCCTGCTGCAGACAGGCAGGAGGAAGCTGCTTTAAAAGGCAGCTGGGCCTCTGTGCGAGGCACTCAGCTCTGCACCCGGTCACTACCACCCGTGGGCTGTAGGAGCACACAGACTTCCGGACCGGCTCAGGGCGGGTACCATGTGAGCCCAGCTTGGCTCTCCTCCTGCCCACCCTCCTCCTGCCTGCCTGTCCAGTTTCACCAAAGAAAGACTTGGCACCATGTCTCTGCTCAACCCTGTCCTGCTGCCCCCCAAGGTGAAGGCTTATCTCAGCCAAGGGGAGCGATTCATCAAATGGGACGATGTGAGTGGCGCAGGGGCTGTGGGGGCAGGGGCTGTGGGCGCTGGGACACTGGGGCACAGGGCCCGGCCGCCAGGGGCTTTGCCAGGGTGGGCGGGTTGGTTTATGTATGTCAGGACTGAGGCTTGGCCGGGCAGCCGGCACAACTGCCTGAATAAACAAACCAGGGGAGGGGGTTTTTGAGGGAGTGTGCCCCAAACATCTGTCCCTGGGCTGCTGAAGCTGAGGCTCTGCATCTGGATGGGCCGGCGTCCTGGGTGGAAGTTTCTCTGGGTCTTCGTCTGTCTCACCCCCAGGGTCCCCTCCCACGGAAGAGCACGTTTTGCTGCCCCTGGCCCTAGCCTCAGTGGGAGGAAAGTGTGCCCCCCCGAGCTGAGGCAGGGCCAGAAGCAGAGGCGGACTAGTCCTCTACTTCCAGCGCAGATGCCCCAATCCTGCCCCACTGGGACGCCTAGACCGAAATTGTCCGCTCCTTCCCTTCTGGCCCTGGCCCTGGCCCTGGCCCAGGGAAGCCCTGCCCTCCCCTGAGCTGCAGCAGGGCAGCCACAGAAGGGCCCTGGACCCCAAGCGAGAACTGGAGGCCTCTGTTCTCAGGGGACTGGGAGGGAGCAGACTGACTTCTGCTTCTGCTGGCTGCTCTCAGCTGGGCTCCCCATGCCTGCCTGTCCACAGGGGAAGGGGGAAGGCACCGCTTTGCCCTGCCTGGTCTCCACTCTGTCTGCTCCTTCCCAAACTGGGGCCTGCCTCCCAGCCTCTGGCCTTCCCAGACACCGGGGCCAGGGATTCTCTTGAGTAGGTGGGGAGCCCAGTATGAGGACCCTTCTTCAGGGTGGGGAAGCTGCTGGGCTGGCCCTATGGGAGAGTTAGAGGGGCTGGTCCCAGGAAGGGACCAGGAAGGGTGGGGGTGGGGGTGGGGGGTGGGGAGAGGGCCCTAGGGCTGGCTAGTCCCCTTCACAGGGGGGATGAGAAGGTTCTGGGTCTGAGTTAAGGCACCTTCGGCTCTCGGCTTTCAGGACCAGGCTAGGCTGAGTAATCTGGTTGCCATGACTATGGGAGGAGGCTGTAGCTAGTCTAGCTAGTTGCTTTCCGCTTCCCCAGGGGTGTGTGGTCGATGCGGCACAGTGGCGGCATGTCCCAGGAGCCCGTGGAATGAGGGAAGTGGCTCAGAGTGAAAAATGAAGTGGCCTCTCTCAGTTCCTCTGGGAAGTGTGTGTAACCTGCCTGGACAGAGGGTCATTAGGGGTGGGGACATGCTTCGTGGTCTTCTCTGCAATCCAGCACCTGGGAACCTTGCCACCCCGTTCCCCTCCCCGAGCCAGGGCACTGCATGGTCCTCCACCCTGACTTCCACAGGCAGGAACCTCTGGAGCCAGCCCATCCGCAGGGCACGTGCAGTGGGGGCCAGGGCTCTGCTCTGAGACCGCCTCCGCCACACTCAGCTGGTGGTCGGCTTGGGTGTGTCGTGCCGTGTAGAACAAGCACAGTGCACAATACGTAATCAACTCCCTACTTAATTTTGTCAATTTTGTCTTCCATGGCCCCTTTACAGTGTCTTTGGTAAGAGAAGTTCTCCTCCCACCCACGGAAGGGAACGCAGACAATCCATTTGCTCTCAGGGAATACAATCCTGTGGTCGTGGTTCCTCACAAAGCCCGGTCTGATTTCAAAAACCAGTTCTAATCCAAAAATCCAACCTTCATTTAGAATGCCATCCTCTGCCCTCCTCCCTTTAGAAATGGTTTTAGGTGGGCTGCAGTCCCCCTGGTGGGATTCCCTGCTCCTCCCAGGCCCTGCAGGGATGGGGTCCAGGGAGGGAAGTGAGCGAGGGGTACCAAGTGCTGAACTGAACAGACATGTTCCTCAGCTGCCTCATGCTCTCTGAACCTGGCAGGTGGTGCAGGCTTTTTCTTTCTCTGGTGCATATTTTTGAGGATTCTCGGGAGACCCCCCCGCCCTGAACTGGGGATCTCTTGCTTAAGGTCCTGCTGCTGCTTTCCTTTCAGGAGATCGCTTGCAAGGACTTCATCAGCCCCTCTGAATCCAGTTACAACTTTCAGCTTCCTGTAGCTTTGCACTCTTTGCCCCTCTCTCCCACAGGCCAGCTCTGGACTCCAGCAAATACATATGTGAGCCTTGTCCCAGCAGACTGGGCGGACGGGCTCATCTGGCACACTCGAGTCCTTCAGCCTCCAGTAGTCGGCTGGTCTGTCACCAACTTGGTCTCCCAGGCAGGAGTCTGGCCCCAGTCTGTTATGTCCCACATGGCCAGGGGCAACCAACGCTCTCCGAGTGCAGGTGACACCCCTCGCTAGGCTTAGGGTGAGGGGTCAGGCCCCCTCAACCCTCTCTTGCTCAGGTGAGGAGGGAAGGGAATGGAACTCACAGCACAGCTTTCTCCAAAAGTAGCCTCCTCACAGTGTGAGCTTTCCCCAGGCCTGCAACCTGCCCTGACCGGAGAGCTCTCTGAACTCTTTCCTCTGTGAACTCTGCATCTGACTCGGTGGGTGTGCAGGAGCTGCCGTGTCTCTTCGGAAACTTCCACTTCAGAGTCTTGTTATATGAGCATTCGAATATCATCATAACTGAGGTCAGGCCGTGTGCTCTGTGAGCTGCACGGGAACTTCGAAGGGAGTTCATTCATCATTCCCTGGCTCCTTTAGCAAATCTGAGGCCACTGGGCTCATGATCTAGGACAGGCTTGTTTCTGGGGAGTCCAGAGCCCCTGGGGATTTCCTGGATGGGCTTTTAGGTCTGAGAACAAGCCCCCACCCGCCATGTTTCAGAAAAGGATTTTCAGAAGAGATGAGGCTTGTGCTGGTCCTGAAGCGGGTTTCAGGCTCAGAGGAGAAAATGCACTTGGTGTCTGCATGACAGCTGGATGGCCCGGGTGAAGGGGACAGCTCGAGCAAGGAGGGACTGGGCAGGCGGGAAGCCAGCTTTTGGCTGGACTTTGTAGGACCTTGTATGCGGGTGCAGCAGGTGGATTCTCGGCTCTGTTGAGCTATCCTGGAGGTAGTATGGACCCTTAGGAGAGATATTCTACCCCTTCAGCGGAGCTGTGACCCATAAAAACAGGGGGAAGTAGGGGCCAAGATGCTGTTTGCAGTGTAAAGGGAGAACCTCTCTTTGGGGTTTAGATGGAAAACTATCCTCTCTTCCAGAAATGGCAACTCCAGTCCTCTATCCCTCGCCTTCCCTGATCCAGAGCTTTTAAGGCTCGTGCCCAGACTTTAGCTTTGGAGAACAAAGCCCAGATTCCTGGGGCAGCCACCTGCCAGGGAGCTGGTGAGCTCAAAACCCCTGGTGCCCAAGGCCAGGGAAGCTCCGCCTGAAGTCTCAGAGTGGGGCGCTGACTCCTTCTCTTGGCAGGAAACCACAATTGCCTCCCCGGTTATCCTCCGCGTGGACCCCAAGGGCTACTACTTATACTGGACACACCAGAGTAAGGTGAGGCGGCCCCTGCCTGCAGTGGCCCTGAGCTCCTGCTAACCCATGGAGTCAGCGCAGCCTCTTGGCGAGGCAGACTTGGAGGCGTGGATACTGGGGAGCATAGAGTGACCTGGAAGGGTGGTGCTGGGGGACCTCCTGTGAGCAGGGGCTATTTGCTTTGGGAGGGAGGGTGCAGTCACTCCAACCACAGCCGCCTTGGGCCTAGGTGCTCCAGACTTAGCATCCCACAGAGGGGAAGGAAACAAGCTGCAGCTGAAGGCTGATTCTCTGCCTGCGGTTCCAGCACAGCTGGAGGGCTGAGAGTGGTCGGAGAAGGGCCTCAGCACCTAGACAGAAGGAAGGGAGGGGGAACCTGGGGAGAGTCCAGGCTGGAGGAGGCAAGACTGCAGACTACAGATCCTCGAGGAACTCAGAGTGGCCAGGGAAGGAAAGGACAGAGAGGAGGGGAGGAGGGTCGCCATGCACAGGGAAAAACTGACCCCTGGGAAGGGAAGGCTGGGGTCTGGGTCACCCCACACAGTCTTGGCACCTAGAGAGGGCAGTTGGCAAGATGCGAAGGGATATGGAAGCTCCCTCCTCACTGTTCTATGTCCACATCCCTTCTATGTTTCCATCTGGCCCCTTCCAGGAGATGGAGTTTCTGGATATCACCAGCATCCGGGACACCCGCTTTGGGAAGTTTGCCAAGATTCCCAAGGTAGGAGGGCCCAGTATAGCTCAGGTGCAGCATGGCCACCTGCTCCACAGGGCTGGGCCAGGAGTCCCCAGGGGAGCGGGGAGAGCTTCCTGGGCTGGGCAGCAGGACCTCCCCTGAGCCGAGGAAGGAGAAGCGCTGCTCCCGGGCTTGCCGGGGCTCCATTTGGCACCATCTGCACAGATGTCTCAAGGCCGATCAAGGCCGGCTCCTGCACTAAATCACCCCGGGCTGTCTGGGAGGGGTCACTGGAGGCTGTCTTCACCCCCGACTGGTTTTCCTGTCTTTGCTTAGTGCCCCTAGACAGATTGGAGGAAGGGGTTGGTGGAGCAGGTCTCCGAGACATATCTTCAAATAAAAAGGGACAAACAAAATACACAGAAGTCCCAGACCCCATGGCCTAGGTTATCTTCTTCCTGTGGGTTTCTCCCTCCCAGCCCAGCCCTGGTGGACAATCGTTCAAGTGGCCAAAGGGGAGGGACAGGGCAGCCACCGTGGGCAGGGACGATGCTAACCATGTCACTACTGCCGCAGAGCCAGAAGCTCCGGGACGTCTTCAACATGGACTTCCCTGACAACAACTTCCTGCTGAAGACACTCACCGTGGTGTCTGGCCCTGACATGGTGGACCTTACCTTCCACAACTTCGTCTCCTATAAGGAGAATGTGGGCAAGGTGCACTGGGGTGCCCTGGCCTGGGGCTCGGCACCTGGCATAGCCTGGCCTTCCTGAGAGACAGGGCTGGACCAAGGGGTGGTGTGGACACTTCTGAGGTCAAGGGCCTGACTGCTGTGCTCTGGGGTCCTGCAGGACTGGGCTGAAGATGTCCTGGCCCTGGTCAAGCACCCACTGACCACCAACGCCCCCCGCACCACCTTCCTGGACAAGATGTAAGTGCCTGGCCCTACAGCGCAGGGCTAAGTGTGCCAGCCTCCGGGCCTGACGTGTTGCTTTCTGCCCCACCAGCCTGGTGAAGCTCAAGATGCAGGTCAACCCTGAAGGGAAGATTCCTGTGAAGAAGTGAGCCTGCCCTATTCCCTCCCCACACTTCCTCCCAGCTCCCCAAAGCCTTCCCTCTCTCTCGGCTGACTCCTCTCTTTGCCCACATGCCTTTCTCTGCTCCCTTAGTTTTTTCCAGATGTTCCCTGCTGACCGCAAGCGGGTGGAAGCCGCCCTCAGTGCCTGCCACCTCGCCAAAGGCAAAGTGAGTGGTCCCCCTCCCCGGCCCACCCGGCTATTCTCCTTGTCACCCGAGCTGGCTCTAACCAGAGGTCAAGTTGCCAGGCCTGGTCAGGGTTGGGGAGGGAAAGAATAATAGCACAGTCCACAGTCCCAGCAAACAGCTCAAAAGCCAGTTAACCCAAGAACCACTGGTTTCTGGGGCACAGAGACAGGACCAGGCAAGAGGGGTGAGATGCCCTGGGTTCCGAGCAGGTCGGCCTCCTGGCCCTGGATGGCAGTGCGTGCGGGGCAGGGGCTGGTGTTCAGGACGGGCAGCAGGTGTGGGTGCATTTGCATTCCAGCCTTGGAATGAAAGTGGAAGGGAATCCTGTTCAGCCTGGAGGAGTGAGGTACGGTCATCAAGGACAGGAGGCCATCTGCAGGGGTCGGAAGCTACAGGAGGGGACTAGCTCCATGGGGTGGAGGGAGAGGCTGGGATAATCAGGGGTGTGAGCTGCTAGGACACAGATTTTAACTCAACACAGAACAGCATTTTTTCCTTTCTTTTTAGTCAAATAATTAATTTTTAATTACAAGTTGTGTGCAGGTGTATTATGTAACACATCCATGAGGTGTATTATGTAAA
This sequence comes from Artibeus jamaicensis, assembly GCF_021234435.1. Taxonomy (NCBI): domain Eukaryota; kingdom Metazoa; phylum Chordata; class Mammalia; order Chiroptera; family Phyllostomidae; genus Artibeus; species Artibeus jamaicensis. Next base: position 6,808,143 of record NW_026521221.1, on the reverse strand, counting down.
TTACAAAAAGGAGCCCTCAGGGCAGACTCGGTCCTGAGCCAGGATTTCTGCCTGGCTGGGGGAGTGGATCTCAGCCCCCCACCGCCTGCCCCCTCACCCCCACCCCACCCCCGTCTGTGCAGGCTGCCACCTGCGCCCCACTGAGTCTTTTTTCCTGGTAAGAATTTGAAACATTGTAATTAAACTAAGACCTCACTGATCATTTGTCCTCATGAAGCCCAAGAGGAATACTTCCTCCATAGTCACAGCTTTATGGGGCTGGTGACCCCTGGGTGACATCAGTGAGAGAGGATGCAAACGTGGGGTGGGAGAGAGAATGGGAATGGACCCATGCCGAGGGCCCACAGCCGGCTTTGCAAACTGCGGTCTGTACGCATCCATCCTCCTTTTCTCCTGCTTCCCAAGCTCCCACCCTGGCTGAGTCCCTCTGATTTGTCAGCTCTGCTTGTGTCCCAGTAGGCGTCCAGGCCCATCTTTGCTTGAAGCTGATTGGTCCAAGATCCAATTGTAGGGAGATCCGTCCTAGCTCTCCTGCTCCAAAGTAAGACTTCATTGTGACCGTGGAGGACATTCCGTGGCTGCTTCTGAGATAAAATCCCGGAATGCCACTCATCTGCTTTCTGTTTCTACGGATTTGCCGATCTGGACATTTCATGTAAACAGACCACACAATATGGGGTCTTGGATGTCAGGCTTTATTATTTAGCATAATGTTTCCAAGGTTCATCCATGCTGTAGCGTGTATCAGCACTTCATTCCCTTTTATGGCTGAAGCATAGCCCATTGTATGGCTATATCACATTTTGCTTATTTATGCTTACTTATGAACATTTGGGTACTTTCCACTTTTTGGTTAGTATGAATAATGTTGTTATGAACATTCACGTATACTATTTTGTCTGGATGTAAGTTTGCAGTTCTCTTGGGTATATCCCTAGTGGTGGAATTAATAGATCATATGGTAACTTTTTTTTTAGATTTTATTTATTTATTTTTAGAAAGAGGGGAAGGGAAGGAGAAAGGGAGAGAAAAATCAATGTGTGGTTTTCTCTCGTGCGCCCCCCCCACTGGGGACCTGGCCCATAACCCAGGCCCGTGCCCGGACTGGCAACTGAACCAGCAGCAACCCTTTGGTTCACAGGCCCACACTCAATCTACTGAACTACACCAGCCAGGGCGGTAACTTTCTATTTAACATTTTGAGGAACTGCCAAACTGTTTTCCAAAGTGACTACACCATTTTACAGTCCCACCAGTATTGTATGAGGGTTCCAATTTCTCCACATCCTCACCAACACCTGTTATTGTCTCTTGTCTTTTTTCTTTAATTTTAGTCATCCTAGAAGAAGTGAAGTGATAGCTCACTGAGATTTTGATTTGCATTTCCCTAATGACTAATTCTATTGAGCATCTTTCTATTTGCTTATTGGTTGTTTGAATATTTTCTTTGGAGAATTATCTATTCAAATCTGCTGCTCATCTTTCGATTAGGTTATTTGCTTTTTACTGATGAATTGTCCCTGCTTGGATATCTGATTTGCAAATACAGGGTGAGGCAAAAGTAGGTTAACAGTTGGCCTTAGACAATAAGAACAGGTGGAAAATAATATAATAATTAATAAATAATCATACAAGAATAAACTCTGTCTTGCACACTGAACTGTAAACCTACCCTTGCCCTACCCTGTATTTCCTCCCATTCTATAGATTATCTTATTACCTTTCTGATGGTGTCCTTCAAAGCACAAAAGGTTTTAAATTTGACCAAGTCCAATTTATCTTCTTTTGTTATTGTTCTTGTATTTTTTAAAGATTTTATTTATTTACTTTTAGAAAGGGGAAGGGAGGGAAACATCAATATATGTTTGCCTCTCACACGCCCCCACCAGGGACCCGGCCGGCAACCCAGGCATGTGCCCTGACTGGGAATCAAACCAGCAACCCTCTGGCTCACAGGCCAGCACTCAGTCCACTGAGCCACACCAGCCAGGGCTGTTCTTGTATCTTTTGGTGTCTCTAACTAGAATCGCTGACTTGTCTATTTCTCCCTTCAGTTCTGTCAGGTTTTACTTTGTGCACCTTGGGACTCTGTTTTTCGCTGTATTATTTATATTCAAATTGCTTCTTTTAAAAATTTTGTTCTCTATGTTAAAAAAGCTAGCCCACTACTCTGGCAAGCAGCACCACTTACTTCTGACCTCCTTTTCTCCTCATTCTGGTCATTCTTAGTTCCAATCCTGCTCCAGCCAAGAGACTACCTACAGCGTCCAAGTTCAGGGACAAAGCAAACCAACTAAGCACGCTCTCTGCTCTGCACCCAGGGCCTTGACAAGTGGATGCTCGGCATATCCTCAATGCTCCTCTTTCTGCCCTGAGCCCTCCCTCTAACCAGGCCCCCTGTGCAGGCTAGGCCTAGTCTGTGGTTCTTCGTGCTGAGAAGGTGGGGCAGAGGTGATTGGGTGACTCTGTCCCTCCAGAATGATGCCATCAATCCTGAGGACTTCCCAGAATCTGTCTATAAGAGTTTCCTCATGAACCTCTGCCCTCGGCCAGAAATAGACGAGATCTTCACTTCCTAGTGAGCTTCTTGGGCTGGGCTGGGCATGGCGAAGGGGTGGTGGCTGAAATTCCCGCTTGCTATGCTGATGGTTAGGAGGCTTTGCTGGACAAGGGGCAGCAAGTCCGAGTTCCGCAGCCTGGAGGATATAGGCCGGTGCTCTTCCTTCTGGCCTACAGCCATGCCAAGGCCAAACCCTATATGACCAAGGATCACTTGACCAAATTCATCAACCAGAAACAGAGGGACTCCCGCCTCAACTCCTTACTGTACCCGCCCGCACGGCCCGACCAGGTGCAGGGCCTCATCGACAAGTACGAGCCCAGTGGCATCAACGTGCAGAGGGGTGAGAAAGGAGGGGAGCCCTTGCCCGCGGGGGGCTTGTCCTGCTCTGAACTGGGCTGTGGCCCTGACAGTCATCCCTGCCCCCCAGGCCAGCTATCACCGGAGGGCATGGTGTGGTTTCTCTGTGGGCCGGAGAACAGCATGCTGGCCCAGGACAAGCTGCTGCTTCACCATGACATGACGCAACCACTCAACCATTACTTCATCAACTCCTCACACAACACCTACCTGACAGGTGGGCCCTAGCTGCCACACTGCTGGCTTCGCTTTTACGGGGGCTGCTCCTGTTCCCTGAATTCTTCATGGGGTTGCCCCGGGCTGCCAACAGTACAGCCCAGGCTGGAGCAGAGTTGGGGGGCAGTCCTTAAATGATGTCCCTGCCCCTGCCCCTTGCTCTGGCTCAGCTGGCCAGTTCTCAGGCCTTTCCTCCGCTGAGATGTACCGCCAGGTACTGCTGGCTGGCTGCCGCTGCGTGGAGCTGGACTGCTGGAAGGGGAAGCCCCCCGATGAGGAGCCAATCATCACCCATGGCTTTACCATGACCACAGACATCTACTTCAAAGTAAGACTCGGGGTGTGGGGCTGGTGGTGGAGACCCTGGTGCCCAAGCCCTCTGGGTGTGGGGGCATGAAGCAGGACGGCGGGAGGCCTGGGACCAGTGTGGGGACGAGAGGGGATCAGAGGAGACAGGGGGCCAACCGTGGCCCCCCAGTTCCATGAGCATGTTTAAACAGGAGAGGGGAAGGGTGCTGTTGCAGGGGGTGGGGGGAGCTTGGGGCACTGGCCCCCTCTCCACTGCATCCTCTCTCGTTCAGGAAGCAATTGAAGCAATTGCAGAGAGTGCCTTCAAGACCTCCCCCTATCCTGTCATCCTGTCATTCGAAAACCACGTGGACTCGTGAGTGCCCAGGCCCAGTCAGCCTCACTCTCTGCCCTGTCCCCATCTTCTGCCTGCACTGCCCTTCCCCAGCCACTCCTGGCCTCTACCTGTGCCCTCCACACAGTCTCGAGACCCCAGGCCCTCTTGCCTGTGTCCCTGCCCCCGAGACCCCCCCGTGCTCCTGATGACCCAGATCCGGGGCCCAGAAGGATGGCCCAGAGTGGGGCAGCGCTGCTGAGCCCCACCCCACTCCCTGCAGACCCCGCCAACAGGCCAAGATGGCCGAGTACTGTCGGACGATGTTCGGCGATATGCTGCTCACAGAGCCCCTGGAAAAGTTTCCGGTGAGTGGGCTTTCCTGTGGGGTCCCTGGGGCTGGGGGCTGGGGACCAGGGGCCCTGTCGGGGCCAGGTTAACCACATGTCAACCTGTGCTGGACTTTGAGGGTACACCGGTGACAGAGATGCAGCCCCCACCCTCAGATGGCTTACTCTCCAGTGGGGAGACAGACAGGGAACCTGGCCTGACAACCAGTGGCTGCTATGGGAGCACTTGGGGAGTCCTGGTCCGGTCTTGGGGTCAGAGAAGGCTTCCTGGGGAAAGTAGTGGCTAGGCTGAGACCCAGGGGAGGTACTGGATTTACGTTGCTGAGAGTGGGGAACAGGGGTCCCAAGCAGATAGAATGGGCGAGAGAGAACATCACTGAGGAACTGGGGTAAGTGGCGCCGGGCAGCCGTGTGGTGCACGAGGGGAGTGAGGAGAGGTGAGGCTGGAGAGGGGGGCAGGGGCTACACCCTGAAGGGGAGGAGATGGTGCTGACACCCTCTCCTCTCCCACAGCTAAAACCAGGCACCCCCCTGCCCAGCCCTGAGGACCTGCGTGGCAAGATCCTCATTAAGAACAAGAAGAACCAGTTTTCTGGCCCAGCATCCTCCTGCCAGGAGCCGGGTGGGGAAGCTGAGGGCAGCTGCCCCCCTGATGCCCCTGTGGTTGGGGACACAGGTGAGTCAGTGTGGCAGAAGTGGCGGTGGGGTGGGGCGGGGGTAAAGGAGCATCTGGAATGAGAGAGAGGGGCTGGGCCTGCAGGGGACGTGCTGGGGAGCCAGCCTGGGGTGGGGGCCCCCCAGCCCTGTGCTGACGAGTTGTGTGTGGCAGTGTGGGCTGGTGATGAAGTGGCCAAGTTAGAGGAGGAGGAGGTGGAAGATGAAGAGGAGGAGGAGTCGGGAAACCTGGACGAAGAAGAGATAAAGAAGATGCAATCTGACGAGGTGTGTGGAGACAGCCGGAGGCCCTTCTGCCATCCCCACTGTGGAACCCTCCAGGCAGGATGCGGCCATGTCCCTGGGCTCTGTGCTCTCCTACCCTCACCCTCCTCTCTCTTCCCTAGGGCACAGCGGGCCTGGAAGTGACAGCTTACGAGGAGATGTCTAGCCTCGTCAACTACATCCAGCCCACCAAGTTCATCTCCTTTGAGTTCTCTGCCCGTAAGTTAGCATGGGCTGGTGGTGGTCAGCTGGAGGTTCGGCTAGATCCGGAAGGCCCCAGAAAGTGTGTTCTGACAATAGGCAGTTTGATGAGTGGGGGTGAGAGGAAGGGAAGCCCTCCCCCTTCCTTGGACTGGGGCCTGTTTCTCTGAACATCCATCAGAGGAGTCAGGTGAAGGACTCGTTTAAGTGGCAGTGGCTCCCATTTCTGAGTACAGTGTGTACTGAGGAATTTGGCACTGAGCGGGATGCTCTGGATTATGTCGGTGACAGGCAGACCTTTTGTGACAGGCCACCTCCGTGCAGCTGGCCGGGGACCCCTGCAGACTCCTGCAGTTCTGTGGCTCCTAATCCCAAAATCCCCAGCCTCAGGGTATGAGGACTCCTGGGAGGCAGTGACAGGCAGAGGGACCAGCCAGTGCACACCTGCCCCTTGTACCTGCCCTTTCTGTGCACACCATGCTTTTTATCTTCTCCAGACACATGTACGGCGCCTTCCTCCCCCGCTCCGTGCGGGTCCCCAGCACGATCGCCTCTCTCTGTGTACACCTGCACTCAGTGCACTCACCTATAACCTTTTTCCTCAGCCCTGAGCCCATAGCCTGCACCACCTGTGCTCACCCATGGCATGTACCGCCCTTGGTGTGTGCCTCTCACCCTGCACTGCCCTTTGGGTTCATACCCTGCGCATCACAGTGTGTTTCTGAGTCCCTGAGCTCACCCTAGGGTGTTCCCCACACCCTCTGCACCCCTCAGGGCAGGCCCCCCTCACCCTCCGGTGCTGTGACACACACCCAGTCCCGATGTACATCCACCACTCACACCCTTTACGCACACACACACCAGTACCCACAGCGGACCTGCACACCCCTGCTGCTGGGTTTGCCCTCCGGCCTTGAACCCCCAAGCCTCCGTGGGAGCGCTGGGTCAGATGCGTCTCTTGTGCAGGACGTAGCTGCACTGAAGGGGAAGGTAGTTCCAAGGGACTACCTCAGTGTGACATGGACTCCTCTCCTCTTTGTCCCCCACGCAGAGAAGAACCGAAGTTATGTCATCTCCTCCTTCACGGAGCTCAAGGCTTATGACCTGCTTTCCAAGGCCGCAGTGCAATTTGTGGAGTATCCTTGAGGCCTCTGTAGCCAGAGGCTCTGGTTGGGGTGGAGGGATGGGGGCAGGGCTCGAAGGGGGGCTGCTGGGCACTCCTGATGCAGCCTCAGGGGGCTCCTATACGCTGGGGCAGCTACAACAAGCGCCAGATGAGCCGAATCTACCCCAAGGGCACCCGCATGGACTCCTCCAACTACCTGCCCCAGATGTTCTGGAATGCTGGCTGCCAGATGGTTGCCCTCAACTTCCAGACGATGGGTGAGGCGCTCCCAGGCCCTTAAGAACCTCCCCTTGGCCCTCCTGCTCTCACCGCGCTCCTGGGGGTGGGCTTTAGAACACACAGGGTCCAGATGTCTGTGCAAATGCTGGGAGCACGTGCAGGTGTGTGGCCGTTTCGGGACAGAAACGCGTTAGCCCACGCCTGTAGGATGCACGATAGTGAGTGTGCCTGTGAAGGTGCCCGGGTGCAGCACGGGTCCTGGCCACTCTCTGAGCGGGCCTACGGGAGCCCCTGCTTCACTGGCCTCAGCCCCCACTGTGAGCCTGAGCCCTGGTCGAGGCTTCGGTCCCGCTGACCCCAGGCTGTGGGCCCTTCCTGAGAGAAGAGACACCCTAAGAAACCAGGCTGAGACCCGAGAAACCCTCATGCCCACGGTCTGTTCAACCGCCCCATTCACAAACCAGGAGGAAGGCTGGGAATGTGGGCACAGGGACCGGGCAGAGACCCCGGGCTGAGACCCCGGGCTGGGCCTTCCTCACCCCGCGCTCTCGCCCCCAGACCTGCCCATGCAGCAGAACATGGCTCTGTTTGAGTTCAACGGGCAGACTGGCTACCTCCTCAAGCACGAGTTCATGCGTCGGCCAGACAAGCAGTTCAACCCGTTCTCCGTGGACCGCATCGACGTGGTGGTAGCCACCACCCTTTCCATTAAGGCGAGGCCCTGAGACGGACAAGCTGCGGCCGGGGGTTGGGGTCTCGAGGAGAAAGACTTAGGAGCCCCACTCCTCTACTCCCAACCCCCTCTCCTGATTATCTTGAAAACTTCAGCCCCAGCCAGTTCCAGCAGTAGCAAGTTGCCTTGGAAACTGCCTCCTCCTCAGCCCTGGAAGCTGCCTCTTGGTCCCCATGGAAACCAAGGGGAAGGGCTGAGGCTGGGGTGGGGGAAGGGAGAAGAGTGGGCAGAAAGGGGCAGCAGGGGCCCCAGGCCCTGGAACAGAGCCCTGTTCCTTCTTTGCCCGGGAAGGGAGGCCCCCACCTCTCCCCAGAATGCTGGAAGCTCCCCAGTCACCAGGGTTTAGCTGCTGCCCTTGGGCTGCACAGCCTCTACTCAGTGGCCAGAGCTGAGTGGGGCTCTTCCAGTACCTGAGAATGGACGCTTCAGCTAGAGAAGCCGGGGGCCCCAGGTGCTGGGGAACGCGGGCTTGGGGAGCTGATGCTGGCCTCTCACGGCCCCGCCTCCAGGTCATCTCCGGGCAGTTCCTGTCCGAGCGCAGCGTGCGCACCTACGTGGAGGTGGAGCTGTTCGGCCTTCCCGGGGACCCCAAGAGGCGCTACCGCACCAAGCTGTCGCCCACTACCAACTCCATCAACCCCGTCTGGGATGAGGACCCCTTTGTCTTTGAGAAGGTGGGAGGCGAGGGCAGGGCAGGGGCTGCGGGCTGGGCAGGCTGCAGGCTGTCCCTGGTTCTTGGCCTTTTCTAGAAAACAGGAGCTACATGAAAGGAGTTCCCGAGCCGCCTCCTGTCCCCACCCCTCCCTTTGTGCCCTCCTGAATGTCAGGAGTCCAGGAGCAAATTTACAGGAATGTGCTTGGTGGGCAGGTTATGCGTGTGCGCATATGTGCGCGTGAACACGAGTGTTCATGTTAGGGTCAGAGGCAGAGATGTGAGCTCCCAGACCAGGTTGCAAGGTCCCACGGGGTCACTGGGGGTCTTCTGCCCCCACTGGGTACTTGTTGACAAAGCTGTCACATGCTGTCTGCACCAGGGTCCCTAGAGCCCTGGGCTGCATGTCCAGCCCTTCTCCCCGGGTGGACTAGCCGTGGCATGAGCTGTGAAGATGTCTGTGTGTGCGGCCTAGAGGGTGCCCTCTGTCCTCACCAAATCTGGTCACGCCTGCCAGGCTCTCACACTGACCCTAGACTTCACAAACTAGGGAGGGGGCCAGCTCGGCCGCCCTCTCTCCTTGCCAGCCTGTCCTGTCCTGAACTCTCCCCAGATCTTGATGCCGGAGCTGGCTTCCCTCAGAGTGGCTGTGATGGAGGAAGGCAACAAGTTCCTTGGACACCGCATCATCCCCATCAGTGCCCTCAATTCTGGTAAGCAGGGGTCCTTCCCCACAGCTCCCAGCAGATCTGAGAGCAAAGCCAGCACCAGGAGCCTGTCCAGCAGGTGGGCCAGCTTCAGGGAAGTGGCCCCGAGACTTCACCCAACCTTTTTATGTCATCAGCCCTAAGGAGTGGAGCAGGGTAGTGCTTCTCCAGGAAACCGACAGAGGAGGGGACTCTGCCCACCTAACAGAATGTCTGTAATTTTCTGGAACTACAGGGGCAATTTCCCAAGTAGCCGACACTTCTTGGGCACTTAAAATGCTTTAAGAGCTTATAACATGTCCTCACTGAACCCTAACAGTTAACCACATGAGCTAGACTACCACCCCCATGTCACAGTGACATGCCCAAGAACACGCAGCCAGGAAGGCGCAGGACCAGACTCACTCCCTGGCCTCTCTGACTCTAAGACCGGAAGCCTTGCGCGCTGGGCTGCTGGCGTGCGGTGGGGCAGCAAGGGGCCCCGCTCACTGCCCACTCCACGGCGCCCCGCAGGGTACCACCATCTGTGCCTGCGCAGCGAGAGCAACATGCCCCTCACCATGCCGGCGCTCTTTGTCTTCCTGGAGATGAAGGACTATGTACCTGACACCTGGGCAGGTTAGGAGGCCCAAAGGGTGCTGGGCACCGGGGCTGTCCATTTCCTCTCCCCCTTCCTCAAGTCAGACTCTGGAGTGGGCAAGGACAGGGGGTCCTAGGGTCGGCGCGCAGTGGGGAGGTGCCCAGGTACGCTCCATACCAGGCCCGTGATGCTCCTGTGCACCCAGATCTCACTGTGGCCCTCGCCAATCCCATCAAGTTCTTCAATGCCCATGACAAGAAGTCTGTGAAGCTCAAGGAAGCCATGGGAGGTCTGCCTGAGGTCTGTGTTGCTGGGTCCATCTCCAGGGGCCCCCAGGAGCTTTGCCCTCTCTGTGGGAAGAGTCCAGGGCTCAGGGAGAGAGGGCTGCTGGAGCCATCTTCCTAACCCACTCTTCCTACACAGAAGCCCTGCTCTCTTGGGAGTCCAGTTGCCAACCAGGCGAACGGAGCAACTGCCCCAACCAGCAATGGGTCAGCAGGTATGCACTGTGAGGTCCTCCCACCCACGGGGAAGGGTCCTGCCTTCTTCAGCTGCATCCATAGGCACATCCCAACCTACCAACAGATCTTTAAATAACAGACTTTGACCCAGGAAAGGGAACACTGGGTCTGAAACCTCAGTGCTGAGGAAGTGCACCACCGGGGGCTGTACTGGCACCCGGAGCAGGCGGGGTGGAGCAGAGTTGGGTCAGGGGGCCTCAGGGCACCTGCCAGCCAGCCCTGTGGCTGTTGCAGCAGCCGTGGCCAGTGCCAGGGAAGAGGCCACGAAAGAAGCTGTGGGTAAGGCCTGCTGAGTCCGAGTAGTCTTGGGGACCAGCCTGGGAGGACTTGGAACTAGTGGGAAAGAGGGGGGCTCCTGGGCAGCGGGATGCCTCACCGGGGTCCCTGCAGAGCCCCGGACCACCAGTCTGGAGGAGCTGCGGGAGCTGAAGGGCGTCGTGAAGCTGCAGCGGCGGCACGAGAAGGAGCTGCGGGAGCTGGAGAGGCGTGGCGCGCGGCGCTGGGAGGAGCTGCTGCAGCGGGGTGCGGCGCAGCTGGCGGAGCTCGGGCTGCCCGGTGTGGGGGGCAGCTGCGGGGGCTGCAGGCTTGGCCCGGGCAAGGGCTCCCGCAAGAAAAGGTAATAACAGTGGCGACGAGCTGCCCATCGCGTGGCAAGTGCCGGCGGCAGAGTGCTTAGGACCTGTTCCCATGTGGCCTCCCCAGGACCCTGCCCTGCAAGGAGACCACTGGAGCCACTCAGGCTGAGGGCCCCGAGGGCGCGGACACGCGCGTGCGGGAGCTGAGGGACCGGCTGGAGCTAGAGCTGCTGCAGCAGGGCGAGGAGAAGTACGAGTGCGTCCTGAAGCGCAAGCAGCAGCAAGTGGCCGAGGTGCTGGGTCGGGGAGGGGAGAGAGCTACGACCAAATCAAACCGCACACTGCGCACAAGAAAGGGCTTCACCCTAAGCCGGTCCTTCCTCTCCCTGCAGCAAATCGCCAAGATGATGGAGCTGGCCAGAGAGAAGCAGGCTACAGAGCTGAAGACCCTCAAGGAGACCTCAGAGAGGTATGATTGCCTCCCTCCCACGCCTGACTCTTACCTCCCAAGAGGACTCAGGCCCCTGCAAAACTTCTTCTTGCTGCCTGTCTCTCTACAGTGACACCAAAGAAATGAAGAAGAAGCTGGAGGCCAAGAGGCTGGAGCGGATCCAGGCCATGGTCAAGGTCACCACTGACAAGATGGCCCAGGAGTGGTGAGTCCTGGAAGAGAGGCCCAGGGCTGAGCCGGAGCCACTGCAGGCGGGGCCGGGTCTCCCCACAAGCGGGTCCTGACTCGCTCCCTGGAGATGTGCCTGTCTCCTGGCTCTAGAAAGTTAATTTCACTTCTGTCACCTCTGATTAGAGTGACCTCCTTACGCAAAACACATGCCAACACTATCTGACCAAAGAGGAGAATTTAAGGGAAAATTAAGCATGCAAAGAGAGAGGTGCAATCTTGGGATGGCAGCTTCCCACCAGTGCTTTCCCATGCACCTTGAAGGGCAGTGAGGGTTAGTGAGGAAGTCCTTCCTTCAGAGGGACCCCCTGGAACCTTCTGTGGCCCCTCGAATCCTCCTGGGGTCCCCAGGTCAGTCCTTGGTTTGTTCCTGCCCTTATCATATAGTCCTCATTTGGCTCTGAGGAGTCTCCACCTCAGCCCGCTCTTCCCGGGGGCCTCCTACCCTCTCTGAAACCCTGACTACCCCAACAGGTTGAAGAGAGAGATTAACAACTCCCACATCCAAGAGGTGGTACAGGTCATCAAGCAGGTATGTAACGCTGCATCCTCACAAACACACACGTGCACGTGCTCTCCCAAGGGAGGCGGGTGGCGCGGGGCCTGGAGTTGCCCTTAGGAGATACACTGTGCAGAGCACCCTGTCCAGCTGGGAAAGGCAGCAGGCAGTGCGGGGCCCAGAGCTCCTGGGCCAGTCTGAGTGTCTGTCTCTCTGGGGAGATTGGGCTACCAGCCCACAGGGCGTGTGTCTGTCCGGCTGCCTGTATGGAAAGCATATAAGCCAGGGGAGGATGGGATTGGGATGGGTGGTTGAGAGGGAGTGAGGGGTACTTCCTGAGGCTCCAAGGAGTTGGAAGAGGAAGAAAAACCCCGCTGAGAATGGACCTAAAGTTTTCCTGGGGATTAACAACAGTAGCAGAACTACCAGCTATTGGCATGACCTTGTGCCAGGCGTTAAGCTGGGTGCTTCACCTGAACGGTCTCATATAAGCTTTCGTTATCCAGTGAGGCAGGTACTATTATCCTTGTTTTATAAATTAAAAAAAAAAACCTGTTCGAAGGTTAAGGAATTTACCCTAAGTGTTACAGCTGGTTAAGTGGGACTGTCGCTGGGTGCCAGCCAGAGCCTGTCTGTGCCGCCCTGATTCCCTGCCTCTCACTCCCACCCAGATGACAGAGAGCCTGGAGCGGCACCAGGAGAAGCTGGAGGAGAAGCAGGCAGCCTGTCTGGAGCAGATCCAGGAGATGGAAAAGCAGGTGACTGGAACCACTGCCCCGGCCCCCAGCAGAGGTGGCCTGGCTCCAGGGTGTAGAGGGGACCTGCTGCGGGGAGCTTCCAGTCAGGAGAGTGGGGTGGGGCTCACCCCTCACCAGTGAGTCACAGGGTCTGGCTCCCATGGGACCCTCCATCCCTTTCACATGAGACAGCTCTTCAGATCTCTTTGCTTTGTGGGCACCCCCTCTCCTGAGAGGCTCCCTGAGGGTCTCCACTGTGCCCTACCTCCTACCCCCCTCACCTGGGAGCTCTGAAAAGGCTGGGCATCTCTCTGTTCCATTGTCCGGGGCGGGGAGAGTGGGTAGGTGGCCCCTCCTGAGCCAGGTGGTGGTCCTTGTTGTCCCCGCAGTTCCAGCAGGAGGCGCTGGCAGAGTACGAGGCCAGGATGAAGGGCCTGGAGACGGAGGTGAAGGAGTCGGTGAGGACCTGCCTCAGGGCCTGCTTCCCCTCTGAGGCCCAGGACAAGCCTGAGATGTCCTGTGAGGCCTCCAGGGAGCCGAGTGGGCCGGACCCACTTAAAGCCACGGAAGACACCCAGGAGAGCTTCCTTTGATACCTCCGTCCAGCTGGGACCTCCTTCGAGGACATTTCTCCTTCTCTGGAGGAGGCTCCGTGCCCCCAGGGAGAAAGGCCCCCGCAGCCCCAGCACTCGGAGGCTGTGGGACACGGGGTTCCCTTGGAGCCCGGAGCACCCTCCTCCACAGCCAGGCTACAGGAGGAGGCGGCGACCAGATACCGTCGGGGCAGGGGCTCCTCGGAGACGTGGAGGTCCTCCGAACTGGCTTCCTGCTCCTCGTTTTTCTCCTCCTGGAATCAGGGTCATGTATTTGTTGAGGGCGAAAGAATACGGACCGGGAGGCAGGACGTGGGGGCCTGGCCTCCCTCTGCCTTTCCCAGTGTGCAACTAGCGGCGCCCCACCCTGGAATCAGTGTCCTCACCCGGACGGGCAGGCCTGGCCACTGGAACCTCCACTCCGGCACCTGTAGTTCAAGCAGGATCCTTCAAGGCTGGCAGCTCACGCTGGCTTGTAGGCCCCATCTCAGGCCTGCCCTGAGTTGGCCTCATTGTTGGCTCCCTGGCTGGTCCAGAGCCTGGCACTACCTCCACGCTCCCTGGGAAACCACTGCCCCCAGGATCCCAGGCTGAGGTCCCTTCCCTGGCTTCCTGCCTGCGGGGAGTGGGAGGCTGACATGAAAACGCAGCCTCGGCTGCCTGGACCTCAGCCGCCGAGACAGCTGGGGCCGTGGCTGGCGGCGAGGGGAGAAGGATGGCCTTTTGGGCACTTTCCCACTCGGAGCCTGGCTCACCCCTTTTCTTAGGTTGGGGGTGGTGATTTCCTGGCATGTGGCCCCACCCAGGCTGCCTGACAAGGTCAGGATCATTTTCTGTCCTAGTTTATTTATTTTTCTCCTTACTCCTACTAAAGAACTCTGTCCAAGTTTTCCTGACTAAGCCTGGCCTCTGTTCTACGGCTAAGGAAAGGGGAGGAGAGGAGGCGGGTAAAATACCCTGAAATGAAGCAGGCCGGGGGGAACCCTCGGGAGCCGAACCCCGGGGCGAGGCGCCCTCCACAACCCAGTGGGGGGGCCCTGCCTCTAGGCTTGAAAAGGAGTCACTTCCCCTTCTGCCCTCCTTGATGCCGTAACCATTCAAAAATGACACCACCCCTCTTCTCTACCCCCACCCGGATGTGGCCCTTCCCTGTCTCCACCCTCAAAGCTGGAGCAGAGGAGCCTATGCAAAGGTGCCCCCCACCCTCTTGGGGAGCTGCAAACCTTCAGACCCCTGCCTCCTGTTAAGCACACTTACAGTGGTCGGGTTCTCAGCCCCCTGTGGCCGTCATGGTTGACCCCAGCACTTGCTATAGAGGGGCTTGTGGGCATCCAGTCACTGTACCTATGACATGGTCCTGAATCCCCACTGGGGCCAGGCACTGGCTTGGGAAAAGCAGGGTGGGGGTTGATTCTGGGAAGAGGTTGTTTTCTTACCAGAGTTTAGCGAATGCCATTAGCTATGTGCACCTGTGCCTTCGGAAAATAAACAGGAACCTCCCCACCCCTCTGGGGCCCTGACCTCTGGGATCCTAGCGGTCCCTGGCTGCGTGGTGAGGCTAAGGGTCTGCTCATCCCCAGAAGTAAGGTCTGTCACTGAGCAGCCTGCACACACACTGGATATGGCTGAGGGTGGTGCCCCGTCTCAGTCCTCCAGCTGCACCATCTGCCCCCCAGCCCAGGGGTAGAAACCCAGGTTTAGAGGAACTCACTGACCTAGACATGGGGCACACGCCAGAGCCAGTACCAAACAGAGCCAACTGGGCAGTGCCCAGCTTGTGACAGGGAGTGCCCCGGGAAGGAGGGGCTGATTTCCCCTGCTTTTCTAAGCCAGGCCTGCTGGTCTCTGGGCCCCTAGTGTGCTCGGAAGCCCAGGAGCTCGGAAGCCCAGGAATGAGGACAAAATCCTGCCTCCTAGAGAGGCCTCTGCACAGCAAGCTGGGGGCTTCCAGGCCCAGGTGCCCTCCTCCCTGCTTTGTTCTCTTAGAAAGGAGCAAGGTGCCCCTGGGAAACTACCGTCGTCTCGGCCCTGGAGATGAGTTAGTTCCTGGCATCGGGAGGAGCCAAGGAAGGGTTTACCTCTGTCAGGGCACTGGGCAGGTGAAGGGCACCTGGGTTCCATTCCTGCTGGGTATCCAGGAGGCTGGGCAAGGTCCCTGTTTACTTACCATGCCTCAGTTTCACCTTTTGCATAAAGAGAAGGGTCCCTACCCCCTTCCCAATCTCCCTGCTGATTCAGATGCCAGGTCCCCTGTTGACTCACCCGCCCCCTGCACCCCCCAAGCTCTCCCAGCCACGTGCCACCGGGCCCAACCCTGCTGAGCTGCTGCAACGTGACAGGGTGAGGGGGTTGGTGACACTTGAGGAGGAAAGAAGGGGGTCTGGGGGGCGGGCAGCTGCAGACAGAGTGACAGACTGCAGACCTGAGCCGTCTTTGCAAGGAAGCCCTTTTGCCAACCTGGGGCCAGCAGGGGAGAGGCTCGGGGGTGGGTGGAGAGAGGGAGCCGCGAGCCTGCCTGCCCCCTGCCTGCCTCGGCTCTATCTCCTGTCAGCCTTCAGCTCCCTAAGCGACAGCTTCTAATTTGGGCTGTTGGTGCCTCTGTGCTCTGCAGCAAAGTTTCAGCTTTTTTTCCCCCCAGCTTTGCTATTTCTTTTCTTTTGGGAACATACTGAGCCCACAGGGAAGTCCAAGCAAAGCCTCCAGGGCCTGAGACCCCCCCCAGCCCCCCCATCACCCTCTGCCCTACCCCACCACAGGCCTGGCCCCGATTGGCAAGGCCACCTGAGGCAAATGGAGCCAGCTACTCCTTCCAAAGAGCACCCAGCACGGGGCTCTCTAACAGGCCAGGGTGAGGCCCCCAGCTCCTCTTCTTCCGTGGAACTGTCTCCATCTTCCACAGCAACATGGGCGTCAGTGAGGCAGAGATGCCTCGGGGAGGGAGCTCGGGGGAGAGGGGCCGGCAAGGTGCCCAGTCTGTGTTTCTCTCCTGCACGTGGGGGGTCGCTGCCTGGCTGTAGGATGGCCTGCCACACACAGATTCCAGGGGTACCCCTGGCCTGACCCTGGAAACAGAGAAAGAAGGGAAGAAAGCAATTTCCTTCATGGTGGAGAAAGGGAAATTAAGTCACGAAGGGAAGAAAAGCCTTTCTTCTTCTGTCTGAGTAAAGAGCTCGGAGAACATTCCTGTCCTCCTGGGGGTTGGAGAGTCTATACCCACCCCTGGGCGACACCCAGGTCTGGGGGCGGGATCGGGCTTTCTGCGTGCTGGATAATTGCATAGCTCTTTTCCTGACACTCTCCAGCAACATCTTGCCTGATGCAGGCAGGGTAGTATTATTGGCTCCATTTTGCAGGCGGGAATCGCACTGCTGGTAAATGCCTTCAAACTGGGAATTAATGCTGATGTCAAACCCTGGCAGAGCCCTGAGCAGAGGGATTAAGAAATGCAAAAAGAAGAGGGGCTTCACAGTGTGTGCAGGTTTGCATCACATGTTCCTTCGGGGCAGGCTCCCTGGGGCCTGGGAGCTGGAGAGGGGCAAGAAGTTCAGGGTGCAGGGCCCTACGGCCACCCGCCACTCACGCACGCGTGGCCTCCCTCCTGGAGGCAAACCGTCTCTCTGCCCTGCACCTTTCCCCGGGCAACCTCTGCTGCAGAGCTTCTTGTCTCTGCTCTGCCTGGGCTGAAGACACTTCTCCCTTTCTCTTAATTTCCTGTCTTTCATAGGAAGGGACCCTTTCAAGTAGCCTCCAACACTGTTCTTTCAAGGCGTTTTTCCTGCCCCAAGGCCCTTGCTGCAGTAACCTGGTCTGGAATGTCTTCCTTGCTTCTCTGCAGCCAGATCCCACCCCACACTTCCTTGAAGACCACCTCAGAAGCTCCACCCTTGGAAGACCTCAGGGCCCGCCCTCCCTCACAGCTCCACCTTTTCCTCTCAGGGCTGTCTCCGTTTGTATTTAACAGATAAATTCAGCCTTCAGGTGATAGACTCCACTTTTTTAAAAAAATGTTTTGTTTTTTCTTTTTTTAAAGGATTTTATTTATTTGCCTTTAGAAGGGAAGGGAAGGAGAGAGGGAGAGAACTGTCAATGTATGGTTGCCTCTTGTGCATCCCCTGCTGGGAACTGGCCTGCAACCCAGGCATGTGTCCTGACTGGGAATCGAACCACGATACTCTGGTTCGCAGTAGACTCCACTTTTTACGTCCCACTGGAGAGGGAGGTCTTTTCCATCCAGAACTGAACTTCTGCTTCTCTACTTCCCACCGCTGGAAACACAATACCTGGCTTACGAAAAGAATCAGTAAATCTGTGGTTGATACCTGATTCACCTCTTATTTTTCAAGTATCAGTTTCAAGCCTACGCACCCTCCCACATCCCTTTGCTCTAGGGCACCCGGACTCCCCGCACCCTAAGCCTGTGCACCCCGCCCCCCAGGGCCAGAGGGAGACTCGTGCGTTGGTTTTTCTACACCCTATTGACCTCAAGCTCTCCTCTACACTCCGAAGGGGTCAGCTAGTGGTGAAGGTCAGAGCCTTGTGGGGGGGGGGGTGGGGGTTGTGCTCAAGAGGGAAATGGGGACGTGGGGAGAAGCCGTGGGGAGAGCCTTGCGTGTGTTCTTCGATCTTTGCTCTTTCCGGGATGGCGGGGGTCCTGAAGCAGGGAAAAGGCGGCCCCGGGGAGTTGCTGCTGCGGCTGCAGCACTCCGGAATCCTAAGGCGCCGGGAGCTGGGGGGCGGGCGCGCTGCAGGGGTTGGAGACGTCTGAGACTGGAGAGCGCGCTCTCCCCCCACCCCCACTTCCAGGGAGCCTGTGCGGGAGGCACAATTGTGAGTGCGTGGTTCGCTACACGAGTGGCAGTTCCCAGCCAGACTGGGCGCCCCCGTCCTGCGCGCAGCGCAGCTACCCTTTCGCCCAAATTACTCCCAGCCCGCCTCTCGCACCACCCTAGCTCGCTTATGGTCCAGTTCTGCGTTCGTGGGGTGCCGTTTCTTTCCACCTGGACCTCCGGGGGCAACGCCCGGCCTTCCCCGACGGCCCCGAAGTCCGGCCAGTTTCTAAGGAGTCTAGAAACATCTAAGGAGCACAGACTCAGCTGGGAGCAGAGGGCGGGGAGAGAAGACTGTGACTTTTGGATTGGCACGATCGGCTGCATGTGGCCCACGACGAGCAGCCCCCGCCACCTCCCGAAGCCGCCGCTGAAGCCCCAGGGGAGCGCGGAGGAGGAACTGCTCCCGCATATCTAGTCCCGCGAAGGTGTGGGGGTCAGGGTTGGTCTCCCCCGCCCGTCCTTTTCTGACTTGACGGCTCAGCCCGCTTCCAGGGCAGCCATTGCCATGGAGACCCCCGAGGCTGTAAAGTCAGGTATCCAGGTGGGCGGCGGCTCCTGCGCCGCGGAGCCCCCCAAGTAAGGAGCAAGCGCCCTGGCGTGGCCCGGCCCCCGCGAGAGGAGAGAAGGCGGAGGAGCGGCGTTAGCAGCTCGAGGAGCAGCGCGCCCCGCCAGGGCTAGAGGCAGGCGCGCGAGGCTGGCGCCACCGTCTCAGCAGGGGAGCGGGGGCTGCCCCGGGTGCGGGTGAGTGGCGCGGCTCCAGGCCACGAGGGACTGAGGGTCGCGGGACACGGGGAAGGCAGCGGGAGTTTCAGGAGCGGGCCGAGTTTCGGCTCCAGCCGTCTCGTGCGGGGCCTGGCGCGGAGCAGCGAGCAACCCACACCTCCAGGCAGGCGGGAAGCCCAGGGACGGAGAAGCGAGACTCCAGGCGTGGGGCCCAGTTGCGGCAGGACAGCGGGAGCCGTGGGGGCAGCACAGTGGAAAGCTCAGGACCCTCGGCCGCAACCGCCCACGCAGGCAGGGAGCCACGCCAGAGACCCCGCGGAGGCCAGAACTCGGCGGGGCGCGGGAAGAGGGGCGCCCCCGTGCGGTGCTGCCGGGCCGCCTCGGGGCGGCGGCCGGTGCCATGCTCAAGCCCAAGGACCTGTGCCCCAGAGCGGGTACGCGCACCTTCCTGGAGGCCATGCAGGCTGGTAAAGTGCACCTGGCCCGCTTCGTGCTGGATGCGCTAGACCGAAGCATCATCGACTGCCGCGCGGAGCAGGGCCGCACGCCACTCATGGTGGCCGTGGGGCTGCCGGACCCCGCGCTGCGCTCCCGCTTCGTTCGACTACTGCTGGAGCAGGGTGCGGCCGTGAACCTGAAGGATGAGCGCGGCCGCACCGCACTCAGCCTGGCGTGCGAGCGTGGCCACCTGGACGCCGTGCAGCTGCTGGTGCAGTTCAGCGGCGACCCGGAGGCGGCTGACTCGGCGGGCAACAGCCCCGTGATGTGGGCAGCGGCGTGCGGCCACGGGGCGGTGCTCGAGTTCCTGGTGCGCTCTTTCCGCCGTCTCGGCTTGCGCCTCGACCGCACCAACCGTGCTGGCCTTACAGCGCTGCAGCTGGCCGCCGCTCGCGGTCACGGAACCTGCGTGCAGGCCCTCACCGGGCCCTGGGGCCGCGCAGCCGCCGCCGCTGCGGCCGCCGCGGCTCGGGGCTCCAACTCCGACAGCCCCCCTGGCCGTCCGGCTCCCGCGCCCAGCCCGGAGCGCCGACGACCCAGTCCCCGGCGCCTACAGCGGCCTCTCTTGGCGCGCTTTGCGCGAGCGGCCGGCGGCCATGGTCACGGAGGCGAGGCTGGCTCTGGGGGCAAGAGCTCGGGCCGGCACCGGGCGCAGGGGAGCGAGCGGCCCGAGTTGGGCCGGAGCATGAGTCTGGCTCTGGGTGCGGTGACCGAGGAAGAGACGTCTCGACTGAGGGCGGGAGCCCTGATGGTCCGACCACACTCGCCCCAGTCTTCGGGGACTGGGCGGTGGCGTTCGCATGAGGTGCTGGAGGGAGCGCCCCCAACCTTAGCGCAAGCCCCGATCGGCCTTAGCCCCCACCCTGAGGGCGGCCCCGGCTCCGGCCGCTTGGGTTTGCGCCGACGCTCCACAGCTCCAGACATCCCCAGCCTGGTCGGGGAGGCACCAGGGCCCGAGAGCGGCCCGGAATTGGAGGCCAACGCTGTGCCGCACTCGATGCCTGGACCCCAGGCTTGGCAGGCAGACACGGAGGCCGTGGCGTTGCACGCTCAACGGTAAACAGCGTAGCCCTGTTCCCTGCACCTGCCTGCCTCTGCTCCTCTGGGATTTCTCTTCCTTCCACGTCCTCACTTTCCTGGCAGTTTCCCTCCCATCTGTGATCCCAGAACC
The DNA here is from genome assembly GCF_021234435.1 of Artibeus jamaicensis. Taxonomy (NCBI): domain Eukaryota; kingdom Metazoa; phylum Chordata; class Mammalia; order Chiroptera; family Phyllostomidae; genus Artibeus; species Artibeus jamaicensis. The sequence goes on along the minus strand of NW_026521221.1, from coordinate 6,788,053 downwards.
TGTCCCCACTGCCAAGATAAGTGGCCTTCTCTCTGAAAGGGACCCCTATTATATCTTTTTTGTGCTTGTTGGTATTTTTTAGTATTCCCTGCCTAAGTCTCACCTTCTGTGCAGCCTGCCTTTCCTGACCTGGAAGGGGAGCATGGAGTGGTTCCATGGGCTACAACCTTCCGGGAAGGCGGACCCCCTTCCCTGTGCCCCAAGGCTCAGTCCTGAGTCTGGCTGGCTCTTGCTTGGTCTCCTTCCCATGGCCATGTTTCCGAGTGCGCAGAAGAGTGGACCCAACCAGGGTCTAGCCCCTTCCCTCCCAGTGATGCTGACAATAATGCCACACATGACCTAAGTCCCCTTTCCCTTAAGTGTCGGAGAAGGGGAGCATGGAGATGGGCCTCAGAGACTTTTGGGCAAGAGGGCTGGTTAGGAAGGAATCTTCTAGAGGTCAAGTTTTTCTAGGGAGGATCTCCTGCCTCAAGACAATGAAAACTTGTTTTGCAAGTGGCAGAACCTCTGGTGTTGAATGCTAGTTGTCTCTCGAACCAGCTTCCGGGTAATTCCAGTTCCCGCCTCCTCTTCCCCAGGCCCACCCAGAACTCAACCTCATTGGCAGTGTGGCCCCGGCCAACGCCATCCCCAGGCTCCTCTGCATTTGAGTTCCGTCTTTGGGGTCGTACCCCTCCTGGCCCAGCCTTATCTCCTCTCACTCTCAGAGGCCTGAAATGGAAAGCACTTCTCCCACCCCCAGCTCCTCCCAGCTCCCCCATCCCACACGTGGGTGCTCCTGCAGGGGGGAACTGTTGCGAAGAAGGCACTCTGCTTCATTGTGTTTCTCCCAATCCTCAAAAGAACCCGTGTTTTGCGTCTTTGTATATGAAGCAGAAAGCAGCAGGTCTGATCCAAGGCTTAAGAACCTGACAATGTCTCTTTAAATAGAAGCTCCGCGAGGGGGATAATTGACTGAAGTGTTTGCCACGTTAAACGAGGCGCGCGGGAGTCGGAAGCCCACACTAGCCGCAGGTCCGGGTTTAAATTACATCAAACTCCAGCGAGAGCTGGGAGGAGGCTGTTAAACGGCTCCTGCTTCTCGCTGGGCGGTTAATGGAGGGCAGAGCGGATGATGGATGCAAGAGGTCGAGACCAAGAACCCCTGCCTCTGCCCCAAGGCGTGGGACGCAGGTCCGCCGCCCCCCGCCCCCCGCCCTGCTTCATTACCGGGAAGATTAGTGAGTCAGAGGCAACCGCAGAGAAGTGGTAAAAGGCCCTTTCCTGGCCTGCCCCCCGCCCCGTTCCCTCCCTCCCCGCCCCCTTCTTTGTGCCGGCTTAGCCGGGGGGGAACTAAGCCGGTCTGCCAAATCTCATGCCCCGCCGTGCCCTGCGGAAGCACTAGCTCCTGTCTGTGCACCCAGCCCGCCAGGTGGCGGCGCGTGGAGCTCTTTCTGTGAACCCCGAAGGTTGAGTGTGCTCCCACTTACCTGCGGGAGGGTCTTTTCAAGATGTCCATCTGTCTTTGCAGAATGAAAGGTTTCTCACCAGTAACTCTAAGGGAACTGCCCAGAGGGAGACTTGTGCTGGGAAATTAGGCCTGGGGGTGATGGGTGGCTGATCAGGAGTGGGCCCTGCGGAGGTAGGTATCAGACGATTCCCTAATCTGCCCACCCTTCTAGGCCCGCGAGGCCGCGGGGCTGGGGGGGCGCCCTTACACGGGACGTGATCTCTGGTGTCCCCTGGTGGCAGCACTGCAGTCTCGCTGCGTCCCGGCTCGGAGTTCGGACTCACGGTTTTATCTGAGATCCTCTCTGCTGTTTACTTCTTCCTGTGGGTGCATTTGCCCATAAAATCTTCAAACTCTTGTAGTACATTAAATCCTGATACTTGAAGTCATTTCACAGCAGTGAAGTAAGGGACCATGAACAAAAAAACTCGCATTTGGAGTAGCGGGAGCGCAGACCCTTCACTAAAGACCCCAAGATCTTCCAGGTTGTCTCTGTGTCCTCCGAGGTCCTGCTGTCTTCTGGAAAACTGGAGCTTCCAACCCCTCCTTCGGGATTTCTGGACCGTGGGACCTACTGATCATGCACTGTTTTCTTCTGATGAGCCCTGCTTTTGTTTCTGGGGTGGGTGCTTTGCCCTTCCCCCCACTCCTTTCCCCTCAAACATCTGCCTCCTTTAGTCCACTGTCTTGGTGGTGGGTAAAGGACACAGAAGCTCCTCAAAAGCCAGAAGAAGAGGATGTGGGGCAAGATGGGGGGGTTGGTCACCCCAAGTGCAAACTCCTTTTTTTCCTGATCACTTATCCCCTTGCTTGCTCACTTATTCCCTTTCCGACTGTGTTTAATTTTCATGAAGTTTCTAACGGTGTAAGAATACAAGTATTTTGGCTTCTTCAAAACACCCTGAGGTTTGAGGTGCACATTGTGTTGAAAGTCCTGTATCTTTCAAGTGTCACCGACATGGGGTTTTCTGGTTGAATGTCACCTGCGCCCTCTTTATTGGGTAAACAACCACAAGGGCCCCTCTGTGGAGTTGCCAAGGGCTGGGTAGTTGAAAGTGATGTTTCTAAAAAAACCACAGCTGATCTTTCCTGTCTGAATGAATTGTGTGTCTGACTGACTTGTTCTCGCAGGTTTCTTACCAGGCCCAGCTCAGTGCAAAACTTAAATGTTTCGCCACATTTTGCTCTCCTGAACTTCCTCTCATTGTCTGTCCCAAGGGCATTGGGGGCTGGGTCCTCTCTAGCTCTCTCCACTTTAGAAGAGACTTTCTAAACACTTTGCTTTGCCAACTCTTGTTGCTTTCATCATTGTGAAAATGTACCCATGCCACTGGAAGCCAGTACTCTGAGATCAAACTCAGAACTGGGCTGAGTGAGGCGGAATGACTTACATACGCTCTTTTGGAATGACACTTATGTGCTGGAAGGACTATTAGGACTCAAAAGAATAGTTAATAAATCCAGTGTTGTTCAGTTGGAGAGGTGGCAGGGTGTACTCGCCCCCATCTCTGTGGGTCCCACTGTGGCTGCCTCCAGGAGGTAAGACTCAGGTGCTATTTCTGGCTGAGCTGGTGGGCCTGGAGCCCTGGACCAGGGCAGCCATTTAGGTGTGAATGCTGTGGGGAGCAGGAGATGGTCTGCATGGATTCTTGCTCCTGATTAAGAGGTTTCAGTGAGCCCTGGGCTAGGGGGTAGAATGAGCTCTCAGAAAGGAAGTACTGGAATCAGTGTTAGAGCTAGAAGTTTTAAGAAAATTTCTCCCACCCACCCCACCCCCCAGGACTCAAAGTCCACTTTCTTGATTTCCAGCCACCACACTGCTCTTTCACAACTCCTCACTACGTCCCTCAGTTCTGAGAACCCAAACGGAGACCTCTTTCTCACCAGAGGCAGTTTCAGGCCCCTTCCTACGGACAGCCGAAAGACAGTAGCTTTTCACTTCCAAGGAGAAGCAAATAGGGAAAGGGAGAAGCTGCTGCAGAAAGTGGTCATCAATCCTGGTGGCTGCCCCTGGAGCCCCTGTAGAGCCAGCAAGCAAGAGGTATGGCCCTGGCTTTCCTGGCTGGGCCCCTCTCCCCTGGGAAGGAGAGGCCTGTCTATTTCTCAGCTCTTGCAGTCTCAGGGGTATTTCACTTCCTGTTTCCTTCATTCTCTGCCCTCAGTTTGGGTCCACACGCCACCAGGGGGATTTGAGTTGTCTGTGGACTAGAGTGGCCAGTGGAAAGCTTGTGCCGGGGATGAGAGGGCCACACTAGACGCCTGCTACAGAACACCCAGCTCAGAGACAGCCGGCTCCACTCCCAGAGACAAGAGGAAGTCCAGAGGTTTTGAACACTCAGTTTAATTTAAAACAGGCACAAGTGCAAACAGTTCACAAAAATTTCTAGGGAAGATGCTTCTGTTTTCAAAACTCTGACCCTTAAAAAAAAATCCTTTTTTTTTCTTTTTCTTGTTTCTTTTTTGCCCCAAAACAGGCCATTAGGGAGCAGAGAAATCTAAAAATATGATGTAGTTAGGGTCCGGACTCCTGGTGTTCTTCCCTGTCTCCCAACAGCCCTGAAAGGAGGAGGAGGAGGCCAAGGAGACGGGTGCCTGAGGGGCAGTGAGGGGCAGACGGTTGGCACAAATGGGGTGTCCATCCTCTTGACATGATGGGGCCCCAGGAGCTGGTTCACATCTGCCCCAGACCAGGATTTTGGAAAGAAAAGGGTCCCTGATGTCCTGGTTATTGAGATGAAGCTCACAGGTGAAACAGGCACGCTCGGGCCCTCAGACTCCACAGCGCGGGAGAGACCGGGCCCCGTGCGGCCCACGGGGTGTGCTCGTCTCCACACAGACCACTGGTCAGGCAGAGACGCAGGACTTTCGGGTGGGAAGTCGGACGAGGGAAGCCGGTCCCCTTAGAGCAGAACTCAGTGGGGAAGAGGACGAGGAAGCCTAACCGAAGGGGCCAGGCTGTGGGGGTGGCCTTCTTCCACGTACACACACACTCACACATACACACACGCGGGCATGTGCACTCCTTAAAGTGACACCACCTTGGCCACCAGGCCCAGTATTTCTCTTTCACCCAGAAAATGTCCCTTCCCCGCCCATGGCCTGCAAACGGGCTGCCCACAGCTGTGAGCGGCCATGCACAAGGGTGCAGCACAGGGTCCGGAAGCGGGTGCAGGTGGGGCTGTGCCTGTAGGAAGGCAGACCAAGGGAAGGAGGTGGGTGCGGGTGATAAAAGCCTTCCCTGGGACCCTCTCCAGACACCAGGGTTTGGAAGTGGAGCTGAGAGCAGCGAGTATCCTGGTGAAGACAAGCACTCCGCCCTCTTGGGTAGCCTGGGATGCCCTTAAAAAAATCTCAGCAGCCTTTTCTGCTGTGTTGGCTGCAGTGGCCAGAAATGCTGGTCTCTGTGTGTGTCTTAGAAATATCCCTGTGCAAATAACAAAGGGTCATTCTGAAAAAGGGGTCTCCATCATCCCAAAGGCAACTGGGGACTCTCTTGTGAGGGGAGAGAGACTGAGGGGCAGGTCCGGCCTGGCCCGGTGGGCTGAAGGGCAGGAGGGTGGGGGTGGGGTTTCACATTCAATCTTTGGAGAGAATACTGAGAGAATGAGGCAAGCAGGCCCTGCCAGCAAGCTGGTTGCCCAGTGTCCCCTGCCTGTGGGCACAGGTGGCAGGTGCACTCTGGAGGTGGGCTCAGCCGGTGGAGGTCTGCTTGCGGTAGAGCTGGATCAGGGGTACCAGGCACTCAGGGAGCCCAGTCTGCAGCAGGAAGGGATGGTCCAGGAGCTCCTGGGCCGTGGCTCTCTCCTGGGGGTCCCGCACCAGCATCCGTTCCAGGAAGTCTCGCAGCACTGGGGAAACCTGTGGAGACAGGGCAGTGAGAAAAAGCTCCGATCTGTAGTCATGCTGGGGCGACCCATACGTCCGGCCCCACCATCATCTCAAAGTCTTAAATTCTCTCTTTTCTTCCTGCTTCCTTCCAGGTCTAACACTTCTGGGATTAGCAGGAAGGTAAAGAAAAATCAGCATCAGTTCAGCAAGAGTGGCCAGTTTGCCTCTAGGGGGTGCTGCTGAGCAATAGAATTAGGATTCCTGGAGCCCTGGGGGAGCCAAGCTCTAAATACAGCCCATTCCACACCCGCTTCCTCTGGGCTCTCTGTGCAAAGGGGCATGGGATCAGTATCAGTGATGCAGCCCTGTGTTTATCACTAATCTCCAGCAAGTTGCAGTTTTCTCTAGACCTCAGTTTTCTCGTCTGCAAAATGGGCTAATAATAAATTGTGCTTGTTCTGTCTGCCACAAAGGGCTTTAATGAGGATAAAGAAAGAGGTCAGGGAGGAAGAAGTGTTTTTGAAAAATAGAAAAGAACAAGGTGGGCCCTGAAAAGGAAGATTTCTTTGTTGCTATAAGCCTTAGAGTCAAGTCAAGGACTTATCTTGGTTATTTTTGAGTCAGTACCTTGAGGTGAGGTAAGTCTTGGGCTATTAGAGAAGGCTAAAGGCTACCTCCTCTGGGTAACTAGTCAACTGGAAATCTCCCCTATCTGCTAATGGTGGGGTCAGCAGTGGTCCCCCAAAACCTGCCATCTCAGAGGTGTTTCCCATCCTGTGTTAGAGCCACCAGACTTCAACCCTCTGGGACACTTCTCACTCTGGCCGCCAGATGGCAGTGACATTGTGCAGCCCTGTGCTGACCTGGCCTCCAGACAGGTGTCCACAAGTAAGGCCTGCTGGTTTGGGTAGATTTGGTAGAAAAGGGTTACACACAAACACACACACACACACACACACACACACACACACACACACACACACACAGAGGTTTTAAGGGAAAAACTGTGGCTCGGATGTGGCCAGGATGTGCAGTGATGGAGGAGAAGCCGATTCAGGGTGACAGACTGGGGAGTGCCGTGCCAAGGCGCAGCTCCCGGACGGCTGGGGCTGCAGGGTTCCTGCTCAGTTCGCATCTCTAGATTCCTCCCCAGATCACCGGGGATTCCTGGCAGCCTTGCCCTCCCTTCTCTTGAGCTCCTGTCGATCTCCTGCAGGTAGAAACTTGCTGGAGGGATCGTGGGAGTCTGTATACTGACGTGGCTCCATGCCTAGGTGCAGGTTTTGTGTGGAGAAGGAGAAGCCTTTTCCAGGAACCCAGATTCTCTGGCTTCTGTGAAAGGGAGAGGCTGGGCCTGGGAGCCCAGGCCCTGGTCCTCCAAATTTCAGGGAGATGGGGTCTGTGGGGTCACACCTTCATGCACCCACTGACCTTATGAGAATTTCTCAGCTTGGGTGGGGCGCTGTCCCGGAGCCTCTTCATGGCTTGCACCGGGGAGTCACTGAAGTAGGGTGGCTCCCCATCCACCATCTCAATCACCATGATGCCCAGAGACCAGATATCCACCTGCAGGAGGAGAATGTCCCTGACTCCGCGGGCAGAGTCTGACCCCTGGGTAGCAGCACACTGCAGGGGAGGGGCACCGCTGCTCCCAGTTCTCCTTAGTGATTTAACCTCCTTTCTGGACACTTGCCCTGTGAGCAGTTGCTTCCTGTGTGAGTGACCTTGACTAGGGATACTCTCTGAGAAAGGTTACCATGTACGGGAAAGCCTGGCCATACCCTACCTTGCCCTTGAGCTGGGGACAAGCATTTTGGAGACCAGTTTGTGGCAGCAAAGTCACAGGCAAGAGTAGACCCATCCAAGAAGGGACAGTGGGCAGTGGGGTAGGGTCTTGAGTAAGTGAGGACCTGAGAACCAGGGCTATTTCTGGTGGGAGGGGACCCAAAGTGGAAGAGTGCCCCAGCCTCTTCTGGGAGGACTGGGGGATAGAGGGAGTGGTTACCTCGGTGGCATACGGAGACCTGGAGATCACTTCTGGGGCCATCCAGTAGGGAGTTCCCACCAGGGACTTCCTCTTAGGGACGTCTTTGCTGATCTGAGCGCAGAACCCGAAGTCAGACAGTTTCACCTGGGGGTCAGGCAGGAGGGAAAAAGGGGAGTGGTGAACTAGGAGGGGCCATGCTGGGTGCAGGGAAGTGGGGGTGTGGGGGTGCCAGGGTGGGGAGGTCCCTACCCTGCCATCAAGGGTCAGAAGGATGGAGTCACTCTTGATGTCCCGGTGTATGACACCCTGGGCATGCAGGTAAGCCAGGGCCTGCAGCACGGCCTCACACACAGTGGCAATCTGCTCCTCGTTCAGCCTGGACAGGGAAGGAAGGGCCACCGTCGGAAGAGAATGTTAGCTGTGGCTGGGCTGCAGGACAGACGGGCTGAGGGAGTAGGGCCCCCGGCAGCAGGCCCCACAGTTCCTGGCGGTGTGTGCGGAAGCCCTGTTAGGACGGAGCCCTGGAGGAAGTGGGCCTGCGCCGGGGCTAGAAACCACCTGGTCCTCTCACTGCCCGGGGTCCTTGGGTCCTATTAACCCCAATAGACAGGGGGTACTTGGGGCAATCTGAGAGTTCCACCAAGTCTGCTGGGCCCCCGGCTGCCTGACATCCCTGCCAGGGCAATAGTGGGGCAGCCAGCACTCGGGATCCAGTCCCCAGCTGCCCACCTGACTTGGGAGATGATGTCGGTGAGGGCCCCGCCCTGCAGGAACTCCATCAGCACCCACAGCTCCTCGCCCACCAGGTAGCTCTTGTACATCTCCACCACGTTGAGGTGCTGGTAGTCCCGCATGATCACCACCTGGGGGCGGGTGGGGATGCCTGAGTTCTGGGCAGACCCCACCGCCCTGCTGGCACCTGTCCGGCCTGGCCTGGCTCGGTGCTCACTGCCCATCCCAGATGCCCACCCACATCCACCCTCTCCTCCCACCTCATTAAAGAGCAGCTCCCTGCGCTGCTGCTTCCTGAGGTCCATCATCTTGACGGCCACCTGGCGGCCCGAGTGCTTCTCCCGGGCCAGGCAGACAATGCCCGTGGAGCCCTCGCCAATCTTCACATAGCTGTCCAGCAGCAGCCGGGGGTCACCCTGGTCCACCACCATCCTGAGTGCAGCCTTGAACTGCTCGTGTGTCACGATGCCCGTGTCCTCACCAGCCAGGGCGCCCTTGGCTACCGTGGGGTCCTGGGGCAGGTACAGGTTGCTGGTGCTGATCTGGGTGTGCCGGGTTCGCGGGGAGCCAGCAGGAGAAGGCCGGCCGGGAGGAGGGCCAGCGGCGGGGGCTGCGCGGAGGGACTTCTGGGGGCTGCTGGTATCTGAGGTGGTCAGAGGGCTGAAGGTCCCCATGGGCTGGTCTGAGGGCAAGGACTGGGCCTTGGCCACCAGGCTTGTGGGGGAGTCTTTCTGTGGTGGTGGGAATGAGGAGCTGGGCTGCGGGGAAAAGCAACAGAAAGAGGTTGGTCATGGGGATGTCTGGAGCAAACGTCCCACAGCAGAGGGGGGCTGCCCTGACGCCCGGACGCGGGCCAGGTTAATCACCAGGGCATCGGGCCAAGCTGGGGCGGTGCCGCAAGCAAAGCTTTTCAAATGGCGCAGAAGCTAAACCCCAGTCCTGCTTGGGAAACCAACCCCCACTGTTCCCAGGTGAGCAGACCACATGAGAACTCTGTGCATCCAACTTGCCTGCTTCCGGGAAGACAAAGAAAGCAGAGTCCTTGGGGCGTCCTTGTGCTAGCTAGGTGTTTCTTCCTGGGGAGTTGACAGCCAGACCCTAGAGAGGCCACTGGGAGGCAGTGCTCCCTCTGCGGCGGGGCTGTGCCGGTGTTCTGGGTCAGAGGCAGCTGCTCCCGGGGCTCTCGGCCCAAGGGCCCATGCAAGCAAAGCACCGTTGCATGCCCCACGGAGGACCTCAGGGCCATATTTCCATCTGGGGGTTTTCGGGTCACCCCTGGGCTGAGATGCGGTGCCAGAGAGAACTGGGATCAGGAGGGTAGGTCCAGCCAAACCCAACCCTTGGGGCCAGGGATCCTGGGGGGGTTTCTAAGGGCTCCTCTCCAGAGGAGCCCCTCTACTTGCTCTCAAGCACAAAACTCCTGGCTGGGGACCACCCATAAGGAAGGGACAGCAGGGCCTGTCCATGTGGGTCGGGAGGGAAGCTGGAGCTGAGTGGCAGACTGGCCCCCCCCCATAAGCCCTGCACAGCCCACCCCTGGAAGCCTCTGAGGCTCCCTGATTTTCTAGGCCCGGAGTCTCCAGTCCTGCCAGAAAATGACCCCCAACTTTGGGGTGCTCCCCATGCAGCTGGTGGTGTGCGACATGATATGAATTATGTTTTTAAGAGAGACACAGGGACCGGGCCCTAAGCAACCCAACGGGAGCCTCGGGGCTGCAGAGAGGCCCTCTCAAGGCTCCTCGGAGCCCATCGCAGGCGACGTCTAGGTGCTGCTGGCTCCCGCTCCTGGTTCCTGGACTTGCCTCCACTTCCAGGAAGCGTTCTCAAGCAGTAAGTTTGGGCTGAGCTGCTTGCTCGGGGACCCCAAGTCTGGGCCCTGGGTCCCCTGGGCTCAGCCAGAGCCTTCCCAGCCTCTGCAGCACCCCTCCCTGGGCTTCGGGGCTCCCACCCTGACCACAGTCCCCAGCCTTGTCCAGGGTCAAGCAGGTGTCCCTGCCTGCAGAGAGCTGAGAGCCCAGCTCTCAGCCGTGGCCTGGGACACGGGACACAGGGGTGGTACGGCCAGACTTGGTCACCTCCTCAGGGACAGGTCCAAGTGTCCCCTCAATGGCCCTGCTGCCTGTTTCCACAAGGAGGGAACTTTCACTCAATGTCACCACAGGAAAGGACCAGGTGAAACTTGATAAACCACACCAAGAAAGGGAAAGGAGACAGGTACGAAATCAAGGAATTATTATGGGCTCCGAATTCATTCCGGAGTTCCTTGTGCATCTGAGACCTCGTCTTCTGCAGGGAGCCGTGAGCAGAGTCGTGGGCGGAGTTACAGCGGTGCTCTGCTGCCTTCCTGGCCACGGCCACGGTAGCAGCACTGGGCTCCCCGGTTGTGGGTTTGGGGCTGCACTGTAAGTGCCCCAAAGGCAGAGGCTATTTAAAGAATAATAATGGCCCTGGCTGGTGTAGCTCAATGGATTGAGCACAGGCCTGCGAACCAAAAGATCGTGGTTTGATTCCCCGTCAGGGCACATGCCTGGGTTGCAGGCCAGTTCCCAGCAGGGGATGCACAAGAAGCAACCATACATTGATATTTCTCTCCTTCTCTCCTTCCCTTCCCTTCTAAAGATAAATAAATAAATTAAAAAAATTTTTTTAAGGAGTTTGTACTGCATCTTTAAAAAAAAGAATAATAAAGCCATTCATTGCAGATTTAACACTTGGATGAGGTCCTTAGATGCATTATCTCGTTTAAGTCCCAGAACCCTGTGGGCTGTTTCATGATCTCATGGGTACTCTTATCATCACATTTGTAGGTGAGGAAACAGGGTCGGAAAGGCTAAGTAACTTGCCCAGAGTCACTGAGCAGTGAGGGGCGAGGCAGACTCCAGCCTGGTCGGCCTACTCCCTGGCCCCTGCGCATGGTTCTATGGGTGTCATATATCATTGGCATATAATGGAGTTCCCAGTACACAGCAGGGGCTTAACAAAAGTTTGCTGATTATCGAGGTCTTCTGACATGGCCTTTCTACCTCTAAGTGGAAACACTTCTGAATTCCCCAGATTTATAACTGTCGTGTCTCTTTGGCCTCCCCACCCCCACTCGAGGTGTTTTGCTCTTTAGCCAAAGTGAGTGACCGCAGGCCGAGCTGCCTGGGCCAAGTCTGAGCACCTGGTGCCACAGGTGCTCCTGCAGCCACTCCCGGGCGGCCGTGGCCATCGGCAGCCTGGCCTCCCTGCACTGCTGCTGTGGGCTGGGCCAACGGTTCCTGGGGCTGTGAGGGAGGAGCAAGCTGGACGCCCCATCTGTGTGGCGATTTGCCTAAAGCAGTGGTTCTCGACTGGGAGTGACTTTGCCACTCAAGGGAAGTTTGGCCATATCTGGAAGGATTTTTGGTTGTCCCATCAGCGGGGTGCTGCTGAAGTCTAGGGGGTAGAGACCAGAGATGCTACTAAATGTCCTACAATACACAGGACAGACCCCGTGACAAGGGATGATCCAGATGATCCAAACGCCAACAGTGCAGGGTTGAGAAGCTCTGGCTCCGAGTGGCTCAGAGGAGGTCTCAGCCCTGCCTCAGAGGCCTGGCTTAGGGTATTTATGTAGAAACATGTGCCCGGAGTGCCGAGAAGGAAAGTTCTCCACTGAACTTGAAGCCGTGGTGTCTCCAAGCCCAAGACAACCACCACCGCCCACTGTGGGTGCGGGGCCAGCCCTGCACACCGGCAGCAGGGCCCGTAGGGGGCGCCCAGTACAGTGTGAGGGCACAGCCCCAGGCTGGGAGGCAGCCCTCGCCAGGCTGTGGGGTGCTGCCAGGAGCCCAGAAACATGTGTGTCGGTGCCCAGCCCAGTGCTGGCACCCCCTCTCTCCAAGTCCCTGTAGCCCCTCAAACCCTAGAGGGAGGGAGCAGTCAAGCTCCCATTGCCCCTTCCCTGGCAGGGGGTGCTGTGCTGCTCCCACCTTGGTTTTCCGGGGGACGGCTCCCCAGGGGCACAGACTTTCCAGACCCCTCTGCTCACAGACACTCTCCTTCGTCACAAACCACTTCTCTATGTGTCCCCAGGCCTCCACCCTGCAGGGGAGCCGGGTCCACTGTCCCCGTGCGGGGCTGGAGGACACAAGGCTCAGAGCCTTCCCTGGGTGCGTGGGTCCAGGCCCCTCCCCCACTGCCCACTGCGAGGGGACGGACCAGGCTTGTCTTCCTCCAGGGAGGGGAGCCACGGAGTCTCTGAGGTCTGACGCTGAACCCTCCGGCTGCCGCCTGCCCCTCAGGAAGGAGCTAGAGAGCATGTGGCTGCCCAGACAGCTGAGCCTTCCTTCACTGACTCACGAGTGACACCTGGGGGCTGCCGCGCCCTCTCTGAGTCAGTCTACTCATCTGCCAAACGGGAAAGGATGTTACTGTCACCGCAGGCAGGATGCCATACGGCTCGTAAGAAGCAAAACTGTTCTCCTCTGCCCAGGAATGTCACCATGAGGTCCTCCTTCACTGTTTCCTTTTTTATAAGAAAAATGTGCACATTTGAGACTGTCGCACAGGCCAAACGTCAGTTCTCCGGCTCCCTCCGGACCCAGGCGGATTCAATCCTCTAGCTTTTCGTACCAGACACGAACTCAAAATTAATCACTACAGAAATATGACACAAAATCACCACCACTGAAAAAAGGGCAGGCAGGCATCCTCACTAGAGGCGGGACACTGCTGAATGCTGGTCAGGAGAGGCAGTGCGGGGCCTCTGGGGCAGGTGAGGGGTGGGGGTGACAAGAAGGTCCGAGAAGAGGGAGGCAGACAGGCCTCGCCCTGCCCACGGTCGGAGCCCTCCTCTCCGCTGGGGCCTGGGCGGGGGCTGCTGGGCACCCGGGACAGGCGAAGGTCTGGGCTTCTGTGGTTAAAGATGCCGCCTTTTCAGGGGGTGTCTGCCAGTTAGTGCGGTCCACCTAGACCCACCCCAGAGGGCAGGCGTGTGAGCTGCCTGTACCACAAGCCCCTCCAAGGTGCCCCTGGAAAACGACCTGGAGCACAACCTCTGACTCGTGTGAAGCCTTCGGAGGAGGGCTGAGCTGGTTCAGGACAGAACCCTCAGTCAGGGCTGAGCTGACTTCTTGATTATTTCGTCCCCTCAGGCTGTCCCCAACCCAACCTGGTAGATGGGAAAGGCCAGGCAGGACGCGAGTCCCCGATACACATCCCCCAGGCCAGCCCTTGGCCCGGCCCTGCCAAGAATGGCCCCAGAGAGCAGCCCCCGACATACCTTGCTCTGTGGTGTGGGGCCTGGCTTGCTGCTGCTCAGAGGGGCCGTGGCAGGAGTCGACAGGAACATGCTCCGGAACAGCCTGTGCTTCAGGCTGCTCTCCTGGGTCTTGGGGCTGGGGCTGCCCTCCCCACCCGGCCTGCCTGCCGCTGAGCCCACCAGGCAGGACTGTGGCCGGGCCTCCTCAGGGCCATGTCTGGCAGCCTTGGTCCCACGCCTTCCGGCGGCTACAGGGGGTGAGGTACTGGGTGGGGAGCTTTGCAGGCAGGCGCCCAGTTGCAGGCAGCGCTGCGTGGCACCCTGAAACTCGGCAGGGCCCAGGGACTGTGCCTTGGTGGCCAGCCCATTGGGCAGGACCCGTGGGCTCTGTGGTTCTGGCCATGGCATCTGCTGGCGGCCTGCCGGTGCGCCCCCATTGCAGCTGAGGTAGAGGCCGTGAGGGTCAGTGCGCTCAGACTGGGGGCTCTGCAGATACATGTCCGGGTCAGCAGCCCAGGGCTCCTCCCCTAACAGCCCCAGGGACTGTGCCCGCCGTCGGCTGGTGGGGCTGCGGCCACGCAGGGTGTTGGAGCTGATGACCGACAACTTCTGGATGTCGTTGAGCAGCCCCGAGATGTAGCCGTCCATGGGCACAGAGCTGCCCCGCACCACGGTCTGCAGGTGAGAGCACAAGAGCATGGGTGAGAGTCCTCTTCTCGACAGGGGGGAGTGGCCTGGGACCAGGCCGGGGCCTCCCTGGGGGCCTGGAGGAGGAACGCCTAAGGACCTTGCCTGCCGGGCCATCCATCCATTCCTCAATTTTTCGGTCACTTACCCAGGCCTGTGGCAGGTCAGGCCTGTGCTGGAGCAGAAACAAAGGGAAAAGGCCCATTTCCTGGGGCTCGCAGTCCAGCAGGGCACACAGGTGAGGAACCAAGGGCTACAATCCAGCATCCTGAACAGTGTGGGCAGCTGAGCTTGGGGAGCTGAGGGGAACCAGTGGGGACGGGGCACCCACCAGGCACCACCTGGGGCCCCCCGCCACCCTCCAGCTCTGCCTGTGGCCTTCAGGAAGACGTGCAGAGCTCACCCGCCGAGGAGGCAGGGACCGGTCCCAGGCTCTCCTCCACACATACTGGCTTTGCGGCCCCCGAACCCTGACCCAGCCCCTCCCAGGCTCCTGGCCCCACCCTCTGGCCCCACACAACTAAACCCCTAGTCCCACAGGGGCTGCAGGGCCAGGTACTGCGTGGGCACCCTTCCTACTAAAAGATTGTGGTTATCTGAAATTCAAATGTTATTGGGCATTCTGTCTTTTTATTTGCCATATCTGGCAACCCTTCCCTTTAGAGGACTCCCCGGGGTCCCCCTCCCTGGGTCACCCAGGGAGTGAATGAGGCTGATTAATGGGATAGAAGGCAGCTAATTGGTAGCTGGTAATTAGGTGGGTCCTCCAGGTGCCTTTGTGGTTTGGCCAGGCCCGGGCGTGGGTGGGGCAGAAGCTGAACTTGGCCTCCCCATCCCTGCCCCCCACCTCACCTTCATGGGCTGGAGCTGCACCCGCGTGATGCGTGAAGGGTCCACCACGGGCTTGGGCCGCCGGAGCGTGTCCAGGATGTTCTGCCATTGAGGGGGGAGGCCCACGAACTTGCCTTCTTTAGGGTCAAAGGAGGTGTGCACGCGGTGCTGGAAGTTCTGTGGGGCTGAGATCTCAGGGCGTTTCTTCTTTTTTTTGCGGAACATGGTGCCTGCGTGGGGAGGGTCAGGCTCAGCTCCCGCGGGCGCTTCACAGGGGCCTGGCCCCAGGGGCAGGGGTGGCTGCAGGGGGGCCGGGCACCAGGTTCTGGGCGTGTTCCCTCCCTGGGAGCACGTCTTCCCTGCCTGGGCCCAGGGCTCCCCTCACCTCCCACCCCTCTCCGGCAGGAAAACGGCCAGCTCCCAGCAGAGGGGTCCCAGAAAAAACAAAAGCGCCATACAAGCCAACACAGACAATAAACCAAGAAAAGAGGTGCCTGTCTTCTTGTCCGTGCCAAGTCCCCTGTCGAGCGGCTGACTCTGGGGTGTGTCCTTACAAGATCCAAAGCCCGTTACTAATATCATCCACTGTCGAAGAATTAAAAACGGGCGCAGAGTGGGGAGAGCTGGCAAATGCACATTATGGAGTGGGTGTGACCTTGATTCTCCGACCAGGTAAGGGAGCAGAAGAAAAGGAGAATATGAACCGATCTCACTTATGAACATAAACGTGAAAATCCTAAACAAAACTAGCAAGTGGAATCCAATAGCATGGTAAGGTGTTCGTGGTTGGTTTCTGTTTTATCGCCATCAGCTCGGGTCGCCCCCGAGTGGCTCGACAGCAGAAGGCCTGCGGATGCGGCTCACGACTTCCACAGAGGCCAGCCCGCCCCGCTGCAGGCGCACTGCCCAGTCCCTGACCCTGCTGTTACCGGTGCTCTGCCCAGGTTCTGGAAAGCCCCGAGGGGCCGCTGTCTCAGGGGTAAAGCTCTCCAGGGGAGAGAGAGCCCCGCTCCCCTTGGGCCCTTTTCCCTGGGTCTCAGAACGCTGACTCACAAAATGTCACTCGCGGTCATACCTGCCTCCCTCTCCTGCTGCTCTGGGGTCTAGCCAGGGCCCTGTTGTGCTCCCTCAGCAGCTCAGAGTGACACTGGCCCGCAGATTTGAGAGAGACTGGAAACCCAGGGGGTTAGGTGACTCTTCCTAAGTGCTGCTCCAGCCTCACCGTCAGGAGGTCCCTGACTGGGAACACATGTGATGGAGGTCAGGGTCGCAGGGTCGCTTTGTGTCTGAAGTGGCGCAGAACAGCTCAATGGGATTTTAATTTTTTTTTCTTTAGTGTGGTAAATAAAATACGCTTAGTGGGTTCTTATGTCATCTGGAAAGGTCACTTCTGGGTTTAAAAGTAAATGTTTGTTTCTTGAATGCTCATGTCATTCATCTGTCCACAGACCTGGGGGGCCTTTGGATACCGGGGCATTCTCTTTAGGATCTTGCTCTGGAAACAGCATTTTCCTGGGCACTTCAGCAGGTTGTGGAGAAGGTCACAGATCCGGGAGGCAGCTGGAGCCCACTCAGGACAGCTGTGGGCTTGAGTAGCCACAGCGTCCCCACTAGAGTTCACCCAGAGTGGGTCAGTCTGAATCCACATCTGACCCCTTGGAATGTCAGCTGCCCTCCAGGACCTTGAGGTTCAGGAGCCCACCTAACACCCCCTATGAGCAAAGCCCCCCGTGTGGGATGCCTGAGGACCAAGGACTTCAGAGTGACATACACCTGTCTGAGTTGCAGGTGAGCTGTGAGGGTCCCCCACTCATCTGGGAGACTCGGAGCAAGTTACCTGAATGGTCTGAGCTGTGGTGTCCTTCATCAGTAAAATGGGGTTAATGGGAGACACCTCACAGGGTTTGGGGAGTATTACATGAGCAGATTGCTGGGCCACTTCTCTGTGTCCCTGCTTCTAAGCTCAGGGCCCTACAGACTGGGGGACATGAGTAAATACTAGCCCGAGAGTGACACTGAACTCCAACCTCAGATTTCCCTGTCAAAGGGCCAGGCCTGACTTCTGGGACCTCAGGCCCTCAACGCCTCTCCACTGTGTTGATTCTTGATGGTTTGGTAAAGCCTGACCTCCTCCCTCTCGGCCCTTGGCTATAGAAGAGGCTTCATCCCTCTGTCCTCACAGCGTCTGAGGTAGACCCTCTCTCTATTTGGGGCTTAGCTTAGCTGAGCGGACAGTTTCGCTCTGCTCCCCCACTCTACTAACTTCCCTGGAGATGCCGGGACACCCTAGAGTTGAAGACAAGCTGGCTAATACCTCTTCCCCCCAGGACATCCCTCTCCCCTACGCCCCTGCCCCACCCCTGCCCCCCGAGGGCCCCAGTTTTGCAGGGGACAGCATCTTTAGCAAATCATCTAAAGGCTACCCCAACAGCGGTTTCAGAACACGCTTCACAGTGGCAGAAAGGAAGGCTGGGGGAAAATAAAGGTGGTCGTGTGTTGTGGAGGTGAGGGTGGGAGCCGGCTGAAGCACTGACTGAGCTCAGGCTACAGGCTGGGAGGGCAGAGTTAGGAGCCAGAGCCCGCCACTCCGCTGGTCCGCCACTCCGCTGGTCTGCACCGCCGGGGAGGCGGCGAACGCTCCCACAGCGGTGGAGTCCGCGCCGCCTGGGACGATGTACTTATGTGCAGGGAAAGTCCGGGGGCAAAGCACTGCCTACAAACTCTTGGGCTTAGGTAAGTGAGTGGAAAAGGCCTCCAATTAAGGTCAATATAAAAAAATCAACGGCAGCCCTGGCTGCGTGGGTCAGTTGGTTGGAGCGTCATCTTATGCACCAAATGGTTGCTGGTTTGACCCCTGGTCAGGGGACATATCTAGGCTGCAGGTTTGATCCCCGGTTGGGACACTTACAGGAGGTAACTGATAGATGCTTCTCTCTTTCTCTTTCTCTCCCCTTGCTTTCTAAAATCAATAAATATATCCTTAGGTGAGGATTAAAAGAAAAAAAGAAATCAATTGTATTTTGACATGCCTGCAACAAATAGAAAATAAAATATAAAAAGAGATTCTGTGATATGATGGGAAATAGAAATCTGGTCATGGCCCCTGGTTCCTGGCGCACAGCTCCGAAACCCTCGGACTCCCCAGAGTGACAAGAATGCCCAGCTTTCAGGCTCCCCCGCCCCGCCCCGCCTCTGGGGAGGGGAGAAGGGCTGGAGACTGAGTTAATTACCAATGGTCAGTGATTTAATCAATTGAGCCTGTGTAACAAAGCCTCCATAAAGACTCCCAAATGGCAATGTTCAGGGAGCTTCTGTGTTGGCGAGCTCACCCAGGCGCTGGGGGGGGTGAGGCGTCTGGAAAGGGCGTGGTGGCTCCAGGCTCCTGGCCACATGCCTACGCGACGCATCTCCCCCATCTGGCTGTTCCTGAGTTGTATCCTTTATAATGCGCTGGTACGAGTAAGTAAGTAGTTCCATGAGCTATTCTCACAAATTACTGAACCTGAGGAGGGCGTCGTGAGAACCCTTGTCTTTATGGCCATTTGGTCAGAAGGACAGGTGGCTCACGACTGGCAACTGGAATCTGAAGTGGGGGGCAGCTTGGGAGACTGAGCCCGGGGTCTGCGCTTCCCTCAGGAAGTCAGTGCCAGAGCTGAACTGAAGTGAGTTGTGGAGCACCCAGCCGGTGTCCGAGCTGGAGAAATGGCCTCGGGGAGAAAAACTCTCTCGCTTGATGTCAGGGAAAAGAACCCTCAGATACCATTTCCCATTTTACATTAAATACATTGAGTACCTATGAATGAATCTAATCAAAGATGTGTAAGTTTTCTACATTGAAAAGTGTAAAATAATTAAAGATATTAAAGAATGTTCATGAACTGAAAGACTCAATATTGTCAAGATGTCAATTATTCCAATTAATTTACAGATTTAATTCAGAATCTCAGTGTATTTCTTTTTGTCGAAATTGACAAATTGATTCTAAAATTTACAGAGAAACATAAAGAACCAGGAATAGCCAAGACAATGTTGAAGAACAAAGTTGGAGAATCATGCCACTAGATATCGAGGTTTACTGTAAAGCTGTATTAATTAATATGTATGAGACTGGCACAAAGACTGATGAAAAGACCAATGGAACAGAAGAGAGAATCTAGAAATAGGCTCAGTCATATCAGTCACTCAGTTTATGACAAAGGTGACACCGCAGTGTGGTGGGAACAGATGATTTTTTCCATAAATGCAGTGAAGCAATTAGATATCCACATAAAAAAAAAGGAACCCTGAAAAATGAACTCATATCATCCCTCAAAATTAATTGATTCTAAGTGGGAAAAATAAAATAATAAAGCTAGAGGGGGTGGTGGTGGGGCCCAGGGAGGGAGACCCCATGTCCAGCCATCCCTGCCCAGGGTCCCCCGTGAGTGACTGTGTGGAGCCCAAGTTTGCAAGGGGGGGGGGTCTCCCGAAGCCTCTGACCTGCTGGGACCAAAACCTGTCCACACCCAGGGGTCCCAGAGGCAAATTACACTACTTGGTTTTTGTTCTCCAATGCATATATTTTTTTAATGTTTGTAAGGGTTTACTCGAGCCAAACTGACAACATACGCCGGGAGATCTCACAGGATGTGGAGAATAGCAGTCTTATAGTTCCTTCTGTCCACTTGAAATTAAGGAGGGGCCCTGGCTGGCATAGCTCAGTGGATTGAGTGCAGGCCTGAGAACAAAAGGATCGCAGTTTGATTCCCAGTCAGGGCACATGCCTGGGTTGCAGGCCAGGTCCCAGCAGGGGATGCATGAGAGGCAACCATGCATTGATGTTTCTCTCCCTCTCTCCTTCCCTTCCCCTCTAAAGATAAAGAAATAAGATCTAAAAAACAAAATTTTAAAAATCTTAAAAAAAAAAAAGAAATTAAGGAGGGAGCGTCCGAGCAGTTATGTGAAGGTGGGAGACGCAGAGCAGAGCAGGGGATTAAGTCCCAGGACAGTTAAGATCAGGTGCTCTCTGGTTTTAGAAGGAGGGGCTGAATGGGGGCGTTTCAGAGCTGCGTCAACCAGGATGCGCAGAAGCAATGCGCAGGGCGGGCTTAAGGCCCTTTTGCCAAAGAAGTTATGTGCCTGCCCAGGCTGGTGTGGTTCAGTGGATTGAACACGGGCCTGCGGACCAAAGCATTGCCGGTTTGATTCCCAGTCAGAGCACAGGCCTGGGTTGTGGGCCGGGTCCCCAGTAGTGAGGCATGAGAGGCAACCACACATTGATGTTTCTCTCCCTCTCTTTCTCCCTCCCTCCCCATCTCTCTAAAAATAAATAAATAAAATCTTTAAAAAGAAAAAAAAAAGTTATGTGCCTGAAGTAGGACTCCCCCCATCACCTGCCCAGTTGGGGTTTATAATCAGGTCACCCTGTGAGGTTACTTTGCACAGAACCCCTTTTTCTTCCACACCAGAGCCGAATTCTTGATGTCACAGGTTAGGAGCAGGGCTTTTCTAAAGATTTCACTGAGATTGATTTGTAAATGCAGTGTGAATGCAATAAAGGTTGAAGGTAATACAGCAAAATATTCATTGTTGTTGAGTTTGACTGGTGGGCTACAGGTGATTTTCTCCTATCCCATCTTTTTTTCCCCATTGCCTCTCCTACGGGCTACGTGCCCTGACCAAGACCAACCTGCCACCCAGCCACGTGCCCCGACCAGGAACCGAACAGCAACCTTTCACTCTGGCGGGTGACGCCCAGCCAACTCAGCCACACTGGTCAGGGGAACCCCAGCTTTCTACTCTTCTCGATTTTCCTTCAAGATGACCGACTGCTCCTCTAAAGAAATGGCAAGCCACGATGACTGAGTCCCTGAGAGCCATTTGCCCACGCAAGTATCTGATGCTGCCGAGTCACTGGGAGTGAAACACCTTAGACATGAACATCCTGCTTCCTTCCAGCCACAGAGCCCGAGCCCTGAGTACACCCGCCTGCCCAGGCAGGGCCCTCAAGTTGCCAGTTCTGGTTCTCGGTCTCCCAGGTTCTACCTCAGACCCAAGCCCAAGCCCGACCCCCCCATCCCCACCCCCACCCCTTGAGGGCTGAGGGGGGACGGGGCTGCAGCAGCCCTGAGGGAGTAGCATTAACGCACATGCCAGAGCCGGCCCTTACAGTTGCCGCCCCCAGATTCTCACCTCTGCATCCACACTCAGATCATCTAGCAGAGGCACCTTCCTCAAAGACGGTACCCTGTGGAGGAAGGGAGGTGATTTTTCTTCAGAGAGCCAGTCTACCTTCCCTTCTGACGTGGAAGCAATGAGGGCCTCGGACTCTGCAGGAGAAATGGACAGAGGCAGGGGGCCAGCTCAGACTCGGGGGATGGGGGGGACCTCCTGTCTGTCTGACCCCTCACCCCAGCGCAGGGCAGGGAGGTGCTAAGGATTCTTTCCCAGGCTGGGATGCGTTGCTGTGACAGAGGAACACTCTGGACTTTCCTCTTCTGAATGTCTGCAGATGCTGCTTCCCAGCTGGCAGGCCCATGACTGGACCAGAGCGGGGTGCCAGTGCTGGCAGGGAAGAGCCCGGCCCAAACCAGTTGGAGAAGGAAGCTCCCTGGGCGCAGCCCCTGCCAAGGCTGCTTCCTCCAGCCAGAGCTGGCAGAGGAGCCACAGTTCCTGGAAGAGATTTTCTGGAGGAAGTGCCGCCACACCCAGTGAACCCGAGGGCAGAGCCGATGGGAGAGTTTGGGGAACCACAGAATGGGGTCACTGAGGGGTGGGACTGTCGTGCTAGAGGAGACTCGAGACAAAAAGGGAAGTTACTGTTCCTGAGCGCTTACTATGTGGTAGGCCCTTTCCAAGGATCAACTCGTTTAATCCTCACAACGATGCTAGCGGTAGGAATTACTATTATTCAGAAATCCAGACGAGCTCAGAGAGATTAAATAACCTGCTCAAGGTCACAGAACTGGGACGTGCCGGGGTTGGGGTTGGGCCCTGGATTTGGTTCCACAGCCCCTGTTCCCACTCTGAGGGCCCTGGGTTGCAGTTCATCTCCTCCCTGGGGTCTCTGTGAATACGGAGCAGCCTGAGTGAGCTCATGGCAACAGGATGGAGTGGGTGGGCCAGGGCCAGCTCCTTCAACCAAGATTGCCAATGCCAGGTTCTTTCCAGGCCGATCTGTGAATCAGAAGCCGGGGGCTGGGGCTGCTCTGACTTGCAGGCGGACCCTCGCTTTATCTGAAATCAAGTTTCTTTTTGCCTTGTGAGGGGTAGGTGAAGTATTCCAAAGAGCTCATGTTGGTGGCTGTGACATCAGGGCCTGGCACGTATGAAAAAGCCACAGAAGCAGCAGGGGTGTGTTCTCTCCAGCAGGCCAGGCCCCCTCCACAGGGTCTTGGTCTGAAGGCAGGCAACCCACAGGCTTGGCTCGAGCGGTGGGAGGCAGAGCTTTGTGGCCGCTGCTACAGTTCCCTGGCCACAGGGGGTTTGGGTGGTGGCCCTCAGAGCAGGGTGCTGTGGGGTGGCTGGTCCAGAGTTCATACAGGGGTAAGCAGAGCAGCTGTGGCACGGGGGTCACGCTCCCAAACTGCTCCTCCTCTAGGGCCAGGGCCTGGGGTGCAAGGGCTACCAAGCTGCCGGGTCCCATGAGCCCCAGACGGGACCACAGTGAAATAAGCCTGCGTTTGGACCTCAGACTAGAGCTCTGACATCCTGATGAGCGCGGCCCCTGGAGGTGGCCCTTAGGAGTGACTCCGGCTGCTCTAAACAGGCTCCGGTGCTTCCAGAAGTCCCCTTTGGAAAAAACCTTTGGGGTCCATCTTGAACCAACATCGACTGTTCTCTGAACCTGTCGTGTCT
Organism: Artibeus jamaicensis; assembly: GCF_021234435.1. NCBI lineage: Eukaryota > Metazoa > Chordata > Mammalia > Chiroptera > Phyllostomidae > Artibeus > Artibeus jamaicensis. The sequence goes on along the minus strand of NW_026521221.1, from coordinate 6,765,439 downwards.
GCTGTCACTAGAAGTGGTGGTGTCTGACCTGGTCGCCCACCCTGCCCTCCAGGCCTGGCTTCCAGTGGGTCTTGGCTATTTCCACACATCAAACCCCTTTCAAGGAAAGGGGCACTTAGCCCCCCGAAGGGATTTACAGAAACGCACCGCAGGCTGGGAAGGTGGCTTCCAGAGAGCAAGCCAAAGGCGTGTGCAGCCACTCTGCGGGGTGCGGCTGGTTGCGCTCTGGGGTGCTGGTTAGCTGTCCGTTGAGAATGAAGCCGGAAGACTGGAAGAGAGGAGGCGGCTGCACCCAGCGCCCTGCTCTGAGTGCCGGTGAGCGAGAGTGGGGGGCGCACTGCCGCTTCCTCCGTGGCTGAGCCCTGGCTCGGGGTGGCCCCAGAGAATGTGGCTCCTGAGTTGCAGCTTGTGGCCCTGGCCTGCTGTCCTTTCAAGGCCTCGGCCTTTTGGGTGGTGCCCAACGAACAGACTCCTTCACCTTCACCTTGTCCTACACATGGCAGAGTGAGAAGAGGAACAGCATCTGTTCTGGCTCCAGGGCTCGTTCTGGGCATTGCCAGTCTCCGTGACTCAGGGAGGGTCTAGTGTAAGCGCCAGGTCACGGGCCAAGCACTTCACATGCAGAGTGTCCTCACCACAAGCCCGTGAGGTAAGATTATTACTGTCCCATCTCGCAGATGAGGAAACTGATGTTCAGAGAGATTAAGTGATTTGGCTGCAGTCAGCTGCTGCCTCCCTCCACGCAAAATGTCAGTTCTCAGCCCCTCCAGGGTGCTGCCTGAGAGAAGGAACTATTCTGGAATTGTGGCACCAAGACAGAAGTACGACCCTGAGTTCCACAGCCATTAGGCACCTCTACTACTGCCACCGCCCGGTCACAGAGTGGCCGACAGAGGACCCTGTCATGTCACCTCCAGAGCTGGCCCTCTCACCCAGACATCTGCGGTCGGGCTACCCAACCTCCTCACGCCCCCTGGGGACCGGCCTCCCGCCCGCCTGTCCCGGAGAGCTGACGCCTCTCGGCCCCTGGCTGAGAGGAGCGTGGGCCGCAGCCAGCCTTCCACCAGGGAATCCTCATCAGCCAGAAGACTTTTCTCAAACTTTACTTTCTGGAGTTTGTTTAAATATACAATTATATTATTCATTAATTTATTCGAAAGTACTTATTGTGCGTTTACTCCGCTCTGGGCTTTGGGACCACAGTGGGAAGCCCTTGCTCCCATGGAATCAGCTTGCTTTTCCAAACAGATGTTGCTAGTCGCCCTCCTGCGCTCACCTCCCACCAGAGGAGGTGATGACGCTCGCCCTGGGGGGCTCGCTCGGGGGTCTGGCCTCCCCTCTGGCCCTGCTCAAACTGCTGTCCCCCTTGCCTGTCTCCTGCTTGGGCGCTGCTAGCTGCTCGGATGAGTTAGGTGACAGGGAGCGCCTCCCCCTCCTGAGGCCCCTGCCCTCTGCCCCTCTGTCCCCTTGCTGCTCGTCCTTTGTGAGGGGCTCAGCTCTGTCCTTTCTCAGCCTCCCCTGGGGGTCCAGGACTACCGTCTGCTCCTCTTTATAGGACATGAGAGTCAGGGGAGGTGGCACCCCAGCACCCTTTCCTGGCCCCCAGATATATACCCGGGGAAGGGCCTGAGGAGAATTTCACCGGCAGGGCGGGTGGCTCATAGACCTAGGCCGTGGCCCTCACGGCCATGGCCTGAGGGTTCCGTAAGGTCTTCCCAAGGCCGTTGTGCTGCAGTGTGGCGTGTCTCCAGGATGCTGAGTGGTCCTCGGGTCCCGCTGTCCCACTGGAGCGGCCCAGAGAGACGCTGTGAGTGCAGGGCAGAGGGCACATCTGGGCTCCCCGCCCTTGTCATCATTCCCACACTAGAGGTCCCAGTGAATCCCCAGGGGAGAGATAATGGGGCTGTTGTTGAAAAGAATATGATAATAAAGCTCATTCAATCACTTGTGTCAACACTCCAGTTGAATAAGAGGCCAAAGAGCCAGGCTGGCCAGCCAGAGCAGGTCAATATTGACTCAGGCCCACCTCCCAGGCCCGCCTCCAGCAGCACTGCTGCGGCCAGGGCGGCAGCTCAGGGCAGACCAGCCCTCTGACCTCTGCTCACTGTACTGAGAATCCTAACCCTTCCCCAGTCCCCTGGTCTGCACTTTCTTGGGCATGGGGTTCTCCCCAAAAGAAGAGAGAAGGATGGCCGGCCTGGGGGCGCTGCAGACCAGGCACTGCCTCACCAGCCCGATTTTCAGCAGCTTCAGCACCAGAGGCCGGAGTCCCCACCACGGAGTCCTCAGAGCCTGGCCAGAAAGAACCTCCAGAGTCCCCCACTCAGGAGATTAGGTCCTCAATCACACACACGCACACACACAGATTATGTTTCCACAGCCCTTAGCTTTCTCTATTTTGTTTACCTCCTCACTCTGTGCTCACAGTACGAGACTTGGGGCAAACCTGCTTTGCTGGGTGCATTTTAAAGACGACAGGAGGCTGGGAAGAGGAGGGAGACCAGACAGGGAATGTACACAGAGACAGGTACAAAGTACCCGGAACACGCCGGGCCCGGCGCCGGTGCCTTTTATCATTAGAGCCTTCAGCGGTTGCAACTTTACTCAGTAGATACTATGTGCTCTGTTACAAGCAAAGAAACCGGGGCTTGGAAAGAAGCTACTGTTTGAGATGGTAAGTGTGGTGCTGGGACCCAAACCCCGATCTCTCCAACTCCAAGCTCCTCTATTACACCCAGAGAAGGTAAATGACCTGCCTCACACCACAGTGCTACGTAGAGATCAGACCAAAAGCCTCGAGCCAGAAGCTCCCTCTCCCCCAGGCAACACCCGTGTGGAGCGTCACCACGAACACACACAGAGCGTGCCGCTGTTTCTGCCTCCGAACTCACACCCCCTTCCAGAAACGGGCTCTTCCCGGGGCCGGCTCACTTCCTCCGCAACCATGGACCCTCTTCTGCCTTTACTGTCTTCCCGGGGCTTCGATCTAACAACCTCCAGAGTCTCCTGCCTCAGAGCCAGACCATTCTCAACGTCCTCCAAGCGAGGAGACCTCAGGTAGCTTCACCTCTTCCAACACCAACATGTGGGGGTGAGAGACGTGGTCCTCCGCTGGGCTGTTCTCATTTCTCACTGTGGCTTCTCACCACTACCCTGTGAGGAGGAGGAGGGCACGGTCCTCCCTATTTTGTAGCTGAGAACATTAAAGTTTAGAGAGAAGGATGGAGACATAGGTGGATGTGCCGTGCCTTCTCACACAACCAAGTTTAGAGACAACTAAATATTAGCAATAGAAAACACGGCCAGAACACGGAAAATTGAACTTTTCGGAAGTCCGTTAACAACAAATTCTTCAGCCTGACCGGTAAGGGGCGAAACCAGCGGCTGGTGAAGCGGGATTGCACAGGAGGACTCGGTCAGACGGACTCAGGCACGCGGAATCCAGACGCGCGGAATCTAGGTGCAGAGTTGGACCTAGTGAGCGACCAAGCGAGCCACTAGGCGAGCGACCGAGGGGGAGACAGCGGGGGAGCGGTGCTGCGTGTTGACTGTGGTCGCGCATTTGTGTGCAGGCGGACAGGCGAGGGAGTGGGCGGTTGGACCGGGGCCCGGCGGGTCCCCACGGCAAGCAGCAGTGGAGGGCGCCGCCATTTCCCCGCTCTGACCCCACCTCCACATACAGCGTCATAACCCAGCGACTCTGAGTGGCCCGGCCCAGGTGAACCACCTAAGACGCTAATCCTCACCCAGCTGTGAGAAACAGCAGAGGGGGTTGACATTTCCCTGCTCTGACCACGCCCCCACATACAGCCTCACAACCCAGCGACCTGGGAGTCCAAGGCGCTGCTTCTCACACTTAAAGGGCCAGAACAGACCAAAAATGTCGCAAGATCTCAAAGCCCCAGAGCCCATAGATCTAAGCGATGAAGAAATAGCAAAACTCTCAGACGCACAGTTTAAAACACTGGTCATCAGGATCCTCACAGAACTGGTTGATTATACCAACAAATTAGACAAATATATGAAGGCAAAACTAATTGAAATGAATGGAATTGCACAGGACACCATTAGCAATGAAAAGGAAACTGGGACTCAAATCAATGGAGTGGACCAGAAGAAAGCAAATAATGGCCAAACAGAAAAGAGTCAAGAAGCAAGAATTCAAAGAAATGAGGAGAGTCTTAGGAACCTCCAGGACATCTTTAAACGCTCCAACATCCGAATTATAGGGGTACCAGAAGGGGGAAAAGGCACAGCCACCAGTGGAAAACTTATTTGAACAAATAATAAAGGAGAATTCCCCAATCTGGCAAAGGAAATAGACTTCCAAGAAATCCAGGAAGCTCAGAGAGTCCCAAAGAAGTTGGACCCAAGAAGGAACACACCAAGGCACATCATAATTACATTAGCTAAAATTAAAATAAAGGAGAGAATCCTAGAAGCAGCAAGAGGTAAGGGGACAGTCACCTACAAAGGAGTCCCCATCAGACTGTCAGCGGATTTCTCAAAAGAGACCTTCCAGGCAAGAAGGGGCTGGAAAGAGGTATTCCAAGTCATGAAATCCAAAGACCTACAACCAAGATTGCTCTATCCAGCAAAACTTTCATTTAGAATGGAAGGACAGATAAGGTGCTTCTCAGATAAGATCAAATTCAAGGAGTTCATCATCACCAAGCCCTTATTATATGAAATGTTAAAGGGACTTATCTAAGAAAAAGAAGTTAAAGAAACATGAACAGTGAAAGGACAACAAACTCACAGTTATTAACAACCACACCTAAAACAAAAGCAAACTAAAAGGACAGCTAGATCAGGAGAGGAAACATAGAAATGAAGATCTCAAGGAGGGTTAGCAACAAGGGAGTGGGAGGAGGAGAAGGGGGGAGGAAGGTACAGAAAATAAGTAGCATAGACAGTAGATAGAAAATAGATGGGGGGGCAAGAATAGCATGGGAAATATAGAATCTAAAGGAATTGAGACACATGGTCATAAACTAAGGGGGGGTAATGGTGGGGAGGGGGGTAGGGTGGAGGGGAATGAAGGGGGGAATAGAACAACTGTAACAGCATAATCAATAAAAAATTTTTTAAAAACTAAGGAAAAAAATAGTTTAGAGAGAAGTAAAGCCACTTGCCTACAGAATCAAAGCAAAGGTCAGGATTCAAACCCAGTTCTTCTTGGTTCCAAATGTGTTCTCAGCCACTGTCCTACACATGGCACAGGGGGAGGACATGGCCATACATGCTGCGCCGGCCACAAAAGACCTGAACACAGACCCAAGCCTCCCCAACTCCCCCACCTACAAAAACAAGAAGACCCCAAAAGAACAGCAGAAGGGGGCAAGACACAGAAAGCACGGCTACGCCCCGGGAACTCCCAGGTGTTCCCAGCAGCACCTCCACCCCAGGTTGATGCTGTGCACTGGGTGCCAGAAAAGCCGGAGGGGTTTTAGCAGGTTGGAGATCCAGGGAGCAAGCTGTCAGGCTGGGGTGTGCAGAGTAGCGCCTCTGCCTGGGACTGCCTCCTGGTCTGCTTGGCACGGCGCCGGGCCCGCTACTGACTTCCTGTGCGCAGCTTCGGTGACGCTGCCTTGCCCCAGACAGGCACCGTGCCTGATGACGGGCAGAGGCTGGGCCAGGGGGCAGGGCGGGGCATTCGAAGCCAGCAGCCTGCTGCGGGCTGAGGTGGTGGAAGTAACAATGCACCTCCACTAAGTATTGAGAAATGGCACCTAAAAGGGATGACGGCTGCTGCCTAACAGGACCAAGAACAGGCCAGCCCAGGAGGGCCATCTGCCTGCTCGCTGTCCCTTCCGATCTGTCCTCATGCTGGTCTCCAAAGGCTCCTCCTGGATACCCTACCAGGGATGGAGGTCCCTCACTCACCTCTGGCGCGCTGCCTCTGCGCCTCCTCTTCTTCCTGATTCCTCACCCTCCAGTGGGCAGAGCTCTCAGGCACCAGGTGAGGGAACACTGAGCACCTTGCTGGTCAGTCCTGTCAGGCCTGGATGGAAAGAAACCAGAGAGTCACTGTGACAAATATGACAAGTGTCCCCACAGATTTTGCTAATGGCTGGAATCCAGAGCATTATGAACACCCCCTTGCCAGCCTCCCCAGGGAACCACTTTCTCAGGTGCAAAGGAAGGAGGGAAACTCACAGATTGCCAGGGGGCAGTGAGTACCGCTTCCCGCCCTTCTTCTAGGGGCTTCCTAACCCACAGCAGCTGCAGCGCCCCCTTCCCCTCCTTGCAGGCCCGAACGGGGCGGGAATCTCTCAGCGGGCCGGGCGCAAGCCTGGAGGTAAATCTGCGTCCGCAGCGCGCGGGCTCTCAGTCCCTGCGCTCAAGCACGGGCGGCTGCGAACTTAAGGGAGTGAGAAACCGAGAAAGGGGGCCACGCCTACACGGATGCTTGTCCCCTCGTCCTGGCCCCAGCCTAGGGAGGTTAGTCAGCTTCAAGGGGTGGCTGGGACACCCACCTGCGAGCAGGAAGCCTCCGGAGCACTAGGAGAGAGCTCAGGAGTCTGGCCCGCCCTCCGCGGGAAGGACCGGGGCGCCAGGAACTGCGAGGGGAGGCAGCGCTTACAAGTTGGTACAGCACCCGCTTCACCTGGCCGCGAGTTTGATTTCAGGGTGTGGCCGCAGGTAAGACTTGGCGGGGAACACAGAGCCCAGGTTTGCCCGGGAAAAAATGCCAAGGGGTGCAGGGACCCGGGGCCATGGCCAGGAGCCTCTCTGCTCCAGTGGCACCTCCCTACTCAACCCTTTCCCTCAAACCCTTGGGCCCCAGCTTCCTCTGGCCCATCACCTTGGGACCCTGATCCCGGCCTGGCCCGCTGTGATCTGCCAGTGGCCAGGAGGTCCCGGGGCCTCTGTGAGAGGCCCCGCGCAGCCTGGATTATTCAGTGAGCCCCTCTCTGTGTAATTAACTCATCAATTTGCATTGTAGATGCTCCGGGCTGCCTCCTCCCAGATCCTAGAGGTGCTGCAGTCACTTCCCACACCCCTCAGAGAGTCCCAGAGTCCCAGCGGGAGGGAGTCCTGCCACCTGCAGCCTTGGCCTGTCTTGTCCATCTGGACAAGCCCCCAAGACTGTCCTGGGCAGGGAAGCTGGGATTAATGAGATTCCAGTTTCCTTGCCAGACCTTGCTCAATTCTAACAACCGTCTGGCCTCAGATAGGGCACCTCTGGGGAAAGGAAAGCTTTCAGGAGCCCTGCACCCCCAAACAGAGGATGGGGCTCATTTCCACAGCCCCATTTTCACAACCCCATTTCTACAACCTCCTGGTTGTACCCTAGTGGCCTGGCTTAGGACCAGCATGGCTTTTCCAAGTGGCTCACTCCTGAATGCCCTTTGCCCTAATTCTTTTGATTTGGAGGGTGGTTTCTCCTGTGGGGGAGGGGCAGAGGCCATCTGTCTCTTCCCCAAATAAGGAAGTGAGAATATCCTTGCTGTTTCAGACCCAGGTCCCCAGGAAGAGCCGTGTCCAACTGAGTGTTGAGGGCACTCTGGCTTGGAAATCCTGCACACCTGCAGCCCAGATGGCTGCTCGCAAGCGGTGACTGGGTGACTGGCAGTGTAACTACGAAGGGACCCAGGGCAGTGCAGAGGTGTTGGGCACCTCAAACCTTGGTTATTAATTGAGGTCACTATTGTCATGTACCATTTTTCTTCACTAACTCTTTAGATCGATCAATGCAATTTACGGATAAAGCAACTGCATATGAGCTGTATTGCTCATGCACAGTTTACTCCAGACTCCCACCAAGCATAGCTGAGGTGGCCAGTGGGAACTCGCCAGCCCCAGGCAGGCCCGCACCCCGTCTAGCTGCCGCAGTGCCCTCAGCCTGTGTGGGGAAGCATGGCAGTGCCTGCCAGAGACACTGGCCCTGTGAGCCGGAGCGTGGCGTGGAAGCTGGGGTGGTTGCAGGCAGGTCTCTGCTCCGCTCCTTACCCTGTCCCCCCTCCTCCTCTCCGTGTCTTCCCCTGTTGCCCACCGCCAACCTCCAACCCCTGGTGGCCCCCTAGGAAGCTGTCTGCGGAGTCCGGGATGAAGGGGAAACGTGGTACAAATATGGCTTTCTCCACAGATTAGTTACATAGCAGCACTGGCTGTGGGAAGTGGGTTTGCAGGGGGAGTTGATTGCTGAGGATTTGAAATGCACCATGAACCAAAGCTAGAATGAAATGCATGACATCAGTAAACCCAGAATCAGCACCCTAAACTATATTTTACTGGCTCACAAATGCACACATGAATTCTTTCTTTTCATACAAATACCTTGTATACCAAAATGACAGCTCTGAGCAGTACTTTGGAACCTTTGAACTACGACAAGGTGTAAACATTAGAATATTATCAGAAGTGAATTGTTATTTAATATGGTCTAAATCCAGGCTTGGGTATCCCAGAGAGGCTACCAGCCAAGTCCCATCCTCACCCTGCAGGCACTGAGTCTGGGGAACCCTGAGGTCTCCCCACCTTTGGGAACTTCAATAGGGTTTGGGAAGAGGTAGAGACCCCCCCAAATAAGACTGACTGTGGAGATAATGAACCTGCCATCACTGAAGACCCCAGATGTACTAGAGAAAAGCTCCATGCTGGATGCTAGGCTGGACCAGGGCACTGCTCAGGGCCCTCACAACCCCACGTTGCTGCACTTTTGGTTGCGTCTATGGGTAGGTCAGTGGCAGTGGGTTGGATGACTGTCTGCAAGTTAGGATGGCTGGGATGTGAAGAATAGGTCCTGAGTGATTAATTCCTGTGCGTGACTCCCCGGCTTCTCATTGTCCTCTGAGCCATGCCCAGCTCAGCCTGCCTGGGAGGAGAGGGCAGAACTACAGTGCAGGGAGAGGCGGGGCAGTCTGGGGGACAGCATCCCCTCCAGCATCCATGTGCCTGCCTCTGGCCCTGTTCCCATGGCGCTGTGCCTGGCCAGGCACAGGGATGGGGGGGGCACCCTGCTTCGCAGAGCCCTGGCCCCTGGCAGAGGCCTTCAGGTTGAGGGAGCCGTCCGTGCACTGCTGCTCTACAGATTGAGCAGGAGCTCTGAGCAGGGACACAGAACGGACATTCCACCATGGGTGATGGGTCTGGCAGCCCTGCCAGCACCGGGGCACTGGCAGCAGAGCTGTGCGAGACGGTGCGTGGGTAGGGCCGGGCAGGCACTTCCCGGCTCCTTCCCAGCCCGAGTCTGTTGGGGCCTGCTGTAATGTTGGAGCACTTACAGCGAGGGCTGGGAGCCTGGGCTAGGACCAAAGAGGGAAGATACGGATCAGCTTGTGGTTTAGAAACACAAACACATTATCCTTTCCCTGCACCTTTCTGCAGTGTGACTTGAAAAGCTGCCTGGGGATCGGGAACACCACTGACAAGCTTGCTCACCGCTGGGACTCCTTTCTCAGGATGGCTCTGCCCTCCTCTAATAACACTAGTGACAATACCTGCCAATTATTAAATGCTTCCGACGGGCCAGGCCCCATGCTCGGCCACGTATTATCCCACTCAAGTCTTTGCCACAACCTTGGCACAGAAGAATGATCCCATTATCTTCTCACTTTACAGGCCAGGAGACCGAGACTCTGGGTGGTTAAGGAACTGGCTCTGGTAGTTACTGAATGGCGGAGCCCAAGTGTCCGCCCACGTGGGCCGCCCGTGGGCTGTCTCAGCTCTGCGGGGCTTAGGGGTCCTGGCTCTGGGGACTGCCTGATATGACTTGATCATGGGGGGTCACTGGGGGTCACAGCAGGTCCTGGGAACAGCTGGTGGGAGGGGCACTGGTCTCTTGCCCTCTTGTGCCAACGCTGCCACCCTGTATGGGTAAGTCACGTGACACTGATTTCTCCCCAACTTCTGACAAGGAAATGAGGACCCCTACACAGGAGTGGGGGTGAGGGGCAGAGGGGCTTCGTTTTCTCCCACCCTGTCACCAAGTCCTCTGGTAGGAATCAGGTGCTAGACCCCCCCAGTCATGAGCCAGCCCCCTGTCTGAAGTCCCTGCACCAGCCATCTGTCCTTCATGGACTCGGAATGGCCCAGGACCACTAGGCCCACATGCAGGCACTGCCCACAAGGCGGGGCCTGGCACACCGACTCGCGACTTGGCTGGAAGAACCCGCTGGCACCTGGGAGGGAGGCAGTCCCCAGCCCTAGGAGAGAGGCAATTTTGAGTACATCTCTTCCTCTCCTTCTCTTCCCGGTTGTCCAATAGCTATTCCTTCCTGCTCTTGGGGTGGCCTGGGCCAGTGTCACCTACTCTGATGGACCACGTCTCTCTCTCTGTGTCGATGGGGCTGAGAGGCAGGTGCCCACCTCTGAGGGCCTGGGAGTGTGAGTTGAGCGGGTCGACATTGCCAAGCCCTTGGGGTCCTAGAGCAGGAGAGACAGAGCCCAGGTGCAGAGAGCATGGGTTCTTGCAGGACTGGAGCCTTTCTGCCCCTCTAGACTCCCAGCACGTCTCGGGCTCTTCATGTGCGTAATGGGGGAGGGAGTGTCGCCTTCCCTCCAGAAGCGGGTGAAGTGATGAGACATAGAACAGGGTGAGAGGTTCCTGGCCCTTGGTGAGGGACGGAGGAGAAGACTCCCCTCCGCCGTGACGTGCAGGCACATAGACGCCACAGGGAGCAACAGAGCCCAGTCTGGTGCGCCACGGGGGCGTGCGCCAGGGTTCTTCCAGCAGAACTTGCTAAGGAATCAACCCTACAGCTCTATCCCCTCCAGATCCTGGAGACAGAATGCACCTAGGGGCGGCACAGTCTGGGCCCAGCGAGGTGTTTGGGAGAAGCCTGCGGGGCCCCCTGCCTGGGGCCGGACAGACACGGCCTGCTGCCTCGAGCCTCCGCAGAGGCAACTCCTACACCCAGAAGCCCCTCAGCCTCTCTGTACTGTTTCTCAAGCTTGTATCCATACTAGGCTCCCTAATGCCAAAGTGAACATACAAAGCCAGTCCTCCCCAAATGCAAACTGATGCCGGGGCCACACCTGCCTGACTGTCCCAAAGAAGCCTGTTGACCTGGATGAGCCACTCAGATGCAGGGGCCACTGTCCACCCCCTTCAAGGGGCTGAGGCTGGGGCAGTGTAGTCTGTGGCAAGGTTTTCAGGACAGAGGATATAAGCTGCCCTGGGGAGGACTGGGAAAAGACTCACTTCTGTGCTGAGAACACACATCTTAGAGACATGATGAATTAATTTAATATCTTCTCACTATGATCACTTGGCAGCCCCTGCTCTTAATGAGCTCCAAAGTTCCACCCAAATGTCTGTTGCTGGCAGGTTAGCTCTCTGGCTGGCAGAACTAACAGCTGGAAGCCTCCTTGAATGGAAACCCTCCATTGCCCCAATGCTTCCATGGTTCTTCCTCTCTCTCTGGTCGCCACCCCAGTCTGAGGCTGGAGCAGGGCTGTGACTGGCACCAAGCCCTGGTGCCCAGGGCCTGACTTGAAGGAAGAACAGGTGAGTGGGGGGCGTAGAAGGCTTTTGACCAGGTGAGGGCTCCAGCCAGAGAAAGGGAAGAGTGAGGAGCACGATGCTGGCTGTCTGAGCCCCCTTCACAGTCCTCCGGCTGGAACGCCCAAGCTCTTAATGCATGAGGTTCACAGGCTATGATGGGCTTTGTGGTCTCCTGGGAGCACTGACCCCTGGCTATAGAGCTCGAAGAACTCTGCTTCTGTTTCTGCCCTGGGTTGGCGTCAGATGCATGGCCTATCTCACTGCCGCTGGGCTGGGCTGTGCTGTGCTGAGAGGGTCCTGGAGGGGCCCAGGCAGCTGCTGCCTGCCCTTCTCAGGGTCGTTCCTTCCTTTGTCTCTGGCCCACACCTTGACTGCCCCAGGGGTGGCAGCCTTTGGGACCTTCATGTGAATGCTGACGTGGCACAGGCCTGCTGTGCACTGCTACACCCTCCCTGGTGGCTGGCACAATGGACTCTCAGGAGCGGCTCCTCCTCCGGTCCTGACCACGCCTCCTCTGTAGGAGCCTCAAGCCCTTGCTCACTCCCTGACCTTGCACCCTTGCCCCCTGGGCTTGGCTCCACTCCTCACCAGGGTCAAGACCTCCACCTTTCTAGATTCCAGACGCACCATCTCCAGCAAGACCCACAATAGTATAACACTGAAGTCTTCTTGTCCAGCCTGGGCCTGGTAACAGGGTGACAGATGACAGGCCTCCTGCTTCTGAGATCTGACCTCTGATGGTGGCCATTCGACATTTAAATTCCTGCCTGGGGCCAGAGTATCTATACTGTGGAAAAATCCACCGGAGGTAAAGGGCCTCCCGTATGCAACCCCCAACCTCTGCCCCAGTTTCTCTTTCATTCCCAGACACTCTCATCATTATCCCCCTGGGCTTAAGACATCGACAACCTTCTGGCTAAAACGTAAACTGCCTCCTGGGAAAAGCAGAACTTGAGTCAATCCATTTACACTCAGTGGCCTGGGTGGGGTGGGCAGGGCCTCCTTTTGCGGGGCTATGCCGAGCGAGCAGGAGCTAAGCTGGGCTTCTATGAGGAGCAAGATCGGTGGTGTGGGAGGGGGTGGGGGAGCGGGACCAGGACCGTCAGGGCAGGAGGCACAGAGGAGGGCTGGGACCTGTCCACCCTCCTACTTCGTTGGGCCACCAGACCACTGCTCTCAATCCATCCAGTGACCGGGCAGCTAGTGCCCGCCCGTGCCCGCCCCTGCTTGGGGTGCCTTTGAAGTGGCTGCCCGTGGAAAGGCAGCCTGAGTGGTGAGCGTGTGGGGCTGGGAGGCGGGAGCCCCCAGGCCTGAATCGGGCTCTGCCGCCAGTTAGCTGCGTGACCTTGGGAACCACTTCCCTTCTCTGGGCCCCTTCTCCCCTCTCTAAAATCATGGCGGCTGGATTAAGTATTCCTAGGGACTCCTTTGGAATGGGCTACAGCCATCCAAGACAGCCAGCTCCTTTCTGGGGCAGCCCTTTCCACCTTTGTGCTTCTCCTCGCCGACCTGGGACTGTGCTCTGGACCTGCCAGGAGGCTGTCCCCAGTGGGTCCCCAGGCTTCCTCCACCCTCTGCGCCTTTTTGCGGAACTCCACTTGAAGCCTCATTTGAAGCTGAAAGAAAGAAAATGGAGACTGGAGGCTCCAGACCAGGAAGCTGAACCAGAGAACCAGTCCTTCCGGTTTTAACCCTGTTGTTGCTGCAGCCTTCGGGAGCTGGGGCCAGGCAGCAGCGGGCCTTGAGCAGGTGACTGGTTCCTCGTTATTTGCCTTGGGGTAGCTGCCGCATTAGGATCAGAGAGCAGAACAATGCCTCAGCTGACCTGAGCTTTCTGGACCTGCTTTTCCAAGCACCCAGAGGCCCCCACTTCAGGTCCTGGGCAGCCTGAGTGTGCAGGACACAGCCCTGCCTCCACCCTCTTAGCCAGAGGCCCAGGGGCCTGAGCACTTTGAGTCTTGGGCAAACCAGAGCCAAGCAGAAAGATGTCAGCATTGGCTGACAACGCAGCACTTTGAGGGGAGAGTTTGCCACAGAGGACCCACGAGTGTACAAGCAAGGTCATCGCTGTCTCTGTAAGGATGTGGGTCTTGGCACTGCCTGATGTGTCCCTATGAGGTTGTATAGAAAATGCTGGCTGGAATGGGTGTCCCTTTGCTGGGGCTGATGTGGCCCCATGTACTTATAAGGGAACCCCCCTTTTTTTGCCTGCTAATTCTCCCAGCATATGAAAGAGTTTCGTGTTCTGGGTTTGCCTTGTTCTTTCAGGTGAACAGAACCTGGGATTATCTTTCCTAAATTCATAGAGCAATAACCCTTGGGTAGGAAAAGAAAGATGTCTCTGCATCTGAGCCTTATGAATCTTGGGCATGTCTGAGTCCCCTGCCACAGCAGACCAAGAGGTCGCGGTGGCCTCCAGTCCGGCCCTTCTGCACAACGCCCCTCCGCAGGTGTGGACACAGTCCTTCAAGGAAGCGGGGCTACCCCGTGACAAGACTCCAGGCCCAGAGAAGAATGTGACCAGAGTCAGACCAGGCTGCTAGATTCCTTCACTACATACAGTCCATGTCGAGTTCTCAAGATGTCAAACTCTAGAGCCCCAGAAAAAGAAGAAGGAAACTCTTAATAGTCTCAGATCATCCTTTAGAGAACTTTAGTGGAAAAACAATTTGCTATTTGGGAAAAAAATGGATCTGGTATTGCGTTTCTTCCAGCATTATCGGGGTGGGTCTCTCAGCATTCTGGGTGCTTTAACTTTTCTCAAAGGAAGAGTTCTTCCAAAGCCACCTCCTCCATGAAGCCTTTTCCGATTCCCCCGAAGACCCCAGCGAGGTCTCTGCCTCTCGGCACTTTGATTCTCCGAAACTAACAGTCACCCCAACGGTAACAGGGTTGCTGAGTGGCTGAGAGCGTTTGCACAGGGTCTTATTTAATCCTCTCAACAATCCCGTCTCATAGGTCCTATAATTATCTCCGTTGGACGGGACAGGAAATTAAGACCTGGTGAGATGAGGTAATTCATGTGAGGTCACCTGGCAGGAACCGGCTGCCGGGGCTGACACTCACCTGCTGACGCTTGCTGTTCACCCTCCGCCACTCTGCCTCTTCTGGTCCCTGAGAACCTGCCTTCTGCCCAGGACAGTAGAAGCTGCTTCTTCCTGTGTGTTTTCATTCTCAGCTAATCTTTTTTTTTTTTAAGTCTACCTTCATAAAGTTCTATGTTAAGAACCACCTCCTGGTAGTGGTCTAAATTTATAAATTACAGACTGGATGGGTCATGACTGATACCTTCAGTGATGAATAGGGAGCCCAGAGTGAGAAGGCAGCACCCCTGTCACTCTGCAGCTCTGCTGGCTTCCGGTGTGGTCGGCCCCACGCTCGGCTTTCCTTCCCCCTCTGCCGAGGGCCCTGAGCTCCCGGGGGCAAGGGCCCCGTCCTGTTCCTTCCCCCACCCTCCGTTTCTGCCACCGGTGTTTTGTACTAAGGAGTCAGGCAACAGCTGTACCCTGCCTGCAAGCGAGCCAGAATGAGGTGCCAGTTGCCATCTCCCGAGTGCTGCCTGGAGCCCACCTCTTACCAAGACAAGACAAATTTCCCTCTATCTCACACCCCACACATCTCATCTTAGCCCTTAGTGGGCCCTAGGGCTGAGCTCAGAAGGGGGCTTCCAATCAGCGTTCCCTGCCCCCCCGCCCCCGGGCAGGAGGGCCAGCAGGGCCTCAGGAGGTTGCGAGCTCTCTCTGCCTCCAGGCTTTCACCTTCCCATGCTCTGTTCCGGCCTGGTAGCCAGCCCGCTCTCTTTACCCAAGACAGGTGGGCAGAAATGAACTCTCTTCTCTAAGCCCTCACGGGGGCAGGCTGCAGAATGCCTGTGCATAAGGTTTGCCAGCACCCTCCCTACTTCCCAGACTCAGACACTGCTCCTGAGCCCTGGACCTTCCCACTCATGGAGCAGAGGGCAACCTCCAAGGACGGCTCTGCTTTGGGCCACAGGACAGCTTCCCACGAGCCCCTCGGCCTTCTCCATCCAAGACAGAGTGTGCCGGACTCCTCTCTGGGGCCATGTGTGTAAGGAGTGTAGTCTCAGTGTTTCTACCTACCCCCCTGCCTGGCCATCCCACAGAGGCAGGCAGGTATAAGAAAATTAGTGTCCAGAGCCCCCCTGAAGCTGTCTTTAAACTTCAGGCAGCCTTTCCCTCCCCTGCCCCCTGCATCTGGCCTCTGCCCTCTGCTCCCTCCTGGTTCCATCAGATGCCACCTTGCTTGCCTGCTGTTTGTCTGGCACTCCACACCCTCTGCCACGCTGACCCAGCTGGACAGCAGCTGCTGCTCAGCTCCGCACACACAGGGGACCCACGGGCTTGGAGTCACCTTTTGCAGAGAGGCAGGATTTCTTCATACTGGAGCCAGGTGTGGGGGTTAGTTGAGAGGGAGACACTTAGGGGTTCATCCTGACTCTGGTCCCATGGGCTCCCCCTGCCTGCACCTTGCCTGTGCCTGGCACATCGTAGAGCGCTCAGCTCACAAAGAATCGGTCTATTCTTGGGAGACCAGGAGGCCCATGCAGCCCCCACACTCCCACCAGCAGCTACTCACAGGGCACAAAGCTTCCCCCAAATCAAGTGCTTCCTGAAGCCTTGCTCCTGGTTGTACAGCCACTCCTGATTCGGCACTAGGGCTCCCAGGTTTGCCACTCCTGACCTGCGTAGAGGGCCTCTTGCTTGGCCCAAAGGCCTTATTCCCAGCCAGAGGAGCTTCCTCGAAGCCCAAGGGCCAGGCAACCCAGAGAGCTCATCTTCAACGCTTAGAACCTGGTTCCTACCAGAACCAGCTTAGGAAAAGAACCCATGCAGGGCCACCCAACATTGGTGTATGACACCAGCAAAAGAACAAATTACACTGTATTGGCCTTGCTTCTTGGTGGGGCCCTAATGCTTTAACACCCTAAGCTCATCAAGCCTGACATCCCTGGAACAAACCAGGTTGCTCACCGGCAGTGGCAGTGAGGGGCCCCAGGCCTGTGAGAAGCAGTGACACCCAGCCAGGCACCTTTGAACCTTGCCTGCCACCGAGTTTCGGGATCAGACTCTGTGCTAGGTCAAGCCCTCCTTAAGGGCATGGCATGCAGCCTGGGTCCCAGCGATGCTCCATAAATATTTGTGGGTGACTACAGAGGGGAGTGTCCCAGAAGTGGTAGGGGAAGAAGGCATCCAGGACAGGATGCCTGGCCCAGGAGGAGACACTGGCTTGGCCCAGGAGGAGAGGAAGGTATAGGCAGGAATAGCAGAAATAAGGACACCAGGGCCCAGGTTGAACTGGGCTGTTTCAAAATCAATCTGGAAAGGGAGTGGCAGGTTGGATGGGGTCCACAGGAATCCAGAGCTGCTCCCCTGTCCCACATAGCAGGTGGGCACCTTGCCTGGGCACCTCTGCGCTCCACCCTGGCCTGAGAAGCCTGGGCCCATGTCCGCGTCAGTAGCAGGGACCTTACCGTGGCTGCTCCTCCGGGCAGCTGGGCCTTGAGCTCCCCACTGCAGGCTGGTGCTTGTCTCTAGCCCAGGAAGCGCCACTCCCTTCAGGCAAAAAAGAAAAAAAAAAAAAAAAAGGAAAAGAAAAAGAAAACCTCAGTGTTTTTTTCGCTCAGCCGCTTCTCCCAAAGGCTCCTGGTTGGTATTGTCCTGCCTCTGTGGGCACAGAGCCTCCTCCCTCAGCAGCTTACTCACCGGTGTGCCCGTGAAACTGCCAGCTGTATGGGGGAGGTAGGGGGCCCACGCCCCTCTGCCTGACACACACTGGAGCGTGCCCCGTGGGGGCCAGGGGCTCTGGCCTGAGTGCCAGGCCAGGCAGCGGCCCCCGGCGGGGTCCTGAGTACCAGGAGGCTGTGCCCTGGCCGGCACTCTTCGCGGGAAACTCACCCCTGTGAGCTGGGCAGAGAGCATGCACAGACGCTGACCGGCACTGCATGGGCGAGCAACAGAATTCCTTGGTAGAAAGCTGTCTCCTTCGTGCCCAGGGCTGTCAGAAGAGGGAGCAGCCCCTGTGCTGTCCAGCCCACTGGAGGGTTGGCTTCCATCCTTGGCCTGCCTCCCTGGACCACTCCCTGCCTCGGCATTCCGCCGTGTGCCTGTGCTGTGGACTCGGCGAGGGCCCGGGCTTGCCTGAGCTGGAGCTGCTCCTCACCCTGTGCAGGCCAGGTGCTTAGTTCCCTTTCCCACAGCACCCATCTCAGAACCTGGGCTGGTCCAGCACCAGTTAGGGTGAGCTGCTGGCAAATTCCCCATCGTCGGCCAGCTCTCTGCGGATGCCCCCTGCTGTCCTCAGCACTGGCAGCACACACACTTGCACACACGTGGGGCCACACCCAGCACAGAGCCACCTACCTGCCCAGGCTAGCCTAAGCCAGTCCAGCCTCACTCTCCAAATGCCACTCTGCCCCTGGAAGACACTCGTTTACAGAAATATCTCATGGGAGCTGAGTTCAAAGCCAGCCCAGGAGGATTCCAGTCGGCATGGGCCAGGCTTCCCTTCTCTCCAGACACCTCTAGAGGGCACAGCAGCCTGACCTCCATATCGGCTATTGCATTTTGTTGGCGGGAGTCTTTCCCGTGGCACCTCGCGCCCCCACAGCGTCTTCCGTGTCCTTAGGAAGTGGCGGCAGACTCTCAGCAGGTCCCATCTTCCATGGTGCCCAAGGTAGGGAGGGGAGGTCATAGAAGGGGTGAGACTCCAAGTTTCCAGTTCCCAAAATAATCAGATGCAAAAGGGAAGAAAGAAACCTCCAAGCCAGCGGGTGACTCAGTGTCAGTGGGCCAGCTTAGTCACCTGGATGACTGCTCCCGGCTCCTGGAATGTCAGGCAGGGAGCAGTGCCCTCCCCCACCTGCGGTCCACAGCAGGCGCTACCAAAGGGAGCGTGGCCCGAGGAGCCCCAGCTGGCCCTTGGCTGCCTGGCAGGCGGCAACGGCGGCTACAGAGTCCTTCCCCGCCGCGGCGCGCCCCTCCTCCTCCAGCGCGCACCGCGGCTCACTTTGGGATTTCTCCATTAAATCCTCAGGCAACGACCTGCTCCAACGTTGCTTGGCAATTTTGATATCGTCGAGGGTTGCCATGGGGAAGAGGGTGATGTCACTGACACAAAAAAACCCACTGAATTTACAAATCAGCTGGGGCTGGAGCTATTTATAAAAACACGTTTTTTTCCTGCCTTCCTTTACTGAGGGGGAGGGAGAGGAAGGCCCGCCTGCCGGGACCAGCGGGAGCCTCCCCAGCCCCCCAGAGGCCGGACCTCCCAGGCTCCCCACCCTGCAGAGCTGCGAGATGCAGACCTGGCCTGCCCTGCCCTGACTACAGCCGGGCTGAGCTCACTTTGCGGGTCTCAGCTGGTTTTAATGTGAGCAGCATACAGAGGGTGCTGGGCAGCGTGAACGCTGGCGTCCTGGGTTTTCAGGCAGCAGAAGGCAGCTACTCAACCCGCCCCCATAGTATCATCGCCCCTTGTCAGAAGCGGGGGCATTTGCAGGTAGGTAGTTTGAGCTCTTTTGCGCATGCGCCCATCGGCCCCCTCTCTGAGCCCTCCCGGTGGAGCCCGACCTTCCACAGTACCCTCCTCTCTGAGCCTTTGCCGGCTCCTTTACTTCTCCCAGTAACCCCCTGTGGAATGCCCAAGTTTTGGCCCCCTGCCCCTCTTTCCCCACCGTTACCCACACTCAGTTGAAACACTGTCCTCTCCGTGGCTTTGACCATAGACCTGGCAGTGCTCACCCTGGAACCCAGCGTCCTGCTGCCCCGCTGCAGGCGCCACCCCGACTGGCCAGCTCCCGCTCCCAGTGCCCACTGCTGCCCGCAGATGGACACGGGCTGACTCTTCCCACTCCCAGGCCCTTACAACCAAGGCGGCACTACACTACTCACTGTTTTTGAAAACTCTTCCATGCATTTTCCTCCATAGTGGACAGCGTGGTGTTTGGTTAAAAGCCCAGGCTCTGACTTCAAGTCCCAGCTCTGCTGTTCATCAGCCAAGTGATCTTTGGATGTCATTTACCAACTGAACTCACTTTCCTCATCCATAATATGGGGATGATTACACCTGACTTCCAGGATTATGGGGATTAGATGAGCAAAGCTTCTGGCAGGGGGACCGCTCATTCTGAGAGCTCGACAAACGTAAATTTCCTTCTTAGCTTTCAGCTGCCATGACTGCGGCTGTTGCTCACTTACCCACCTACCAACAGGGGGCAGGTTGGCCTTTCAAAACCATGACCCAGTCACCTCTTATGCAAAGGGCTCAAGCTGAACATATAGACATTTTGTTTGAACTGCAAAGTATTAGCACACATGGCATTAACCATAAAAACTTCAATTAGTCAGGTCCTCCAACTACCAGCCATGGAACCCACCTTAGCTCCATCTTGAGCAGGAGAGTTAAGTTTTTTGATGGCCACCAGGTAACTAATCCCTAGCACTGATGAGAAGTCTGGAACGCCCAGTTCGGGACAGCAGCCAGTGCAGCCCGAGGTCTCTAGGCATCCAGATTGACCTGGACAGAAGGTCCTCCCACCACACACCCCTCCTAGCACACCTCGGCACCTGTGAGCCGAGAGCAGAGGCTCCCCGGTGGGGGAGGAGGGGCAGGGAGCCAAAACATGTGGTCAGTGGGCTCAGGCCATGGGTCCACCTCTGGCTCCGGCAGAGGGGACAGTAGCCTGGGCACAGTGCTTCCGTCACCAGACACGATGTGGTGAAGACTAGGCTGCTGGTACTAAAGGAAAGGGTGCCTGAGGCCCAAACCAGCCATTGGTCACCAAGGCATCTTTGGCACTTTTTCCAATCACTTTCAATTGCTCAGTGTGATCACTTGTCATTGTTGATTCTTTGTTCTTGTCTTCAAGGACTTCTGAACATGGACAGCCTGCACAAGCAGACTCATTCCTCTGCTCTAGCATGTGGCATGACTGCTCGATTTGGTGAAAATATCGGCAAATTTAGATCCATTTCTTTCACAGGTTGTAGAAAGGGTGGGGGGGAGGGGCCTGCCAGCCTGTTGAGGAGAAACCCCACAAAGCTTGGTGGCCTGTGGGGGTGGGGGGCGGGGGGGGCAGGCATGCAGATGCCTCCACTCCTGGCAGTGGTGTGCCCTGTGCCCTTTATCCGGGTGGAGTCGCCTCTCCGCTAATCCAGGAGGCTGAGTTGTCCAGGGCAGGAATCCCGGCATGGTGCTGGGCACACAGTAGATGCTCATGCAAACTCTGTTGAATGAATGAACAAACACCCACAGGGCTTCTGTGCTCTGGCCTCCCTTGGAATATGGTGAATCTGGGAGCTGAGAGGGATTCTAGAATCATCAGCCCCACCCCTTCTTTTACAAGGTGAAAAAGCTGCAGCCCAGAGATCAAGTGATTCAGCAAAGCCACACAGGAAATGGGGGGGGGGGCACGTCAAGGCTGGAATGTGGCTTCCTGTCCTCACAGGCCTCTGTCGTCCCGGGCTGTCCACGCAGCCCGTTCTAGCTCGGCTGGAGCGTGATGTACCCATGATCTAGTCAGAGGCAGCAGCAATGCTGCCACCACGGGCATTTCTACCTTTGATTCTCGGCTCTCAGGGCTGCAGTGTGCAAATCAGCAAAGCTGGTGTCCCTACAATTTCGTTTTTGAAAATAGATGTGTACTTAAGAGTCTCAAAAGCAACTTGCCTTATCTGCACCATTTTGGTGAGTCAGGTTCAGCTGGGATGATCGCCTCTGTCCACAGTGCCGGTGTGTGGTTTGAAAAGAATCATTTGGAGATATGCTTAGAAAGGCCCTGTGACAGTGAAGTCAACTTTCCCAGAGACTGACGTTTCAGAAACAAGTGTCGTGTTCTAGCATGTGGGAAGAATTCTTTTTCACGGCCACATTTTTCTAGATCTTCAGATTCTTCCACACACTCCCCCACCTGCTCCCGCCGCATGTAGAGAGGGTGCTTTACACAGGCCTTTTTGATGGCTGAGCAGGCCTGTCTGTACCTGCCTACACTCATCAACACCTCGCACCTCGGGGCCGGGAGGGGAGGAACAGAACCTGCTCGCCTTCACCTCCTACCACCCTGAGCCAGGGCAGGCTCCAGAGAGGAAGCCTCGGGCTAAAGAGCAGGTGCTGTCACCGGAGGCAGGTGTCCTGCACCCCAGGCAGGGCTGCAGTTACCTCAGCAGTGTCCCTCAGCCCTGGGCCTCCAGCAGAGCCAGGGCAAAGGCAGGGGCCGCACCTCCAAGAGATTTTCCCAAACGGCCTCCTGCATGGCAGGTGGGGTGGCTGGGGAGCAGATGCCTCCAGGGCACCTGCCCACCCTCTCAGGTGTGGCAGCAAAAGGGAAGATGAGCAGGTCAAGTCCTGGGGGTCCTCAGTAGGAAGGATGCTTAAGGACCTTCTCAGATAGGGGTACTCTG
This sequence comes from Artibeus jamaicensis, assembly GCF_021234435.1. Taxonomy (NCBI): domain Eukaryota; kingdom Metazoa; phylum Chordata; class Mammalia; order Chiroptera; family Phyllostomidae; genus Artibeus; species Artibeus jamaicensis. Next base: position 6,743,569 of record NW_026521221.1, on the reverse strand, counting down.
GGTACCTTCTGTGCCCTCTCCCGTGTGTTTGGGTCGGGGGTAGGGAGCCCGGGGTAATGAAGTCCCTGGTGGCAGGGCAAGGTGTGTGGAGGCAGCCAGTGGGGGCTTTCCTTTCTCATGCTCCATGGAATAGGAGTGCCTGCTGGGCTGCAGAGTAGGGGATTTCTCCAGCAACTCTACTACAAATAAAGCAAATTGGAAAAGCCCAGGAGCTACTCCCAGGAGCCCTGCTACCTGGCCACTGCCACTCTGGAAGGCCTAAGACCGGCCCTCTGCCCCAAAGTGAAGAGTGGAGGCCTTCCAGCAGCCCAGTGTAGGCTGCAGAACCTGCCTGGACACCAAGGGGCAGGGAAGTGGGGAGGTGGCGAAGGGACCAAAGTGGCATCTGACAGAAAACGGGGATTATTCCCAGAGAAGCTGGTTTGGCATCCCCCATGCCTTTGGGGCAACCGGGGGAAGCCAAGAGAGTGACAGGAACGAATGGTCAGCAGAGAGACAGCCAGACCAGGAGGAGAGGGCAGTGTCAGCAGCTGGCCAGAGGCACCATTCCGGAAGGCATCCCTTCCTGCCCAATCCATCGCAGTGCTACAGGGGGCGCGAGGGAGAGGAGCACAGACCAGAATCTCTGAGATTAGTGGTGACCAGGGCCAGGGACTCTGCTATTGACCTCCAGGAGTTTCCCCTCGGGAGAAACTGCGTTTCAAGGGAATGGGATACTTTTTCCAGGGATGTGTGGACTTGTGAAAATACTTGCTTTCGTGAGGCAGGGTGGTGGCAGCTGAAAACATTTTGAAGTATTTGGCAAGTGCCGGCACTGGACGGATCTTTCCAGCTGTTAGTTCACTGAATCCTCAAAGCACCAAAACATCGGTGTCATTACCCGTTTGTACAGACAGATGAGGGATCTGTGACTCGGAGTGTCGCCCTGACTCTCACTGTGACCCTGTGGCTGAGGCAGGAACCCCCTGGGGCAGCTCTGGTTCAACTGTTTCTGGGCAACACCGCGCAGATGGCTGAAGGGAGCCGGCCGCTCGGCTGGGGTCTGGCCACGTCCTGCCTTCCTGAGCGGGTAGTGCTGCAGAAAGGGATGAGCTGCCTCTGGCCGGCTTTCATCTCTGTGGGACGGAGGCCCGGCCTTGGCTTCGGCAGGGAGTCGGCACTCAGTCCTCCGAAGTTCGGTGGCTGGCAGCAGGCCCAGCAGTGGCGTTGTCCTGGGCGTAGCCTCTGTGGGAGGGGCTGGCCCAGGTCTGTCAGAGCACAGAAAAGGCGGGACGAGCAGAAATGAGCTGGGCCTTCACTGAGAGTGAAGAAGAAAAGCCTCCCCACTAGGCTGGTCCCGGGGGCACTTCAGGGGATCGACCCTGGTTCCGAAACAGGTCAGAGCAACTACAGACTGCAGAGCCCCAAGTCCTGGCCTCCACATGTGTGCCTTCTTTTCAGCAGTGGGCATGACAGGCCTCTGCCACACTAGCCGCAGTACTAGGAGCAGAGTCCTTGACGCACCTCGGCTTCCGCAGTGGGCAAGGACCAGGGATGACTCTGGCCACCCAGGTGGTACAGACTGGGGAAAGGAGGTATGTGGGGGGGTTCCTAATGCCCCGACAGTGACTGCGGCTAAAAGCTAATTTTCCTAAGCACACACTATAGGCTACATACTGTGCCTACTATACATTAACTCCTTAAATCATCAAATAATCCAATTAATAAGTCTATTCAATAAATATCCGTTGAGTACTTGCTGGGTACAAAGCTCAAGTCCCTGACCTCACGTAACCCATGACCTAGGTCGGAACCACCATCCCGTTTCAGAAGTGAGAAAACGGAGGCCTCCTGAAGTTAACTCCCTTGCTCAGTCACTAACAGGACAGGGGCCGACAACCCAGGCAGTTTCCGGTCCAGGATGCGATTGTGATACCAAATCCAACACCACCCATGTGGCAGACACTACTGGTTGCCTCTCTAAAGGCATCTCATGTCTCCTCAGTGGCTGGAAGACACGCAGTGTATTTGCACGTGTGTTCCTCCGCTTCCTGTGTGATCGGGGAAAGGGCCCTCCCTGACACCAGCCCCAGGGATGACTCTTCTTTGGACCAATTTCAGTAATTCCCTTCCTTTTGCCAGGGATCGATGTGAGAGCCCAGGGTGTGCGACAGGATGACCAAGAAATAAGAGGGAAAGTTTGCCGGGAGGGTTTTGGTAAAGTTTTCTTGTGCTGCTCCGAGTCGCTGAGCTGGGACCTGTGGGAGCCCTTCTGCGTTGCCCGGGAGACCAGCCGGAGGACAAAGCCAGCGGCCGAGGACGGCAGAGCAGAAAGCTGGGACTGCGGCATCCTGTGAGACGACAGACCTTCTCGCCCCTCACAGTATTTTTAATTATTTCGTGATTACTTTTGCAGGTGAAAACTACCTAATACAAACCAGCTCCAATCCCTGCCATACAATGATGGCTTCCAGGACACCCCAACCCAGGGTGGCCCTCACGTCCGCCCAGTGTCCTTCGGTCCGCCAAAACACACTTTGGCTTCTGGTCACAGCTTACTTTGAGATGTTCCTTGACTGATTGCCCTGTATGTTGTCTTGGGTTTTAACCCATAACATCCTGTTTCTTGAGCTAAGTTATAAACTCCCTGAAGGGAGCCAGCATGCCTTATGTCTCTCTATCCTACTGGAGCCCCCATAGAACTCGGTATTTGTGAGCTAATCTTCTTTAACACATTTCAAGAGATTATTTCCTGTCCTGGGGAGGGTAAAAGAACACGTTTAAAGTAAAACAGGAGGCCCTGGCTGGTGCGGCTCAATGGAGTGAGTGCCAGCCTGAGAACCAAAGGGCTGCTGGTTAGATTTTCCCGCTCAGGGCACATGCCTGGGTGGCAGGCCAGGTCCCCAGTGAAAGGCATGTTGAGAGGCAATCACGCATTGATGTTTCTCTCTCTCCCTTCCCCTCTGTCCAGAAATAAATCATCTTAAAAACAAGGAAAATAAAAATAAAGTAAAACAGGAGGCTGCAGGTTGCAACCAGAGGCCTTGAGTGAACGCGGTGGACAAGCCCGCTCCACCGGTCTCTCTTGTGCCCGTCTGAGCCGGCTGCTGCAGAGACAGGCCTCTACCGCTTACTACGAGCCAAGAAAGGTTCACGCTTGGCAACCACACCGTGTTTTTAGTCCTCAGAATGCCCTGTGGGGTAGGAACTGTCAGCACTAGTTTCCATATTGGCAGACGACCTGCCCTGATCAAGCAGCTGGTAAGGAGCAGACACGGGGTATGAGCCCGGTTTTCCAGTTTTTAAATCAAGTTCTTAGGGCTTCCTGTGCTTCCCCTTCCCTTTTTCCTATTAAGCAGTGGTTACCTTCTATCTGTTGGCTCAGGACAGGGATGTAGCAAAGCATAAAACAGAACTAGCTCCAAAAGCCTCTACAAAGAAGTCTCAGGAAGACACAAAATGTCTAGGATTTAAATGGGTTGAGTAGGCCCTGCTCCCCAAGGCAGAAACATCTCTGGTAAGGGAGAGGGAGAGGAAGAGAAAGGAGAGAGGAGTGAGATGCGAGTGTAGGTGGCAGAGCAGGGACGTGCCCCTTGCTTCCCACTGATGTGAGAAGACCCGGCCTGACCCGTCACAGCGCACGGGACCGGGACTGGGCCCGTCCTTTAGATGTCTGTGCTCTGACCACGCATGCCAGCTGCGGCTGGAAGCCAGAGGACGCCCTTTGCGTTTAAATGACCTTGAGACTTTGTCTTCTCTAAGTACAAATACTTTGTTGCCTGAAGGTCACTCCCAACAGAAACACGTGTTCTGCCTCACCCTTTAGGTTACAGAACACCACACTTCTTTCCCTCACCTTCATTGTGTTACGGACTTAGCTCTACTCTGTATTGCAAATTAGTCCAAGTCTGACACTCCAGTCGAGTAGCTGGCATCCCAATGTACTTGAGAAGTTTCCAGAGAAATTTAGACATTCAAATGACATTTAGAACTAAATCAGTACAAGCGTCTACAAGTGTCTGTACTAAAAGCTTTAGTTCTCAGTACTCTGCAAAGTAGGCACCCAGAGTGTCCTCATTTTGTAGAGGAAGGCTCTGGCTTAGAGCAACGTGTTCAGTGCCACACAGCCAGGAGTCAAGGCCAGGCATTCTGGTTCCTAGAGAGGGCATTTCTAATGACCATGCTAGTGTCTGCTGTGGTGCCACAGGCAGGGAGCCTGCTCAGTACTGAGGAGGTTCTTGGCCTGTGAGGCTGATGCCCTGTAGTATGAGCACTGCATGCAAATTATATCTAGGGTATAAGAGACACAGATCTTGTCCCAAAGAAGAGTTCACCTGAGTTAAGGTAAGGCATGTACATGTGCACCTGTCCTAGGCAACTAACAATGTAGCAGGGGACCGGTGCAGGCAGGAGCGCTGGGCTGCCCCAGTGGTCTGTCCGTATAGCACAGAATCTTGACCGCTGGTCCGCAAGGCTGCATCCTGGACGTGCCTGACTGGGTGAGTCCTGGGCAAAAGGCTTCTCTGTCCATCTAACGACGGGGTCCAGCTGACCAGTGAAGTCCCTCCCAGCAACAATGGTTAACTTCTGTCCGCTCTGCCCACCCGACCCGCTGGGTTCTCACGGAATCCCTGACTTACTGTCTGTCACACACACGCACCCTCCACTGTCCCATTTCCTAAATGGTCCAACTTCACTAACGCTTCACGTGGCATCATTTTCATTATTTTATTACTTTATTCTAGTGTTACTACATTTCTTTTTCAATTTTGTTTATAAAATGCAAAATCAAGCAAGTAAATGGATACTCATACTTTTGTGCACGGATTTTAATGGGTATTTGTTTTTATGAAATTCCATCCTCACTTTGCTAATTGCAGGACTGAAATAATTAAATAAAATGCATCACATGACCAGGCCAGTAAGATTAAACTACTTTGAAATTGTAGCACACACTGATTCACATAACTGTTTCAGATGAATGTGAGGCTGAATTAAACACATGTGGGAAATCAAGTGCACATTCTGATGGAATAAACAAACCTGTAAAAATAACATTTAATGTTGAAAAGAATAAACAGAATAATGAAGTGTAGCACGACACAAGGTCAGCAGCCAGTTCCAACATAAGGCTAAAGAACCACGCACGGAGCGACTCAGGGGATGGGAGTGGGATTTCGGCGCCGGGCACGCGCAGCACAGCACGCGGACAGGTTCTTTCCCCTCACCACGGCCCTCATGTGATGCGGGTTTTAGAACTGATTGCTGCTCTTTTCCAACATTTTAATTCCTGTATTTTCAAGAACTATGTGCTAATTTCTGGGAGTATATAAATAAACAGACACATAGTCCTTTGCCCATATAAGGCTTGAAAAGTAGCAGTTTGATTGGGCAACCACTGTTCCCCACGGAGAGAGATCTGAACTTATGGGACATTAACCCTCAGCAGCGGAAAGTCTGCCCCCGGAGCCTCCAACAGAGCAAGAGTGTCAGAGCACTTGCTCCGGTGGGAGAAAGTGGGTGTTTATAGAGGTTTAGCCTAAGTTCGTTACCGTTTGTTCCTTTCTCAATCGTACAATGTCGGTTTGTGGAAACTCAAGTTTTCAATATGAAAGCTGTAAAATATATTTATTTTGAACAAGTTGAGTTTTATATAATTCAGTCCCTGTTCACAGACATAGGAAGTTGCAAGAGGAGGAAGATGGTAATTTTAGAAAGCATATCTTGAATAGAAACATTACAAAACATTTGAACACATGAATTTTTAGCATACTAAAAACAGAAGTTTAGATATATTATCCTCAAAGATTTAAAATTATTTTCAGGCTCACATTTTAATTCCAAATTAACCTACATTTCGCATTAGAAAAATAACTAACATGTATTAAGCCTTTATTTTTTTAAATGTAGATAAGGGAGGAGATGACGAACCATGGCCCGTAATTTCTTAGCCTAGGTTACCCTGGGGACATAAGGAAGGACACACCTGCACACGTGCAGGAACGTACGGACCGAAAAGTAAAAGCCTTCATTCTTCCCTCTCTCCACCATTACACCCTCCCCCACAGGCAATCACTTTTTCCTCTTTAACATAAGCTGAATTGAGGAACAAGTATGAAAGACACAGGGATGAGGACCGGGGCGGGGGGGGGGAATGGGAGAAATAGACAAAAAAATGTACTTGAAAAATAACTAAATAAAAATTAAAAATGAATAAATAGATAAATACAAATTTAAACAACAATTAAAAATATATATATAAGCTGAAAATGTGGGGAACTCGTCTTTCAAAGCCTAACTCAGGTTCTGCCATCTCGACGGCTCCTGCCGAATTGGGAGACCGGCCCTCAGCAGCAGCGCCAAGGCGTCCCTGCCCACAGCAGCGGTCTGCTGCCACCTCTGCTCAGTGCCAGGCCCCTGCTTTCCCAGGGGCTGACCGTCCTTTGGGACATAATGAGCCTTGGAAGCAGGGAGAACGATTATAAACAGTGCTTTATCTCTGACCACCAGTATCAATATTTCTTTAAGGTAAATATTAGGAGACTTGATCAATGGAAAGAAATGAATATTTAAATTTAATAAAAATCGCCAAATCACCTAATAATGCACTAAAGTTGCATTCCAGCCAATAATGAGTGCTTGCCTCCCCTTATCCTCTAACACAACTTTCAACTACCACGTGAATAATGAAAATTTCAGGTTTATGTTGCATTTTTACAGGAAACAAAGCAAATCCTTGCCCTTAGGAGCTTAAATTGTGGTAGTAGGACACACACACACACACACTTTCAAATGAATGTGAGGCTGAATTAAACACATGTGGGAAATAAAGTACACATTTTGATTAAATAAACTTGGAAAAAATTTAATTTTGAAAAGTGAACAGGACAATGCTCTCTCTCTCTCTCTCTCTCACACACACACACACACACACACACACACACACACGTGAGGGGGTTAATAGGTGCTACAGAGAAAATGAGCAGGGTAAAGAGGAGAGAAAGTAACAGCAGTGTGTGGGCAATGCTGTTTTGTACACAGTGGCCAGGGAAGGCCTCTCTGATAAGACGGGTATTTGAGAAGACACCTGAAGTCAGAGAAGTAAGGGAGTAATTAATCCACGTGGAACCCAGGAAAGGGCATTCCAGGCAGGAGAAATGGCGGAGCAAACAGGCTGTAGGGAGAGAAACTAGTTGGCATGTTTGAGGGGCAGCAAGGAGGTGGGCAGATGAGAGAGCCAGAGCAGGGCGAGCAAGTAAAAGAGGAGTCAGAAAGGAGGTCAGGAAACAGTGGGGCGGGGCTGGCAGGGTCTTCGACTCTGTGCTGTGTGAGACGGGAGCTGCTGGAGGTGGGAGAGGGACAGGGAAGCAGAGACGGTTCCGAAAACTTGAGGGAATCCAAGTGAAAGATGATGCAAATATGAGGGGGACCCTCCCCAGACTGGAATCGTCTTCTGGAGGGCGGGCCTCTTGCGGTACAGGCTTCCCCCACTGGATGACTGTTCTAGAAACCCATAAGCATTAAAACAGGCAGAGACCACTGCATGTGGCTACGACTCTTGTTCATCGCGCAAGAGCACCAGGCTGAGTGGGGCGGAAACCCAGCCAAGCCGCAGAGCGGCACCAAGCACAGCGAGGAAGGGCCGCTCTCCAGCACATGTGAATGTGCAGTACAGACCAGTGGTGCCACTGGCGGTAGAGATCAAACTCTAACTCACCATCTCCATGGCAGTGGTTGAATAATCCATCTTTCCCCACATGAACTTGAAATGCCACCTTTAGCATATTCTATTCATGGCTTCATGGGTCTTTGGTGGAACCATGAACCTCATTAAGGTTGAAGTTTGTCATATTAAAAAAATTTTTCTTTAATGTACCTTCCTTACAAAGGGAACTTTTACTTTTAGGAGCCAGATTGGAAGCACATTTTAACATATTAGAAAGAGTTGGTGCAGTTGGACAAATAATTTCTCATTTTCTGATGCAACAGACAAGAGTCACTTCTTTGCTGTCTTTGCTTAAACACTTTACCCTAAACGCAGCAGGATTCCTCTCAGAGTCCTGGCTACGCCTCTGAAAGGCTTCCTCATCTACCCTGAGGTAACGGCTCCACTCACAGTCTGAAGCCCTGCTGTTACAGGAAAACTGGACAGGAAGGCTCGGCACAGTTAGAGCGCTCCTCCCCTGGGGAGCTTCTCGCACGGCCGCCTCGGGAGGGTGAAGCTTTAGAGCCACAGCACATCGGGGAGGCACGTTTTGTGGGTGTGAGGCACTCTATGCTCCACGATGTCTTTCAAACAGAAGTGAAAATGCTGCCTTTTCAGCTCTGTTTCCCCTCCCTTCTAGGTCCATCATCATGCTACTCTGCCTCAGAGAGAAAAGAATTAAAACTCATTTGAAACCTCTGTAAAAAATCAGAGGCTTCTTTCTCCCAAGACAAATAAGCATAAGATATAAGAGAAATACAAACGTGCCAGCGTTGTGGTTTTATGCTTAGGCAAAGAGGAGACTCAGACATCACAGGTCCTGACTGGTCAGGCACTGCTCCGCCCCTGACAAAGGCCTGGAGTGGGAGGGGAGGGGAGATGCGGGGAGAGTCAGCACCACAGCCGCAAGTTCTCCAATAAGTAGCTTCCTCAGCTTCTGCTCCCTTTCCTCAGAGCGGACCCTCAGAAATTAATCTTTCCCCATGCCCACTGGTTTGTCAGCCTTGCCGTCAAGACTGCTGAAGAATTCACTAGATGGTAGCTAAACTTATGTAAGAAAGAATCTAAATGCATTGTCCAGCCTCAGAGTCATGCCTTTGTGTTAAAGCGATAGATGGAAAAATGAGGAGAGCAGAGGGATTGAAGGGCTCGATTACTGGAAGATACAAATACATAACTTCACATCTTCAGTTATATGAGAAGCAAACATGAAAATGTTTGAGGAGTCATATTTTAGTTAAGAGCAGGAATTTCTAACTTGGTGCTTCAATTATATATGCATAAATATTTTTAGTTGAGATATATTTAGGATTTTCTGCTTTCCAGAGATCTTAGAAGTAACAGTGACAACTAGAGCTTAAAAAAATCAGGCACTGGAATAGAGATATAGATGATAAATTTTTAAAAATTACTTACTTATTTTGAGAGAGAGGGAGTAAAACATCAATGTGTGGTTGCCTCTTGAGCACCCCCTACTGGGGACCCAGCCAGCAGCCCAGGCACGTGCCTTGACTGGGAATGGAACCAGTGACCCTACGGTTCACAGATCTGTGCTCAATCCACTGAGCCACAACAGCCAGGGCCATATATGATAATTCTGATATTTAGATACGAAGTAGATAATTTCAGTGCCCTTTTATAGCAATTTCCTTCCCTATCCCCAAGGCCAGGTGTAGTTCATGCTCCCATGTCGGGGCCCAGACACTTCATCTAGACCTACTCTTTCAAGTTATTCCACACTTCAAAGTTGCGTCTTTATTCTGACCTTCCGCGTCTCCAAATAACAAAACCCCTTTCTATTCCTTCACACCCCCACCGGGTCATTCTGTGTATTTCTAAATACACATGGAGGTCATCAGTCTATTTCTAAAGGGCTGCTAAACCCCATTCAAACCTTTTCGTTTCCTTTCTAACAGACACTGACATAATCAGAGACTCAGCAGCAGCAGAACCACTACATTACAGAAACAGACCAAGGAACTTGGTGGATAAAAAATAAAAAACATTAAAATACATTGAGAACATAAACAACCTTGCCACTTGAAATTTAAGAAAATTTGGCCTTGTGTAAATCATTTTATCTACTTCTCAACCTAGACCACTTAGCTGAAAGTCAGGAACACCTGAAGGAATGATTAGCTGTCCCGTCTTGTCACGACCCCATCTAGTTCCAAATCTAGAATGTGTATACTTGCATGGGACATTAGTTCCTGTCTACAAAAGTCAGGCTATTTATCATCTTAGTTGGCAAAAAGTAGATGAGATGGTAGAAGCATAAATTTAACAAATGCTATTTTATTACTTACTTAAATATATAGTGATTACAAATTATAAAAAGGAAAAGTACGGGGAAAAGTAGAGACAAATGCATTAAACAACGAGGTACCCACTCACGTGGAGAGCATTTGGAATCAAACAGTTCTTTGTTAGAGTTGGACGAGAACAAGAGCAGGTACATTGCTGTGTAAGAAAATGCCAGTTATCTAGAAGCATACCACTACCGAAAAGTAGGAAAGCGTTGGCGGTGCATCTAAACGTGCCCTAACGTAGATCACAGCACACAGGTCAGTGTTCTACAACAGAACCAGTGGTTTCAGGCAGGGATCTGCGAGAGACGTGGCTGCCTGTCTTGCTGGAAGAGCAAAGCCCCAGGACCAATCAGCTTCCCTACCTTCCATAAAGCTTTGTTCAGGTGACTTTGGAATGTGGTGTCAAACACCTCATTCATTTCTGCTGCAAGTTCCCTCAGAACAGACACTGTGGACTCATCACTGGCATTCAGAATCCGCACAAAGAATTTATTCCACAATTCACCATCTTTTAGCCTAAAAACATATAAAACCATTTCCATCAAGATGAGGCATATAAAAGTTAAAATTCTTTCTGTGTTTAACTCAAGAAGTACATTCATGCATCAAGATGATTTAAGGGAATGCCCAGAACTCTAGGGTTAGAGATCACTCAAGTAGTCCTTTGAAAGTCCAAGGTGAGACTTAAAAAAAAAAAAAAAAAAAAAAAGACTGACCATGTGGGAAAAGCCACAACACAATGCACAGAAAGGGGGAAACTCTCTCGTCTGCATCTACACATCTCCTTTGTCCTAAGATGCAGCACTTCTCTTCCACAAACAGAAGGAAAATGAGCGCTGTCTCCTCTGCTCTGATTTCCTTAAAGTCCAGGTCACTAGAGAGACCACAGCACCTCGCTACCTGCCTGGTGGTTTGTTATCTCCACAATCCTCTGAGAACGCAAAGCTTGACTGAAGGAACTACCACTGAAGTCTATGATGTTCGTACTTTTTTAAAAATCAAAAATGCTTCACTTGTTGTATAAAGCAGAGCGATCTGGACACCCCAGATGACCCCACCGGCTTCTGTCTGTGTCAGACCCACCGAGGGTCGGAAATGACTGGAGACACCGGACCCTGGCCTATGTGTCTTACATTATATTTCAAACCTACTTTTAAAGTACGTGTTAGAGACAAACAAGACTGACCAAATTCTGAATCAAATAAAGAAAAAAAGTGCTACTCAGTTGTTGGGAGGGGGAAATGGAGGAGGAGGGTTGTTAAATCTTCAACACTGAATTTTATTTTAACTTTTACTTATTTATTTTTAGAGAGATAGAGGAAGGGAGGGAGAAAGGGAGAGAAACATCAATGTGTGGTTGCCTCTCACGTGGCCCCCACTGGGGGACTTGGCCTGCAACCCAGGCATGTGCCCTGACTGGGAATCGAACTGGCAACCCTTTGGTTTGCAGCCTGTGCTCAACCCACTGAGCAACACCAGCCAGGGCTGAATTTTTTTTAAAACCAAAGAACAGCCCTGGCTCAGTGGACTGAGTGCTGGCCTGAAAACCAAAGGGTCACTGGTTCAATTCCCAGTTAGGGCACATGCTTGGATTTCAGGCCAGGTCCCTAATGGGGGGCACACGAGAGGCAACCACACATTGATGTTTCTCTCCCTCTCTTTCTCTCTCCATAAAATAAATAAATAACATCTTAAAAAAACAAACACTCAAATATCAGCCCTGCTTGGTGTGGCTCAGTAGATTAAGAACTGGCCTGTGAACCAAAAGGTTGTGGGTTTGATTCCCAGTCAGGGCACATATCTGGGTTGCAGGCCAGGTCCCTACTTGGGGGTGTGCAAAAGGCAACCAATTAGTGTTTCTCTCACACTTCGATGTTTTCCTCCCTCTTTTTCTCCCTCCCTTTCCACTTCTAGAAAATAAATAAATCTTAGCTCTGGCTGGTGCGGTTCAGTGGATTGAGTGCTGGCCTGTGAACCAAAGGGTCACTGGTTCAAATCCCAGTCTAGGGCACATGCCTGGGTTGCAGCCAGGTCAGGTGGGTCCCTGGTAGGGCACGTGAGAGGCAACTACACATTGGTGTTTCTTGCCCTTTCTCCTTCCCTTTTCCTCTGTCTAAAAATAAATAAATAAAATCTCTAAAAAATTTTTTAAATAAAGAAAATAAATAAATCTTAAAAGAAACATCAATAAGTGTTAGATTGGTAGATTTGTTGTGAGAAGTTATTAGCTCTGATAAACGAATGAAGAATATGGGATATTTAATAAGTTCAATGAGCAGGCTTAAGGGAGCACTAAAGTTCTGAGACCAAGCAGCTCTTATTAAGAGACCATTTACTTCTTCACCAAGAAGATTCAGTTCTCTGTTTTGGTTCTACCCATTCATTAAATAAGTAATAGCCTACAATTAGTATATAATTTAGAAATTTAACTCTCCTCAAGAGATGCTTAGCCTTTGGTAACAACACCTATGAAAAAGGGGATAAGACTTAAGACCAGCCTTGGCAGTCCAGATAATAAAATCTGAAAAAACAACAAAAAAAGGCTGTGACCAATTGGTTAGAAAATTATTCTCATGAACTGTTTCTACTAACACTCCTAAGTGGAGAGGCTTTAATACTACACCTGCAGTCTGTATGATAAACCTAGGTCCAGAATGATGTCCTGAAGTCTGAACTGTTTCTTATTTTTAATCACCAACTCCTCTGTCCTGCACTAGGTGCTCCGCTAACACTAAGAAACACTGGTTGAAATGAATGGAATCGTGACATTGGGACTAAGAGAACCAAGGCAGCCAAAGCAGAGAGAGCACCCGAGAGAAACACAAGATTATCTGAGCAGGCAGACACCCTGAAATCACTAATACTTACTCAGAAATATTTTGGCTAAGTTTCCAGAGGGACCCATCCCAGAAGACCTGTAGGTGCTCCTTGAACAACAGTAAATGTGCTAAATCTGCTATACCAATCAGATCTACCTGAAATCACAAAAAGCACCATCAGCTAAGGTAATTCTCTGCTACTGTCATGGCAATTTATTTATGTAGGAAGTTGAGAGATACCACAGTGATTAACTTTATGTTATGACATATTATTTTAGTAGACCATTCCTTACCCTTACAGTAAAGGAAAAGCTCCTTAAGAAGTGATCAGTGGAGCCAACTCTAGGAATCATCCTCAAGTACAAAAGGTAACAAAAAGATCTGGACTGTTGAATTCAAATTTGTGGACCTACTGCATTTGCGTGGACTCCAGTTGTGATCTAAATGTGTCCAACATGATTAATTCAGGTTCATGCTACACATTCAGTCAGCAAATGCCGCATGCCCAGAACTGAGTCAGAAAGCATTTGTGCATGTAACATATAAAACACTCTATATTTGTCCTGATGCTATTTTCATATTACATTATTTGATTTAATAGTCAACAATTCTGATGTATATAGAGCAGACTGTTATCCTTATTTTACAGAGGAGATCACAGAAAATGCCTTAAAAGGACTGCCTGGATAAGTGGTGGGACTGGCCCCGACACCCAGGCTACTGAGTTAGTCGTGGGTCTGCACGTGTGTGTCTATTCTTTAGTGTTGAGACAAAAAAATGGTACATTTTGCTTGAGTTGATGATATTTGAAAACTAGGTCATCTATTCCAGGAGAGAAAATATCAGTAAACAGTAGCTCCCTTAGCTCATCTAGAAAAGAAAGAGATCAGGAAACCCCCGCACATGCTCAGGCTTGCTCACACTCACCTGGCAAGGAGAAGAGCAGCTGGCCAGGATCTTTTGTCCTTCCAGGGTCTGCACGGTCCGAAAGCCGCTGAGGGTGAAAACGCCCAGCTGTGCTCTCAGGTCAACGCTGTATGAAAAGTCCACTATGCTCAAAGCTTGATTGTTCTTTTCACAATCATAGAGATCATAGATTCTAAACCAAGATTAAAGAGAAAGAGATAATAAAAATAGGCCATGAAAGAAGCTGCATAGATGGTCTTAAAAAAAAAATGAAGAAAAAAGAGGTTCTGTAGGTGTCTTAGCTATGACAACAGCTCCCTCCAGTGGTTAGTTTTTAAAATGCACCTGTAAGAGCAGTGGCAATGTCCATCCATCCAAGAAAGGAATGTCAACATTATGGTTTAGTGACACAAAGTACTTACTGGATACCTAAACCACAGTCTATGGTCACCACAGAACATTTATCAAGTTTCCATATTATATAAAGTAAGTACTGGAAGTAGAGTGCATGTCCCTGCCTTGCACTGTACATATAAAAGCAATGACCGTACACACTGGTAAGAATCATGATAGAGGAAATTAGGCTTTCGTAGGTGTCATAGTCATTCTTGTTTACTGTTATAAATTAGACTCTCCAGGCTTCCATTTCCATTCAGATTCCTCCCTCCCAGAGTTTAACTGAAAACAACATAAAGCTGTTTTTTGTTAAAGTGCTACCTACGTTGAAATGTAAACTATACTGTTTCTATTAAACTAATACAAAATTCTACCTTGCTCTTATTTCAACTTATTTCCTAAAAACAAAAACAAAACAAACAAACAAACAAAAACACAACTATGCAACACTAATTCACTATTTATTGATTTTATTTTCCTTGGGCTTACTCCATGCAATAAAGCTCTTATACTCACAGAGACACAGGAACTGTTTATGCGAGAGAAAACAACGGGCTAGTTTTGTGTTTCTTTGTCCCTGCTTTTCCCAGTTACTCCCCTCAGAGGCCCGACCAAGACTGCTTGGCAGGCCGTCTATTCCTAAACACAGGCTTTGACTAAGCCCATCATACATGGCACCGAGTGATCTATTTCACTTTAAAATTTATATTTGCTCCCATTTTTCCTTGGTACAAGATGCAACCGCTCTTTTGGCCATCAAAAAACTGTAATTCTCAGATATTTTTAAACTTGAAAGAGGCAGGAAAATGTTTCTTAGGTTAATGAAAAGAAGCAGGTAGTATCTTCGCTGTTGCCATGGGCAAGGCATTCCACTTTTTTAAAATCTTATTTTCCTCACAAAAAGTATATAGAAACTGCATTAAATGACTTTGAAAAATTCTTTTAATTCCTTTTGAATCTATATGAAATTTCCTACTAAATTTGCTATGCGGGGACAAAAAGGCAATACCTTCTTAATACAATGTGCTTTTCTGGAGTCACTGGGGACTGAGAGAAGGGATATTTAAAGACACAGCACACAAATGCTCAGCCCTTAAAAAGGCTGAGAACATCCCTTTGCTTAAAATTTCCGTCAACCTCAGAACTCGAGCACCATCCTCTAAACTTTCAGTGGTGTGAAACAGTGAAAACAAAAACGATACCCAGGTTCTCACATTTGGAAACACATGGGAGGATTTCTGGTGGTCACAATGGCGGGGGAATCCCTTTAACTGGGAGCAACAGCGATACAAACCATCCCGAAACGCTTGGAACAGACCTGCACAAAGAACTGTCTCATCTACAACACCTCTGGTGCCCGGATGAGAAGTGCTGCTACCTAATGCCTGGGGAAGGCGGAAGGATCCTGCTTTCTCAGGAAAGAACGTGGGATGCTCCAGGTCTTTTGGTTATAATTGCAGAAATACATTGAGGGTTCCTTCGATTTCCACACCAACTATAACTCAGCCTTCTCTCACAGATTAAGTAATCAGGGGAAACAAAGAATGACAGAAGCTTTTCGTATACATCAGCGACCTCAGAGAGAGCTGACTGGTCACCCGAAGCTGCGGCAGACACGGGGCTGGGGCAGACAGACTCTACAGCGGACTGCTGTACTCGAACACCACGAGACCAGCAGTCACTACAAGGGCGTGCTGGTCCTCTACTCCCTTTCATGAAACAAAAACTGTGGGCTATGCCTTCTTCATCCATGCTTTAATTTGTTCTTTTTTAAAATAATTTATTTTACTGGTTCTTATTAAATTTATTGGGGTGACACTGATTCACAAATCCATCCAGGTCTCAAGTGTACAAGTCAATAAAGCACCACACCGCACTGTGCATCCATCACCCCAAGCAAAGTCTCTTTCCACCCCCGTTTTCCCCACTTTGCTCAGCTTCACCCACCCCATTCCTCAACCCCCTTTCCCTCTGGCTATCACCACACTCTTGTCTTTTGTCTGTGTGTTATATATATGTTGGGTTTTTTCCCCTTAACCCCTTCACCTTCTTTCATCCAGCCCCTCCACCCCCTCCTCTCTGATACTGTCAGTCTATTCCATGTGTCCATGCCTCTGCTTCTATTTTGTTCATCAGTTTATTTTGTTCATTAGATTCCACATGTGAGTGAGATCATATGGTATTTGTTCTAATTGGCTTCTTTGACCTAGCATAATAATCTCTAGGTCTATCCATGCTGTTGCAAAAGGTAAAATTTCCTTCTTTTTTGGAGCTGAGTAGTATTCCATTGTGTAAATGTACATGCCTTAATGTGTTCTATATTTTCTCAGTTCTTAAGTATTTGGGCTTTCTCATTTCCTGCTCTGTGCTTACCCCTTGAACCTGATGGCTAAGCTGGGTTTAATTTGAACACTAAGCCCCTTTTCTTGGCATAGTTTGCATTTGCACTTTGGTTTTACCCATTCCTCCCACAACTACCTCAATCTGACCTGACTTAAGCTTTGGCCGGCGAACCTAAGCAGTGCCTCCGAGTCGTCAGAGCTGTGCCGGCCTGCTCAGAGACAGACCAGACTGTCTGCCTTTCCCCGACGGTCTGACTTCACATTGCTTCTTGATGGGAGTCATCGCAACACTGAGTAGGTGATTCTTTTTTCTGAATTAATAATATATTTCCAAAATGTTTTTTCTTTGAATTCTTTTAAACTATTCCCAGTGATTATTGCCTTTTAGGTAGCAAATATTCTCTTAACACACTAGTTGGTCAATGTGGCATTTGTCAAAAGGCAGAAGAAAACGGCAACTACCCGTGTTTTAAGAGAAAGCTAAGAAACATTAAAAGAATGAAAAGGACCAACCTGTTTCGAAAAATCAGACTCCTTGGACTCAAGTCACCATGGACTATCTCTGCTTTGTGTAGTTTCTCCACTATTGTCAAAAGGTTATAAACAATCAGCACTGTTATTTCACGGGTAATAAATTCACTGTGTTGAAAAAGATCCTACAGATAGAAGGACAAACAAACTCACTATTTCTTAAGTTAGAGTGACTGTACTTATCTCAGTACCTTGCTTACTGCTGCTTATACTCTTCCTTGTTGTTCTCTAGTACAATGTAGGCTCCTTTGTAGGCTGGGCCTTCGTCCTAGGTTTAACAACACTGCTCTTCTATAAGATTCTTTTATTTAAAAAAAGATTTTACTTATTTATCTTTAGAGGGGAAGGGAAGGAGAGAGGGAGAGAAATATCAGTGTATGGTTGCCTCTCATGACTCCCCTGCTGGGAACTGGTCTGCAACCCAGGCATGTGCCCTGACTGGGAATCGAACCGCGATACTCTGGTTCACAGGCCCACACTCAATCCACTGAGCTACGCCAGCCAGGGCTGTTCTGTAAGATTCTGTGTGAGGATTTCATGAAATAATGGATGATGAGCACCAAGGATGGACCTGGCCCATAAAAGGTGCTCTATAAATGGTAGTTTTTAAATACCTTCATTCCAACCATTTTACAGAATTCATACTACAATCAAAATATTCAGCAAAACCTTCTTAAGGACATTCCAAATAATAAAATGTTGTATCGTGTTTGGGTTCTAAAACTAATCCAGTAGGGGATAGTATAGCTAAAACAAGAGTGGCAGAAATAGACCTTTTAACCTCTGGTTCCCATTCCTTACAGAATAAGTTTGGAAGCTGCCATCCTGTCTTATCAAGTAAAAAACTTAGTAACTCTTCTAGGACCTGGAAGCATAGATACACACTTTTGTGATTTTTTTTTTAACCTTTAAGAGCTATATACCAGGTTCTCACAGTAAATATTGGAAAAAAATTCCTCTCATGCTTCTGGTAGGAGGGGGAGAAAAGAAACCATTTTGAAATAATCTAGGGTGCTCAGTTCTTTTCTTTCTTTTTTTGGAAAGATTTCATTTGTTTGTTTGTTTATTTACTAGAGAGAGGGGAAGAGAGTGAAAGAGAGGGAGAGAAACATCAATGTGTGTTTGCCTCTCATGCGCCCCCTACTGGGAACCTGGCCCACAACCCAGGCATGTGCCCTGACTGGGAATCAAACCGGCTACCCTTTGGTTTGAAGGCTGGCACTCAGCCCACTGAGCCACACCAGCCAGGGCCTGTGCGCTGTTCTTCACAGGGTCCACCTTCAGGGTAAACTAGTTCAACATGGCCTACCTAACCTGGGAAAAGAAACCCCCAACTCCAGCTGGTTATAGCTACCCTGTTCCACCTGAGGGGGGCTGGAGGAGTGGCCTGAGAAACACTTAGGAAGTTCACAGTCCAGAGGCATAGGTTCACTAAAAAAGAACATAAATGACAGGACTATATAATGCTTCCTCTCCCCTCACACCTTATCACTACATTACTAAGGGTCTATGTATAGCAGTTCCTTTTACTAAGTACATCAAGTCCAGCTACCAAGAAAAAAATTATAAGGAATACTAAAAGGCAAAAACAAAATTTGAAGAGCTAGACCAAGCATCAAAACCAGACATGGCAGGGAAGTTGGGATTTTAAAACCAGAGGGACCATGAGCTGATGACGATCACAGACGGCCAGGTCACTGTGCTGTTATCGATTTTGTGTGTGTCTGAACACAGACATCATAAAAGTTAAGAGATTCTTGGTAAAAATTACTTGGGAAAAGAAAATGATCAGTGCTTTTCATTTATAATGAATTGGTCTACTTATAGAAGATTAACAAGAATTTTGTTCTAAATCCTTTTGCTAAATGAAGCACAAATCTCTCTACCTGAGGACTAGAAATTATGTTTTTAGATTATTGCAAACCTGAAGGGTGAAGCAGTCTGTATACTGGTGCCAAACAATACAGCCGTCTTGGTACTGATAATAGCTGCACAAATGATCGCACTCTTCATTCAAACGTTCTTTTAACTTAAGGTTGATGTAAAAGTCCCATGGGACAGTTTGAGAAGATACCTATAAGAAATTATGTTTTAAAAATAAGAGCAGTTAGAATCTATGGTTATGGTTGGCAGATTAAAAACATTCTGCAAGCCTTTCCAATACCCTGACAGAAATCATAGTAAAGCGATATTTTTAAAAGCATAAGTGTATAATAAAGGACACAGCAGTAACAAACTCTGGAAGCTAAAAAGAGAACAATAAGAGATAACAATCCACTTGGCAGACCCAAGGAAAGCTGATTCTAGCAACAGAGCAAGCTGAGAGCAACCAAATTTATGCTAAAAGACAGCCTCCCTATGGTGTAAAACTGGTGGCAACATTAGCTACGGCAGGCAGGGTGAAGGCAGAGCGGCACCAGGAGAGGCTGAACTGTTAAAGAGGAAGTTAGATCCCAGGTTCTCCCTCCTCCTCTTGTAACCTAAACTAGCAACTGCTTCTCCCCCACAACAGCAGAAGTTCATTTCTAGAGAGGACAAAACAAAAGGCATCTGGATTAGAGGATACCAGGCACTGGAGGGTGGGAATACCACATGGAAAAGAGAAATAAGTTTATATATCAAACATTAAGATTACTTCCGTCTCTTCTACTCTCCAGACTGATTTGCCCATTCAGCTTTCCAGAAATTAACAGCCAGGATTATATGCTCCAGGCAGGAAATCAGAGAAGTTTTCTCTGAGAGATCTGATCAGATCAATAGAAAAGATCTATAGATACTGAAAATAAAATTGACAAAACATTCCAGAAAGTAAAAAAGACAGAGATAAAAAAAATAGGAGAAAAAAGATAAGATTTTTAAAGCTCTGTCCAGATCTCATATCCTAATAAATAGAGTTCTGAAATGAGAGAACAGAGAAGACTGAGAGGAAGAAAAATTTTATTCTTTGAAAAAAATTTCTCAGAACGAAGGAGTGCAGCTTGAAATGGCTATCGGGTGTCTAGCATATGGGTAAAAAAAGACTTGTACCAATGCTTGTAATTGTGAGATTCTGAAAGACTAGGGACAAAAGGTCCTACAAGAACTCAGAGAGGGGAAAAGCAATCTCTCACAAAGAACGGCAAGACTTTAAGAGCAAGATTAGAAGTCAAAAGATAACAGCACTCATCTTCAAAAGTCTAAGGAAAAAGCATTTTAAACCTCGAATTCTAACATTCTATCCTACTACTAATCAAGTAAAAATGTAGAATAAAAAATTTTCTGAATGAAAAGATGTAAAAAAATGACATTTCCTGCATCCCTTCTTACGAAGTTACTAAAACATGAGGGCTTAAACCAAGAAAGAAGAAAAAAAAAAGGAATCCAATATAACTAGGCATCCAATATATGAAAGAGGTAACGTGAATCTCTAGGATGGGGGTGAATGAAATTTTCCAAATAATACTCTTGTGTGTATGTGTGTGTGTGCAATTAAAGGCTAGAACGTAACTGGTCCATACTGGTGCAAGCCAGAAAATTTCAGATTTCCTCAAAAAGGTAAAATTATAGGAATAGTTAGTATGTATTGACACATTAAGAGACCTATACAATAGCTTCTTATTTCTGATATCTGATCCTGGCACATAATGATGAGTGATTTCTTGAAGCATCAGTGACTTTCCATAAGAAGCTTATAGACTATTGAAGGACTTCCTGGTACAGTGGAGCCAGTTATCGCTTCAACCCACATTACTGGCAAGGTCATTGTAATGACAAGGAATCAGTCCCACCTTTATTAAGGTTAATTCTGCAGAGTTTCTTGGTGTCACCCAGAATAATTTGTAATCTTCACATATTAGGTATTCTTGTTTAACGCAATAATCTTCATTACCTGTTGGGAAGGTTTGATTGCATTTATAAACCACTGGAATAGGTATAGGCCCCTTGCTTTCCTGGTTTAAGGGCTAATAGCACTATATATCTGCCAGTTAATAGCAGCTAGAATACTTTTCAAAACCACTTGTGAAATACTGAAAGAACACATAATTCCTATTGTTACTGGAACTAGAACTTATCAATGTGTCAACTTCTATGACTCTGTTTCTCACAATCTAGAAATATTTATTGGCCAAAAGCATTAAGCTTAAGTACAAATAATCACTTTGTACCCTGTCATTCACAAAAAGACATACATTTAATGGTACTTACCTAACTCAATCTCCTTCTCTATTTCCAACTCAGGCATTGATCTGTCTTCTACAAAAAACTCTGCAGACGCACTCAGCTCTGGCTGGGATTTTAGCAGTTGTCCACGATACTGTGAACACCAGGGTGATTGAATGGGGTTTTCTGGAGGGGGAGGGGCAGTTGTAAAAAAAACCAAACAGACAAAACATCATCCAGAAAACCTAAAATAAGTATTATAACAGGGGCTAAAAACAAGATTACATGATTAATACCAATAACCTAACAACAGTTATCTATCTCAGGCCTCTATGATATCATGCTCAGTTAGTACTAATACATTTTAGAAATTTCACAGTTTATGGGAACTTTTCTAGAAAAGAAAAACATAGTTCGGTTTGCTGAGATATATAAGTGTTCACTAGACATGGATGTGGATGTTTGCTTACAAGTCAGTGGTATATATGCACTTACCTGTAGCCTCAGTAGTAAGCTCCAGTTTCTCGGGAATCTGAAGACACTTGATGGAGGAGGTGCTTATAACTGAGGCAGAAGATCCAGACAACCCAGAGGAGTGTGTGGCCTCACCGCTGTCTTCAATAATTGGGCTAGAAGAGTAACAAATGAGTCAGTCCTGTCAATTTACTTGTTGTAGTTTTATTTGATATTTAATAGTCTCATTTTCAAAGGCCATTATTTTCCTGTAACAGAAATAGATCCATAATCAGAATCTAGGTAACTTTATTTACCCTGGTTGACAAGCAATACCTAAATTAAATTTCTCAACTTATGACTTATTTACCTAATCTATAGTAAATGCCTATTCTACATCTATTCTGAACTATTAAGAAGGCTGACTAAGACACTAACCTTCTTCCTGTTTATCCCTTCTCTGAACTTCTTACTGTACAGTAAGGAAGGGTGTCAAGAAAGAAAGGGGGACACCAACATCACGCAAACTGAGTGCATGCTAACAAATGTGATAAAAAGTTTGTTGAAAAAAGTTTGAAACTGCATTTTAAAAGCACAAATTGACAAACTTAAGAATATTCCTCAAGTTGTAATAAGTTTGTTTCAATTAGCTGACTTTTAAATATGGCTTGATCATAAGATTTAGTCTCTGGGTCTCTATGCAATTCCTTCATACCTATTTTTTGTTCGTTTCCAACTCTTTATCAAAAAATACTTAAAAAAATACATCTCTAGTTGCCTAATTGAAAATAGTATTATTTTACCATTATTTAGAATTTATATTAAAGGAAAAATGCCTTCTCTCTCCCAATCAGGTATACACCATAATCCTCCTGGGCCTCTTAATCTCATAACCATTAAAACATACTTTTTTAACCCTCATATTCAAATCAATTACTAAATTCCATTGACATGTTATATGGGGCAGCCCTACAGTCACATAAAGTACTTAGCACAGTACCTGGCAGGTAGTAAGAGCTTCATAATTAATTGCTACAACTCAGAAGCACACAGAGTAACAGCATTTAAACAATGCGGTCTGTGCAACCATCATGGCCACTCACCTCAGCTTCTTGGTGCTGAGAGCCGGGCTGTAGACAGTGCCACAGGCACTCGGCTGGTCCTCAGCGGTCTTCTCGTCGAGATCCTCTTCCTGCAACAGTCTCCCTGGATCAGAAGGATCCTTCAAGGGTATTATCTCATGAAAAGGAGTTGATACAAAACGAGCAGCTCGAGCAAAGTCACAAGTGTCTTCTGGGTTAGGACAAATAGTTACATTCCTGAAATCTGTGATAATAGCATCCTCACTCAAGGGTTCAATTTCTGTAAATTCATCCTGAAATTAAAACCATGTAAAGTTTAGCTGAAATATTTCAATAAGCATATGGATGCCCTATCTTTTTTACTTAGAGACATATGTTAGCTAAGTGACTTTTAAAACAGGGTACAGAAGAAGCATATCAGAATCTCTAAGGAGACACAATTTTTAAAAGCATATCATAATATTTGAGGAACGTTTTGTATCATGAGAGCAGCAAACTACATTTCATCAAAATTACATTGCGATGATTCTCTACACAAAGGAAAAATACCAAACAATGTCTTTTTCACAACAATTTCACTTAAGATCTAGAGGACTAATATCATTTTTTGTCTTATTTTGGCCTAGAAAATGTTCTGATAATCTGCTATCCTCCTACCTTTTAAGTCATCTTCTAGACCAAATATTTAATTTTTATTTCCTTTTTTAAAAAGATTTTATTTATTTATTTTTAGAGAAAAGGTAGGAGAAAGAGAGGGAGAAACATTAATGTGTGGTTTCCTCTCATGCACCCCCAGCTGGGGACCTGGTTTGCAACCAGGCATGTGCCCTGACTGGGAATCGAACTGGCAACCCTTTGGTTCCCAGGCCAGCACTCAATCCACTGAGCCGTACCAGTCTGGGCTTTATTTCATTTTCATTTCTTAAAGGTAATTCACAATCATGGTAGAAAATATGTAAAACAAAATATGAAGTATAAAAAAAACTTAAAATATGCCCTTGTCTTAAAAAGTAATACATACAGCCCTGACCAGGTAGCTCACTTGGTTAGAGCATCGTCCTGATACACCACTGTTGCAGGGTTGACCCCGGTCAGAGCACATGTGAGGGTCAGCCGACGAGTGTGTGAGTAAGTGCATGGAAACAACAAATCCATGTTTTTTCTCTCTCCCTCCCTTCTTCCCTCTTTAAAATCGATGAATGAAAATTAAAAAAATAAATAAAAGTTTTAAAACAAGTGAAATATATGCTAGTACAGTTGACCTTTGAACAACTCGGGGTTTAGGGAGCCAACTCCCTCACCCTGCACAGTTGAAAATCCTTGGATAAGTTTTGACTCCCCCCAAAACTTAACTTACAAGTTGTCCTTTAGTATTGTGTGGGATTTGATCCAGGAGTCCCCTGCCGGAAGCACAAGTCCCTTATGTAAAATGGCACAGAACAATGCACACTTGGCCCTCCCAATCCACAGATTCCCAACCATAGATGAAAATTACTGTTTGGTTGGTTGAATGATGGATGTGCAACTTGGGGAAGTGGAGGAGCCACAGTGCACTGAAAAGAAGTCCAAGTCTAAGTGAACCCATGCAGTTCACACCCATGCTGTTCTAGGGTCAACTGTGTATTTTTACGTGCTATTAAAAATTATTTAAAAACAATATGGTCACACTGTGGATCTATCAGAAGTCAACTAACTTTTTTAGGTCATTTCATTTTTTATTTTAAATATCCTTGTACATTTACATCTTTGGGAATATTTTAGGAATCCTGAGGAATTAAGGAGATTAAGAAATTAAGGAAACTATCCCTTCATTTCTTAAGAATAATTCCTAAAAGTAAAATTATCAGGTAAAAAGGTTATGAATGCTGCCCTGGATGGTGTGGCTAAGTGGTTGAATGCCAGCCTGCAAATAAAGGGTCACTGGTTCCATTCCCAGTCAGGACACATGCCTGGGTTATGAGCCAGGTCACCAGTAGGGGGCGTGCAAGAGGCAACCACACAATTGATGGTTCTCTCCCTCTCTCCCTCCCTACCCTTCTCTAAAAAATGAATAAAATCTTAAAAAAAAAAAAAGTTGTGAATGCTAAGGTTCTTTATATATACTGCCTGGTTGCCCTCAGGGACATTGTACCTCTTTAAACATTTACCTGTTGTATACAAAAGTGCTTATTTCATTTAACTCTTGTGCATACTAGACATTAATTTTCTAATAATTAATTTGACATATACTTTAAATCTGACACCATTAGTAAGTAGAGGTAAGAGGTAAAGCTAGAAGAAATAATAAGTGTGGCTAAAAATGATAAAATTAAAGTAAAATAGGTATTTATAGTCTAGGAATACATTTTATGCTAATACTGCTTATGGCACTTTAGCTATTTGAAATATAATTTTTAGGGGGAAAATTCTGTTAAGTACCTATTAACAAAATTTAAGTAAAAGGTTTAAAACCAAAAAACTAAATTAAGATAGACTCCTTTGATAATTCGGCCCATTTTTGAACACCTGAACATAGAACTACTACCTCAAAATCTAGATTATCATTATGTTCTCTGGGAATATTCTTGGGAACACAGTATATAATTAATTACCCTTCAGCGTTGTTATCTTCTCAAAGCAGTCAGTGGGCTATCAGAATTATCCGGTAATGTATGTAAAACAACAGTACATGCTTGTATTGTCACCCCAATAAATTCAATAAAAATTATTTTTAAAAAATAAATGCTTGGATATCAGCCCTGGAAATTACAATATAATATAGCTAGAATGTGGCCTGAACACCTATAGTTGGCTCCCTAGGTTCTTCTGGGTTGCTGGAAATTTTCTAATCTTGATCTAGGTGGAGATTGCATGGATATTCACACATGTAAAATCTCATGTAGTTGGACAATTAAATTTGTAGTTTACTAGATGTAAAATACAAGGTGTCTGGAAAAAGTCCCGCTATTGTTAATATGAGAATGGTATGTGCAACATTGATGTAACCTAGCAGCCAAGGAGAATGGACTGGAATGTGCATATCTGAACAATGACAACTTCACTGTACTGGTCTGTGGGGGAGGTAGACACCATTGAGTGAGCATGTGTACTGTGTGGCCAACACATTCAAAATGACTAAGCAAGTGTAATGAATCTGCATCAAATTTTGCACTAAGTTTGAACATTCCTCCAAGGAAACTATTCTGATGATTCAGAAGGCCACAGCTATAGGCAATTGGTGATTAGCAGCTTTATCAAAATAACATGCCCACTTATACATCATGTCTCCTTCAGAGCTTTTTGGTCAAACATCAAATTACCAACATGACACAATGCCACTACAGCCCAGATTTGGTGCCCTGAGACTTCTGACTTTTCCCCAGATTAAAATCACCGGTGAAAGGGAAGTTATTTCAGACCATTGATGAAATTCAGGAAAATATGACAGGGCAGGTGATGGCAATTGGGAGAACTGTGTGAGGTCCCAAGGTGCCTACTCTGAAGGGGACAGAGGTGTCATTGTCCTATGTACAATGTTTCTTGTATCTTCTTTAATAAATGTCTCTATTTTTTATATTACATGACTGGATACCCTCCGGACAGACCTTGTATTCCATGTTCTTCAACCTCACAACAAATTTCCAGATGCTTGAAGAGAATAATGACTTCTTCCTTAAAACTTCAAGACTTGAATTTTTATGTGAGGCTTTTTTACCCTAAGTATTATCATGTCATTTGTCCAGAGTGGTTAAAATAGAAGATTGCCCTGGCTAGTGTGGCTCAATGGATTGACGAGTGGACTTAGAACCAAAGGGTTGCTGGTTTGATTCCCAGTCATGGCACATGCCTGGGTTGTGGGCCAGGTCCCTGGTTGGGCACCTGCAAGAGGCAACTGATTGATGTTTCTCTCACATATTAGTGTTTCTCTCCCTCTTTCTCCCTCCCTTCCCCTTTCTTTAAAAATAAATAAGTAAAATCTTAAAAAAAAAAATTTAAAACAACTTCCAGCCAAGATGGAGGCATAGGTGGAAACACTGTACCGCCTTGCACAACCAAGTTTAAAGACAACAAAGTTTTAGTAATGAAAACGCAGCCCAAACACAGAAAATTGAACTATACAGAAGTCCGACAACAATGAAACATTCAGCCAGACCGGTAAGAGGGGCGGGGTCAGTGGTGGAGCAGGAAAGATCGGTGAACCCATCCGGGAGCGCAAGCGGCGGCTGGCGGATCCCAGGTGTGGGGTGGCAGTGGGTGGACCCAGTGAGGGCGCAAGGCAGCGGCTGGCTGACCCCAGTCACACATTCGCACGCAGATAAACCAAACAAAGGAGTGAGCAGTGAGACACACTGCTCAGGCTAGAGCCCCAGCGACGGGAATTAGAGCCTGGAAGCACCAATTGGAAAGACTTTTGGGGTCGAGGTGCCAGGAGAAGCTCCCAGGCTCACAGAGAGTTCATTGGAAAGACTCACAGGATCCTGGAGGGTATACAGGCCCACATACCCAGGAACCAGCACCAGAAGTGCCCAATTTGCTTGTGGGAAGCTATAGAGAGGACATAAATCTGAGAGAGAGCAGAACAAACACCATTGCCCCTCTCTGACCCCACCCCCGCATACAGCATCACAACCCAACAACTGGGTCGCCCAGCACTGGTGAACACCTAAGGCTCTGCCCCTCATATCTAACAGGTGCGAACAGGCCAAAACATTATGGCTCAAGAACAGCTCAAAGCCCCAGAGCCAATAAAAGCAACCAAGAGATAGCCAAACTTTCAGATGCACAGTTCAGAACACTGATGATCAGGATGCTCACAGAATTGGTTGATTTTAGTCACATATTAGAGGAACAAATGAAGGTTAACTAAGTGAAATGAAGGAAAATTCACAGAGAACCAATAGTGATGAAAAGGAAACTGGGACTCAGATCAAGGGAATGGACCAGAAGGAAGAAAAAAACGACCAAACAGAAAAGAATGAAGAAACAAGAATTCAGAAAAATGAGGAGAGGCTTAGGAACTTTTAGGACATCTTTAAACGTTCCAACATCCAAATTATAGGGGTACCAGAAGGGGAAGAGGAACAGCCACAAGCGGAAAACTTATTTGAACAAATAATGAAGGAGAACTTCCCCAATCTGGCAAAGGAAATAAACTTCTAGGAAATCTAGGAAGCTCAGAGAGTCCCAAAGAAATTGGACCTAAGAAGGAACACACCAAGGCACATCATCATTACATTAGCCAAGATTAAAATGAAGGAGAGAATCCTTGAAGCAGCAAGAGATAAGGGGACAGTCATCTACAAAGGACTTCCCATCAGACTGTCAGCTGATTTCTCAAAAGAGACCTTACAGGCAAGAAGGGGCTGGAAAGAAGTATTCCAAGCCATGAAATCCAAAGACCTACATCCAAGATTGCTCTATCCAGCAAAGCTTTCATTTAAAATGGAAGGACAGTTAAAGTGCTTCTCAGATAAGATCAAATTCAAGGAGTTCATCATCACCAAGCCCTGGGTTGCTCCATTATATGAAATGTTAAAGGGACTTATCTAAGAAAAAGGAGTTAAAAAATACGAACAGTAAAAGGACAGCAAAGTCAGTTACTAACAACCACACCTAAAACAAAAGCAAATAAGAGGACAGCTAGATCAGGAGCAGAACCATAGAAATGAAGATCACATGGAGGGTTAGCAACAGGGGAGTGGGAGGAGGAGAAGGGGGGAGAAGGTACAGAGAATAAGTAGCATTGATGGTAGGTAGAAAATAGACAGGGGGGAGGGCAAGAATAGTATGGGAAATATAGAATCTAAAGAACTTGTGACACATGGACATAAACTAAAGGGGGCAATGGTGGGAAAAGGGGTGTGCAGGGTGGAGGGGAATGAAGGGGGAATAGGACAACTGTAGTGGCATAATCAATAAAATACATTAAAAAAATTTAAAACAGAACATTACTAAAGTCACATGGTTGGTCCACGTAACTCTTCCATTGCCACAAAAAGCATTTTATATATAAAAAAAAAAACAAAGATTCTTTGCTATGTTAGTTTAAAAAGAGAAAGTGCTAAAGGCTTTTAAGATGATTTTTTTCCCCACTTAAAAAAACTGATAGCACTGGCTGGTGGTGCTCAGTGGATTGAGTGCTGGCCTGCAAACCAAAGGGTCACCAGTTGGATTCCCAAGTCAGGGCACAGGCCTGGGTTTTGGGCCAGGTTCCTGGTTGGGGGTTCGCAGGAGGCAACCCATTGATGTATCTCTCACATATTGGTGTTTCTCCCTCCCTTCCCCTCACTCTGAAAAGAAATAAAACCTTTTTAAAAAATTAGATATAATTATATAATTCAATTTTTAAAAAAAATTCACCTTCTGAAAGTGAACATTTCAGTGGTTTTTAGCACACTCACAAGGTTGTACAATCATCACCACTATCTAACTCCAGAACATAGCCACTACCCGCCCCCCCAAATCCATACCCATTAGCAGTTAGTCTCTCACTCCTATAATCTCTAACCCCCTAAAAATCCCTAATCTATCTTCCATTTCTATGGATTTGCCCTTTCTGGACATTTCATGAAAATGGAACCATATAATATGTGGTCTTTGGTGGTTAGCTTCATTCGCTTAGCAAAGTGTTTTCAAGGTTCATCCATGTTGTAAGGTGTATCAGTACCTCTTTCAATTTTATGCCTGAATAATATTTTACTGTATGGATATATAACATTTTACTTAACCGTGTACCAGTTGATGGAGATTGGGTTCTTCCCACTCTTCGATTATTACAAATAATGCTAAGAATATTCATGTACAAGTTTTTTTGTGTGAATGTATGTTTTGCTTTGTTTTTTAAGATTTTATTCATCCATCTTTACAGGGGAAGGGAAGGAGAGAAGGAAAGAAATGTCAATGTATGGTTGACTCTTGTGTGTCCCCCGCTGGGAACTTGCCTGCAACCCAGGCATGTGCCCTGACTGGGAATCGACCCCCGATACTCTGGTTCACAGGCCCGAGCTCAACCACTGAGCTACACCAGCCAGGTGTTTTTAATTCTCTTGGATATAAACCTAGGAGGGATTTTCTGGTTATGTGGTTACTCTATGTTTAACATTTTGAAAAACTGCCAAACTGTTCTCCAAAGTGGCTGCACCATTTTATATTCCTACCAGCAGTACATAAGGGTACTAATTTCTCAACATCCTCACCAACCCTTGTTATTTTCTGTCTTTTTGATTACAGCCCTTCCAGTGTCTATGAAGTAGTATCTCACTGTAGTTTTGCTTTGCATTAGTCTGATGACTAATGGTGTTGAGCATCTTTTCATGTGCTTATTTCAAGTCAATAATGTTCATTTGAACCCTAAACTATTCTGAGAATTGAATGAAACAACCCACTAGTCCATTGTATTAACTTAGGAATACTGCTCCTCCTTACGCAAACATCTGGAGATACATCCTCACTCGAGGTGATGCTGTCTGAAGTTTTGAGAACTGCAAGGGGTCTTCGCTGGACTAAAACCCGTGAGGGATCTGCAGGAGGACTGGAAAAAGACACATTCCATTTAGCGATTTTTTTCTATTGACATAGATAACAGTAATCTCTCATTTACAAAAATAGAAAACTTTCAAGTTCAAAACAAAACAAAAAATTCAAACCTGATATTCTTTTTTTCTGTAAGAAACTCATCAAAAATGGAGAAAGGTATATTGGAACCTATAAGAAAAAAACACTGGATTTATACTCTTGAGAGTAAATGCTCTATTCTTTAAGAAAACTAGGTCAATTAATATTTTTCATTGTTTGAAAGCAGAAAGGCAATCTGTTTGCTTTTTATAATGATTAATTACAAATATATAAAGGTAAAGATCATTTAAGAATAATTATCTAAACACCTTGCTCATCTTTATTCCCCATCACCTCTACCCTCCAAACCCAGCACAGCTCCAGATTATTTTGATGCAAATCCAAGACATTACAATTTCATCTATAAATACTTCAGTATGTACTGTTAAAGAGAGGTTCTTTTAAAAAACATAATCTCAAAATGTGATCATACCTATAGGATTAACAATTTCTGAATATCAAATATCCAGACAGCCAAGTTTCCCAGTTTTTTCCCAAGTTTACCACAATTTTTTAGAAAGTTTGAACTGGGAATGGAGAGTAAAATTCATGTACTGTGACTGGTAAAAATGCCTCTGAAATAGCTTTTATTCCACTGAATTCTTTTAAAGTAATTTTTTGTTGAAGAAACTGAGTTGTTTGCCCCATAATGCTGAAATTTTTTTGCCAATCACACCCCTCTGTGCTGTTTAACCTGTTCCTCCATGATTTTGTTCCCTACAATTTGGTGGTTGGAATTAGAGTTTTACTCAGATTCAATTTAATGTGTGTTTTTTTTTAAACTACTTATGGTGAATATTCATATGTTTATCACTTTAACATATTACTAAATGGAAAAGAAAACAAATTCAAATATAAAATAACCTTAGTTTTAAGCATTTTTTCTTTGTTCCAAAAACCACTTTCTAGTATTGGCTGTTGGATACTATAGATATGCTTAGCTTAGTGTACACTAACTGAAGTGGGAGATTATTTGGTAGTCAGTATAAATTTAAATTTACATTTAAACCAAATATTTCAAAACCCCCGAGGAATCTTACAAAAAGTCTTTCAAATGCCTATCTTATCTTGAATCACATGCTTATAACTGAATTCCATAATTCAAAGATACAGTAATAACCTTAGTCCCCTCACTGCCTTCTTTCAACTCCCTTCACAGTAATCAAGACATGTGTTCACCACTTGTCACATAATGCATGGGTTATCGGCAAGCTCTTCATGACAGTGTAAAATACAACTCACCTTTAGCACGAGGTTGTTCTTGCCAAACATTTTCTGCAAGTGAAGTTTCCCTGTAAAGAGACTTGTTTTAAAATATATGCTTAATATCCACAAAATTATTTAATTCTTAAAAGTCCAAGAGGCTTTTTATTAAATACAATCTTCACTCTAAGATAAAGAAAATATTCTAGTATTATAAATCCAAATTCTTTAATAAGATGGAACCTTTAGTCATTAAAATTGCTGTAGAAGTATGTTAGATAACAGATGTTAAATTACATTAACAGTGTAAGTAGATTAAAGTAGATTACAAACTGGTAAACTCTCATTTTTATATAACAAAACAAAAAAAGAACACATAAGGAGAGATATACCTTGTTAACAGCACTCATCTCTTGGTGGTAGACATAAATGGTTTTGCCTTTTTAAATTTATTTAACTTATTTTTTTAAAGATTTTATTTATTTATTTTTAGAGAGAGGGGGAGGGAGGGAGAAAGAGAGGGAGAGAAACACCAGTGTGTGGTTGCCTCTCATGTGACCATCACTGGGGACCTGGCCTGCAATCCAGGCATGCGCCCTAACTGGGAATCGAACCAGTGACCCTTTAGTTCACAGCCCACACTCAATCTACTGAGCCACACCAGCCAGGGCATAACTTATTTTATTTATTTACTTTTAGAGAGGGGAAGAGAGACAGAAAGAAAGGAGAGAAACATCAACATGTGGTTGCCTCTCGCACATCCCCTACTGGTGACCTGACCCACGACCCAGGCATGTGCCCTGACTGGGAATCCAACAGGCAGCCTTGGTTCCCAGGCTGGCACTCAATCCACTGAGCCACACCACCCAGAGCTTGGTTTTGCCTTTAAAAAATATATTATTTATTTATTTATTTATTTTTGGAGAGGAGGGAGGGAGGGAGAAACAGAGGGAGAGAAACACTGATATGTGAGAGAAACACTGATCGGTTGTCTCTTGCATGTGCCCAACAAGGAAGCTGGCCTGCAACCCAGGCATGAACTATGACTGGGAATTGAACCTGTGACCCCTTGGCTTGCAGGAAGACACCAACCCACTGAACCACCCCATCCAGGGCTGGTTTTGCCTTTTAAAGAATTATTTATTTGTGATTGCTTCTGTTTTTTAATGGAAGAAAGTCAGTACTTTAGCCTGCCTCATCAACATCAAAGTTTATGTTGTGACAGAGACATTGCAAAAATCATGTCTCTAATACTATAGAAGTTAAGAAGACTTCAAGCCACTAGCGAGTCAAAGGTTGGTTCTAAACGCTCTCCCATAAGCATCATTCTTTCCAATCATGTGGTCCTACCTGGCACAAGAATTTACTGGACAAACAGAATTGGACAGAGTCATTCCTGGTATTTCCCGAGACTCAGAAGCAATCCGCAGGTCGGCTGTCTCCTTTATAGGCATCTTTTCTTCTTGCTATGTGCAATAAATAAACAAAATCGATTTATCCCCATCTAGAAAATGTTACCTATTTTCAATCTTTACTTCCAAAATTAGCTTTCTCATACTTTCTCCCGGATACCTACTAACAAGATGAAATGTCTGTTCCCCACAAGTTCTTTCCAACAATTTACGTCCTTCGTATAAACTGGAACTGTTGTAATCAACTGAGCAGTGCCAACCACACACTGAATTTCCTCGGTTAACCCCAGTGTAATGGGAATGACTAAAGAGCCAAAGTTAGAGGTAACAAAACTATGGCTTAGAATATAACTAAGAACTCAATAAATTATATCACATACCATAAAGTCCATTTGAAGTCACCTGCTAAATTACTTTCTTGCTCAATTTTGCTGCTATTAATAGATAAGAAACTACAGAAAACTCAAAATGGTGGATGAGAAGACTTTTTCTATGCCTTTACATTTCTTAAATTTGTTTCAGTAGGCTTTAGTTTTATGTATTAAAAAAAAGAGGAATAACCTGATCACCCGTTCTTTCTTGCTGAGTAGTTTGAATTTGTTTTAGTTTCCTCTCCATCTCTTCAATTTGCTTCTGCATTTCTGCTCTCTTCTCTGCACTGGTCAGCAGCTCAGCTAGAAACAATAAAGTTGGCTGAGGCATTTACTTCTGATAGCAATTTATTCTGCCAAAAACCATCTTTGGGGCTCCCGTCTTCAGCATATATTACATATTAGGATGATATAAGTGATACAGAATCCTCAAACTGAGGTCTCTTATTTATTCAGTCAATAAAAAACAGAGTATGTACCACATGCCGAGGACGACTCTGAGCATTTAAGTTTCAGTGGTGCATAACACAAAGCCCTTGGTCATGTGATGTTAACATTCAATTTGGGGGGGGGACATACACACATATACATTAACAAGAAAAATCAATGTTAAAAATAAAGTAAAATAGGTGATATGAGAATGTATGACTGGGTTGGGAGATGGGGGTCAGGGGCTATTTAAGGCCAGTGGTAAGAGAAGATCATTCTAAGAAAGAGACTTTATAACGCTAGAACCTGAATGACTAGAGGCCAGTCCCATACGGATCCAGGGAAAGATAATTGGTCAAGGGATGAACTGACACACAGGCCCTAATTCAGGAACAAGATCACTGTGTTCAAGGATCACACTGTGTTCCAATAAAGGCCTGCATGGTGCAATGAAGCATAGTAAGAGGAAAGTAAGAGATGAGTTTGGAAAAGTAGGCAGAGGCCAAGTCATGTGGGAGTAAAGAGATTATATTACAATTCTAAGACAATGAAAAATATTGGAGAATTTTAAGTAAAGAAGTAACGTGATCTGACTTTTTAAAAAGATTATTTACTGTGAGCAAAACAGATTGTGGTAAGAAAGAGTGTTGAAAGTCCAGATGCAGTTATCTAGATAAAAGATTGTGCTTTGATTAAGGTAATAATGGGAATGGGATAAATGAAAGATTTGGAGAATCTGGGGGTGGTAAAGTTGATGGGCTTATTCACTAGTTGTGGGAGATAGTAAGAAAATAGTGATATAAAATCTGGATCCCTGAATTTTTTGGTTTAAATAACCCGGGTGCACAGTGATACCTCTTACTGAAACGGAGGACTGCTGGTACGTGTGTGTGCTGGGGTGTGGTTTGTGACAGAAATCAGTAATTCAGTCTTGGCTACGCTGAGTTTAAAATTTTTATTAGTATCAACAAAGATACGAGTCTGGAGTTCAGTTGAAATGACAGGGGTGGGTAGATAAATTTGGGAGTCTATAGCTTATACCAGTATTTAGTTTGTTACCTAGAGATAGCTGTAGAAAGAAAAGATAATTGGAATATTCCAGAACTTTATCCTGGGCCTCAGGAAGAGGTCCTGTATGAGAACAGCAATAAAGGAAAAGGAGAAGTAATATACATCAACAAAGAAGCCAAGAGAAGGATTTCATAAAGAAGTTTTCATCAACTGCCTAATGAAGCCAAGATCAGGACAGAAAAAGCCAGCGGATTTGGCTGAAAGGAGTTTTCTGGCAGCCATGATCAGACTACTTCACTGGAACAGAGGGGGGCTTGAGGAAGCAATAGGCAGTGAAGATGATTACAATTCCCAAGAAATTTTGCTGTGAAGGGAGAAAAATGGGTAGTAGTAGCTGGAGAAGCTATGAGGATACTTGAGGAAATTAAAAAATAAAAAGAACTGGAGATATTAAAAATATTTTGTTTTAATGATAAGAATGATTTAGAAAAAAAATGCCAGAAGGGGAGGAAAAAAGAGCTACTCCTTTGATAGGAACAGAAGAATGTTAATTTTAACAGAAAGAATGTTAAGATGCATAGGTATGAATTATAGGATATGGTAGCTGTGGTAGAAGAAAACAGAGCTACCATTACATTCCTTTCACTTTCTCAGTGAAGTATGACGTGAGATCATAGCTAAGGAGGATCAGCGGTACAGAAGATTTGAAAAGATGAAAAATATTAAATTAGTTGTTAGCAGAAATTCACCTACCAGGAAACTGCAGTAAGACTGCTAAGCACTGGTGAATACCAATTTGAGACCTGTGGTCATGAATTTAAAGTGAGACCTGTACACATAGTTGCATTTTTCTCCAGATATTTTTAAACTAGTTGGATGCAGACAGAAACCATGAGCAGATATGTTAATTTAACCAGGGTTGAGGTTTTGCCAGGCGAATACAATATAGAGATAGAAGATTGAACAGGTAAAGAGTATTTACAAGGGAGTGATCATAATGATGAATCACTGACTCTGAGCTGGGAGGAAAGGAAATCAGGACATAAGGATGATAATAAACAAACAGTAAAAAATACAATTGGTAGGGATGGATTAATGATCTCAATAAGGATAAAGAATTCCAGAAGCAGAGTCCTAAAACAAGTAAGCTAGAGGAGAAGGTAGTAGTCAAAGAAAAGAAACTTCAGAAGAGTTCCTGAGTGATAAGGTCAACAGTAAGACCAGGGAGGAGGCAGTGAGCAGAGCTGAGGAGGAGATCACAGGAGAGATGGTGGCCACAAAATTGAGAAGCCACAGCACCGGGAGGAGTAGGGGCAGAGGGAAGATACAGAGCTAGGTGCTTGGTCAATTAATGAATAATGGGGAGTGACCAAAAAGGCTGAGGTGAGAACACTAAGAAGGCTCAGGAGGTAGGTAAAAAAAAAAGGACACATGCGAAAGAAACCAGAGGTTTTGAAGGAGAAAAAGATGATTTGGAAGTAGCAATGGAAAGAAAGAACAACAGTCTTGTTTCTCTCCAGGCCCCGCCCATGGCTCCCTCACTTCTAGTATTCTTACCTGACAGTGAGCAATCAGCAATAGTCTTCGATGCCAGTTTTTAACAGTGACCAGAAACCACTTTATTATTGGCATGAGGATTTGTAAGAATGCAAACTATACACAGCAGGGAAATTACATGTTCATGAACTAGATGCAGAGACCAGCTTAGGAAGTAGAATTAAAAGTTTGAAAGAGGCTTTATCTATTCAAATCCCATCCCCACTAGATCTTTCCCTTAAGAAAACAGAAGTTTTCTTTTTTTAAATGCTGTTTTATTTATTTAAAATTTTGAAGTATAACTGCCACACAATGTTAGTTTCAGGAGTACAACATAATTATTCTATATTTGTATATATTGCAAAATGATCACCACAATAAGTCTAGGTACTTATTTGTCTAGGTATCTGTCACCATATACAGTTGCAAAAAATTTGATAAGAACTTTTAAGATTTATTCTTTCAGCAACTTTCAAATATGCAACACAGCATTAACTATAGTTGCCGTGCTGTTCGTTACATCCCCATGACTTATTGTAGAAATGGAAGTGTGTACCTTCTGACTCCTTTCAACTCATTCTGCCCACCTTCTTTCATCCCCCACTTCTGACAACCAAACTGTTCTCTGTATCTAAGTTTGCTTGTCTTAAGATTCCACATGTGAGATCATACAGAATTTGTCTTTCTCTGTCTTATTTCACTTAGCATAATGCTCTCAAGGTCCATTCATGTTATTGCAAATGGCATGATTTCATTCTTTTTTGTTCCTTTTCTTTATCCATTCATCTATCGATAGACAGGTTGAAGGAAACACTAGTTCTTCATCTAAGCACCTAGTTCCTTTCCCAGCTCCTATTTGCCTACCCTCCCAGCCTACTTCTTTGTTATGGTGGTTCCCATTTTTAGTTGTTTTTTTTTAATTTATTGAATTTAGAGAAAGAAAGACAAAGGGATGGGAGGGAGAGGGAAGGAGAGAGACAGATAGAAAGAAAGAGAAAGACATTGACATGCTGTTCCCACTTATTTATGTGTTCATTGGCTGATTCTTATATGGGCCTTGACTAGGGGTTGAACCTGCAACCTTGGCACAGGGGGATGACACTTGAACCTACTGAGCAACCTGGCCAGGGCCTTGGGTAGTTCCTAGTTTTTAAAAGCCTTGCTGAACTATTTCCTTGCTTCCTAACCATTATTCCTCTCCTACCTAGATACATAGGTTCCATTTTTCAATACATTATTTGAGCCTAGAGCACCTTTGTCAGTCTTGGAAGGCACTAGTTGATACAATGAATGAAGGCAATGCCAAACTTACTAATAACAGTCTGCTTTATAAAAGCTTGCTTCTAACCTATCACCTGGAATTCAGAAATGATTTTTCCTTAAGTAAATTGTAAGTAACGGTTAAGTTTCCTAGCTTGCCTTACATATGAGGTCTGTCAGGAAAAAGTCCAGCCATTGTTAATACAACTAGAGTTTGCATGACATCGATGTAACCTGGCAGCCGAGGAGAGTGGACTGGAATGCTCATGCATGAACAGTGACGACTTCACTGTACTAGTCAGTGGGGGTGGTAGATGCCGTTGAGTGAGCATGTATACTGTGTGGCTGTTACATTCAAAATGACTGAGCGAGTAGAGCAACAAACCTATGTCAAATTTTGTGTTAAACTTGAACTTTTCTTCTGAGCAAATTATTCATATGATTCAGAAGGCTGCAGCTATGGGCAACGGGTGATTGGCAGCTTCATCACAGCAATGCACCTGCTCCTGCATCATATCTTGTGCAGAGTTTTGTGGTGAAACATCAAATCACCCAGGTGACTCAGCCCCCTACAGCTCAGATCTGGTGCCCTGAGACTTCTGGCTTTTCCTAAAACTAAAATCACCTTTTAAAGGGAAGATATTTCAGACCATTGATGAGATTCAAGAAAATATGATAGGGCAGCTGATGGCAATTGGGAGAACTGTGTGAGGTCCCAAAGTGTCTACTTTGAAGGGGAAAGAGGTGTCATTGTCCTATATACAGTGTTTCTTGTATCTTCTTTAATAAATGTCTCTATTTTTCATATTACATAGCTGGGCATCTTCTGGACAGATTCTGTATGCCATATCCTGTTAAGTGAGCTGAGTTATGTTAGTAAGTTATTCTTGATATATGTGTAGAAATATTTCTTTCTTCTTTCTTGGTATAGATTATAGTAAAAATATCTAAATGGATTAAACTTATTTTTGGACTCTGCTCCACCTCCTTTCCTGTCCTGTCCTGTCCCTCATCTTCTAATGCCTTAAGCTCCAAAACTATACTTCAGTAGTTTTCGGCCCATTCTGTACTACCTCACCCCAAGTATGCCAGGCTCCAGAACAAAACTGCTTCTCATTTCCCCAAAATTCTAAATTTCTCAATTTACAGTGAAATTAGAAAGAAGATAATGTCTTTAAAAAACACAATACAATTAAGTATCATCTAAGTGACTGGAGTGTAAATGGGTATGTTAACCTAAATAAGCCCTGGGAGAAATTCCAGGTAGAGTATCAAAAGCTGAGTGAGGTATTTCAGGCAGTATGAGGAAAGTACTTAATGGGGAGGCATGGCACGTGCATGTATGCATGTCAGGGGTCACCGCTGTCTGCCGACTGCATCAGTGAATGTGAATTCTTCCTGTAGTTCAGAGCTTCTCCTTTTTGAACACAGGCTTAGTTGCTTAGTTTTTCCACCCTAGGGTCTCAATGAAAAGCAGCAATGGGAATTCAGCTTAAATAGAGAGAAAAAATAGTAGAAACCATAGAAGCATAACATAAACAAACAATGGGGCAATTTCCTCAGACTTTATATTAACTCAGCCTTCCTACAACTAAGTTATTTCAACAAATTTGAACTAGATCATACCTTCCCTTTTCTCTTTCAATTTCTTCCGGAAAACTTCAGCCCGGATCTCTTCAAAGGAGAACTCGCCCACTCCTGCATAAATCTTCTCCTTGCAGTACATCATCTTCTCTTTCTTCTCCTCAGATACTTGCTGATGGCTTTGGACTCTTTGCAGGAGATCACCCTCCTCCTTTCCAGGCTTCCTTGTGCTTAGAATGTGGTTTATGCTGGGTTCGATTTTACATGGTGTCCTAAAAGAAGCAAAATAGTTATTATTCACCATACAGGCCAAATGAACTGTTTTTTACATGTTTTGATAACACACAGGGACAATGTTATCAGCAAGACGATACTGATTGATTAAAAAAACAAAAACAAATAAGGTTGAGAAAAGAAACTAAAAATAATTTACATGATTCATTGACAATTATGTTCTAAGTACTACTTTGTTATGATGAGGACGGAAATTAACCGTAAGTTAGGGTCATCAAATAACATATTCCTTACAGGAGAAAAATCAAACCCATATGCACTACAGCCCATTTCCCACATTGTAGCAATCAAAAGAATTAGCGTTAGGAATACAGCATTTAGGGAACTGATGGTGTGAAGTTCAATGTTCTCAGCTGAAGAAGAAAGAGAGAGATAATATAGGTTGAAAAGAATGAAGCATAAATAAAGTACCTCAATCAGGATAGGGCAGGTGTTAGCTGAATCCTGGCTATTCAGAATGACTTATATACCTTTTATTTTCTTATATACCTTCTTACAACTAAAGATACTCAGTCCTTACCCCAGGTCCACTAACTCAGAGCCTTCGATGGTAGGGTCCAAGCATCTACGTGCTTAAAAGGCTTACTCAACTTACTTAACCTGATAAAGAACATCTATGAAAACCTACATGAACATCATATTTAATGATAAAAGATGGAATGCTTCCCCAGTTAAGATCAGGAACAATATAAAAATGCCCATTCTTGCTACACATTGTACTGGAAGTTCTACCCAAGGCAATGAGGCAAGAAAAATAAATAAAAGGCAACCAGATGGGAAAGGAAAAAAGTAAAGTGATCTCTATTTGCAAATTATTTAATCTTATATATATAAAATCCTAAGAATCCACTTAAAAACTACTAGAATAAATAAGTTCATCAAATGAGTAATATGTAAAAATCAATAGTATTTCATATACCTTCAATGAACAATCTGAAAACAACATTAAGGAAATAATTTTATTTACTAATAGCATTAAAAAGAATAAAATACTTCAGAATAACTTTTTAAAAGGCAAAACTATAAAGACGACATAAAGATTAGTGGTTGCTAGGAATTCAGTAGAGGGATGGATAAATAAATAAGGTAAAGGGAATTTTTAGGTCAATGAAAATATTCTGTATGATACTGTAATAATGGATGCATGACATTCATTTGTCAAAACCCAGAGAAATGTAAAATACATTAGAGTGAACCCTGGTGTAAACTATGAACTTTAATAATTTATCAATAATGGATTGTTAATTCATAACAAATACACCACACTAATGCAAGATTTTAATAATAGGGACAATTGCCCTGGCTGGTGTGGTGGCTCAGTGGATTGAGTGCCAGCCTGTGAACCAAATGTTGTTGGATCAATTCCCAGTCAGAGTACATGCCAGGGCAGGCCAGGTCCCCAGATGGGGGCATGCAAGAGCAGCTGATTGATGTATCTCTCATACATCAATCTTCAAAATGCTCTACTGAATAGCAAAATAAAATAGCAAGTTAAAAAAAAATAGAGACAATTGAATGTGGGGTGGAGGGAGTATAAGGGAACTCTTTGTGCTTTCTGCACATTTTTTCTGTAAGCCTAAAACTGCTCTAAAAAATAAAGTCTACTGATTTATAAAAAGAGTGCATAACTTGTACCTTCAAATCTATAAAACATTGTTGGAAGAAATGAGAGAAGGTATAACTAGGCCCTAGACAGGTAGCTCAGTTGGTTAGAACATCATCCCCATTTACCAAGATTGTGGGTGGACTCTTGGTCAGGACACAAACAAGAATCAACCAATAAGCCCTGGCTGGAGTGACTCAGTGGACTGAGTGCTGGCCTGCGAACTGAAAGGTCACTGGTTCGATTTTCATTCCGGGCACATGCCTGGGTTGCGGGTCAGGTCCTCAGCTGGGGGAGTGTGAGAGGCAACCAACTGATGCTTCTCTCACACACTAATGTCTCTCTCCCTCTCTTCCCCTCTCTCTAAAAGTAAATAAATAAAACCTTAAAAAATAAAAAGAGGCAGCATAATGTCTAGCACACATTAAAAAAAAAAATCAACCAATGAATGCATAAATAAATAGAACAAAACTGATGTGTCTCTATCTCTCTTCCTCTCCCTTTAAAATCAATAACTTTTAAAATTTTAATTAAAACATAAAGAAGATATAACTAGATGGAAAGACAACTCATGTTCATGGATCAGAAGATCTGATACTGATAAGACAGCAATATTCATTAAATTGATCTACAGATTCAACATAATCTGTATCAAAATCCCAGCTGGCTATTTTGTAGATATTGACAAGCTAATGGTAAAATTCATATGGAATTTCAAGGGGACTACATGGTTAAAACAATCTTTAAAAAGAACAAAGTTGGACCCACCTTCTAGATTTCAAGTTATCATAAACCTACAGTAATCAAGACTGCTTGGTACTAGCATAAGGATAGACACATACATCAATGGAATAGAATTAAGTGTCCAGAAATAAATCCATATGTTACAGTCAACTGATTTTCAACAGGATACCAAGACTATTCAATGGGGAAAGAAGTTTTTCAACAAACAGTGTTGGGGCAACCAGTATCTACATGTGGAAGAATGAAGTTGGACTCCTTCCTTATATCATACACAAACACTAGCTAAAAATGTATCACAGACATGTAAGAGCTGAAACTATAATATTCTTGGAAGAAAACATAGGAGTAAATCTTCATGACTTTGGGTTAGGCAGAGCCTTCTTGAATACAATACCAAAGCACAAGAAACAAAAGGAGGGACTTTAAAATTTTTTTTATTTATTTAGTTGTTGTCCAAGTACAGTTTTCTGTCTAGAAGGGACTTTTATCCAAAATATATGAACTCAGTTTACGACCATAACCACCCTGAACGTACCCAATCTTATGAGAATATATGAACTCTTACAACTCAACAATAAGACAAATAATCCAACTGAAAAATAGACACAGGATTTGGCCCTGGCTGGTATGGCTCAGTTGGTCAGAGCAGTCATCCTGTAAACTGAAAGGATGCAGGTTTGATCCCCAGTCAGGACACATCCGACAGGCAACTGATTGATGTTTCTATCTCATGTTGACATTTCTCCCTCTCTCTTCCTCTCCCTTCTCCTCTCTCTAAAGTCAATAAACATATCCTCTGGTAAGGATAAAAAGAAAAAAAAAGTCACATTGTTAAAAGAAATAAAAAAGAAAAACAGACGTACAAATGGCCAATAAGCCCATGAAAAGATGCTCAGCATCACTAATGATTAGGAAAATGCAAATCAAAAACCCTAATGGCAATAACAAAACAAAACAAAAACACAATAACAAGTGTTGGCTAGAATGTGGAGAAATCAAAATCATCATTGAGGTATTGTAGAAATATAAAATGGAGCAGCCTCTTTGGAAAACAGTTTAACAGTTCCTCAAAATGTTAAACATGGAGTTACTATACAACTCTGCAACTCCCTTCTAGCTATACTCGTATACTCAAAAGAATCGAAAACATATGTCTACACAAAAATGTATACACACAGAAGCATTATCCATAATAGCCAAAATGTAGAAAGAAACAACCCAAATGTCCAAAGAGTGGCTACTCTTGCAAACAGTATAGTGTATGAAAACTGAAGATATTAGTGGAGGCAAAATCATAAATGGTTTTATAATTTATGTTAAGGAGTTTGGGTTTTATCCCACAGGTTATGGAGAACTAGCAAGGGACTCTGATCAGGAAAACACATGATCAGATTGGCATTGCAGCTGTGACAGCATGAAGAATGCACGGGCTGAGTAAAGTAGAGCTAGGGAGATTAGTTAGGCCGCAGCAATCCCAGCAAAAAATGGCAGAGACACAGAAGTCATAAAGAGGAATTTGATCCATGCTACTCTGGGGGTGGCAAGTGTGGGGGTGGCTGGCATATACCTTCTTCTACCTCCTGCCCTGGGATGAAAAGGCTGCAAGCACCAGCCTGGCCACATTGGGAAGGTGGGAGGAGAGGTAAAGCTGTCCACCTCCTACAAAAATAACAAACTCTTCATCATAGTGATGCATATTCGGGCCGTGCAACTGCTCCAGGATGGGAATGACCCTGACCCTTATGTGAAGATTTATCTACTTCCTGACTTTCAGAAAGCCACCAAGAAGAAAACCAAAGCAGCCCGGGAAACAATCCCACCTACAATGTAATGCATATGATGGGATCCTCAAGGGCGACCTGCAGCAGTGAGAGCTGCAGCTTAGTGTTGAGTGAGCAAGGTTGCAGGGAATATTCTCCTTGACTAGGTGCACATCTGCCTGTGACAGCTGGTACAAACTAGAATCTTGAAGTCGTGAGTCCTCCTGAGCCCAGCAGAGCCCGGGCCCAGGGCCCCAGTCTGATGGTGGAGCAGGAGGAGAAAATCCTGTTCTTGATTTGTCTTTTCCTTTTCCTTGTGAAGGGGCAGGGCCCTTGGCAGGCCCCCCTGCCTTCTGCTATCCCCTCCTCCGCAGACTGAGTTTGAGTTGGTTGTAATGAGCGGCCCCTTAGAGGCTGTAAGGTTGCAGCAAAGTTTTAAGTTTACCTTGTGTCAAAGGGCAATGCCTGGTTTGGGGTGTGTGGGATGGGCTGTATAAAGTAGTTTTGGGGGAGGGAGAGTGGGTATCTTTAAGAAATGAAATAATGTCTGAACTGGATAGGAAATCTTGTCAGAAGGCAAAATTAGACTATTTGGACTTTTTGTATGATTAAGGTTCTTATTCCTAGGTGTGTTTGTTTTTTATTTT
Organism: Artibeus jamaicensis; assembly: GCF_021234435.1. Classification (NCBI taxonomy): domain Eukaryota; kingdom Metazoa; phylum Chordata; class Mammalia; order Chiroptera; family Phyllostomidae; genus Artibeus; species Artibeus jamaicensis. The sequence continues at coordinate 6,699,460 of NW_026521221.1, read as the reverse complement.
TCTCTCCATAGGAATTATTTGGGGAGGGGCCCAGTGGATCCTCATTTGGTCCCCTTCTAAGGGTAGGTCGGGGAGGGGCAAGGAGAGCTGCAGGTGACAGACTGAGGCTGGTGCTGCCAGGCCTTTCTGATTTTGCCTCCAAAGGAGAGCAGTGTGATACCCATATGTGTAACCCCTTTCTTACAGGGGTCTTATAGTGTTCCTCTCATCTTCCCCTACTTTGCTAGGACTTGCCTTGAAAATGTCTTCTACCCCTCCACTCTCTCACCCTTCTGGGGGCCATCTGGTCCCTGTGAATACGCTGCATGCAGATGCTCCCTTACAGGTCTGCCCCTTCATTTTTCTCTGTGAGATACAATGCTGCTTCAGCCCTTGATTTTGTTCATCCAAGGGCATCTGAGCCCTGAAATATTATGCTTTACTTTTTTTAGAAAGTTAAAATTGCAACTGAAACACAAAAAAAGATTTGTGCAGTGTATGGAGAAGGTGCTGTGACTGATGGAACATGTCAAAATTGGTTTGCGAAGTTTCATAGTGGAGACTCACTGGACGATGCTCCACAGTCAGTTGGACCAGATGAAGTTGACAGCGATCAAATCGAGACACTGAGAACAATGAATGTTATACCATGCAGAAGATAGCTGACATACTCTAAGTATCCAAATCAATAAAGTTATTGGTGAACATGAAAATGTGCCTTTTGCCGTGGCTGGTGTAACTCAGTGGATTGAGCGCAGGCTGAGAACAAAGGGCTGCCAGTTTGATTCCCAGTCAGGGCACATGGCTGGGGTGCAGGCCAGGTCCTCAGTGGGGGCACATGAGAGGCAACCACAAATTGATGTTTCTCTCCCTCTCTTTCTCCCTCCCTTACTCTCTCTCTAAAAAAAGTAATACAATTTTTTTTTTTAAAGATTGTGGAAAAAATCACATGGACTTTTGGGCCAAACCAATATAATGGTTGCTGCTACATGATATCAAAAGATAGGGGGCAAACTAGGGAAAAATGTTTGCAACTCCTATTACAGATCTTAGCTGGTTTTCTTAATCTATGAAAAGTCCCTGGGATACGTTAGGAGAAACACAAACTAGTGAAAAATGTTACAGAGAGGTCAAATAAGACAGCTATAGAAAAGAGCAAAAACAAATATAAAGTTGAACATTTTCTATACCATACTTATTCTTACAAAATTGTGTCTACAAAGTGATTTGAAACATTAAGAAAATTAAACGTCCATAAGTGTGTACTATCAATTTCTTCAGGTAATCCTTTGTAAGGGCTCATATGATTTTCTTAAGATTAATCTCCCTTGTGTTTGGTTCTTATTAGACAGAAGTTCTGCTCTAAATCCTATCTATTTTCACATTGCCGTACCACCCAGCATACAGTGCGGGGTTACAGGTTAGTTATGAGGAAACTTGCACTGGGAGACAGAATCTGATCTAGTATCAGAATTCCACAATGCCATGTACCAGACTAAATCTCAGGCTGCCTGATTATCTAGTCATCACCTGTCATTCTCTCATAAACAGAAATGCTAAGGACTAGGAAGAAAAGGCAAAAGACATATGAAGGAGCAGGATCAGAGAAAAAGTTATCATAATTTCTAATTCCTGCCAATAACAAAGGTAGAACATCTCACTTAAATCACAGTGATTAACTTTGACTTACAATTAAACTTACTCTTCAATTAGAATATTACCAAATAGTTTTTGAGCCCTAACATACTCAAAGGAACACAGACCTAAAAAAATACAAAACTTGGTCTGATTACTTTCATACCTCCCTAAAGAAGAAAATGCCTTAGGGAACTAGGACAAGAGCCTCTACCCACACTTAATAATTCCCGCCTCAGAAAATGTGGGAACCAAACTCACATAACAGGCTGTTGTGCAGTCTCTTCCACATACGGAGTAAAACTGGGAAGCGCAGAGGGTACAGCTGTCACAGAAGCGGTACTGCCATGATGCTGGTGATGAAGAAGACAACTGAAATTACCATAGTTTTTCATTCTGACACGAAATATGCAGACCATGCCTACGTATTCAAGAGAATTTTTTTAAAGGTGCTAAAAATATTCCTCTTACCCTAAACCTGAGGTTTTGTTACATTGTCAAATACACGGGATCTGAGTCCTTACCCTGTGTTCCAAAGGCCTGCCTGTGTTCCAAGGGCCTGCCTGCAGCTCGTTTTCTTTGGCCCTGGGCACAGGCGGTGCTGTCCACGGCTGCGCTGTAGGCTTAGACAGCTCTGCAATAGAAGCCTCATCAGCATTTTCATCAAAAACACTAATTCTAGAATTACTTTGCACTGGTTGAGGAAATGGATTTTGAAGTCCTCTGTTCTGGTTTGGAGCTAGGAGAAAAACATTAAAACCATGTAAAATCTTTAATTATCCAACTTAGATGCCAGAGAAGGTTACTTCTACTACCATGGAATCATGGAGATTTTTTTAATCTCTTAAAAAAAGATTTTTTAAAATAATTAGTTAACTTTTTAGTCCATTGTATATTATTATTTATAGTCTCCCTTTCCTTCTACAATCCTCTATTCACAGATATAAAAAACCCAAATACTACATCTTCCTTCAGTCATCATTGTAACAATGTCTACTTTTATCAAGACTAACCTAAATCTTCATTTTTCAGTTCAAGTTTTTCTGTCACTGGAAATCAGTTGAGACATACTGAATCTACAGAAGACAAACTACAATTAGCCCATTTACTAGGGCTGTCCTTTGTCGTAGGGCTGCTTGTTACAATCAAGCTTCATCGTTCACTGAATGAAATGCTCTTTAGGACGATCACTCCCTCATACTCTAATTCTAGGATCTCCAAGAAACAGTCTAAATATTGGTGAGTTGATACCAAGGAAGAGATAAGAGATTTTTAAAAAATATTCTCATTTACATGCATAATGCTACAAATTTTGTTAATAAAAGCTTATTGTTCTCTTATTGTTCAATGTTGTTGTGAACCTAAAATTTCCCTAAAAAATAGTGAAATAAAAATAGCTTACTGTTCATCTTTAGCTGTATAAAGATAGACCAATTTCTAGCCCCAAAAGACTGAAGACTATGTTAATACATTCTCTGAGGTTTTGGTAGGTGTAAACTTTAATTATATAAACTTTGACAATACATCTTTTTTCAACTAACAACACTTAAATAGAAACCCTTCATGCTTCCTATATTAGGTTTTTCTTAATTAAGACACAAAATTGCTGGCACATTTTGTTTTTTGTGCACACTGTGATCTCAGCTCTTCTTCTTTTTGCTACCTAGTACTCAGAAAACTAGGACAATGTCTACATATACATTATCTCTTTACATAATCTGCCTACCACTTGAGACACGAGAGTCCCATAACGTGGAACAAACTTACCCTTCAGAGCACCTCCTATCCGGCTGATTGGAGCTCTTGCTGTCTTTTTCCCTTTGCTTTTAAGTTCCGCCAGTGTACTTCGTTGTGGTACAGAGGATTCAAAAACTTCCTCGTCTTCTTCTTTCTCAAGTGCCAACAGAGTTTGCCGGGTCACTCGAGCTTGGAATTGTCTAAAGGAAAAGAATGAGCAATTAACTTTTGGTGAGATAAACACTACTCACCAGATTCAAATTTCTAATTTGTTAAAACAAGAGAGAAGGGTGGGATGAGGGAAGAAATATATAGAAATAGCCCAAATAAAGTGTTTATTTTCTCAGGCATAAAGAAGCCACCCTGGGATAAGAGGTTTGAGCTAGAATGCTTAAGCTTCCCCCTTTAAATGTCTAAGTGTGACCAAAAATACTCTGAAGATCCCCATTAGGATGTTTGAGGGTAAGATCAAAGTGACTAAGATTACAGAATTTACTAATGTCAGAGTTTTATTATAAAATTTTTAGACTTATAATATAGTTGATAAAGGTAAATAATAAGCACCCAAATACCTTCTGTGTAGACTTATCATTTGCTAACTTCTTGTCACATTATTTCATCACTGTCCTTTATGTGTCTCCCTCTCCACAGAGTGCCCCCACAACTCACTCTTTCCGGAATCACGTGAAATAAAGTTGTATACAGCATAACATTTCACTTTAGCAAAACTGGCAGAAGTTTGAAGATTAAACTTGTGCTGCTGCCAAAGTTTTAAGGAATAATGAAAGGGTAAAGACAAACAAAAACAAAAAATAAACTTCAAGTGCTGGCCAACATGGAGTAAGCCCATGATAGCACCCCCTCACTGGTTAGAATTAAAATCTCTAGAGATAACACAAAAAAGCAACTCTGAAAAGTAAACAAAAGCAAGTGGACTGTGGAGACAGTCAAACTTGATGAAACAACCCACACAGAGTTGTTTCCTCTTTCTTCCCCCTTCTATTTTTTTCCCTTCTTCTATTTTTTTCTTGTGGTTTTTTGTGGGTTTTTTGTTTTTGTTTTTGATCCTCATCCGAGGACATTTTTTTCATTGGTTTTAGAAAGAGGAAGGGATAGAGAAGCATTGATTGGTTGTCTCCCAAACACACCAGGACTGGGGATCATCCTAGGTATGTGCTAAACCAGGAATTGAACCTGCAACCTTCTGGTTACTAGATGGATGCTCCAGCCAACCGAGCCATACCAGCCAGGGCTCTCTTGTGGTTTTGAATTGTTGCAGTGGTGGTGTGGAAAGCTAAGACCCCTAGAGAAATCTCATCTTTCTGGCCCAAGACCTGCGAAAGGGAGACTCTGAGAGCCAATGGGTATGGGACAAATATGGGAGAGGGTCAGCTGAAGAAGACCTCCTAATCCTGTGCCTGAACTGGCACAAACCCTGGACTCACTCACTCCTCAGCTATGCACACACAGGGCAGAACCAAGGCTGCACAAAAAAGGCTGTGAGAACTGAGCTATAATGTAAACCACTGCCCACGTCCCAGAATATCCCCTGAGCAACACACACAGCACAAACCCAAAGGTCATGAAAACTGAACTGACACAAAGCACTACCAAATAAAACGAGAAAGAACTTGTAACATATGAATGTTGGTTACCTGCTGAAACGAAATCATCAACATTCTCCACAGAACACCAACCAACAGGACCCAGAGTATAATAATATGTTATCAGTATAAATGGCCAGGATATAATCCAAAATTACTGACATACAAAGAACCAGGAGAATGTGACTAAATTCTCAAAGGAAAAGATAACCAAGAGATACCAACATCAAGATGGCCCAGGTATGAAAGTTTTCAGAGATTTTTAAAGCAACTATTATAATTATACTCCAGGAGATAAAAGTAGAAACATAAAATGAATAGAAAGATAAAAATTCTTAGCAGAGATACAGAATATATAAAAAGAATCAAATGGAAACTTTAGACCTGAAAAACACAATATCTAAAATAAAACATTTACTGGATGGACTCAGTATCGAAATGAAAAGGGCTGAGGAAAGAATAAACAAACCTGAAGACAAACAATAACAACCGGCTGTTCTGAAGAATAGAAAGAAGTTTAAAATTTTTTAAAACAGGAACTGAGGTTAAGGGACCTGTAAGACAATATCAAAAGATCTAATACATGTGTAACTGAAGTCCCAGAAGAAGAAAGAGATAGAGGTACAGGAGAATATTTTTAAATCAAGGCTGAAACTTTTCAAATTTTGTGAATGATATACATTTATAAATTCAAAAAGTCCATTAAACTCCAAATGTGTTAAACGCAAAGTTAATCACATCTAGACACATCACAATCAAACTGCTAAAAACCAATGTTAAAGAAAAAAATCCTAAATAAACCCAGAGAAAAATCAAGACATTATAGTCAAAGGAATTAGAAGAGATAAAAAGAACAAAGTTAGAGAAGTCATGTTGCCTGATTTCCAGACTTTCTATAAAGCTACAGTAATCTAGATAACATGGTATACACCAATGAATACACATATCAATAGAACAAAATAGAATAAAAGAAATACACCTACACAAAAACGATCGAACTGAAACTGATTTCTGATAAATGTACAAAGGCAATTTAATGGAGAAAGTCTTTTCAACAAGTGGCACAAGAACAAATAGAGGCTCATCTACAAAAAAGAACCTTGGCCCAAACCCTCTACAACAATTAACTCAAAATGGATGAAAGATCTAAATGTACAAAGTAAAACGATAAAACTTCAAGATGAGAACAGTGGAAAAAATCTTTGTGACCTTTGCTGAGACAAAATTCTCAGATATACCAAAATCATCCATAAGAAATATTTGATGTTAGACTTCTTCAGATTAAAAACTTTTATTCCATAAAAGATACTGTTTTTTGTTTTTTAAATATTTATTTATTTATCTTTAGAGGGGAAGGCGAGAGGGAGAGAAACATCAACGTATGGTTGCCTCTAGTGCGTCCCCTGCTGGGAACTGGCCTGCAGGAAATTGGCTTGCAACCCACGCATGTGCCCTGACTGGGAATTGAACCGCGATCCTCTGGTTCGCAGGCCTGTGCTCAATCCACTGAGCTACACCAGCCAGGGCCCATAAAAGATATTGTTAAAAAAATGAATAGCCCAGACTTAAGCTGAGAGAAGTTTACAAATCACTTATTTGACAAAAAACCTGTATCAGAATACATAAAGAACACTTAAACCTCAAATGCATGATGCTAAATGAAAAAAGCCAGACTCAAAAGGCTACACATTGTATCACTCCACTTACAGCATTATGGAAAGACAAAACCATGGGGCTAGAGAATATATCAGTTGATGCCAGAGGCTGGGAGTGAGAGTCGGTGTTGACCGCAAAGGGGACAGCATTCTGGAATTCCACGGAGTGATGGAACTAGTCTCCATCGTGATCACTGTAATTGTTATGTGTGTCCTCATTTGTGAAAACTTGTAAACTGTACACCATAGAATAAATTTTACTGTATGTTAAATTAAAAAGTTAAATATGCCTCTTAAAAAACTGAGTAGTAACTGAGTAAACCTGCCAATCCATAGAGAGCACTTTATTAGATGTAAAAACGACCATTTATAGCCACTAGTTTTAAAGTGTTTAAACAAGCTCCAGAGAAGCAGCTTACCGGTGCTGGGACTGCAGTCTTTCCAGTGGTTCAGCCTTCTGTTGAATCCCTTCCTGAAATATCATATCTGCTTTCTTAAAGTTTTCCCTGGCTTCATATTCTTCAGCCCATGAAATGTAGAACTGAGCAAGTGAAATGCCAATCCCTTGGTTGTGTAAATAACTGTACATATCCAAAGGCTCATTGCATAAACTCCCCTGTAACAAATTAAAAGCACTGACAGTTAACCAATTTCTATTTACTTACTGTCTATTGCATGTCAAACAATCACTGGTGACATACTATCCGTAGTTTCCATGTGGAAAAATACATGTATCTATTATAATACAATGTTGTAAGGACTACACTGAGAGGACCTAAGAAACGGACAAAAATAAGAGATTAATTTGTAAGAAAAAGGGATGGGGAAGAAAGACTTCCAGAAAGTGTGATACTTACGTGTGGCCCTGAAGGAGGAGTAGACTTATATGAGACAGAGAATGGGAAAGGAAGGGCAGGACAAAGAGAATAGTTTGCTGAGGTATAGGGAAGATAGGACTTTGAAAAAAAAGGTATGATGGGTCTGGAATGTTAAGGTAACACATTTTGAATTTACCTCATAGTCAATGTAAGTGTGATGAGGTGGGAGAGCTATAAGCAGCAACAACAGCAGCAAAAAAGACATAGTCAAATCTGTATTTTAGAAGGGACCTTGTAAGACCAGATACAATGTAGATGACTCTAGTAGCTAGAAAGGGTAGGGGGGGAATGCAGGTGGAAATCACTACAATCCCACACTATTAACAGTCTGATGTGCTTTCTTTCATCTTATACAGGATAAGATGATTTTTATAATTTTATAAAGTTTTAATGATAAAAATTATTCATATTCCACTAGTGTATTATTCAGTTTACCATGCTGCTGCTTACTCTTCACTATTATTTTTTTAAAGATTTTATTTATTTATCTTTATAGGGGAAGGGAAGGAGAGAGGGAGAGAAATATCAATGTATGGTTGCCTCTTGTGTGTCCCCTGCTGGGAACTGGCCTGCAACCCAGGCGTGTGCCCTGACTGGGCATCGAATAGCAATCCTCTGGTTCACAGCAGGCCCACCCTCAATCCACTGAGCTACACCAGCCAGTACGCTTCACTATTATTTTTAAATAGATCAATGTTCCATGTGTAGATCTTACATCAATTAAGAATATTTTTGGATATTCCCATTTTGCATTACTGCCTTAAGAAAAATTCCTTAATTCCTTAAAAAGTCCATAGGAGGGCTATGTTAGAAACTTAAAAATTGCTTTTTAAAAGTTATTTGAATTTAAAATGCTAGTAATAATTCCAAAATACTAATTCATAGAAAATACTTAATTTTAAAACTCCTTAATTTCATATAAAAATGGCATTTCAGTATTCTAATTAGTTATTTTACCACCGGGTAGGCTAACATTTTCTCCTACTTATTTATTAGATGTATTTTCTTGCATACCTACCTTTTCCTAATTGTCTAGCCTAAGATAAGTCCTCCTTGTATGTATACCCACACAAGTCAATACTTTCCCTCTTTCTTTCTTTTTACAATTAATTGCTTAACATCTGTCTTCCCCAATAAAGTAAGCTCTGCAAATGCAGAAAACATTGCAATTTACTATATCCCAGTCCCTAGCCAGGGTCTGGTAGAAAAGGGTTGAATAAATGAAATGCTCCATTTATATCTCTGACAAAGCAGTTAGTATTTTATACTTTAATTTTGCAGTAATTCAGTAAACGGTTGTTTTCTGCTTACCCACATTAGTGATGTTTTCCAATATATTAGAGTATGTCAAGAAAAGTTATAACTCTGTTGTCAGTATAAGACCCAGTCCTAACATTAATTGCACTTTAACAACTTTGTGAATCGCTCTAGTGCACAATGGAACAGCCAATAAAGGGTGGCTGTCCTATGGTTACTCCAGAGTGCTAAATGAGATCACTTCAGAAAACGTAAATAAAGGGACAACGTGGTCAGAGTAATAGATCCAAAAGTTAAACAAGTCTTTTTGGTAACGCCTAAAAAGCCAAACTAAAACAATATTACCCTTTTAACTAAAAATACTGGGTATTTCTAAGAACAAACATTTCCTTAGCTAGACAGTAATTATCCCTTACAAAAATAACTGACTGGAGACATCTTTGTGCACATGAAAACAGTGAGAAAGCCATCTGTTACTCCTCCTGACTATTTTATTTTTTTTAAATAGCAAAATAGTTTAATATGCACCTTGTTACCCATGTACAAAGTTAAGATTATGAGGCAGAGGACTTACAGCCAAGACAGAGGAGTAGGTAGACATGCTTTACTTCCTCACACAATCAAAAAGAAGGATAACAACCAATTTAAAAACATAAAACCAGAACTGCCAGAAAATCAAACCGTATGAAAGTCCGACAATCAAGGAACTAAAGAAACACTCATCCAGACTGGTAGGAGGGGTGGAGACGAGAAACCAGGGCAGAGAGGACTTGCAACAAGGCAGCAGTGGCTGGCTGACTGGAGCAGGAACGGTGGCAGCTAACGGAGTGGGCAGTCCCACATTCCTATGCGGATAAACCAGGAGGAACAACTGGGGAACAACCCAGGGTTACAGAGCAGGGAAATTAAAGCCTCAAAACCTATGGCTGCAAAATCTGTGGGGGTTGTGGTGGCAGGAGAAACTCCCAGTCTCACAGGAGAGTTGGTTAGAGAGACCCACAGATCCTAGAATGTACACAAGCTCACCCACCCAGGAATCAGCACCTGGAAGAGCACAATCTGCTTGTGGGAAGCGAGAGAAGTGATGTAAAGTGGGGTGAGCACCAAGCAAACAGCATTGTTCCCTCTCTGACCTCTCCCCTACATACAGCGCCACAACTTAATGAAGCAGGCTGCCCAGCCTTGGCAAATACCTGAGGCTACACTCCTTACAATATAACAGGTGAGCCAAGACTAAGAAATATGGCCCAAACAAAAGAACAGATAAAAACTCCAGAAAAAGAACTTAGTGATGAAGAGATAGCCAACATATCAGATGCAGAGTTCAAAACACTGGTAATCAAGATGCTCACAGAAATGACTGAGTAAGTTTGCAAAATAAAGAATGAAGTGAAGGCTATAAAAAGTAAAATAAAGAAAAATATACAGGGAACCAACAGTGAAGGGAAGGAAACCAGGACTTGAATCAATAATTTGGAACAAAAGGAAGAAAAAACATCCAAATGGAACAGAATGAAGAAATAAGAATTTGAAAAAAATGAGTAGAGGCTGAGGAACCTTTGGGACAACTTTAAACATTCCAACATCTGAATCGTGGGGGGTGGGGGGAAGGGGAGGGGAGAGAGAGGGGGAGGAGGAGGCGGAGGAAGAAGAAGAGCAACAGCAAGAAACTGAAAACTTATTTGAACAAACAATGAAGGAAAACTTCTTCAATCTGGCCAAGGAACTAGACATAGAAATCCAGGAAGCCCAGAGAGTCCCGAAGAAGTTGGATCCAAGAAGAAACACACGAAGAAATGTCATAATTAAATTACCTAAGATTAAAGGTAAGGAAAGAATCTTAAAAGCAGCAAGAGAAAAGGAGACAGTTACCTACGAAGGCGTTCCCATAAGACTATCAGCTGATTTTTTCAAAAGAAACCTTACAGACAAGAAGGGGCAGGAAAGAAATATTCAAAGTCTTGAAAGGCAAGGACCTTTATCCAAGATTACTTTTCCCAGCAAAGCTATCGTTTAGAATGGAAGGACAGATAAAGTGCCTCCCAGATAAGGAAAAGTTAAAGGGGTTCATCATCCCCAAGTCCTTATTATATGAAATGTTAAAGGGACTTATCTAACAAAAGAAGATAAAAAATATGAACAGTAAAATGACAACAAACTCAAACTATCAACAACTGAACCTAAAAAACAAACACTAAGCAAACAACTGGAACAGGAACAGAATTGATGGGGGACTTAGTTTAAACAATAGCTAATAAGCTTAGTAATCAATGCATATAAAAGCCACTGTTTTCAGGAACCAAAGGTATGACCCACCCTGACTCCAGGAGATGATAAGCTGTTCCACCTCTGTTCCTCAGGACTGCAAGCAACCCAGGGCAAGAATGCTGCAGTTTTTTAATCCAATTACCTTTTCCCTGAATTCTAACCCCCTTACCTACACTTTGTTCTCCTTACAAAAGGTCATTTCAAAATGAAATTTAAGATGGTCTATTAGAGTACAAACCACTGTCTTCTCAGATTGAAGACCATCTGAATAAAGCCCCTGCAAAGATTTAATCCCTGCCTCTGTTCACTGGATCTGGTAGGTAACTGGCAGTATGAACACCAGGTTTTCCTGTTTCAGAATCAGAGAAATGGAGATCACACAGAGGGTTATCAGTGGGGAGGAGAAAGAGGGAGAATAGGGGGAAAAGGTACACGGAATAAGAAGCATAATTGGTAGGCACAAAATAGACAGGGGGAGGTTAAGAACAGTATAGGAAATGGAGAAGCCAAAAAACTTAAATGTACAACCCACGGACATGAACCAAGGCGGGGTAATGCTGAAGGAAGGGGGTTAGGAACAGGGCGGAGGGGGATATGGAGGACAAAAAAATGGGACAACTGTATTAGCAGAATCAATACAATATACTTTAAGAAAAAAAAAAACAAAGTTAAGATTATTGCTGATCTTTTGAATTTGAGGATTGTCTAGATCAGTGCTTCTCAGATTACCTCAGGGGCCAGCTTTGGGGGGTGTGTGAGTTGTATTAAAATTTCCACTCCATTGTGGACAGATACTTTTAAAAATACAGTAGAAACAGCCCTGGCTGGTGCAGCTCAGTGGATTGAGCACATGACTGTGAACCAAGGATTGCCAGTTCGATTCCCAGTTTGGGTAACGCCTTGGTTGTGGGCCAGGTCCCCAGTAGTGGGCACTCAAGAAGCAACTACATATTGATGTTTCTCTCCCTCTCTTTCTCCCTCCCATTGCCTCTCTAAAAATAAATAAATAAAATCTTTAAAAAAAAATACGACACAATAAAAACGGAAGTTACTAGATAAATGATAATGCAGTTGGATGCTGTGCCAATGTTGAATGGTTAACAAGACTTCTAAGTCATTATTCTAAATTTTTATACTTATCTTGAACAGTCTGCAGACCATTCTTTCAGTAACACTAGACTAGATTGACTTTTTACTTTACAAAAATGTCATTGCTGTTCAGTAGCAATGCCAAGTTAACATAAATGAACAGAAAAATTATTCCAATTAACTGTTTCTCTTAATAGTGCCAACAAAATATAACCACAGAATCCTGGGATTAAGTCATTTTAGATGTTTGCCTAGTGTACCTTTTAATAAATCACATAGGTAAATATGGTATTCACTTCCTTCAACAACCACATGAAAATTACAACTACAGAACCACCATCAGAACCACCTGAAATCTGGCTGAATGGAAGTCTTACAAGTAGGGAATTAGAGAAGAAGCCACATGGAGACTGGTAGAAGGGCCAAAGACATGAATTGGCTGGTCCCACACTCATGTGTGGAAGACAAAAATTGGGAGGGATAGTGACATTAGAGGAAAGGCAGTGTGCAAGATCCTTTTGGTCTCTCCCCTTGAAATGTCCACAATTTGAACAGCTATAACTCAACAATGAGTTCCTGTTCAATGCACAAATATACCTGAAACTTCTCAAGGTGGGCTAGTGGAGCAAAAGAGAGAAAAGGAAGAGAAGCTGATAGGACCCACGGATTCAGCTTGGCATCTGAGAGCCCACAGTAGGGCTCTGCTTAGAGAAGGGAGGAAGCTGGTTGTAGTTGACATGCCCTTTAGCCAGGAGGGGCAAAAAGATTCAGTGGGCACTCCTACAGGAGTGTGCAGTAAGAACTGCAGCAGGGCTGACGGACCTGGGATAGGACACAGCACAGGAGCGTGGCTGTGGTTATTGGGTGGTTAGCAATTCGGACAGAGAAACAAAGCCACAGAGACTGGTAACCTCACCTTAACTTCCCAGGACTTGACGCCCTTTGCCCTTGGTGTTGGGTTGTAGAATACATTATCTGCAAACCTGAAAACTAGTACTACAGCATCACCTTTTCCCCTAAACAAAGCGTGTATGTGCTCTCTGACCAATCCCAGAGTCCGGTCATAGGGGGAACAAAACAGCAAAGAAGCTGGCAGGTTCTCCCAGCCCTCCCGAACTCTATACGCTGCAGCTACACTGACCCCAGCGTCTGGCTTTGATGGAGAACACTGGACTTCACAGAGCTAAAAACAAAAACAAAACAAACAAGAAACCCTTGTGATTCAGTACCACCTACTGAAAGAATGGAAAGACCTCTTCTTATTAACTTGCTAGAGATATGATACTCTCACACTGATGCCTAGACAGAAAAGGAATCTATCAAATATGAATAACCAAGGTAGACAAATATCATGAATAACCACGGTATAGAGGCAGGTTAGAAAGAAAATGAAAAATCTTCAGAAAAAAACCCTTAAAGACATGGAAATATGTGACATAAATGACAGACAGTTCAAGACTGTAGTTCTTGCCCTGGCTGGTGTGGCTCAGTAGATTGAGTGCCAGCCTGTGAACAGAAAGCCACCACTTAGATTCCCACTCAGGGCACATGCCTGGGGTACAAGTCAGGTCCTCACTTGGGGGCGTGAGAAAGGCAACCAATAATTGTATCTCTTGTACACTGATGTTTCTTTCTCTTTCTTCCTCTCTTTCCCTCTCTCTAAAGGTAAATTTAAAAAATCTTAGAAAAACAAAATACTACAGTTCTAGAAATACTCAACAAGATGTAAGAAAATACAGACAGGTAATTTAGCAAGCTCAAAAAATAACAAACAACACAAGTCCTTCAAAGAGATTGAAACTTTAACAAAGAACAAAACGGAAATTCTGGAGAACAACTCAACCAAAGAGACCAAGAATGAACTAGCAACACAGGAAATAGAGCAAACCAAATGGAGGAAGAGATCAGTGATTATAAAAAAAAAAAATCCAGAAATGACACGGAGGGAAAAAGAAAGAAACTTCAACACTAAAAAAAAGTCAAAGAACTCTACAAGAGCTATCTGACTCCATCAGAAAGAATAATATAAGAATAACAAGCATACCAGTACAAAGAGAGGGAGAATGGGAAAAAAGAGCATAGTCAAACAAATAGTTGACAAGAACTTTCCAAACTTACAGAAAGAGCTAGATCCTTCAATTCAAAAAGCAAACAGAACACCTACTTACCTCAATCTAAAGAGGCCTTTTCCAAGGCACATTGTATTAAAACTGTCAAAAAAGAATGACAAAGGAAGAATTCTCAAGGCAGCCAGGGAAAATAAGAAAGTAACCTATAAAGGAAAGCCCATTATCACCTTCTCAGGAGGAACTCTACATACCAGAAGACAGTGGAAACAAACACTCGAACTACTGCCCTGGCCAGGTGGCTCAGTAGGTTGGAGCGTCGACCTGTGCACCCAAAGGTTGCGGGTTCGATTCCCAGTCAGAGCACATACCTAGGTTGCAGGTTCTACCCCCAGTCAGGGCATGCACAGGAGGCACTGATGTTTCTCTCTCCTTCTTTCTCCCTCCCTCTCACTCTAAAATCAATTAAACAACAACATATCCTTGGGTGAACATACCCTCGGGTGAGAGTTAAAATGAAAAAAACAATTCAAACTACCGAAAGAAAGAAATGATCAGCCAAAAGTAAAATATCCAGCAGAATTACCCTCTAAAGATGCAGGAGAAATGAAGACTCTCCCAGACATAGAGAAGCTGAGGAAATTTATTAAGGGATTATTCTACCTAAAACAAAGAACAAAAGGTCACAAATCTACAAGTAAGATCACCAACAAACTTACAGCATAAACAGGGATAATTTGTGACAACAAAACATAAAAGGAGAGGGAGAAAAGGTCTAAAATTGCAAAGGAGAATGGAAGTCAGATGCATTCAAAAGGAAAAGAACTACTCTATATACGAAACTTTCTTTTTCATAAATCTAATGGTAACCACACACACACAAAACTGAGACACACAGACAGAAAAAGAGGAAACAAGTATGGAACAGCACCAAACAAAAACAATAGACAGAAACACAAAGGAAAAGAACCAATGGAAGTCTCCTGGTATGCACCTGACAGGGGACTGATGTTTCCCCCTCAGCCTCCCTTCCCCTCTTTCTAAAATCAGTAAAGCATGTCCTCTGGTGAAGATTAAAAAAAAAATCACTATACATTAAGGCTGAGGGAGAAAGAGAGTTTCTGGAGACACAGGTAGTTCCTCTTAAAGTACCCATGCACAGACTTACTCACCACCTCTAAGCTCCAGCACTGAAGCAGTAGCATGAAAGTCACTAGAAACATACAAGGAGGAATTGAATTGCATGGCATCAAGGCCAGAGCTGGGGGTGCAGCTTTCTCCCAGACAGAGATGCTGCCAGAGGCCATTATTCCTTTGATAAGCCCATCCCATACAGAACAGGCAGGCTGGCACCACATCTAAATCTCCATCAGCTTGGCTCACACTATTTGCTCTACCCTGGTGATTCCCTGAGATACTACCTCACCAAATTTTGGGCCCACCTAAGCTGTTTCCAGTGGCTTTTCCATAAGATTTGTCTGTGTTGGCTCATACCTCAGATTTTCCTAAAAGCTCTCAAACAAGCAGCATCTGGCCTCAACCTGCCCTGTACCTCTTGCTAAGTGGCCCCAGGCCCAGCACTAGCAGCAGGCCACCTAGGGTTGACAGTTTGGCCTCACCTGGGCACCCCTAAGCCCAGCATAAGTAGCATCATCTGCAGATGGTTTTGAAGCTACCATTGGCAACCCCAGGCAGAACACAGGTGGCAGCTGACCTTGGCCTGCACCTCCCAGAAGGACAGCTTCAGACCATGTCAAAGTACCACAACCCAATCACCTCCACAACCAATACACTCAAAGGAAGACTCAGTGAGCACCAGCTATGCTGGAGTAAGTCCTGCTCTGTGGGGTGGGTCCCTAGCTAATCTTCCATGTTGGTTAGAGGTCGACAAAGAGAATCCTAAAAGAAGCAAGAGAAAAGCAGTGCTTTATCTACCAGGGAGCTCCCATGAGACTGTCAGCTGATTTCTCAACAGAAACTTTGCAGGATAGAAGGGATTGGCATGAAATATTCAAGGTGATGAAAACCAAGGATCTACATCCAAGATTACGACACCCAGCAAAACTACTATTTAGAATTGAAGGACAGATAAAGAGCTTCCCAGACAAAGAAATGTTAATGGGACTTCTTTATGAAGAAGACCAAAGATAAAAAATATGAATACTATAATGGGTATAAATACATAGCTATCAATAACTATTTTAAATGCAAATGGATTCAATGCTCCAATCAAAAGCCATAACTGACAGGTGTGGCTTGGTTGGGTGTCTTTTCACAAAGTGAAAAGTCGCTGGTTCAATTCCCCGTCAGGACACTGCCTGGGTTGTGGGTTTGGTCCCTAGTCAGGGTACACGCAAGAGGCAATGGATCGATGGTTTTCTATCACATTGATGTTTCCCTCCTTCTCTCCCTCCCTTCCCTCCTCTCTAAAATAAATAAAATCTTAAAAAAACATAAAAAGGCATACAATGGGTGAAAGGATAAGAAAAGAAGACCCTTACCTATGCTGTCTACAAGAGACTTCATATTTAAAAACACACATAGACTGAAAGTAAATAGCTAGAAAATTCTATTTCACGTAAATGAAAATTTAAAAAACTGGAATAGCTATACTTATATCAGACAAAATAGACTTTAAAATAAAGACTATAAGCGATAACTGACATTACTTAATGATAAAGGGATCAAGATAACAAAAGGATATAACCCTTATAAACATTTACATCTTCTAGACATAAAATCAACAAGGAAACAATACTTAATATGACACGCCAGTTCAGATGAAATTTTCAGAATGTTTTACTCCAAAGCAGCAGAATATACATTCTTTTCAAGTGTACATGGACATTTTCTGAGATAGACCACATGTCAGGACACAAAACAAGTCTCATGCACTGGCTAATGTAGCTCAGTGGATTGAGTGCTGGCCTGCAAACCAAAGGGTTGGTGATTCAATTCCCAGGCAGGGCACGTGCCTGGGTTGTGTCCAGGTCCCCAGTAGAGGGTGTGTGAGAGGCAACCACACATTGATGTTTCTCTCCCTCTCTTTCTCCTTCTTTGCCCCTATCTCTAAAAATAAATAAATAAAATATTTTTTAAAAGAAAAGAAACTTGAAATCAACTATAAGAAAAAAACTTATACACACAAACACACAGAGGCTAAATAACATGTTACTAAATAACAAATGGTTAACAGTGAGATCAAGGATGAAATCAAAAGATACTTTGAGACTTCTATCAGGATGGAGGCACAGGTAGACACACTTCGCCTCTCACACAACCACAGAAAGAACTACAACTAGATTTCAAAACAAGTAACACCCAGAACCATCAGAAAACTGAGCTATACAGTAGTCTGACAACCAAGGATTTAAAGAAACCATATTCATCCAGATGGGTAGGAGGGGAAGAGTTGTAGAGACAAGTGGAGAAACGCCGAGACACTGTGTGGCACAGAGAGGTGGCAGAATGGTTGCTGCCATAGTCACGTGTGGTGGATAAAAATCAGGAGGGATACCTTGGGAGCCAGCAATTCCAGCTCCAGGCCAGACCATGTAGCCCAGGGTTCCAGCACCAAGGAGATAAATCCCCATAACTTCTGGCTGTAAAAACCAGTGGGAGTTGGGGCAGTGGAAAACTGCTGGATTTTCAAGAGACTCCATTTAAAGGGCCCAGATAGACTTAGAACATACAGAAATCTACCCACTCTGGGATTCAGCACCAGAGCAACAGCTGGAAGGGTGCCATTCACATATGGGAAGTGGGTGAAGTGACTGGCAATGGGGTGAGTGCCCGTAAACCTCCAGAAGCCAGGCAGTGGTACTGTCCGCTCCCTAACCTTTCCCTACACATGGAGTCACAAAGTAGTGAAACAGGTTGCCCTGCCCTGGCAATCACCTAAGGCTTTGCCCCACATAATTTACAGGTGCCTTTTCTACAACAGGTCATGCTGCTAAGACAGTGAGTCAAAGCAGCGCCACCTAACACACAGAAACAAACACAACTAGTCTGCCAAATTGAGGAGACAAAGAAATATGGCCCAAATGAAAGAACAGAATAACATGCCAGAAAAAGCACTAAACAAAATGGATATAATCAACCTATTAGATGCAGAGGTCAAAACACTGGTGATCAGGATGCTCAGAGAATTCATTGAGAATGGCAACAACATAAAGGAAGAAATGAGGGTTATACTAAGTGAAATAAAGAAAAATCTACAGGGAACCACCAGTGGAGAGGAGGAAGCCAGGATTTAAATCAACAATTTGGAACATAAAAAAAAAATAAGCATTCAACTAGAACAGCAAGAATTAAAAATGAATTCAAAAAAACAATCTCCAAACGTACCAACATCCAAATCATAGGAGTGCCAGAAGGAAAAGAGGAAGAGTAAGAAATTAAAAACTTATTTGGAAAAATAATGAAAGAAAACTTCCCTAATTTGGTGATGGAAATAGACATACAAATCCTGGAAGCACAGAGTCCCAAACAAGTTGGACCCAAAGAAGACCACACCAAGACACATCATAATTAAAATGCCAAAGGGACAACTATAATAACTTAATCAATAAAATATATTACAAAAAATAAGATACTTTGAGACAAATGAAAATGAAACCACAATAACACAAAATCTACAGCATACAGCAAAAGCAGTCCTAAGAGGGAAATTCACAGCATTAGAGGCATACCTCAAGAAATAAGTAAAATCTCAAATAAACAGTCTTTTTTCCCCCCAGGGAAGAGTGCGAATGCAGTCTACCTCTACCACAAACTATGCAGTTGAGTTTCCCACATTAGGGGAAATCACAGGGGCCAAGCACATCCAAAGTGCAGTGGATAAGCCTGGCCCTGGGAAAACCACCTTCATGATCATGGTATCTCCTCTGCCAGGTATCAAATAAACAATCTAAACTTACAACTAAAGGAACTAGAAAAAAAAGCATCAAAGCCCAAAGTAAGTAGAAGGAAGGAAATAATAAAGATGAGAGAGGTAATAAACAAAATAGAGCCTAAAAAGCAACACAAAATATCAAGAAACCTTCTTCACAGACTATTCCAAAAAATCCAAAATGATGGAAGACTCCCAAACTTTTTATGAAGCCAGCATCATCCTAATTCCAAAACCAGATAAAGATACAACAAAGAAAGAAAACTTCAGGCCAATATTGCTGATGAACATAGACGCTAAAATCCTCAACAAAATATTGGCAAACCGCATCCAACAATATATCAATAAGATCATACACCATGACCAAGTTGGATTCATCCCAGGGATGCAAAGATGGTTCAATATTCGCAATTCAGTAAATGTAATACATCATATAAACAAAAATCACATGATCATATCAATAGATGCAGGAAAAGCTTTTGATAATGTACAACACCCATTTATGATAAAAACACTCAGCAAAGTGGGAATAGAGGGAGCATTCCTCAATATAATAAAGGCCATATACGAGAGACCTACAGCCAACATCATACTCAATGGGCAAAAACTAAAATCTTTTCCACTAAGATCAGGAACAAGACAAGGTTGTCTACTTCCACCACTTTTATTCAATATAGTATTGGAAGTTTTAGTCACAGCGATCAGACAAGAAAAGAAAATAAAAGGCATCCAAATAGGAAAGGAGGAAACAAAACTATCATTGTTTGCAGATGACATGACAGTGTACATGGGAAATCCTATAGACTCTACCAAAAAACTGCTCGACCTAATAAATGAATTTGGCAAAACAGTGGGATACAAAGTCAATATCCAGAAATCAAAGGCTTTTTTTGTATACTAACAATGAAACAGCAGAAGCAGAAATCAAGAAAAAAATCCCATTCGATATAGCAAAAACAAAAACAAAATATCTGGGAATAAACCTAATCAAGGAGGTAAAAGACCTGCATACAGAAAACTACACAGCCCTGAAGAATGAAATCAAGGAAGACACAAACAAATGGAAACATATACTGTGTTCATGGACTGGAAGAATTAACATCATCAAAATGTCCATACTACCCAAAGCAATATACAGATTCAATGCAATACCTATTAAAGTACCAATGACATATTTCACAGACATAGAACAAACATTTCAAAAATTTATATTTTTGAACCATAAACAACCCCGAATAGCAGCTGCAATTTTGAGAAAGAAGAACAAAGTAGGAGGGATCACAATACCTGATACCAAACTGTATTACAAGGCCACTATAATCAAAACAGCCTGGTACTGGCATAAAAACAGGCACGAAGACGAATGGAACAGAACAGAGAGCCCAGAAATAAACCCAAGTCTCTATGGGCAATTAATATTCGATAAAGGGGACAGCAACATAAAATAGAGTAAAAATAGCCTCTTCCACAAATAGTGTTGGGAGAACTGGACAGCTACATGCAAAAAACTTGAGCACCAACTTACACCATACACCAAAATAAATTCAAGGTGGATAAAAGACTTAAATATAAGCCATGACACCATAAAAGTCCTAGAGGAGAACATAGGCAGGAAAATCTCAGATATTTCACAAAGCAACATTTTTACTGATATGTCCCCTAGATCAAGGGACATAAAGGAAAGAATAAACAAATGGGATCTCATCAAAATTAAAAGCTTCTGCATGGCTAAAGAAAACAGTATTAAAATAAAAAGAGAACCAATTAACCAATTGTATGGGAAAACACATTTGCCAATGATACCTTAGACAAGGGTTTCATCTCCAAAATATACAAAGAACTTACATGACTTCACTCTAAGAAGACAAGCAACCCAATTAAAAAGTAGGCAAAGGACTTGAACAGATACTTCTCCAAGGAGGACATACAGAGGATCCAGAGACACGTGAAAAGATGCTCAATATCACTAGCTATAAGAGAGATGCAAATTAAAACTACCATGAGATACCACTTTACACCGGTCAGAATGGCTATCATAAACAAAGCAACAAACAACAAATGTTGGAGAGGTTGTGGGGGAAAGGGGGATCCTGGTTCACTGTTGGTGGGATTGCAGACTGGTACAACCACTATGGAAAACAGTACAACCACTATGGAAAACAGTATGGAATTTTCTAAGAAAACTAAAAATGAATATGCCTTTTGACCCAGCAATTCCACTGCTAGGATTATACCCTAAGAACCCTGAAACACCGGTCCAAAAGAACCTATGCACCCCAATATTCATAACAGCACAATATACAATAGCCAAGAATTTGAAGCCACCTAGATGCCCATCAGTAAATGAATGGATCAAAAAACTATGGTACATTTATGCAATGGAATTCTATGCAGCAGAAAGAAAGAAGGAACTCCTACCCTTTGCAACAGCATGGATGGAACTAGAAAGCACCATGCTGAGTGAAATAAGCCAGGTGGTGAAAGACAAATACCATATGATCTCACCTTTAACAGGAATCTAAACAACAAAACAAACAAGCACGCAAAATATAACCAAAGACACTGAAATAGAGAACAGGCTGACAGGGACCAGAGGGAAGAAGGGGGAAGGATTAACAGGAACTAGTATAAAGGACACATGGACAAAAAATAACAGGAGTGGAAATGGGAGGGAGGTGGGGAGCACTAGGGGGGTGGGCTGGAATGGGAGTAAAAGACAGAAAACTGTACTTGAACAATAATTAAATTAAAAAAAAATTTTTTTTAAAGATTGAGAAACCAAGAGATGGTTCTTTGAGGACCAAAAGAAATAAAATCAGAGGTGAAAGAGAAGTATAACTGATGCCATAGAAATACAAAGGATAAGGAAACATTATGAAGAATTATATGTCAACAAATTGGACAATCTGAACGAAATGAATAAATTCCTAGAAACATACAATATTCCAAAACCAAAACCAAAAGAGACAGAAAACCTGAACAGACTGATTGTAACTAATGAAATCAAAGCAATAATCAAACTCCTAACATAAAAAAGTCCCGGACTGGATGGCTTCACAGGTGAATTTTACCAAACATTCAAGAAGTAACACCTATAGTCAAACCATTCCAAAAAAATTCAAGAGGAACAAAGACTCCCAAGCTCTTTCTATGAGGACAGCATGATCTTAATTCCAAAACCAGATAAAAAGACTACAAAGGAAGAAAAGCACAGGCCGATATTCATGATGAACATTGATGCAAAAATCCTCAACAAAATATTAGGAAACTGAATTCAGCGATACATTAATGTGATCATTAACCAGGATCAAGTGGGATTTGTTCTGGGATTAAAGGATGGTACAATATCTGCAAATAAGTAACATTATACACCACATAAACAAAATGAAGGATAAAAATCATATGCTCTTATCAATATGTACAGAAAAAGCACTTGAAAAAATCCAGCACCCATTTATGATAAAAACTCAGCTAAGTGAAAATAGAGGGAACATACCTAAATATAATAAAAGCTGTACATGACAAACCCACAGTAATCATCATTCTCAATGGGGAAAAACGAAGAGCATTTCCCTTAAGATCAGGAACAAGACAGGGATGTCCCGTTTCACCGCTGTTATTCAACACAGTACTAAAAGTCCTAGATACAGCAATGAGACAAGTGAAAGAAATAAAGGCATCCAAATTGGAAAGGAAGAAGTAAAACTCATTATGTGCAGATGACACACAACTAATACTGACATCTACATACAGACGATACTGTATGTAGAGAACTCTAAAAATTCCACAAAAAAACGACCAGAACTGATCAATGAATTCAGTAAAGTAGCAGAATTTTAAGTTCAGATGGCATTTGAGACTTACCAGTTTAAGCCAGAGACTAAGAAATCGAGGATCATTATAATATCTTTTTTCCCCTTGTAGTGCTTCTACGGCTCTTTCTAATAATGTTGACATATTACTCTCCTTCCCTCCCTGAGGATAGTTCTGCTCTGTCCAGTTAATATACCTGAACAGAAAGAAAAGGAAAAGAATATTTTAGAAATATGTTAAACTTTTGTTCTTGCTCTAAGACCCATTCTGGAATTTTTTAAAGCAGAAATATCTAATATATTGAAAGTATGTTTATCTAGAGGTCCTCAAAGACATGCTCCAATCCTGTACCCCTCAAATTTTCTAAGTATTTCTAATTAAGTACTTGTTGGAAATAATGGGAATGAGGACAGAAGGGTGAAACTCACAGCTACATGCCGCACCCTGAATACCTCAGGAGGAGACATTATGACTCTTCTCTCTCTGTGTCCCCCAAAAACCACTCTACATTCTGGCACACTGCTCTGTACACCCCAGTTTGAAAAGCATGACCTTAAGGACTCACATGTTAAGTTTCTACTGCCCCTGTTAAATAAAAAGACCCACCTGTCCCAAACATCCAGAGGGTCATTTCCAGTGTAAAATCGAATTTCAGATTCAAATGCCCTGAAATTTAAACAGAAAACATTAGCATAAGCAATAGTGAAAATAGCCAAATGACCAAGTATCACCTCCATTTTTACTCATTTATTGTTTAATGTCAATCTAGATAATTGCACTGGAGTTTGACAGTTTGTTAAACAAAAGGAATAAGAATAGAAATAATTAGGACTCTGCCTGGTAACAGAACAAGAGGGACAAAACATGTGCAAATTAGAGAAGCACATTCCAAAACAACATGTAGGAGAACAGCATCACACAGCAAGTTAAAGCCCTGGAGCAAGACTTGCTGTGTTCAAATGAGGCTCCAGTAGTCACTGGCTGAGTGACACTGGACAAGCTATTTACACTATTTTCAGTTTCCTTTTCTGAAAAATGGAGATAGTAATATTACCTGTCTTATTAGTTTGATTAGTCTTAAAGTGTTTAGACATAACAAATAGTCAATAAATGATAGTTATCACCTTATATGTGTGTAACAGTATTGAACAAATGAAACAGACACACACATATATCTTAAAGAAAAATTCTGTGGGCAACATTAGAGAAGAATAACACCATATAAAATTTGGGAAGTGCATTAAGAAAGTATAAAATATGGCTTTGTAAAGGCTTAGAAAAGACAGAGGGCTAAGACTAAGTTAAGATTGACCAGTTAGAATAGAGAAGTACTGGGTAATAAACTACAATTTAGATAAATCAACAAAAACATATAAAATGTTATGTTTGATGTAAAGAATAAAATACCCGGCTGGTGTGGCTCCATGGACTGAGTGCCTACCTCTGAACCAAAAGGTAGCCAGTTAGATTCCCAATGAGGGCACATGCTTTGGTTGCAGGCCAAGTCCCTAGTTCAGGGCACAAGAGGCAACCGCACATTGAGGTTTCTCTCTCTCTCTTTCTCTCTCCCTTTCCCTCTCTCGGAGGGGAGAGGAGGGGAGGGGAGGGGAGGGGAGGGGAGGGGAGGGGATGAGATGGAAGATAAGAAGGAAGGAAGGAAGGAGAAGGAAAGAGAGAGAGAGAGAGAGAGAGAGAGAGAGAGAGAGAGAGAGAGGAAGGAAGGGGAGGGATGAGATAAAATAAAATATAAAGTAAAATAAAATGGAAGGAAGGAAGAAAAAGAAAGAAAGAGAGAGAGAGAAAGAGAGAGAAAGAAAGAAAGAAAGAAAGAAAGAAAGAAAGAAAGAAAGAAAGAAAGAAAGAAAGAAAGAAAGAAAGAAAGAAAGAAAGAAAGAAAGAAGAGCCCTGGCTGGTATAGCTCAGTGAATTGAGCATGGGCCTGTGAAGCAAAGAGTCACTGGTTCAATTCCCAGTCAGGGCACATGCCTGGGTTGCAGGCCAGGGCCCCAGTAGGGGACACATGAGAGGTAACCACACATTGATGTTTCTCTCCCTCTTTCTTCTTCTTTTCCCCTCTCTCTAAAAATAAATAAATAAAATCTTTTAAAAAAGAAAAGGGCATGAGCTACTACTATTGGATCTTCAATTCTTCAGTTGGTTAGTATCTTGCATATGATACGATTTTTTAAAAGATTAACCAAGTAACATTATAAGAACAGGCCCATTCAAAAAGGGCCACAATTAGGAAGCTAATATGGTGATTTAAGTATGAGATAATGAGAAGATTATCTGTAGAATGGTGAAAAAATAAAATCCAAGACACTACTTGGAAAAATCAGCCATCCTCCAAATTAATCTATAGATTCAATGCAATTCAACCAAAATCCCAGCAGGCTCTTTTCTAGAAATTAACAAGATGTTTTTTAAAAATTTTTTGGAAATGCAAAGGACCAAAACTAAGCAAAAAAAATTTTAAAGAATAATGAAACTGGAAAACAAACTTTACCTGACCTTAAGATTTATCATATAAGACAATGTATAATTGATGAAAGAATAGGAAATTAGAGCAATTGAACAGAATGGAGTCCAGAAATAATTCACACAATCAAATTATGTTTTTTAATCCTCACCTAGGGACATGCTTAGTGATTTTAGAGAGCAGAAGGGAGGGAGAGAGAGAGGAAGAGAGTCATCGATGTGAGAAAGAAACATTGCTGGGTTGCCTCTTAAGTGCCCTGACCTGGGACAACCTGTAACCTAGGCATGTGCCCAGAACCGAAATGGAACTGAAATGAAACAGGACCCTTCAGTTTACAGAAGCATGCTCCAACCAACTGAGCCACACCAGCCAGGGTATTCACAAGAGCCCCTAGCCAATTCAATGGGGTAAGTAAAAAAAAAAAAAATCTCTCCAATGAATGGAGGCAGAACAGTTGGATATCCATATTGGGGCAGGTAGGAGAGGAAAAGGAGTACTTTTACTCCAACCTTACACTATACACAAGCATAAATTTTTTTTTAATTTTAGAGAGAGTAGAACGGAGGGAGAAAATGAGGGAGAGAAACATCAATGTGAAAAACATCCATTGGTTTCTCACGCCCAGACCCAGCCCCACCAGGAAATGAGCCACCTTTTGGTTTGTGGGACAAAGCTCAAACCACTGAGCCACACCAGTCAGGGCAAGGTTAAATTCAAGATGAATCATAGACCTAAACATAAAAGCTAAAACAATAAACCTACTGTAAGAAAACATAGGCTATCTTTGCAACTTTGGAGTAGTAACAATCTCTCAGAGAAAACACACAAAAAACTAACCATAAAAGAAAAACACTGATTTAAACTTCATGAAAATAAAAAACTTCTTGCTTATCAAAAAATGCCAGCAAGAACCCTGGCTGGTGTAGCTCAGTAGACTGAGTGCAGGCTGTGAACCAAGTGGTTGTTGGTTCAATTCCCAGTCAGGGCACATGCCTGGGTTGCAAGCCAGGTGTCCAGTAGAGGGCACGCGAGAGGCAACCACACATTGATGTTTCTTTCTCTTTCTCCTTCCCTTCCCCTCTCTCTAAAAAATAAATGAAATCTTAAAAAAAAATACCAGCAAGAAAACAGCCATGGACTGGGGGAAATATTTATAAGACATATATTTGATAAAGGACTTGTATACAGACTATAAAAAAAAAAACTCCTGCTACCTAATTTTAAAACTGGGCATAACATCTAACTACTACATGACAAAGGAATTATATTAAAGGCCATGTAAAAAGTGTTCATTATCATTATGCACCAGAGAAATGGGAAGTAAAACCACGAGACACTATTACACATCCACCAGGATGGCTAAAACAAAAAAGACTGACCCCCAAAACTGGATCTGGAACAAACAGACTCTGGTACATTAGTGGTAGAAGCAAAAACTTCACAACCTCTTTGGAAAACTGGCAGTTTCTTAAAAAGTTAAACATACATTTCTTCTATGACTCAGCAATTCCTTTCCAAGAGAAGTGAAAATCTATATCCAGAAAAAGCCTTGTATAAGAATGTCCATAGCAGCTTTATTCATAAGCACACAAAACTGGAAAAAATCTAAATGTCCACCAATTGATGAATGGATAAACAAATGGACTACTGCTCAGTAATAAAAAGGAACAATCTATTTAATACATTCGACATAAAAAAGCCTAAAAATGCTGAGTAAAAAACTGTATGATTCCATTTATACAAAGTTCTAGAATAAAGCAAAAATAACCTATGTTGCTAGGAATCTGGTCACTGGCTGCATTGATTGGGAAAGGGGCATGAGAGAACTTTTGAGGTAATGAAAATGTGTCTTGAAATGCATGTCAAAGCTGATTAAATGGTTCTAGCTCTGGCTGGGTATCCCAGTTGTTAGCATACAATCCAGTCAAGGTTGTGGGTTCAGTCTCTGGTTAGGGCACATACAAAAAGCTACCAATTAATGCATAAATGTGTGGAACAACAAAATTGATGTTTGTCTCTTTCCCTTTCTCTTTCTCAAATCAGTTTTTTTTAAATGCTGATAAAGCCCTGACTGGTGTAGCTCAGTGGATTGAGCATGGGCTGTGAACCAAAGGGTCTCTGGTTCAATTCCCACTCAGGGCACATGCCTGGGTTGTAGGCCAGGCCCCCAGTAGGGGACAAGCAGGAGGCAACCACACACTGATATTTCTCTCCCTCTTTTTATCCCTCCCTTCCCTCTCTCTGCAAGTAAATAAATAAAAAATTTTAAGAAGAGAAAATGGAAGGTTATTTATGAGAGAAAGATTTGTTATTTAACACAGTGAGACATTTATCTAATTATATATTTCAGGTACATGAAAAGACATTTAGAAGACAAGTAAGAGATGTACACAGTAGTTAAATAATCCTGGAAAACTTAAATATGGAAGAAGAGCAAAGGGCAAGGAACAGAGACTTAGGTAAAACAGCAGGAAATCAACAAGGACAAGGACTAAGTGGAGAAGTGGGAAAAAACTAGTACAATGTCACAGAAGCCAGGAAGAAGGGGTAAGAACAGAATACAGTACCAATATCTCTGAAACTAAACAATAAGACCAATGCTTTTAAAGATCCAATGAGATGTACAAGAATATTCATTATATTATAAACCAATATTATAATTTGCGAATGATGAACGAATTTTGTCAGAGATAGAGGGTAGAAGCTATACTTTTTTTGACAAAAGTATATTTATCAAAACATGTATTATTCAAAGGAAAGCAAGTTCCATAGGTTCATGTGAATAATGTAGTCATATTTTCCAGCTTTTGTTTATCCAGAGTTCATTACTGAGACACTTTCTAGTATAAATTCAGTTTCTTTGAGGTTTACGTTTTCTTCGGAGATCACTAGTTCTTTTTGGCACATTATCAGAATACTTTCCTAGAAAGTTAATAATTGAATACATATAAAAGATAGCAGATTCACTGTTCCTCAGTACTTAGAATTCTAGGAAGAAATGCCTCTAATTGATTATCAAAGAAAAGAGTTAACTCTGTTTAGGCTTTCAGAATGACATAATACTTTTGGGAAATACTGTAATGTGATACTTGCTTTACTTTGCTTCTCACTGTTCCCTGTATAAAATGCATTTCTATTAATTCGAGAGTTTGGTTGCTCCACAATGAAATGAAATCCTAGAGCTCCTGTTCATCATATCTGAGGAGATATTTAGATAGCCGTCATGTGATGAGAAAGCAGGCAAGCAACAGATTTTCGGACTATCAATTCTTGAAGAGCACTTCTTATACCATTGTGCATGGACCCACACAAATCATCTACCACAGTTCGGGGATGAGTCAGGACAGGTTGAGCCCCAGTGGTTCCACACACCGTTTCTGCTGCTGCAGAGTACTGTTACGGGCCAATTCTTGCTGCGCCAATACTTCCTGAAGTGTGGATATGCTCCGCCCTTGCCTTAAGGGTTGCACATTTTCTTTACTCAGCTCCCATTCATCTCCCTCCAGGGACATGGCTTCACTGTGAAGAGGGAAACAAAAGTAAGTTTTATACCAACCTGTAGTGAGTTATTATATCACTAGATTTTTGAAAATGTTCTCAGATAAGTGATTAGTCATGATTTCTGGATTGAATATCATGGGCACACACATTAGTAGCGTTATTACACTTCTAAGCTCCCTAGTATTTCTGTGACCTAGTTTCCAAGTTTACAGCTGTAGTATATGCCTAATGGAAGAGAGAGTGTAGCAGGATATTGTGAACAGTACTATAGGAATAAAGTTTAGCCTTGGCTGGGTAGCTCAGTTGGTTATAGCACCAGGCCTGTACACCAAGTTTGCAGATTCGATTGCTGGTCAGGCACATATAAGAATCAGCCAATGAATGCATAAATAAGTAGAATGGCAAATCAATGTTTGTCTCTCTCAAATAAATAAATTTTAAAATTAAGAATAAAGTTTAAGGAAAGAAGGGGAAACAGTATTATAATTTGGCAAGTAGACAAAAATCAGTTCTATGTCTACCACTGAACACACCATCTAGTTAATTTAAAATTAGCCAAGTGTTTGTCAGAATAACACCCCATGTTTCAGCTGATGACTTAAAACTAAAATTTAGCCCTGGCTGATGTAGCTGAGTGGACTGAGCGTGGGCCTGCGAACCACACAATCGAGGTTCGATTCCCAGTCAGGGCACATGCCTGGGTTGCAGGCCAGTTCCCAGCAGGGGACTCATGAGAGGTAACCATACATTGATATTTCTGTCCTTCTCTCCTTCTCTAAAGATAAATAAAATCTTAAAAAAACAAAAACAAAAATTTACATACATAGGTGGCCCAGAGCAGAAGCAGACAAAACTATACCACACTGGTCTCAATTGCTCCCCACCTCCCAATTGTACCAAGCCTTTGGGGGGAACCCCTACAAGTGTTCTGGAGGCAATCACCACACTGGGTATTCACTGCCAACCTCAGAGCTCTGCCAGAGTCAGACAGAAGCCTACTTTCTGGATGGCAGGTGTTACTTCTGGGTTTAAAACAGGCAGATTAGGCACTAATTTTCAAAACAGAATGAAAGCTACCTGTGACCTTTGTCTAGATGAGAGCAAAAACACTCGAAGAAAATGTTACTAATGTAGGTTGTAACTACTCACATTTGTTTAATATTGTGTGACTCCTGTAACAGCCATGTCATTTACTTTTGTATCCCCACGGTCCAGCAACAGGATCTGACACTAGTAAGCACTGAATAAATACTTGAGTTCATCTGAATTTCTTCTCTTCCTCTTAAACTAGCAATTAAATTATCTCAGTTAAATATCCTAAGTTGAGTTGGGACTGCTCCCTTGGCTTTGCCTTTCTCCTGCCTCCTCCCAGACCTGCTCCTCCCACAGTCTTCCCTCATCTTAATTTCATTTTTCCAGTTGCTCAAGTCAGAAGTCTCAGTGGCAACCTTGACACTCCTCTCATATCTCCCCAGTCACTCAGCAAATCCTGCTGGCTCTACCTTCAAAATATATCCAGACATCAACCTCTTCTCACCATCTCTACTGTTTCCAGCTTGGCTCTAGGGCCTGCTTCTCTTGCCTGGATTATTTCAGTAACCTCTTAACTGATCTCCTTGCTTCCAGGCCTTTACTTTACTGCCTTTACTCTTTTCAACCAAATTGACCCCGGTTTAAACCCATGTCAGATCATGACTTTTTCCTGCTGAAAACTCTCCAATGACTTTTGACTACAATAAGAGTAAAAGCCAAGTCTTTACAATGCCTGCAACCTCACCCTTTCTCCTTTGTTTCTTTTTACTTTTCCGGTTCATTCTGCTCCAGCTACTTGTCAGGTACAGGTCCTCCCCCAACCCTCACCCCCCAGCCTTTGTACTTTTCCTGTATATATGCATGACTAGCTCTTCAGCTTCAAGTTTTGACCCAGATGACACCTTCCCAGTGAGAACTCCTGTTCAAGCTATCTAAAATTGTACCAACCCCCTTCTCCCCACTGTTGTTTTTCTTAAATTAGCGACCACCACCTAACTTTTAGCTTATCTATCTTGTTTATTGTCTGTTGTCTCTACCCTCATCCCACCCCACAAACTACGCTTCAGGAGGGTAGAGATTTTTGTCTTTTATTTGCTGCACCTAGCACTTAGTAGGTCATCAATAAATATTTGTTGCATGGAATTAAACAGCTCATGATAGGACATATTCGTATTGTACCCCAAAATGAAAACACATAGAGAATGCCAACCTAGGAAAGCTGGTACACATTGACATATGGAAAAGCAGCAAGTATGCAGAGAAGGGCTTTTTAGATTTCTAACTGCCACTGGCATAATTATAGCACCTACAGGTTGTTGAGCAGTTATTTGGAGGCCCTTACTTTACAAATACTTCGAATTTTCCCAGAACGTGATAAGACTAATCAGTATTTTCCATATTAAGACAAGTCCAAGGTCAAAGACTTAGCAAATGGCTGAACTGAGATACAAACGCAGACCCCACTACAAATTTCAAGGTCTTCGTAACACTGGGGGCCCAAAGCGTTCCCTGTGTTGAAGCCGCATCGAGCGGGATTCTCAGTGCCTGTACCCCAATGAGGTCAGTGATTACCCCGAGTCTTCGCCTCCATCCCTTGCGTCCGACTCGAACAGGAAAAAGGCTGCGACCTGGCTTGCTTTTCTACTGACCGTCCGCTCCTCTCCCTGGCTGTTCTTAGTGTGGCCACTGACACCTGTTAAGACACTGTCGGGTCTTGCAAGCCCAGCTCTCAGCTCCCGTACCTACCTCAGGGCACCCCCTTCCTTCTTCTTCGCCTCCATTCTGCATTCCCAGCTCAGAACCTCGTCCTCCTGCGGGCCTTTCCTCCGAGACGCAGACCGTCTGAGTTTCCTCCTGCAACCTCCCCTTAGAGGTATCGAAGCGACCAGAGGGTGCTCAGGGACAAAAGAAGAGTATGCATCTAACTCCCTCACAAACCAGCCACCTCTACACCAGCCGCCAACTTTCAAATTTAACGGTCCCGCACCACGTAGCTACGTCCCTCCGCTCGCACTCGCGCCTTTTGCTTAAGTCATTCTGGGGCTTGTAGTTTATCCTTGGGTTTAGCCCGTGCAGTCGCGGTGCATAGTGGGAGTTGTAGTTTCCACCAGGGTATCTGCTCCGGTGCCGCAGGCCCTGGTGCGCAGGTGTTCTCCGCATGGAAGGCCAGTCTCTGAGCAGAGGCAGAGACACTTTCAGCACCAAAATTTCTTTGATGTCGTGAGTGTAGGGAGATATCTTTGACTGCTCGCATTTGGCTTGACTTTTTTCTCCATGGCTGGCCAGGCTGTATAATCACACCGTACTCTCTGACCCAAGTCTCACGTGTGTCCAGAGTTTTTGGGCTGCTTTGTCCCAGCTGTTTCCTGCCTGTCTCCAGAATTCAGAAAAGCTAGATTCCGCCCTGGTGGGTTAACTTAGCTGGTTAAAGCAGGGGTTCCCAACCCCAGGGCCACAGACCAGTACCCGTGGTCCATGGCCTGTTAGGAACCAGCTGCAAAGCAGGAGGAGAGCTTGAATGTAATGCGCTTGAATTATCATGAAACCATCCACCCAACCCCCGTCCGTGAAAAATTGTCTCCCACAGCACTGCTGCCTGGTGCCAAAAGGGCTGGGTTAGAGCATTGTCCCAATACACCAACATTGCAGGTTCCATTTCTGGTCAAGGCTCATTCAAGAAGCAAGCAATGAATGCATAAATAAGTAGAACAACATGTCTCTCACTCTCTCTCTCTCTCTTCCCTCACCCTCAATCAAATTAAATAATAAAAAAAAAAAGATCCCTGCTGGCGTTGTTCAGTTGGGTGGAGCATTGTCCCACAACGCCAAAGGTCACCAGTTTCATTAGTGGTCAGGGCACATGCCTGGGTTGCCAGCCTGGTCCCTGGTAGGAGCAGGTGCAAGAGGTAATCGATTGATGTTTCTTTCATACATCGATGTTTCTCTTCCTCTCTTTCTCCCCTCTCTCTAAAATTTAAAAAAAAAAAAGCTGAATTCTAGTTCTGTAATCATCATACCAAAGTTGCAACTTTAGGTAAGCTACATAATCTCAATGACCTTCAATTTTCTTCATCTGCAATGTTGTGATGATATTGCCCTGCCTTCTCTATTGCACAGTCCACAGGGAAAAACACAGCTATGCCACAGCTCCCCAGGTCTGGGCTCTTTTCCCCTTCAGGAGATTGCTTCCACCGACACTGGACACCGAGGCCCTATTTCAGTTTCTTGAGGAAGTGACTATAGTGGGCTGAGTCGTGACCAAGGGAGGAATCTTTTGAACAAGTCCAGGTACGTGGGCATCCTTCTCTATGATCGTGGGGATGTTGGGAGAGATGGCAGTTCCCAGAGTGGGGAGCTGGGAGTAGGTGTCCAGTATTCCTTGGGTCTTGGTTCCCACCTTTTTTGTCTTTATTTTTACTAAGTAAAGTTTTATTTTCTCTAGATTTTCGAGACTCTTTTGATTGCAATGGAATGGAAATGCAATTCAAATTAGCTTACTGAGAAAAGATAATTACTGATTGATATGTAAAAGGCTTAAACCTACACTCAAGGGGTGTCATCAGGACTGGGCCTCCCCATTATGTTGGTATACTGCCATTCTCCACTGAGTAAGTTTTAGGACTTTATCCTTCCAGGTTCAAATTCAGACTCAGTCGCTCTGAGTAGCTCCTTCCCCCCACACAATCACTGGGGTTAGTGGATTCAGGGCTGTAATTGTTCAGGCCCAAATTATGTGTTTCACCTGGTTCCCCATAGAAACTTTGGTTACCCTTTACTTCCAAGTCCTCTACACTGAGAAAGACTTCCTGGACTATGGGAGATGTTGTATGTGGGATTTTCTCTGCTCATTTTATCAATTACCTTACACCTGTATGGACCTAGCCCCTCATTTCCTTTCCCTGGAGTGTCCCATTCACATCTGCAATGCCTTAATTTCAACTGGTTTCTATAAACTATTTCGGAAGTGTAGCGTTTGCTCCTTTTATCTCAGTCTTTCTTGTAGCCTAGTTAGATACCCCATAAACTGTGGTACAATATAGAACATATTCAGGCTAAACCCTTTGCTGGTTGGACCAGAGCAAAAGAGAGAGAGGTAAAACAAAAAGTGCATGGCTGTGGTCTTATTTGAAACATGAGTTCTCGTTAGGCTGAATGGCCAGCACGGGGCCCAGACGTGATACAGGCTTCAACAGCACCCACCAATTGTGAGGAAAGACAGGGTTAAGCTCTTACACTTTATGGTCCAAAGAGGATGAGACAAAGGCTCAGGCTGAGGACTTTAATGTGCCAAGCATGATGGGACACAAAAGATGTGAACAGTGAACTCGACACAGTTTTGTCCTCTAGTAACTTCAGTCTAGTGGAGAGACAGGCAAAACAAAAAACAAAACAGAACAATAACAACAAAGAAAACCAAGCAATTTCAATACATTGCTGCCCCAGCTAGAGGTAAATAAACACAGGGGGCCATGGAAGCACAGAAGAAGAGCCTCCGGCCTAGGCCTGGGGAGAGAAGCAGGTCAGGAAATTTCCTAGAGAAGATGGTGAACCTGAAGGGCAAGCAGGATTTGGCATGAACTATTAAGCACAATGACATAAGCTCTATAGTTACTGAAGTCTCTCTGTAGCATGTGCCCACCTCCCCTCCATTCCCCACCCTCTCCACTGAATTCTCTCACACCCAAGCCTGCCTTCTTTAGACCTCCACGCTGGCCCATCAAAACTTACCTGTCTCCTGGCCTCTTCTCTCTCACCTACCTGACACATTGAAAACATATGAACCAAATTACACTAAGATGTGTATAACACTCAATGTTTGAGAGCAGTATTTTCCACATCATTGTCTAAGGTGCTGATTGATGGGACAGAGGAATAAGTTTTTGGTGTTCACAGAAGTTTCTGAAGCCTTTACTAAAATGCTGCCTAGAGCCCCTACTATGCCAGAGTGCACCATGAATCTCTGAAGGAGTGTATCAGTTTTCTATTGCTGCTGTAACAAGTATCATAAACTCAGTAGCTTAAAACCATACCAGTTCGTTATCTTACAGTTTGATACGTCAAAAGTCTGTTTTGATCTCATTGGGCTAAGTAAGGTGTTGGCAGGACTGCCTTTCTGGAGACCCTTTGGAAGAATTTGTTTCTTTTTTTCTAGTTTTTAGAGGCATTCACTGGTATTCCATGGCTGCGGCCCCTTCCTCCATCTTCAAAGCCAGAAACATGGCAGCTTTCTGGCTTCTGTCACCACATCCATTTCTCTGATCACAGTCAGGAAAATCTCCCTGCTTCTCAGGGCTCACACGATTAGATTGGGCCCATCCAGATGATCTAGATAACCTTTCTACCTCAAGGTCCCGAACCTTCATTAGATCTGCCAAGTCGCTTTCATTATATAACATGATGTGTGCACAGAATCCATGGATTAGGATATGGACATCTTTGGGGGCCATTATTCTACTTATCACTGAGGGTACTGAAATCTGTTGGCATCTCAAAACTTATTTAGTGCTAAAGAAACCTTCTCAAACATCTTTCAGAATGGAGTTTAGTTTCTTGGTATTTTAACAGTAGGCGCAGGAGAAGAAAATGCATAAAGAATTAAATCTTTATGGTAGAGGCCCCAGCTGGGTAGCTCAGTTGGTTAAAGCATTGTTCTGATACACCAAGGCTGTGGGTTTGATACTGATCAGGGCACATAGAAGAACCAACCAATGAATGCATAAATAAGCGGAACAACAAATCAATGTTTTCTCTCTTCCTCTCTCTCTCTCTCTAAAATCAATTTTTTAAAGTCTTAATGGTGGAATTTCAGGCACAGTGGCAACTGGTAGTAGTTGGGGACTAGCAAGCCCCTCATTTTTACCCACTTACTTTGCATGCAAAGCCATACCTCTCTGTATCAGTGGTTGTTACAGGGATTAAGTTGTTTAAAAAATCTATGATCTCTTCCTTGTGGAGATGTGTTTGTTCTTGATTGTTAATGGCTGATCTCCCCCAACTTTGCCTTCATGGATGACACAAAATCCAGCTTTAGTAGGCTAAACTGCAAAGATAAAAACCTCTGAGTCTCAAGGGAACCCTTGGATGGACTGCTTGTTTACTGTGCAACCACAGCAGGAGGGAGGGACTGTCTCAGGGGTGGAAGGAAGGTCAAG
Organism: Artibeus jamaicensis; assembly: GCF_021234435.1. Taxonomy (NCBI): domain Eukaryota; kingdom Metazoa; phylum Chordata; class Mammalia; order Chiroptera; family Phyllostomidae; genus Artibeus; species Artibeus jamaicensis. Next base: position 6,663,424 of record NW_026521221.1, on the reverse strand, counting down.
AGAGACAGAATGGGGGGGTGGTGTTCAGGGCCTGAAGGAGACCACATCTGGGAAAGCAGCATCACCATGCTGGCCTTTACCCCAGCAACAGATCAGCCAATCAGAGCAGCATCTGCATCTTGTATTTACCAGTGATGAGGTGTCTTGAGGTACAAGAACCAATGAGAAAGAGGCATAATAATCCAAACCATCTTGGGTTGCCAGGAGGAAGGGAGGTAGAGGGTAAAAAGATACATTAGCCCAGGGCTGGGGACTACTGGCTGCTGCCCAGTTGCATCTCACAGTTGCTCTTGCTGACAGGGTATAGGGTACCATCCAAGGAGCTGAGTTTCTCTCTTTAATTTCATGGGAACTCCTTTCTGGACTATGCTTTTATTTTCCTGCAGAACTACCTGACTTTTCATGGGTCTTCTCAAACCATCGGAAATTGCCTGACCCAGAATTTCCACACTGATACATGCAAAAATATACATGCTGAACAAAGAGATACCAGTTATCAACTTTTCTACATCTGACAAAAGAACCAAAAGGTCAGAATGGACAAATAAGCTGAGAACAGAAGCAGGGCTGTTAAGAAACAAAGTACTACATGGAGCTAAGTAACCTATTCAGCCAGTAGGAAGTGCAAAATTAGGCTATTTTGCCCTGGCATTAACCTGACCAGAGTTTTGTGCTCCAGGAAGGCTTGGAGAATCTAGGGATTCCCCAGATATTCATGATTGTGCTCAACTAACACATGAGTAAAGTGACTGTGAAACTTCCCATTGAGGAAGAGCAGAGTAGGATCTGAATGCCGCCAGCTTCCCACCCCAAGCCTAGTACTCAAGGTGCCACACACCTCAGTTCTAAATTAAGAAATTGAATCAGTTCTAATGTTTAATAAGCTTCAACTTCTGGATGTGGGAGAAGTGAATTCAGGGTCTTCCAGGATCATACGCAGAGGGAGCCTCCATTTGCTCCAACATAACAGATATTTCCCCAAAACTGATGGTGGGACCCCTGGCAGGCAATCTTGTTTGCTTTGAGGAAGAGGAATGGTGGAAGCAGGAGGGTTGCCCTTGGGCTTATGGGGAACAGGAATGGAGAGGGCCATGTAATATTCACTTGGACAGTGATCCCTCTCAGCCTGGCCATGGGGCTCCGGGCCTCATGAAGAAGGCTGTGGCAGGGGCTGCAGGAATCAGCTCTGTGTAAGGCCGGCCTCTAGCAATGCCGCCCTCACACCCGGGTGCAGAGGGCACACCCAGCTCCAACATATCGGATCCTGCCCGTCAGGAAAGCACTGCCAGGCCACACCTGGGCCTGGACATCAGCATCCTCAGAGCCAGCTCCAGCAGAGACAGCAGGAAAGGAAGAGCAGGGCAGATGCTGGGTGGGAACTACCTGGACTGGACTGGCTAGTAAGCATAAGCGCTCTGGAAAACACACTGATGACCTGGGCAGGGGGTCTTTGCAAAGGGGGCTGACTCAGGGCTGCGTGTGTATTGCAATCTCACAAATTAGGCTGTGCCTAAGAGCACTTGACCAGAGGCGCGCATGGGGACACTTTTTCCTGCTTTGCTCTCTCAGAGGAGGAGGCACCTTTCAAAGTGCATCTGTCCAGAGGGCCTCCTTTTTCTAATTCACACGAAGCCCTGTGTGTGCTAACTGTGGAGATCCTATGGAAGAGCCAGTGGAATTTTTCATTACTGTGTTCCTGTGGCTCCATAGTGGTGAAACCTGAGGGGATGAGTTACAGACTGGCCTGTCTTTTTTAAGGAGGTGGTGATCCCATGATAACTGAACAGGCAGTGTGGGAGAGCTGACGGGAGGGTGGAGCGGCTGAGGGGAGGGTGTATCTGGGCTCCTGCTGCTCCCTTGCTCAGACATTGCCTCCTAGGGCCTGGTGCAGACTGTAGAAAGTTTGCTTCTGACATTCTGAGCTGCCCAGCTGTGGGAGGTACTTCTGCAGATCTGGACTCTGCATTGCTTTTCCAAGGAAAAGCCAGAGGTCAGAGGCCCCCAGGCTGGGAGAGGGTGAGACAATTGGAAACAACGTAGTTTGGCTGAGTGTGGGAGCCAAGCATGGAGATGTTTGCATGGCACAGTGGGAAGCTAACCGTGGCTACAAGTGAGACGATTCAGAGAAAAATTAACTGAAGTGACAAGCTATTTGGTCTCATTCCCCACCTCTACCCTCTACCCTAAAGGCTGTTCTTTTTTTGACCTTGTCTGGAGGAATGGGTCTTCCCCAGGATTAACCAACATTCTTCTTGTGTTAAAGCAATTCTGAGACTGAGGACCTGGGGAAACCTGAATTTGGGAGCCTTCTAGAGCAATGCCAGAGGAACTCTTCACATTTCAGAAACCCAGGCTCGCTCCCGACTTTGAACAGGCCAGCGATGAGAACTCCAGTCTCTTGAACCAGGATAAAACCGCACAAGTTTCCCTTCTTCTTTGCGGAGGTCTTCAGGACATACCATCTCTGGGAAGATTCTATGCCCTTCTTCCAGAACAGGCTCCAAAACTGAAGCACGGAGAAGAGAACCCAGCGACAGGCGGAGTTAGAAAGCCAAAGACAGCAGGGAATCCTAGTAATGAGTTAGGGATGGCGGTGGGCATCCTAAGAAAAAAGGCAGAGAGGTTAGCCAGCTACGACCCCTGTGTTTTCCCAGGGAGGCTGGCTTCCGACGTGCGCTGGAAAGAGTACCTATGGCGCTGTCATGGGAAGACCCTGCCACACAGACAGGCTCAAGAGAGACTCATCCCTCACATCCATGGGCTGCAGTTTCCCCCCCAACTGCAAAGAAATTGGACCCGCAGGCCTCTCCCAGCAAAGGCTTTGTAAAATTCCACTGCTTCAGCTCGCATCCCTCACTGGAGCATAGAGCCCCGAGGCAGGGCGTGGCAGTTCGTACTCCTCCTGAATTCCAGGACCTGGCCCTAAGGCAAGTGCTCAGGCAACACTGGTTAACTAACTAACTGACAGAAGTGAACAATAGAGAATAGAAGTGAACTGTAGGAGAATAGCTAGCTAATGACCTTATCAGACCAAGCATTCGAGAAAGTCATTCATTCACTCAACAAACATTTATTAAATATTTTGTGTCAGGTGCTGTGCATGACACAAGGGGCATAAATATTTTTTTAAAAGCACAAGTCTGTTCCAGAGGGCTTCTGTATCTCCCCTGCTCTGCTTTATGCTGCCCCGACCCTGACACGGTCCCATTAGCCGGAGCGGGTCCTCCTTGGCCAGTACTCATCACTTGGCACCATCCCTCCCCTCTTCAGGATGGAGGGCACTGTGAAGTTTTAACTTCTGAATCTTTCCTTGCCTCCTGGATCCACCTGCAGACCGAGGCAGCCCTGCTGTCGGGCACACTGTTGAGTGTTGCAAGAACATTCCTGTCCAGAGGTTTGCACCCCAGGAGCTTCTGCTTCCCAACAGGTACCTGGAGGGGGAGGGTATTTCTGGTTGTCTTGGAGACCAGGGAACACTGTGGTGTTTAATGAGGATGGGTCGAGGGTCCTCTGCAAAGTGGGGACAACCCCACAGAACAACGGACTGTCCCACTGAAAGTGGTTGTAACCTCCCCCACTGAGAAACCCTGATCCGGGCCCACTTTATTCACAGAAGTGCAATTTGTGTCAATCTCTACATCAGGGCATCTCAGACTTTCCTGTGTACCTGAATCACCTGGGGAGCTTGTTAGAGTGCAGATCCGAACTCAGGAGGGCTGGGGTGGGGCTCCCAGGTATTGTTCAGGCCACTGGCTCAGGACCACACTTTGTGAAGCAAGGCTTTACAGCACAGATGTGCATATTTCTTTTAGGAGGGGGGTGTATTTGGGGGCATTTGTCAGTAGAATTTGTTGAACTAGACATCACCAAATATTTGCTCAGACTGGTGGTTTTTGACCAGGAGTGACTTTGCCCTTTCCCCAGGGGACATTTTTGACTCTCACAACTAGAAGGGCAGACGCAGGGGGCACTACTGGCATCTAGTGGGTGGAGGCCGGATATAGTGCTGAACACCCTAGAGGACGAGGCATCCTTCACAGCAGACTACTGTGCAGGGCAAATGTCAGTAGTGCCAAGGTTCAGAAACCCTGGGTTAGATAAAACCTTAAAACAATGCAAAATATATTCGTGGGCAGTCTGACTTCACTGCAAGTCGGCGACTGTAGCCACAATCACTGTGAACATGTGTCACCGACTGAGGCTTGGGCCCCTCTGAGGGGAAGCAAGTGAGTGAGTTAGAAATCAGAAGCACTGGGCTGTGGTTCGGGTACCATTCTCTGGGTAAGTGTTAGATTTTCACAGCCTCAGAGACTGAATATATATTTTAAAGATTTTATTTACTTATTTTTAGAGAGAAGGGAAGGGCGGAAGAAAGAGGAAAGAAACATTGATCGCCTGCCTCTCGCATACACCGCAGCCAGGGACCAGTCCACACCCGGGCATGTGCGCTGACTGGGAATTGAGCCAGCAATTTTTCACTTTGCAGAATGATGCTCAACCCACTGAGCCATGCCAGTCAGGTCTTGAAGATCAAATTTTTAAAAACTCTGTGGAGGAGAGGAGGTAGTGGGGTGGTGGGGAGAGGGGCAGGATGTAGGAGAAGCACATAGGTAGATGTGGGCATGGCTCGTGTTTTAGTTCTGGCAATGGGTTTTCATGTTTCATATATTCTTTTGAAATCAGCAGTTAAATATAAATAAACACAAAGGCAGGCCATGCCTGCATCAATGGAGAATGAGGGCTATCGGCCAAAGATTTGTGATTAAGCCAATGTACCTGGGGGTTAACAAACAGAGTTGCTCAGGGCGAGCGACAAATAAGAAAGCAATGGCATTACGCTTATGGCAAAATACATCTATGAGTGAAGAGAACGTGACAGGCTATAGGAAGAGACAAAAGTAGGCACTTCGGGAAGAATGCCACTTGCCTTGTATCTGACTCTTTCATAGCACGTGCAGAGTGGAGGGGGCGTCTGGAGGCACGGGGGCACCTTCCTTCCTGTGTTCCGTTTCGGCCACGCAGGGGCCCTGAGGACTGACCGATGGGTATCACAGTCCCGATGGCTACAGGTCATATCTTGTCAACCTGCTGCCCAGAGGGGCCTCCCATGTGGCCTCTGGCCAGCCCTCCTGGAGCAAGGCACCGGCCCTTGCCCGACCCCTGTCCCCTGCCCCTCTGGGATCAGCAGCCTGGTTCATCACACTTCGCTGCTCTGCTAGGCAATCATGGGCAATTAATTGATGGCATTTTCTCTGGCAACTTTCTGTGCCCCCCAGATTGCTCACTGTCCTTATGTCCCCCATTTTCCACTTACCCAGGCATATTGCCCCCTCTCCATTTCCTGCGAAATCTCAACTAGAACCAGAGTTACCTGGACAGCACACCTGGCTTCAGACCCTTTCCTACCCATATCCGAAGTTACTTTCCTCTGCCCCCTTCCACAAGACATTTCTCTCTGAGACCAGCTACTCAGAAACATCCGAGAATTTTCCTTACCGACGCTGATGGATTTTTTGTTATGCTAACCTCCCGTGTGTTGTGTGTGTGTGTTTTAACAGAGGATATTTGGATAGCTAATGTCTTAACTCAGAGAAATAACTCCAGAGGGGGGAGTTAAAAATCACCGAATGGCAGAATGAGAAGAGGTCTTGCAGGTTATCTAGTGCCACCCTCTCAAGTGACAGACACAGAACTGGGGTTCAGAGAAATCATCTGCCCGAGGTCACACAGCATAGCAGGGGTAAAGCTGGGAGAGAGCAGAACGCAGCGCCCACGCTGTTGTGCAGTCAGCCGTTCAGCCAGCAGTTCTCTCTGAGCATCTACTTCTGCGTGCCAGGTGCTGCTGGGCGACTCGGCACACATCTGTGAGAGTCCGTCCCGAGTCACTGACAACGAACCGCACGTTTAGTCACCGGGCAGCCTTTACTTGATTGGGCTGTCGGGAAGTTAGGTGTGCACGTTGCATGCAGTTACCATAATTACCCTTCCTGCACACTTTTCTGGAAAAAACTGTCATCCCATTTTAATATATGCCTTTTATTCATTTATTTTTATTTGCAGGATTCTATCATTTTTTTGGTCACTTATTATGAAGTTGTCTCAAATTATTTTTGGATATAAGGGGAGTGTGAACAATAAGTTTTAACACACTTAGCAAGGATTAGGTTTAGCTGTGGGTAATGGATACTCAAGATGGCCATGGCTTCAGCAAGACAGAGGCCGTTTCTCTTTAAGAGACTGTGTGGGGGTAGGTGGGCCATGTCCAGCATGGAGGCTGTGCTCCACAAGTCCTCAGGAGACAGCGGGCCTCAGGCTGCTTGGCTGCCAGCTGCAACTCAGCCCTCTCGTTAATTACCTGCCAAGGATAGTATAATTATCTGCCAGGAGCCAAATAAAGGACCGTTCAACTGAGCAGAGGCACCAGGCCCAGGCCTCACCCAGGACAAGTCCTCTTAGCTCCGGCTCCATCTTGCCTGTTGCAGGAAGGGCCCTCCCTGAGGCCCACAGGCCCTCAGGACACCTGGATCCCAGAACAGTTAGGGCTGGGGTGAAGTTTGCTTCCCTCCTTGGAGAGCAGAATGTGGTAGTGGAGAAAGGGAGGAGTTGAAGTGGGCCCTCAATCAGTTGCCAAGGGAGGAGGAAAATGTAGCTTCTTCAGAGGCAAAGGCCCAGACTCACGTCCCATGGGAAGGTAAATCCGGCACGTAATTCCTTAGAGTGTGACCTCCTTAAGGCCTGTAGCTGAACTGTACTAGATAGAGCCAGACCTTGGATGTAGGAGAACAGTCTGCAATGGTAGAACGATTGACGAATAGTGTAATTGTAGTTTTAATTGTAATTGATTACCTTGTCTTGGCATAGTGTCCTGGCTTCCCGGTGTCTGTTGCCTCCAGGCACCCCCCCCTTCCCAGGACTAACACCATGGTGCCGATATCCAGGATGTGCGTGCCCTGTCCCAAGCCTTGGTACTCTGGGGTGAGGGGCTCTGAGTCAGCTTTGGAACAAGCCTGGCTGGGGCTTGGTGAGGTCCAGGGCTGTCTCCCATCTTGGGGCAGCCTCAGAGTACTTCCTGCCCCCCTCTCTACCCTTCCAGAGCTGTCCCCAGGCCAGGCTGAGCCTCCCAGGCTCCCCAAAGAGTCCTGTGCCCAGACCCCTACTTCTTGCTGTGCTGGATCTTGGGGGTGCATCCAAAGCCGTCAGAGTAGAGCAGCAGCAGAGAAGGAAGACCCTGTGGGGCCAGGCAGGAGCTCAGCCACCCCACCCCTCAGCCTTTGCAGTCAGAGACTGGGAGCAATGCCGGAGTGACCATAGAAATAATTGTGTAAAACAATAGTAGTGATGGGTAGTGAAAGGGGGAACTTTTAATAGTTATTCTTAGGTGGCATGTATTATATGCTGGGACTGTCATAGGCTAACCTGGACACATGGCCTTCCCAACTCTAAGGGTGATAGGGACCCACTGGGCCCCATTCCCACTGGCCCTCCATCTCGCCGGGGGGTTACAATCCAGGTTAACTTGCACTGTCTTCAGCAGCCAAGCGGTGGGCCCTCCTCTGGTTCTACTTCTTGGAACTGAGTCACCCAGCATACAGCCCTGCCTTCTGCTTTCTGAGGATGGCCCCGGAGCTGATAAACCAGCCTTCCTCACCTCTGACCCTCCACCCCAGGCCGGGGACGTGCCTGTCTTCTCTTCATTTCTTGTGCCTTGCCGAGGGGCACAGGCAGGATCCTGTGAGGGCTGCGGAGCCACACTCCTTGTGGAGGATCTCAGCTCCAGGATGAGGGAGGCACGGTGGGCTGCTCCAGAGAGCACTGGGTGTGGCTTTGGGTTTGTTATTTTTTTAGCTTCAAGAGAAGATGTTGGGTCCAAATATGGAACTTCCAGCTCTAAATTCTCATGATTCTGTGATGGTTCCTGCCCCATGCAGGTCCTAAGTGACAAGCCTGACATTTATCAGCCTTAGCCCTTAGGGCTGGTGTTAGATTTAAGGTTGTACTAGCCCAGGCCTTCAGAGACAGGCCTGATTCGAAAGAAGCAAGCAGCACTCCCTGCTTAGAAATGACAAGAACTCAAAATAACCCACAGTAAGTTATACTTTTTTAAAAGATTTTACTTATTTATCTTTAGAGGGAAAGGGAGAGAAATATCAATGTATGGTTGCCTCTCATGCGTCCCCTGCTGGGAACTGGCCTGCAACCCAGGCATGTGCCCTGACTGGGAATCGAACTGTGGTCATTTGGTTTGCAGGCCCACACTCAATCCACTGAGCTATGCCAGCCAAGGCGTGAGTTATACTCTTTCTGGCTGCTTGGCCCTCTTTGCTTCATTCTCCCTTTACAAGAATGGTCCTTGTTTGGGTCCTCCTGTGCCTCCCTTCGATGCACTTCTTCCAGCTCATCTCTTGGAGGCTCCCCATAGCCAATGTGGGGCCTTCTTTGCCTACAAGAAAACATCTACACTGTGCAAGATGGGATGGCAGTCTCTTCCTTCCAGCAGTTTCCATCAGCATGGAGAGAGGAAAAGTGAGGACCGCGATAGCGCAGTCTTCCAGACCTAGGACTTCCAGGCGCTGGTTCCATGCACGCTTCTCTGAGTTTTTGTGTCTGCCCCCAACCCACCCCTGCCCCAGCAAATTCCTTTGCCAAATAGTCTTAGATATTAAATCTGTCAAGGGGTTTGAGGTTTGAAATCTACCAAAATCTTGCACTTTTTGATTGAAACCAATGAAATCCTCTCCATGCTGTGCTCTCTTAGGAGTCTCTGTTCCGGCACTTCTCACCCTTTCATGCTACAGTGTCTGGACTTAAAGCAAAGAAAAGGCAGACACTGTTTCTTTTTTTTATCTTTGAATCCTCTACAGCCTTGCTCATCGAAGTATGGTTCACATTATAATAAGACCCCCAGGTGATTTATTAAGGTTTGAGCAACACTGTCCTGGGCATTCTGCACAGGACACTTTCAATATTGGCTTGAGCCAGGAAGTGGGTGTACTATATGGATGGTTAAAGGCAAAGTGCTTTTGAAGTGACATGTTCTGTGGGTCTGTTTTACTGTTCCCGTTAAACCACAGCAAGGAAAACCCCCTCGGGAGGAGGTTTGGGCTGAATGTTACCACAGAGAAGCTGGAGCACCTCCTGCAGGGGCAGCTACAGCCCCTTCCTCCAAGGCTTTCTTCCAGCAACAGCTGCATCTTAACAGGGCCTTCTGGATATTCCAAAAGAGGGATTACAATTGTGGGTTCTGCAGGCCTCAGGGAAGGCTGTGGAAACCCAGAAGTTTGGGGACCCTTCTCACACCATTTCATATTGGCAGCTGTCATCTTGGTCTAAGTGTGGACAATCTCAGGAAGAAAGAAGGTAGCGGTAGCAACGCCAAGTGTGTGGCTCTGGCCTGAGGGTTATGCAGGATCTAGAGACCTTGTTTAAGGGCATGGTGGAGTTTGAAAGTGGAGTTTGGGGCCAGAGGTCAGGGCGAACAGACTTCCCTCTAACCAGGGGTGGCTCAGGCCCAGCTGTGGACGCTGCCCTGCATGCTGTCTTCTCCTACTTCCTCTAGGCACTGGCTGGTTTCTAAGGCAGAGTTCTGCGTGACAGCTCATTAGATGCAGAGAGCCAGTAGAAATTCAAACTTTAGAACAATCTGTCTGGCTTTGTCCTGGAGCCAGGCTGGTCAGCAATGACCAGAGAACAAAGGGTTCCACAGATATGGGAAGCAAACAGCATGAAACTTTAATAGTGTATTTTAAAGGCAGGTGTAATGGATCTGGGCCAAATTCCCCCATACTCCCAGGTCTCCTCCTCTGCCTGCCTTCCTGGACTTGTCCTTACAAGTCTCCACGCTGCCGGCATGCTCCGGTATGTCTGCCCCAATGCAGCTACTATGCGGTTTTGCTTGTGGGGTGGGCGCTGCCAAAGTGCGTGTGCCCTGCGAGCCCTGCGAGCCCCCGTGTCCCAGACTGGGGAGCTCTCTGCATTCTGAGGATGTTGCAGGGCTCAGGCATGCCCTAACTCACTGAGCCACAGCCTCCCCAGGATCTAGAGGGAGATGGGAAGACAGCCGGAGCTGGATCCGAAGTGGGGGAAAGAGGAAGTTGGGAGGGCAGAGAGATGGAGGGAGACACTTGCTCTCTGTGACACTGGGTTTCTGGCCCTCACTTCCAGGAGGCCCCAGAGCGGTAGCTGCTTCTGGGCTGCAGCACCGCCCTGCCCGGCCCTGTGATCATGCCATCTGCTTCCCACAGGCCGGCTTGGAATACGGGGGTTGATTGCAGCCACCACTGGGAATCCTAATTAATTCACTGTGCACATTTGTGTCTAACTGTACACAAATGTGTGCAAATAATCACAACGTTTTTGCTGTCCCAAGAGGCCTGGCACTATTTTTGCTCCGATTCCCAGGCTGGGATTGTGGGGTTCATGTGGGCACTCCAGAGGGCTGGGGTCATTTAAATGTTGGAATCACTTCCTTTTTAAAGAAAACAACTCATTTCTCCCCCTACTTTCTTTTCTTCTTTCTTTTAGAAACTCAGCCCTAGACTCTGAAAGAATGAAGAAATGTGACCCGGAACCCAAAAATGAGAGCCTGAAAGAAAGCCCCAAGCCCTCTTGGGAAGGGGTGCAGCCTTGCGAGGCACTGTCTCCCCGTGAAGAAACAGGGGCACAAGATTGTCTTCTAGGTTTTTTTTTATAATAATGATTTTAGAATTAAAAGAAACTTTATGTTCAGCTATTTGAGTTTTCAAGTTATGTACTGGGAATGTAGATTGGACCTGAAAGTGGATGAAATCACAAGTCTGCTATAGCTGTAGCTGGGGAATTATTAGAGGAATATTTCACATCTGTCTTACCCTGTTCCTAATTAGCAACAGCTCTGAAAGACACAGACACTGAGTGGCAGGGACACTGGTGGTTCGGACACAGGGGTCACAGAGAAGGCTTAGACAGCTGACCCATCATGCCCCTGCCACTCCTTCCCTTTTCTGGGAAAGGGAAGGGAAACTAACACTGCCTGAGCATCTATGTGGGTGGCACCATGCTGGGGGGGGGGTTATCTGTGTTGGCACCTGGTTTAATCTGCATTTTTTATAAACAGGTGAAGAAACTGGGACTCAGAGAAGTTTAGTAATTTATAGGGGACACAGCAGGATTTCTGTCCATGCCTGAGGATTCTAAGCCCCACCCTTCTTTCACTGCCAGCTACTTCCCTAAATCAGCCCAGAGCAGAGGGAGCGTCTGCTTCACTGGCTCACACAAGCAGAGCCTGGCGGCTGTTCTCCCTGATTGCAGGCCAAAATGCACTGCTCCTAAAGGCGTCGTTTTGCACAACTACTTATACAGAAGGGCATGGGTGCTCCTGGCTCCTGGCCTCATTTCACGTGTATTCTCTGCTAAGCTCCACACCAAGTTTTCTTTCTGTCTGAGAGCTCATCCTGGCCTTGGAAGGCCCCAAAGATACTTTAGGTTGGACAGGGTACAGCCAGAGTGCAAGTGGGGGACAGGCTGGGTCGATGCACGACTGGAACTGCTGAAGGGTCTTCCTTGTTTCATAGGTAAGTGAAGTATTTGGGTGGCACAAGACCCTCCTGTGTTGAGGGCAGATGTCTCCTTGTCCTCCAGAGGGAATGGAATGCTGGGTAATTGAACATGAATATCAGGCTCAAGTTTTCAGTGTCTGTTCCCTGGGGCGGCGGTCCATCTAAGGGGAGGGGACCGGAGGCATTGTTCCCTGATCCCCGCTCCACCTCGGGTTAGGAAAGAGGCTGTTTCTCCCATGTCTCTCTTCCCATAGGACGGTTTGGGAGAAGGGGCATAAGATGGAAAATGGGTATTTTAAGGCCTCTTTCATAGCCTGCGTGAATTTATTAATTTTAAAGTTTGAATCTTCTCTTCCTCTTGTAAATGCAAAGTTCTACCTAGAGATATAGTCCTAAACCCCAGATATACATTTGAATAACCTGGGGAGCTTTGAAAATTGTAAGGCTTAGATCCCATCCCCAGAGATTCTTATTGGGCTTGTGGGGAGCATGGGTATCGGGATTTTTTTTTAAAGATTTTATTTATTTATTTCTAGAGAGAGGGGAAGGGAGGGAGAGAGAGAAACACTGATGTGAGAGAGAAACATCATCAGTTGCCTCTCACATTCGCCCCAACCAGGAACCAAATCCACAACCTAGGAATGTGCTCTGATTGGGAATCGAACCAGCAACCTTTTATGTTGCAAGACAACATCCAACCAGCTGAGCCACGCTGATCAGGACCAGCATCAGGATTTTTTTAAGCTCCCCAGGTAATTCTACCGTGCATCAATGTTTGGAACCACGGCAGCTAAATCATCTGGCAGGCTTGTTAAAGCACAGATTACTGGGCCCCACCCTCTGAGATTCTGAGTCTGGCAAAGAGAGCAAGAATTTGCAGTTCTAGTAAGCTCTGGTGATGCTGATACTGCTGGACCAGGCGCTATGCTTCGAAACCAGTGTTCTGGAGTGACTCTGGAGCTGGAGGAAATGGTTGATTTTTACTACTTTATATGAGTACTTACTGTATGTCAGGCACTTTGGCGTCAAAGATTGTATATATTATGGTCTCCTTTATTCCTCTCACAACCTGTATAATTTGATCTTTTACATAAAATAGACGGTGTTTTTTATAATGCTACATTTATTTTGTAATGCTAGATTTGACTCCCTGACTACCACATGCACCTTCTGAAAATAGGGCCAGTGACTTTTCCACTCTTCTCCTGGGCTTTCTTTCCCTGCCCTGTGGTTGTCACACAGCACTGGACACACAGTAATAAGTGACTCGCTGAGCATCCGCTGTGTCAGAGCAGACTGCGAGCTGCTGTGGGTAGTTCATCACAACTTCTGCTCCCCAGCAGCCACAGCGGGAGGGTGCCGTAATTGCCTCCATCTGACAGGTGCTCTGACTAAGTTCAGAGAGGTTAATTTACTCTTCCCATTATCACCAGTAGGTGCCAATACTAGGATTTTAACCCTCATCTGTCTGACTCCAAAGCCTTGTTTTTACCGTTTTCTGGCCCCTTCACTGTGCCACGGCATTATCTCTCGCCATCTAACTGAATCCTCAGCGAGTCCTGTCCCCTTCTTCAATGGGCCCTGGGCATGGCAGAGTGGAAAAGGGGTGGGCAGGTCATCACCACTTTGGGGATGATGGCTCCCACCGGGCCCTTGGCCCCTGCAGCTTTTATCTTCCCAAACCACAATACTTGGCACATAGTTGATGCACAATAAATATTCACAGGCCGACTTGGAGATACTGTGGGCTTCGTCCCAGACCACCACAGTCAAGCGAAGTGTAATCTTTTTGTTGCTAGATGTTCTCGTCTTCAATTTGTAAAAAATACATCTATGAAGGTCAGTAAAGCAAAGCACAATAAAACGAGGTATGCCTGTATTTAATAGAGTAGAACCGATTGCACCTTATATTGTAGCTCTTGGTTATATACTGTTTTGTTTTGTATTAAATATCCTCTAATCCTTCTTTTGTGTAAATTGTATCTTCTCAAAAGATGAAGACAGCAAAAGACTGGCAAACTGATATCAGAAACACATAAAAAAAAAACCTTACAAAGTACCATTTGTCGCAAGATTGCAAGGCTGGTTTAATATATAAAATCAATTAATATATTCCCAATAGCAATAAAATAAAGGACAAAAATTGCATGATCATCTCAATAGACACAGAATAAACATGTGACAAAACCAAAAATGTGCCCTGGCTGGTGTAGCTCAGTGGATTGAGCGCAGGCTGAGAACCAAAGGGTCGCCAGTTCAATTCCCAGTCAGGGCACATGTCTGGGTTGCAGCCCAGGTCCCCAGTGGGGGCCGTGTAGGAGGCAACCACACATTGATGTTTCTCTAACTCTCCCTCTCTTTCCCTGTCTAAAAATAAATAAAATCTTTTAAAAAACCCAAAATGTTTTCAAGATAAAAACACTCAATAAACTAGGAATAGAAGGGACTTTTGTCAACCTGAGAAAGGGCATGTACCAAACCCCCACAGCCAGCATCACATTTAATAGTGAAAGACTGAAAGCTTTTCCCCAAAGATCAGAAACGAGACAAGGATGTTTACTCTTGTCGCTCTGTGCACCATTGCACCGGAGGCTCTAGCTGGGGAAGTCAGGCAAGAGACAGTGAGAAAAGGTGTGTGGAGGCCGGGCCACTCAGTTGGTGGGAGCACCGTCCCGCACACTAAAAGGCTGCGAGTTCCATCGCTGGTCAGGATGTGTAAGGAAGACAACAGATCGGTGTTTCTCTCTCACATCAGTTTTTTTTTTTCTTTCTCTCTCTCCCTCTGTCTCTTAAAAAAGAAGTCAATATACATATCTTCAGGTGAGGAGTCCAATATATATGCACAGTGAAAGGGAAGAGGTAAGACTCTGTATTCACAGATGACCTGCATTTATGCATAGAAAAGCCTTAGGAATCCTCAAAAAAGAAAAAAAAACCACAACTATTTGACTAGTAAATGAATTCAGCAAGATTGTAGAATAACAGGTCAATATACAAAAAATTCATTGTATTTTAATACAGTAGCAATAAGCAATCTGAAAATAAAATTAAGAAAACAATTCTATTTACAGTAGCATCAAAAAGAATAAAATGTTTAGGAATACACTTTTAAAAGATGTGCAAGATGTATACACTGAAAACTTTGAGACATTGTTGAGAGAAATTAAAGGAGATCTAAAGACATGCTCATAAATTAGAAGCTGGGTTGGTTTTTTTTTTTGCAAGCATGAAAAGCAAAGCAAATCCTAAAATGTACATGGAAATGCAAGGGACCGAGAATACCCAAATGATCTTGAGAAATAAAATCAAAGTCGGAAGACTCACACTTCCCTATTTCAAAAGTCATTATACAGCTACAGTAACCAAGACAGCTTGGCACTGGCAGGAAGGACAGACACATAGATAAAGTGCACAGGACTCAGTGTCCAGAAATAAAGCCTCACATATGTGGTAAACCGATTTTTAACAGGACTTCCAAGACCATTCAGTGGGGCAAAGAACAGTCTTTTTCACAAGTGGTACTCTGGCCACTAGATATCCACACACAAAATAATAAACTTGAACCCCTTTATACTATACACAAAAATTAGCTAAAAATGGCACATAGGCCTAAGTGTAAGAGCTAAAACTATAAAACTCTTAGAAGAAAATATATGAGTAAACCTTTGTGACCTTGGGTTGGATCATGGTTTCTTAGATAAGACACTAAAAGCATAAACAACGTAAGAAAGCATAGGCAAAATGAACTACATTAAAATTATAAACTTTCAGGCTGCAAATGACATCATCAAGACAACAGGTAAAAAGAAAACTAACAGAAAATAGTAGAAGATATTTGCAAATCATGTACCTGATAAGAAACCTGTATCCAAAATATATAATGAATTCTTACAACTCAACAATAAAAAGACACATATCATCCAATTTTTAAATGGGCAAAGGATTTTTAAAAATATATTTATTGATTTGAGAGAGAGAGAGGAAGGGAGCAGGAGAGAGGAACATCGATGTGAGAGAGAAACGTTGATTGGTTGCCCCCCAAGTAGTGTGCTCCAACCTGGGCCCCATCCCACAGCCTGGGTATGTGTCCTGACCGGAAATCGACCCCAACCTTTTGGTGGACTCGTGATGACCCTCCAAACAACTGAGCCACCCTGGCAAGGGCTGGGCAAAGGATTTTACTAGATGTCCTCCAAAGAAGATGTAAAAATAGCCAAAAAGCCCGTGAAAAGATCATTTACCAGCAGCAGTCATTAGGTAAATGCAAATCGAACCCACATGATTCTTCAAAAGATTAGACACAGAGTTACCATTTGAGCCGGCAATTCTGCTCCTAGGCATGTACACAAAAGAATAAAAAACAGGTGTTCTCATGGAAACCTGTACACAAATGTTCATAGGAGCACTATTCACAATAGCCAAGGGGTGAAAACAACTCAAATGTCCATCAACTGATGAGCAGATAAACAAAATGGGATGTGTTCATATAATGGGACATTATTCAGCCATAAAAAAGAATGAAGCACTGATACATGCTACCACATGGATGAATCTTGAAAACATTAAGTGAAAGAAGTCAGTTACAAAATACTACATAGTGCATGATTCCATTTACAGGACATGTCCAAAATAGGCAAATCTGCAGAGACGGAAAGTAGATTAATGGTTACTTGGGCTGGGAGGGGCTGGGGGAAATGAAGAATAACTGCTAAGAGATATGGGATTTCTGTTTGGGCTTTTCAGGGTGATGAAAATGTTCTAAAATTGTGATGGTTAGATCTGGAACTATTTTAAAACCATTAGATTATACACTTTAAATGGGTGAATTTTATGGTAGGTGAATTATATCTCAGTTATATCTCTCTTTTAAAAAATATTTTATTTATTTATTCTTAGAGAGAGGGGAAGGGTCAAGAAAGAGAGGGAGAGAAACATCAATGTGTGGTTGCCCGTAGCACGCCCCCTACTGGGGACCTGGCCTGCATCCCAGACATGCACCCCAATTGGGAATCGAACTGGCAACCCTTTGGTTCCTAGGCCGGCACTCAATCCACAGAGCCACACCATCTAGGGCTCAATTATATCTCAATAAAGACAATAGTGCAGGCAGTGGGAAGGCAGCCGGATCTGTCTTATAACTCATGGCCTCCTTAACATGCCTAATATGGTTTGGGGCATATAGTATATGTTCAATAAATACTCAGTTAAAGGAAATCATTTTGTGTTCAGAGAAGTAATAAAGTGCATAAGAGAAGTTAATCCTATGAGGAATATGTAGAAATAAGAATAGACACCCCCCCCCATTGCCAAAGAACTAAGAGACAAAGAACCAAAATGGAACAAGGTCCCCAATACATAACATTAAATCCTTTCTTAAAATAACATTGCAAAGACAATGACACAAACTTTGCTTTAGGTACCAAAGAAATGGAATTCAGAAGCTCTCTGCCTACAGGGTGTATTTGAGAAATAAACATTTAAGCAAAACTTCCTTCCTGCACACAAGGAAACTAGTAAACTGTGTAGTTATGCTTTCTGAAGAACTACATTCTAAACCAAAGCCACATCAAGATTTTTTTCCCCTCCCCTTTGAGCGTTTACCTAGTCCAAGGGCACAGTGAAGGTCATAGTCCATGATCTGTCTTGGGGCTAAACTAAGCTGGGGAAGTCGTTCCTCATTAAGGTCAATAAGAATTTATGCCAGGGCTTATATAGAGGTCAGTTTTGTCTATTTTACACTTTCATTGTGAGAGCAGTCAGGATTGAAGAAATGATTTCACTCCAAAGCATCCAGGAATTTTTTATAGTTTTCTCTGGTTGTGAAATCCAGGATTGATCCCAATATTTGGTTTCTTCATCATGAGTTCACACGGCCTCTGAGGATGCTTAGAGGGCCGTGAAACCTGGAATAGGCTCCTTAACCCGGTCTGATTTGGGGGAAGAGCTCAGAGTCCTCAGAGTCATCGGAGCTCCCCTTCAATCCTTAGAGGTGTGTTACATCTTGAACAGGTTTGATGACCCTGAAACGTTAGGAGACAGCCTGAAATCACCCAGCTACAGGTGCATTTTGACATTTTTTAAAACAAAGTAACAAGTATTGTTAAGTTAAAGCTGGGCCGGTCCTAAAAGAACTTGGTATTTGTTCAAAACACTGATTCAGGTGCCCTAACCTCCACCAAGGAGTAAGTTAGCTTAGCAATGCAAAGGAAGCTGGCAGAGAGAGACAAGAAGCCCAGGGTAGGCAGGAGAGGAGCTACAGGGGCAAGGATCTATCCTTGGTTTCAGAGGATTCCATGGTGATGTAGGAAGGGAAGAAAAGCCCAGTGCAGTGTGTCTGTCAATTCAATGGGCTCCAGACACTGCACCAGGTACCCTGGCTGTGCTGCAAGGCTTTTCAGCACCTTCCTCTTGCAGGCCCACCTGACAGCCGGACATGGCCCAGACACGTGGGTACTCATCCTTGAAGGCAGATGTGAAGTAATGGTGGCTGCTGGGGACTGGTCTCCTGTATCCAAGAGGACTTTTCCTCTGAGCCAGCATGATCTCTGGTCCTTGGCTGGGAAAGCCCCTTCAGGCTGGCCTCCCCTCCCCCACAAGGCAGTGTTCAGAAAAGGGGTAGGGGGTCCCCGTTGGCCCTGTACACGTCTCATCCAAGCAACAGACCACAGTCCTTGTCCAGTCATGCACACTAGCCTAACCCCACAGGGCCGGGGCAAGGTTAGAAGGTAAGGCAGTGTGCTCATCGCAGGCAAGGATAGAAGTAGGAACTGAAAACGTGCCCCAGAGCTGATGCTGGGCTGCTGGACCGCTTCCTGCGGGTGATGCAATCTCTTCTGCCACAGGTGGTGGTGGCTGTGGGAGTGTCTGCAACTGAGAGAGGCTGGAATTCACCTCGCTAGGCTGCCTCAGGCTTGGCCTTCCTGTTCTGGGGGCACAGGGGACATTGTGTTATTGATGGGGGAAGGGAAGTGAATTCCGTCTGTGGGGAGGGACTGGGTGTGCCTTGCAGGCAGTAGATGTAGGGGCTGTAGCACCAGCTTTAGTGCCAGACAGATGTGGCCTCCAGCCATAGTTCTGGGGCTGCCTGCCTGTCCAGAAATATGACGTTAGTTTCCTTGAGTGTAAAATGGCACTGATGGTGATGACTTCCTCTTGGGGTTGCTGAGGATTAAATGAGACACCTTTTGTCACAGGTCTAGCGTGCAGTGTGTGCTCAGCAGGTGGGAGTCATTTGGATTATAGCCCGAGGACCTCAGGCAGGATTGGGTAAGAGGCTGGTGTTGCCCCAAATCCTAACCCCCCACCGAGCCAGGCAGTTTACCCAAGTTCTGCCAAGCCTGGCTCTGTTGGGGCAGAGACAGAAATGTAAGTATGGGAAGGTCTCCTGCTGCTGGCACAGCTGGGGACTGAACCCAGATCTCCTGAACTTCTAGCCTAGGGTTCTTTCTACTCGATCTGATGACAGGTAGGCTTTGGGGGCAGAAAAGAATGAGGCATTGGGCATTTCCAGGAGAAAGGCAAGGTCATCCCGGGGAGGCCCAGCCCCCCCTCCCCCCCAGGAAGGCTGTTTACCCTTAGCTTGTCCAGTTGCAACTCGGCCATACCTTCCTTCCGTCCCCGTGTCTTCCTCGTGTGCACGAAGGTTCGTGTTGTGAAGAAAGGGTGTGGATATACTCCAGGACCCCGGGGGACTGCATCTGCACCTCTAGCCTTGGAGGGGCCTAGCATATGGCAGCTGCTTAGTTAATGTTTAATGAACTCATACCTAGGTGATCGATCACCTCCCTCACTGGCAGATAGAGACCCTCTTCTACTCCTGGAAAGTGGGGCTGAGGGGTTGGCTGGGAAACAGCTGATTCAACTTGTCTTCTCTGCTCAGATCCTCTTGAACCCCAGATTCAAAACTTGGGAGGCTCTAGGTCCAGAAGTGACCAGTCCCCAGCTTTTCTAGAGTGGCAGATTTCCTTGATCACAATTGATCATTCTCTGGCCTCAGCTGCAAATTTCTGATGTTTCCCTAACAATCCCAAAGAAAATACGTACTGATGTATTGATGTACCTTTGCCCAGGAAAGAGGCTGCATGCTGGGGGAAGTAGATTTAAAGGAAGAGTATTTAAATTGGGTTTCTTCATCTCTCATTAGGGTCAGGCCAACTTTTTCCCTGCAGGCTGGGCACGCTGAGTGGGGGGAAAGGGAGCTGAGGCTGGATGCTGAGGGCCGTGCTGGGGTTATTCTGTAAACTGGCCTCCGTAGACGTAGTTCCATTATGTGCCAAGCCTGGGGGAGGGTGGTCTGAGGCTACCAAAGCGCTGATGGCATCACCTTTGCCTTCTAGGGATTTGCTGGTGAGAAGAAACTCAGGTAAGACCAACTGTCCCAAGTGGCAAACACAATGTAAGATGGGGCGTTCATGGAAAATGCTTCACTGAAGGTTTTTTCAGTCCCTAATATTCATATTTTTAAATGTGAAAATATACATTCATCCATTTGCTCACTCAGGAAATAGTTATCGCATGTCCCTCCAAACAAAATTGAATCTGCGCTGAATGTCCTAACTCACGGGCTTCACCTCATCTCCTAGGTTCCTCCGGGCGGTGGCAGGGCCGCCTCCGTCTGCACGTTGCCCTCTACATGCAGGTTTCCGAATTCCCAAATGTTTTCTCTTTAGTACCTGTTTTTTCTATTTTAGTCCCACTGAACTAGTGATTGGCGTGCGGTCGGCCAACTGACTGGGAAATCAAGTCTCTCCACTTGTTTATCCAATCAGCAGAAGTCAATCTGTCTGTCTGCTGTCTGTTCTGCTATTGTCTCCCACTTCACTCCTCTCTCTCTCTCTCTCTCTCTCTCTCTCACACACACACACACACTGCAACTCAGAAGAGAGGAACTGATTCCTGTGCAGGCAGATGGAATCATGCACAGGGAGATAAATTCACTCTGTTAGAGCAAATCCAGAGAGGGAAGGGACACCAAGCCTTCCAGGTTCTTGGTCTTTCTTACATTCAGGATCCATCCTCAAGGGAGTTAAGAGGCAAGGGGGTCAAGCACTATGGGCTCCCCCCCCAAGACCCCCACCTTACCCATAAATCAGTTTCCAATCTAACCCCTCCCTGGGGGTTGAGTTACAAACCTCCGTAACCCCAGGGCGGCCTGCCTGGTAATTCCTATTATTCAGCTGTCAGCTGGTTTTTAAAAAACCTCCCTTCCCAGTGATCCAGTTACCGGAGTTTTAGAGCCCATTCCTTGTCTCGGGGAGAAATCCTATAGCCAGGTGAAACAATGGAGAGGGCTCCTGCCTGCTGTCTGCAGGGAGCTGGGTTTTCTCTTCTGTTGAAAGCGCTCCCCTTAACTCTTCGCATCCCTTCCAGATTGTGGGGGAAGGTCTGCCTCATTCTCAGGCCTGCACACTGATGCTGTTCAGAGCAACTTTGCCTTTCTCTGGGGACCCTCCTTCTACAGCCGGGATCAGTCGGCAGAGGAGAAAACAAATCAGGGCAAGGGGTGGGAAGAGAAAGAGAGAAAGGAAATTCTCTGAAATAAAGGCTGCTGTGGCTGCAATGTGCATTTGCTCTGAACCCCATCAAAAGCCTAGGGTTCCTCTGTTACTTGTGTGGGGCTCTTGGACCCTTGGACCGGAGCTCGGAGCCCAGATCTCTAGCTCAGCCATTCCTAACTCTGCAGAGTCTGCCCAGTCTGGCAGGGAAGAAAGGGTGGGGTGGGGGGCGGGGTCTGCTTTGAGGGGGATGAGAGGTGGGGAGTGAGGCTCCTGACCTCCCTGACCCCTTTATCCCTGAGTCTTTTCTGGTCCCTCTGGCTCAGAAGGCTCAGCCCCTGCTGCTTGACCTTAGAGGCTGAGAGCCCAGGAGGCCAAGCCACCAGGTGTCCTTTAGAACTAGCCTGAGGGAGCAGCCTGGGAAAGCCTGGGAGAGAGGACTTAGAAGAAATGTCACTACAGGGTGTGGCCCTCCCTTCATCTTGCAGACTGCCCAAACCCACTAAGATGATCCCCTCTGCTCCCCCAGAGTGGTGATTTTAAGTTTTTCATAGGGTCACAGACCCCTTGGGAAACTGTTATAAGCTATGGAGCCACCCGTCCAAAAATGTTTGTGTTAACCCACACAGAATTTAGCCAGATTCAGGGGCTCACAGTTGCTGAGGAGACCTTGTAAGTCTGGCAAATACATGGATCTCAGGTAAACATCCTGCTCTACCAGCTTCCTGGCCCTGTGGACCCAAAGCAGACAGACCCTTAGCAGCTTGGGTGGGTCAGTAGAATTAGGGCGACCTCTGTCCCCTGGGGCCTACGATGCCCTGGAGGACAGATTCAGAGCTGCTTTACCCTTTAGTTTCATCCTTTACCCTAAGTAATTCCTGTCGTCATCACTGGTCAGCCTGTAACACTGGCCCAGGAGGAAAGCCAATAAGAAGGATGGGAGGGAGGAGGGGAAGGAGATCTGTGTGTGGTGAACATGATGAGGGCTCCCGAGAACCCTGCATGGAGGTTGGGTTTGGTCTCCTCATCTCCCCACAGGTACACTCATGGGTTCTGATACCTCCTCTTGACCCAGCCTCCTGCTCAAATAATGTACCTTCTTTTGGCTCCAGCACCTCCTTTTGGATGTCCGTCAAGTCCTGGGGGGACTGGGCTACTGGCCAACCTTGACCCTCCCCCCTTTCCCTCCTCTCCATCCTTTTGGAACTGTTTTCTTGTTCCAGCAGCTACAGTGCTCAGTACCCCGGTTTGCTCTTTTTTTTTTTTTTTTTTTAACCTGACTTTGAGGGAGCTAGAGAAAGAAGGGGTAGGAAAAAAGGTATAAGATGACTTCAGGCTCTTCTGAGCTAATGGTCCCAACTCCCTTAAACTTAAATCTGTCTGAGTTTACAGCCCAGAGAGAGCAGCTTGGTAGTCAGAGGACTGCCAGTTGCCACCACCGCTGGAATCAGGCCCCATCACTGATCTACTTAGTCTATCGCAGAGACTGGCTGCCTCTCACTCATTTCTGGACTCTTCATTTATCTTTCCTAAAATTCACGCTTATTCAAGTCACTCTATCTTCTATAAAATCTTTGCTGGCTTCCGTTTGCCTCCAGAATAAAGTGCAGATTCCCCAACCTGGCAATCTAGGGATGCCAACGTACTCTGACTTGAATCTACCTGTCCATGCCCACCCTTCCTAAATCCCAGTGTGCACCCAATGGTCTCCTCCTCCAGCCTCCTCCCAGGCCAGATTCTCCAGTTCACTTTGTTCTGCTGCCCCTAGGCCTGGGCAGTTTTATATGGTTTCCGTATCGAAAAAATGTCCCCCTCCTTCAAGGCCCAACTTGAAAGCCATCTCTCTGAAGCCTCTGCCAGTCTGCTTTGTGTCTCCCAGGTGTCATTATTCTTGAAATTAACACATTTCATACTGTTTTCCATTATTTTCAGGTCTACCTCTCCCAGTAGGTTATAAGCTTCCTGACAGCAGAACCAGGTTTTTGGCACCCAGCTCAGTAGTACAATGTAGGTGCTCAATAAATGTTTTGGATTAGGCCACAGACTCCCTTACGGATAGTATACCATCTGCAGGGCACACTGCTCTCCTGGCAGCACTAGCACCACCTCTGGATGCCGCCATAAAGAGGATGTGTGTTAATTACCCAAGTAGTCCCTGCACTTTTTTTATTTCTCCTCTCCTCAGCCAGATGCTTATTTTGTAAGTGTCCACACTCAGTCATGAAGAGTACCTGAGAATCCCTTTGGATGCATTTCATCTGAAAGTCACCCGGTAACAGCACTAGACACATGTTCTCAGGATTCCTACGGATTCGGGGTTGGAGTTTTCCCCAGACTAGTTCGGTGAGTGGGGGGGTGCTTTGCCACCCGGCTGGGATCCACAGGGACCCGCACCAGAACCCACTGGACGCCGCCAGCCGCGCCGCGTCTAAATGCTCTCTGTCTCCCCGCCCCTCCCTGTCTGGATGCTGAGTCTATTCTGCCCATTCCCGAGGAAGAAGACAAAAGTCACTTTGGCGCCCTCTCGCTCGATCCTAATAGGGCTCGCGGACCTTCTACTGCTTCCTGAGGCTACATAAGGAACAGAATCTGCGGGGACGACCTCGCAATAATTGCGTTTCTGGCGTGGGTCAGAATTTTGCTCGGCCCCTTGCAATATTTCCAAGGGAAGGTTCGTACATTCTTGACTGTCCCTGGCAGCCGCCCAGCCCGGGACTTGAGGCTCCACTCACCATTGGCCAGCCGTCGGCGTGACGCGTTGGAGGCGGGGCCTCATCAGCTGTTTGCGGGATGCCCAGAGCGGGCGTATTTTGGAAACAATACCGCGAGGTGCCGAGTGGCCTCCTTCCGCGCCCGCCCGCCCGCTGCCGCTGCCGCCCCTGTTTGCGCCTCCCGCCTCCCGTTACAGCCCGGTGAGCGCCCGGGCGGCCGGGAGCCGGGCGGAGTTCGATCGTACCTCCTCGGGGAAATGGGGAGAGGAGTCGCGCTGCGCGTGGGGGCCCGGGAAGGGTTGGGCTGCGGGTGTCTGGGGTGACCACGAAGGACTGGGGCGCTGGGCTGCGGGCACGGGGTGCAGAGTCCACATCTAGGTGCGCTGCTTCACGAGGCGATTTGGGGTTTGCAGCACTTGAGAGACCAAGGAGTTGGGTCCAGGTGGGCAGGGGAACCTGCAGCGCACTGCTCAGTTGACCTGGTCGCCAGAGAACCGCCCGGTCCTTGGATCTTACTTTGGGGTAGGGCAGAGAGTTCTGGGGCGTCCTGCCTCCTTGCGGAGTCTGAAGGCCCCTCTCCTTAACAGCTGGGCTTTTCCCTCCTTCCCAATTGAGTCCGGGCGCCAAGCCCCTGAGTGCTCGTCACGCTGGACCCTGGCGCGGAGCCCTGGCATCACGACTCGGAGGCTGAGACTCTCTCCTGGAGTCACCCAGGTCTGCTGTGTGTTGTGTGAAAGTGAGTGTGAGTGTGTATGTGAGCGTTCCCAGATTTTAGTCCCTGTTGAGGTTCAGAGTGTCTGTCTGCCGCCTTCTCCTAGGAGGAGGAGTCTAAGTTCAGCATCTCTGTTAGAGCCCGTAGCGGCTGGGTTGGCAACAGCGGCTTTAGTTCCCCTTGCTAGGAATAAAGCCTTCCCTAGCAAAGCTCTTAGGAAGTGTTCCTCCTACCAGTTTGAACATCACCTCTTCAGGTCTGGGGAGGGGGAGAAGAGGGTCTCTCCACTGTATCCCACTTTACACTTGACCTTGCCCGATACCCCTCCGGAGGCTTCCACCTTAAGTTTCTGTAGAGTGGGAAGGGTCCCTCAGCTGGGAGAGCCACACCCTCTGGCTGTACCTCCCCCACAATCCAGGCCAAGCATGGGTTGAACTTTGGGGCTTTGCTGGGAGGGGGAGGGGAAGGTAATGGGCTTCAAAGGAAGAACCAAGACAATGAGTCCTGCTTGTGATTGGCTTTGGAGGGCCCCTTCTCTTAGGTTGGGATTGCCAGCTTGCCAAGTGAAGGTTGAAGGGGGCAGGAGGGGAGCCCTTGCCAGGTGACTAGCAGGACAGCCTTTGGTCTTTTCAGCAGGAAACTTTGTTTCCTAGTGCTGATAAGCTGAAGTTCTCCCACCCCCGCTTTGGGAAAAACTATTCAAAGAACATCAGGTGCCTGTTTTGCCCTCCAAGTGGGCATCTCCTCACTCTCCAGGGAGGAGGGCAGAGAGAATAGGACCATAGCTTCAGGACTAGATGGGATGGAGGGAGACTTGAAGCAAGCATCTCAGATAGCTTGCATTTGGGAAAGCCAGGATTTCTGAGTTTAATTGAGATTTCTTTAAGTACTTTATCAACCCACAGACCATTTGGCTTGTTCTTCAAAGCAGGAGACTGGGAGGCAGAATTCCCAGGGGATCTCTAATTGAATCTGGCAGTGACAAACATTGTTTCTCTGTATCCTTAACCATTCAGGTTGTTGCTTCTGGCTGCTCCAGGGACTCTGTGGGGTTCCTAGTGTGTATGTAGGGGGCTGCTTTGGGAACTCAAGATGCTAGGTGGCTCCAAGGTCAGACTTCCAAGAGTCATCAGGTGAAGCCAAAGGAACTTCTTTATTACCAAGAAACTCATATCAACAACCTGAGTAGTATAGGCAGTGAGTGAGGTCACAGAGAAAGGGCCAAATTTCACTTCCTCCTGTGAGGCAGGATGTACCAATCTCAGGTTCAGCACTGGCAGGAATGGTAAGCTGTGGGGAGAGATTTGAAGTCATGGAAACTAGTGAGTGGACTGAGCTGGGGGAGGCTGGCCACTTCTCCTAACCCTACCCTCCAGGCCAAGCTGTGGTGGGCACACTGCTCTCCCACCCAGCGCTAAGAGGGCAGCTGCAATGACTAATTTGGGTTTTTCTTCCCTCTCTCTCCCAGGACACACTCTTACCACACACCAGGGAGCCTGTTTGTTGTGTTGAGCAAGCTGGGGGTGGAGACTAGACTAGATGGGCAGCTGGGCGGGGCTTAGCAGGTTTGGAGGGAACCTGGCTTCTCTAAGATTGCTGACTGGCTTTTGTTTTTATTGCTGAGCCTGGAGCTCAGCTCAGACTCGGTGGTTGTTACTGCTCAGGGCAGTGAGTGTGAGACAGTGTTGTGAGCTCTGTGTGTACAGCCAGTTGCAGCACCCTTCTGCCCTCCCACAGCCACTCTCAGAGTCCTAGTCTTGTTGACATTTCCCCAGGTACTCAGAGCGCTTGTAGCAGCTGATCATACCCATGCTATTGCTCAGAGCCCATAGCAGTCAAAGTTCATGACTGTGACCTGCTAGGTCAGAAGAAGAGGTTGAGGGAAGGTTGGCTCTGGTTGGTCTCAGGAAAGAGGTGCAGAGAGTCCCTGAACAGTGAGGCAGTCCACATTTGGGGACAAGTGTCACCCTTGGCAGTACTATATCACCAGGGTTATCAGCCATCGGTACCTGTCCCCACTTCCCAAGATAGGAAGGAAGAAGAGGGAAGAAGGAAGGGAGGGGAGGGGAGGGCCCCCCTCCAGGGCCCCCACCTCAGGGTTGGCTTAGAAGGGATAGCATCCTGGATGCCTTATTACACCCTAACAGGGGAGATGGATCCACCTCAGTGTGTGGAGGAGCTGGAGGATGATGTGTTTCAGCCAGAGGATGAGCTGGGGACCCAGCCTGGGAGCTTGCCCTCTGCTGACCTGTTTGCCCAGAGCCAGCTGGACTGCCCCCTCAGCCGCCTGCAGCTCTTCCCCCTCACCCACTGCTGTGGCCCTGGGCTTCGACCCACCAGCCAGGAAGACAAGGCCACTCAGACCCTCAGTCCAGCCTCCCCGAGCCAGGGTGTCATGCTGCCTTGTGGGGTGACCGAGGAACCCCAGCGACTCTTTTATGGTGAGTGCTCATAGCCTCAGGGCTCCTCCCATAGAGGCTTGGGGAAAAGAGGGGACTTTCCCTCCCCTAACCTGCCCTTTGCTATTTCCTTCCCCAAAGTGAGCAGCAGGGGCTATTGATTTCCTCAGCTCTCACCTGCTGCCTTTCTGCTTGTCCTTGCTCCTTACCTGTGCTCCCTGGGCACCAAGAAGGGCAATTTGCCCTGCCATTACTTCTGTTCTTTTGTCCCTTTCTGGAGGGATCCTTGGGTCCATGGTGTCTTGTTGGGTTGGAGAGGGGGTACCTGAGCCTCAGTTTTTACATCCTGTGGCCCGGAGAGTGGTCCCACCTTTGTGTCCTGGTAGCAGTGATATACCTTCCATAAAGTAGCTGGTGTTGCTCTGGAGAAGGTTGGGGGTTCTGTGACTCGCTGTTGACAGCAAAGGGGAAAAACCCAGCTGGTTCTGGGGCAGAAGGTTTCTAAAGGCAGAAGGTGTCCTCCAGTTGTCACTTGGGACTTGCTGTGCTTGGCAGGGGAACTGGAAAAAGATGTTGGGACTGCCTAGGCTCCATGCCAGCAGAGGGGCTGTTTCCAAGGCTCAGTGGGACAAGACCCCTTCATTTGTGGACTTAAATGGTTTGTTTTGTGAGCAATATGCCCTCTTCTGGCAAAAGGGCAAGGTTAGACACTGTTTTCTTCTTTTAGCACAATAGCTTAGGGAGGGAGGGGAAAGGTTCAGAGGCTCTCTTGCTGGGTCTGATGGACAGCTTGGGCAGACGCTGCAGTTATTCCCGGAGGGAGCTCACCGGTAGGGTAACCGGCAGCAGTTCTGGCGGGATGAGGGAAAGGAGGGAGGAGGCTGGTGGGTGGGTGCCCCTAGTGGCAGCTCGATGACCAGCACTTGGTAAGTGTGGATCGCACATCTTCAGGTCTTGCCTGGGGCTGCCTCCAGAGAGGAACTTGGCTATTCTGGGGGTGTGAGGAGTTTTCTCTCCCTAGTTTTTGTACCATGGTCCAGAACTTTAAGACCTGAAGAGACCAGGTCTTTAAGAACTTTGAGACCAGCCTTCCTCTGCTACACTAAAAAGTGAAGACACATTTTGGTTTTCTGTTTCTGTGTTCCTTGCTTTGCTAAACCCAGGGTCTCTGGAGACCTGCCTCCAGTGCTTTTCCAGAGAAGAACTTGAACCTGCTGCTACCTGAATAATAAATTGTGGTCAAGAATAGCTTGGTAAAGAAGGACAGAAGGTTGGCATGCTCACCCACACTATTACCTTTGCTGTGGCACTGCCAGCTAATGGAGAACCGAAGGGGAGTCTGGAGCCATCCCCTTGTATTCTCTCAGCATCAACTTTTATACACTTAGGCAGCAAGCACGGCAGGTTGTCCAGATTTGGCAGGCTGCCCTGATAAGGCCTCTGCCCAGGCCTCTGCCAGGAGCGTTAGGCATGGGGAGGAAGGGGCAGTCACGGAGAATGCTGAGATGTGGGCCCTCTGTCTTTGCAGGCAATGCTGGCTACCGGCTCCCTCTCCCTGCCAGTTTCCCTGCAGGCTTGCCCCTCGGTGAGCAGCCCCCCGAAGGACAGTGGCAACATCGAGCAGAGATACAGATCGCCAGAAAGCTTCAGTGTATTGCAGACCAATTTCATCGGCTTCATATGCAGCAAGTAGGCGTGGGGCCGTGGGGTGGGGTAGGGTGGGGTGGGGTGGTGAGATTTCAGTCTGCTGGGGCTGGGGGGCTGGGACCTGCCTCTGCAGCTCTGTTTTGCCAGACCTCAAGGATATGGTCCCAGAGTTTTGGCCTTGACTGATGTGATTCCTGAGGACTGGGTAGGCCCTGTTGGATGAGCAGGCCGGCCCTGTCTCTCAGCTCCCAGTTTGTTATCTGCCCACTCTCGGCTCAGGTTCTGTAAGATTGGTTTGTGGGAAGATGCTACCATCCTTCCTTCCTGGCAAATGGGATGGCTTTTTGCAGCCTTGCTTGACAAACTGGCCTTCTTGAAGCCAGAGTGGGGAGATCATCCTTTACCTAAGGGGACGATTTTCAGGGTGCCGCAGTGAAAATGGACAGTTGGGGGTGCCTGGCTGAGGTGCAGTGGGAACTGAGTAACCAAGGCTGAGGGATGGGCCTGAGTGGGGGAAAGTGGTGGAACCGGTTGTAACCTGACACTTTCCAGCTGGGGAGGCTGCTCCTCATTGTCTCTGTCTGGGAACTGGGGCCTGGGACTCTGGAGAGTGTACCTCAGAGAGTCTCTCCAGACCCGAGGCCGGGCACTTGGCCGGGAGCTTGGCCGGCAGCCTGGCACCAGCCCCGCCAGGGCGGGGCGGTCCGTGTCAGTCGAGCATGTGGCAGAGTCCGTCAACAAAGGCGGCGGCTGGCAGGCTCGTGCTGGAGGAGCAGTCGTGCCACGGGCTGGAGGCTGCCCTGCTCTGCAGCCCCATCTGGGTGCCCCCCAGGCACTTAACCCTTCCTCTCTGGGCTGACTTTCTGGAGGGCTGCCCAGGCAGGGAGAGGAGCCCCAGGCTGATCTGTGCTGGTACAACCACCACTGAAGCTGAAGCAGAGGCTTGACACCTGGAAATGAACACATTCCTTGCCCCCTGGGACATTGTCTCTGGCCTGCAAGATTTTGTGTGCGTGCGTGCGTGCGTGTGTGTGTGTGTGTGTGTGTGTCTGTCTGTCTGTCTAGAAATCAGAAAAATAAATAACACCACGATTGGGCAAGACCCTGAGGTTCGATGGGTCACTTCAGGTTAGTGGGGGCGGGAGAGCCATTGGTAGTTGTAGGTTTGACTCAGGAACCAAACCATTGCCAGCACCAGGGGGAAGAGAAATTGACTTTGGGTCTCGTGAGAAGAGGCCATCAAGAGTTAGATATGGTTAGTGCCTTCTGCCAAGGGCTTCTGAAGGAAATGTGGGTCTAGAACTGGCCCCGGTGGGCTCTCCCAGCCCCTTCGTGATCAGGAAGGGAGGGTGGCCCTGTGCTTAGATAATAAGGCAGCTTGGCCTCCTCTTCTGGCCCCAAACCCCAGTCTCTAGTCTGTCCTTTGATTTTTCTGTGGAAACTTGGCTTAGAGTTTCCCTTTCAGTCCATGTGTGGACTCACTCTGATTCTTGATTTCTTTCCCTTGGCCTCCTTCCTGCCCATTCACTCAGCCCTGGTTGTCCAGGCCTGTGGCTGATCCAGCGTCCAGCTCCCAGTCCTGGTGCTGGAGCTGATGGAGGACGCGGTGCCTGTGGGTCTCCTGGACTTGTCTAGAGGACTGTCTGGAAGGCAGCTTTTAAAATTTCCAACAGACCTTGTCTCTCTCAACATGCATTTCCCAGAATATTCCCCCATCTACTAGTGAGCTCCCGTAGGCTTGGGGGCAGGCCGGAGGATAGGACTGGACCACAGCCCAGGGCCCTTTCTTCCCTACACAGTCCCGAACAGGAGGAGAGGCGACCTTTATCCCAAGGTCCGACCCTGCTCTTTGCTGCTTGGCATCATTCCCCCAGCCCAGTCCAGGTTGCCTCTTCGAGGTCATGGTTCAGCCCTGGGCAGGATGCTGTCCTCCCAGCCAGAGCTACCTCGGCCGGGTCGGAGGAGGAGTAGAGCAGGAGAACTAACTCTAAACGAGTCTTCCCTGCTTGCCCCTCGCCCCATATCTGGCTCATGAGTTCTCCGAGCTCCTCATCTACCTGCCAGCTACCTACTGCGATCTGCGGTCAGGGAAGCCTTTCTAGCCCAGAGCTGGTTTCCCCAGATTTTCCATTACAAAGAACTAGGCTTTTTGTCTGTGGCGGCCTCTTGCTTTACACCCCCTCCTCCCCGCTAACCCTGTTCACAAGACCTTCACCAGGAGCTTGCCCTGGGGGAAGGGCCAGGAATAATAGCACACCTAAGACCTGTTAGCAGCTAGTTTTAAGTGAGTCATTTTCTTTTTTTTTAAAGATTTTATTTATTTATTTTTAGAGAGAGGGGAGGGAGAGAGAAAGAGAGGGAGAGAAACATCAATGTATGGTTGCCTCTCCTGTGGCCCCCACTGAGGACTTGGCCTGAAACCCAGGCATGTGCCCGGACTGGGAATCAAACTGGTGATCCTTTGGTTTACAGACTGCGCTCAATCCACTGAGCCACACCAGCCGGGGCGTGAGTCATTTTCTGAACTTGGTTATTACATAAACTACAGTGTAATATTTCACATCTAAAAAGTACTATTGGGCCCTGGCTGGTGTAGCTCGGAGGATTGAGCGCGGGCCTGCGAACCACACGATCGCGGTTCGATTCCCAGTCAGGGCACATGCCTAGGTTGCAGGCCAGTTCCCAGCAGGGGACCCATGAGAGGCAACCACACATTGATATTTCTCTCCCTCTCTCCTTCCCTTTCCCTCTTAAAGATAAATAAGTAAAATATTTTTAAAAATTTATTTATAAATAAAATATTTAAAAAATATTTTATTTATTTATCTTTAGAGGTAATGTATCTTTAGATACATCTAAAGAGGTATCTTTAGATGATGCCAATATCAATGTGTGGTTGCCTCTCGTGTATCCCCTGCTGGGAACTGGCCTGCAACCTAGGCATGTGTCCTGACTGGGAATCGAACCGTGATCGTGTGGTTCGCAGGCCCGTGCTCAATCCACTGAGCTACACCAGCCAGGGCTAAATAAAATCTTTAAAAAAAAAGATACACACTCCTTGAGAAGATGTGCATCTTTACAATAAAAAGTGCCACCAGCACCCCTGCATTCTTACCCTTCACCTTCCTTCCCTGTGCACCTCTCTCATCATTACAGTAGGAAAACTGAGGCCCTAGGAAGGAAGTGGTTTGGGATTAAGTCTTCAGGCTGTAAGTATAAAGTCAGAAATCTTGGGTTTAAACACCACTTTTCATGTCTGCTAGCCATCATGAGGTCACTTGACCTCGCAAAGCCTATTTCCTCTTCTGTAAATTTGAGCTAATACCACAGAATTTTACGGCGAAGTTTAAGTGAGATGATACCTGTGAAAATTCCAGGCACACAGTAGGTATTCTTTAATGCTTGTTTCCTTTTGTCTCTTTATAATCCTGATCAGCCCTCACGTTCCCCACCCCACCCATCACTGCCATCCCTGAGGCCCCCTCTGCCTGCCCATGTCCACAGAAATCCATGTCCACGCTGTGCAGCTGTGGGCTCTGGCCTTGTGCATTCCCCTCAGAGAGCGATGGTCATTCCCCATCATTGTAGGCTGAGTTTGGGGAGCCATGAAAGACAACCCAAGAGGGAGTCGGAAGTTGAGGGGGCCTGTGCCTCTTCTTTCTCCTTTATCTGGGATGGTGTCCCAGAGCCAGACAGTGGCCATTGATCCCTGAGTCCTGTAGGCAGTGAGAGTTCTGCCTTTTGTCCCTGGTTTGAACCTCAGGTATTCCCATTCCGTATCACGGGAAACCTGCTGCCTAGGAAATTTGGAGCTGAGGGAGGGGTGTGATGACGGGTAGTATGTTACGGGATGTCACTGTGGCAAATTGAGTGTATCAGCATGGCCCCAGATTGAAAAGGTGTCCGTTTATGGTGGCCATAAACTCTCCCAGCATATTTCCCAAAGAGCATGCAGGTCTGGCCTGGGTACCCAAGTGGTTAGTTCCGGGTGGCTCCTCTGGACCAACCAGCAAGGGGATCAGAGGCCGATCAGTGTCAGCGAGGTGCTTGCTCTTGGCTCTTCGGGTCTCCAAAGCAACCAGATAGTTGGAGGCAGAGTGAGTAGAAGCAAAAGCCTTTCCAAACCTAGTCACACACTCCACCTTCCTTTGGCTGGGTCTGGAGTTGAAGGGTCCCCTCTTCTCTTTACTCCTCTGTGAGCAGGTGACCTCTGGTGGTGTGTCGACTGTGACCCACCTTGACTCAGGCTCTGTGAGGGCGCCCTCCGTCCAGCTCCTGCAGGGAAGAGGCGGTGCAGGTTTGCTTCCTCACTGAGCTCATGGCTCTCTGGTCCGAACAAGTGAGTCCCAGCTTTCTTCTGTTCCAGCATGGGCCTAAGAATGGGCAGTGGTTTGTGTCCCTTCCCCTGGAGAAAGTCTCCTGTCCCAATGGTACCATCTTTAAATTTGTAGGGGTATTTTTGGACAATGTTAAGAAGCCAAGAACCCTATAAAAAAAAAGTAGCTACTGTAGACTGTTGAGTAAAGCTAAGGGAGGGCTGGAATTTTCATGTTGGAAATGGCTTTTTTCACTTGGACAAGGAGAGGCTCCATTCAGAGCGGTCAGATTTGGAAATTCCTTGAGCAGTAATTAGACTTTCTGGAAAATTGAAATCTGAGAAAAATTGCAGCCACTCGGTTGAAACCATCTTTAGTTGCAATATTGCAGAAAGGGTCCTGGACTTAGAGGCAGATCCCGGTTCAGGTCCCATCCCTGTCACTTAGCGAGAACTGTGTTCAGAGGCAAATCATTTATCTTCTCTGAGCCTTGGTTTCTGATACTTACTTCACAGAATTGATGTGAAAGCCCTTCGGCAATTGTAAAACATATAACTAACTATTAAGGAATGGACAGTTTCACACTTTTTGAAATGTGCCAAAAGATGATTTACCTGGTTTGAGGAAAGCATCGAGGTGGTTTGGGAAAAGGGCTTTAAGGAGTGGCGTAACCGGCCGTTCCACCTCTAGACTTTGCCAGCCCACTGTTCTGCCCTAGACTCTGAACGGGAGGTGAACCACCAGTCAGGCTTCTGGCCTCCAATTAGTCAGTCCTGTGATCCCCTCTCAAGATAATCTGTTCCATTGCTGATTATTTGTCCTGATTAAAAAGTAGCGACTGCTGACAACCAAGAACCAGTTCCGTCCTGAATGGGCTTCTCCAACAACTGTAGCCGAGTGTTGCCGCCATCCCTAGCTTACTTGTGCGCCTAAGTATATAGACAAATGCTGACTGCTTACAGCTCTTCCATTCCCAGACTGGACATAAAGAGACCGGCATTACTTAAATTATTTCATGATGATTTGAAATACAATGAAGCATAAACTTATTCAGGCTGTGGGGGGAAAAAGATTTTAGGATTTCACTTGGACCTGCCTTTGTAGTTCTTGGGGAGCTCTTTGGGCAGGGTGCCCTTGGCATGGTTTAGTGACCAGCTGTTCCTCGGCCAGCAGCCTGGACGCTTTGTTCAGGGAGCCCCTGACTGCTTCCTGACCCTTTGAGATGCTCTCCTTGTTATCGAGTGGTTTTCTGGAGCTCAGACTGTGGCTAGTGAGGTTGTTCAGGCTTTAGATGGGACGGCCCTGGGCAGGAGCCCCAGAGATTTGCCTTAAAGTGAGAAGGGCCCCAATAAGCCAGCCTCCATCCCAGGAGTGGGAGGTCCACCTAGGACAGTGCCTGGAAGCGTGAGGCTGGGGGAGGGGCCGTGGAAAGCCGCTGTGCGTGAGAGCCAGTGCAAGGGCTCGGAGGCCCTGTGTTTGCTCTGCGGCTGGCTCTGTTTATATCGTTCACTATATTTAGCTTCTGAGTCATCAGCCCGGCTGACTAGAGGCTGAGTTCCCCACACGACTGCACCTGACTACTCTCTTCTAGGAGAAGGGTCTTGCAGTTAGGGACACTTTACTCCCTCCTCACCAAGGCAAACCGTGGGGGTGGGAATTGGCTTTGTTTTGTTGCTGTTGTTTTTCTTGGAGGTGGGGGGCGATGAGAGGAGGGGTTTGGGGAAGGCACTAAAAAAGAAGAACAAAAAAAGTGTACTTTGCCTTTTGATCCACATCTGGCAACCAAGAGGGCGTGTTCCAACACCAGAACGAGAACAGTCCTTGTGTGGTTGTGGAAAGCGGGGTCCAGCCATCCTCTGTGGTCCGCTTACTTTGCCCCATTCAAGAAATCAGTCCCAGGTGGGGACAAGAACAGCCAGCTGCAAAGGCCCCAAGTGGGCAGTCAGAGCCTTGGGGTTCCTCCCACACAGCCCGGTAGCCCCACAGCAGACCTACCCCCTTCTCAGTCCTCGTTCTTCCTTGCCTTGGACCAGAGCAGTCACACTGACTACAGTTCTTTTTGAGCTCTTAAGAGTTTGCCTGATAGTCTGCGGGAGCTGTTCTCAGACTGAGGGAAACAGAAACACAGAACCATACAGGGGAAGGTGGGGAAGGGAGTCAGTAGCTCCTGCCTCCAGGCCATGGAAGTGCAAAGCAAGGTCCTGGGGGCCTGTGCCTCATCCCCAGCCCCCAGTGGCTGACGGCAGTGGCCTCCAGTTGCGGTAGAGGAAATCCTCCTGTCTTTGACTGAAAAACCTGCTGGCCCCAGGCTGCCCTTCGCCATGGTAGTGGCCTGTGGCTTCAATGTCCTATTAGCACTGCTGGCCGAGCTAAGAAAGCTCTGGCAAGGAGTATTATTTTCATTTCCATTTTGCCATTCTGTTGCTCATTCCTTGGGTATCTGGGTCAGAAGTGTTCTGGAACAGTGGGCCCACTGGGCTCCAGGGGCTACCCTGTGGGGCACGGAATCTCTGGCTTAGTGTGGCAGCCTGGGATTCTGAGCCCAGTTGCCTCTGGCTGCTGAGGCCTATCTCAGTGACAAGTCAGGGAATTCCCCAGGTCTGGATGAGTCCGCTCCAAAGATAGTGCTCCTGGACTCTGTTCAACTCTGCGCGTTGAACAGAGTGCGTTGAGAGAAGAACTCAGCAAAGCCAAGTGGGCTCAGGTTTCCCTTGCGCTGGCCAGGAGAGGTGAGCTTGTTCAGTGTAGCCATCAGGCCTTCTGTGGCACATAGGTTTTGGTCACCTGATCACCATGTCACCTGGTACTCCCAGACCCCCAAGTTCCCGTCTGATAGGAAAGTGAGCTTCAGAGAGGTGAGATAACGTGCCCAGGTTACACTCTTAAGTGGCTGAACTGGAAGCTGAACCCATCTGACTGATCCCAAGGCCACAGTCATCCCTGACCCAACCCTGCTCCTCCACAAGCACGTGCCAGACAGTGAGAACTCGATGGTGCGCCCACCTCTTGGCCTGACCCTGCTCTGCGTCCTGTCACATGCGGTCTGTGTGCTGGCTTGTCTCCCCTTCAGACTGTAAAATAATTGAGGACAGAGTTGACGTTGCTCATCTTTGTATCCTTCATAACCCTTAGCTCAATTGGGTGCTTGACAAAAGCTTGCTGAGTTGAACAAAAGTATCTTCCCACCTTCTTTCAGGTAGAATTTTCCTGAAATCTCCCCTGTCTCCATTCCTGCTTCTCAACAGCCAGCCTCTTTCCTTCGGCCCTGCCAGGGTGGGGATGGGGTAGGATGGCGAAAAGGGAACAGGTAGGGAAATGTCACTCTGCAGAGTGTGTGTCTCCCCATTAACTGGAGCATGTGCAGTCCTGCATTTTAAAGAAACCAAGCATGGTTTCAGAACATGACCTGAAGTTATAATTTCAGACCAGTTTCAGCTTTATTTCTGTTTGATCTGCAGTCAGCTCTGGCCCTGAAAGGTTTATTTTTTCTGGTCCACAGCATCCTTACTAAACACTTAATGATCTGGAAACAATGTCTTTAAACATACTGGGGAAGGCAGTTCAGTTGTGATTCACTCTGAAAAGTTAATACTATTTCCATGATGTGAATAAACACACCGTAGTATTTTAGTGATAGAACACAGCTCTGCAATGAGAAGTCAGCGGTCTGAATAACCCCTCATCTCAACTGATTTGCTTGGGGTGACTTTTCTGAGCCTTTGCCTCCCTGTCAGGGACTGATAATTCCTGCCCTTCTGTGTCCCAGATCTTTGTGCGGAGCAAACAGTAAGATAAGTAAGTACTCTGTTCTAAGGATGAGAGATAATAAATTGCTATCTGTTTGGTAAATTTGCAGGGTTCTTTTAAAGCAGGACCACAGCATAGCCCTGCTCCTTTCTCTGGTTCTTTGGGGTGAATTAGCTCCTGCTGGAGCGTCTGGACACTGGTAACACACAAGCCCCCCCCAGCCCCCGGGTGTGAATTGGATCCGAAGGGGAGAGGCAGAGGGAGATTCTTATCTGGGGAGGGCAGGGAACAACCTTTGTGCTTAAGGGCAGAGGCCACGGGGGATGAAACAGAGTTTGATTTGTGTAATCCAACCATGTCAGACACCACAGCTAGCTTTAAAAAAAAAAAAAGACCTTTTACTAGTTGGGCCTCTCCCCAAGCGAGAGGCTGATACTATCACATCAAGTACATCCTTAGACCTGGCCAGACATCGGTCATTCCTGGCCTCAGACAAGGAGGTTATCTTGCAAGGCTAACTTTTCTGTATTCGGTCCAGCGTGTACTTATTGAGTACCTACTGCGTGTCCCTAAGAGTTCCCTGCTACTCAATATAAACCCCCATTCGGTCACAGTGCCTCGCACACAGTGGGGGTGACTGGAACGCTTATCGTCTGACTGCCTGCGTACCCTGACCGCAGCAAGAAAGTGGGACTGCGTCAGAGAAAAAACCTTAGGCCCCTAACGCCTGGTTGTGCTCTCTTAACTGAAGAAAAGATCCTTTACCCATCAGGTTTGAACTCCTTCCTTCCTTTGGGCCTTCATCTCTGTTCTTTACCTCTGCACCATGGTCCTATCCTCTAGATTCCGAATCTCAGGGCTTTTGGTGTAAGCTCAAATTCCCACAGCTTCCCAGGCCCTGGAGCCCAGCCCCCTAGTCCTGAGGGCACCCTGGCTGTGCGTGTGGGAACGCCCACTCTGCAGGTTCCCTGTTCCTTGCAGGACGCTCCAGCCGAGTCTGAGAGAGCTGGGCCTGGCTCCAGGGTCTGCACTCATTGATCTGAGATTGTGCGCCGGGTGCTGTGCCAAGTCCCGAGAGTCAGAGGCCAAGCACACTCCTTCCTGGTTCCCTCTCTCTCCTCCCCTTCTCCACGCCCTCTTCTGGAAGGATCCATGTTCTCTGGTGTTCTGGTGTCTTTGTGTGCTTCATCCTGTTGGGTGAATGTTCATTTCCTTCCTTCTTACTGTTTCTCACTGGCCTCTCTTCAAGTCCTTTTTCTTTCCTTTCTAGTCAGGGCCCTTTGTTTAATTTTTTTTAAAATATTTTTTGTTGCTCCTCAAAATCAGGGTATTCTTTGATTCTCTCGATATGAGGCAGCTTGGTTTCCCTTCAGAAAAGGGCCTTGTGGGGGCTGCCCTGTGCAGGAGAAGGCCAAGTGGAATATGTCTGGCATCTGCTCATGCCTAGAGGAAGGGCTGCTGGGGCTGTAGGCGGCTTCCCAGGCCTGCTCTTGCTGGTCTCAGCGCTGCTGCAGCCGCCAACTTAACTCTGTACGAGGGCGCCTGTTCTCCAGGCCCACCCAGACCCTCCACCCAGCTAACCGGGTTCAGTTGTTGGAGCTCTGAGTTGTGATCTTGAAGCTAATTGTGGATGACACACTCCGAATCGCCAAACCTTAGGGGTGGAAAGCACCTCCACAGTTTCCAAAAGCCTGTCTGTGGCCTGGCTGCTGTGGAAGCACCTGGGCCGCTTTACCTCTGACTTGGCCAAGGCGTTACTCTGGTGGGAAGAGGTTGAAAGAGAGTGAAGAAAACATCAAATCAAGGCGTGTTTTATTCTAGGTTGTAGGATCATGAGTGATTTTAATTTCTCCTCTGTAATTTCTTGTATTTTCCAATTTTCCTGCCGTTAACATGTTTACTCTTATGACTAAAATATACAATAAATGTTACTTCTGATTAAAAAAAAATATCACCCAGGAGCTTGTTCAATATACAAATTCCTGGGTCCCCTCCCTAGAGGTTCTGACCCAGTGGGTCTGGGTGAGACCTGGGGACTGTGTATTTACAGCAGCACCTCCATGGATTCTGTGACACAGTCAGGGAATCCTGCATTTCGCTTGCAAGGAGAGTGAGGATTCAGACAGGCTGGTGGGAGTCCCCAGCCTACAGCCAGGTCCTCTTATTCCTGGCCCAGAGCCTTCCCTGCCAATTCATGGTCCCTGAGGTCTGTCCCAGGCAGCTGCACAAACCCCAGACCCTTCCAGAGGGTGGCCCTGCCCCGGCCCCCAGGTGCCTAGCCCTGCCTGTGTTTCCCTGTGAGACATCATCCTTCCCGTCTGATGGCACCGTCTGGCTCACAGCTGTTTCTGGGTCCCCAGCACCCCCAGTGATGGGAGTGAGGGTGCTGCCTTACTTTATTCCCAGAGACCTAGGCTCAGGAAGTTACCCCAGGGAGCAGGGAGCCTCCGTTAGGGGAATTTGGGGAGAAACTGAGGCATACAGAGATGGGGTTTGGCCAGCCCCAAATCATAGAATTGTGATCTCCCTTCCCTGGAAGTTGTACTGTTTTGAGGTGAGTTAGAGAAGGGGACGAGGGTGCCAGAATGGGTGTAAAGAAAGGTGTGTGTGGTGGCACTCAGAGGCTTAGTTAAGGACATTGCTCAGGGGTCAAAGGTGGTTTGGATTTAGCCCTGTTCCTGGCACTTACCAAGCTGTGTGGCCAAGTTACCTCTTTCCCTGATCCCCTCTGTGAAATGAGCGTGATAAGATAATACCTCCCTCACAGGATTTTTGGGAGGGCCAAAGGAGTTTCATGTGCAGGGTATATAAAGCGGTGCTTCTAATACTGTAATGTGTCTCTGAGTCACCCGGAGATCTTGTTAGAGGTTCACATTCTGATTCAGTAGATCTGCATTTCAGATCTAATCAGCTCTCCCAGACAGTGCTGAAGCTGCTAGTCCGCAGACCACACTCAGAGAGGGAAAGATGGGAAACACTCAAAACAGCCCTACGCACCTAATGTTACTGTTATTGTTATGATCATGGCTGTTATTGTTCCTTGGCCTTTTCTAACCGGCACCTGAGGAGACCGGGAATTCCAGCCGACTGGCCTCTCCAGGGACCAGTCGTTTTCCTGGAATCTCCTCCTGTTCCACCACATGACCTTTGCACCTGTCCTGGGCAGCAGCTGGGGTGGGGAAGGGGAGGGTGCTCTGCCCAGCTGCTGCAGGCCCGAGTCTTCAGGTTTGCAGCCGATTCCATTTTCACGCTGCTTTACAGTAACCAGATTTTGTTAAGCCGGGTGTGTTTCCTCTTTTTACTCATCTGTGTTTACAAAACACAAGGAAGCCCTCAGTCTCCCCAGCCGAGTCCGCCAGGCCTCCTCTGTGGCATAGCCCCATTTCCCTGCCCCTCCCAGCAGTAGCTGTGCCTTCACCTTTCTGGGTTTTCCAGTCTCTCTTCCACAGGGGAGAGAAGAATACTATCACCACAGGCGTGGGGCATTCCCTTCTGGGTTGGCGGGCTCTGAGGTCAGCCTGAGCTGGCGCCTCCTCTCTTACCTCTCTGTGGCCTAAGGCAGAGTGAAAGGGGGCCCTACAACCTGCATGCTGGTCCGGTGCCAAGTACTTGCGAAGCTCTGGGTGTCGGGAGACCTGGACTCACTTTCCAGTTCTGTCCTCATCCTGTCTGACTGGGGGTCTCCTGGTAGTGGCCAGGGCAGTTGTTAAAGACAGTCCAAGACAGGGCTCCAGCCCCACGCCCTCCCCTGCCCCGCCCCTTGACACAAACACGCTTGCTGCCTGGACCCGTGCAGTACCCCTGTACTGGTTTCTCTCTGCACACTAAGTTTTTATCTCCCTGTCCACTGCGAACCCTGTGGAGAGGGCCCCAGCCCCAGTCTTCCTGCCCTGGTAGACAAAGAGAGAACAAAGACCGCTTCTTCCAGCACCCCTCAGTGCCCTCCTGGCCTCTTCTGGCCTGAGGGAAATGGTACCTGTGTGGGTGGGGCACCAGCCACAACCCTCTGAGTCGATGACCCCTGACCTTTGCCCCCAGCTTCCCGGCCTGACAGTAGGACCTGGGATAACCTCCAGAGAGTAGTGTGCATTCTTTGTTTTTGTTTTGTTTTCAAGTATGTTCTTGCTTAACGTTTAATTGGCTCCAGTCAGTAGGAAAGAGCTCCAAGAGGGGTTATTTATGGCTTACTGTCAAGAGCAGCTATAAAAAGGGCAGCGCTGAGCCGGAGATGCTGGGAAGGGAGAGAGGGCGGGCGCACAAGTGTGTGTGTGTGTATGTCTGTCTGTGTGCGTGTTTGCACTGGATGAAATCAGATTTTTGCTGCCTCAGCAGTGTGGTTTAAATTGAAGATTAACCCTTTGACCTTCACAGTGTCAAATCACTTGCAGATGGAGGCGCCCCCCTTCTCCCCCTTGTTCTCTGTGTTACTATGGAGTGGGGGGAGGGAGGAGGGCACTTCTCTTTCTTTCTGAAGAAAGTTTGTTGTTCGTGCAGCTGAGGTTTGAGGGGCTCAGAAGCCAATCTGATTAAAAGCAGCACTTGGCTAAACTCTGGAAAATCCTGCAAGCAGGGGAAAAAGTTTAATCCTCTTGTGCACGGTACATAAAGAGCTTGGGCTTGTCTTTTTAATGTTAAAGCTGCAATTGTTTTCAGAGAACTCAACTATCTATCTCCCCCTGGTCGCCACTTCTCTTGCCCCCCCCCCACCAAGTTTGTCGTACTGATAGGGTTAAAGTGCCCCCCCAGACCTGCTGGTCCACACCTTCTTCGTTGGAGATGATAAGGAGTCATCTGAGGCTGCGTTCAGGAGTCATGCTGATTTTTTTTCCCTTTCAGCACCAGCAGAACCGAAATCGCATGTGGTGGCAGATCCTCCTCTTCCTGCACAACCTGGCCTTGAATGGAGAGGAGAACAGGGACGGGGCGGGTCCCAGGTGAGGCTGGGCTGCCTCTTGGAATGGGGCACCACTGAAGGACATCGGCGAGGACTGACGCTATGTCTTGTGAAGTTGTTTTTATCTTTAAAAATTTATCTCTGTGTGTACATAGGACATACCCAAGTGGGGCCTTTTTCCCTGTTCAGGACCTTCACCAGGAGTAGGGGCCTTTGTCAAACACTGTTGAAGTGGAGGCTGATGGGGCTCCGATGGGGGTCCTCCCAAGAGCTCTGACCGCAGACCCTTCAGTCAGAAGCCGTTGAAGATGGCCGGGCAGCGACACGTTCTGATGACTGGACTGGGGTTCACCCATAGGAACGCAGTTAAGCAACAGGAGACCGGAATTTCACTCCTGGTTCCACCAAACCTGTCAGCCTTCCACCATGGACGGGGCTGAGATCTGAACAGTTGCATGGCATTAACCCGCCAGGGCCTAGGCCAGGGGCTTTCCAGCTGAGCATGGCGACCTCACTGGGCCAGTCCACCTGTATCTGGGTTCTCATGTGGCCCCGCCAGTGCCCGCCTCAAGGGATCAGGGATTCTTGCCCAGCCCCTGTCACCTCCAGCAGACCTCAGGGAGGGCTGGGTTTCTCCAAGGACCCCTCAGACACGCCGCAGAATGAACCAAACTTTTCCACAGGCCTCAAATCTGACTTGGTCCCACTTGGAAGCCCCAGGATTGGTCCTGAGGTACAGAACCACTGCCACCTCTGGCTTCCTGGAACTGGCTGGGCGTCAGCCATGGATGAGCCAAATAGCCAGTCAGCGTGCTGTCATCAGCAACTTGTGCCTTTGTCAGCTCTTCTTTCCAAAGATCCAGCAACAGCCTGCGTTCCACCCCCAGGATCAGCAGCCTAGGGCTGCAATGGGACTGGGAGATGTGGCCATCCCACCTGGAAGAGTTGGCCCTAGAGGAACCCAGAGCCCTTGGTTTCCTTGGAAACTACATACCTCCTCCTCCTTATCCCCATTCCTTTTTCACATCCAGTAAGACACAGGAAGAAGCCAGCACAGTGACTTTATCAGCCGAATTGTGTCTTTTAGAGCAACAGATAACGATGAGAGCGCAGACCCATCAAAGCTGGGTACCACGTTGCCTGTCTTCCCTCGGTTTCCAGCTAGGCCAGAAGGACCTGCTCTGGAACACAGCAGGATCACAGCTGCCTCTGAACTTGCCCTCTCTCCCTGCTGTGGTGCTAATGGAGAGAGTTTAGAGCAGCCAGCCTGACAGCTCTGACAGCAGCAGACACGGTATCTGAAAGAACAGGACCTGCTAATCAGACACCTAGAAATGAACTGAATTTTTGCATATGTAAGAAAAGATATCATTGGTGCTAAACAGGGAAGCAGGCCCAACGAAAAGGTGGTTTTCCTGGGCAGAGAAGACCCCGGCTACCCAAGGAAACAGGAGCAGTCCAGAGCAGACTCTCAGGTCTGCAGTGCTGTTGAAGGCAGAAGTGTTGATCTTCTGGATGTCAGGCAAGTTCACTGCACAAGGGCACCTGCAGAAGAAGATACTAGGGGCTAAAACCCAGCCTGTGCTCTGCTCACTAAGTTGTCTTCCCTTGTATAGGGCTATGTCTGCCCAGAAAAACCGGTACCTCTCCTAATTTGTATGAAGGTGCCATATGGGCTCTCAGTGGCCCTGAGGAG
This sequence comes from Artibeus jamaicensis, assembly GCF_021234435.1. NCBI lineage: Eukaryota > Metazoa > Chordata > Mammalia > Chiroptera > Phyllostomidae > Artibeus > Artibeus jamaicensis. The sequence goes on along the minus strand of NW_026521221.1, from coordinate 6,620,274 downwards.
AAGGACCTCAGACTGCAAAGGCCTTTGCTTTATTCCACTTAGATGTTCTGGAGGTATTACCTCTTCTTGGCCAGAACTATATTCTCAGGGTGTGTACCATGGTTTGTCTGCTAAGACGAGTTCTTGCTGAGAAGGAGCCCAGAGAGCAGGCGTGTCTCCAGGCCATTTGGGATGTGCAGAGGACATGCGGTGTTTTCCCCTCTCCCGGACCGAGGCTGGGACAGGCAGGCTGCTGGTATATGCTTGACTGGAACACACAAGAAAGCCAGGATTGTTCTACCAACCATTTTTAACCCCTCTTGGCAGACTTCCCACCTGAGCTGAATGAGAGAGCAAATAAATGGCCGATACTTTGGTGCTGAGGCAACGCCACCCACTTCAGGGACCCCGCCAGGCCCAGGAGGGCCTGTGCTGAGAACTGAGCCCCGAGTTGGACAAGCCCATCTGAACGCTGAGCCTGGGGCCGGGTGGAGGATGGTCTGACTGCACCGTCTCCATCTTCTGTGAAGCCAAGTACTAACTCAACTATCCTAAGCAAGCCAGGGCGAATCTAAACCCTCCCCTCTTTCCCCTCCCCCAGAAAACCCAGGAGGTAACTCACAGAAGCAGAATAGCCCCAGGAGGAAGAGGTTCCTCCTGGCTGCTGAGTTTAATTGGTCCGGTGATCTAGACCCGGGGCCCCTTCCCCCTCTGCCTGGTGAGTTGGTCTGAACATTCCTCAAGTCCAGCCTCAGGAGACTTGCCCTTCCCCCTGGGCCCCCTCTTCCCACCCCCCACCCCCAGAGGCTTGGCTGTCTCCAGTGAGGGGGTGGAGAATCAGATTTAGAGGGAGGGAGAGTCTGACCTGGGTCCTGACCTGTAACCAGCTGAAGACTTGCGGAGTTTTTGTGGTTTGCTGACAGTTGGGGGTGGGAGAGAGACTGGAAACCAACCTCCCTCCTGGTTGTAGACGTGCCCTGGAGGAAGGGAAGCCTGCTATTCAGGGTTAAAACAGCCCTTCCAATTTAGAACCCCAGAGCAGGGGTTTCTGGAAGCCTGTGGACAGAACTGGGGAGGGAAGCCCCCAGGCCAGACGTTTTGTTCTTCCCCAGCCAGTTCGAGGCTTGGCCTGGCCTCCTGCTTTGCCTGCTTCAAAGTCTAGGCTGCTGGAGAGCTGTCCCCTTGGCCTTCTCTTGCTCAATCTGAGGCAGAAAAAGATCACCTCCCAGTGACCCCCGAACCCCCTAGGGGAGTAGGTCTGTTTCCAGAGCTTATGCGGCAGGCATGTGTGGGGTGTCTGAGGGGCCCAGCTGTCTTGTCTCACTGTCCCCATTGGCCAAGCCCTGTCCAAGGGTGGCTTCCGACTGGGCATGGCAGGGAGTGTGTTGATTGGGATGATGCATCTAGGGCCTCCATCTGGCTGAAGTCTTCTGGGAAGGAGGCTGGACCTAGTCAACAAGGAGTGCACTGGCCCAGGAACGCTTATCGTTGGGGGCGGACTTGATGATGAGGGGTGGGGAGAAGAGAGCAGCAGAAGCAGGAAGACTTAAATTGCCACTGCTCTCAGGGCTTCTGTGAGTCATCGCTGCAGCCCCAGCTGGAGGAAGCTGAGGGACCCTCTGTGTGCAGGGAGGGACCCTTGGTGGCAGGCCACCTAGGCCAGAATTGTCCCAGGCAAGGATTAACTTACCAGCCTGTGAACCTCCTGGGGACACTGGGCAGTGAGCAGGCAGGCCCCTCGGGGCTAGTGAGGACTCAGAGCGGTGAGGGGGACTGGCAGGGGACACCCAGCGCTTCCAGAGATGTGCAGCTGAAGGTGCTCGGAGCCTGTGCAGGCTCCCAGGTTCACACGGCCCCTCTCTCTGCACAGGTGGCCAGTGCCTCTCTCCCCACTCTGTGAGCACCGCCCAGTGGGGCCCCATCCCTGGGTCCGCAGGGCTGCCAGGGGAGACCCAGTGAGAATGTAGCATTTTGTCCAGCTGGACAGTTTGTCCAGTTTCCCTCGGTTCTAGGCACTCTGCCTGTGGGACAGCAACAGGGAAAGAGGGAGGGGAATATAGGGATCCATTGTTTTTTAACCTGTACAGAGTATTTGGCTTTTTGTTCTTCACATGCATGTGTGCATGTATGTGTGTGTGTCTTCCCTTCATCAATTGGTACAGTTTTTAATAAAACCATTTAAAGCAAAGCCGCTCTGTTTCAAGGTGTGGTAACAATGCAAGGGGACCCGTTAGGGGATTTGAGACTCCTGCCTTGTGTCTCAGCTGCAGTCCTGAGCTGCCCCTGGGGCTCCCGGCTTGTTGGGACTTCCCTTCTGCTGCTGGAGCGGAGAAGAGCCTTCTGACCACGCAGTGAGCAGCACAGCAGAGGCCCTGTGAGGTGGAAAGACATGGGCCTTGAATCGGACCAGATTCAGCCTCCACCAGCTGAATGATCTTAGGCAAGTTATGTAACCTCTGAGCTGTCACTTCTACCATATGTAAAACACAGCTGTACTGGCCTTGAGGGACCAGAGGGAATGTGTGCAAAGGACCTGCCCGTACCCCACTATCCTACCCCTGTCAAGCTGGGGCATTTTAGGAGGTAGGCTAGTTGTAGGGGAACTTCCTGGCTTGCATTTCTTTGTGGATTAACAATGTGTCTGACTCAAGAGGGTAATTTAAAGCTCTTGACAGAGTTCTCAAAATCCTTGGGGAAAACCACCCCTGGTCCTGTCAGCAGTAAGCTGAGAGCCAAAGGGCCAAGCCGCTGTGCCTGTGACTTGGGAAGCCGTTGGCTCTCTGAGGACCAGCTTTGGACTCCAGTGCCTGCCCTCATAGACAGTGGGGGCTTGAAGGGACACTGCACCGTCTTGCCTAACCTCTGTGTTGTATGAGGGGGTAAACTGAGGCCCAGAAAAGGGATGCAGTTTTCTATTGGGCATTTTAAATAGCTGAGTCAGTCTGGGGTGGGGGGGCTAGCCCATGCCTCTGGGTTTCCACTTGGAAATTTGCGGTGCCGTTGCCCAGATCGGCAGGGAAGCCAAAAACTTGTCTATTTTTAATGCCAAATAACTGCCTCTTCTCCTGTAAAACATGGCACTTCTAACCACTCTATATTTGGACAGAGAGGTTTATTTTTACTGGAGTGTGGTAGGAGTGCAGCCTGGTGCCACGTCCGGATGTTATTCTACATTTCACGTGCTGGATTGTAGTTGAGCCCATTAGCAGCTCCTATGAGGTACGCAGGGAATTAGTAGGTGATTGGTGATGTACTGTCTTTCTTTCAAGTCGAGTCATCTGCTCCTACTTTGGGCAAGGCTGTGTTCGGGCAGCCCAGACTGGAAACCTGAGAGCTCACCCTGTCCCACCCTGACCCTCCCTTTCTGTGATCCCTCCCCAGGGAGTCCGGTGAGAAGTTAAAGGCGCAGCTGCCCAGGTTTGAGCCCAGGCTCCGCTGCCTACCAGCCGAAGGGCACTGGGCAGGTCACATGCTTTTCTGTGCCTCAGTTTCCTCATCTGTAAAAAGAGATGACGGTAGTATGTATTTTAAGGATGTTGTGAGCATTAAATGTGTGAATATACGTAAGGCACTTAGAATAGTGCTTGGAACACATTAAGGTGTCCGTTTATGTAAACTGATACTACTTTTTCAAGTTATTTGTAGGCAGCTGATCAATAAGGTCTGACCATTCTTACTAGGAACTGTCTTGCAGCTACCTCTGTCTCTGTTGTGTTGTCCTAACGTGCCTTTTCTCTTTCCCTAGACAACTGTAGGGCCCCTGACTGGCCTCTTGGCCAGCCTTGCCCCTCTCACAGTGAGCTCTCTGCTGGAAAACTCGCCCTCCTGAGTCCAGTTCACATTCCTTAGCCTCCCTGTCCAGCTATCCCCTTGCGTTGGAATTCTGCATTCATATTCTGTATAACAAAATGTCCCAAAATTTAGCAGCTTAAAATCTCAAACATTTGTTATCTCGCGGTTTCTGTGGGTCAGGAATTCAAAGGAGCGTAGCGTGCTGAGAGACCGGTGTTAAGATGTAGGTTCCTGGAGCGCCCGCTTCATTTGCACGAGGTGGACTGTTCCAGCTCTGTTTGGGGCGTGGGGGGGTGTATGGTGATACAGTGGAGCAGGCGGTCCCCTGCCCTCTACTCAGTGGACATGGTGGTGCCTGCAGTGAGTGTGACGTGGGAACATGCATGACAGTGCTTTCCTGGCCTCATGTCACACCCGCGTCATGTCACACTCAGAGATACGTTCTTTTGGTCCAGGGTGGCCCTGAGCGCCAGCGGTTTTCTTTGCTGCTCAGCCGAGGCCGCAGAGCTCTCTTCCAAGCTGGAGGAAAAGCTGGCTGTCTGGGATTTCCGGAGAAGTGATGTGTCTGCTTGTTGTATTTCACGGGTGTCTGAAAGGATTTTTAAGGGCAATTTTCACGTCATGTGATTTTTGCCTTACAGGAGGTCTTGGAACCAGTTCCTGTGGAAAACGAGACTCCACTGGGCCACCAAACCCAGTCACTCTCCCCTTAATCCCCTGCTTTCCCTGGAGAAGTGTCTGTCCTCCTGAGGGGAAGGCTCAGAGTGGAATCAGAGTTGGAACTGACCTGAGGGGAGGGTAAGAGTCAGTGATGTCCTTTCTGGCTGGTGCTTTTGCTGCCATTCAGGGGTCCCCTGGCTCGCCGAGACCTTTCAGGTGCATCTGACACTTGCATTTGGATTAACGCCAAGCTCTGCCCAGGAGCAGAGACAAGGTCCACTGAGTGAGTCAGCAGCACTGGCCGAGCCAAGCCGAGCCTCTTCCCGTGAGCAAGACACCGCCCGTACCGGCGCACAGAGTTTAAAGAAAGAGGCCACGGGATCCCCGCCCTCAGATCTATTATGTCCCAAAAGAAATATGGCTGGTACGAAGCAGTGGAAACTCCTGCCCCCGCCCACCACCCCCCACACCACCCCAACTAGGGATCGAGACTGGGGTTTTAGGCTGTCTCTCTCACTAACTGGCTGAAGGACTTTGGGCAAAGAAGTGACTTCACCTCTCTGACCCTGGGTGTCCTCACCTGTCAAGTGGGGTAGGGCCAGGCTGCGTATCTGTGAAGAACAAGTAGTACAAAAACTTAGAAACCAAAACCACTTCTTCCCTCTTCCTGCTCCTGACTTGGCTCATACCCCAAGGAGTTACCTCTGACCCTAGACACTCCACCCTCTGCATACAGCACGGAGGAGGGCAGTGTGCTCTCAGGATGCACTCGTGTTTGTTAAACTGCATTCCAGATCCCAGGGAAGGACGCTCTCCTTCAGCACGCTTGCAGACCGAAGCCATGACAATGGTCTGGTCCTTTGGGAGAACACCCCATCACCACACAGATACACGTTTGTGGCCACAGTTCTCTCTGCAGCCCTGCTGCTTACCCAGCTTTCAGTGGGCGTTGAGCGTGGGTGCCATTCCTCAGGTGTCTCAGGGTTGGCACTGAAGGAGCTGATAGGAAGCTGACCCCAGAGCTGTCAAGGGCAAAAGCTTGGGCGCTCTGGCAGCTCTCATAAAAGGTTTTTGTTTTTCACCCGAGCGAGTCCTGGGTTCTGCCCAGTGACTCTGTCTTTGAAGTGGAGAGGGTTCAGTGCCTGGTGGCAACCTCATTTCTGACACATCATTTATATTGCCGAGTGCCCTTAAGTACCGGCGCCAATTTCATAGGCACTGCGCATGTGTACGCACATTCAGGTGGACTGGGTGCTGTTTCAAATAGCAACCGCGGGAAACTCCATCAGCCCCACGTCTGGCACTCAGTGAAGCTCCTGCCTAAGCACCGGACTCGGTGCTGCTACTGATCGTCGCGGCAGCAGTGACCCCTCCCGGGAGTGTGGAGAGGGGCTGGAGGCACTTCATCGACCAGGAAAACTGGGTCTGCCTGTAAGGCAGGGTTTCACTCCATCAGGGCAACCTCTCACCACTGGCGGTCACCATTTACTTACCCAGTACACATATCACCATTTAAAAAAGTTATTGATTGATTTTTGAGAGAGTGAGAGAAACATTAACTTGTTCCACTTATTTATGCATTCATTGATTTTTTTTTTTTTTTTAGTTCAACAGACATTGATTCTTTTCATTGAACATCTCCTATACATAAAACAGATGGTTTAAGATTTTTGAGTGGGCCCTGGCTGGTGTAGCTCAGTGGATTGAGCATGGACCTGGGAACCAAACAACCACGGTTTGATTCCCAGTCGGGGCACATGCCTGGGTTGCAGGCCAGTTCCCAGCAGGGGACACACGAGAGGCAACCATACACTGATGTTTCTCTCCCTCTCTCCTTCCCTTCCCCTCTAAAAATAAATAAATAAAATCTTTAAAAAAAGATTTTTGAGTGGGAAGGAATTTAGGTCTTAAGAGTTTTATGAATCTGCTACATGTTTTCTGGAAATCACTTAAGTCTTTTAATACCCTTGATGGCTGCAGCCAGATGGGTGATTCTTACATGTGTCCTAACCTCGGTGTGTTGGGACATGCTCTAACCAACTGGGCTGGCCAGTCAGGGCTTGTGGCCCCGAGTGCATCCGTGTGTTTGTGTGACTGGGTACGTGTCTGGGTAGACCAAAGTTCCTGCTGGCGGGAGCCGGTCTGTCCCATTCACTACTGTATCCCTACCGTCCAGCAAAGAACTCAACACTTGCACATGTTCAGAAATCTGTGGAAGGGAGGAGTGATGAGTAATGGTGGAGGAATGGGGGGAGTGCTGACGTGACGTTCAGCAAGGTGTGCCACCTGCTGCCACATTTATTTCTGAACTCCTCCTGAGGAGTCCCCGGGACCCAGGATTTCATTGAACTTTCTTTTCCTCCCTCTGCCGAAGTCCGAAAGTCAGATTCTGCAGACTTTTAGGAAACCTGACCTGCTCACTTCAAAAATATTCAGTGTTGCGCTATCTGGGCTGAGGTGGGATTAGGGAAAGGACACGTGGGCACTGGGGCAGGTGGGCTCTGAGCAGTATAGGACGGTGGGCCAGGCTGAGGCCCACCTGCCTCGCTCAGTGTCGACTGTGAGCAGAGCCCAAGCTTGCCAAGCGCCCATGGGTCCCCGGCACCTTGGTGAGTGATGCTGCCAGTGGCGGGCTGCTGGTGCCTGAGGGTGGAGCCGGGCGGGCTGGGCCAGCAGCCTGCCAGCTTCCCTCTAGCGGTGCTCTGCCAACCACCATGCCGAAGAGGGCCGGTGAGCAGGAGCTGTGGTCCAGCCTGCCCTGCTCTCTGGTTCATCCTAACCAACCAGCAGCAGAAGGGGGAGGAGCTGGGGGGAGCATCCACAGTGGATGGAACACCTGCAGTGTTTAGATGTTAGGCTCCAAGGAAGTTCTATTGGATTATCTATCAACCCTCAGCCCCTCCCCGACACCGCTTTTGCTTCCAGTCGCTTTAGCCTGCCTGGTCTGAACACTGGCCACAGGAGTACTAGGATTCCTTTGCAAGCCTAGGAAGCTCCATTTGTTTGGGGTTGTTTTTTTTGAAGTTCTTTGCTCTAGCACGAGCCAGAGAAGCTCCCCACGGAAGCCTCTGAGCCTGACACACAGAGTTAACCTCCCTGCAGTGGTGTCCTGTCAGACCCTCGAAACCCGTGTCAGCGCTCTTCCCCTCTCCCCCTGCGTTCAGCCTCAGGACTGCCGATCGCTGGCTCCCGGCACACAAAGGCTTCTCTGTTCCTGGCCAGGCTGGAGTCACATGCTTTCACTCTTAACCCCAGAACTTGAAAACTAAACACCCACCCTCTTTGGCCCCAGATGACCCTGTTTACGTCTGCTGAGCCAATTCCGAACAGCAACAGTAGTGAACACTTCTGTGGGGAGAGACTTCTGGACTGTTGGCGTAAGAGAACGAGGCTTCACTTCGTATATAACGTGAGGACTTCGAGAAGTTTTGGGAAACAACTTAAAGGGGAAAAACCCGAGGAAGCCAGCAGCCTGCCCCAATGTCTCTATTTTCTAAAGTGTCTCTTACCAGGGACCCCAGAGGTTCAGGATAAAGCTCTCAAGAAACAGAAAATGGTGAGCAGAGTGTTAACAGCTGAGAGGATTCTGATTTTCTTATTAAGATCCTACTTTGTTCAGCCCGTAAGAAAAGGAATATTTCCTTTCCTCTTCAAATTTATTACTATATATATATTTAAATGAAGGATATTCTCTTTGCTCCGCATCACTGAGGGCAGGAACAACACAGTCCCTTCTTTGGTTTAGGGGAGTGACCTCTGAAACCATAGAGGCTTCTGGAGAGCAGGTCTGGACTGTTCCATTCCAAAGTTCTGGGTCAGAAAGACTTGTGTTTCTGTTTTTTTCCCCTAAAGATTCCTTTTCTTGTGTTCGCCCGTGTTAGCTGTGAAGGAAGTCAAGTTTCCTCTGATTGTTCTTACCCTGATCAAAGTGGTAGAAGTTGAAGGGACAATACCAGAGCCCAGAAAATGCTGGTGACATTGGAGGCCCCAGATTCGGTATTTGTAAACAGCCCAGATAACAGAAATGGTCACGTGCCTGCTGGCCTCGTGTCCCTTCCTGAAGAAAGGAGAGGAGTCGAGTAAGCCAGTTCATGTCCTAGGGGTCAGTGGGACTCCTTAGGCAAAGAATAGCAAGTGTGTTTGATCTCTAGTGATGATCCTGAGAGACTGGCAGCCACCTTTGTCGGGGAAGGTCCTGAGGCTTGCTCTTGGACTAACAGAAAAGAGTGCTGTGACCAGTGAGCAATGGCCGAGGGGCAGGGGAGGAGGAAATGACAGCATGAATTTGTAGCCCTGGCCTCATACAATGTCAGAAAGTTCGATTGCCGTATGTAGGTTCAGATAAGTAGAAAACAGGCAGCTCCAGAGAGGAAATGGTAGACCGGACGGGAGAAGACCTAGTAATTATGGCAGAGACAGTGGTGTGCGCTAAACATTGTATTTAGTCCTGCATGTTAGGTGGGCCATGTAACGAGTTCTGAGCAATAACATACAAGCAGAAATGATGTGCGTCACTTCCAGGCTGGTACAGAAAATACCCACGCACCATTTCTGACTCTCGTTCCTTGTTGCAGTGATGAGGGTGGCCTGTTGTTCCAGACAGTGCAGCTACGACATGGCGTAACTTCTGTCACCCTGGGTCCCCAAGAACTGTGTGGAGCCAATCTGGAATGAATGCATAGCGCATGAGGGAAAAAGACCTTTTTGTGTCCACCGGAATTTCAGAGTTGCTTTATTCCTGCGGCATACCCTGGCCTATCCTGACCTAGTGACCAGAGGGGAACAATTTCCCCCTCCTTTTTTTTTTTTCACTTTCTGCTCATATTTGAGATCACTATTTCAGAAATATGAAATGATAGAACCTTGAAAATTGTTTCTGGTGTGTATGCAAGTTTTCAGTCCAAAAAATGCCATTTGCAGTGGTAATGACAATCTTGCAAAATAGTGAACATGTATCTGAAAGTATAAGCAATGTATAAATATAGCAGATTTTAAACATTCGTACTAGTACTTACTCTATCATCACTACCATCACCGCCTGGGGCCAGAGAGGATGGCGAGAAGGATCACTTAGGAAGGGAGGAAGAAAAGGCTTCAGATTTATGAAAACACTAATGTTAGGGTACTTGTGCTAGAAAAATCCAGATATAAAATGTAAAAGAGACCTTGACAATTTAATCATGTGTCAAAGGATTTCTTAGGGAACAAAATGCTGATTACTCCCTGATTGCAATTAACAAAGTATTTCCATGCCAGGATCTATTCACCAACCTCTTCCAAAATGTTTGTACAGATGGTTCAGCTTACACAAGTGTGAAACACAGGGCTCATTCAGTTTTCTTATTTTCTTCTCAACCTCTGTTCTTCCTTATTTGCCATCACAGCTATTAGTATTTGTACTACCGGGCAGTGGCCCAATCTACTTTCTCTCCCCACTTCCCATTCCCATATTTCAGAGCCCATTGCAGTGCTCACTGATTAAAACCATTTAAGGTTTTGCTCGTTGTTCTCAGGCTCTATAAATCTTTGCATCTTTGATTATTTTTTTAGGAAATATTCCTATATGTGCAATTTCTGGGTCAGAGATACAAGGAATGCTAGCTGCTCTATTACATAACCCCCCCCCCCAAACTTTAATGGTTTAAGACAAAAAAGTCTGTTGCTCATTCACACTGCTGTCTGCTGAGGGTGGGTGGCTTTCGATGTGGTGATTCGAGGACCCAGGCTCTCTCCGGCTCGTCACTCGGTCAGCCTCGCATGGACCTCCAAACGCCACTGCAGCCGGGGAAAGAGAAGGTGGAAAAGGCACACGTGCTGCTTTTTGTATTTTTTAGCTTCTTTGTTCATCCTTACCAGAGGATATGTTTCTGGATTTTAGAGAGAGAAGGGACAGACAGAGAAACATCAATTGGTTGCCTCCCATACATGCCCCAGACCAGGGGTTGAACTGTTACCCAGGTCTGTGCCCTGACCGGGGATCAAACCTGCAACCTTTTGGTGTACAGGATGATGATGCTCCAACCAACTGAGCCACCTGGCCAGGGTGGCACATCTCTTTCTTAGCCACATCAGCTCGCAAATGACACATGCCATCTCCATTCCTTTTCTGTTAGTGAGCACTGGTTACACAGTACCACAATTACTGCAAGAGAAACTGGGAAATGTAGTCCCTGGCTGGGCGGGCACTTCCCAGCATCAACTGGCTAGGAAGGGTGTCATTAATTGCCACACAGTTAACATCTCTGACCTCAAAGGGTATGCCTAGTCTGTTTGCATTACTTCTGCAGGGAAAGCCCCAGGCAATGCTGGGTCACAAGATGGACTAAGATGGCTGAAATTTCAACACTTGCTCCAATTCCCTTCCTTCTTTTACCACTAGACTCAGTGAATCACTTTGATTCCAATTGCGTGATTTTCCTGCTCTGTATACCTCTTTTTCTTCCACTTTTACCCAGTATCCTGGCAGTCTTGCTTAAGGGGGTAATTTTTCCCCCCTTACTCCTGTTCCCTTTTGGGGGGTAAAAAGGAATTTTTGCTGACTGCCCTCATGTGCTCCTCTGTCCTTCTCCCAGCCCAGGCCCCTCCCCCCCTTTCTCCAGACCCTAAACAGATACTCCTCTGCCAGCTGAATCTGCTCCGCCGGGGGTCTCTCTAAAAATCAGCCTCACCTGTTCTTTCGGGATTTAAATGTTCAGAGCCTGTTCTCGGGGCCTCTTGGTCTACTGTTCCCCTTGCCTTCTGGCCTGCTTACAAGTCCTACTTATTTAGTCCAGTCCTCAGGTCTGGGGAGATGTCCCCAGATCTGGCTGGCTTCAGGGCCGATCTCGAAAGGTAGACTTGAAGCCCAGGGCTTGTCCTTGGGCCTGGCGGGCTCTTCTGCAGTGAGCGGTTATGCCTGGCATGGGAAAGAGGAAAAGCAGTGACGTTAACTGTGTTGCCACACTTCCCTGAGCACTATGCTGGATTTTGCAGGGAGAGGGGTAGTCAGAATTGAGGGAGTAGAGTGCTGAGCAGCACTGATGCCTTGGGAGAACTAGAAAACTCCCGGTGTGAATCGGGAACGACTGCCGCACATTCTGGAAGCACAGGCCTCCTCTCAGACCCGTGGGATCCGAGGTTCTTTCCAGTGAGTAGCCTCAGCGCCTCCACTTCCTCACAGGAGGCCGCAGGCGGGGCAAACCCCCGTTTGTCACAGGCCGCCAGGAAGTGTGTCCAGGAGAAGCAAACCGTGGACAGTCCATCGCCTTCTTTCAGAATTGGTGTTGCAAGTGCTCTAGTGAAAGCTGCTACAGGTCTGCCAGCCCCAGGAGCTCCCTCTCCCTGCTTGCCCGCCCCAGTCCTCTGAGAGTCTAACTCCACAGGGGGGCCTTGGCAAAGTGACCCCAAAGCCAGGCAGTTGGCTGACTTCTGACCTGCCTTGTGCTTCAGATGCCACCCCTCCTCCACACATACACACACCTGCTTTCAGGAGAACTCGTGAATGGACCTTTTTGGGCGGGGGAGGGAGGAAGAAAGACACCAATTTCCTCGAGAGAGGTGGGACCGGGGAGCAGCCGAGAGAACACCCCTCCATCTGGAAAGGAGGCCAGAAAGGAAGACAGAGTCTCTTTGAACTTTTCCCACCGAGCTGACAGGGAAATTGCAAAAACACCCTCAGACTGGACCAGGATGCGAAGGGAACAACCAGGAAGGCCTGGCTCCTCTGAAGGCTTCCTGCTCTGCAGTGAACTAGGCTTCTGGAGGGGAACCCCAGCCACAGTGAGGAGCAAGCCAGGTGGTCGCCAGAGCCACACCGAGGGGGGATGTGAGAAGGAGATGCTGATAAGCTGGCGGGGGACAGAGGAGGATCAGGAGAGGAATGCAGAGGCCTGCAGAGAAGAAGGAGAGTTAAGAAAGGACAAGGGCATCCAGGGGTCCTGGAGAGACTGTGCTGTTAAGGACCAGCAATGGGCCACAGGGAGCAGGGCAGGAAGGTCAGTGCTGGACTCAGGCAGAGGGACCGGTAGGGTGCAAGCAGAATTCCCTAGGTAGTTTGTAGGACCCAGTGGGAAATGAAAGTGTGGGCCCCTTGTTTAAAAATAATGAGAATTTTTAACATGGCAACTGCAGAGTATTAAACCAAGTGCAGGCCCTCCTCAGCATAGGGCCCCTGTGGCCGCCCCGGGGGTGGGGGGGGAGGTCTCCCCTGTGAGACATCTATGAGCTCCTGTGTAAACCGATGCCAAAAGGATGATGAGTCCGGGCCGTAGAGGTGGAGGCCAGTGGCAAAAACAAAATTCAAACTCCCCGAGTCTTTTGGTTTTAAAAAATATTGGGGAAAAACAAAGACTCCATTAACAACACGTTTTGAACAGGCCTTCACATCTCTAAAACCGTATAACAAAGGTGACAATTTTATGAGCCAAGTTATGCATAGCACATTTTATGTTCCTAAACGACCTAAGTGTTTTTGTGGGTCCTTAAAGGACACTAAAAAAGTAAGTGTAGCCCTGACTGGTGTGGCTCAGTGGGTTGGGCGTCATCCTACAAACCAAAGGGTTGCTGGTTTGATTCTCTGTCAGGGCACATGCCGGGGTTGTGGGCCAGCTCTCTGGTTGGGTGCGTGCCAGAGGCAACTGATCAGTGTTTCTCTCCCTCTCTTTCTCCCTCTCTTCTCCTCTAGAAAGAAATAAAACCTTTAAAAAAAGTGTAGAAGGGAAAAAAAGAATTGTCTGTATTTTTATTTCTCCATCAAAAGCCCAGTTTTCTTTTCGAAAAATCATCCCTCCCGTCATTCCTCTCTTTAGTCCAAAATGTCTGGACATTTCTCATCCCTTGTCCAGACTAGCTTTGTTTCTTGTCGCTGTGTCCTCATTCAGTTTGGAGGCCACACCTTCTGAGTGCTGTTGGAGCTGATGTCATCTGGTGGGCCACACACTGTCCTCCCACCCCACGTCCCACTCGTTCTCAGCTGGTCGGTCACCACACCTATCAAACACCCTTTGAGAACGGAGCTCACGGAAACGTAAAAGACGTGGTCCCAGAGCTTGAGGGAGGGAAACCGAGGGCTCCAGGAGGAACAGGAAGGGGCAGGAGACCTAACTGCCTTGCCTCCACTCTGGCCGGGGTGGGCCATTTCAAATGTCTCTCCCACTCCCCCGTTCAGCTTCCCTCTCCAGGTAGTGGGGTGGGGTGGGATTATAGCCGCTTCCTGGGATGGGATACATCCCTACCTGCAGCTCGGAAGATGTGGGATGATCAGGCTCTAGCAGGACCTGGCCTCCCTGCTCTTCACCTTAGGGAGCAGGGACTGTCCCTGTGGGCACGGGCCAGGTGTCCTCTCTCCTCCGTGGGGCTTCTTGGACCTCTCAGGGGAGAGGTGTACTGACCACGCCTTCAGCTTTGGAGGCTCTTCCCAGTGGAATGATGTATGCCACTGATGTCAGGCCAAACCTGCAAAATCTTTGCTCAGCAAGACTGTGAGGCCGTAGATCTCCTCAGGCTAGGACAAGGAGCCAACCCGAGGTAGAGACACGTGCTGTAATGAAGCGTTATATATACTTCATTGCTCAGGGGCAGAGTGCTCAAGCAGAGTCTGGGAACTAGAAGTAAACTTTAAACAGCAAAGAATTTCCTTTCCACCCAGCCAAGCCCAGCTTGTAAATGGCAACATGAACAGCTTCTTAGCAGAGAAGTGCAGGGAACCAAATTTTTGCCACCTTGAAGGTGCCTTTTGAGATATTGGTTTTAAGCTGTTTATTAAGAAACAAGACTCAGGCCCTGGCCGGGTAGTACAGTGGTTAGAACGCTGTCCCATTCCATACTCCTAGGTGGTGGGTTGAACCCCAGTCAGGGCACATACAAGAATCAACTAATGAATGCACAGATAAGTAGGAAAAAAATAGATGTTTCTTTCTCCATCTCCCTCTAAAATCAATAAATTAAAATTTTAAAAAAGAAGAAGAAGCGAGACTCAGAAAGAACCGTTGACCCTCCCCCCTTTCCTTCCCAAGAGATTCAAGACAGAAAAATCTGCTTTCGGAAAGGAGCCGCGGCTTAATCACCTTCGGATCTTCACCCTAGCGTTAGTCAGGAAGGCGCGGAGCCTGTTAGCCAGATACCCACTGTGGCCCATTGTTTGCGTTGCCTAGCAAGACATTTCCTGGCGGCCGCTCGGATCTTCCTCAACTACCTGTAAATCGCCCGCCCATTCGCACTTCTGAAATTTTAATGCCTCTCTACCCTTTTCTCCTTTGTCAACAAATGTCCTATAAACCCAACATCGCCTCACTGTCTTTGGAATTTTCGTGCTCATTTGAATTCCCATGTACATGTATTAAAATTTGATTTTCTCCTATTAATCTCTGTTATTTTGATGATTAGCCCAGTCAGAAGAATTTAGAAGGTGGGAGGAAAAGTATTGATTTTTTTTTTACCCCCCACAGAAGCTTAGGAGAGCCCTTCGGGTCCGCTCCCTGGCCTTCTGACTCCCTCCTTCTGCAGGGTGGGGTTGCCAGGTGGACCAGGGCCAAGTGGCCCTGCAGGGTTTTTAAGGGACAGAAAAATAAAGGCCTCGTGGGGCCCCAATCTGGAGACGAATTCAGGCTCACTTCACCTGCTCTTCCTGCTGGCAGACAGCAGCCAAGCGCAGCAACCTCCGCAAGGTTCTCATTCCTTGCCACTGCCCCATCCCCCACCACCTTCCACCCCCCAGTCCATGGGGCCACAGAACAGCTTCCCAGGCAGCCTAGGACAGGAAGAGGCCGGATTGGGGGGGGGGGCAGTCCCCTGGGGAGGACCAAAGGTCAGGGCCGAAAGTCTGGGGGCTCACCAGGCGGCCCTTCCCCACCCGCCGCACCAGCAGCCCGCGGGAGCGCGGCCAGCGGGTGGCAGCGGGCGCCCGGGGCAGGCCAAATGCCCTCATGGCCAGGGTGACTGGATCTGCCAGCTGTGGGGCCCGCCCGTGCCAAGTCTGCCCTGGCTCCGTCTAGTCGTAATCGATGCTGGCGCCAGGCCAGGCCCCCTGCCAGCTCCGGTCACACTCGGCTAACGCGAGAGGCCCAGCCCATTAACTCCTCGCCAAGGCCCATTGTCTGGGTCCCTGCCCGGTGGTTTATTTACTCCGGGGCTGGACGGCTGGGGCTCGGAGGCGGCGGGGCGGGCGGGGCAGGGGAGGCGGCGGGAGATTGGGTCGCGGCTGCTGGTGGGGAGGGGCCGAGGGCCGGTTGAGCCCAGGGCCGGGCGGCTGGCTGGCGGCGGCGGGCAGAGCCCCAGGGCAGGGCACGCTGGGGAGGGATTTGTTTTGTTTTTCATGGTGTTTTTTTTTGTTTTTTTTTTTTTGCCACATCAAAGATTTCTCTGTATTAGGCAGAGCAGGGCAAATGGACTTCCAGAGGCCAACCCAGTACCTTAGAGGGGGCCGGGCGCTGTAGACCCGGGATCCTTAACTCCCAGAGTGTGGCTTTTAAGTCCTCTAAAAGATTATTTTTACATTACTTGCCCTCTTGTATTTTTTAAGTTGTCATTAAAATTGTCATCACAAGCTTAAATAGTAATAAAGAATACGCTTCCTAACATTTTTTTAAAAAGTTATTGATTTGAGAGAGAGAGAAGCATGGATTTGCTGTTCCACTTTTTTTATCCACTCATTGGTTGATTCTTGTATGTGCCCTGAGCCTGAGTCAAACCCGCCCCCTGGGTACCACCCGGGGTTCGGGCCCTGCCCTGACCAACTACCTGGCCAGGGACTTTTTAATATGTTATGAGCATGAAGTTTTTTCACTTCTGTGTGGTTTTATTTGAGTTATGTGTTACAGTCATTACAAAAATTCAAAGAAAAGTGAATATTGGCATTTTAAAGGAAAAATTTTAATATCTCTTTTAAATATCCAAGGGAATCTAAATAGCATAGTATTTTGACATCATTATTCAGTTAAAAAATTCAGCAACAAACCAATTTTTTAACAGCTGGTAATTTACACTGGTCCTTTCCTTTCTGGGGCTTGTATTTCCATTCCACCCCAATATAGATTTTATCATAATACGTTTTCACGATTGAAAATCTTGTATTCATAATAACCAATACAATTTCTTAGTTAAAACTTCCTTTGTTCATAAAGCTCTAAGTGGTAATAATTTTTGTTATGATTTTAGTTATAGTGCTTAACACTCTCAATTGATCAGAACAATATCAATAATTATAAAATTTGATGAACAACTATTAAACATAAATTTTCTTGGACCTGTATCTCTTAATGAAGTAGTAGGGGCAAGTTTTCTTCCCAATTAGTCCATTCCATGTTTATGTGGATGACTGTTACTTATTGCTAGGCTAAAAAGTCATCATCTATTTTATTGCCTTTCATTATTTTTATAGATTTAAACATTCAGAAACATTGTTCAAGTTGATACATATCTAGATAAATAGAAAAGTAAATGAAAAACAATGAATTTTGTTATGAAATATCATTCAATTCTTTTAACTTCTTCTAGATTATATGTCTAATTTATCAAATTGTTTAAAATGATCCACTGGTGCTTCGATTACTGTCTCCTTCAACTTTACTGAGAGCAATGAATTGGAAACCACCTGACTTGCAAAGACTTGTTTACCCTGCCTTAGAGTTACTCAGCGTTCCCACACTTGCTCCGAGCAAAGCAGTGCCCACAGCAGGGGTCAGAATAGATGGGAGGTGCCACTTTCTCTTGGAAAACCCTCTATTCCATTCAGTGTGAAAGGGGATGCCTTGCCCAAGGTGCCTTTTTAGAAAGATCACCTTGAAGAAAGAGCAAGAAAATCGAGAATCATAAAATGGATTTTCCTCAAACCCTCTTTTTAAAAATAAATTTATTTATTTTTAGAGAGAGGGGAAGGGTGGGAGAAAGAGAGGGAGAGAAACATCAATGTGTGGTTGCCTCTCATGCACCCCCTACTGGGTACTTGGCCCACAACACAGGCATGTGCCCTGACTGGGAATCAAACTAGTGACCCTTTGGTTCACAGGCCAGTGCTGAATCCACTGAGCCACACCAGCCAGGGCTTCTTCAAGCACTCTCAATTTATAAAACCTTTTGAGTGCTCCTGGGATAAAAGATGCCAATTTTATGACTAAGGCTGAAAATTTACTTGAGAGCCAGAACTTAAATTTTGACTCCTCTGCTAGGATTGAGTTCAAAAATGAATATGATTTAAGTATACAATCACCTGTGACACCCAACCAATCAGCAAAATTTGAAAGGCAACACCCCTGGTACTTATACATTTACAAGTTATATACATGTCAACTCGTGTGTTATGTGGATTAAACTTTATTTTAGATTTAAAAACCATAAAGTTAATTTCATTCCCTACCCCCTATGGATTGTATTGGGAACCTTCTTTATAATCCAGTGCTCTAGAGTTTTCACTCAACGTTGTTAGAGCCCAGGGGAGTGGATGGGGGAGGGGAGGGCATGGCCCTGGAAACTTTGGTCTCACCTCAAAAGCCTGGAGCTCCCCCATCTTTGTCAGTATTTACTAAGATTATGTGCCAGGCACTGTACTGGGTTCTGAGAATACAAAGTGACAGACCTCTTGTTGCACAACAGCGTGAAGATAAGTTAACACTACTGAAATGTACACTCAATAACAGTTAAGATGATAAATTTTGTGTTATGTGGGTTTCCCCCCACACACACACAAAGAAAGATAGTCTCTGCTCTTAAAGTGATTATAGAATTTAGTGAGGGAAACAGAGAATTTGCTCATTAGTTTATCTGGCAACTTTTAATTAATGGGGTGCCAGTCATGCCCAGGCCCTCTGAAGGTCCTGGGAGAAGCCTGCACGCAAAACCAGGCGCAGTTGGTCTCCGGAGAGCTGGCGGTCCACGGTCGGGCAGCAATGCACACCTGCACTGCCCGTAGCTACGAGCCTGCCCTGCGTGGCTGTTTAGCTAGAACTAAATACAATGTAAAATTCATACTCCAGGCCCACCAGCCACATTTCCAGTTCTCGGCAGTCACAGGTGCCTAGTGCTGCTGTACTGGACAGCGTTGATATAGGGCTTTTCCACCATCTCAGTCAGCTCTTAAGCACGAGTGAGGTCCCTGCGATGAATGGAGTGTGCCAGATCCTCAAGTAGGATCCCTGTCAACCTATCCATGGTGTTGGTGGCAATTTATAACAAGTTTTCCCTCTGGGCAGGTGCAGCTCCATGCCAGGGATAAGGCTCAGAGAGCAGAATGTGGTTCTGGGCCTAGGAGAAGTCAAAATCTCTCGAACAGGATGTATAAGTCATCATGTCGTAGCCAGGTCCCTGGAAGTAAAAGACTTGGGAACTCTGAGTGCTGGTCTAATCAATGTGGCAGGCGGCCTTGCTCATCTTCCCCATCTCTGCACCAACTAAATTCCCCTTGAGGCCCAAGTGAATCATCACCTCCCTTCTCCCCCAAAGCCTTTACTGAGTCTTTTATGAGGCTAATTAGCATTTGTTGAGCACATATTGTATTTGTGTTATGGGCAGGCATGGGCAGCGGAGTGTGATGTTGCAGCCAGAAGATGAGAACGGAGCCTTTCAGTGTGAATGGTTTTAAGTCCCCAAACCACATGGCCAGCTCTGTAGCTTCACCATCAACGGTGCACATGCACCAGGCAATGGAAAGCCCTAGAATCTTGCACATCTCCACTCTTAACTTGTGTCTTCTGGAAAGCAGTAACTGTGCCTGAAATACCTTTGTCCACACCTCCTGCCTCATGTCACACATAAAAGACACCAGGAAAGGATTCACTGAAGGAGTCTACCCTTCATGCCTCAATTATCCAACCTGAGAAATGGTGAGGTTAACAATTACCAGCTGACAATGACTTCAAGGTCTCCAGAGCTTCTCGAAAGAAGCTGGAATATCAATAGCCACTCACCCAGCATAGTTCTCTAGAGCACAGAGAAGTGAGTGGGTTTCACCCTTCCCGTGCATCTGAAGGCCCACCCCTGCTGCGTGAGTGTCCGGAAGGGTGGGTGTTGCTGTCTGGGTTCTGGAGTGTTGGGGACATGGCTCAGCAAAACACTTCCTGCCAGCCTCTGGCCAGCTGCCTCCTTGACCTTGCAGAACCTGCCCAGACTTGGACTGCGATTTCCTCTATGTCACAGATGCAGCTTCAGGCAGGGCAGCCTGAAGACTCATCCCTATGCTGAGGCCAGGGACGCTGTGTGGCCCAGTGAGAAGGGGATCAGCTTTGGAGAAGGGCCTGGGCTCATGTCCTGGTTGTGACACCTGGGCAAACAACCTCAGAGTTCATTTCCATATTTGTAAAATGGGCAGTAATATCTGCTTCACAGGTTGAGGGAACTAAATGACAATGCATCTCTAGTGTATGGTTTAGAGGTTAAGATCCTGACTCAGTTGCTTACTGGCTGTGGGATTTGTAGGCACATGACTTTGATATTCTGTACTGTGACACCTTATCCCTAAGTGGGAGCATGGGGGTGTCATAGTAGAAACTAATTTAGAGGATCTCTGTGGGGATGGCTTAATGCCAGGCACATGGTGAGCACTACGTGAATGCTGGCATTTATTATCTCACCTTTCAACAAGTGAGGTAAACAAGGTTCTTATTACTATCCTTGCCCAGCTAGTCAGGCAGGGTCACAGGCTTGCTGTTGGTGAAACTTGCATCCTAGACCAGAACTTTAAGCCCCCGGCCAAAACCTTGTTCTGGCTGGTTCCCTGGCCAGGCCCTGGGCTCACAGAGCTGCTGGATGGTGCCCATCCCTGAGCCGTGGCTGCTGGTTTTCTTCCTTTCCAGAAGGCCTGGGAGCCTCTCCGTGTCAGTCTGTGGCTTTGTCACTTGTCCCTGCTAGAGTATTTCCCACTGCCTGTGGGAAGATTCCTCTCCTTAGTCATGCCTGAGGCGCACTTCGATTTCTGCACCCTTGGCTGCTTGGGATCAGAGTGGCAGGGGACAGACAGTGCAAGGGGCATTTTGGAGCCAGCGAGGAGGATGAGGGCATGCCTTGGTTCTGCCTCCCAGCTACCCCGACAGCAAAAGTGTGGTTAAGAGATATGGGCCCCAGGAAGAAGCCTTGGCTAGGTGGTGGGGAGGCTGAGGAGAAAAGAGGTCATGGAAAAGAGGAGAGAGAGGCCAAGATTTACAGAGCAGGAAGGGACCTCCTCTCCTCTCCGTAAATAAGGAAAATGATGCCCATTTTGCCTGAAGTGACATAACTGTTTGCAGGAAAGGTTGGGATGATCATCCAGCCTCTTCAGCGCCCACTCAGCTTTCTTTCTGGTACCCAGGCTGTCCTCGCCTCCCACGCTACACAGCTGGTATCTGGCAACATCGCTGCCTCACTGCTACGTGCCACTGAGGCCCCGGGCTGAGGAGGGGGGCTAGGGCGAGACCTGTTACCTAACTGGCCCAGAAAGACCATCAGAATAATCCCATTACACCCTGCAGCCCTGCCAGGCCCAGTCGCCACCAGGCACCCGAGAAGACATTCACCATACATTTGGCCGCTCCCACTCACAGTGTCTCCTAGTGCCTGGTTCATGATCTTCTCTCCACTAGCACTCCTTCTTTATTCTTCAAGACCTTAACGGTCATTCTTTCACTCAACAAATACTTTTGGGCACTTACTTAGTGCCAGGTACTGTTCTTAGAATTGAAGATACAGGAATAAATCAAGGAGAAAATGCCCCAGTCCTCAAGGTGCTTACTTTCGTACAGGAGCAAGAGTGTTTAACAAATAAATAAGGATGACGTTAATATATTAGTTAGAGATGCTACAAAAGGAAAAAGGCAGGTGAAGGAGGGGTGTGGCAGGGGATGAAAGAACTGTCTTAGTGGGCGGGGGATCACCTACCGAGATGACCCTCTCCACACCTGCCCCTGTGGTCTTCGGCCTCCCACCTCCCGCCCACTCCCATGGCCGTAGCCTGTGACTTAGCACTTCTAACCCCACCCCGCTCTCTGACCACCGTTTCCTGTGTTTGGAACGTTTACTCTGTTTCCTTCACTCTATCCCGCGTCCCCTTTGGGACCTCCATGCCCCCGAACTCACCCTTTTCTCTGTCCATTAGTCCCTTTGTCTCCTTGTTAGCCTCCCTCTTTCGCTTGACTCTGTGTTCTGTGACAATGCGCACCCTTTTGCACAAGCCCTCCACTCTCTCGGCCCTTTCCCTGGGGTTGGACTCCCTCACCCTCGCACTATCACGAGGCCCTGCCTCGTCTGCACCTGCACTGAGTAGCTGAGCATCACCGGGGAAAATTCACGGTCCTGCTGACTAAGCCGCACTTTACATTTCTGACCACAAACCTCCAGTGGGCACTCAGCCTGCCCAGTACTCCTACTGTGTTTCTCTACTAAATTCACTGGCCCACTTTCTAGATGAGTGTTTCATATCTTCTCCTCTCTCCTCCAGCCCTCGACACCTCCTCTTTGGCCTCCACTGTTAGCAAAGCGCCCTGCTTCTTCTTTTCTGTGAGAAAACAGACGCAATCATCTGAAAAGTCCCTGTCTTCTCACCGCCGGGTCTCCATGGGTGTCTGTGTCTGTGGCTTGCTCTGGGCCTGCCTTTCTTACAACCCAGGGCTTCCCCTCCATTTCCAGGCGGCCCCTCCTCCACCCGTGCACCGGATTCCAGCCCTCTCACTCCCACAGGACTGCCCGGAGTCATCCTCCTCTTCCCTGTGCTACCCAGCAGCTCCCCTCTACCAGATCATTCCCTTCGGCATACAAATGGGCTGTAATCTCTCTCATCTGAAAAGCAAACTCTCCCTTGAATGTAGCCTCTTTAGCTCTGGCCCTGCTTCCTTCCTCCCACACGCTCAACCCCATTCCCGCTTAGCCCACTCTAGCCAAGCCTTTGTCTCTGTCACTCCATTGAAACTGCACTTGTGCGAGTCATCAATGGCCTCCTGTTGGCACATCCACAGGTCGGTTTCCTGTCATCTAATTCAGCCTCTCAGTAGTATTTGCACAATAGAGAAATCCTTCCTCCTTGAAACGCTGTTTCTACCTGGAGTCCAGGACTCCTTCGCTGGCTCTTCCTCTTCTTGATCTCTCCATGTGAGCCCGGGGAGGGGACTTGTTTCCTAGGTACAGACTCCTCCGGGTCAGATCCCCTCTAGATCTGTGCCTTTAAATGCTAGCCAGAGGGTGGAATCCTTTGGAATCCTTGAGGCGATGGGGGTGGGGGAGGACAGAGTGGGGAACAAAATAGCTCCAGCTCTGGAAGCTACCCCTGCCTGGACGTGAATCCCTTCTTCGCCCCTGGGGAGCTGTGACATTGTTGTGCAGTAATCCTCCAGACCGTGGTAAGACATCTAACGTGGGGTCTCCCGAAAGCAGAGTCAGCGACAAAGGCTTAAGAGTCAGTAGTCCCTGTGGGAACATGACCCAGGCAGCAGGAGTGCGGGAGAGGAAGAGTGAAACAGGGATAGAGGCTGTGTTAACGGGGTGGCCCCTGCTGCGCGAGACTGTTGCCGGTCCGGCAGGGGCTCTCTACGTGGGCCTGCTGGCCCTTAGCATTGGGGATCGTTTGCCTCTCCCCTGCCCAGTGCACGCGTCAGAGGCCCATCCTGTCCAGCACGGAGGCCGACTCCCTGTCCCTCCCCCAGTCCCGCTCTTCCTCCAGTCTGCTTCACTGAAGTTAGTGGCCTGGAGTCACCTCTCTCCCCGTCCCCCATAGCCGATCTGTTATCAGACTCAGAACATACCCCAGGCTGGCCTCCTCCTTAAATGCCACCATGAGGTGACCAGCCTCTGGCCAAGCCACCGTACCCCAGCCTGGCCTCCGCAGTCTCCAGCCTCTGCTCTTCCTCCCTCCAGTTTGCTCTCCCACAGAAGTCAGGTAACATTGTTACTCCCCTGATTAAAGCAGCCCTTCCACGGCTTTCTGTTATCATTTTTAAAAATATTTTATTTATTTATTTTTAGAGAGAGGAGAAGGAAGGGAGAAATAGAGAGAGATCAACTTCAATGTGGGATTGGTTGCCTCTCACACGCCCCCCACTGGGGGACCTGGCCAACCCAGGCAAGTGCCCTGTCGGTTCACAGGCTGGCGCTCAATCCACTGAGCCACACCAGCCAGGGCCGTTACCATTTTTTAATAACAATTCTATTGACCCATAATTCACCTCTTCATAGTGTACAGTTCAGTGATTGTTTAGTATATTCACAGGATTATGTGACCACAACCACAATCTATTTGGAATATTTTTATCACCCTCACTAATATTCCCTGCCCATTTCCTCCCAGCCCTCCTGTCTAATCTAGCTGAGAAATGAATCTACTTTCTGTCTCTGTGGATTTGCCTATTTTGGACATTTCACATAAATAGAATCATGCAATATCAGTCTCTGTGACCAGTTTCTCTTTCCTGTTTTTCTCTGTCATTTTTTAAATTGATTTGAGAGAGAGAGAGCAAGAGAACGAGAGAGAGAGAGAGAGAGAGAGAGAGAGAGAGAGACATCTATTTGTTGTTCCCCTTATTTATACATTCATTAGTTGCTTCCTCTATGTGCCCTGACTGGGGAATCGAACCTGCAACCTTGGCATATTGGGATCTACCTCTCCAAGGATAACCTGTCATTCTTAAAATAAGAACCAGACGCCTTGCCGAGGTCTGGAGACCACCGCAGCCTCCCCAGCTTGCTGCCGGCCTCTCCCGGTCTCCTCCTCGGGCCTCGCTGGCAGTGTTGGGAGCAGGGCCCATCCTCCGCCCTCAGGCGCCCTCGCCAGTCCGCTCTGCCTCAGATCTGTGTGTGACCCACTCCTTCTGTGTCTGCCCAGACGTCACCTCCTCGGAGAGGACTTTCCTTTTTTCCACAGCCCCTCCTCACTGCCAGTCCCTACCCCTTCCCTTTACTATCAGAAACATTTGTGTTTGTTTGCTTATTCGCTTACTGGCTCTCTCTCCCTTGAGCCTTCCACAGAGTGGCGATTTTGTCCTGTTCATACCTGTATTTCTGAGCACCTGGAACAGAGCTGGGCCCATGGTTGGTGTCTGGCATTTGCTGCATGAGGGTTTGGGCGATGCTTCTAGAAACCCCAGTGAACAGTTTCCACAATTTCTTCCACCTCCTGCAGCAGTTCGAGACCCCCCTGGAGTCACAAGCTCTTCCCCAGATCTAATGAAACCCCGCCGAGTTGCATTCATTTTTCTTTTC
Source organism: Artibeus jamaicensis (assembly GCF_021234435.1). Classification (NCBI taxonomy): domain Eukaryota; kingdom Metazoa; phylum Chordata; class Mammalia; order Chiroptera; family Phyllostomidae; genus Artibeus; species Artibeus jamaicensis. Next base: position 6,595,716 of record NW_026521221.1, on the reverse strand, counting down.
CTGTTGGGTATTGCGTCCTCATGCACATCTATCCCCCACCCCCCACAACCACCACACACCAGCTAAACTCTCTTCCCCTTGGCTTTCCTGGTAGATTTTCTCCCTGGAGTCCCTTTGCTCCCCCAGGGAAGAGTGCCCCACTAGTGACCGTGAGGGTTACTGCTCCGACCCAAATAAAAAACACCCAGGCCTGAAGACACCCAGGCCTCAGCTGTCTGTACCCATCGTTGGCCAGCTCTGGACTTGGCCTTCTCCCTACCTCGCTGCTTTGGCGCCCTGGTATTGCCTTTCTCTACAGATATTTCAGCCTGGTGGGAAAACTGGTCTTTAGATACACTGGTGATTGGAATGAAATCAGCACAATGTCTATGGAGGACTGCGTGGAATATCTCTCTAAATTATGAACACACAAACTCCTGGACCCTGGGCACCTGTTCACACTGAAGGACACGCCCGGGCGCCTGTCGAAGGGCCGGAGACCGGCCCTGTGGCGCGGTCAGCGGAGGCTGATTTGGAACAAGGAGCGCTGCGGCTGTGGGACGCACCGGAAGGCCCTCCGTGCGCAGACATAGAACAATGCCCAGGACGTATTGTCGAGAAAAACCGTGGTGACCGTAAAGTACCTCTTGAATAAGAGAAAAAACTAAGAAAATATATTTACATAATAAAATACTGGAGAGTTGGGATCTGTTAGGGAAAAGTTAGGAGGACACTTTACTGACATTTTATGACATTTTTGTATGTGACTGTATTACATATTTTAAGATAAAATAAATAAAAATATATTAAAAAAAATCACAGTCCTGTGGGGGGGGGTTGCTCATCTTCTAAGGACCCTAAGGTCCTTCTTTCAAGAACTTGAAAGTGCTCAGCAGTCACGGTTGGGTGCAGACAGTGACTCTGGTGACACCAGCGGTGACATTGGGGCGTGGCCTGTCAGCTCACAAGCCTGGGCCTGGTTTTACTCCTCAGTGTGTCCCCAACCCCAGCACAGTGGGTGGCCCACAGGAGGCACTCACTAAGTTTCCCTTGAATGAAAAACAAAATAAACGCACAGATAGAAAGATTCCTAACTCAGTCACAGCCCGATTCCGTCTCGGCAAAAAGTCCAGACCAATGTGTTGAATTATCCGATGGATGGATGTGAGCCAGGAGGCAGCGGCAACACCGTCTAAGTCAAGAATCAGAGGGAGGCGCTCCGGGTGTGCACTGTGGCTCTCCCAGCAACAGGTTTCCTGGAATTTTCTTTCTTTCTTTTTTTACAATATTTATTGACCTTTTAGAGAGAGGGAAAGAAACATCAGTGTGAGACGGTTGCCTCTTGCATGCGCTCCGATAGGGGCGCTGAACCCGCAACTCAAGCATGTGTCCTGACCAGGAATCGAACCAGCAAGTTTTCGTCTTGCGAGTTGCTCAACCGCCTGAGCCACGCCAGCCAGGGCTCCTGGAATTGTCTTGACACGTGGGGTCTGGACAACAATAATAAGTAAATGCTGAATGCAGTGTATTAATAGCAATAAACACAAAAACAGAAGCCCAGTGAAGGCCGGATCACCTGGGGCCATCTCATCCGGCCCCTTCTCTCAGGGGCTTAGTGTTCTTTCAAAGGACTTTGCCTCCACATACCTGAGGGCCAATCGCAACCTGTGGCCAACTCCCAGCCACACTCTGTGCTCACGGCCGCGTGGCGCTGCTGAGACGGAGCCAAGCACAAGTCTGGAGTACACGGGGACTGCTGGCACGGCCAGGGTTGTTGGCATCGGTCACACGCCTTTCGGAGTGTCAGGTTACACGGAAGCCAAAGCCTGCCCAGTGCTTGCCTAGCACGCACCCTCCCCTCCTCGCCACCTTGCAGCTGGCCCCTTCCAGACACAGGGGACTGAGGACCACATTGCAGCTTCTACTGAGCACTCTCTTCCTCCCCACATCTGACTCAGGGCTTTCTGCAGATGGGTAGCTCTGTTTCCTTTCAAGCCTCCTTTGCCAAGTCGCCCCCGCCCTCCCCATCCTGGTGGAGGAGTTGTCTCCGAGGGGGAACTGGGCTTTTTCACTGGAGACTGGAAGCCACCGAAGGCCTGAGCGGGAGGCCACAGGGCCTCACAGGGAAAGTGTTGAATTGAAACAATTTGCCTGGAGCTGGATGTGAGATTAGCCAGAGCTCTGGGCCCTGTCGTCACGGGTGCCTGTCAGAGTCCTGTCTTCTCATCCCTTCGTCGTTCGGGCCTCGGCCCTGGCCCCCAGTGATCACTCTTGGCTGTGACCCGGAGCAGAGCACTTCGTGTAGCATTAACCACATGTCCCCCTGGGGTTTCACCGCATGCCCCGTGGCCAAAGGTGGGGCAACGGGCAGGCTCTTGTCCAGAGTCTGAGCCTGGGGACCCTGCTTACTTGTTCTGGGGAAAGGTCCCAGCAGGGAAGCTTCTACACTTCTTCATTGCCTCATAGTGAGTAGCACTCAGAGGGGTCTCTTGAGCACATGTGTCTGGCCCAGAAGGCAAATGGGTGTCTGTCTGCCCAGGGTCTGAGACCACCTGCCCTGCTCCAGGCTAGACAGAGAACAGAGCCTGCCAGAGTCCTAGTGTGGTGGGTTCAAGGTCGCCTTGACCAACAGAGGCTGGGCCCCACCAAATCTCACTTCCTCCTGTTCCTTCCTGTCCCTCCACTCGCCTTACACACGGCTCACCCTCTCCTGCAGGAGCTCCGCTCCCCCCTCCCCAGGGGGGTGTCGAGCCCACACTAAAGAGGCCATCCGCTTCTTCCAGAAGCCAGTTGAAGTTGGAGCAAGGGAGGGCCTGAGGAGGCCCTATGGGGGGTGTGTGGCCGTCTCCCAAACGGGAATCTCCGCCCTCGGCGAGAAGCCCAGCAGACCTCTCCCAAGACTGGTCACTCAACCGGGGCCCTCCTTGGGGCAGGTCCAGGTCAGAGGGCATCAGGACCCTCCCGTGCCACCCCCAGCGGCTGGACCCAGGGGGAGGAGCCCCTCCCAAGCGCCTCAGGCCACGGGGCCTCTCAGGTTCCCTCGGAGGGAGGGGGCTGCTGCAGAGCCAGCTGCAGCTGTGGGAAACCACACACCGCAGCCTGCAGGTGCAAGGGGCCTGGGGGAAGGGGAGAGGATTAACTATTTCTTAGGAGCAAGTCTTCTCCATTTCTTTTATTCCCAAACCGTGGCCTTCCCAAGATGCTGGGTACCACTCTCGGGAGTGTGGGGTGGATCCGTGGCCCCTCAAAACTCAAAGAACTTGCGATCTGGGGATGTGAGAGACAAGCCCCTGCCTGAAAGGCCGTGCGGCCTTCAGAGAGGGACCAAAGCACCATCCCGGACTCGGGGCCAGCTTCAGAGGCCGCTGGGAAACCTTGGGGTATAGTGTCTTTGTTCGTGTCTGACTTCCCGTTCCCCTGAGTGATTCCGTGTCATGGGACCCTGCCTAGAGGGAGGTGGGGGGGGGCGTGGCGCTCACCCCCACCCTGGGTCTGTCCACTGAGGACCTTTCAGAAGGTTGCATTAGACCTGGCCTCGGAGGAGGGGCAGGTGGCTGAGCAGACCTGCTCCTACTCAGTCCAGGGCCTCCTTGGTAACTATTAGTGGCAAGAAAACCATGGTTTGGACACCGCTCTGAGGTTGTCAAAGGTGCTGGACGCCATTCAAGGGGAAAGCTTTCACACGGTTCCTGTTCCCCGTTCCCGAAGGGCTCCTTTCAGCTATGCCTGTCCCCAGGGTTTATTGTGGTGCTAATGCAGCCCATCTGCCTGCCAGTCTGCCAGGGATGGTCTGGCTTCTCTCCCTGGTCACCTGCTGGCTGGTGGAGGGCTACCCTGAGCAGTCTTCTGGCAGGAAGCCCAGGATCCTGCAAGAAAGGCCAGCCTTGCCCTTGGTTTAGCACCCCTTCCGCCGGTGTAAGGCATCCTCTACTCTCTTGATCGTCCCTAAATATGAGAAAGGCAACATTTTCTAGGAGAAACTGAGTTCATTCTGCACACGTGTCTGAGCACCGCCTACGCAGGCTGGGCTAAGGCTTGGGATGTAGAGACATGTCCTTGCCCTGGAAGATTGGTCTGCCAGGGTGGATATTCACACTCTATTCAAAGAGATACACATTCACACTCAGAGGGACAGGGCTCTGCTGAGGGAAGGCATCAAGTTCTTCAGGGACAGAAAAGAAGACAATGGGGATAATGGATGTCTGCAGAGAGCTCACAAATGTTATACAAAGCACACAGCACTGGTTGTTTGGAATGAAACAGAATGAGGAAAGGCAAGGTGTTTAGGGCCAAATTGGGAATATAAGAATAGGACAGCCCTGGCTGGTGTAGCTCAGTGGATTGAGCACGGGCCTGTGAAGCAAAGGATCGTGGTTCGATTACCAATTAGGGCACATGTCTGGGTTGGAGGCCAGTTCCCATCAGGGAATGTATGAGAGGCAACCATGCACTGATGTTTCTCTCCCTCTCTCCTTCCTTCCCCTCTGAAGACAAATAAATTTAAAAAATTAATTAATAAAAAGAATAGGACAATATAGGGCAGTGGTGGACTGACTGACCCAAAGGGTGTTTGGAATTCAGAGCGAGGGCACCTCTCACTGGGGTGATCGGGAAAGGCTTCTGGAAGGAAACGGTCTTCGAACTGGGGAAAGGTGGGGTGGCGAAGCCAGTAGGCTGAGTCGGGGGAAGGTGGCCCTGCGTCCTGAGGGCCTTGGTGCCAGAGCAGGGGCTGCGGGTGCCTCCTCTTTCTGGGTGAAACACCGATGCGGAAACGAAACATATAAAAAAGGTGAGAGACTTTACCAAGATACTGAAGTGAGGGAGTCGCCGCGACTGCTTTTCCTCTGCCTCCCCTTCCCTCGGGGGGAGCAGTGATTCCTTCTCCTCTTCCCCATCAGTTTCTGACCCTATGAACTTGTCCCATCCTCCCTTCCCATCCCCAGCTCCCCCTCCTCTGCCCCCACCATCATGAAGAGATGAATTCGGTCTCTGTGCCCCTTTCCTGGCACGGAGCTTCAAAACCCCTTGTTGTCTCCTCAGTTAACAGGGGTGTCTTTTGTTGTTCTCTTGCACAAGCCCCTTGCAGCGTGTCTGGGTGTGTGCCAGTCACATGACTCAGGCGGGCCCTTGGTGTCACCCTGGCCACCCTGGCAGACTATGGGAAGGTGTGATTAAAGGGCTGGAAATTTCATCCCCACCCCACTCCCAACCTCTGAGTGGGGGAGGGAGGCTGGAGACTGAGTTCAGTCACACGATCCATGATTTACTCAGCCTGTGCAGTGAAACCCCATACAGCACTGAAACTCCAAGGGCTTCCTGGCTTGTGAGCACGTGGAGGGGCTGGGAGGGGGACACACCTGATTCCTTAAGGGGAGGGTGTGGCAGCTTGGCATCCACCCCCCTCCCCAGGCCTTCCTTACCTGCCTCTTCCTCTTGGCTGTTCCAGAATTGTGTGTTACAATGACACCAATTGTAAACATAGCCCTTTTAGCGAGCCATTCTAGCAAATTATCAAACTGGAAGGAGGGTCGTGGGAGCCACCTCAGAGAGAAGTGCAGGTGGCCTGGGGCTCCATTTGCCTCTGGCGTCAGGAGTAAGGGCAGTCCTCTCGGCGGGCACTTTGCCCTTTACCTTGCGGGATCCGATGCTAACTCAGGGTGGTTAGCGTCAGAAGTGGCACTGCCAATTCAGTTGGTCTAACTCAGTTGGTGCCAGAGACGTGTGAGTGCCATCAGAGACGGTTCCCTCCACCCTCCCCTATAAATCACATGCCTGACCCCTTCTGCCTGAAATGCCTCCTCCGCTTCCATGCCCGCTGGCCCCCTAGTCTCAGTTTCTTCAAATCCTTCCTTTTCTTCAAAGTCCTCCTCCTTCACGAGTCAGTAACTAGAGGTGCTGCTTTGAAGCTCTTGCTTACATGCATAAATCTTCCCTTCCTGCCAGGTAGCATGTTTTATTTTTAAATTTTTTATTTATTGATTTTTTAGAGAGAGAAATGTTAATTTGTGGTTCCACTTACTGATGCACTCATTGGGTGATCTTGTTTGTGCCCTGACCTGGGATTGAACCCACAACCTTGGTGTATCAGGACGATGTCCTAACCAACTGAGCATGTTTTGAGGAAAGAAACGTGGTGCTTGGAGAATGCCCTGGGCCAAGGAGTTGCTTATTCAACGCTCCTCGACTAACAGCAGTGGAAGGCTGCATCGGAGTGAGGAAGGCTGCTGGCCGAGCCCTCCCTGGAGATGAAGCCTCTGCCGCAGGCCTCCTCACCTCTTCCTCTGTGCGCTGTGAGAGGCAGTGTCTGGGGTGGGCAAGGGTGGGAGGTGGCTCCGAATCTGCATCTCCCAGCACCATTGGCCTTGATGGTAATTACAGACTTTTGGCATCTCCACTATTGTGATTGCCAGTGCTCATTCAGGCCAACAAACACACTTCCTTGTGCATGTTCGCCTGTGTGTGTACACACACACACGCACACACACGCACACACACACGGGAGCATGCCAAGCCCGTGTCTGCATGCTCTAGGCTGCAGCTGAGAAGCAGCACACATAAGCTTGGTCTGGCCTGTTCTCGCTCTCCCTTAGCTTTTTGCCAGCATTGGTCTTGGCAGTGCGCAGCCCTGCAGACTGAAAGCCAATGGAGACCAGCATGTTCCCCCCTCCCACTCACTCCCACCCTCCCTTTCACTCTGTACACTTCACCCAGTACTGCAACTCCCTCCAAGAGCCTAGGGTTAGGGCTTCTTTTTAAACAGCTCAGGGTCTATTTCACCTAAACCACCTGGGTAATCTGGCGGGAGGCTCGGCCTCTCTCCTGCCCCACTGGAAGATGGGCAGGTCCTAGACCCACAGGAGCTAAACTGGGCTCCTCTTCTCAGGGGCTGCTGGGGCCTGGGAGGCAAATGTGGAAGGTTTCAGCAAGTGAACCAGAAGGCATTTAGGAAGCCCACAGCTTTCTGCCATATCACGGGCCACGGGGAACTGGTCTGAGCTGCCTGGCTCAGATCTGACCTCAGAAAAAGCCTGGCTCCTGTGATATTTGGAACTTCACCTTCCCTGACTCTTCCAGTTCCAACCGTCTCCAAACCTCTCCCTGGGTCCTAGAAAGACAGAATTTAAATGGTTGCATCAGCTTTAGCTGTAACTGCAGCATGAAAGGCTTGGTCCCAGCTGATGCAACTTTAGGGAGCACCTTCAGTGCGGAAGAGTGTTGGGAGGGCCAGGAGCTTTCCTGCCTGGCTCACCACACCCTGCTCTCTGCTCTCAGGCATTGCCTGTTCTCCCAATTCATTCCAAATTGGGAGGCGAGGCTGTGACCAGGAAGGACCTCAGACTCTAGAAGGAATCTAGCTCTTCACCAACTGTTGGGGAATCTTCTATCATAAAGTTATCTTGCGGTATTCTCATATCTCATTATCATGGGGATCTGAGGAAACAAAACCCATCTCAGGTCCTGCACTGAATCGAATTTCATTTGATCTAGACTTCAGTCAGTTGCTCATCCTCATTTTTCTCCCAGCTACCCCAGCTTCCCAGAGTTTACTTCAGCAACCCTTAAGCTACCTCAGAGCATTGGACTCTCACATTTTTAAAGTGGAAGACACACTTGAGTGAACCAATTCCAACTCCCCATGTTATAGAGGTGGAGACTGAATTCCACCAGTGGGCAATGACTTGTCCAAGGGCACACGGCTTAAAAAAAAAAGATATTATTTATTTATTTTTAGACAGAGGGAAGGGAGGGAGAAAGAAAGGGGGAGAAATATCAATGTGTGGTTGCCTCTCATGCACCCCCTACTGGGGACCTGGCCCACAACCCAGGCATGTGCCCTGACTGGGAATTGAACCAGTGACCCTTTGGTTCACAGGCCGGCACTCAGTCCACTGAGCCACACCAGCCAGGGCCACATAGCTTTTTAGTGATAGAATTAAGACTAGAACACAGGGCTTTGACTTCCAATTCAGAGCTATTTCTGCAAAGCCATACCACTTAGCATCCCCACACTGTTCGGAGTTTGGGACCTGGGGGTGAGGTCTTCGTTATTGATTGATTGGTTTTAGAGAGAGAGGACAGGATGCATCAGTTGATTTTTGTATGTGTCATGGGATTGAACCCATGACCTTGGTGTATTGGGATGTTACTGAAAACAACTGAGCTCCCGGCCAGGGCCCGGGGATGAGGTCTTCATGACGAATCAGTCCCTGCGGTGCTCCGCCCACCCCCCACGCACCCAAGGCTATGTTTTGCGCTTCATTGCCTCAGCAAACTGCAGCAGAGCTTGGGGTGGGAGGAGGCCGGGTGAGGGGAGCTGCTGAGCCTCCTCCTGGCTCTGATGGGCTCCCTGCCTGGGCTGATGGGGGTTTATCCAAACCGACCTGGGGAGCAGGTGTGGGTCCTTTGTCCCCAGAGCTTCTCGAAGAACAGTTTGTTCTGCAGGGGTTGCAGCAGGGGTAGAAGGAGAGTGACAGACACCGTCACAGCCCTGGAGCCTGCTGCAGCTGCTTCCTGTTGTCAGAGGGTTCCTCCACGGAGGGGCTGAGCTCCCTGGCACCCCCCTTCTAGCTTTGCACGTGGTCACCTGCCTCAGCAGGCCAGCGACTTCCCATGGACACGGAGGAAGACCATGTTAAGGAGCGAGAGTTGAGGAAGGCTAGGCACATTCCCAGCCTCACTGCTGTGCAGACAGGGTCCTGTCCCCTGAACGTGCATGTTCATTACCGCTTCGCCTCTTCTTCCCTGCCTGGGAGACCTTGCCCACTATCTCTGCAGAGCTGCCTTCTCCCCATTCGTGGGGCCCCTTCAGCCTGGTCCACAGGGACTTACCCCTCTCCACCCAATCCTGCACTTGGCCCTAGGATTGTCCGGCATGAGAGCGTGGGCCCCAGTCTCACACTGGCTTGTTTTGTGGTTTGACATTTCACCTGGGTTTGTTCTGTCTCCTCTTGAAGACTTAAAGACAGGAAAATTTGGGTTTCTAACCACTGCCTCCTACTTAAAAGACGATCCTCACCGAGCAGAGCTCGGAACTGACCCTGTTGTAAGGCATAATCCTCGGTGAACGTCCTTGGTGAACGTCCTCGGTGAACCTCCCAACGTCTCTGTCTTGGTTCCTGCCTGAATTTTGGTCCTGCCAGGCCAGGCGTGGTGGGAGGAAGGGGATGAAGCCTGGGGCTTCCCTCCTCAGCATTTTCTGCCTGGAGCTCAGCCTCATTACAGGAAGCTGACAAAGGCCTTACCCCTCTCCAAGCTTGCCCCCAGGTCATCTCCGACTAATAGAGAGAGTGCTGTGGGGCTAGTCTGAACGGACTACCTCTGGTCCTACAGAGGGTTCCGGGAGTGTGAGCACTTGTCGGTGGACGGCAAGAAAAAGGGAAGGAGGGTGGGCCCCTGAAAGTCTTCCCCATGTCCACTCCAGGCCACCACTCCCAGAGCACCCACAGTGGGGGCTCTCTAGCCTTTGTCTCCCTTGTACAGCCCAAATCTCAGGTAGGGCCTAGCTCATTCTCCCTAGGGGGTCTGAGAGGGGCTGGGATAGGGGTGGAGTGAGCAGTAACCCGAGACTCTGGGCCCAGCACTCTTCCCCCCATTGTGAAACGGCCTTGGATGAGGGCCAAGCAGGAAGCTGCCTCTTGTAGCCTCTCATGTGAGTCCTGGTGCCTAGGGGGTGAGGATGGACCCTAGGCTCTTTCCCTCCCCAGTGAGGCTAACTAGAGCCCACCTGCTAGAATACAACCCGGGCTGCCTTTGGCTAATCTCGAGGGGCATTTGTTTTACCTTCTGCCCTCTGTTTCAGTCCCATAGGGCTTCCAGAGAGGTGCAAGGGCAGTGGACATGCGTGGGCCTGGGGCTCAGGGCTCTTGGCCTCTGCTCTGCCATCACCAGGCTTTGTGATCTCAGGCAAGTGGCTTTGTCTCTGGGGTCTCACTCAGTTTGCTTACTTGTCAGTAACCAGATGGTAAAGGGTTGCTCTAGAAAGATCTTGGAGACCTCTCGCAGCTTGATATTGTGACTCACTGAAGTCAGTGATTTGTAGATGTTATTCCCAGGGCTGGGCTCCGATCTCACGGGGAATGTGCTCATTGTGTCTGTCTAGGTTCCCTACACTACTCTGCATCTGCTCTACACTACTCAGAGCAGTGAAGTGGGCTTTCTCGGACAATCGAGGAGGAATGGATGATGACAGAGGCCAAGAGCCGGGCAGCATCTGTTACTTTTGGGAGTTAGGACACCTGGGTAATTGGTGCAGAAACTCTGGCTGTATAATTTCCTGTCCTAGACTTCCCGGCAGGAAATTTCAAATTTTGGGACCTCCTATCCTGGTGAATCAAGTGGCCCCTCCTCCCACTCACCACCCATGGAGGCCCACGGAGGTGGGGGAAGGGAAGACAAGGCTCTTCATGCGCCAGACCTCCAGGCTGGCTTGGACTGTTTGAGCAATAACCACACCTGGATTTCTTGGTCTCAGTTTCCCCTCGTACAGTGTGAGGTGTGGTGACCCTCCTCTTCCCCAGGCTCGGCAAGGAAGGAAATCACCGCAGGGGCAAATCGTGACAGATAACACGTGTTTCGGGAGAGCCAATGTCCGATTGTGTACAGTTGACCTTCCAGGCACGCGAGGCCCGGGCCGTCCTGGGGGCGCAGTCTGTGGGACACCGGGCGCTCCTTTGAATCTCCCCAAAGCCCACCTTCAGGGTCTTCCCTCTATTTAATGTTGCCCGAGTTGCCTCCCACAATGGGGTGCGCGTGACACATGTAACCGTTTGTCGCGGACGGACGTGCGGTAGCTCCCAGATGGGCTGCCTCCGTGCAGCTCGCTGAGGTTAGAGAGAGACCGGGCTCTGGTGGGGGTTTTGGAGGTTGGAATATTAGTGCTCAGGGCACTGCTTGAGTAGGAAGGAAAATAGCAAGGACACCTGACCTTCCACCACGCTTTCTCACTCGCAACACCCCCAAAGCAGCGCGAGGAAGACGCTCCTGTTTTACAGCGGAGGAAATGGGGGCTCATGGGGATGAGGGAAGTGACTTCCCTTCAGAGAATCCCAGGACTGAGGACGCGGGAGGCAGGATTTTGCCTGGGTGGTGTAGACAGGGGCTTGGGACGTGCGTCTGCACCAGGGAGGGAGAGGAAGACGAAAGGTGGAGGGCGGACTCCCAGGTTCTTCTGCCCTCCGCGGGCCCGGCCTCTTTCCTGACTTCTCAGCATCCGCTGCCTGCTCCCCACCACCTCTGCGTGCAAGGCCCTGACCCTGGCCCGAGCCTCCCTCGGGCTGCGCTCACTTGCTGTTCTTCTCCAGCCCGGAGGCAGTGCGGCAGGGTGGGTGGGTCTGAAGTCAGCGGGCCCAGGTTCAAATCTCTGCTCCACTTCTTACTAATTTTGTAATTAATCTGAGGCATATTGTCATTTCAGCTCTGGTGCCTCAGAGTCTCTGGGCAGAAAATGCACAGAAAACACCCTCACCTCGCAGAACTAGTATGAGGGCTCAAGACAGACTATATTTGAAGCACTTACCAGTGAGCCTGGTGCTTAGTAAATTCTCAATAAATATAAGTGAGCGTTATTGGTATTTGAGAATAAATCAGTCACTTCTCTAGCGCAGATCCTAGTCAGCTTCTTGTAGCCCTGGCAGAACGCCTGGCACGGCGGGTGCTCGTTCAGTCCTCTTTCAATGATTGAGTGAATGGTGATATGTCCGTTACCCGGAAACTTTTAGCCGCAGCAGAAGTGGCTTTGAGAAACAGTGGTCACGATCTTGGATGCTGCTGTGGTTTAAGGTAATGGCACAAAAGACCTGGGAAGACGGGGTTGCCCCCGGCTGTGCTGGTTCGGTGAGATCAGGGCGTCCCCTGCCGGTCCCAAGGAGCGCTGCAGGCAGGGCTCTGTGCGGCGCTCCCGCCCCTGAGAAGCCCGCCTGGAGGGAAGGCAGGGTGGCACTGCCTACTTCCCCTAACTTGCCGTGAGGGGGGAGGGGGGCAGTGCGAACCACTGACCCTCGTGAGCTCCGGGAACGTCCCCAGGGCCCCCAGAAGGGCCCAGGAGCAGAGAAACAGTAGCTCTCAGAATTTTGGAAGTGGAATTAACCTTAGCAATCTAGTCTAAGTCTTCAGTATAATGGTGAAAAGGAAAAGAAATCCATCTATTTGGTGCTTATTGTGAGCCCTTTACATATATTATCTCATTGACACCTGAAAACAACACTTTGGGGTAGGTACTATGCAGAGGAAACTGGAGATAAGTACCTGGCTCAAGGTCCCTCACAAAGTAAGAGACCAGTGGCAAACTCAGGCCTCCGACGCCCTGATCAGTGCTCCCAGGCTGTCTCTCCAGGGCACTGGTGGGGGGGTGGGGGGACACCTAAACCCGGGAGTTCACCCCAGGGAGTCCGGGCAGGGGCAGAAGTTCCTGGAGCCCTGATTTTCCCAGGAAGACACAGAGTAAACACTTGTTGATTGGCTGACTGATGGAAAGAATAAAGGAATTTGTAGTTTGGAGTGTCAGAGTGGATTCTGTTTAAGGAGTTTGTTGCCATGGCTACAGGGAGGCTATTCTCTCACTGTGGGCACCCAGATGTCCAGGACAAACCCTCAATTCCCTCTAGCCACCTCTCTGGCCTTCTCTGTGAGGCTGCCACCAGAGCTTACCACTTCCCACTGACTCAGGATGTCTCCAGGCCTCAGACTTCACTCCTTCCAAACCTGCCAGTGCCATTGCCTGCTAGGTTTCAGTGACACCCTCCTTCCTTCATTTTGAGCTGACACTGAAAGTCTGCACCCTGGGGCTACAGCAAGGCCACTCAGAACCTGTGCTGCCCCTCAGAGTGAAACTGGAAGCCAGCACACTATCTGGGAAGGTGGGCACGTGCTTGTCATCATGGTGACCTGCTTCTGTAGACTGAATCCACCTTGACAAATAGAAAAGGGAACGGCCACCTGCAATCTAAGGGACCAGGGTATAATAAAGCATATCTTAGCTCACTTACCCTTCCATACAACACAGTGCGGTAAGCACTTGAATTATGTCCCTATTTTACAGATGAGGAAATCGAGAGACAGAAGGATTTACCATATTTTTGGACTATAAGACATACCCTCCCATTGGGAGGAATAATGGTTGTTAATGCTGCTGTTGAGTTCCATTTATATTTACATTGTAAAATTTAATGTGAGATATTATGTTATTTATGTTATTAAATAGTTTACTACATTTTTTGCTTCAAAAACTTTTCTCCTATTTTCCTCCTCTAAAACCTAGATGCATCTTATGGTCTGAAAAATATGGGTAAGTAAATGTGGAATAAAAAGTTAGCAGGTGTTTCCAATGAAAAACCGTGCAGTGTTTAGAGCATACCTTTCTGTGCCATCTGATTACAGCTTTTCGTTGCCTGGAGCTAGTTTGCAAGGATCTATGAATATGCGAATGAATTCTCTTCACCCTTCCTCTCTTATGGGAAATTCAATTTTGTTTCTATTTACAAATTCATTTTAATATCCCTGAACTATAAATGGTCTATTTTTTGGATTCGCCTTGAATGAATTGTAACATCTCCCTGGTTCCCTCATTAATAATAAGGTAAATAGATCTAAACTATGTATGAGTTATTTCACTTTTTAAAAAGTGACCTTTTGCCCTGGCTGGTGTGGCTCAGTGGTTGAGTGCCAGCCTGTGAACCAAAGGGTCGCAGGTTTGGTTTCCAGTCAGGGCACATGCCTGGGTTGCAGGCCAGGTCCCCAGCGGGGGGTCATGTGAGAAGCATTCACATATTGATGCTTCTCTCCTTCTCTTTCTCCCTCCCTTCCCCTCTCTAAAAAATAAGTAAATAAAATCTTTTTAAGAAGTGACCTTTTCATATAGGCCATTCAATTTCCCTCCTGTCACTTAGACAAGGAGAAGTGCCCCTTGGACTCAAATCCAGACAGCCAGGATGTAGCATCAGTGTTTGTTCTGCAGTCTGGGCCCTGCAAAGCTTAACTGCATGTGAGTAACCACAGTTGCAAATTAATCAGCCCACACCTAAATGAGACCTTTGAACCTAATTCAAACCCTAGTCCTAATTAAAACCTAATAAATTCAATCATGCTCCGAGGAAAGGACACGTGCGCCCACAGCATTCTGGAGAGATGATCTTAGGCGGTAGAAGCAGGGCACTTCTGCAGGCCCTTAGGCACCAGGCCACTGAGGAGCTGGGGCACGTGGGGTGCTCTCTCCCAGGTCTTCCTGCAGCAGCCCCGCGCTTGGGGAGGCAGCTAAAGCTGGTCAAGCAGACACATGTGTTCTGTGCTGAGGGGCTCTGCGTTGCTCTCCATGCTGCCTAGGCCTTTGCTGAAGGCCCCGGGAAGTGGGAGGGACTTGGGGAGAATTTGGGAGACATTTTCATTTCCCGGTTCTCTTAGGGTGAGTGAGGGATAAGGGAACACCCTCCTGCCTCACATACTCCTCTGATTTAAGGGTCAAAAGCCGCCAACCTAACTGCAAGGCGGGATTTGGGGAGCTTGACAACATTCAATTTTAAACATGTCTTATTTTAAAAAATGTTTCATTTATTTATTTATACAGAGAGGGGAAGGCAAGGAGAGAGGGAGAGAAACATCAAAGTGTGGTTGCCTCTTGAGGGCCCCCTACTGTGGGCACAACTTGGCCCACAACCCAGGCATGTGCCCTGACTGGGAATCAAACCGGCAACTCTTTGGTTCACAGGCCGGTGCTCTACCCACCGAGCTACACCAGCCAAGGCTAACCATGCCTTATGGACAAAGATTCTCAATCCCGTTGTTCACTGACTGACTTTATTCCTGACTGATCATTAACAATCCATTTTTCCTCAAAGGTGAATTTATTTTCAGATCTCTATTTTTATAGTTGATTGACTTCATTATTGCTTTATTCATTGTTTTTACTTTTTAAAATATGAAACATTTAAATTTAGCCACATTTTGTTTTTCACAGTACTTATTTTTATGACAAATGACACTGGTTTCTCTTTTATGATAATTATATTAAATAAACCTGTTTAAGTACAACATGAGTCAACTTTAATGCAGGTGGTATTAGGGTAGCAAAAATCAAGAAGGTGGCATCCAAATGACAGAAGGGGGCTGGTCCATAAGCCCTAACACTGTTATTACTGTCGCTGAGTATCGCCACGTGCCGGCACCAGTGCTGTGGTGTCCACAGCAGCACTGTCCAGCAGAGTCTGACGATGGAGTTACTCTGCCTCTGCACTTTCCAAGACATACGTGGTTTCTCAATCTTTGAAATGTGGTTAGTGGGGCTAAAGAATTGAATTTTTGCTTTTATTTAATTTTAATTAAACTTAAGTATCCATACTTACCATATTAGAGCAAGCTTAAGGGTCTCAATGATAGTATTTTATAAAATCTTTATGACATCTATGAAGTATTATTGTCATTTTGCTGATAAGGAGATTTAGACTTTCAGAGGTTGCCTAAGGTCACATAATTAATAAGCAGCAGAGGCAGGGTCTGAATGTAGAGAATCTGGTTCTATTACAAGAATGGCATATCCTGCCCTGGCTGGTGTAGCTCAGTGGATTGAGTGCAGGCCTGCGAATCAAAGGATTGTGGTTCGATTCCCAGTCAGGGCACATGCCTGGGTTGCAGGCCAGTTCCCATCAGGGGACACATGAGAGGCAACCATACATTGATACTTCTCTCCCTCTCTCCTTCCCTTCTCCTCTAAAAATAAATAAATAACATCTTAAAAAAAAAAAGAGTGGCACATCCTGTCACAGATGGCCTTGAGACATCATGCAAGGGGTCAGTATAGCTGTTAGTTCTTGAAGACAATTGAGGTATAACTGAGACCATGGCCAACACTGAGGTGTCTCCAACTGAGGGCTAATCCCGATGAAGCCCCCAGTGAATCATGGCCCCAGGCTCTGTTCTCTTCTCTGGCAGGCTGTTTCCTTTTCCCTGGTGCCCCTCGGACCAACCCCATGGCTCCAAAGAACAATGCTCAATGTTTAAGAAGTAATAGAAGCTCAGAGTGCAGTGGTCGTTGTTCAGGCCAACCCTTAGATTACACAAGCACTGCAACTGGTTCCACTTAAGTTCATGACCATGAATGTCAAGTGGGCTCTGACGTTCTCTGGCAGTCTGGTAATACAGCTCGAATATGTGTGCTTTCTGATGACTGCACACGCTCAGCACCCTCTGCCCACTCCTTTGCCTAGGCTGACGACCTTCTGTAGCAGACCTACTCTGGGCTTTTGTTCCCCAGGACCTGAACCTTTCTGCAACCCCTCACTGTGGTTCCTGGTGAAAGGCAAAGAAAATAAAAGGGTCAGAAGGGTCAGTCTCTCACCCGTCTGCAGGACTTAGACTCAAGAGTATGACCTAGGGTTGGCCAGTCTGGGACTCCCAACAAGGACTCTGGCTTCTTAACTAGAGATACCAAGGCCCAGGGCTCTTTAGAGGTTATTCATAGTGGTGGGCGTGGTAGGGGGTCTGGCAGCCCCAGAGGAGGGGTTTCACCACACTGCTGCAGTCTGTGCTAGTCCTATGGCATGTGAAGATGACTCTCCCATTTTTATTTATAATGTTTACCGAGCCAGTGAGCTCCAGACTTGTACATTCAGCTGTTTACTTGATAATTCCACTTAGATACATAACAGGTAACTCAGATATTAATGGACCAAACTAGAACTTCTCATCTTTTCACAAAACTTCTTACTTCCTGGCAGAGCCGAGGACAGGAGCCCAGAGTGTCTGAGCAGTGCCCCCAGCCTCCTCTCCTTACTGCCCTCACAGCCTACCTGCCCTGCTGCCTGCTTGTCCCCCAGAACACTTTCCACTGTGGCCACCTAGGCAAGTTCCCACTTGAGCAACGGCATCAAGTGAGTGTATGTGTTCCTGCCTGAGGGTGATGAAGTGCAAGCTATGTATATCTGAACTGATGGTACCGAACGAGGACTGCGATGTGAGACCAGGACCCTGGATGGTGAGCCCAACTGTACAGAAGTGTTGATCAAGTGGTATTTTGATGGCTTTAATACTTTACAGTATGAAGGCTCCAACAGGGACACATATCTTGTCCCTGCTGCCATGTTTTGGGACCCTTTCTGCTAGGACCTCAATAAGATGGTGTTCTGTGAAGACTTCAAGTACAACTGAAACCTGTAGAGACAACTGAAGGCATACCTGTAAATGGGTAATGGACATGGTTTGGGATGGAGCAAGAATATACTTTTATGGGCACAGATGGACACCCTTTTGGTTGGCCTTCCAATGGCTTCCCTGGGCACCAAGGTCCATACTACCATGGCCTGGGAGCAGACCGAGCCTATGGCAAGGATATGGTGGAGGCTCACTACTGGGGCTGCTTGTACTCCATCATCAAAACTGTGGGGAAAATGCCAAGTTCATGCCCACCCACTGGCAATTCCTGATAGGACCCTGTGAAGGAACTGATATGGGACATCATCTCTGGGTTGCATGTTTCATCTTGATCTTGCACTTGATCTTGCAAAGTGTGAACACTTTGGAGTGGTAGCAACCTTTGATCCCAAGCCTATTCCTGGGAACTGGAATGGTGCAGGCTGCCACACCATCTTCAGCACCAGGCCCTGTGAGAGACCGGTCTGCAGAGCACAGTCCGTCAAGAGGCTGAGCAAGCAGCACCAGCATCACGTCTGAGCCTATGATCTCCAGGGGGGCTGGGACAAATGCTCGGTGCCTAACTGGATTCAACGAAACCTCTGGCGGTATTCCTTCTGGCATGGCCAACTATAGCACTGGCATTGCATTCCCTGGGCTGTCAGCCAGGAGAGGAAGGGTTACTTTGAAGACTGGTACTCTTCTGCCAACTGTGACCCCTATGGGGTGACAGAAGCCCTCATCCACATGTGTCTTCTCAGTGACACTGGTGATGAGCCCTTCCAGTACAGAAACTAAGTAGACCCGGACTTGCAGCCATCAAACCCCTTCTAATAAGGCTTTATCCCCCTCCCACTCTCGCCTCCTCTCACTCGTCATAACAGCTGTAACTCTAAGAGTGGTATATCAAGGTCTTTTTTTATTCCTCATGAAAAGAGAAACCACCTTTTTACTTCCTAAATATTTCTTTTGTTTTAAAGATTTTATTTACTTACTTATTTTTAGACAGAGGGGAAGGGAGGGAAAAAGAGAGAGAGAGAAACATCAATGTGTGGCTGCCTTTCACACGCCTCATACTAGGGACCTGACCTGCAACCCAGGCATGTGCCCTGATTGGGAATTGAACCAGAGACCCTTTGGTTCACAGCCCGCACTCAGTCCACTGAGTTACACCAGCCAGGGCCCTAAATGTTTCTTATCTTAGTCAAGGACACCACCATCCACCTAGTTGCTTCAATCAAGACCTTAGGAGACATCTCTGATTTCTCTTTTCCTCTTAATTCTCACAACCAATGGGATGTGAGTCCTGTCGATTCTACCTTCAAAGAACAGTGTCTTCAGTTAATGTTGTCTACAGATTCTGTGACTTTAAGCAAAATGACCTATAATAAAAACAGTTTTAGCACAGGATAATTTATACAAACAAGAGTTAAGTTCCTAGGGCATGTCATCAACTTTATAATGAAATAATGTTGAACAAGGTCTGACTTCACGTGTACTGGCACCTAGACTTTTGCAGTAACTTCTGTGGTAGGCACCCCTCGTCCAAGATGTCTATGTCCTAATACCCAAAACTTGTGAATATGTTACCTTAACATGTTTAGGAGATTTTGAAAATGTGATTAAATAAAGGATCTTGAGATAAGGAGATTATTCTGGACTTTCCAGGTGGGCCCAGTGTAACCATCAGGTCCTTATAAGAGGTAGGCGGGACAATCAGAGTCAGGAGTAAACGTGATAATGGAACCAAGAGGTTGTAATGATGTGAGGAAGGGGCCACGAGTCAGGGAATACGGGTGACTTCTACAAGGGCAAGGAGACCGCTTTACTTCTGAGGTTCCAGCTGGAACAGCTCTACAGAAACACTGCCTTTAGATATCTGACCTCCAGATCTGTAAAAGAATAAATTTATGTGTTTTTTAATCCTCTCCTGAGGATATATTTACTGATTTGAGAGAGAGAGAGAGAGAGCAAGGGAGGGAGGGAGAGAGGGAGAGGCAGGGGAGGAAGAGAGAAGGAGAGAGAAACTTGCATGTGAGAGAGAAACATGGGTCGACTGCCCCCCATGTGCAGCGGGCCTGATGTAGTTGGGATGTTTCAATAAACACAGTCACCTGGCCAGGGCTCATGTTGTTTTAAGCCACTATGTTTGTGGTGAAGGAAGCTAATGTAGTCATCTAATGGTCTCCCAGTTTCCTGCCCTGTCTCTCTACAGGGCATTTTCTACACCAGAGACAGGCAGATCTTTTAAAAAAGATTGTCACTATCTGGTTTAAAGCTTAACAAGAATCCAGTCCAAACTTAGCACGTCCATAGGCCCTATGTGACTCCCTCTCCAAGCTTTCCATACTCCTTCACTCCTCCTTGCTGGTGCCCTTTCTACTCCTACCCCCAACCCCCAGCCTTGTGGAAACAGGACAACTTGTTTCCCTTTTGGGACCTTTGTTCTAGCCATTCCCTGCTGCCTGCATTCTGTTCCCATTCAGATCCAAGTTCTCTGACCCAACCTAAACTAGTTCCCTTGTTACTGTCATTTTTATCACCCTGTTTACTTGTCTTCACAGTACTCGTTATCTGAAGCTATATACTTCTTTCTTTGTTTAGTTTATTTCACTTCTCCTTTAATCCAAGTTCCAGGAAACCAGGAATTTAGCTTGCCTTGCATTCTGCTGTATATTATAACACAGACTAAGGCTCTCAGTAAAAGCCATTGCACGACTGAATGTTTGACTTTACAGAGGACCTAGGGATCAAGTTGGCTACTGGCATAGCAGGGCCTCAAACACCGATCTCTTCACTGAATCCAGAGGTTAACACTGAGATCGGGTTCCGGTCCCTCTTGCTAGAGGCCCTTCAGCCTGGTCAGAGAAGAGGGAGAATTCAGAGGCTATGAGAATTTATAATAACGATGATAAAAATAGTAACGGCTAAGGCCAGGACTTTCTATGTGCCAGGTACCCTTCAAGGTATTTATCGTTGCCTCATTGTATGCCTTTGAACCACAACCCAGGCTCGTGCCGAGAGGGAATCCAACTGGCGACCTTTTACTTCGCGGGAAGACGCCCAACCAAGTGAGCTACACCAGCCAAAGTTAGGTTGAGGCGATTTCTGTTGGGTGAAACCTCCGACCGCTAAAAGCCGTTAGGATCGGTCCATTCCCGGGACCTGACGGGACATCCCAGAGCGCAGGCGCAGGGCCGGAGGGGCGGGGAGGAGCACAGGCAAGTTTGGAGGAATAGAGTTGCAGCCTAAAAGCGGAAGTCCCACCTCCAGCCCTACAGAAACTTCCGGCTCCGGTAGCTAGGGTCGCGCGGTGACGGGGTGGGGTCGGCGGTCGGGATGGTTCTGCTGGAGAGTGAACAGGTATTGTCAGAGTTGGCACACGGAGGCAAGGGTGTAGTTGGGGGGCTTAGCTTGGGGCCTTTGTTTTCTTTGTTGGGTGGGATTGGGACTCGACGCGGCGGGGATTTGGGACTGCCTAACGGGGCTGGATTTGTTGTGTTCCAGTTCCTGACGGAGCTGACCAGGCTCTTCCAGAAGTGCCGGTTGTCGGGCAGTGTGTTCATCACCCTGAAGAAGTGTAAGCAGCCATCGACTCGGCAAGGCCGGAAGGAAGCTGGGAGGCCGAGCGATGTCCCCCAGCTTGGGTGCCCAGAGTCTGGGAACCAGGAGCTGAGTCTGCGGCGCCTCCCCGCCTTCCCTTACTTTCCTCCACCGTGTACTGGGCACAGCCAGGGCTGAGGGACTGAAGAATGTTAGAGTCTGGGGCGGGTGTGGCCTGTAGCGATTTTAACACGGTTCCGCTTACAGTGGGCCCCAGTGTGTCATGGCTCTAACCCTTGTCAAGGGTCCCAAACTTCTATTAGTGGGATTTAGTCTGCTTTGATATTACAGTATTCCTGTCGTGGAAGTAGCAGGTAGTTTCCCAAATTTTGGCGAACCTGTCGACAGTGGTGGATGAGATGCTTAACAGAACTAGAGCAGTGCAGGTGGATTGGGTGTCCTCTTTTTCCCCCTTCCCTAATGATTAACATTTTAACTACTCATTAACAACGTCCGTGGCTGTGTTCATCAGGATGTGTTTTTCGTACAGATGATGGCCGAACTAAACCCATTCCGAGGAAAGGTTCTGTGGAGGGCTTTGAGCCCTCAGACAACAAGTGTCTGTTAAGAGCTACTGATGGGAAAAAGAAGATCAGCACAGTGGTGAGTTGGATTCCTAACACTGTGGTTTTTGAGTTTAAACAAACACTAATTTAGCATGCGGTATATCTGGACTGTTTTTGGTTTTTATTTTAAATAAAGGCTACTTATGGTATAGCTCCCCTGCTGTTTTGGGATCAGGGCTTTTTAAAATTACCTTAGTAGTAGAAAACTCAAGAGTGAAATGAAGTCAAACACTTGTTCTGTTTAAGTTTTTTTGGAAATGAAATGAGCATATTGGTCCTTACTCGTAGTGGCGCTGTAAGGAACAGTTGGCATAAGTATATGATTACCTACACCCTTAGCCTGCTGTGCTGGGCCTTCCATGAACAATTTTTTGTCAGCAGATAATGCTTTTGAACTGATTATTCCTATTCTTTGTGGCCCATGTAGTAAACACCTGGCTATATGATGGCTTGGTAGTTGTGAGAATATAAATTTAGTCAAGAGCCCTAGTATTCCCTTTCAAAGTGCAGGTTGAATATGGCAAAGCAAGAGATTCCCTGGATTCCAAATGAATAGAGGCTTACCTCTTTTTATTGCACATTGCTTTGTCATGCTGCCAGGTGTTGAGTTTATTATAAACTGAAGGCAAGACTCCACCACGAAAAAGGTGGTAACTTGCTTGTGATACTTGCTTTACTGTGATGGTCTTGAGCCGAACTCACCACTGTTTCTGAGGTGTGGCTGTGCTACTTCATTCTGCTGGGCAGAGGTGGAATGCTCTCCAGCCACATCAGTAGAGGATGTTTGTGAGATAGTAAATCGTAATTAGTTGATGCCTCCCTTTACCAGTTATATGGAGAGGACATTTACAGTAAAGTTTAAGTGGTTTTTTAAAAATAAGGTTGGGTATCATGAAATATAGAAACCTAAGGAGTTTTTTTTTATTTAATTAATTTTTTAAAAGGTTTTTTTGTTTGTTTTTAATCTTTAGAGGGGAAGGGAAATAGAGAAGGAGCAAAGGAGAGAAATATCAATGTATGGTTGCCTCTCATGGGTTCCCTACTGGGAACTGGCCTGCAACCCAGGCATGTGCCCTGACTGGGAATCGATCCTCGATCCTTTGGTTTGCAGGCTCAATCCACTGAGCTACACCAGCCAGGGCTCTAAGGGGTTTTTAGAGGTAGAATTTCTTATTTATTTATTTATTTATTTATTTAATTGATTATGCTGTTACAGTTGTTCTATTCCCCCCTTCATTCCCCTCCACCCTACCCCCCCATCCCCACCATTACCCCCCTTTAGTTTATGACCATGTGTCTCAAGTCCTTTAGATTCCATATTTCCCATGCTATTCTTGCCCCCCCCATCTATTTTCTATCTACTGTCTATGCTACTTATTTTCTGTACCTTCTCCCCCCATCTCCTCCTCCCACTCCCCTGTTGCTAACCCTCCTTGAGATCTTCATTTCTATGTTTCCACTCCTGATCTAGCTGTCCTTTTAGTTTGCTTTTGTTTTAGGTGTGGTTGTTAATAACTGTGAGTTTGTTGTCCTTTCACTGTTCATGTTTCTTTAACTTCTTTTTCTTAGGTAAGTCCCTTTAACATTTCATATAATAAGGGCTTGGTGATGATGAACTCCTTGAATTTGATCTTATCTGAGAAGCACCTTATCTGTCCTTCCATTCTAAATGAAAGTTTTGCTGGATAGAGCAATCTTGGTTGTAGGTCTTTGGATTTCATGACTTGGAATACCTCTTTCCAGCCCCTTCTTGCCTGTAAGGTCTCTTTTGAGAAATCTGCTGACAGTCTGATGGGGACTCCTTTGTAGGTGACTGTCCCCTTAGCTCTTGCTGCTTCTAGGATTCTCTCCTTCATTTTAATTTTGGCTAATGTAATTATGATGTGCCTTGGTGTGTTCCTTCTTGGGTCCAACTTCTTTGGTATTCTCTGAGCTTCCTGGATTTCCTGGATATCTATTTCCTTTACCAGATTGGGGAAATTTTCCTTTATTATTTGTGCAAATAAGTTTTCCACTGGTGGCTGTGCCTTTCCCCTTTCTGGTACCCCTATAATTCGGATATTGGAGCGTTCAAAGATATCCTGGAGGTTCCTAAGACTCTCCTCATTTCTTTGAATTCTTGCTTCCTGACTCTTTTCTGTTTGGCCATTATTTGCTTTCTTCTGGTCCACTCCATTGGTTTGAGTCCCAGTTTCCTTTTCATCGCTATTGTTTTCCTGTGCAATTCCATTCATTTCAATTAGTTTCGCCTTCATATGTTTCTCTAATTTGTGGCTATAATCAACCAGTTCTGTGAGGATCCTGATGACCAGTGTTTTAAACTGTGCATCTGAGAGTTTTGCTATTCATCGCTTAGGTCTATGGGCTCAGGGACTGTGAGAATTTGCGACATTTTTGGTCTGTTCTGGCCCTTTAAGTGTGAGAAGCGGCGCCTTGGACTCCCAAGTCCCTGGGTTGTGACGCTGTATGTGTGGGCGTGGTCAGAGCGGGGAAATGGCGGCGCCCTCTACTGCCGCTTGCCGCGGGGACGCCGGGCCCGGTCCAACCGCCCACTCCCTCACCTGACCGCTCCCGCACAAATAGGCGACCACAGTCAACATGCAGCACCGCTTCCCCGCTCTCTCCTCCGCGGTCGCTCGCCTGGGCACTCGCTCGGTCGCTCACTAGGTCCAACCCTGCGCCTGGATTCCGAGTCTGGATTCCGCGCCTGGATTCCGCGCCTGAGCCCGTCTGACCGAGTCCTCCTGTGCAACCCCGCTCCAGCAGCCACTGGTTTCGCCCCTTACCGGTCAGGCTGAAGCATTTGTTGTTAACAGACTTCCGAAAAGTTCAATTTTCCGTGTTTTGGCTGTGATTTCTGTTGCTAATATTTAGTTGTCCCTAAACTTGGTTGTGTGAGAAGGCACGGCACACCCACCTATGCCTCCATCTTGGCGGAAGTCCCCTAGAGGTAGAATTTCTTGTGGTAGCTTGCATTTTGCTTAAATTGGCTTGAATTAATGGAAGGAAGCTTAGAATAAGATGTGGAGGGAATAGTTTAAATATATCTTGCATAAAAGATTAGTACTTGGTCCTTTGACACCTCTCAGAACCCAGGGAGAAGTCAGTGCCATGCGTGTATGAGATTTCATTGGAGGTGAGCAGCTTGCCCACTCCTGCCTCTTTCCCATCTTGGTACAACTTTCATGTGGGCAAGTCCAGAGTTACTCTGCTTGTTCCCCAGGCAGAGGAAAGTGAAGTAGGAAAACACCTTAGTGTATGATGATCCTGAAGTTGGGAAGAAATATTTTAACAATTAGGATATTGTCTTTGTGAAGCTATTGAGTTACTGTCTAAGGTGGGGCAGGGGATTCCTGTATGGACTCGGGGTGACCTTCTTTTCCCTCTCTTTCCAGGTGAGCTCCAAAGAAGTGAATAAGTTTCAGATGGTGAGTTTCTGCTCTTCCCCATGTTCCCTTTCCTAGGGCAAGTGTCAGCATAATGTTGACACTGGGTTAAAATCGATATCTAGGTTCACTGCTCTCTGTGATGTTTTAGCAGTAGTTTATGAATGCATAGCTGCCAGGCTATGAACTTCACTTTCAATACTGTCACTGCCATAGACAAAAAAAAATGTACTTGAAGAATAACTAAATAAAAATTAAAAAAAAAAAAGAAATTAGCAGAACCAGAATTGTATGTGATTAATTAGAATCAAATAGTCTGAATTGGCAGAGCTGAATAAAAGATTCACAAAATCTTAAAAAAAAATACTGTTACTGCCTTCCTTTTTAGTTTTTGTTTTTAAGATTTTATTTATTTTTAGACAGAGGGGAATGGAGGGAGAAAGACAGGAAGAGAAACATCAATGTGTGGTTCCTTCTCACACATTCCCCACTGGGGACCCGGCCCACAACCCAGGCATGTGCCCTGACTGGGACTTGAACAGGTTACCCTTTGGTCTGCGGGCCAGTGCTCAATTCATTGAGCCACATCAGCCAGGGCTGTTCCTTTTTAGTTTTTATAAGCTAGATTTTGCCATCTTAGGCTTCAGATATGCTCTACCTATAGTACAGTTGAATAAGAAGTTGCCTGCATTTACTCACTTGTGCTTAAAAAGAAACATGCAACTAACTAGCTGCAGGTGAATGTTGTAGACGCTGCTCTAATGTGAGAATGCCTCCTCATAAACCATTTTCCTTCAGGTACAAGAGTCCCATGATATTACCTGCTTTATCAGGTAGACTCTGATTTTTGGTAACACTAAATCCATTATGGAAACGGGGCAGCTGTTCTACCTCTTCCCACTAAGGTCGTGCTCTGTATCTTTTAGGCTTATTCAAACCTGTTGAGAGCTAACATGGATGGGCTGAAGAAGAGGGACAAAAAGAGCAAGAGTAAGAAGAGCAAAGCAGCACAGTGACAAGTACAATTCCCTGTTTTCATCAACTGACCACTGAATTGCTATTTTTCCTCTGGTTTTTACTTTTGGCCACAAAGCTAGGTTTCTGATTCCCTTGCATTAACTGTTTTCATGTGAGGTTAGGGTCATTTGGATAGAAAAAAAGCTGTGATGTTTACAGGGTGGCTATGAGAAGCCACTTTATTTTTGGCCTGGCTGACTGGCCTGTGTATACCCCTGGGTTATGGTTTAAAGTCTCTGCAGCCACCTGTATGAAGAGCAATGTATCATTAAACCTGCCTATTTGTCAGCATAGACTATCTTTTATTTATTCCTTTCCCCTCCCCATGGTAGTAGTTTCTGGCAATAATTACTGATTCTGGAATTATATGATTATGAGCAGGCTTTTACTCCAATCTTCTAGGTTATTGGAATTAAAACCGGAAAATTTCTTTAGAAGTTGTGTTAGTTCATGGGTATTCTTCCCAACTGGTTATATAGTTTTATCATCATAATACCTTTAGTAAATTTGTATGAGTTCTCATAGTCAAATGAGAATTTGCCTAAGCACCTTCGGATAAACATATTACAAAATTAAGAATAAAGATTGTAAATAAAAAAAGAAAAGAATAAAGATTGTAAGTTGATGATATTTGATTATGTCCTTCAGTTTGGACATTTTCATGTGCTTAGTAGGGCTAAGGTAAGAACAAGGCTTTTTTCTTCTCTCCTAGCTTTACAAAACCTTTAGTGTCAATACATTTATAATGAAAAAGCAGCAAATATAAAAGCATTTATTATACTCAAAAGGATAATTTTTTATATATATGTATAACACATGAAAAACAAAGCTCCACTTTGTGAGACATCTTTTAAGAATGTAAAGTTAATTTAAAATTACAGTGAATGCACAACATTTTATAGGGTAAGCTCCTGTCTGAATGACATGGTGACTGTCCTTCAGGATCAGAATAAGATTCTGTAGTAGTCGTCTCTGTAGCTGTACAGGAACAGCACAGACACCCTGCAAAAGAGGGGAAAGGCAGGGTCAGTCTAATGAGTGAAGAGCGAGGTTAATGAATTATTTTACGAGTAAAAGAGGCGGCAGGCTGGGCACTGAAGCATTATACAAGGTTCCCAAGAGCTGTGAACTGGCTAGGGTCTGCAGCAGAGGTCCTGGACGGGGCTGTGCAGGCGTCGTTCATTGCCTTTAGGGGAGATCACGGGAACCACTGGCCTCTGACATGAGGACAAAGCAAGACAGTCATGGCTGTTTTTGACTATTTAAACATATCTAAGAGTTACCTGGGTGATTAAAATAATAATGGGGATAGCTACCCCTGGGGCCTGTTTCATTACTAATAAGACTGTGGCTGTGACACGGTCCTGAGGAAGATTAAGTGGTTACCACTGCAGTTCTAACATAACAACTTATCAGCCATCAAATCTCAGTAAGACAATATGGGGGGAATGCAAAAAACATTTATAAAAAATTGTGTATTACATGTTTAAACTTCATTCACCTTCAAAGTACTCTCCATTTGATGGATACACGTATTGAGACTTTTCCACTGCTTGGTTTTACACATTAATTTGGATGCCCGTTAGTTCTGTGCTGTTTTTGTTTCACCTCTTCTACATTGGCAGAACATTTCCCCTTGACATTTTTCATCCAGGGAAATAAGAAGTCACTTGGGGCGAGACTGGGTGAATAGGGAGGGTGAGGCATGGGGATCAAACTGCTTTTGGTCAAAAACTGCTGAATACTGTGTGGTGTGGGCAGGTGAGCTTGTGAATCACCCATCATGAAATAGGCAAATGTGTTGACAGAGTCTTCAAAAAAAAATTTTACTGAAGCTGAGTGCAGCCTCTCACACCACCACCAGTCGGTGCAGTGATACAGATGGATTCCTAGAACACTCGCCCGGCTGGGGAAGCCTGTGCTACAAGGGGCCTGCCCTCCTATACTATGTCACTTCAAAACCCCTCGAGTTTTAACCCATTTTGAAATCTGTGATGGCTAAGTGATAACTTACTTTTTTTCTACTTTGATGTTATAAATTTCATCACAGACCAATTTCAGGTATCTTTGCTTCGGCAGGCGGGCCAGCAGCTGCTTCACAGTTGTGTTAAATGCCTGTTCATCAGCATCCCACTAGGAAAAAACAGATCAGGCTTCACAGCAGGTACTGGGGTTTATTAACTGTCTTGTTTTTGCCACTCCCCCCTTTAAGTAGAGTGAAGAAGACACTAGGACTGGTGGGGCAACCGCTGGGGTTCCTCCTTTGAAGCATCAGTTTTCTTTACCACAGACTACCTTATTAGATCCTGGTTAACAGTATTGCAGCCACACTGTGCTAATGTGACTTTAGACCAGTTATTTCTACCTCTTGTTTACTTTGTGTAAAATGGATATATCACCTCTGATGTGCATCCATTTGAATGGTTCATAAAGCAATACAGTGCCACTATGGTGGTATTTACAAGACAACACAGAAAATGCAGTATGAAATGTTATTTCTGAGACAAGGTTCATTTTTCATCTGATTTAATCTGACTAAACACTGTGGATAGACAAAGTATTCTTTGATATATGACATGTTGCAAAAATCACTTATAGCTATGATTAAGCTATTAAGCTTAGCTATTAAGCATTCTTTTTATATTATATTTTTAAAGATTTTATTTATTTATTTTTAGAGGGGAAGGGTGAGGGAGAGAAACATTAATGTGTGGTTGCCTCCCACACACCCCCTACTGGGGACCTGGCTGCAACCCAGGCATATACCCTGACTGGGAATCAAATAGTTAAGCATTCTTAATAGCAAAGGTTTAACTATTCAAATTTTTAAAAGTTTTTATTTGGTTATTTGATAATTAGGGTATGTACCTGTTAAAAAAAGCCCCCAAATATTACCTAACTAATTTAACTTAATTTTTACAAAAAAGTCTTCCAAATAGTTAGATAAATGAGCTTTCCTAGTTGGAATAAAGGTTTGCAACAGCAGAGCATGTATAGTTTTTTTTCCTTTTTTTTTGGGGGGGGGAGAGAGGCGTCAATGTGTGGTTGCCTCTCCCGAGCCCCCTACTGGGGACCTGGCCTGCAACCCAAGCATTTGCCCTGACTGGGAATCAAACTGGCAACCCTCTGGTTCACAGGCCAGTGCTCAATCCACTGAGCCAAACCAGCGGGGGCAGAGCATGTATAGTTTTTAGGAACATATATGCTACTGCGTTGCCTACATTCAAATCCTGGTTCTGCTACTTAGTAGTTGGTTGACCTTGAGTAAGATTTAACCTCTCTACTTCTGTCTTCTGTAAAATGGGGGTAACAAACACAGTACCTCTCTCTTAAGATTGTTTAGATTACATGAGTTTAATAATAAAAAGCTTAGGACAAGGCCTGCCTGAGCCTGACACTCAATAAAAGCACTAGGTATTTGTTAAATAATCTCTAAAATTTAAAAGACGGTTACTAGGAAAGTATGATTCCTTCAATCTTTTTCAGACTGTAAGACATACCAGACCATAAGACACCCCTAGGTTTTAGAGGAGGAAAATAGGAAAAAAATTTTTGAAGCAAAAAACGTGGTAAAATCTTTAATAACATAAATAACATAGGCTGCCCCCCCAAGCCAAGCCAGGTAAGCTACATTTGGACTAGAAGATACACCCCCTTTCCCTTCTAAATTTGGGGGGGAAAATAGTCCAAAAAATATGGTCTATGTCACATGAAGGAACAATGTTACCAAATTTCTGGAACTGCCATTAGAAATACCTAATATTGCTTAGAAAATAATGCCATTTTCAGTTTTCTTTTGGCAGAGCCTTGGGACTTTAAAAGCCACAATGCAGAAGAGTTCATTTTGCTTACCTCCAGTGATAAAAACTGTAAGATTGTTTCTTTGGGGAGATCCACCTGTTAGTACATAAAAATGCATGTCACCTGTCAGGGAACCCACAGTGGCACATGACTTGTGATGACATCACTTTGAGGGAGCAGCATGAACAGGGCTGGCAGAGTCTGGGAAGCTGCTGTATGAGCTATAAAGCAGACTCAGTGAACTGCCTGGATGAGGTCTCTGCCCGGGCGAACTGACTCTCCTCGTTCCCAAACATCGCACACGCTCCAAAGGCTCAACACGGCTGCCAATACTTGGTGTGGACTCCGTGAGGCAGAGGCCTCAAACGTTTAAAAAGTGATCTTCGTTTTCACTGCCCCCTCATCTTTCACAGGAAACCAGTAAGAGAAACAAACACAAAACCTTCAATGTTCTCCCAGGTTCTTTACAGAGTTAAATTCCACGTGGTTCCCATCAGTGATAATAGGCTTGCACCCCAGTACTGCTGACACCAAGTGAAAAAGTCCTGGCCTCTGAGGGAGCTACATGGACAATATGGGCGGAAGCCATCCTCGAAGTGTTAAAGAAAGGAACTTACAGCCAAAATTTCAATTTCACTGCTTTTCTGATGTAAGTTGGCAAGGGACGTCTGAAGTCGGGTTTGTACCTAATAAGAAGAAATGTCGGAATTCAGAATCTGTCAAATCAAGCCATTGTTCTTGTCATTTTATCTTCTATTCCAGGAAACAATCACAGGTGACGAACCAAAGCCTAGAATGGATCCCAAATATTATCCTAGGACTTGCTCTTAATCCACCTCAGAAAGATGTATGTGTATCCTATTAATGATCTCAGGGGAAATGAGATTTCATAGCCTACCCTTATGATTTGTTTAATAATCCACCTCGTTGCTTATTTCTTTATAATTTTGGGATGACACCCAGTAAAGGCTTGGAGCAGTGAGACTGCACCAGGAAGCAGGGAGAGTCCAGTACCAGGCTAAATTTGGAAAAGGGGAAGGCGACAGCAGTGAAAACATGGAACTGAAATATGGTAGAATGACGTGAAAAATGAGTTTCCACTGAAACCCGAGACACGGCAGAGCTTACAAAAATGAGGTGACCCAATATTTTATATCTCAAACTAATTACGTTCCTGAAACATGCTGCTCTCTAGCACTCCCCTCTTCCCGAGCGAGGCCGGTGTCCCACCCACTCACTAGCTGTGTCCCTCCCACCTGGCCTGCCCTAACCCTGCCTCCCTGCCTGTCTCAGGCCCTCAGGGACCCCCTCTGTGAAGCAGATGCTGATCTGTCTCTCCCGTGTGTCTGTAGTACACTAACACTCCTATCAAATTAATTCCAGTTTTCTTCTCCTTTGTGGCTCACATTAGAAAGCCTGGGAAACTCTGCCACGTACCTGAGTTTCGTACCGCCGCCGAGTGCTGGCTGACAGCTTCTCCGGGGCTACCACACTCACAATGGGAACAACTGTTGTGCCGTGGATTTCAAACAGACCTGAAACAGAGACAGCTTCAGAATTCTTGGCCTTCTCTGGTCCTGTGTTCCGTAACACACCACGGAGAGGACAGAGATGGTAACAGAACCCCCTCTGGGGTGACTCTAAGGGCTAGATTATGTCTGGGCCTCGTTTCCTCTCTGCAGCAGCCCACACTTGCCCAGGGGGAACCCAGGACCCCAGCACCCAGCAGTTTTGATGCTTCTGTCAAGACCAACAGCCTTCTCTGCTCAGGCGGGAGTGGGAGCTGGGAAAAGCATAAGGGAGGCAACGTGAGTCACTAAAACCCATGAACCTAAGGGAAAAAAATCAAACTATCTCTGAAACTCAAGTACTTCCTTTAAATCCTCAAAGTATTTGAAATCTGAAGGTGCCAGAAAGTCTATGCTAACAGAAGTGAACCAAAAAGACCCAATTCTGCTAACAGCCAAATATATCTTCTCATGGACATAATTAGGGCATTTCTTTTTCAGTAAGATCACCTGATAAAAGTGAAGGCATAACTAACACCACTGTTCCTGCTTGGCTTTCATGAAAATAAAATGTATATAGTGCCTTTCTTCAAGGCATTTCAAAATTCTTCAATCCTCTGTGTGGGGAAAATTTCCAGGAATATGACCCTCATTTAATAAATCTATACCATAAACTAAGTTGAAGTACTTATTGAATTTTGAACTGATTGAACTACTTATAAAAATAAGACAGTAAAACAAAGAAGACCAGGATCAGAAGTCAAATGCTCAATTGTCATTTTCTCATTTTCTAGGATGTGAGTTTCAAAACATACGGATAAATCCCATTTGGTACAGTTAACTATATATATATATATATATATATATATATATAATTTAAAAAATATATATTTCATGCAACAAGGAGTTAGCCACAGTCATAAGTGCTTACAGCAAAGACACATAAAAGTCTTGTTATGTTTAGATTATAATTAGTAATTATACCTGAAGCATTAGAAAATGACCCCTTCAGATTTTGTACTGCAAGGTTATCGGAAGCTTCTCTAAAAACAACCAAATAAAAACAATTAGAAAACGGTCAATAAGCCAAAAGCAACACAGATTACTTAGAGTAAACCATTTTTTCTATTAAATGTAAAAGTATTTTGTAACTATTGGTTATTAGTGAAGGAAAAACAACAACTTTGCATTTACTTATGCTTTAGTCAAGAGCAGGTAAAAACTGTAAGGATGTCATTTCAAATGAACAAATGCCTAAAGACAACATTCTGATTTATTCAGCTGGGTTGTAAATCCTGGCTAAACATAAGAAGCTAATTTCAACGAAATATAATGGGTGGTTCTTTCCGTTCTCACAATACGAGGAAACATCAGCAACAGCAGGCCCTGCCTCCATTACGGCAGCACCCTGGCGATCACCCACAGGAGACCATTTAGTAAACAAGGAGATTCTTTCAAAGCTGTGAATGAATGTTCTTTAAAGACTGAATTAATTTATAGCCTTTCAGAGACACAACAGCACTCTATGTTGGGAAAACAGGAAAATAATCATATAGGAGGAAAGATTTTAAACCTTTCTAAAATTAAATTCCATCTGGCCTATTAAGTGTCTTGATAATGTTCATGGACTCACTAATAATTAGTTGACCTTTTTGTCTTCTTGAAATCGCTGTCTTTGATTTGGATCTGCAACTCTAATTAATACCTGGTTACTTCAGAAACACACTACCCTGGAAAAAACCTGATGATGAATTTATGCAAGTGGGGTGCAGATTGGGGGGGGTGGAGCCAGAGAAGGTAAAGAAACAAAAATCATTTACATAAGCCAGGATTTCTCAGTCTTGGCATTATTGACATTTTGGGCCATACAATTCTTTGTTGGGGGGGGGCTGTCAGCCCTGTGCACTGTGGAATGTTCAGCAGCATCCTTAGTCCCTACTAGACACTAGCAGCACCCCCATTGTAACAACCAAAAATGCCCACAAACATGGCCAAATGTGCCTTGAACGGCACAACCCTCACCATCAGTGCTGGTTGAGAACACTGATGTAAGCCAAAAATCCATTCTTTTCTTTTTTTTTTTTTTTTAAGATTTTATTGGCCCTGGCTGGTGTAGCTCAGTGGACTGAGCACAGGCCTGCGAACCACATGATCGAGGTTCAATTCCCAGTCAGGGCACATGCTTGGGTTGCAGGTTGGTTCCCTGCAGGCCAGTTCCCAGCAGGGGACGCATGAAAGGCAACCATACACTGATGTTCCTCTCCCTCTCTCCTTCCCTTCCCCTCTAAAGATAAATAAATAAAATCTTTAAAAAATAAATAAAATAAAATAAAATATAGCAAGTGGATTATTGACCCGAGAAAGTCAATGCTTAACTATAGATAAAAAAAAAAGATTTTATTTATTTATCTTTAGAGGGAAAGGACAGAGGGAGAGAATATCAATGTATGGTTGCCTCTCGTGGGTCCCCTGCTGGGAACTGGCCTGCAACCCAGGCAGGTGCCCTGACTGGGAATAGAACCTCGATACTCTGGTTCACAGGCTCGCGCTCAGTCCACTGAGCTACACCAGCCAGGGCTCATTATTTTCTGATTATGAATATATATATATAAGAGTAACAAATATATAGAACAGCTTTAAGAAATTTAAGACCTTAATAAGAAAACAAAACAAAAGGAAAACTAAACAAAAAGAAAACTAGACCTCCTGTAATCCCAATAACCAGAAATAAGTACAAGTTAAAAATGTGGTACATCATCCCAGACATTTTTTTTTTATGTATGGGTTATGCAT
The DNA here is from genome assembly GCF_021234435.1 of Artibeus jamaicensis. NCBI lineage: Eukaryota > Metazoa > Chordata > Mammalia > Chiroptera > Phyllostomidae > Artibeus > Artibeus jamaicensis. The sequence continues at coordinate 6,561,948 of NW_026521221.1, read as the reverse complement.
TCTGGTTGAAGTAAAAATAGGATCAGGCCCTGGCAAGGTAGCTCAGTTGGTCAGAGCACTGTCCTGATACACCAAGGTTGCAGGTTTGATCCCTGGTCAGGGCACATACAAGAAGAAACCAGTAAAAATAAATGGATGGAGTCACAGCTCAATCTCTCCTTTTCTCTCTCTCTGTCATCAATAAATAAAATTTAAAAAAAGGGTCATACCCTATATCCTATCTGTGGAAATCCTTCCATGGCAATAAACTTGGCTTTACTAGAACTAAAGGCTGCACAGCATTTTACAGTGTCATAATTCAAAGTCTTCTAGCAATTGAATACCATATTTACTATACATGAAAGATTCTCAAAGTATGGTCCAGGGACCCCTGGACACACGTGTGGAAAGTAAGATATGACCAGTCTTAGGCAGGGTGCCGCACGGTTAAATGGCTGAGCTGCTCAGAAGCAGTGCAGCGGCTCGCTGAAAGTAATGCAGGCTGATCTCTGTTTCCAGGAGGATCCAGTTGACTTGTAAAGTGAGTGCGCATATGTTCTATGCAGGAGGTCAAAGCTGATTTTCTGGGTTTTTGTCTATTAAAGTTACCTGAGGGTCCTTTCATCACTGACTTTAGTCCTCAGTTTCTGCACAACGTGGTCCACAAGATCAGACTCCAGCACGCGTTTCTCTGTTTGCCTTTCCTTCTCAAAAGACTTAACCTTAAAGAGAATGAAACAGCTCCATCATTTCAGAAGCCAACCGGCTAAATTAGAATACTACAGTCAGACGAGGCAACAGTTTAGGCTGGTGTCCTAACCACAGGCAATCTTGCTCCCCACAGGACATTTGGTCAAGTTCAGAGACACTTCTGGCTGTGACAGCTGTGGACTGTGGAGCATCCAGTGCGTAGAAACTAGGCATGCTGCTAGCAATCCTGTAATGCACAAGACAGCGGTCTCACAAAGAGTCATCTGGCCCAGGATGCCTCAGTGTGGCTATTGAGAAACGCCAAGTCTAGACCAGAACAGCTTATCGCAGGTGAAAGAATTAAAGAAAAGGCCAAGACAAATCAGCTCCTATTTTATTTCATTTTTTCACACATTTCTCTAAACATCCTCTGGTCCATTGCCAAGGTTCCTACAACTCCCGCTCCTTTGCAAACCCAGGTGCTATCATCCTGCTTTTAAGGTGCCTGCCCTTCCCCTCTCCACTCCCCGGGCCAGCACTCAGCCTCCGTGTGGGCTGGCCCGTATTCCTCCTGCTGCTATCCCTGTCTTTGGCTTTCCCTCACTCCATGTCACACTACAAATCCCTGTAGGTTAGTTTTCTCATACACAATTCTGATGGCCCCTTCTGTTAAAAACACTGGCTCCCCGCTGATTGCTAAATAAATTCCAAATTTCTTGACTGGACATTTCGGCTCCACGATCTAGCTAGAACCACTCTTTCTGGTGGAAGTCCCCTTCTTTACAGTCTTTCTGTTTCACCCCAAATGGACTAGTAAGGTTAATACCAGAATAGTGCTCTGGGGCCTGCCCATATCTTTCAGATGACCTAATGAAAGAACTACCATTACCTTTGCTATTCTTTCAGCTTAAGAGTACCTTTCAGCACATACTTATATCTTGCCTATCCATGATAATCCAGCATAAATCACACCACCACTCTGCAGACATGCCTGCCAGCTCTGAAATAATCTGCTAGGCTGTCAAATTCTCGGAGAACTTTCTCTGTAAGATTTTCATGGCATTTAGCATTTTCTACGTCATAATCATACACAAATGTCTTATGTTTCCTACCAGATTGCAGGATCCTTGACAGCAGAACCTGTGGCTTAAATGTCTCTGTATCCTTCATGGACCTACATTTAACCCCTCCTGCCCTGAATGCTTAAAATGTATTTGCTGCTGAATGGATGAATGAAGTGATTGATGCCTTATCCTTCAAATGTGAAGGTGATGCCATTACCCATCATTAACAGAGGCAAAAGCAAGACTAAAAAAAGTTGGGCAAGCTGGAATGATGTTGAAGTGAACAAGGTCACATTTAATGGAGATAAATACGAACTCCTGAAAGTAAAGCCTCTATTGTAGACCAGTCAGGCATGGTAATAACTGTGAAAAGCCTAATGGGGCCCTGGCTGCTGTGGCTCAGTGGACTGAGTGCCGGCCTGTGAACCAAAGGGTCACTGGTTTGATTCCCAGTCAGGCACACGCCTGGGTTGTGGACCAGGTCCCCAATAGGGGGTACATGAGAGGCAACCACACATTGATGTTTCTCTCCCTTTCTTACTCCCTCCTTCCCCCTCTCTAAAAATATAAAGAAAACCTTTCAAAAATTTTTTGAAAAGAGAAAAGCCTAATGGGTTTTAGTTGATGAATCAGTATGAGCCACAGGAACCATACAGTTGCTAAGAGTTTGCTCACAGGCTGTATTAGGAGAAATATGGTATCTGGATTGAGGGAGGTCAGAGGCCCTTCCCATTTAGTCAGAACGTGCTTAGAGCACTCTGCAGAACTTTAGCATCACATTTACAGACAGACACTAAGTTAAGTGTGTCTAGAGGAGGTTAAGAGGGTCAAAGATCTGGAAACCATGTTACGAGGAATGGCTTCAGTAACTGGAATGTTTACACCAGAAAAGAGGGGTTAAAGTGGCACGGCAGCTGTCTCCTAAAATTTATTCGAAAGTACTTGAGAGAAGGAGGAAAAATTCGATGTGTTACCTTGACTACTCCAGAGGGCAGAACCAGGACCCGTGAGTGTAAAGTTTGGGAAGCAGATTCTGATGTCAGTTTCTAAAAATGTGCCAGCCATTAGAGCACTGCGTTATGACACTGCAATGATCTAGCAGAGACTAGACAGTCATCTCTTGGTAATACTGCAGGAGCAATCACTGCTCTGGAAGAGGCCTGATCAGTGGAACTTAGGGTCATTCATGATTTGTGACTAACAAGCAGGCTAGTAGCAAGGACTTTCAAATCTGCCCATGAAGGATTAACCACTACAAGAACTGGCCTCTGGCCGTAAACTACAAAACCAGATAAAGCATAAACAGTGGTTTTTAGACCACTGGACAATAAGCAGTGGAGGACCATTATTTCCGAGAGAAGGGGAACAAAGTGAGCCTACAAGTGCCAGGTTATTGTGTGAGGCAATTTGCAGACTGTGGTGCCAGGAAGGGGCACCTAACCAGAGACCTGAATCTTGCTGGTCAGAGAGACAGACTGACGTCTAGGCAGGCCAAGGTGGCTAGAAATGGTGGGGCAGAAGGTCAAAGAAGAGAGAGCTAAACTCAGAGAAGGAAGGATTTCTGAAGGTCTGCAGAGGAGTCCACTCACATCTTTGGCAGAGACCTGAACTGGCATAGGTGAGAGGAAAACATCCAAGGCCAAGGAAGTAACTGCCAAAATTAGTGGGCATAATAATTTCTGGAACTGACAGGGCTGGGAATAGTTCTTGTTCTTACCAGCGTAGAGAGGTCTCATAATACATAGGTCATGAGGCAGAATCCTCCAATGGGTGCCTTTCTAGGGACTAAATTAGGCCAAGACTAAAGGTTGCCCTGAATGTGCCCTAACAAAACTTAAAATCAAGACTTCAAAGGGTCAAACAGTATCCAAGGATCCTAATTACATCCTAAAACAAAGCTCAGCAGTGTTTATGAGAACATAAGAAAACCCAGCACCCCAAAATGTAAAATTCATAATGTCCAACAACCAATCAAAAATGATTAGGAATGCAAAGTGGTAAAACAAAAGTGTGACTCATGCCCTAGCCAGTGTGGCTCAGCTGGTTGGGTGTTGTCCTGCAGGGCAAAGGCTGTCTGCCGTTCAGTCTCCGACTGGGGTGCCGACTGGGGTGCCTACGAGAGGCAGCTAATCGATGTTTCTCTCCCTCTACTTCTCCTTCCCTTCCCCCCTCCAGAAATAAATAAATAAAATCTTAAAAAAAAAAAGAAATACAGGTAAAATGAAGATTTTTCAGACCAATAACAGCTGAGAGCATTTATTACCAGCAGACTATACTAAGCAGAAACAGTAAAGGAAGTTCTTCAGACAGAAAGTTAAATTAAATCAGAATGTTACCTGGCTCAACACAAAGGAATAAACAGTTTCAGAAATGGTAAATATAAAGGACATTTCTCCCTTATTAAAAACCTCTTTATTATTATTATTTTTTAAGATTTTATTTATCTTTAGAGGGGAAGGGCGGGAGAGAGGGAGAGAAACATCAATGTATGGTTGCCTTTTGTGCGTCCCCTACTGGGAACTGGCCTGTAGGGAACTGGCCTGCAACCCAGGCATGTGCCCTGACTGGGAATTGAACCGCGATCCTTTGATTCGCAGGCCCGTGCTCAAACCACTGAGCTACACCAGCCAGGGCTTAAAAAAACCTCTTTAAAAGATAGCTAACTAAAACCAAAATATAAACAATGTGCTACGGGTTTTATAACATAAGTAGAAAAAATATTTGGGACCAACAGAATCAAAGATGACAGAAAGGGAAAATGGAAGTATTCTGTTCTAATATATGTGAGGGTGTATGATACTTTTTGAAGGTACAATGTAATAAATTAGAGATGTATCCTATAAACCCTAGAGAAGTCACTAAAAAGTCTCACCAAAGATAAAGAATTATAGTCAGTAAACTGATAGTAGAGATAAAAATGGAGTAGAATTTAAAAAGAGGGCAAGAAAACAGAAAAAATGGAAAAAGGACAGTAAAATGGTAGATTTAAATTCAACCATTTAAATAACTGTATCACATATAAATGGCCTAACCACTCTAGTTTTTAAAAGGCTGGATTAAAAAAGCAAAACTCACTTAGTGACAGCCTCTAAAGAACCCACTTTAAATAGACACAGCCAGGATGGAGAAAGGTAGGCCATGCAAACACTAACCAAAAGACTTTGGAGCCAGAAATATAACCAGGGATAAAAAAACATTTCATGATAAATAAGTCAACTCATCAATTAGATATAAAATCCTAAATGTGTACTCACCAAATAACAGTTTCTTTTCATTTTTAAAAAATATTTTGTTTATTTACTTTTAGCGGGGAGGGAGAAAGAGAGGGAGAGAAACATTTATGTGTGAGACGAACATCGATGGCTTGCCTCTCACACTCCTCCCAGCTGGGGACCTGGCCCACAACCTAGGCCTGTGCTCTGACTATGAATCGAAATGGCAACCTTTGGGCCAGCAGGTTGGCATTCAGCCAACTGAGCCATACCAGCCAGGGCCAAACAACAGTTAAAAAATACAGAAGCAGAAGTGATAGAACTAAAAGGAGAAACAGATAAATCTACAGTTATAGCTGGAGACTAATGCTCCTCAGTAACTGATAGAACATATAGACAAAATAAGTCAGTAAAGATACAGAAGATTTAAGTAATGGTGTAAACTAAGATGAACAAGTTGATTTTGTTCTTTTTCTTAAAGTATATTTTATTGATTATGCTATTATAGTTGTCCCAATTCTTTTATTCCCTTTATTTCCCTCCTCCCTGCAATGCACCCTCCCTTTAGCTCATGTCCATGGGTCATACATATAAGTTCTTTGGCTTCTCCATTTCCTACACTATTCTTAACCTCCCCTGTCTATTGTGTGCCTACCAATCATGCTTCTTATTTTCTGTAACTTTTCCCCCATTCTCCACCTACCTGTTCCCACTGATAATCCTCCATGTGATCTCCATTTCTGTGATCCTGTTCCTGTCCTAGCTATTTGCTTAGTTTTTGTTTTTTTTTTAGGTTTAGCTGTTGATAGTTGTGAGTTTGTTGTCATTTTACTGTTTGTAGTTTTTGATCTTCTGTTTCTTAGATAAGTCCCTTTAACATGTCATATAATAAGGGCTTGGTGATGAGGAACCCCTTTAACTTGGTCTTATCTGGGAAGCACTTTATCTGCCCTTCCATTGTAAATAATAGCTTTGCTGGATAGAGTAATCTGGCAAGGGCATTTAAGCCCTTGCCTTTCGTGACTTGGAATACTTCTTTCCAGTCACTTCTTTTGAGAAATCAGCTGACAGTCTTAGGGGAACTCCTTTGTAGGTGACTCTCTCCTTTTCTCTTGCTGCTTTTAATATTCTTTCCTTATCTTTCAAAGTACCTTAATTATGATGCGTCTTAGTGGGTTCCTTTTTGGGTCCAACTTCTTTGGGACTCTTTGAGCTTCCTGGACTTTCTGGAAATCTATTTTTTTTGCCAGATTGGGAAAGTTTTCCTTCATTATCTTTTCAAGTAAGTTTTCAATTTCTTGCTCTTCCTTTTCTCCTTCTGGTACCCCTATGATTCAGATGTTGGGGTATTTTAAGCCATCCCAGAGGTTCCTAAGCCTCTCCTCAAATTAAAAAAAAATTATCTATCTTTAGAGGGGAAGGGAAGGACAGAGGGAGAGAAATATCAAAGTACGGTTGCCTTTCGTGCATCCCCTGTTGGGAACTGTCCTGCAACCCAGGCATGTGTCCTGACTGGGAATCGAACCGTGGTTGTTTGGTTCATAGGCCTGCGCTCAATCCACTGAGCTATACCAGCCAGGGCTACAATTTTTTGAATTCTTGATTCTTCATTCTGTTCCAGTTGAATGTTTATTTCCTCCTTTTGTTTCAAATCATTGGTTTCAGTCCCAGTTTCCTTCCCTTCCCTGTTGGTTCCCTGTATATTTTCCTTTATTTCACTCTGGGTAGCCTTCATCTCTTCCTTCATTTTGTGACTGAGTTCAATCAGTTCTGTGAGCATCCTGATTACCAGTGTTTTGAACTCCGCATCTGATAGGTTGGCTATCTCCTTATCACTTATTTTTCTGGAGTTCTGATCTGTTTTTTCACTTGGGCCATATTTCTTTGTCTTGGTGCACCTGTTATGTAGTAAGGGGCAGAACCTTAGGCATTCGCCCAGGTGGAGCACCCTCTTTGCTGCATTACGGCTCTGTATGTGGGGGAGGGGTCTGAGTGGGAACAGTGCAGCTGGCTCAGCTCTGGCCCCACTTTCTGTCCCTTCCTTCACTTCCCACAAGCAGATTGTGCCCTTTCAGGTCCTGATTCCCATGTGGGTGGGTTTGTGCACATTCTAGGACCCTGTGGGCCTCTCCCATGCACTCTCCTGTGAGACTGGGGGTTTCTCCCACTGCCACAACCCCCACAGATTTTTACAGCCACAGGTTTTGAGTCTTTAGTTTACAGTGATGAAACCCTGGGTTCCACGGCCTGTCTCACTCCCCAATTGTTCTTCCTGGCTTATTGGAACACGAATGTGGGACCCACCTGTCTGCCAGCTGCTGCCTTGCCTTGGGTCCTCGCTGCCCTTGCTGTCTGTCTCCACCCCTCATACCAGTCTGGATGAATGTTTAACTCCTTCGTTGTCAAACTTCCATGCAGTTTGAATTTCTGGCAGGTCTAGTTGTTTTTTTAATTTTTAAACTGGTTGTTATCCTCCTTTTGGTTGTGAAGAGAAATGTTTCTACCTACACCTCCATCCTGGCCAGAACCCTCCCAAATTGATGTCTATTAAACACTCCTCCTAACAATGTAGAATACACATTCTTTTCAAGTGTACATGAAACGTTTACAGTAACAGACTATATTTTGGACTTTAAAACTTGTCTCAATAAAATTTAGAGTATTGAAATCACATAGAGAATGATCTCTGCTCATAAAGGAACCAAACTAGAAATCATTAAAGAAATATTCTAAAACTACCCAAATATTTGGAAAACAACACGCACACTTCTAAATAATCTATGGATAAAAAAGAAATCATCAAGAAAATTAGGAAATATTCTGAATGAGTGAAAATAAACTACTATGTAAAAAGTGTGTGGTATGCAACTAATACAGTACTTAGAGTGAAAATGATAGCATTAAATGCTTATTTTTAGAAGAGAAAAAGTCTATAATCTGTGATCTAAGCCAGGTAAGCTTTTTTTTTTTTTTTTTCTGTGAAGAACAAGACCATAAACTCTGTTTTGCAGGCCACACATTGTCTCTATCTCACACTTCTTCTTTAAACACAAAGAGCATAAAAAGGGCTTGCAGCTCACAGGCTGTAAAAAACAGGCTCTGGGCCAGATTTGGCTTGCAGGCTGTAGTTTGTTAAACCCTGATCTAAAGTTCTGTCTGAGAATAAACCAAATCCAAAATTAGCAGAATAAAAAATATAATAAAGAATGGAACCCTGGCTGGTGTGCCTCAGTGGATTAAGCTCTGGCCTGCGAACTGAAAGGTTATCAGTTTGATTCCCAGTCAGGACACGTGCCTGGGTTATGGGCCAGGTCCCCAGTTGGGGACGTGTAAGAGGCAACCGATCCATGTACCTCTCAAAAATGTTGATACATTGCTGCCTCTCTCCCTCTCTTTCTCCCTCCCTTCCCTTCTCTCTAAAAACAAATAAATAAAACCTTTAAAAAAAGAATGGAAATCAGTAAGTAGAAAACAAAAAAATAGGAAAAACGCAGACCAAAAGCTGGTTCGAGGAAGATAAAATTCATAAACTTCTAGTTAGGCTGATTAGAAAAAAAAAAGACGGAAGACACGAGTTACCAATTCAGGAATGAAAGAGGGATACAACTACAGATCCTACAGAAGTGAGAGAACAGGGAATATTTGAAAATCTAGATGCAGTGGAAATATTCTAGGAAAGATACTAACTACCAAAACTCACTCACGAAGCAAGAGGGAACCTGAAAAGCACTATATCTGAGCTCATGTGGCTTTACTGGTGAACTCTACCAAATATATGAGTTTGAAATAATACCAATTCTGAATAAAATTCTCCAGAAAACAGAAAAGCAGAGAACACTGTCCAATTCATTTTATGTAGCCAATATTACACTCATTAAAACTAGACAATGACATTATAAGAGAAAAACAAGGAGAAAAATGTTGATTTTGATTTTCTCCCTTTAAAAAACAGAAATAAAGGTTATGAGGTTGTATAGTTCTGAGCATTGTTAGTTAAACACAATAGTAAAACTGGTTAGTAAGCAGCCAGAGGATATGTCAGTCACCAGCATCAGCTCTAATTATTATTTTTATTTTCTTAGATGGAAAAAAACACGAGGAGAAAAAAGTAGGAAAAAACTACAATGGCAGTTTTTTCTTAAGTTCTAAGGAAATGTTCAGATTCTCTCCTCCTTATTGTATATTCTCTCCAATAACAAGCCCAGCAATTCAGAGGGAGAGCAAAGTAATGGACTTCCACCCCCACGCAAGTGGGAAGTCGGGTACTCCACAGTCAGCACGAAGTTTTGGAAATCTACTGAACTGTGAAAACTTTCCTTCGGTCTTTACCTTGACGTGGCTCCCTTCTTTATCCGAGACGAGGGCCACATAGGTGATTTCGTGATGTCTGCAGTACTCCTGCAATTCCTCTTGGGACTGAAATAAACAAATAGTGTATGAAATAAACACGGAGCACCTAGGGTAGCTTCAAGGAATTAAAAGGAATGAAAACACTGTGTTCAACTGTCTTCTCGAAGTGAACGTGCTGACCTCAGGGATTATGAATGTTAAGGAAGCATCGTACAGAATGCAAAGGAAGGGGAAGCCCTCTCTCACTATCTTACTTTCACTGCTGTTCTAAGGGGGCCGTGGGCTGTCAATGTGTAAGAGGTTTTCAGAAGCTTCGGATCTTCCCCCGCCTTTTCTTCTTATTGAATTCATTGGGGTGATACTGCTTAACAAAATGATACAGGTTTCAGTGCACGGTTGCACAACACATCATCTCTGCACTGTACTGCAAGTTCGCCAGCCCAAGTCAAGTCTCCTTCCATTACCACTTATCCCCCTATATCCTGCTCCTCGTCCCCCCTACCCTCCAGAAGCTTCAAATCTTGATGGGAGGTGCCAGAAATTATACAACACACACACACACACACACACACACACACACACACACACACACACACGGCTTTTGAGGAAAGCAAAGGCAAAAAATTATGGATGGTGAAGAGCAGAATTGAATGACAAAGCAAAGAACATTGGAGCAGAGAAGCCTGCAAGGGCATGTCACTGGGCAGGACCGAAGTCACTGTTACATTTTACTGGAAGACACAGACAGCATTTCTCTAACTATTTATGAAGCAAGTTGACATATGGAAGACAGTACTGCTCTAAAATGATTAAAAACTACTGTTCAGCTCACTTCTGACATGAATTTTTACATAACACAAAGGGACAGCGGCAGCTTCGGAAACGACTTGTCAGGTGATGTGAAAAGAGCCGCAGGGAGCGGGGGTCTGCCTCCCCAGGCATCTGTGTCTTCAGGCTCTGGGGCACCGAGTGTGGGTGAACACGGGCACAACGCGATGGCCACCCAGGGGTTCGGTCAGGTAAGGGAGGGCTGAAGACATAAAGCTAAAAACACAGTAAACACAGAATGCTTCTGGGGAGTGTGGCAGGCAGGAAAATGGATGGCAAAGGTGTCCACGTCCTCATCCCCAGAACCCAGGAATTTATTTTCTTATGTGGGAAAAGGGACTTTGTGGATGTGCTAAAGTTAAGGATCTGGATACAGGGCGATTATCCTGGGTTATCTGGGTGGGCCCAGTGCAATCCCAAGGGTCCTTGTAGGAAGAGACAGGAGGGTCGGAGTTAGAGGTATGTAAGGGCAGAAGCAAACGTCAGAGAGGAAGGATGATGCTACACTGCCAAGGTCAAAGACAGAGGGCGGGGGCAGGAGCCAAAGAATGGGGGAAGCCTTCAGGAGCTGGGAAAGGCAAGGAAATGGACTTCGCCCACAAGACCTTCAGAAAGGATAACCCTATCAACACCCTAAGTTGAGTCCAGTTACTACTGATTTCAGACTTCCGAATTCCAGAAATGTACTCAACTAATAAACCGTGTTGTTTTTAACTAAGTGTGTGGTGATTTGTTACTGCGGCGTGAGAAAGGAATACAGGGAGCAACTGTAACTGCAGAGAGAGCCTGAGAACCCACGGTGGCAGAGGATGATTTGCCATGGAAGCTGTGACCATCTGCACTCCACTCACTGGTGCCCTTTGTCTCATTACCTGTGACCAGTCGTACATGATTTCCGCCGTGACTCCTGCCGTCCAGAGTTTCTGGGTGATGTTGATGGCCCTGGGCATGGACATCTGGCCAACACTTACGACCAGGAGGTCACAGGAGCTCACTGTAACCTGGATCAGAAAGAGAGTGATGACATGCAGGACAGCCTGACTACAGGCACGTGGCGGCGCTGATACCAGGAGGGAGGCAGCGCTCATGCGAAGACGGGCATTTTGAAATCTGGTGCAGCAACACATGTGCAGAAGCCTTTGCTTCAAAATTATATAGTAAAAAAAAAAAAAAAAAGAAATAGCACAGTAAAAAAACTATAGTGGCGTTTCAAGATAGAAATTATTTCAATTACCCTAAGCCATCAATCAGAAAGATACTTTTCCTCCAAGAAAACTAATCTTGCCCGAAACACAATGGAAAAAGAACCATTTTTAGTTCTGTAGAATACAGGAGGATTTCTGAACAACGGGTTTTGGTATGAGTCCGTTAACAATTACAACACCTCCCACTTACATAGGTCATTGTGGATGAGGGGAGCGAGGCTGGAAAAGGAGTGGATTGTCTGAGGTCCCCCAGCTAGAGCCTAAGAACTGAAATGCAAGGATTCACACTGAGTTTTGGGTTTGTCTATCACGGCAAAGATGATCTCCCAAATCCTAGTCTACCACTTCCATGTACGTGACTGTAAAATAAAAGACATCTTGAGGCACACTGGAAAGAAAAGGCAGAACTTACAGGTTCTTCCATGTTGAGCACCGCAGCAGATATCTTGTCGATAGCGATGCTGACCCCAATGGCAGTGGGAACTGGCCCTAGAGCCTGTGGTCCTCTAAACTGGGGAATCTGCAGAGAAAGACACACAGCTCTGTCATGAAACAGAAACTAAATTGCAATTAAGGGCAAAGCAATGTTTAGAGGGCATGCACTCTCAGCAACTTATCATCAAAGGGTTCAACAAAAAGACACGTGTGTGTATGTGGCAAGAGAGAGAAGCAAGCACACGTGCACGTTTAGGCAAACATCACATCTGGAAATACACTGTTCACTACGGCAGCCGCCAGCCATGTGTGGCTTGTGCACTTGAGACGCGGCTAATGCTGTGTGTAAAATACACACTGGTTGCAAAGATTCAGAATAAAAAAGGGAATGTGAAATAGCTCATTAGTAATTAAAAAAATTTTGATTATATGTTGAAATAATATTTTGGATATATTGTATTAAATGAAACATAGTATTAGAATTAATTCTACCTGTTTCTCTCTACTATTTTATATTACTAGTTAATTTAAAATGTAACATATAGGTTCTGGACCAAAGATGGGTAAGTACACTTCTCTCTATTCCTCCTGCTAATTAAGTATGGCTAAAACTCCTGGACACTACAGATAAAACGAACATAGAAAGGCTCTGAAGTAGAAAGGGGGCCAGAAGCCACATGACACGTGGCTAGTTCCCTGGGTTTGGTCTTTGCCTCACATATGCTGGACTGGGTGCTGGAGAAACCTGCAACCCAGGCAGGCCGAAAAGAAACAACAAAAGAGCCCCGATGAAAGCCTACTTTTTCTGCCCAAAATGCTAGAAAAAAAAAAGGGGGGGGCAACCCAGCAGCACAGAAAACTTAGACAATACCTGCCCTGTTCCAGCCAAGAAACACATAACTAAACTTCTAACTAAAGACAAAGAAAAAAAAATCTCTTTAAAACCATCAGGTGAGAATCACCATGCCTACAGAGGAAAAATAATTCCAATAACAGTAGATTTCTCATCAGAAACCAGAAATGTGGGGGAAATACAATAGACTCTCTTCTGTTGAGTTTCTCCAAGTCTGACAGTCAAGGGAATAAGCATAACACTGTCTGGTGTGGCTCTCAATGTATGTAGCACAGCACATCACAGTGGGGTGGGGTAAGGGACACCACGGTTCCCACCCGTCACCGGTGGTTACAGGAATCTACAAGTGGGTCAAATGGCCCAGAGCTATACACCCGCAGTAAACCAATGGCCACTTCCTGGTGTGGATATTTTATTACGATTATGCCAGGTTTAACTATGGGAAGAAACGAGGTAAAGGTAAACAAACCTCTCTGTACTATCTTTGCAATTTCCTGTAAATCTATAATTATTTTAAAATAAAACTTCAAAATCATTACAAGTATGGTCCACAAGACATTTCCATTCCTCTTCCTAGATAAAAGATATACAGGTGTTTGATTATAATTGTACTACTGGTTCAATTTTTCCGCAGGTCTGAAAAATTTCAAAATAACAAGTTGAGAAAGAAGTGAAATTAAGCCAGAATAGATCAACAAATCCAGGACCAGCCCTCACCAGCAGGTCGTATCTGCCGCCAGCTGCAAGGATTTCAGACACAGCCCTTTGCCTCCGTCTGATGAACGCCACGAACTGGAAGATGATCCCGCTGTGCTGCTGCACCTTGTAAACCAGGCCCAAGTTGACCAGGACCTGCCGAGGGGAACGACACAGACGTGTCAAAGGCACTGTTTTCCATCAACAGCATCAGGACAACATATTAGCATAAAACAAATATTCTATAAGATCTGGCACAAAGTTTGTTTAGCTACAGCCTGCCAAGTAAGAGAAACTGCTTTTTTCAAGAATAACCACTTCTCTGATGCGGACATAATAAGAATTGCTGCACAACAGAAATTGTGATGCTTGCACAGAAATTCTGACTTAAGCCAAAATCATTACTAGATATCATGTTCCAAAATGTAGAAAGCAGAGCTCTTCTGGAAAAATAAAACATTATTAGCATTAATAAAATAAAGCCCATTTCCCTCTTGTGCTGTTATTAATGCTACACATCTGTACTGCCAGAATCACAGTTGCCAAACCTGTAACTTTATGCCAAGTTTCTTCAACAGTCCAACAACCTCCTCTAGATCTTTTAAGCCATACTTCACCAACTGGGCAACACCTGTTTTCTGTTTTATTAATGAATTTATTGCTGGTGTTAGATCTTGCAAATCTCCCTTCTGCTCAATAAATTTGTAGAGTCGACACAGCTGGAAAGCAAAGAGGCACAGTTAGCTTCCAGTCCACAGCAGGGAACACTTACTTTGCATTGCGTTTTCTACACTCAGGGGGACTCAGAAGAGCCTTTGCACCTCTCCAAGAGGAGGAGTTTATAGTTGGGTATTTTAGCCTTTACCACAATCCCAGATGAGGATTATCCTTTTCCAACAACTCTAAAGCACCTCGCAGAAGAGCTTCAGGCACCTCCTCACAGTTCATTTTTAGTCACTCACTTACTCATAGTTAATGCTGACCCCAGCAGAGCAGATCTTGGCTCTAGCAGAGCCTCCATTATATATTCTGAAGCCAGCATTGTTCCCCTTTCCATCCACATTCTCATATATCCCCATTACTACAAGCACACAAGTGCGGGGTGCGGGCAGGAAGGCAAAGTCTGGGTGGTTCTAATACCACACTGAGTCAGTCAGAAACTCCCTCTCCTCCCTTTGCTTGAATGATTCCTATTTGTAGCTGGGGGATGCAACTCAGGTGTTGTCCCCTGCAGGCAGCTTCCTGATCTTTCCTTCTCTCCAGCTCAGACCTTGATCCTAGCTTCCAGCTCTCACCAGCTGTACGCATCGTCCACCCCAGGAGAGATGGCAGGGACTAGTGATGACAGCTCTGTGGGCCAGGCACAGTCATGGCACAGAGCAAGAGAAGAGGAAATAACTGGGATTATAAAACCGGAGAGAAAACTAACAGGAACTTCAGTGGAAATTATTAAGAAACAAGATTATAGCTATATGAAGGCTGTAGGCAAGCAGAACCTGGTTCAACTCTACACTGGCAACTGGAAACAAAGAGCTGAATGAAGAGTCAGCTTAATATAGTTTAAAATAATAATCATAAATCATTTGTATTTTTTTAAAACTCAAAAATTGTTAAAATCTCCATACTAAAAATAAAATATTTTAAATTTAAAAAATATTTATTTATTTATTTTTAGAGAGAGGGGAAGGGAAGGAGAAAGAGTGGGAGAGAAACATCAATGTGTGGTTGCCTCTCATGCGCCTTCTACTGGGGACCTGGTCTGAAACCCAGGCATGTGCCCTGACTGGGAATCGAACCAGCAACCCTTTGCTTCGCAGGCCTGTGCTCAATCCACTGAGCTACACCAGCCAGGTAAATATTTTAATTTGTAAATAGTCTCATTTTAATTTTTCTTCTTAGTAAAATTATTTCTTCTCAATAAACCTTTTCATTAAATTCCCCCATTAATAAAATAACCAGAAGCATTCATGTAAGCACCCCCAGGTTTGGGTCCTCACCATGTAACCAACTAACTCCATGTCACTTTGGACAACTCACAATATCTCTTTGGGCCTCAGCACCTTCTTTGTAAAATAAGAAGACTGGCCCAGATATTTGAAACTGTTTCACATTTAAAAAAATATATTTTATTGATTATGCTATTACAGTTGTCCCATTTCCCCCCTTTATTCCCCTCCAGCCTGCACACCCTCTCCCACCCATATTTCCCCCACTTTAGTTTATGTTCAAGTGTCATAAGTTCTTTGTTTATTTATTTTTATTTAACATATGGAACGCTTCACGAATTTGCGTGTCATCCTTGCACAGGGGCCATGCTAATCTTCTCTGTAAAATCGTTCCAATTTTAGTATATGTGCTGCTGAAGAGAGCACTCATAGTTCTTTAGCTTCCACATTTCCCACACTATTCTTACCCTCCCCATCTATTTTCTACCTACCATCTATGCTACTTATTCTCTGTACCTTTTCCCCTTCTCTCCTCCTGTTGCTAACCCTCCATGTGATCTCCATTTTTGTGATTCTGTTCCTCTTCTAGTTGTTTGCTTACTTTGTTTCTCTTTTTGTTTTAGTTGTGGTTAATAATTGGGAGTGTGCTGTCATTTTACTATATATATGTTTTTTATATTCTTTTTCTTAGATAAGTCCCTTTAACATTTCATAAAATAAGGGCTTGGTGATGATGAACTCCTTTAACTTGACCTTCTCTGAGAAGCACGTTATCTGTCCTTCCATTCTAAATGAAAGCTTTGCTGGATAGAGCAATCTTGGATGTAGGTCCTTGCCTTTTATGACTTGGAATACTTCTTTCTAGCCCCTTCTTGCCAGTAAGGTCTCTTGAGAAATCAGCTGACAATCTGATGGGAACTCCTTTGTAGGTGACTATCCCCTTATCTCTTGCTGCTTCTAGGATTCTCTCCTTCATTTTAATCTTGGCTAATGTAATGATGATGTGCCTTGGTGTGTTCCTCCTTGGGTCCAACTTCTTCGGGACTCTCTGAGCTTCCTGGACTTCCTGGAAGTCTATTTCCTTTGCCAGATTGAGAAAGTTCTCCTTTATTATTTGTTCAAATAACTTTTCCATTTGTTGCTCTTCCTCTTCCCCTTCTGGTACCCCTATAATTCAGATGTTGGAATGTTTAAAGATGTCCTAGAGGTTCCTAAGCCTCTCCTCATTTTTAGATGAAACAAGAATAAAAATTCTTGTTTCTTCATTCTTTTCTTATTGGATGTTTCTTTCTTCCTTCTGGTCCACTCCATGGATCTGAGAGTCCCAGTTTCCTTTCCATTGCTATTGGTTTCCTGTGCATTTTTCTTCATTTCACTTAGTGTGGCCTTCATTTTTTCATCTAATTTGCGACCAAATTCAACCAATTCTGTAAGCATCCTGATCACCAGTGCTTTGAACTGTGCATCCGATAAGTTAGCTGTCTCTTCATTGCTGAGTTGTATTTTTTCTGGAGCTTTGATCTGTTCTTCTGTTTGGGCCATTTTTTCTTTAGTGAGGGGCAGAGCCTTATGTATTCACCAGGGTGGGGCAACACAGTCGCTGGGTTATGACACTGTATACGGGTCAGGGGTCTGAGAGGGAACAATGGCACTTGTTCTGCTCAGTCACTTCTGCAGTTTCCCCCAAGCCAATTGGGCCCTTCTCATGCTGATTCCCAGGTGGGTGGGCTTGTGTACATTCTAGGACCCTGTGGGTCTCTCCAACAAACTCTCCTGTGAGGTTGGGAGTCTCTCCCGCTGCTGCCTTAACCCCCACAGGTGTTTCTAATAGGTGGTTTGAGGCTTTATTTCCCGGGGGTGGGACCCTGGGTTGCGCGGTCTGTCCCGCTCCCTAGTTTCGCCTGGTTTATGTGTGTGTGAATGTGGGACTGCCCCGTCAGCGGCCTTGTGTGGAGCCCTGCTCCGTAATCGCTGCCTCACTGGGTCTGCCTGCTGCCAACCTGTGCCTAGGGTCTGCCAGCCACCGTTTTTGCTGTGACCCCTCTCCGCCTAGTCTCCAACTCTGCCCCTCCTACCAGTCTCGATGAATCTATTTTAACTCCTTGGTTGTCAGACTTCCATACAGTTCAATTTTCTGTCAGTTCCGGTTGTTATTTTGTTTCTAAACTGTTGTTGTCCTTATTTTGGTTGTGTGAGGAGGCACAGTGTGTCTACCTACGCCTCCATCTTGGCCGGAAGTCTTATTTTGCAATATTTCTACTCCCTTTTCAATATCCTTAGAGTTCCATTTTTAAATAATAAGAGTACCAACTGCCTTTATTAGATACTAATTGCTCCATTTTGAACTGCCCAACCATAACTCTGAATTAACACTTATCATTATCATCAAATGACCTGCAAAAAGAAGCTGACAGTGTGGCAACCAATGCTGTTGTTTTCCTGTGAGAGAGGGAAATCTTCTTGAAATGTGACATTAGTTCAAAGAACCTTTTGGGGTTGAACCTTCGGGTAGGGAATGATGAATCAGGCAGTTTCTTGAGTAGATTCTTTGTGTTATTTATATACATGAACTTTTTGTGCACATACATATGCCTTGTGTACATGTCTGGGGTATTAAGTAAATACTGTTTTTTGTATTAGAACATTATGCCATTGGGTCTCTTTGCATATCATCAATATCTCCCCCAATATTGAGCACTGAAAATTGAGCCTGAATTTCTAGAACTCCCTGTGCTATGTGTCTGCTTTACTTTCCTTGCCTGCAAATGGTAGGGATGACTTTTTTTTTTAAAGATATGTAAAATTTATTTTTCAGAGGGAGGGGAAGAGAGGGAGAGAAATATCGATTGGCTGCCTCTCGCAGGTCCCCAACAGGGGAATTGGCCCTGCAACCCAGGCACATGCGCCCTGCCCTGACTGGGAAGTGAACTGGCTTAGTTCGCAGGCCAGCACTGAACACACTAAGCCACACCAGCCAGGACTGTGGGACATCCTAAATGGTGGTTTACGTGTGCCCTGTGAAAGCTGTTTTGAAGAGCTGAGGGTAGATACATGCTGCCCATATCCCGTCGTGGGTTTTTAAAGGCCGATACTAATTAAGAATTGAAAGCAGTCTGTGGACTGCTCAACCTGCTCGTTATATCCCTAGCACTCTGCCTGCCGCACTGTAAGTGTCCAAGAGATTGAGTGACTCTGCCTGACCTGTGGATATTTTAATCTATCCCATATGTGAATTCTGCTGATCACCACAGGATCATGTAACTGAGTGTCAGTCCAAGGGCTACAAAGGTTTTGGAAAGATTTTTTTTTAAATCTCTTATATAAATATTCAGGAAAATGTAAGAAATCCCTGTTGTCTTCTGATTTTCAGCAACTCAGTTAAGTGCTGTCTACTCTGCCAAAGATCTGGGCCCAATCTGATGACTGCGGAGAGAGTACAATGAACCTGGTCACCCCAGGAGATATTCCTCATGCCCAGCGGGATCAAATGCAAGGTTTTAGGAGCAGGAAATGTACCAGAAAAGCAAGAGCTTTAATTCAAGACCCAGCAGGGATCAGTGGGCTGTGGGATGGGCGAGTACCCAAATGAATCTGCAGAGCTCCGTGCCTTACTCTGGTCCCACAGACTCTGTTTCAGAAAGGACAGCTAGTACCAAACCTGCTCAGCAGGAGGCTCTACCAAGTACGGCCTCTATGTCGGGTGTGAAAGAGAGGCATCTGGTGATGGAGAAAGAACACGATGATTACAGCACGTTAAGCAGCAGCATGGAGAGGCATTCTTTGATCACAGCACTGGTTTCTCTAGTCCCTTAACCCCAGAGGTTGCCATGGTACCAATTAATACTCAAGAGAAAACTGTATCTGCAAGGCGGTGGCAGGAAGTGCGACTGCCTTACTGCGGCAAGAATCTGGAAATGTTTCCTGGTATCACAGATTCAGAGCGCGGGCTGTAACAATTCCATTAGGAGGTACTTACACTATTAGGAGACAATGACAGATTACAAAATTTAGCTTCCACTTCTCTCCTCGTCAGCTTCTCTGTCTAATGTAGAAGAAAAAGGTAACAGTGAGAGTGACCAAATGGCCCTGAACAAGATACAATTTTCAGGTTAATTCTGACAAGTACAGTTTTTATTTTGGATAAACTGCTCCTAATTATGAAGGATGAAATAATTCCGTGATTTACAAAAACATTTTTTTCCAATTCACATAAAACATTGTTTTAAAATGTGAAAGACCCTGACGTGAAAGAATTAAAAATCGGGAAGTTGCATCTGCTGAATGGTATGGCAGCTCAGAGCGGGACAGGCTTAACCAGGGCACTTCTGTCTGGGTGGGGAGGCCTCCACCGATCTGTGACCCCCGACGAGGACTTCGCACTAACAGGCCCAGCATTTCCTCCCTCACCGGCAGCCTGGCTGTGGCTGTGGCATAGGAACACGCTGACCTGGAGCCCCTGTGCAAGTTCCCTGGGGTTTCTGCCAGTCTTTGATTGACTTCATATCATATCCATCACTGCTAAAGAGCAGCAGCAGTTTTGGGGGAGGAAAGAACCACTGGAAACACACAGTAAGGTTAGGGTCCTCGAGACACACCTCAAGGAAAGCTAGTTAAGCCTTTCGGTGAATAAAGAACAATAAGCCATTATGGACTTCCACTATTTGTTCAGCCTTAATCATAGACTGTTTGGCTCTGTTAGTTACTGAGTCTTTTATTATTTACTTATTTTTAGAGAGAGAGGAAGGGAGGGAGAAAGAGAAGGAGAGAAACATCAATGTGTGGTTGCCTCTCACGTGACCCCCACTGGGGGACTTGGCCTGCAACACAGGCATATGCCCTGACTGGGGATCGAACCGGCGACCCTTTGGTTTGCGGCCCATGCTCAATCCACTGAGCTACACCAGCCAGTGCTGTTAGTTACTGAGTCTTTTAGATGCCTCTTATTATGAAAAGAATATTTAACTTGAAAAGAAGTTAGAAAAGATAAGCAAACAATTCACTTCCGTCCAAGCCTCATAATATCACACTATTTAAAATTTTCAAAGTTTCCCCTCCAGGCTCTGCACACACACTATAGAGTAATGAATATTAAGATATGGCTGATTAGGAGAAGTAACTGGAGACGCCACCGCCCCAGGCCCACGGGAAGGAGGTGCTAACTGAGGCTCCCACAGAGATTTGAACCACTCTGCTCCCATCCAGCCAATCCAAATCTCTGAGTGACTTTACTGATATGCACAGGTAGGTTGGAAGAATTGAGGGCAGAGCATAAATCTGTTCTCAATACTAACACTCCCTTCTCTGGGACTCTGTAAATTAAGCATAACCACACTTGTGAGGGTGGAGTGAGTTAGTTCACATGAAGAGATTAGAATAATGCTTGCCACATGGCTCAGGTGCTCAATAAAGGTCATTATCGGCAAGCATCAGCACTGACTTTTTGCCTTCAGAAGTAGGTTAGTGAAGAACTTTACTGTCTTACAAATGAAATAAGACTATTTGATCTTTTGAAATCAGAAGTCAGCCTTAAAAAAACACCTTGGAGGTCACTAGTAGTACAGGCTTAGTCGAGATAAAAGCTCAACCAATACTTGGTAACTGAATCAAAGAGAATTGGTTCTTTCACCAGGAGGGAAGGAGATAAAAGCCCCAATTCAATGTTGGTTACATCAGTAAGAAAATGCTCATGGACAATTTTTATCCTTCCTCATCAAGTCAAAGTAACTCAATGCTTACCACAGCATCATACAGAATAATGTACACTTGATTGAGTTTATCTTCTGGGATCCCACAGTGTAAGAGTACTGCTTTCAATAACATGGTGTGGTTCAAATAAATATTGTAATTTCTTTCCTAGGATACCCAAAAGAAAAAAAAATTATTTTCATTATAAAAGCAGTACACGTATGTGACCAAACCTAGAACCTTACCGCCAATTTATCATTCTAATACATGGGAGGACCAAACATAAAAAGATTATTTTCATTATAAAAGCAGTACACGTATGTGACCAAACCTAGAATCTTACCGCCAATTTATCATTCTAATACATGGGAGGACCAAACATAAAATGCATGCTTTATTGCTTTCTAGTTTATTTTTTCATATACATTCTTTTTACATTTGTTGTAGTCAAAGAGTATAATATAACTTAACACTTCATTACACATACCAAAGATACTGTGGTCTTCAGCTGTGTTGAAAAGCCTGAGCAAATTCACACAGACTTCAAGAGGGAAAGGATTTGGTTAGAAGCACAGGCTGGTGGAATAGCTATCCTTACTTTTGTCCGCACAAGCCAATTACTGAGCAAGCATTCAGTTGTGAGCTGTGTGCTCAGCCAGGTGCAGTGGGGAATGCAGAAAAGTAGACACACGAGTTCCGCCCGGGAACAGCACAAATTCTGGGTGAGCTCTCCGCCTTGAGAGCACACCTGAACCTTCCCCCTTCCCCTTCTCTCTCGCCTAAGCTCCAAAGGCCCTTCTGTCTCTGTAACTTGTTTCCTGAGCCTACACAGCCCAGCTGGCTCACTCCTACTACCTCTAACTTTCTAAGTAAACTTTTTCTTATAATTTGGAAAAAAAAAAGAGCACACACTCTGCCTGAACAACTAACAAGGAGCACAACTCAAGGAAGCAGGCACTGTCTCATCTCAAGTGCTGTGCCAGCTGAAGAGAAAAGGCGGCCAGCCCATCAGTGGGGGAGCAGAAAGTCTTCCTGGGGAGAGAGGGCCCAAACCATGGTGGGCCAGAGAAAAGTCTCACAACACAAAGGAACGCCCTGACTGGGAGTGAACAGGTCAGGCTGGTGAGACAGGGAGGGAGGGCCTGAGGAGAGCAAACCGCTGTGCTGGAAGCAGTCTCCACCGGCCAGCGAGCATGCATGCGTGATGAAAAGTGAAGCTGGGGAGTTGAGAGCTGGGGTGTAGGAGGGAGCCACCAAGGGTTCTGAAGAGGCTATGAAAGTACTAAAAAAGCACCCTAGGAATCTTAGCTTAATTTCTTGCATTTTGGAAGAATGGGCAGAGAAACAACATCCATCCCCCAAAACACAAGCGACAAAAAGCTGGTTCCTGTCCAACTCTCCTCAGCTACTCCAGTCAAGTGGGATTCACAGTCGGCACACAGTGAGGAGCAGTTCTGTGGCCGGTCACCCCTCCCTGCGCTTGATGAAGGACTCCAGTGGTCTGATGGCAACCTCAGAACGTTAGAATATGGACAGGAACCTGAAGGGCTGGAAACTCCTGGATGATTTCATAGATAGTATAGATGATTTCAGCAGTGGGCAGAGAGCTGTTGGTGCTCGAGGTGACAATATCAAATGCACATTCTAGAAGTTCTTTGGGATGAAATCGGTCTAACTTGCGAGGTCTGAACACTCGTTCTATGCAGTATCTGGAGAGAGAAACCCAGATTTCTAAGGTCATTGCTTCCTGAAATCAAAAACGCATAAGAAATTGTTGAGCAAGATAAAAGTAACAAAAATGAACAAAATTAATCAATGGTATGACCAAGAAAGCTTAAAGATAAGATTTGCCCAGAACAGTCTTGCCTTGTGATGTAGGTTCCAATTCCCAGTTTTCCCATAATTGAACTGAGGCTTAATTGTTTTTCATTAAGTATTTGAAATAGAGATGAAATTACACACAAAAATTTTACCTTAAGTGCTTGCTTTCTACACAGCAATACCCACACCTTAGCACTACGACTATTAATTGCTCACTTGCAGCTGAGAATAAAAGCAGGTAGAGTTCTGATTTCTTTTGAGGAAAAGTTCTTTAGGGCAGGACGCCTACTTGACAACAATAGTGCTGCAACTTACGGAGACCTCGGTGTCAGCCCCCTGCGCAAGTGAATGTACAGAAAACCTTCCCCAGGGCCAAGTGCCTGGGGCTCCTCAGTGCTCAGGGCTCCTGCTGGGTTCCCTCTGCTTCTCTGCACACAGCTTCTGTTCAGTTACCTGTGTAGGCAGTTTTCACACAGGGACCATTGGCCATTTGATTCTCCAATTAAATTTTAAAATGGGCCATCTGTGATCAAGAACAGCCAGATGTTTTTTTCCCCTAAGCAACCATTTGCGAAGGTAATTAATTATGTTGCTTGGGGATGTTTAGAAGTCATGGAATAGACTACAGGAGCCTCGGGGAGCTACCCGACCGCTACCTCCCTTGTAAAGAGGGGTCTGACTGTCCTGTCACTTTATAGACAGGGCTACTTACCTGGGCTTTCTGACCATATTCCAAGTTCAATACTTTAAACCCCAAGTTCTTTACTGTGTAAGGATCATAGGAGGTAAAACATTCTTCCTGGGTTTCTTTCCCACATCCACCAAATGAAATCCCCATTGTTCCTTACCGTTTTAAATTCAATATATTATTTCTTGCCACATATCTTGCAAAAGGAACCTGAAAAATAAAGTTTCAAAGGTCAATGTCAAGATGTGCCAATTAGCATACTTTTTTGTCTTTTAAATAACAGATTTATTGACATAGAAATCACATACCATAGAGCGCACCCTTCTAAAGTACAATTCAGTGGTTTTTTGTACATTCACAAAGCTGTGTGCTGCTTGTCACTCACGTTCCTTGACGTGTTCCTGAGTGTGTCAGTGAGCAACAGACCTCACTGCCGCACACTCTGCCCACCTGAGTCGTCGTGGCTTTTAAGTTTGAGAAAAATTCACTTTTAGTTAAATGTACTCTGCCGATTTTATTATGCCAAATTGAAATCAGTGCAAGTTATTTGGTTACCTGTGAATTTTTTAAAGTGTCATTTATGATAATGCAATCTAAATGGGTGCTCTCTTCTGGTGAATTTCTTGATTTTCCTATTGATCTTTTAGGAGAAATTCTTAATAACTACCTGCTAATAATCATTACAACTTATGAAACCATTTTCAGATTGTCCCAAGAGATCTGACAGTATCACTGCCTAATGGGTCAAATTCTAAAGGGTAATTACTTTTTATCTTTTGGAACTTCTGTGCGCTCACAGAAAGGGAGCTGATGTTCAAGAATCTACGCTTGTCTCCTCATGTCCTGAGAAGCAGCAGCCAGTGTAAGTATCACTATGTCAATGTCTGCACTTCTGCCCTTTCGTTAACAGAGCCCACATGTCTGATATGTTATGTATTCCCCTCTTACTCAGAATAACCCCAAATATCTTTACTTACTTACTGTAAGAGAAAAACAAGGCATGAATATAGAAGGATTTTGTACTTTAAACCATAAAGCAAAATCTGTTCTTGCAATATGCCGCACAATATAAATATGAAAAAGAAAAATACCCCAATTCAGTGCCCTCTCCGGAAAAATACAGTCAAAGGTTCAGTGTATTCTTTGACACTTCACAACTCTATGGTGACACAAACAAGCTGGTGTTCATGGTCACCCACAGGCCTGTGAGAGTATGTTTACCCCCGACACATGCCAGGCAATGCAAACATATAGTGCACCTTATGCATATACGTGGTTGGTTTTTTAAAACAAGTTTCTCTCCTATAATAAAAATGGATATTAGAGTTCCTTTGAAATATACATACTTTTTCCCCAGCTAACAATATACCGTGGGTATGTCTACAGATCAAATGTAGATATAAATATATTTAATATATATATATTTTGATTTTATACCTCTTTAATATTCCATAGTAAATTATGCAACCAATTTCCTTGGATAAACATGCAGTTTTCAGTTTTTGACCATCATAACAATAAACATCCTTTTAATATTCATACACTGATGTATTTTTATTTTCTTTAAATCAATTCCTCAAAGTGGAATTGCTGGTTTACAGGGCACAGTTGTACATAATTTTTAAAAATTTTATTTATTTATTTTTTAGAGAGAGGGGAAGGGAAAGAGAAAGAGGGGAAGGGAAAGAGAAAGAGTGGGAGAGAAACATCAATGTGTGGTTGCCTCTCATGTGTCCCCTACTGGGGACCTGGCCTGCAACCTAGGCATGTGCCCTGACTGGGAATCAAACCAGTGACCCTTCGCTTCACAGGCCCATGCTGAATCCACTGAGCTACACCAGCCAGGGCAAAAAAATTTTTATTAAAAACTTTCAGATTAGCCCTGGCTGGTGTAGCTCAGTGGATTGAGCACAGGCCTGCGAACCAAAGGATTGTGGTTTGATTCCCCGTCAGGGCACAGGCCTGGGTTGCAGGCCAGTTCCCAGCAGGGGATGCACCAGAAGCAACCATACATTGATATTTCTCTCCTTCCCTTCCCTTCTAAAGATAAATAAATTAAATTAAAAAACAAACAAAAAAAACCTTTCAGATTATTTTTTGAAAGATTTAGTGATTTACATTCCCATCAACATATATGAAAGTACCTATTTTCTATGTCCTTGTCATCTCTGGATATTAATTTAAATATTTCTGTCAGTCTGATGGGGGAAGTGGAGATACCTTTGCTTGGTATTTCCTCATTATTAGTGAGGTTGAACATCTTGGAAGTATATCAGCCCTGTGCGTTTTCTCTTTTGAGAATTGCCTGGTTATATCCTTTGCTTTCTCTACTTATAAGTGCTTTTGGGGACATGAGGAGTATGAAACTGTTGTCTGTCTTATGCATGTACAGTGCTACAGATGGGCTTCTCGGCAGTGAACACCAGGTGAATGAATGGCCTGTAAGAGTGTGCTGCTGCCAGAGGGAGCCCGCGGGAATCCAAAGACAGCGTGCGTGAGCAAAGTTCAGCGTATCTAATTAGCAGCGACACTTGCTGTTCTAAGAATTTAATTGTTGTAGACATTAACAAGTCAGAAAGTTACCAAAGGTCTTCCCAGGAAGTAGAGGAAAAAAATCCCCCTTATTTGTCTCAGTTGGCCTGGGTAACTTGCCCTGCAGGGGCCACTGGGCAGAGCTCCACGTCGAGACACAGACGTGGTACCTGCAATGCAGGGCTCTGGTTTCTAGGGCCAAAGGCACTTGTGTGATTAGCAACGAGGATAAACACAGGGTCAAATGATTACTAAATTTCAGGAATGCTCTCACCCTGATAACTTTCTTAAAAATATGTTCTCTAAGGGTGACGTGTAGAATCTACATTGTAGATCGTAAGTTCAGCCAAAAAAGCAAAACAGAAAGATCAGTGGGGGGTACTCCTTTAACAGTGGTGCCACCCCTGCGACCAGACATGGCATCCAAACTGTCAGCAGAGCGAGCCTCACCCGTAGATCAAAAGGAAGCATCACCAGCATCCCACTGTGGTCCATGAATAAGGCAGCTTCGTTGTGCTCGTATGTTTGTCTGTTTCGGGGAAGTAGCAGTGGGGTGCACAACTGGACAGCTCCTACACCAAATTAGAAAAAAATAATCAATCATCAGGTTCTCACCCTTCCTAGGAGGCAAGTTAAAAATGAACACAAACCTGACGGTGACATCCTCTGCTACAGGGACTGTGGAAATCATCACCATCTGTGGTCAATTCTCAATGGACAGCTCACCTAAGGTTAACTCTGTCAATTTAGTCCTATATTCTGACTCCAAAAACCAGCTGCACTTTAGCAGCAAGGTTGTAATATAAAAATCTGTTTATCCTGCCCTAGGCAGGTGGCTCAGCTGGTCGGAGCATCATCCCGTGCACCAAAGGCTGCAGGTTTGATTCCCAGTGAGGGCATGTCCCTAGGTCGTGGGTTTAATCCCTAGTCGGGGTGTGTATGGGAGGCAACCTATTGATGCATCTCTCCCACACTGATGTTTCTCTCCCTCTCTTTCTCCCTTCCCCTCTCTCTAAAAATAAATAAATAAGATTGTTTAAAATCAATGAGCATATTCTCTTGTGAGGATTAAAAATAAATAAAAAAAGTCTGTTTCTCCTCATCAAGCTGAGTTGTAAAAATAAGCTTAAATTTCACATGATGTCAGTTGCTTGTAACTGAACTTAAAAGTAAAATATACTTGCACCCAAATCTATTATTAACTGCTTTTTTAAACAGTCCTTTTTAATGCTGAAAAAAACATCTTTTGAGAAAACATATAATTTTTTAAAAGAACATACCATGTCTTTTAAAGATGCGGATGATGGTTTCACAGACGTGCTGCTGTATCTTGGCTGTACGGATTGAAAAGCTTCCCTAGAATATGACCAATTAAAATGTCACCAAAACCTAATCAGAGGGATCATCTAAAATATTAATCAGTGGCTTGCAGTCAGCATTACATGGCTTACTCTGAGGATCATAGAAGAAATTTCAACAACTCAGTCCCTTTTTTAACACATTCAAGAAAGAAGAAACCAGAAGTCTTACAATGAATGCATCCTCCTTGAGGAGGGCCAGCTGGGTTCAAAGTCCAAGTCCCTAACCCAGATATCTGCCCTTCAGAGAGGGAGAGCTGATCAAATCTGCCCTTTCTCCCTGAGGAACTGGGGACACCTCGGAGCAGTCACGCCCCTAACAGCTTCAGGTCCCCTCCCATACGCTAAGGTGACTCACTGTGGGCTCCTCAAAAGACAAATGGTATTTAGATGTTTTGTAAACAGTTGTCCTTTTCACTTGCTTCTTATCAGAAAAGTAGTACCATTTCACCAGAGAAAATTTAGAAATAACAGAGAAGCAAAAAGACAAAAGAGTCACCCATAATTTGGTATCTTTCTAATACTGCCAGCCAGAACACTGCTTGGCCCCTAAAATCTATACTGATCTTCCGCAAACCTCATCTCTACTTCCTCTACTACTGCTCTGAAGTTATATCATATTTTGAGCATGTAGAAACTTAGACGATATAACAGAAATCTGTTATTTATCATCCAACTTTATCAAATCTTAACATTTTGCTATACTGTTTCATATCGTGTTTTTTCATTGTTGTTTGTTTTTATAAAGAAAATGTTGATAGCTCTCAAACCTGGCTATGCTTCAGAAACCACCTGGGAGCTTTTACACCCCTGGAGTACCTGACCCCTGGAGATTCTGTCACTAGAATGGATGCAGGGCCTGGACATCTGTTCTGTCAAAGGGTCTCCCAGGTGTTCTGCTGTGCAGCCAGCACTTGGAGATGCTGACTGTTTGATCTGTATCTGAGCTGGCTGGGTGCTTTCGGCTCTGGGCAGCAGGGCCAAGGCTCAGTCTCTAAAAGCACTCCTTCTCGGGTGGGCAGAGAGGGGGTAGATCAGGAGTTCCTTTGAGTAAGTGGTTAAAAGTGTGGTTCTTCCCAGAATAATGCATATGCATATATTCTGCATACACAGACCTCAGACTAAGAACTTATGTTGGAGGCCTTAAAGGAATCCGTGAAAAATAAGAAACTAACTTGATCCTTCTGTGAACCAGGTTAAGTGCTCTACGGAAGCCCAGCTTAAGCCCACCTTCAGTATATCGCTGTCATAGGTGTAATCGATGGCAGGCGGGATCCGCTGGGAGAAGATCTGGGCCATCATAGTGCGATAGGCCTTCCCGTCCACGTTGGCCAGGGTGTGGTGCAGCACCTCGTGCAGCTCTGATTCTTCCATCTGCGGTGGGGGCAGCAGCTCACTCTTGAGCAGTTCTGTGGCTGTGGGCCGCTTCGCTGGGTCGTGGTTCAACAGCCAGGAGATGACAGATTTCTATAACAAAACCCAGGCATACTGGTGATGGGAAGCAACAGCTGAGCCTCAGGATTCTCCTGACAAGCCAGTAGTTGTTGCAGTCAAAGAAAAGACACTGCACTTCTTGCACTTAGTGGGTGCATTTTAATTTTTCAAGTTTCTGAATTTGCCATTTTCCCCCTGTACTTCAATATGGTCATGGTGTTGCACAACAGTGTCCTGTATTTTGCTGTGTATAACACGCTCCCGTGTATAATGCGTGCCCACGTTTTTGTGTGTGTTATACACAGGATTATTATATCCATAGTATGTAATCATTTTACCCATGTATAATGTACATCCTTATTTCTCCCTCAAAAATTTGGGCAAAAAGCGGGTATTATACACAGCAAAATAGGTTATATTAGTATTTCTTGAAAGACAGAGGCCCAGCCCTGGTTGGCGTGGCTCAGTGGATAGAATGCTGGCCTGCAAACCAAAGGGTGGATGGTTCAGTTCCCAGTCAGGGCACGTGCCTGGGTTGCAGACTAGTTCCCCATTAGGGTATGTGTGAGAGGCAACCACACACTGAAGTTTCTCTCCTTTTCTTTCTCCTTCCCTTCCCCTCTCTCTAAAAAATAAATAAATAAAACCTTAAAAAAAAAAAGAAAGAAATAAGACTTCCAGGAAGTCCAGGAAACTCAAGAGTCCCAAAGAAATGGGACTCAAGGAGGAACAACACCAAGACGCATCATAATTAAAATACCCAAGATTAATGATAAGGAGAGAATCTTAACAGCAGCAAGAGGAAAGGGGAGAGATACCCACAAAGGAGTGCCCATCATACTGTCAGCTGATTTCTCAAAAGAGACTTTGCAGGCAAGAAGGGGCAGGAAAGAAGTATTCCAAGGCATGAAAGGCAAGGACCTACATCCAAGATTGCTCCATCCAGCAAAGCTTTCATTTAGAGTGGAAGGGCAGATAAAGTGCTTCCCAGATAAGGTCAAGTTAAAGGGGTTCATCACCACCAAGCCCTTATTATATGAAATGTTAAAGGGACTTATCTAAGAAACAGAAGATCAAGAACTATGAACAGTAAAATGACAACAACCTCACGACTATCAACAACTGAACCTAAAAATAAAACCCCTAAAACCAAGCCAACAACTAGAGTAGGAACAGAATCACAGAAATGGAGATTACATGGAGGTTTGTCAACATAGAGAGAGAGGGGAAAGAATGGGGGAAAAGGTACAGGGAGTAAGAAGCATAAATGGTAGGTAAAGAATAGATGGGGAGGTTAGGAATAGTAGAGGAAATGGTGAAGCCAAAGAACTTACATGTATAACCCATGGACAAGAACTAAGGTGGGGGGCATGCTGGAAGGTGGGAGTGCAGGGTAGAGGGGGATAAAGGGGAGAAAAAAATCGGGACAACTGTAATATTATAATCAATAAAATATACTGAAAAAATGTGAGCATATGAAACAAATACCTTTATGTGTCTAATTTTAGTTCAAATTACAATGTGTAGGATCTGCTGGGATCCTTAAAACAGTGTAAAACACTTTGTTTTTATTTTTTCTTTACCATTTATGTTATCTATAGGGATACCATTCCCTTGAGTTCTCTTGATTATGTTACTCTATACCTTCACAGCTACTATCTCATTAAGTGGGGAACAACCTGAAGGTAATATAAACCTTTGAAAGTTCCTCAGCGATTCCTTAATTCTCTTTTTTTAAAGATTTTATTTATTTATCTTTAGAGGGAAAGAG
Source organism: Artibeus jamaicensis (assembly GCF_021234435.1). Taxonomy (NCBI): domain Eukaryota; kingdom Metazoa; phylum Chordata; class Mammalia; order Chiroptera; family Phyllostomidae; genus Artibeus; species Artibeus jamaicensis. The sequence continues at coordinate 6,531,401 of NW_026521221.1, read as the reverse complement.
AGGGAGAGAAACATCAATGTGTCGTTGCCTCTCATGCGTCCCCCGCTGGGAACTGGCCTGCAACCCAGGCATGTGCCCTGATTGGGAATCAAACCACGATTCTCTGGCTCGCAGGCCCACACTCAATCCACTGAGCTACACCAGCCAGGGCCGATTCCTTAACTCTCTTGTTTATAATAAGGATTTATAAAGAATTTGAGGAACATCTGAGGTCAGAAAAATCTCAATTTTTAGATTAATTCTATGAAGCATTTTCTAATTATATGTTTAACATACACTCCCCCCAAACTCCTACCCCAGTCTTAGCCTGAAATAAAAACACTGGTAATTGTCTTTCATGCAAAGAAAGGAACTGACATGATATAACGTTTATGAAAAGTCACATCAAATTACACTGGTAGAAACAACAGCCTCCTCAGCAAAACAGACCCTGTTATCTCGCTTAACTTCTGTGTGTGGTACATGTGTGCCACACGCATCTGCCAGCACTTTCTGTGCTGCCTCATTCCAGACAAAAGGCGGTGCCCGCGCTGTGGGAAGTGGCGGCGGCGCAGGTTGAGCCGTCAGCTTTACACAGTCCACGTGCAAATGCTCACGGGCACCTGGTCCACACCCATGATGGAGAGCAACCTCTGTCCTGGGGAACAGCTTGGATAGTTGCTCTCCTGTTTGTATTGTGACACAATTCCTGAGCCACCGGAGCTACCAATATGTGGAAGTTCTGAGTAAGACTGCCCTTGTTATAGGGAAAGGCTATGAAATGAACATTTTCTTATGATATCCAGAAACACAGAAAATGACTCAGTTCAAAAAATGATGACTAACAAAGGAAGTAGAAACACAACTCAATGTATTTTCTAATGGTTCTTTACTAATTCAATTGATGATGCAGAATTGGTCCCTTGAGCCATTCATGTTGTGTTAAGAATTACAGGATGTTAATGCTGATAATATAAATACAGGGTATTTAACCCCTTTATTTTTCAGGTGAGGAAAATGAAAGCCTGGAAAAGTGAATTGTCTACCCACATAATAAGCAAGAAATAGCAAATTAATACCATTTTCTAGCTAGGTTTCTGTTCTCAACATTAAGAGTCACTCACTCACTGCTTAAAGATGGGGATACGCTCTGGAAGTGAGTCCTTAGGCACTTTCGTCACTGTGAGAACATCACCGAGTGCACTTACACAGACCCTGGTGGGGCAGCCACTACCGTGACTGTACCGCTCTGCTTTCACACCACGGGCAGCGCAGCGGATTTGCTTCCATCAGCTCCGCCGCAAACATGTAACGCGTTGTGCTACAACACTGAGATGGTTATGATAATCTTAATGGGACCGCTGCTGTATACATAGTCCTTTGCTGACCCAAACAGTTATGTGACGCACGACTATTACTTAAAGAAGGAATTTTACCATGATTATAATTGTTAAAAAAGGTCAGTTTAAGGAATAAACATCCATGTTAAGATCCACTCGTGCAAGAGTGACCACGAATGCTTCACTGAGACAAACAACCAACTAAGAAGATATACATGCCAGAAGTATAATACATCAATTCTCTAATTATTCTTTCATATTGACTGGATGACAATATGAACCTATGACAATTCATATGCTCACACACTCAGATATTTATAGCATGGAGGAGGAATTATTTTGCTTTAAAAATCTGTAACTTCAGGGACTTCCGGCCAAGATGGAGGCAAAGGTGAAAACACTGTGCCTCCTCGCACAGCCAAGTTTAAAGACAACAAAGTTTTAGTAAAAAATAACACAACCAAAACACAGAAAATTGAACTAGATGAAAGTCCGACAACAACAAACTGTTTAGCCAGACTGGTAAGAGGGGTGGAGCCAGCCACTGGCAGAGTGGGGTTGCATAGGAAAACTCAGCCAGACCAACTGGGAAGAGCAGGTGGTGATTGGTGGATCCCAGGCATGGGGTTGCAATGGGCAGACCCAGTGAGGGTGCAAGGCGGCAGGCTGACCACGGTCATACATTCACGAGCAGATAGACCAAGCAAAGGAGGGAGCAGTGAGATGGACCGTGCAGGCCCCAGCAGCGGAAAGCAGCACAGGGGCCGCCACTGCCCCTCTCTGACCCCGCCCCCACATACAGCATCACAACCCAGCAAATGAGTTGCCCCACCCTGATGAACACCTAGGGCTCTGCCCCCCATACGTAACAGGTGCGAACAGATCAAAACATTATGGCTCAAGAAGAACTCAAAGCCCCAGAGCCAATAAATCTAAGCGACCAAGAAATAGGTGTTGAAAGACAAATGCCATATGATATCACCTTTAACAGGAAGCTAAACAACAAAACAAACAAGCAAACAAAATAAAAACTAAGACACTGAAATAGAGAACAAGGGGACAGTGACCAGAGTGGAGAGGGAAGGGAATTTCAGGGGAAAAAGGGGAAGGATTTACAGGAACTAGTATAAAGGACACATGGACAACCGGGGGGGTGGGGTGGGGGTGGAAATGGAAAGGAGGTAGAGAGTACTGGGCGGGTGGGCTGGGATGGGAGTAAAAAACAGAAAACTGTATTTGAACAATAACTAAATTAAAAAAAAAAGAAATAGCCAACTTATCAGATGCACAGTTTAAAACACTAGTGATCAGGATGCTCACAGAACTGGTTGATTTAAGTCACAAACTAGAGGAACAAATGAAGGCTAAACTAATTGAAATGAAGGGACATGCACAGGAAACCAATAGTGTTGGAAAGGAAACTGGGACTCAAATCAAGGGAGTGGACCAGAAGGAAGAAAGAAACATCCAATCAGAAAAGAATGAAGTAATGCGAATTCAAAGAAATAAGGAGAGGCTTAGGAACCTCCAGGACATCCTTAAACGTTCCAACATCTGAATTATAGGGGTACCAGAAAAGGAAGGGGAACAGCCACGAGCAGAAAACTTATTTGAACAAATAATAAAGGAGAACTTCCCCACTCTGGCAAAGAAAATAGACTTCCAGGAAATCCAGGAAGCTCAGAGAGTCCCAAAGAAGTTGGACCCAAGAAGAAACACACCAAGGCACATCGAAATTACCTTAGCCAAGAATAAAAATCAAGAAGAGAATCCTAGAAGCAGCAAGAGATAAGGGGACAGTCACCTACAAAGGAGCTCCCATCAGACTGTCAGTTGATTTCTCAAAAGAGACCTTACAGGCAAGAAGGGGCTGGAAAGAAGTATTTCAAGTCATGAAATCCAAAGACCTACATCCAAGATCGCTCTATCCAGCAAAGCTTTCATTTAGAATGGAAGTGCAGATTAAGTGCTTCTCAGATAAGATCAAATTCAAGGAGTTCATCATCACCAAGCTCTGTTACATGAAATGTTAAAGGGACTTATCTAAGAAAAAGAAGATAAAAAATACGAACAGTGAAAGGACAGCAACTCATAGTTATTAACAACCACGCCTAAAACAAAAGCAAACTAAGAGGACAGCTAGATCAGGAGCAGAACCATAGAAATGAAGATCACATGGAGGGTTAGCAACAGGGGAGTGGGGGGAGGAAGAGAAGTGGGGAGAAGGTACAGAGAATAAGTAGCATAGATGGTAGGTAGAAAATAGGAGGGAGGGCAAGAGTAATATGGGAAATATAGAATCTAAAGAACTTGAGACACGTGGACATAAACTAAAGGGGGGGACTGGTGGGGGAGGGGTGTGCAGGGTGGAGGGGAATGAAGAGGGGGATAGGACAACTGTAATGGCATAATCAATAAAATATATTAAAAAGTAAATCTCTTAATAAAGAAAAAGAAATCTGTAACTTCAGATTGCCCAGTCTGTCCCTTTACAATCTGAGCTACTTGAACCACAAAACAGAACAGATTTATGTTTTTTTTAAATTTAATTTATTTATCTTTAGAGGGGAAGGGAAGGAGAGAGGGAGAGAACTATCAATGTATGGTTGCCTCTCGTGTGTCCCCTGGTGGGAACTGGCCTGCAACCCAGGCATGTGCCCTGATTGGGAATTGAACCGTGATCCCTTGGTTTGCAGACCCACACTCAATCCACTGAGCTACACCAGCCAGGGCAGAATTATAGTTTTAAATTATTTTTCTTTTCTTAAAGTCCCAAGCTTTCTCTAAAATGATGAGCTGTATAAGCACTGTTTTTTTCAACAGCTATGGCAAGGTTCTAAAGAACACTTCAAAATCACAACAAACCAAACAAAAGAACCCTATAGTCTGTTAACTGTCTGTGCCAGTGCTTGGCATTTTTATAACGTATTTCAAGTTTAGTAACATTTTAAGTGCTCCATCTTTTGATTTTTTTCTCCCCACATTATTCCCAGCATACAAGAGAAAGAGTGGCAAAAGATTACTAATTAAACAAAAAAAAGAAAAAAGAAAAACAGTAATTAAAACCCAAGTGTGAAGACAGTATTTAAAGTATCAGAAAATTACCTGCTTTGTATGCTCTTCATCATCGAAGTCTTCTGGAAACTTAGGTGAAGTGGCCTAAAAAATATTACATTCAATCAACAAGTGCTTGGCAGACTGCCACAGTTGAAGCATTTATTCACTAGAGATAAGAAGAATCAAACACAGAAATGAAAATCTGCTAACTGGGGAAGACTGAGGTGTCCCTTTCTTGAAACCCAATGCCCATTCTTCTAAGTACATACATAATATTTTTTAATTTTTAAAAAAGATTTTATTTATTTATTTTTAGAGAGAGGAGAGGGAGGGAAAAAGAAAGGGAAAGAAACATCAATGTGTACTTGCCTGTCATGCATCCCCTAGGAGGACCTGGCCCGCAACCCAGGCATGTTCCCTGACTGGGAATTGAACCAGCGACCCTTTGGTTTGCAGGCCAGAGCTCAATCCACTGAGCCACACCAGCCAGGGCCATACATACCATTTTAATGCAAACTTTTCCTAAATGACAGCTTAGGTGAGAGAAAGCACCTTATCTGAGGACAAAGTATTTAAAAATCTAATGGTTTCAGAGAAGGGCAAAGTGGCTTTATTAAACATCAGATGAAAAAAGGCAAAAACACCCCACCACCAACACAGAGTCAGAGAAGAACATTAACTGAAACATCTACTTCCCCAGAAGTTCTCATCCTTCTGAAAAATAAGACCCTAAATATAACTTCAACTTGGCAGTTGAGATATTCTTGAAATGAGGGAAACATGAATTTTGACTAAAGAAAGGCACGCATCAAAGACTTAATCCTCTAAGGCCATTTCAAGTCAAGGGAAGGGCACAGTAATGACTTTATTTACTCCGCTACTCTATGAACACAGCTGTCCACACTATACTGGCAGTAAAATTCTTCCAGTTTTTCGAAACACTGTTTCGCTCTGCTCAGGAAGGAAGAGACAAACTCTCAATATCTCTTGCTCATGAATATGTAATCTAAATCACTCTCATCTGAATGTTACTCTCCACTTTCCTCTTGATGCTTTTTCGAATGAGAACCCTTGGCCTCACGCATTGTTAACATTAGTCCCTTTTTAGTTTGGGCAATAACAGAGGCAAGGATCAATCCCAAGAACACAAATGGGAATTTCACTGGGGAAAAGTTCAAGTGGCTGATACTTTCCCCAGAGCCCTTTTAATTTCTGGACATGGTGGTTTTCTTTAGGTACCAGGCAGAATCTTTAATTTCTAGAACTAAATATCCATTATCCTTATAACTGATCCTCACTAATGTAACTATATTGATTTTATTAAAAACTTGGATCCCTCCTTTGTTTTAAAATTAGAAATAGCCCTGGTTGGTGTGGCTCAGCGGCTGAGCGCCAGCCTGTGAAACAGGAGGCTGCTGGTTCGATTCTCAGTCAGGGCACATGCCTGGGTTGCGGGCCAGTCCCCAGTTGAGGGGGGTGTGATTAATATTTCTGTCACATATTGATGTTTCTCTTTCTTCCTTCCTTCTCCTCTCTAAAAGTAAATAAAATCTTAAAAAATATTAAATTAAAACATAAATCTCTCAAGAGTTTTCAAAAAACAAACTATAACCTAGCAATTCTCCAAGTAGGATTTCTAAAAATAAACAAAAATGAGGAGTTTCTCATATTATTGGAGGTGTGTAAGAGGTAGATTTCCATTTATTAGAAATTTAGAAAATCATAGCAGGATCACGTCTTCTGTGTTATAAATGCCAGGAAAACACTCCGCAGTGAACTCTGATGTCCATGCTAAGATTCAGGTTACTGGGAAGTGACGCACTAAAGCATCAGATACGTACATCTCTGAGCTGGTTGAGAACAAAGACCCTTTCTGAGGCTGTAACCATGGGGCGATAGGACATCTCAAAGAAGATGATTCCCAGGCTGAAGAGATCCACTTTCTGGGGAGGAAAAAGAACCGTATTTAGAGAGCCTTAATCTGAAGTGTTATTTCCTAGGGAATTACCTCACGAGCGCTGTTAATTGGAATTAAAGTGTGCATAAGTGAAAAACAAGCCAATTAGAAAACAATTAATTTCTTCTAAAGAAGCATAGGTGTAAAATACACATGAGATTAAATATTTGGCATGACTTCTCAACATTTTCCTTGGAAATTAATTGTAACAGACATAGGTAACCATTGTTCAACTGTGGAGAATAATTACTAAAGATCAAGGACAATCAAGATTTGTCGTAAGAATTTGCTTTGCATTTTTACTAGTCTCAAAAGGGAAACAGACCAAAAATCTGTGGCTAATGGCAAAGATCAACTATTCATTGCCAAGCCACACCAATGAGGCGGAGGAATGGCACAACAGAAAGACTGTGTGAGAAATCCTAACAAAATATCGAAGTGCAGGTAAAAAAGGAGAAAGGTCAAGTCAGTGCATTGTCAGACTGGGAGCTGCCAGCGGGCAGAAGCATGGCAACGGCACCCAGGCACAGAAGCCACTTTCCAGAAAAACTCCAGAATAAATCTGGATTCAAGGAGTGGCAGGAGAGCCTCTCTATAACCAGTGACCTTTGAAGTCTTAAAAAGAAAACACATTTATGGTGGCATTTCCTACACCTGTTCGCTGTAGAAAATGTGGTACAAAAAAAGCACCACAAATCAAACAGCAAGCACCTGCAATTGGAGTGCTCAAGCAGAGTCACTAGTGCTAAGACGCGCTCATTCTGTGCTCTTGAAAATGCCCACGTTCTGAGACTAGAACTGTGGTGCTCCGAGTAACTTCTATTCCCTTAATGCGGTGAGAATATTTTAAAATACTCTATCACTTTTCTAAAACAACCTTCTCAAATATGACTGTAATGTCAGACAGTATTCAATTATGTGGATGTCTCATAATTTATGTAGCCAGTGCCCTATTTTTAAGCACTTTCGTCATTTTTCAGTTATAAATAATACTATGGAGAGTGCCTTCTATAGCGATCTTTTTGAACCGTCCCCAGCTGTTTCCTTCGGGTACATTTCAAAAGGTGGAATTGCTGGGCCCAGGGGCGGAGGCCTTTTGAGGACGTCCTCATGCTGTTCCACACTGTACTCAGAAAGATGGCACTGAAGGCCCTTCCCATGCCCACTGGGTGCATGTGCGTCTCCACACACCCTCACTCCCCAGGCGTATCTGATGTTTGTGCCAACTTCCTGTCACTGCCCAGCGCTTCCTGTTGGAGCCAAGACCCAGGCTTGTGTTTCTACTACAAACCTAAAAATATACTTTGATGTCAACTGCCTGCCTAACATATTTTTAAAATTTAGCTCTGCACTGTTGCCCTCAGTGATCCCATCCAATCTCATGGTTTTACATCTCATCTGTGCGCTGATGACTCTCAGATTTTGTACCTGACTCTGACCTTTTTCAGTCTTGAGCTCTGAGTCCCTCACAACCTACTGGACATCTCCAGTTGATGTTCTCATGAGGCATTTCAAACTTACCAGAACACGTCTCAAATGAAAGTTCCCTACCATCGTTTCCTCCTTCTCCCCCATGTTTTTTCTCAGGTTTCTTCATCTCATCCACCTTCCCTTCCCTCAGCTGCCCAGAAACCCGGGCAGTGCCCTGTTTTCCTTCTCTTTCATCACCCAAATCCACTTCGTGAGGAAACCTGTCAATTCCCCCAAAATGCATCTCTTACCTGCATGCTTCTCCCCATCTTACTTGCTACCACGCTGCTTCCAAGTATCAGCTGCTCCACCTGGACTTCTCCAAAGCCTCCAGCAGCAGCCAGAGAGAACCCTTCCTTAAGGTCCTTCGGGGTCTCCCTGTGCACATTCCTCATCATTGTTAAGTTGGCCCTGCAAGATGGGACCCCTGCCTTCCTGTCCCGCTTCACTTCATGCCTCTCTCCCCATTGCTCACCACACTGTAGGCACACGGACCTTCTTTTGGCTGCCTTAAGTGTGCCAACCTTGCATCAGGTGTCCTCTCTTCATGCTTGCTCCTTCTGCCTCACTCCTTGTTCCTCTCAGGCATGTTCCAGACTCCAACTTTATATGGCGTTTCCCTACTCTTCTATCCTAAAAGTCATTGTCTTAGAAAAACTTTCTCTGGTCTAATCTAAAAATGACGTTCCTATTGTTCTCTGGTTACTGGACTCCTTTTCTTCTTAGCTCTCACTGGATAAGCTCCTTGAAGGCTGGAAGAAGATATTTGTCCTATTACTTGACTACCTTATCCTTTGCATTTCTGGGGCCCGGCTAGACCTGGGTTAATTCAAGTCTTCTTGGAATGGATGAAGGGACTGTAACTCTCTGCAGCACTGTGCCAATTTCAGTCACTGTCCTTGGGCACCACATGTCCTGTTCAGTGTGGTCACTCAATGTACATGTGAATACATACCAAGTGAATAAATGTTCATGACTATTTCAGCTGGGAACTAAACCCCAAATGCAGTGTCCTTAATGTTCTTACTACTATCCTGCTCTTGAGACCTTTTCTTCTCCCCGCAAAGCTTGCCCTTTACCTGGTTGTACGCAGATTTGGTGCTTCCTTGGACCTCTGGGCTCACATACAGAGCAGTGCCAACCATCCCAGTCAAATGACCTGCGTGGAAGAAGGCGAGGGAAGGCTTTCCAGTGACAGGACTCAGGTATAAGGCAAATTTTTATTAAAAAGAAAGAAAAGGTTTTTTAAGAATGAGGTGTGATCTGTTCATTGTTCGCACTATTTACAGGAAGCAGCAGTGTGCATTTCATAAAGTGATTAACACTAAGTCACATTCGGCCACGGCCTCTGCAGAGGAGAGGCGCTGCCAGACAGAAGAGGCGCCGGCCCAGGTCGCGAGGCGGCCGCACATGACCACCTGGGGTCGGACACAGGGCAACTGCCTACCCCAGCAGTTGGATTAAGAGCCAGTTAATCTAACTGAAGCTTTAATTTCCTGGCTTGCTGAAGAAAAACTGATGCAATGAAAAGGAAGAAATAATTAAAGCACTTTCATAATTTTGTGAATTTAATGAATTATAATTTGCTTTAGGATAAAATCTTCACAAATGAAAAACAGGTTTCAGATTAAGAAATTTTATACTGTATTGTATACTTAAAATTTTCCTAAGAGGGTAGAGATCTAATGTTAAGTGTTCTTATCACAAACTAAATAAAGAAATAAATATTTCTAAAATAATGCTAAATAAAAGGGCAGGTGAAAACTTTTGGAGGTGATGAATGTTTCTAACAGAGATGACGGTGATGGTTTCACAGGTGTGTATATATCTCTCCAAAGTCCTCAGGCTGCACACACTATATACGTACAACTTTTCAGATGTGAAAAAATAAGAGGAAAAAATTTGTGGTCTGTTTTTTAATACATAAATTAAATACATTGATTTACCTGAAGGGTCTGATTTAATTAAATGATCTCCTGATGCATCATCTTGTTTGCCATCAGCCTAAAAATAAAAGTAAGCCAAATATCATATTAAAATGTTATATTATTCCATAGAAATGGCTTATCCATTTCTTTTTTTTTTTTAAGATTTTATTTATTTATCTTTAGAGGGGAAGGGAAGGAGAGAGGGAGAAAATATCAATGTATGGTTGCCTCTTGTACATCCCCTGCTGGGAACTGGCCTGCAACCCAGGCATGTGCCCTGACTGGGAATCGAACCACGATCCTATTATTCACAGGCCCCCACTCAATCCACTGAGCTACACCAGCCAGGGCTCCATTTCTAAATGAAGACTAAATGAAGAATATCACACAGAAACTAGAATAATTATAAAGATACTTTTTTTTGAGCTTTAAATTTTTTTGGTTTAGTAGGCTCACTAATGCAGAGCTTACCAAAAAACCATTAGGATCAAGAAGGGCACTTCACTATAGAACTCTTTTTTTGTGGCAGAAACCCCTGGAAGCTTATAGAAGCAAATGCCAAAACAACCTGTTTACTAGGAAGAGTAAGAATATATTAACCACCACTGCCTCACTTTCTAACTTTCCAACTTTCCCATTTCCTTGGGTCAATTTTTATTTTTTTCCTAGAGGCTGGTCACCAAATATCCACTATCACTGCTAATACCTCTTAAGTAGCCTCAGCGTCTTCCACAGTATCCGCCCCAGTGCAGACTCACATACCACCCTAAATCACTATTTTGCTGACATCACTCCGTAGGTTGCTATTACAAGCACCATCACCAATACTAGTGGCTTTAACATTCTCAGTGCCAGGCACTATCCAGGTGCTGGACCTGTGTCCTTATTTTATCCTGCTGACAGCTGTCTGAGGTAGGTACTAGTATTAGGCACCTTTTACATGTGAGTTATTGAGAGGTTAACCAACTAGCCCAACATCACACTGCAGAGAAGTGGCAGAGGCAGGACTCTAGCCCAGGCCAGTGGGCCTCCAGTGCTGCGCTCTTATCGACCTCACTATGTAAGCTCCCCAGAAAGCAAGTTAAATTCTTTAGTTTGCGGATCAAGATCCCCATCACTCAGCCCTTCCTGGGTCTTCGCACTCTTCGGAATGCTGTGTTCTGGTCAGGTGCATGTTCTCACTGACCCCTTTCATATCCTCCCTCATTGCTCCTTGTAACCTATTCTGTTAATTTAGCTTCTATTCACCATTTATCCAAATGGATTATTTACCATTCATCCAAACCCTAAGAATTCATGGCATTTACCAGAGATTTTTGGCACTCAATAACTTGGGTTTCCGATGCCAAGTAAAACTCTTCTCTGGCTCTCCAGGTCTGCCACCTCCAAGACTCCCAACCTTCCAGCACCCTCTCTCACTGCCCTCCCACACCTCGTTTCAACCAACCAGACAACATGCTGGCCTTCAAACAATCATGTCTGCCTGGTCCAGGGCCTTTGCTTATGCTGTTTTTGCTGGAATCCCCCTTCCTGGCATCACCACGCCCTGCACTCAAGCTTGGCCTGCTGGACTCCCACCCATCCTTTCAGGCTGGGTGGAAAACACACACTTGAAATGCTGTTTTCTTTATACAGAATTGAGCCTTTATGGATTCTCATGGCCATGTGTAAATTTTCTCGTCTTTTACTCATATCACTATTTTGCTCATTTCACAATATTTTAGCTTTATATATTAAAGGGCTGCTCTACAGTGCTGTGAAGAAGAAACACCTGTGGATTATCTGTTGTCTAGGAGCGGTGTTTTGTTTTTTGACCCTTATTTTATTAAATGAACTAAGCCCCTCAAGTGCAAAGCATCTAGCCCAGTGCCTATGTGACAGACCAAAATAGAAATGATTTCATAAAGTATTATATGCCTTTCACCTAAACATCAACATGATTATGTCCTAAATTATGTCCCTCAAGTGGAATGCACTCACTGAAATGTGTTCTCAATTGCAAAGCGTAGAAGATCATGTGCAGCTCACCCTTTTGACTAGTCTCATCTCCTGGGGATATCACAGCAGAGTTCAGTGCACTCATTCTTGTCCTGCCTTCTAAGACTTTCATGAGGCTCATTTTCAGGCACAGTCTAATTAAAAAAATACTCACAGCAAAGGGTAGATGGTCTGTCGCCAAACCGAAATCACCTATTTTTACGTGGTCGTCGGAATCCAAAAAAATGTTGACAGGCTTCAAATCCCGATGAATCATTCCCTGACAGAAGAGAGCAAAGGAACCAAGTTTATAGTTATACCTGTTTCCTAATTTGAAAGGCCAGCCCAGTGACAAAATTGAATGTGTCTTCTCCCACAGACCACACTGGTCCGCACCATTCATCTTTGGCAGTGTCTCCACAGTCCTGTCAATGACCTTGCCACAACCTCCCAGTCTACCTGCAAGGCCCTCTCCACGAGGCTCACAATTTTCTTTCTCTGCTGCATCACAAAACCCCTGCTCTGGTCAGGGAGACAGATGCACACTCGTTTCATTCCTTCTTCTACTCCTTTCTTCACACTGTTTCCCCTGCCAGGAAGTTCTGGCTGTGCTTCACCCACTTGAATTGTACCAACATTTATTTACAAGTGCCAACTTGTTCATGAAGCCTTCCACAGTAACTTTAACATCCAGCTTCCCATCCCCAGCACACAAGGAAGGAACTCAATGATTATCTGTTACGTGAACATGCTTTCTCCCCTTCCTAATGGCATTCTCACAGTGATTATCGTTTCAGGTACTATAACGTAAGAGATGATTAAAACACATTGTGTGATCTCTTTTACCTTTACTCAAAGGTAAATTCTGGCTCCCTCAAAATAAGAGAAGTCCTTCTCAAGTGTGGGGCCTGTCATGCACCCATGCCTCTCCGTATTTCTGGGCGTAGCACAATATTAGATACCCAACAAATGACTGGCAGGCACTGAGCGAACTAGATCAGGCGAAGAGAGCCGCGGGCACAGCTGTGGGGCCCACGATGACATTACAGTAATAGAGTTCTAGTGGCCCTCATTAGAACTCATTTTTATTTCCAGTCTTGCAAATTCTGCTTCCATCAAATCATTTATCAAGTAAATATGTGTAAATTATAGTCATGGCTTTTTAGTAGGAAAATATGGCACTGTATAAATATTTTGAGGTTAAAGAAAATTGAGGCAAAGGGAAAAACCTATTTACACTGGCTAATATGCAACAGACAATTCCATTTTTTAACAAGTAAGCAGTGTTTCACCCTGAAGTTAGACCCATTAGCGTTTACATTGTAACGGCTATTTCTAGCTCTAAAATGACATTTTACACATGTGGCAAACCATCTTACTCAAAAAGTCTCATCTCTATCCACATAACCATATCCTTGCTCAAAAGTCTCATCTCTAGCCACATAACCATATCTTTGCTCAAAAGGTCTCATCTCTATCCCCACTAGGTGACTTTCTGGTTTCTCCATGTTCCCAGAAGGCTGGCACCTAGTCTGAGTCAAAGAACCCGGCATGTGTCAATCACATCCTCACGTCGTTCTGACTTGCTCTGGGAATTGCCCTCCCACTCCACACATGTTCACGGGTTTCCTGCTAACTCAGAGGCTGGCAAACTTTCCCCCTAAAGGGCTAGAAAGTAAATATTTTAGACTGTATGGGTCATAGAATCTCTGTCGCAACCCCTCAACTCCATGGTTGTGGCCCCAAAACAGCCAGGCAAGATGTAAATGAATGAGCACGGCCTGTTTTAATAACACTTACTGATGGACACTGAAATGTGAATTTCACAAAATTTTCATGTGTCATGGAATATTCTTCTTTTGATTTTTTTCTAACCACTTAAAAATGTAGAAGTAATTCCAGACCAGGCCAGGCTATACATAAGGTGGGTTGGATTTGACTTGTGGGCCACAGTTTGCTGATCCTCGTTTTAACCTTCAACATTTTCTTTTAACTTTTACACTTTGTACTATTTTCTTGTCTTTTGACACACTGTTCTAGTTCCTGTAAAAATAGATTATTTCAATATACCCGTAATTTTCCCTGTTTTTCTCCAATCTTACATTATTTTTTCGGTCCTAAATGTCTTTTCGTATTTTTAAAAGATTATTTTATTATTGTTCAATTACAGTAGTCATCAATCCTAAATTTTATATAAAGATAAGTTTAAAGAAATGTTGTAAAGTTTACTTTCTCATGGATATACGCCAATCCATCCAGAATCTCTCGAAAAAGCCTCCAGAGCCTGACGGTGTCCTGATGCAGGCCCTGGTCGATGGTGTCTCGCAAAGTGCTCTTCTCGCAGTACTCCATCTGCGGGCGGCAAAGTGGGCGGGGCTTCGTTACTCAGAGCTCACTGAAGGGGGACAACCGCACGAGTGTAATCCTTTATTCTCAATCACGTACCACAGGTTTCAAATTATTACGGGAAAGGCTTTTTTTTTTTTTTTTAATTGAAAAAAATAGCCCTGGCTGGTATAGCTCAGTGGACTGAGCGCGGGCCTGCGAACCAGACAATCGCGGTTCGATTCCCAGTCAGGGCACATACCGGGGTTGCAGGCTAGTTCCCTGCAGGACAGTTCCCAGCAGGGGACCCATGAAAGGCAACCATACATTGATGTTTCTCTCCCTCTCTCCTTCCTTTCCCCTCTAAAGATAAATAAATAAAATATTTTTAAAAAAGTTTTAAAAAAAATTAAAAAAAAATAAACGAAGAGTATTGAAAAATTGGGAAGTATGCATAACCTTAGCATCCTAACATAACCAATTTTTCAAATTACTGTTCATTTAAAAAATAACTTGTTTAAAAATCTCTGTCACGAATAATATAAAAATGAGAAGAATAATTTTATTTGTTGTACAAGATTGTTTCTAAACCCAAATTTTCAAGGACTAATTACTTCTGACCAGTGTGGCTCAGCGGGTTGGGCACTACCTGCAAACCGAAGGGTCACCAGTTTGGTTCCCAGTCAGGGCACGTGCCTGGGCCCCTGGTTGGGGATATGTGAGGAGCAACAGATCGCTGTTTAAAAAAAATAAATCTTTTTTTCAAAGAAGATTTTAATTTATTTTTAGAGAGAGGGGAATGGGGAATGGAGAAAAGGGGAGAGAGAAACATCTCTTGGTTGCCTCTCCCACGCCTCCAACCAGGGACCTGGCTCGCAACCCAGGCATGTGTCCTGACCAGGAATTGAACTGGAGACCTGTCAGTTCACAGGATGGCACCCAATCCACTGAGCCACACCACGCAGGGCAATAAATAAAATCTTAAAAGAAAAGAAAACAAAAAACCACAAGGGCTAATTAACCTAATGATGTCATTAGCCTTTCTCATTTGTATAGTAAATTAATGATGGTGACCTTTAAGTCCATAATAAAACAGAAATACGAAAATATTCCAGAAAGGGCTCTGTTTTATACCTTAAGTGTATGGATTTATCAGAAAACAATGCAGTATCATTTAAATCTTAAATCAACATGTAGCATTCGATTTCTGAAGGGAGACTATGCTTCAAAGCAGTGCCAGAGTTGAGATTTCTCATGAGGGAGAATTTTAATTTTTTTAAAGAAATTAACATATTAAAAAAATTAAAATATGTTTGCTGATTTCCAAGAGAGGAGAAGGGAAAGAGACTGGATGCTTCCCATGTGCACCCCACATGGGGATGGAACCAGCAACCGAGGTGTGTGGCCCGCCCAGGAACCAACCCCCAGCCTTCTGGTGTGTGGGATGACGCTCCAACCAACGGAACTACACCAGCCAGGGCAGAGGAACATCTCGTTTTAAATGAGAGGAATGTCCTCTCACGATCAGAATAACCATCTACAAATTCTGACTCATCCTCCAGGCCTCATGAGGGCCTCTGGCTCCAATGCCACAATCCTATCCCACCTCAGACGCACCTCTTCTACTTCTGTCTCCTAATTGTTTAGAGAGTAACCGCATACGACGTATACTGAATAGTTAGTGGTTTGGGAGACAAACACTATTTCATGTGTGTGAGCAGCATCTCAAAGATGTTTCTGTTAGGGAATCCCAAAAACCAGCCCTAATCCCAGGAAAGCATCCACCTAACTAGTCTCCTTTGAAACACTGTACTTGTCTGAAAACTATCGAACTTATCTTCCACACAGTACTGTATCTATCTCACATTAGAAGATCTGCCTACTTGCAGATGTGACTTAAAATACTAATAATGAGCCACATTCCTGCTTGCTGTGGTAGAGGCAAGTTTTCCTCTTTGGTGTGTGGCTGTCCCTCTGCTGGCAGAGCTAACCACTGTCCAGGATGCTGCCCCTCGGGCCTGGGGCAGGCCAAAGCCAACAGGCTTCCCTTTAGTCATGCTTCACTGCAACTGATCTGCCTGTGGCTCTTGTGCCCCAGAGGTTCCAGGACAAGCCAGTGTGCCTAAAGCCATGTTAGCTGCTCTGCACACAAGAATGTGTGTGGCTCATCCCTAATTTGTTCAGATCCAGCTTGTCAGGCAGGTGGATTTCTTACCTTCAGCCTAGTATTTATGGAACTTAGATACGGTTTAATTGCTTCACATACATGATTTCATTTAAGCACCACAAGTCACTCAAATAGTTATTATTTAATTTACAGATGGGGAACCTGAGGCGCAGAATGCTGAAGAGCCTTGCCTGAGCTCACACAGCTGTGGCTGGCAGATCCATGATGTGAACTCACGTGACAGCCTGAGTCTGGAGCCTGTGAGCACCGCCCTTTGCCGTCCCTGCTATGGTACAGGAAAGCAGGAGGGTGAGGATGAGGGAAAGGGCCTCCATGCTAAAATCTTCTCCAGCCAATTCATCTTTGGCAGTGCCACTGTGTCCTGTTTGGCCCCCTGTCCTGCTTTAGTCTCCTGACACGCGCCCACCTGCACCTGCTGGTCCCCCCACTACATGCCAGAACCCCACCTGGATGTAGAGGTAGTGCACAGCTTCGGTGGCGGCCGACGGCTCACTTTCATGGCAACTGCTCTTTCCATTGCAGTCTTCATCCTGAACCAAGAGGAGCACACAAGAACTCAACATGGGGCTAACACTAAACAAGGTCATTATCATCACAAGTCATTTGCACCTGCCCCCACCAAACACATGGCCATCCTGTTGCCTTAGAGGGGAGATCCACTGTCCTTGAGCTGTGTACAGCATTCAAAAGATACTTTTGCTATCATCTGAATCCACTGTGTGGTCACTGGGTCTGACACTCTACAGAACAACTGACAGGGAAAGCAGAGAACAGGTGGCATTAAAGGTGTGCAAGGTACAGAGAGACTCCATGTCAATTCCTTCGTACCATTAATATCTTTCTACTGAAAGCAGGATGTTCAGGCTAACACTGTAAGGCTTCAGTTTTACTGGAATGCCTTCCTCTGGAACAGAAGATTAGAAATTCATCTTGGGCTAAAACAATTTAAATGGATCACATGACCAAAGGATATTCTCATTCTGTGATCCAGGCTGAACTCCGGCAGACAAGCACTGCCACTGACAGCCCCTTCCCACATGGCCACTCTGTCCCCTACAACTAATTTTCTAACTCATGTCCCTTTTTTCAAAAAATCATTTTTTCTTCTCAGAGATGTATTTAGATATTGCCCCCCAACATTACTGAAAAAGCATTAAGCAGCATTTGACCATTTCTAGTGTACATTTTTGTGTACGTGTGTGGAAGCATTTTTCAATGATTTTTTCCCTTGTCAAAGGAAAACAACTCTGCTCTGGAAACAAGCACATCCTGCTTTTGAATCATTTATACTCTAGGGATTGTCTGCAGAGGACTGTTAGTCCCCGAGGCTTCTCCCCATTAATTAGAATGCCCCTGGGATAGTGCCTTTAGTGGAGCAAAACCAGGATGATCAATTTGGTGCCCTCGTGATAATTAAATGTATAACTGATGCTAAAGTCAAAGAAGGTCTGCTCTAGCATTTGAGTACTTACACGATTGTTTCTAGTTACATTTACAGTTTATACATTTAAATCAAGAGGGTGCTTTTTAAAAATTAGTATTTTTAAATTATTTATTTTCAATTACAGCTGACATACATTATTATGTTAGTTTCAGGTGTACACCCCACTGATTACACATTACATAACTTAAGTGATTATTCCAATAAATCTCATACCCATCTGATACCATACTTTAGTAGTATTTTTTAATTTCATACTTTATTCAAGTCCCAAATCATATTCCTCCCTCTGCTGAATTCTTTTATTACCTCTTTGTCTCTCATTTGATATCTAACATATACTATCTGGCTTGTTTTTAGTTTAATTTAATTTTTTAAGGGTGATTTTAATGGAAAGGAATGTAGTTATAAAAACATTGGCTAATGCATTAAAACCCTCAAATCAATTCAATTGCTTATCTAACAGAATCTACATGTAGGCCTTTTTTATCTACTATGAATGTCCTTTATAATTATTAATGGTTATATTTTTATTTCTGACAATAAACACTGCATTCAACCCCCAGATGCAGAATGCTTCCCTGCACCAACAACTGACAGCCCTACGGTTGCAAAGCTTCACCCTGGACTCCATCCACACGCCAGCCTCAAGGGGCCTTGCTGGCCTGGGCAGAGGGAAGAGCAGAACTGAGTGGAGGTCAAGGACTAGAGTAGTGTTTTTCAAACTTTTAGGACCATGACCCACATGAAGAGATAAATATATTTTATACCACACCAAGTACACATACTCATGAGAGAAAATTCCACAGAATTTATCTTTAGTGCAATAAATTTTAGTATTCTGTACTCCTCTCTAAAACATTAAGAATAAAATAAAGCTGGTTGTGAATCTCAAAACTCATTTCATAATCTGTTACAGGATCATGGCTCAGTGGTAAAACACTGTTCTAGGAGATGGATTATGAAAATAAGAAATCAAGACTAAACACAAGGTATATCTATTCACTTCACTTCTAAAAGCAGGCATGTTTTGCCCTGGCCAGTGTGGCTTTCGTTGGTTGGCTGTTGTTCTGCAAACTGAAAGGTTGCCAGTCCAGTTCTCTGTCAGGAAACATGCCTGGGTTGCAGGTTCTGTCCCCAGTTAGGGCATGTTCAAGAGGCAGCCAACTGATGTTTCTCTCTCACATCAACATTTTTCTCCCTCCCTTCCCCTCTCTCTAGAATCAATTAAAAAAAAAAAAAGCCCTGGCTGGGGTAGCACAGTGGATTGAGCGCAGGCTTGCAAACCAAAGGATTGTGGTTTGATTCCTAGTCAGGGCACACGCCTGGGTTGCAGGTCAGTTCCCAGCAGGGGATGCACGAGAGGCAACCATACACTGATATTTCTCTCCCTCTCTCCTTCTCTTCCCCTCTAAAGATAAATAAATAAATTAAAAAAAGAAAATAAGTGAAAAGCATTTTTTTTACTTTTAAAGATCTTATTAGTTTATTTTTAGAGAGAAGGGAAGGGAGGGAGGAGAGGGAGAGAAACATCAGTGTGAAAGAGAAACATCCATCGCTGCCTCCAGCACATGCCTCAGGGACCAAACTACAGCCCAGGCAGGTGCCCCAACTGGGAGTCACACCGGGGTTCCTCACTTTGAAGTACAATGCCCAACCAATTGAGCCACACTGGTCAGAGCAAGTAGGCATGCTTTATTATATGGATAAATTAAGTCTTATAATTAAATATGTGAATAGCACATATTTTAAATAATATTTTTAAATGGAAGCTTTCTATATTTGCATATCAGGTTAAGGCTTTTAATATTTTACCTGCGGTTTATAACATCAAACATTACTTTTCTTACCTACCACCCCATGATGAATAAAATGTGGTGTAATTTCTATTTATACATTTACCTGATTCTGGCTTTTACTGTTCTCATCTTCATTGTCAAAGATGATATCACTTTCCGAATCTGAAGCAGGTCTTAAATAAGAGAAGTAGAAAAATATGAAAGAAACCAAAACTCCTTTTATAATTTTGAAAAATCAACACTTGTTAATGACAAGAAAGCAAAGAAGCTTGAGACACGGTACCAGGACCCTGCAGGCATGACCCTGTTGACAATTCCATGCTGATTTGTGTTTCTTCAATACAGGAAATACAGAACTCTTCATTTAAATAAAAATTGGCCTGAATAAATTTTCTGAAAAAATTTAATGGCTACGAGTTATGATAAATTGTATCCAACTGGATACAATGAAATAAAGTCATGAAACTAAATGACTGGCGTGGAATCTGAGATGAGATAACTGTAGTTTAAGATTGTCACTACTGGTCTGGTAACCTTTCCTGGGGCTGCAGTTGGCTCAGTGATCAAGACTCCAGACTAGTTCTTCAGTATTCCAGAGCTGGAAGCACTTATCTAAAAAAATGACCTTTAAAAAATTCTATTAAATGTACTAAGATGAGTTATTGGAAGACATTTCTATTTTTCCTTTCTCTGGGGCTTGGATTTTGGAAACACAGAAATGGGGGGGGAACTCATTGGATTGCATTTGGTTACTCTATAAAATTGTGTTTCATGTTTTGTTTTTTAATGTGGTACACTGGACTGGATTTCTCCTGAATCCCCTCTTCCCTGGGGTGGGCTTGGGGTTGATTAATTTGGGGGTACACCCCAGACAGCACACTGTGAACGCTGTGCTCTTACAGGAACGACTGCGAGAAGACACCGCCATGCTCATCCTCCTCATCGTCATCATCGTCATCCTCCTCCTCGCTGCTAGAGCCCTGGCCTGTGGCGGGGTAGCGGGCGCTGGCTGAGCGCTCGCCTGATGTGCTCCACTCCACTGAGCTGGTGAGGATGGGCGGTGGCGCTGCGGCCTCCACACTGTTGAGGGCGTCCGTGTCGCTGTCGCCCACCTGCAACCGGGGCACAGCTCGGCCATCCCGGGCCTGGGCCCCTGTGTTGTTGGGCGAAGTGCCTGGGCCTGCTGGCCGCTCGTGTCTCTCAATCCAGGCGTTGTAGTACCGCACGATGTTCTCATGATGCAGGCGCGATAGCAGCGTCACCTCGCCCTTGATCCTGCGGAAGTGCTTGCTGGCGGGGTTGATGGGGATGCGCTTCACCGCGTAGCAGCAGCCATCCAGCTTGTTCTGCACCTGCAGTGTGGAAGGAGAGGGGCCCTCTACTGCCAGTCGCTCAGAACCTTCTGCAGACTGGCATCCACAGCGCCAACAAGGAGAACCTGGAGTTCTTGGTGAAAACCAACAGATGCAGTGTGGGATTCTTAAGCTGAAAAAACTCTTGACTGCCAAAAACTTAGAAAATATCTCAGCCCAAACTAGATGTATTTAACTTGCTAAGAGTCCCTGGGGAAAACAATCTCCATTTTAACCATTAACTTTGTTGACACGTCCCTGGGTTTCCAATATCACATCTGCTATCTAAATTTCTAAGTAAATTCTGTTGTTTTCTTAACCTTGTTTTAAAAATAATTATTTTCTGAAGTCAGTGTAAGGTTTCATTAGATTGTCGTTTCTCTATTTCTTTTTTTACATTTAAAGTCACTAAAACACAAAGTAAACTCCAAAAATTTCAACAGACCTAAATGAAAACTAATTCTCAACTTACAAAGCTGTGTGAACTTACACTAAATTTCCTTGAGACTTAATTTTCTCACCTATAAAATGCTGTCTGCACCGCTTTCCTTAATGTCAAAGGGGGACTACAAAGGTTAAACGAGATGAGGGCAATAAAGCACCTGCGTCAAGGCTGCCCAGGGACAGGTGCTCAGTAAGTGACAGCAGCTGCTGCCACATTAACATGTTTGTGTCAGCCCACTGACTGTTACAGACTGAGGAGATTTACCGCGGGTCTGTATTGAAACTAGAACAATATCATTAGGAACGCAGGTCAGTTGAGGTGATGAAAAGCAACAATTTGGCCATGGGCAGAGAGAGAAACTAGTTGATCACAAAAGACAAAAGAGCACATCATTCTTGTGTCTGGCTCCTAAGTTCCAATTAGATGACTGGAAAACTACTTGTAGGAATGAGAAAGAAATACTATAAAATTGAGTTGCAGATGACCTCTTTTTTTGGTGGCAACGGTTGCAAGAACATATGCTTTCAAGTAAAAGACATGCTTTCATTTTTTAATGAATATAAGTTATCTTGAGCAAATTACATAACTGATCTGAGCCTCAGTGCCCTAATCTGGAAAATGGAAATAATATCTATTCATAAGAACATCACGAGATTAAAAGATGTTTGTAGCTGCCTGGCACACAACCTGAAAGAAGGAAAGAGCTCCAGAAAACCACAGCCCTCTGTTCTCTCCCAGTCACAGTAACAGAGCAGCGGACACTGGGGAGTCTTGGCATTCAACCTCCTGTCTCGGTACACATCACATACTATGAGTCAATGACTGGGGTACAGGGCTTGCTGTAAGAAAACTCCTAGAAACTCACTTATTTGAATGGAAAGTGCATAAACAGTAATGGGTCTAAATGCCAACGAAATGCCAGACCACTGAGCGGACTGCCCTGCCCTAACCAGCAAACAGAAATGGGGTGTGAGTGCTATGGGGTTCTCATAGGGAGATACTACAGGAAAAAATTAAGGGCTTAAATTACTATGATGTTTTGTTATGTGAGCTTGCAAATAATTTTTAAGTATTCATGAGGAATAAAGTTTCATGTTTTGCACTCAAG
Source organism: Artibeus jamaicensis (assembly GCF_021234435.1). Taxonomy (NCBI): domain Eukaryota; kingdom Metazoa; phylum Chordata; class Mammalia; order Chiroptera; family Phyllostomidae; genus Artibeus; species Artibeus jamaicensis. The sequence continues at coordinate 6,509,035 of NW_026521221.1, read as the reverse complement.
AATCTAAAATATAAAGCAGTTAAAGGACTTCATCAAAATTACAATTTGAGCTAGAAGGATAACACATACTTTAATCATTCGCTTCTCTTGAAGATAACTGTGATGACCTGATCAGAGTATCTGTCTACAGTGTATTTAGTTAATCTCCTAAATGGAATGTCTACAAGTCCAAGAAGAAGGTTGAAAATTTCCTATACTATAACATCCTTTGGGAAAATTTGCTAAGGTGGTCTTTCTGTCCCTGGTTATCACAGAAAATCTAATTCAGTTCTTTTGTTGGTGTAAAAGGCCTTCCACAGTAATACTAGCAATGCTTCCTTGTAACCCTTGCAGAATCCTAAATACACATGAGCCCTGCTGATCGCTTATGTGTGAATAACATATATCTATACAGATTAATAATATGATATTAATCTGGGTCTCCTAAATTTGAGCAAAATACTTAAGTTATACAAAAAAAGCTGAAATTACTTTACCAGGGGGCAGACAATAAAAGTCACCCAAATAGACTGGCATGAGGAAGGAAAGATAGCATACCTTAACAATGTGTCGATAATTTCTCCCTCAATAAAAGCTGGAAAATAAAAACTACCAAGACTATGAGGGGCCATTTCCCAGCTGGAATTCCATCTTAGTTCTAACCTTGCATCCCTTTTATCTATAGCAACTTTGAGAGAAAATGGGGAAAAAAGAGAAAAATTTTCTTTCTGCACGGAAGCACACAAAAATGTTCTTTGTGTTAAGGCCTTGCTTCCACTTGGGCTGTCACAGTATGTGGTTTTTGCGTTGATGCACTGCATCAACCACGGGAAGAAGAACGATGTGTTCTTGATGTGCTTGGTAGAACTTTAAATAAAGCCTTTAATTCCATGAGGGTCAAGATGATCATAGTTTCAAATGGTCAAATTCACCTCCCTCCGGCTCGCAAAACAGAAGTCCATACATTTGCAGAAGTGAAATAGAGTAGGAGCTCTAAAAGGGACTGGGGACAACTCTGTATCACACCTTGATGACAGCTCCAAAAGCTCCTTTGCCAAGAAGCTGTAATTCTTCAAACTCAATGAAATAGCGGGAAAACTGTCTCTGTGTCTCACTGAAGAATGCGGCACTGGGCAGCTGGCTGCGAGGAATAACAGTCTCAGCGTAATCTTGTCCTGCAGAGTCTGAGATACAACAGAAGGCAAGAGGTTTCCGGTCAAGACACGATTGCCTCCTTGCACAACTACAGCGAAAATTACAACTAGACCACAAAACAACTATTACCCAGACTCATCAGAAAATCGAGCTGCACGGGCCCTGGCTGATGTGGCTCAGTGGGCTGAGTGCTGGCCTGCAAACCAAAGGGTCGTGGGTTTGATTTCCAGTCTAGTGTATATGCCTGGGTTGCAGGCAAGGTCCCCAGTAGGGGCATGTGAGAGGCAACCAACCACACATTGATGTCTCTTTTTCTTTCTCCCTCCCTGCCTCTCTCTAAAAATAAATAAAATCTTAAAAAAGAAAACAGAAAATCAAGCTGCATGGAAGTCAGACAACCAAGGACTTCAAGAAGCCACATTCATCCAGATGGGTAGGAGGGACTGAGACTAGGGGAGGCAGAGAAATGGGAGGTCTCACATTCATGTGTGGTAGATAAAAATTGGGAGGAATACCTCAGGAGCGAGAGATCCCAGCCCCTGACCAGACTACCCAACTCAGTATTCCAGTGCCAGGAAGATAAATCCCCATAACTTCTGGCTGTAAAAACCAGTGGGGGTTGGGGAGCAGAAGAAGCTGCAGGATTCACAGAGATTTCTCTTATAGGGCCTGCAAAAGTCTCAGGACTTAGACCCGTACCCTCTGGAATTTAGCATCAGGGCAACAGCTGGAAGGGCACAAGTGGCATTCGGGGAGAAAGTGAGGTGACTGGCAACAGGGTGAGTGCCAGAGACAGCTTCCTTCCTAGCACGTCTCCAGAGGCCAGGCAGCAATACTGTCCCTCTCTGAGCCCTCCCCCACACAGAGACACAAAGCAGTGAAGCTTTAGGAAATTGCCTGCCCTGGCAATTACCTAAGGCCGCACAATTTACAGGTGACTTTTCTACAATAGGTTGAGCTGCTAAGACAGGGAGTCACAACAGTTCTACCTAAAATACAGAAACAAACACAGGGAGAATGCCCAAATGAGGAGACAAAAGCCTATGGTCCAAATGAAAGAACAGAGCAAAACTCTAAAAAAGAATGAAACGAAATGGAGATAAGAAACATATCAGGTACAGAGTTCAAAACACTGGTTATCAGGATGCTCAAAGAACTCACTGAGTACGGCATGACAACAGCATAAAAAAGACCCACACAGAAATGAAGGTTGCATTAAATGAAATAAAGAAAAGTCTACAAGGAACCAACAATGGAGGGGATGAAGCCAAGAATCAAATCAACCACTTGAAACATAAGGAAGAAAGAAGCATTCAATCAGAACAGGAAGAAAACAAATTCTTTTTAAACGAGGATAGAATAAGGAGCCTCTGGGACATCTCCAAACATACTAACATCTGAATCATAAGGATGCCAGAAGAGGTGAAAGAGCAAGAAATCGAAAACTTATTTGAAAAAAAGTGTTTTTTTGGTGAGAGAAAATAATAAAGTAATGAAAAAAACTTCCCTAATTTGGTGAAGGAAACAGACATATAAGTCCAGGAACTGCAAACTAGTTGGATTCAAAGAGGACCATACCAAGTCACATCATAATTAAAATGCCAAAGGTTAAAGGTAAAGAGAGAATCTTAAAAGCAGCAAGAGAAAAGCAGAGTTACCATAAGGAGTTCCTATAAGACTAATGGCTGATTTCTAAAAAGAAAGTTTGCAGGCTAGAAGAGACTGGCAAGAAGTATTCAAAGGGTTGTTCGTTTCATTCCTAGTCAGAGCGCATGCCTGGGTTGCAGGTGGGGGTGTGCGAGAGGCAACCAGGCATTGATGTTTCTCTTCCTTTCTCCCGCGTTTCCCCTCTCTCTAAAAATAAATAAATAAAATCTTCGAGAAAAAAAAAAGTATGCAAAGTGTTGAAAGGCAAGGACGTACAACCTAGGTTACTCTGTCAGCAAAGCTATCATTTAGAATGGAAGAGCAGATAAAGTGCTTCCCAGATAAGGTAAAACTAAAGGAGTTCATCATCACCAAGCCCTTATTATATGAAATGTTAAAAGGAACTATATAAGAAAAAGAAGAACAAAGCTATGAACATTAAAATAGCAACGAATTCACAATTATCAACCAAGCTAAGCAAAAACAAACTAAGCAAACAAGCAGAACGGGAATAGAATCATAGATGTGGAGATCGTTTGGAGGGTTATCAGCTGGTAGGGGGCAGGGGGAAGAACGGGGGAAAAGGTACAGGGATTAAGAAGTACAAATTGGTAAGTACAAAACAGACAGGGCAATGTTAAGAACAGTATAGGAAACGGAGAAGCCAAAGAACTGATATGCACGACCCGTGGACATGAACCAAGGGGAGGGACTGCTGGAAGGAACTGGGCACCAGATTCCCAGGTTCCTCTCCTCCCAGGAAGGAACTGGGAGGGAGGCAAAGGGGGAAAAACTGGGACAACTGCAATAGCATAATCAATAAAAAATATATATATATTTAAAAGGCAAGAGGAAAAAGAGGCATTAAAATACAGGAAGAGCTGCAATATCTAACTATTCAATTGCTACAAGAAGCAGCCCCAACCAGTAGTTTGAAAAAGTAACTCTTACCTGCCAGACCTTTTAATACTTTTCTCACTTTGTCCTCTTTAACAAAGGTAGAAATATATAATTAGCCCAAGTTTACAGATACAGATAACTGAGACAGAGAGAAGAAAATGACCAGACAACAGAGACAGAACCCAAACCCAGGTCTCCTAGGCCATCCCAATCACTACTGACATCCTTTAATATGTTAGTGAAGTAGCAGCAGGGAAATCTGGCTACCTGGTAATAAAGGTGACAGGACAAGAAGAGTAACTGAACACTGAGAGAGGCTACACCAATCACCACTCCATCAGTAGAGGCTGGAAAAACCAGGATGGCAAAAACAGTTCCAGGCACGCAGGACACATTAAACAAATGGATTTATGTACAGCTCAGCATGAAACAGATAAAATCAACTGATTCATGTAGTCCCTTCCAGTTTCAAGTTCATGTGTACTTTTGAAATAATTTATCTCCAGCAGGGTATCATGAAAGAAAGGTAGAAGACTCACCTTCAGGACTTTGTTCCAGTAAAGGCATTTTTGGCTGAGGATTTATAAAGCTGTGTTTCAACAGCTGCTGAGGACTCCATCTTTCCTTGTCATCCAGGCAAACACACCTCAGTGAGAGGAAAGAAAGAATCTCAGCGGCACACAAAATAAATGCTAAGGTAGTTAATCCAAGGCATTTGACTATGGGTTTCTTTTTTTTAAATATGCATTAGAGAATTCATGTTACTTATGGACCAAATTGTACTCAGAAATAAATTTAAATGAATACTCTTTCCTGCAGGGCCCTGGCCAGGTAGCTCAGTTGGTCAGAGTGTCTCCTGATACGTCAAAGGTTGTGGCTTCAGCCCCTGGTCAGGGCACATGAAAGAATCAACCAATAAATGCATAAATAACTGGAACAACAACTGATGTTTCTCTCTTCCTCCCCCCCTCTTTAAATCAATCAACAAGAAAATTTTTCAAGTAAATAAACTTTCTTGTGGGATGTACATGTTGAGTGCCAGGCTGGGAGTAAGCGGGGAATTTTTTAAAAGGTATATAGTAGTCCCTCGTTACCCACGGTTTTACTTTCCACAATTTCAGTTACCCACGGTCAACTGTGGTCTGAGAACATTAAATCAAGAATTCCAGAAATACACAACTTTAAGTTTTGAACTGCACACCATTCTGAGCAATGTGATAAAATGTCTCAGCGTTCTGCTCTGTGGATCGGCCCTTTGACCAGCACACACACCACCTGCCCGTTAGTCACTTCGTATCCATCTCGGTTACCAGACCGTTGGTGCTTATGTTCAGGTAACACTTATTTTCCTTCCTCCTGGCCCCCCAAACACAAGAGAAGCCTACTGCTGTGTCACTAGGCCAACATCACCCACCTCGCTCATCTCATCACGTAGACACTGTAAATATCATGTCACATTATGACAAGAAGGGTAAGTATAGTACAATGAGGTATTTTGAGAGGGAGGAAGATCTCATTCACATAACTTTTATTACAGTATATTATTATAATTGTTCTATGTTATTCATAATTATTGTTGCTAATCTCTTACTGTTCCTAATTTATACATTAAACTACCATAAGTATGTATGTACAGGAAAAAAAGAGTACACACAGGGTTTGTTTGGTATTCTCCATGGTTTCAGGCCTCCTTGGGGGTCTTGGAATGTATGGCCCTTGGATAAGGAGGCCCTACTCTGGTCTCCAGAGGTAGAAAGACTTACCCCCATGGAATGAGTTTTAAACCACCCAAGACAGCACAAGTATGCTGTGAACTTTCATTCCCGTCAGTAGTTTCTGACTTGTTGTGCTACAACAAGCCTTCCCAGGGCCCAGTCACACGCTCTCCAAAGGAAAAGCAGACTGGACAGCGGAGGTCGGGCCCCAGCCTGACCACAGCTCAAGATGTAGTCAACTTCAGCTAAGGCCTGTGTTCACCAGCGTATGAAGCTGTTTAAGAACTACTTTGCAAAAGTCCAACTCTTTTTTCCTAACAGTATAAAATTTTTATATTTAGAATTAGCCAGCTGGACTCAGTTTAGATGATCCCAATTTTGTTGGCAACATCCAAAGCACCATAGTCTAGAGCCAGTCAAACATATGCCTTCTTCTCCCCACAGGCCTGGTCAGGGTGTTGACCTTGGCCACATCAATGTCATAGAGGTTCTTCATAGCCTGTTTGATCTGGTGCTTGTTGGCCTTGACCTCCACAATGAGCACAAGTGTGTTGTTGTCTTCTATCTTCTTCATGGCTGACTCAGTAGTCCGGGGGAACTTGATGATGGCCTAATGGTCAAGCTTGTTTCTCCTGGGGGCGCTCTTCCGAGGATATTTAGGCTGCCTTTGAGCCGAAGTGTCTTAGGCCTCCCGAAGGTGGGTGATGTGCAGGTCTTCTTCTTTTTGTGGCTGTGGATGCCTTTTAACATTGCTTTCTTTGCCTTCAAAGCCTTTGCCTTGGCTTCGGCTTTGGGAGTGGCAGGGGCTTCCTTCTTTGGGTGCCATCTTCGTGAAAAAGCTAAAAGTTTGACACTTTATCACACACTTTCTTTTAATTCTCATTCCTTGAACTTACTAACTTACTGTTCATTTCTGTCTTGATGAATGATAACTAGCCACACCTTGAACCCCGGGGTTCTCAAACTGGGGTCCCTGAATAGCAGCATCATCTGGGAATTTGTTAGAACTACAACTTCTACTCCAACACAGTCCTAGCAAATCAGTGGTCTGGGGAGTCTGGGGGGCAGTCTGTGCCTTAACGAGCTCCCCAGGTGGTTTCAATGCAGATGGAGCCTGACAACCACAGCTCTAACCAATCTAAGCCACCTGGCTTTCCTCACCAATGACCCAAGTAGCACCACTTGGTAGCACTTGACCCTAATTATAAATAATATATTTGAAAGAATCAACCATCATTCTGAATTCTGGACTTAAAATCTATGCCTATATAAAGTGGTGACAGCAACTATTATAAGTGGTAATACTTTATTTTTTATATTACAACACTAAAAACTAAAGCATTCCTAATTTAATATGCTGAAAGCGAAAGAAAAGATGGTGATAAAGCATTTGGATAAGATACTGTATTTTCCCCTAAATTTAAAATTAATTTTTAATTTTGTCAGCAAAACATGAACATCTTCTCCTTGCAAATACTATGAAAACATTACCGATAATGATAAAGTCTTTGATAACCTTCCAAACAAAATATAGTATTGTTTTGTGGATTTTGATTTTTTAAAATGACATCATCCTGTACATACAGTTCTTCAATTTGCTTTTATCTTATGACCACATGAAATATTCTGCACCCAGTTCCACTGTGGAGGTAGTCAGGGGGTTGTCCTCATGAACAAGTAATTCTCCAACAGCTGGGTGTCCTATATTCAAACTCAACTCTGACACTATTTACCTAGAGAGAACACCAGATCCCACAGGTTAAAGTGTTACCATAGACAGTTAACTAGTTATTAATAAGAAAGAGAGAGAAATTGCAGGGGTGAGGGGTGGGAGTGGAAGAGGGTGTAGGGAGGATAAATGGTGATGAAAATAATATTTTTAAAAGCCAAAAAATAAAAATAAGAGAGAGAGCAAAGGGAATTAGATATTGAGCTTCATAAACTGGGGAGCATAAGCTGGTTGCTTAGCCAGGAAGCTACAGCCATTGCAGACTCACTTGCACCCTGCAGGGCACTGCTTCCGAGGAGAGTAAGAGTTATCCCAGGGGCACTGGCCACCCTCTGGTACCGGACTGTTGGGGGGTAGAGGCGGGTGTGCTTGACCATAAGAGGCCTGTCAGTTAGAAGCCCTTGAAAACTTGGGAAGTTGATGAGCTATTTTGAAAAAGCTTCTGGTCTTTCCCAAGCCCGAGGTATATAATCCCAGGGGAACAAAGAAGTGTTCTCTGTCTCCAGGTGACCCGTACATGACCCATTCTTTCACTCAATCTCTCTCCCCCAGAGTACACACAACTGTGTGGGTCTAGCAGCCAAGGGGCCTGCAGCAGACCACGTGGGCTCCAAAGGAATATGAAGCAGACACTCTGGACACTGGCCTTTGTTTTGGCTTTGCTGAGGAACGGTTCGACTCTTTTCATGGCAGGACAGAGGGAGACGGGTCACAAGGGCAGCTTTCTGCCTGAATAAATCTTGCCACACCACAATCTCCCTGCTTGGGTCCGTGAAATGCTTTTCTCATGATCCCATGGAAGGAAGAGCCTGATTTTCACTGGCAATGAAGGGCTCAGTCTTACAAGACTGTGTCCCCAAAGTGTACTTTAGACATCAACTGCAAGCCCATGTTGTCACCTGAGCTTCTGACCTATCGGCTATAGATCAGAGGTTCCAATGACCTCCTAACTGGGTTTGCTAATTTGCTAAAGAGGCCTACAGAACTCAAACATTTTACTTACTAGACTACTGGTTTATTACGAGAAGACATAACTCAGGAACAGCCAAATGGAAGAGATGCACAAGGGAAGGTATGTCAGCAGGGGCGAGGAACTCCCACGCCCTCTGCAGACACCACACTCTCACTTTTCCAGCACCTCCATGTGCTCTCTGAACTCCAGTCCTCTGGGGTTTTGTGGAGGGCTCCTTACATAGGCCTGACTGATTAAATAACTGGCCACTGGTGATGGACTCAACCTCTAGCCCCGCACCCCTTCCCAGAGGACTGGGGGGTGGGTGGGGCTGAAAGTTCCAACCCTCCAATCATATGGTTGGTTCTACTAGCAACCAGCGCCTAGTCTTAGTAGGCGTTGCCAAAAGCTGTGCTATTAACATAACAAGAGACACCTTTGCTGCTGTCAACACTTAAATTCTAAGGGTTTTAGGGCTCTGTGCTAGAAACAGAAACAAAGACCCAATATTTGGTTCTCATTGTAAATCAAAACATCACACTATGTGTCTTAGAGATCTTTCTAAGCCAGTACTTAGAAAGCTTTTTGAATTTACCAGAATTTATTTACATATTCTCTCCTACTGTTGGACATTTATTTCCAATTTTTCATGGGGACAAAAATGCTGCAGTGAACAGCTCTATACACATGCCTTGCTGGGTTTCTGAAGTACCTTATCAATTCTAACTCAGCTATCATAGTAATGTGTTTGACATCACAATAGATCTGAATGAAGAAAATGATAAAGCCTACCTAGAACTGTATCTTTAAGAGATTTTTACAGACACTGAGATCTCAGCTAAAAAGATGGAATTCTCTGAGCCACTAATTTTGGCTTCATGGGAGCCATAAGTAGCAGAGGCAAATGCTTGGCCCAGCTTTGAACCAAAAGGGAGTAAATGCCTGGAAAGGTACATATTAGGTCCATAGTTCGCAAAACTGAGAATGGAGATGAAACCTGACTCAGCACCGCCCAGTCCTAGGTCCCTCTGGAAGCACTTTGCAGGTGTGAGCTTATTTATAATCTTCCGATTATCCTCATTTTACAGGGAGGAAGCTCAGGGTAGGGTAGGGCATTTAAGTCACTCAGACCACGAGGGGTACAGGTGGGATATGAACCCAGCCATGTGCTTCCACAGTCGGGGCTCTTTCCTACCACAGAGACTGATTTGACACAAAACTTTTCTCCCAAGGATGTTCACAAATAAGCAAAAATATACTACAAATGAAATGTTGCTATTCTTGAGTTGTTAGTGAATGATTTTTTCCTTTTGTTAACAGAGGGCTGGAGAGCAAATGTGGCAAAAAAAACCCTCCCAAAAACTGTGCTGTCCCTCTTAACTGAGCAGTCTATCAAACCACTCTAGGAAGAGAGAGGAATGTACAAAACATTCTAAAGGACAACCATGTTAACTGCATAAGACACAGTGCAGAGCTCAAGTTCAAAACTGACAGTGTGTAGAGCTATTCTCCAAGAAAAGAACTAGGAAAGTTAGTTCTGTCCTTTTGCCATTTAATGTGAAAAGTGTGTTCTACTTAGACTTCCCAGTGCTGTTTTTAGAAATACATGATGTTATTGCTAACCTTCACTAATTTATTCTTGACCAATGAGGAAAGACAGACAGCTAACGGTGCCGTTTTGAAGAATGAAATGAATCTTTCTCGTCAGTGACTCTTACCACATTCCTTTTGATGTAATTTTGGTCAACCGCATCATCAGGGTACATTTAAATAAACACTTTTGAAGTTTTAGTGCATTTAATAGAAACCATAAAAGATTTCTTTAGCAATCTTAACCTGTTTATATACTTTAAGGAGAAAATACAGCATAAGAATCAAAGCTGGCCCCTTTCCACAACTGTATGTATATCGCAACTACTTCTATTTTACACTATACAGAAACTATCTTATTTAAAGGTTAGTGCAGGTATTTTCACTTTGTAATGTATACAACAATGAGTGACAGGAAATAACAACATGGATTAGGTCAAATGGCTGTTGGGATAGATGGAAACAGGAAAAAGAAATGTGAAGAGTATAAAAGGAAAGAAATTTAGGGGGTAAATGAAATGAATTAAAATGAATGGTTGGGAAAAAGAAGTAAGGAGAGAAGACAGATTGTTAGAAAGGAACAAAACCAGTGCAGGTTAACTTGCTGGAAAGTTGGACTAGAAGAGCATTTAGAAAAACCCAACTTAAGGGATCTTATTTCCCATTCAATCCAGAAACAGAGAAGCTAGGTCTGACCTGGACTGAGAACAGAGGCACGGCCAACCTAGACAGCACTGAACGGAAGGGCCTGCACAAGGACTGCAAGTCAGAGGAAAACCTCTCAGTGAGGATTCTCTCAAAGTAGGTAAAACTTGGCTCTCTAGTCAAATGTGTACCTGTGATTCACAGGTATCGAAACCCCTCTGGCTAGAGCAAGGAAGTCATTGGTATTCTAGGGCTTGACTGAACAAGATAAGAACAGCGGGCAGAAGTACTTTCCTACATCTGCTTTCTAAACACGAGGCCTTGCCTTTGACCCATTAGGAACCATGAGGTAGACAGAGAGGCTCTTCCATTCGGAATACCCGGGGCATTTCCCACGTAGCCATCCCCATTCACTTCCTCCCAACAGCATACCAGACAGTCCCCAGAATGCAGTCTGAAAATCTGTTGTTAAGCCCAAGTGCATTTAGGAGAATGTGGGAGTTAAGGGAACAATAAACAGAAGCAAGAAAACAGAACATATATGTCTGGGAAGGGATTGGGAGAACAAAGAATTAATTCTAATCCTGTTCCTCACTTTTCAGCTTATACCTATTTAGCCCTTGCTGGTGTGGGTCAGTGGATTGAGCACTGGCCTGCAGACCAAAGGGTCGCTGGTTAGATTCCCAGTCTGGGCACACGCCTGGGTTGTGGGCCAAAGCCTCAGGATGGGGCACACAAGTAGCAACCATGCATTGATATTTCTTTCCCTCTCTTTCTCCTCCCCTTCCACCACTCTTTCAAAATAAATAAATAAAATATTTTAAAAAAGATGTTTAGCATTAAAGCACAATAAAAGTACAAAAGTAAAGTGCAATTAAGAGATTCTCAGTGATACTCACTTCTTTAGAAAATCTTGAAAGTCAGCAGGTAGGTCATTAGGGATGGTCACAGGGTACTCTCCACATTCTTGTCCTTGGCTGAGGGACAGCAGCAAAAGGCCAAGATGCCAAACATCCCCCTTCTTCCCTGTTTTATAAGGTAGGGCACTGTCACTAAAACGAACTCGGGTTTGCTCAAACACATCCTCCTTGCAAATGTCTGCTAGACGCTTAGAAATGCTGTAGTCCGTAATCTTGACGGTGCCCTCTGTGTCCACCAAGACAGTCGATGTACTCAGAACCTTGTGCACCACAGAATTGCTGTGCAAATAGTCGAGGCCCGACAAGAGCTGAGCGGCATACCTGCGAAGCTGATGCACAGGGATGGGGCCCGAGTGGCTCAGGTGTGCAGAGAGGGAGACCCCATTAAAGTGCTCCACCAAAATGTGCACCACAATGGAGTCGTCTTGCTCTTTGAGGTTCATTGCAAAGTAGCGTACTACATTGGGATGGCTCAGTTTTACCAATGAGTTAAATTCTGTTTCTGCACCTTGAATCTGATAAGGAAAACAATGATAATATTAGGTTGATCAGCATTAACTGGTGTTGCACTTCAAAAAGTGAAATATTTAATAGAAAATGTACTTTTAAAGGATAAGAGGAGGAAGATACCCTAAACTGACCCCTCCCCTAAACCATACAGTCAACCTCATAGTTCATACAGACAGGAAAAATTTGGTTAATTCTCAGCTTCTTTGAACTCAGAACCTCAAGTGAAAATACTATAAAAGTAGCCCTGGCTGGGCAGCTCAGTTGGTTAGAGTGTTGTCCTGACCCTCCAGTCGGGGCGCACACAAAAGTCAACCAGTGAGTGCAGGAGTAAGTGGAACAACCAACTGATGGCTCTCTCTTTCTCTCTCTCACAAATCAATAAATAAAAATAAAAATAAAATAAATCATATAATACTACAGTTATTAAACTACAGTATTAATACTATATTATAAAATACTTTTTAATAAATTGCAAAATACTATAGTTCTTAAACTATAGTTATTAATACTATAATTATTAAAATAAATAATAAATCACAAAATACTATAAAATTAGTAATAGCTCTTAACATTTATTTTGCAATAAGGCCACCAGAAAAAAAAGAAACATTAATTTTAAAACAACCCTTTCTTATTATAAAGATTCACTATCAAAATTTTGGTAAGTACTAATACAAAAGAAAAAACCCCACAAAAGAAAGAAACAACAAATTACCTACGTGGTCACCACCCAAAGACGAGTGTTATAATTCCAGTATATTTACTTCCAGTGTATCTTCTATCAGAAATAATGTACAATCTCAGCACATGGTTTTACCTACCATTTTACAACCTTTTTATTATGTATCACTGCTATAGGTACAATTAAATGTTCTCCTTAAACTCAGTATTAGAAATTAACTCTAAAATTCTCCATTCTGCTGGAATTCAGTTTTAAAGTAATATTTCAGAAGACTGCAAAGCCATGATTACGATGTACTATTTACTCCCAGTTGGAGAGATGGCTATTAATGCCACGACAGAGGCCGAGAAAGGAGGTTAAGAACGCAGCTGCAGAGGTCTGGACCACACTGTGCAAGTTCTGAAAGAGCAGCAAGAAGCTGAGGAAACTGGTGAGGAAGGTGCTGGTCCCGCACCATCCCTGTGGTTAAACAGACCTCACACCAGTCTGATCATCTTCACTAGCCAATCAATCAAATGCAGAGCTATTTTGTTTGTCATCTCCTCGAGCTTGGGAGAATTCTGCAAGCCCTCCTGGATGCCTACCTGCTTTTTGCACTTATCAATCTTCTCTTTTTCTTGACTGGTAAGGAAAGGACCGATTTTTTTCTGCCACTGAAGGACCCACTCATACAAGAAGACAAAGCTGCCAGTGGCTGTTTCCAAAGCATTGTAAACTAGTTTTCCAAGCTGTTTGTCACAGGCTGCACATTAAAAGAAAATGTAATTAACTCTCACTGGTACATTTTCTGTGGGGATTAAAGAAAGGGGGCACACACACACACACACACACACACACAATTCATTCACCAGTGGGTGCCATGTGCTACTTGTGAAAAATAGGACCTCATGTAATATACACTCTTTTGTAACTAAGTTTTAATATTTAACAATATACTCTAAGCCCCCAAATATTAATTACTATAAAGGGACAGTAATCGACAGTGAGATCTCAGTATCTGATGAATGCTTTGTACTAGCAGCTGGGATTCATGTGTTACTCTCCTAGCCAGTTCACCTCTGACAGTGGCCCTCCGGCGGCAGAGTGCCCTCGCACAGCTGAACTCCAGCTAGTGTGACAGGAGGAAAGTGGAAAGAGGACGTTCCACCCGGCTTACTCCATCAATGTACATGAGACTGCACAGTGTCAACAGGTTTTAGTAACCCAGAAATTTGAAAACAGCGATTTTCTAAACACAAAATCTGAATATACTCAGTAAATACAAAACTGGCTAACGGTTTCCAGGGAAGGAACCAGAAATGACAGTTTAACTTTGAATCGAGAAAGAGAGATACATTTATTTAGTAATAGGCATATAGCTTTCACTTGTATAATATCTAGAGAGCTAAATTTCTGTAACACCAAAGATTTTTCTTATAAAAATCTGTATTTAAAAAAATTGAAATTAAATGATAGTTGGCATACGATATTAGTTCTGGGTACACAGCATAGTGACTTACACATCTGTGTACCCCATGATGTGCCCACCGTGATGAGTCTAGTGAGCATGTGGCACTGTGCAGAGTTACTATGATATTACTCGCTGTATGCTCTGTGCTGTACATAAAAAGCTATGTTTTCATTAAAGACTATAATAGAAAATTACCAAAAAATTAGAAATGGAAAAAAACAAAACACCATCCTCAATATCCTCAGTTTGTCTTATTTCTAGTTCCCTCTACTCTTTTTTGCCTCCTTCTTTACCAAATCATAGCATATATAACAGGATTTCTCGTCTTTGACACAATTGACATTTGGACCAGATATTCCTTTTTTGAGGGAGGCTGTATTAAGCACCTAAGGTGTTTAGCAGCACCTCTGACCTCCACCCACGAGATGCCAACAGCACCCCCATCCTAGTCTTAACCATCAAAAATGTCTTCAGACATCACCCAACGTCCCCCAGAGGACAAGGTCAATCCCAGCGGAGAACCACTGATACAGTGTTCTGTCTTTTTCTCTTATTATATAAATAATAGTTTCCCATGATGCCGCGTGGTCTTCATAATGAAAAGATTATTTAAAGAAACAGTAACAGTTCTTTTCCACCAAAAAAATGAAAAGTAAAGTAACCTGTATGTGTAGGACATACTGGCCTCAGCAAAAATACTTTGGAGAAATGTGGCTGAACTAGCTCGCCTAGACTTTTTATCTGAGAAGCAGCTTTTACTTCATAGAAATGCTGACATTTTAATAAAATTTAATTGAAATGATCTGTTATGCTAGTCATAAACACTCTGATGTTCTTAGGCTAAGGGGAAAAAACCCTGATGTCTGAAAATTTGTCAACGAAAGGAGGCAACCTGAGCAATGCGGAATGTAAGCAGCACACACTGGAGACACAGATATCAAATGTTCGAGATGAAGTGTGATGTTACTTACGTAAAGCCTAACTACGTATGTGCATTATGCAGTACAATGTCTTGCAATATTTCTCTCCCCAACTGGGGCTAGGTGAGTGTTTCATTATTGCTGGGGTTTTTTTTCTATTATAATTTTATGATTGCCATCCTCTTCCTGTTGCTTTTGCATGATGGGGAGAATAAAAGAAACAAAAGAACACACTGCAATGAGGCCGAAGGAAAATATGTTACCGGAAGAACTCCGATTTGATGATATGCTAACAATGATCACCATTTACAGTCTCCATTGTTCTTTATTCTTAAGAAAGTTCTAACTGCTTTAAACTGAAAAACACATGTTAATTAGTTGATCTTTCATAAAGACATTTCACAGAAAATTAGGACATATTTTAAAATCTAGACCTGTTGTGAAAAAACAAAATAAATACAAGGGGGACCCCAAAAACCTCGGAATTTATTTATGGAATATTTTCATGTTTAAACTTCAGTTACCTTCAGAGTACTCTCCATGTGGTGCAATACACCTATTGAAACGTTTCTTCCACTGCTCAAAACAGATTTTGAACACATAGATTTTGATGCCTTTTAGTGCTTCCGCTGGTTTTTGTTTCACTTCTTCTACATAGGCAAAACATTTCCCTTTGACGGCTTTTTTTATCCACGGAAACAAAAGTAAGTCACTCGGGGCAAGATCAGGTGAATGGTGAAAAGGAAGGGTGGAGTGGGGGGGGTCATGCCGGTTTTTTTTTGGTCAAAAACTGCTGAACACTCAGCACAGTGTGGGCAGGTGCGCTCATAAATCCCCCATCAAGAAATGGGCAAAGGTGTTGAAAGAATCTTCAAAAAAAAAAAATTCACTGAAGTCAAATGTAGCCTCTTACAACAACACCAGCTGGTACACTGACAGATGGGTTCCTAGAACACTCACCTAGCGGCAGAAGCCTGTACTATAATGGGACTGCCCTCCAGAAGATAATTCCGGGTTTTTTTGTGCCCCCCTCCCCCCAGTAATTTATGTAGTTGTTTTATAAAAAATTTTCAGATTGCAAATGTGTCTCCTGATGAGGGTATTAACTAAGGTGGATCTGTCTAATGAGAATAGGAAACCAAGTTAAGGTAGTAGTGATCACCTTCCTGATGGCCCCAAATTATTAAAAGTAGTGAGTTTTATGTTGCCCCAAGTCAAGGACAGTCTCAAGACCAAAGCTAATCATCTCTACCAAGGTCTTGAACCTGCCCCAATGGCTGCTTTGTCTGAACAGAGCAGGCTCTGTGTATGTGCAGAATCCTGTACAGTCAGGCTGCATCCAGGCAGCCAAGGTTAAGTGTCTAGTTCATAGACTATTCAGATATTTGATTTCTTCTCCCTCTACCTGCTGCCCGCTTCCTGGCAGCTCCTCTGCTTATTTGTCTCTCCTTAAAGAGGAAGGGAAAAAGACAATGAAAAACAGCAAACTTGATTTAGATAATTTGGTTATCTGTTGGCTGTGATAAGAATATTCATGGAATTAAAAATTAAAGTTAGACGGCTCTCTCTCTGGGGAAGAACACCCAGGCCTTGCCCATCTCCGTCTTCTTCCCCCAGGCCCGTTATCTCTGCCTTTCTCTCTCCTAAGTTCCAAGGGCCCCTGGAGCTGTAACTTGATTACTGAGCCTATGCAGCCCAGCTAGCTCACTTCTGCTACCTTTGTAACTTTCTAAATAAACTTTTTCTTATAATTAAAAAAATACATAAATATTAAAATTATTTGTCAAATTAATTATGTATATGTATGTAATCCTTACACCACACCACTTAGTCGATATATCTGTATGGCTCATAAAGATGACGTATGTTTAGGGCAAAGGAGCAGACACTGAAAACATGATTTTATTAGAAACAATTTGAATCCCAAATTGCTGCTTCACTCCAAACAGTCATCAGTAGACCAAATTGCTGAGTAAGACGCTAGGAAATAAAGTGGTTTTCCTCGTCAGGTACAACACGCCTAGTGGGAAAATGCTAAGCAGATGGATATCAACTTAACATAGGACTTGGTCATTAAAGATCACAGGCATCAGTGAAACTAATATAATATTGTATGTCAAATCTAATTAAAAATAACTTTTTAAAAAGATCACAGGCATTAGAACTCGTTTTGTTACATGTGTTTCATCAGGAAAAACGCACATGATGCAAAAATTGTACTCATTCATAATATTTTAATCATTTTTAGTTTCAAAAAGCTGGACTAATTACAATGATGACAACCTTTAAGTTCATCTTTCTGCTAACAACATTTCCAAGCGCCTAGATTTTAATTCCCATCTTAGAGAAAGGGGAAGCCAGAGTAACTCCTCGCCCTGGAGGGAGCCAGAATGACCGACTACTGGCTTACAGGTCTCCTTGGAATGCACGGCCTAGATGCCGTGTTCCTTCATGATCAACTTAAGTCATTGGAAAACTGAAACGAATTTAGCCCATTTACTACTCACCAATACATTTTCCTTTGTGCACCATTAGCTGGTCAGGACTGCCCACAGAGAAATAGAGGACTTCACAAGAGCCAGGAGAATCTTCGCTACTACATACCGAATACTGACGCTCTCGCCTGAAAAGTCAATTTGAACAATGATTAGTTTTTCAACTTCTTGCCACCCTTTTCTTCTGTTTACTAGCCCTTTCACAGCTTAACATATGTCTCTATTTGGAATTGAGCTTAAGGTTCTAATGGGTAAGTTGTTCAACTGCCCCACTCTCCACTGAGGTTTTCTCCATGGTTAACTCTACAAACTCCAGAGTCCAGATCTGTGCTGTCTGATGTGGTAGCCATTAGTCACATGTGGCCACCTAAATTTAAATTAAAGTAAACAATTCAGTTCTTCAACCACAGCAGTCACATTTAGGTACTCAAGAGCCACAAGAGGCTAGCGGCTACCGTATTGGAGAGCATCAATATAGAACATTTCCATCATCACAGCAGGTCTGCAGTGATTCCGCTCAACCCACACTGACCCCACAATCTCTTCACTCCAGATGCACATGCACCTCTGGAGAAAGCTGGGAAACGGCGGTTTGGAGCACTGCAAGTTCCTGGTCTCCAACTGGGCTCCCAATCACTGAATGCTCATTCTTTCCCTTTGACAGATACTCTGCTGCTCCCTCCATTACTTCCCTAAAACACTCAAAGTCCAACTCCTCCTCCTCTCTTTCTCTTTTCTACTTTTCTTTTCCCTCTGAGTGGGAAGCAACAGCTGGGAAGCTAGATTATAAAGCAAAAGTAATGAATAAACTAGGGAAAAGGGTTGCAGAAAGAGGCCAGGGAGAGTGCCCTTGATGGTCAGAGCTGGACACCTGTAAGCAATGGTCTGATGAGGCAGATGGACAAATCTCCACAAAGCAGCCCTCTCATTCTAAGCACGATCTTGACTTCTACCCTCACAGACAACATGAGGCAATGAGAAATGAAGCCCATTCTTTCTCTTGTCCCACTTACAAGGTTACTTGGAATCTGTACCATTGTTGCTTTTTCCCAGACTCCAAGCAGGTCAGCTATGCTTGTCTCAGTTCCATTTCCTACAGTCTCCTCTGGGATCTCGGTCTACTGGCTGTCCCCCTCTCCTGTATGTCCAATCCGCCCTCCAGATTAGCTTCTTTCCCTCCCTCATCCATCCATCCACCTCTCTCATCTCTACACTCTCCTCCCTCAGTCCTGCACCTTACCCCTCTTGTTCTGTTTTCATACTTTCACACTTGCTGTCTCCACTTCTGCCCCTTCTATTTACTCCTCACTCTACTGAAATGTCAATAAAACTGTCACCTCCCTCCCAACCACTCTCAAGCTGACTTTTCCCCTTGGTTATTTTGGCTCATGGCATAGTCATCCATTCTGTCTCGAGTCAAAAATGTGAGTCTCCCTGGGCTCCTAGACCTCTTGCATCTAACTGATCCCCACACACCATCCTCTCCATTTCCCTACCCTATTCAGGTCATCTCCGGCTTCTTCCGGGGCACATGCAATACTCCATTACTAACTGGTCTCTCCACCCCCAACCCTACCCATCTTCCCTTTCGCCCCCTACTGCTGACAAGACCTACTTTGACATGAGTCTCACGTGTCCACATATTCTAAACACCAGAGAATGACTAAAACATTGTACTTCTAAAGTTAGTTGTGCTACTAGGGGTACAATGAAATTTATGGAGAAAAAATAAAAGCAAAGATTTAAATTAGACTTATAAACATAAATTATCCAGAAGTGCCTCTACCCTCTTCAATGAACAGTCATTTTAGTCTAGGGCATCTTTATGTTCTTTTGTTTACAGTGTATAAATGCCTGCTTTTAAGGTGTTTTAGAATACTAATCACCCCATCTGACTGTTAAGTGCAAACATAATGAGACTGTTGAGAGCACTAATAAGAAAAAATGCATTATTAGGATTAAAATAAAAGTAAAAGTGCCAAGAAAACAGCAAATGGTGTACATGCCACCTAGGACAGACTGGCAGCAGGAATAATCCTGAAGGATCAAAAGTAAATCACACTGAGTTCGAAAGGAGGAATAAAGAAATAAAACCCTACGTTCCTGATATCTCCTGTTTTCACCTGTAAAATGTGCACCTATTTGCTTTTTAGGAGAAGAAAAATAAAAGACACAAAATCAAGAGTATATCAGTAGGTACTGTGGTGTATTAAGGACATTTTATTCCTAACCAACAGAGCACATGAATTACACTTTAAGAAAGATTCATTCTTCACTAGGCCAATAGTCAACATAGTGGCAGAGACCCATGTAGGTACGTGCAATACTCTGGCAAACAACAGATGGAAACTACTTCACGTTCCTCCATGTTCGCTCATGGAGTGTTTTCCTATCTGAGACGTACAAGTATCACTCTGCAAGGTAACGTTACAAGTTGTTCTGCCTATGACAAGGGGAGAGGGAACTTCCCATTCCCCCTGAGTAAACCTAAAAATGATCTTTGATCTTAAAAGCAAGTCTAATCTTAGATGCATTATTTATAGTTAGCCACAAAAATGGAAATGTTTAAAGTTATAAAACTGTTTTTATTATCCAAAAAACCTTTTTCATAGCATTGATTTATTTCACCGATTTTAACAATGGAAAGTTGTTCAGCATTTCTTAGCAAAAGGCTCTGACAATATCAAATTATGTTGTGTACTGGAAGCCAAGTAGAAAAATTAATCTAAATAGGTGTAAGGAGTTATAATTTTAGAATTGTTACCAGAAACAGTATTCAAGAGAAAATCTGGTACACCTTAATAGTGGGTGGTTAAACATTAATGTCCAAATGATTTCTAGGCTCATTTTTTTCTTAAAGTTGGTAATTTGGGAAAGAACCCAAATGGTTCATTCTTATAAACAAACTAAAACCTGAAAGTTTATATAAGTCTTTAGTTTGGTACCTAAGATGTTTCTTTCAACAGAAGAAGTGTTGGTTTTAAAAGTGCTGATTAGATTCTCAAAAGTTCAAACACATAAGTGAATTGTAATACCTACACTACTTAATCACCCACCTACTCATAAATGGATTCTGTAGTAAAATTTCTTTCTGATGCACAGGGTGTCACAGGAGATACTTAGGGAAGTCTCAACTTTTTAGTGGAAAAGGATGTGGAGGAAGAAGTACACAGCATCTCTCATGGGACCTCTCTCGACAGGGAACAAACCAGGAGCCCATGGGCAAGGACAAGGAAGCCCGGGACCCCTGGTAACAAACCGGGCCGACCTTCTCGGGTCAGGAACCTTCTACACCACGCCCACTCTGGAGCATTCCCCACGTCTGTGGTGGGGCCCACGGATTTATGCACCGAAGACAGATATAGTGTGAAATCTGACTGGATGATGACTGATGGAAGAAACAATTTTAAATGACTTATTGAATAGTGAGATCATTAAAAGCCAGATCAAACTGTACTGGAGGCGAGACTGTGAAATGTGAGAGACTGTCATAAAAAGTGAATAAGCAATAAAACTGGTTTAATCTAAGATGCTTAGAAAATGTTAAAACCCATGAAAATTTTGTTTCATACTGCTAACAAATACAGCATGGGTCAAAAGTAGGTTTACAGTTGTGAGTATGTGAAACATAGCTTATTCTTATATTATTTATTAATTACTGTATTATTTTCCATATGAACAACTATATACACCTACTTTTGCCCCACCTTGTGTATTCAGATAGGCTTTGAAAAGGTGTTGAAACAGCTATCTAAAAATCCAAAAATTTCACTACAAGTTGTTTTATTCCTTCTACACCTTTCATCCCTCCAGGTCAGAAATCGCAAGCACTCACTTAGACCTCCCAGCGGAGCTGGTCCGGCGTTTGCCGTTTCCGACAAAGTCGGGAGAGCCCCCGCGGGGATGGGCGGCTGTTCTGGGTCCTCCTGGCTCCTTCCTGGGGGCGTGGTTTTGGTTTGAAAAACTAGCAATTTCCAAACGTTCCTAGAAGAAAGAAAAGTAAAACCTACTTTAGATGTATATCATAAATGGAAGACTGTTAAGGTACATAACTATGAGTTCAGCAGAGTGCACATTTTATTTAACTGAATGCTTTCGAGTGTTATAAAGTTGAAGCCAGCTTTTACAAATTTAATGTCTGAAAATGCACTGGGTCAGGAACTAGAGGTCAGATTAAGTTTCAACAGAATATGAACTAAAAATGGAAATGCTAGAGTCTTAGAATATGCATTAAAAAGTTAGAAAGAAGAGCAAGAGGAAATGAACAGAAGGCAGCTTTCAAAGAGCAGAGTGGCAGATGGGGAAGTAGATCAGACATAACACAGGAGAGCTAGCAGACACAGTAATATTGTCTTACACTTGGACATGGCTTTGTACTTTTAGAGGGTAGTATATTCATCTGTGGGAACAATTACATGAGACAGAAAGGGAGGCACTGTAAGTCCCATTTTAAGGGATGAGGAGACTAAGCCACAGAGACTGTCATCTAAAGGTCACAGAACTTGGCAGTAAACAAGCCGAAGCTTTAAGTCAGGTGCTGCTTACTCTACACCAGTGTGTCCTGCCCTACACCTCAGGTTCCTTTAAGTTAACTGCCATAATCCCAGAAAATAGAATGTGTCCTCCCTTACAGCTCACAGTTTCCTTTAAGTTAACTGCCATAATCCCAGAAAATAGAATGAGTACGGTTTCCTCTCGATTTCTCCAAACACGTATGACTGGCTTTTTGATGGAGCCGGACACAGGAAAAATATAGAAAAAAAGAACATTACCCCCTTTCCTATATTTTTCCACCTGCTTTTTAAACCTGCTCCGTTAAATCCTTCTTTTCCATCACTGAATGAAATCTCAAGCAGAGCCTTATGGTTTCCATTCACTCTTCAGTATGAACAAATTGCTTTATCTTCAAAATGTTAAGAATTCCATCTGGGTTAATTATCAAAGTTTCAATTTCTTCTGTCCCTTAACTCATTGGATAAAGTACTATAGTTACAGAAGCCTAAATCATCTACAAATAATATACAATTCTAAATTTTGCTTTCTGTTTGGGGATTCTTTTAGTGTTTCATTTTAAGCTTCATACTGATAGACCACGAAGGGAAAATATCATCAATGGCAATAAAAAGGATTTTATGTTTAGCAAAATGTCAGCGATTTTAGTATAGCAGACTTGATGAGAATACCTGCTTGGCCATTTCTTTCCTTTTTTTCTCTTCTTTGATCTCTTCTTTCCTTCTCTGAATCTCATGAAGGATTTCACGTTGCTGAAAGAAATCATACTGGTATCAAATGCCAGTCTTTGAAACCTTTACAACATATAAATTCTGAAATTATAAAAATTCTTGTGAATTTCAAACCAACCAACCAACCAACCAACCAACCAACCAACCAACCAATCAAGCTGTCCTTTCCTGAGAGACCCGAATACGAATCTATGGAAACTCAGGACAAACTGTAGCTCCATCAGTGTTCTCACAACTCTTATGCAGCAGGCATTCCTGTTTAAACAGGTGTGAAAAAGGGGGCCCTGTGGCTTCGCTGGTCCAAGCACCTGTCTAGTAAACAGGAGTGCAGACTGTGTGGGGTGGGACATTTGCCCCTCACTTCTCGTGTTTCCGCGTGGAGGGACTTTCACTACAGCAACACTGTGGGCCTCTCGCGTCCCCCACACTTGACTCGGCCCCTCCTGTTTGATGTCCGCCTGTCTCCGGAGAACATGCACTTGTGCCTGCTCTGTGCCCTGGGGTCCGGGGTCAACTTGGTGGAGCTGGGCCGAGCTGTCCTCCCTGCCTGGACCCAGGGTGGCACAGGTGCCACCACCACAGCCACAGATTATCAGGCTGAATTCTCTAACCAGCGCCCTCAGTATTAAAGTGATACTTTGGTCCCCATCCCATTGACTCGTGCATCTATTGCTCAGCTGGGTCTGTAATGTGTTTTTATGAGTCCCCTAAAATTCAAGGTTGTAATATTAAAACCATCAAAACACTCACAAAAACTGTAATGGCAATAATACAAAGTGCAAAAAAAACACCCCAAAACTGCTATAGGTAGCTATAGCAGTACACTAAAACAAGACTGTTAGCTAAATATTCACTATCTTCTAACAAAAATGTACCTTCCTAAAAAACTATAATGACAAGGAGCTTTAAATTCTAAATGGTAACAAGGCTATACAATGAAATAGGAGATAAGCAGTAACAAAATTAATGGGGTTCACCAAGAGAGTGTTTAAATATAAACACAGGCTAAACAAAATGAAGAAAAAAAAAAAAGAACCAGAAGGAAGACCAAAGACCTAAGAAAAGCAGGGAAAACAAAATCCTAGCAGTAACTGTAAGATGTATGGGAAGAAAACTGGAAAGCTTCACCAAGTTAAAAACTGAGAAGGAAATGTAGTTGTATATATTGACTCTGATCAAATTATTTTTTCAAAAGGATTTTATTTATTTTATTTTTAGAGAGAGGGGAAGGGACGAAGAAGGAGAAGGCGAGAAACATCAACCTGTGTTTGCCTCTCATGCACCCACTACTGGAGACCTGGCCCACAACCCAGGCATGTGCCCGGACTGGGAATAGAACCTGCGACCCTGTGGTTCACAGGCTGGCACTCAATCCACTGAGCCACAGCAGCCAGGGCTGACTAAAGGATTCTTAAGATAACAGAGGAGTGGCACTGGCCAGGTGGTTCAGTTGGTTGGAGCATCGTCCCATACACCAAAAGGCTGCGGGATTTATCCCTAATCAGGGCATGTAAGGCAGGTAACAGGTTGATGTTTCTCTTATGTTGATATTTCTCTCTCTCTCAAATCGATAAACATATCCTTGGGTAAGAATTTAAAAAATAAATAAATACATAAAATAAATAATAACACAGGTGTGTGTATCCTTATGCAAATATAAATTATAAATGGTTAGTGAACATAAAAAAGTGCTATATCTGCCTTTTACTACTCATTTGGGTATGAGATTCTTGTTTCACAGAAGAGAGAAGAAATAGCCTCTAAAACTTGGTGGACTAAGGGCTCTCTAGGGGCAACACTGATGTTTGTTGAGAGGGAACCGCTCACGGAATTTCTCAGTTACTCTTAGGACCAGTCCTTTTACACAAATCCATAGTTCTTCAGTCAAACATGAGCAAAACTGAAACAGAGAGAGATGTGTAGGTGCAGAGTCACCACCTACAGAAGCTGACAGTTTCTGGGCTGGCCGCCCGTGGTGACAAGGGTCTCACCTCCTGCTCTTCTTTCCGCCTGGCCTCTAACAGCCTCTGCTGCTCCTCCTGAGCCTGCCTTTCCAGCATTTCTTCATGGAACGACTTGGGAGGGGGCTTGTTATGCTCGCTGAGAAATGACTGCACGTGGTAAGCCAGTTCGAATATCATCACCTAAACAAGTAGACGAAAATAACCACAAATGGTAAAACAATGGGAAGACAGGGCACAAAGCAGAGACCACGGAAAAGCGAGCAGGCACCCAGCCACTCCAACGGTGAGGTTTGTTTTGGTGACACTCCTGAGTGAAGCGTGCGCTGCGGTCGCAGCAGGGAAAGGCGCTCACAGCCTCACAGCGTTGTGTTGCCACCAAGACAAATCACTAAAAGAAAAAGCTTCGCTTGTCTTTTGTAGTCCTATTCCACTGATTGGCATTTTCGGTACAATAACTCTGGTAAAGTATTTTTCTGTGCAATAATTTGATAAAATGTTTAAGACTGTATCAAAGTAAAAAGCTACCTTCCTAATGAGAAAACCTGTCTACCCAATGACAGCTGAGCAGAGAACAATCACTGCTAACATCAGGGCTTCCATCTGTCCGCACCGCATACCAAAAATAATTCTATTGGGGGTTTGGAAGCAGGTATTTAAAGCCCTTGTTATCTCCCTGCTAGTAACAGGCCAGGAGGAGGCTGATCAATACCTGGAAAGCACTTTATTTCCACTTAGGGAGGCATTCAGACAGTACCTGAGGGAACGAGACCCCCCTCTCAGTCGGTCTTTCTGTGGCCACGGGAAGCCACTTCCCCTGGTCCTGGGCGTCCTGAGTCATGCCAGGGCTGGGAAACCAGTGGAACGGGGTCTCTGGGACCCCCCAGTGACAACTGCCCCACCCCCGAAGAGGTTGGGAGAACCAAGCTCCTTCTGCACATGAGGAGCACCACACTGAGATTCCCTTTTTCTCAGTTATACAATAAAGCAACTTAAAAATTCTTACTTCCATTATGTGTTTAAAGCATTTTCTAAAGGGACATAACACAGTGGCGAATAGTAATAGAAGTCATGGTACACAGAATATAAAGTTAACGGACTTAGTATTTACCTTTTTCTCAGGGACCAAATGCAAAGAAACCACAGTTACTGTTGAGAGAAACGAATATGCTTTTTCGTATACCAGAAGCTGTGGCATTTGCTGGATATACGTCAATTTACAGTTGAGAAACACTAGTCTAGAATCTCGGAGGCGAGTCGTTTTAAGAAAAGCTCTTTTAAGAAAAGCTAGGAAAGTAGGTTGCTTCTATTATGTCAAAGAGAAACCACTTCAGTACCAGAAAGGAGCCAGGAGACAAGCAGTGGAGGGTCTTTCTTTTGCCAATCTGTTTAATTTACTAGCACTTTCTACATTAACAAATCTGATAAAATATGTAATACCAGGTAAAAGTAAGAACCACTTTCAAAACCGGCAATCGTCCCCCTCTCCCCCGCCATGTCTACTTGGTTCATTGCCTCACTTCCCTCCAGCTTCTGCTCAAATGTCACCTTATCAGAGGCTTCTCCTGACCTTAGTTACAGCGGCCGCTCTCGCTCTCGCAATACACACCGTACTGGTCAGAGCTCTCCAGAGGAACTCTCTGTGTGTGCTCGTGCCCACAGGGTGGGGTAGGGGGGTATTTGTGTACAGGGAGCGGGGAGGAGGGGACAGATTTTTAAAGATTTTATTCATTCATTTTTTAAAAACTTTTTTATTGATTATGCCATTACATTTGTTCTATTCCCCCCCTCCATTCCCCTCCACCCTGCATACCCCTCCCCCACCATTTCCCCCTTTAGTTCATATTCATTTATTTTTAGACAGAGGGGAAGGGAGGGAGAAAGAGAAGGAGAGAAACATTAATGTGTGGTTGCCTCTCACGTGCTCCATAGTGAGGACCTGGCCCTCCAATGCAGGCATGTGCCCTGACTGGGAATCAAACTGGTGACCCTTTGGTTTGCAGGCCTGTGCTCAATCCACTGAGCTACAGCAGCCAGGGTGAGAGAGAGATTTTTTAAGAAATTGGTTCATACGAATACAGAGTTATGGAGCCTGCCAAGCCCAAAATCTGCAAGGTAGGCAGGCTGGCAGTGAAGGATTAATAGTGCAGTTCCAGCCCAAAGACCATCCATCTCCAGACAATTCCCTCTTCTAGGGAGGCCAGTCTTTTTTTCTTCAAGCCCTCAATTGACTGGATGAGACCTGACCCATGTTTTGGAGGGTCATCAGCTTAACTCAAAGCCTACAGATTTCAATGTGTTAATCTCATCTAAAAAAAAAACCTACACAAAAATATATAGAATAATGTTTGGCCAAATATCTGGTTACTGTGGGCTAGCGAAGTTCACGCATAGTATTAAGCATCATGACATCTCTTCGAGCAGTTCGAATAAAAAAGTGACAACTTGAAATACTGACAAAGATGCGAAAAAACTGGACTGCTTACATATCACTGGTGGGACTGGACGGGGGTACTGTCAATCTGGAGAAGCTCGGCATTTTCATAAAAATCTGAACGTGCAACTACCACACACGCCCACGATTTCACACCTGGGCATTTGTTCCAAAAAATAAAAACCTACCTTCACATAAAAACGTGCTCATGAATATTTATAACAGTTTTATTTTTAAGAGCCCCAAACTGGATATCCAGATTTATTTTACCTGGTGGATGGTAAACGAATAGTGGTGCCATGAAATACCGCACCATAGGGTACCACTCAGGAATAAAAATAAAGAACTACTGATACATGCAAAATCTGTATGAATCTACAGAGAACTATGCTGAGTTAGAACAGAGCCGATCCCAAAGGTTATGTACTATGTGACTGTACTTACATAATTTCCTCGAAATGAGAAAACTACAGAACTTGAGAACGGACTAGCAGTTGTCAGCTGGCAATGAGAGGGTGTGGGTGGGTGTCAGGGGGCGGCTATGCAAGGGTGACAGGAGGGACCCTGTGGTGACAGGGCTATTCTGTGTCTGTCAGTGCCAGTATCCTGACTGTGACACTGTGCTACAGTTTTGAAAAGTGTTTCCACTGGGGCAAACTAAGGAAAGGGGACATGGGATCTCTCAGCATTATTTCTTACAACTGCACATGAATCTACAATGAACTCAAAATAAAAAGCATAATTTAAAATAAGTTTTTAAAAGGCAGCAAAAGCAAAAATAAACAAGCAGGACTATATTACATGAAAAAGCTTCTCCACAACAAAAGAAGCTGTCAATAAAATGAAAGGGCAACCTACAGACAGGAGAAAATATCTGCAAATCATGTATCTGATAGGGGTTAATATCCAAAATATATAAAAAACTCACAGGACCCAAAAGGGAAAACACAAATAATCTGATTTTTAAAAAATGGGCAGAGGAGCCCTGGCCAGGACGCTCAGTTAGTTAGAGCATTATCCTGATCCACCAAGACTGCAGGTTCAATCCCCAGTCAGGGCACACGCAAGAACCAACCAATGAGTGTCTCAATACATGGAACAGCAAATCAATATTTCTTCTTTCTCTCTCTTCCTCCCTCCCCCTAAAACCAAGAAAATAATGATAAGGGCAGAGGAACTCAACAGACATTTTGCAAAGATGACATACAAACTGCCAACAAGTGCATGAAAAAATGCTTGACATTGCTAATCATCAGGAAAATGCAAATCCAAACCTCAATGTATTTTCACCTCTTAGAATGGCTGTCATCAGAGACAACAAGTGCTGGCAAGGATGTGGGGTAAGGGAACCCTTGTGCCCATGGGTGGGCATGTAAACTGGTTCATCCACCATGGAAACCAGTGTGGAGATTTCTGAAAAAAAACAAGACTAGAACTACCATATCATGCAGTAACCTCACTTATCAGTATCTACCCAAAGGAAGTGAAGACAGAATCCTGAAGAGATATCTGCACGCCTATGTTACTGCAGCATTATTTACAAGAGCCGAAAGACATGGAAACAGCCTGGGTGGACATCAGCGCATGACTGAACGAGGGCTGGGAGACCTCGGGCAGACCCTGATGTGCGGAGGACTAGGGAAGAATGGGCCCTGAACTAGGTGTGAATGCGTGGGTAGAGAAGAGGCACTGAAGGATTAAAGCGTGTTGCTACTTATTGACAAGGGACGCAATTAGTTCTTCTGATATGGAAAGGAGAGAAGTGGCAAAGTTTGGTTAGAAATCACTTGTCTGTAAACATTTTTCAATAATATAAAGGTTCAAAACAAGATCATGTCATGGTGCCAGGTCCAAAGTGTGTAAAAATTATGGCCAGATTCATATACACTGTTTTTAGAAAGATTTTTTTTAAAGACTTGTTTTTTTTTTTTTTTTTTTGTTTTTTTTAGTGAAAGGTGAAGAGAGGGAGAAAAAGAAACATCAATGTGTGATTGCCTCTTGCATGCTCCTCACTGGGGATCTGGCCTGCAACCCAGGCATGTGACCGGACTGGGAATCGAACTGGTGACCCTTTGGTTCACAGGCCTGAGCTCAATCCACTGAGCCACACCAGCCAGGGCAGATTCTTAAGCATTAATAATACCGTGTATATACATTCTACAATTTGTAGTACATAAATACTGTAAATTAAAGAAATACAAATAGCAACGTTCTCTATTGCAGATATCAATACGAAACAAAACATTCTAGTCAAAATTGGATTTAAGGTACAATGGGAAAACCTTTAAGCCAAAGAAAAGGCAGGAGGGCAAACATTAGTGAACATGTTAAGATTTTTACGGTCCTCTTAGAAATCCAGACAAATCTTACTTCTCCACAATGCTTTTTGGCCACTTCATCCAGGCGGGATTTTAACAAATTAACACTTTCATTGGACAGACCTTTGGCATTCTTTAACTCTATTTCAGGCACTCTGGAAAAGAAAAGAAAACAAAACAAAACAAAACAAAAAGGAGTTACTCTAGAAAGTGTAGCCTATTCACATTAATATTTGCTAAGTTCCAAGGGATTTCATACAGGGCTCATTTGTAAACCTCGCTCCATAAGCCCAGCTACAATTCCCCCATCTCAAAAGGATTTCTACTACACTCAGATGACACAGGGCTCATCAAAGATTTACCTGCAGGCCATGGGGAGCGAGTGGGCTGGCCAGTTGTTGGTGTGTGGCCTGCCAGGTGCCTCGCTCACCAAGATGATCAGACTTATTGGGGTTTGATTCTCGTATGTCCCCAACTCCTCTGTCTCTGATTTCAGCTTTACGAACTGATTAAAAATTTTTTCATTGACTACTATTTTACTGCCTTTAAAAAAAAATCACTCTACTTCTGGTCAAGATGGAGGCATAGGTGGAAACACTGTGCCTCTTCTCATGACCAAGTTTAAAGACAACAGAGACTCAGTAACAAAAACACAACCAAAACAGACAGAAAATTGAACTGCACGGAAGTCTGACAACAACGAAATACTCATCCAGGCAGGTAAGGGGGTGGAGTCCGCGGCTGGCAGGGCAGGGTCATGCAGGAAAAAGTGGCCAGACCGACCCAGGCGTGCAGGCAGGGGTTGGCAGATCCCAGGTGTGGGTTGGCAACAGGCAGACCCAGTGGGGGTGCAAGGTGGCTGGCTGACCGCAGTCACACGTTTGCGCGCAGATAAACCAGGCAAAGGAGTGAGTGAGTGGTGAGACAGACCGCACAAACCAGGGCACCAGCCATGGGAATTAAAGCCTAAAAGCACCAATTGGAAAAACTTTCGGGGTCGAGGTGCTAGGAGAGGCTCTCAGGCTGAGAGTTCACTGGAGAGACCCACAGGGTTCTGGAGGGTGCACAAGCCCACACACCTGGGAACCAGTACCAGACGGGCCCAATTTGCTTGCGGGAAGCTGCAGAGGGGACCGAAATCCAGGAGGGTGCAGAAAAACGCCACTGCCCCTCTCTGACCTTGCCCCCACATACAGTGTCACAAACCAGTGACCCTGCCTCGGTGAACACCTAAGCCTCCGCCCCTCATACCTAACAGGCACGAACGGACCAAAACATTATGGCTCAAGAAGAACAGCTCAAATCCCCAGAGCCAATGCTTCTAAGTGACCAAGACATAGCCAACCTATCAGATGCACAGTTCAAAACACTGGTGATCAGGATGCTCACAGAACTGGTTGATTTTAGTCACAAATTAGAGGAACAAATGAAGGCTAAACTAATTGAAATGAAGGGAAATACACAGGAAACCAATAGTGATGGGAAGGAAACTGGGACTCAAATCAATGAAGTGGACCAGAAGGAAGAAACAAACATCCAATCAGAAAAAAAACGAAGAAACAAGAATTTAAAAAAATGAGGAGAGGCTTAGGAACCTCCAGGACATCTTTAAACGTTTCAACATCCGAACCACAGGGGTACCAGAAGGGGAAGAGGAAGAGCAACAAGTGGAAAAGTTATTTGAACAAATAATAAAGGAGAACTTCCCCAATCTGGCAAAGGAAATACACTTCCAGGAAGTTCAGGAAGCTTAGAGAGTCCCAAAGAAGGTGGACCCAAGGAGGAACACACCAAGGCACATCATAATTATATTAGCCAAGATTAAAATGAAGGAGAGAATTCTAGAAGCAGCAGAGATAAGGGGACAGTCACCTACAAAGGAGTGCCCATCAAACTGTCAGCTGATTTCTCAAAAAAGACCTTACAGGCAAGAAGGGGCTGGAAAGAAGTATTTCAGGTCATGAAATCCAAAGACCTACATCCAAGATTGATCTATCCAGCAAAGCTTTTACTTAGAATGGAAGGGCAGATAAAAGTACTTCTCAGATAAAGTCAAGTTAAAGGAGCTCATCATTACCAAGCCCTTATTATATGAAATGTTAAAGGGACTTATCTAAGAAAAAGAAGATAAAAAAGATGAACAGTGAAAGGACAGCAAACTCACAGTTATTAAGAATCACACCTAAAACAAAAGCAAATTAAGAGGACAGCTAGATCAGGAGCAGAACCATAGAAATGGAGATCACATGGAGGGTTAGCAACAGGGGAATGAGAGGAGGAGAAGGGGGGAGAAGGTACAGAGACTAAGTAGCATAGACAGTAGGTAGAAAATAGACAGGGGGGAGGGCAAGAATAGTATGGGAAATATAGAATCTAAAGAACTTATGACACATGGACATAAACTAGAGGGGGGAAATGGTGGGAGGGGGTGTGCAGAGTGGAGGGGAATGAAGGGGGGAAATGGGACAACTGTAATGGCATAATCAATAAAATATATTTTAAAAAATCACTCTAGCTCTGTGTGTGACTCCAGCCTAGTAGCGTAACCACGCACTCCCTTGCATGGTAATGCTCGACCCTGGCTTGCCCCGACACCAATGAACCCAGCTCTGACAGCTCACCCGCAAAAGGACAAGTGCTTGCTCTAGTCTGTGAGCTCTGATATAAAGCAGGATGAGAATAACAAGGCTGCATGGAGCCACAATGATCAAGCTCGTATTCCCACGACAGGCTGTGTCCAGTTACTCACTCTGACTGTAAATGAGGTGGAAAAGTGCTCACTCACTCACGTGTAAATCTAGTCCTGCACACTCTGCAAACTCTGCCTCTTCCAAAGATGGCTGCCTCATACTCCTCTTCATCCTTACAGAGCACAAGACTCAACACCATTTACTCACCGGAAGTACACGCCAGCCGTCAGGCTTCCTTTCAATCCCAACCAATAAACAACCAACACCAATTCACCGAGATTAAGTAGGCTTTATTTGATTTTACTGAACCAAAAATGACTCTCTGCCTCCTACCAAGCATTTTTGAGTAATTCTGAGTATTCCTTATCTGTGAGTTCTCTCAATGCTTCAGTTATAACAGGTTCTGCAATCATTATCCACTAGGGCAGATGGAAATCTGAGAGCAAGTACTTTATGTAAATGAGAAAAAGAATAACAACACCATGTAGCCTTGAGTCTCTGCGTGGTCTGTCTAACTCAGGGTTCTCGCACAGTGGCATGAACGACTCTTTTGCAGAAAAGGAAGGTTTCTGCACCATGTCATCTGAAAGGACAGGAGCGTTCCTCAAGTCAAGGCTTACATAATTATTATTATTTTCTAAACTAAGCAGTCATTATATAGCAGTATTAACAGAATGGTGAAAACTTCATCTACTACACTCATTCAATTTTTAAAAAACTCTCCAACATTCTCTTTCTGCTGCTGCCACATAATTCATAATTTTATGTAGCTGATATTATGATGTTTACTTTCTTACTTTTTATAAACATTCCCATGTTGTTATTTCAATCCTCACCCAAGGATATATCTATTGATTTCAGAGAGGGAGGGAGGGAGAGAGGGGGAGGACATCAATGTAAGAGAAACATCCATTGGTTGCCTCCTGACTAGGGACTGGACTTGCAGCCTAGGTCTGTGCCCTGACTGCGCAGAGAATTCACAGCCTTTTGGTGTACGGGACATTGCTCCAACCAAGTGAGCCCACATGGCCAGGATTCCATGTTGTTTTTTAAAAAGACCATCCCATAATATTTTTACCAAGTGGACACATCAAGATTTGCCTGAATAGTTCTCTAGTGCAGTGGTTCTCAATCAGCGTGACTATGTCCCCCAGGGGACACCTGTCAATGTAAGAGGGCAGAAAAGCTCTGTGCCCCTTCCACGTTCCTTGCCTATGCATCTCTTCCATGCGGCTGTTCCTAAGTTGCATCCTTTATAATAAACTGACAGTAGTAAGTAAACTGCCCTTCTGAGTTCTGTGAGCTTGTTCTAGCAAATCACTGAACCTGAGAAGGGGGTCTTGGGAGCCTGAAAATTTAGTCGGTTGATCAGAAATACTGGTACTTGCAACTGGCATTTGAAACCTTGTGGGATTAAAGCCTGAACCCATGGGGTCTGCAGTAACTACAAATAAACTGTATCGGAAGTGAAATGAATTGCTGGACACAAAGCTGGTGTCAGAAGACCCTACCTACTTGGTGTCAGGAAAAATAAAACCCAGAGAGGCACTGTCCTATTCTGCTTTCATAACTTTAACTGCCCTTTAATCAAGTCATTAATTAACTCTCAGCACACCTACTTCTCTACTGTGGGCACAGTGCTGGGGGCACAAGAGGGTTTTACTAACTTCAGGGAGTTCATTTTGACCTGTCTGTATTTTCATATCCTCCATCGCCTTTTAGGATAACAAATTCTGTAAGTTTACCACCCTCCAGGAAAGGCAGTGCTTCATTTTATTTGCCACTTTCCTTCACTGGTGCCCGGCATGATAAC
The DNA here is from genome assembly GCF_021234435.1 of Artibeus jamaicensis. Lineage (NCBI taxonomy): Eukaryota > Metazoa > Chordata > Mammalia > Chiroptera > Phyllostomidae > Artibeus > Artibeus jamaicensis. The sequence continues at coordinate 6,475,287 of NW_026521221.1, read as the reverse complement.
ATCATCCAGGCCAGCCTGCCTTTCCATGGGGAATGTCTGGGGGAAAGATTACATGACATATACAAGATAACTCAGAAAAAGTACTGTGGAGTCCTAATTGCTAATGCTTTTGCTCTATCAGTGGTTCTCAACTAGAGATGTTATCACTTTCAGGAGCAGTTTGGAAATATGTGGGTTTTATGGTTCTCTCACTGGCTGGAGAGTACTCCTGGCATCAGTGGGGAGGGGCCAGCGATGCTTTGTGCCTTTCAGGGTGACCCTAAATCTTCATTTACTCCATGGAGTAAAGTGCCATTGGGCTCAGAAGGCTACTCCAATTCCTAATGCTGATCATACTTTACAACTAAGCACACAAGTTACCATGACTTCTTCTAGATTGTTCTTCTTCTCACTTTATGAGAATTAAACAAATGAAAGTTAATATAGCAGAAGAAGCAAACAATTAGTTATGGAACAAATATTAGTATCTGTACTGGCTATTGTACAATTAGAAGCAGACTTAACATGAGAAAGGCTTCATGAAAATGTCTACTGCTGAGAGAGTTTTAATGAAATACAAGTGATAGGAATGAAATTTTAAAGGACTGGTGGCAGGAAAGAGAAAATACCATTGGTTTCAACCTGTTTCCATGTGGTCAAAACAGAACTAAAATCACATCACAGCTATTTCTAATGTACTCACACATCTGGATAGGTCGGTGGGCATTTAACCCTCAATTCCACTTTTACATATACTTCTTCACCAGCCAGGCCCTGCGGGTACAGAACTAAATTGATTTCGGGGGGCTCTTTGACCTAAAAGAAAAAAAAGAAAAAAATTATTCTTTAAACCTAGAGAGCCAATCATTGACAATTAAGATAATGATCTAAGTTTAAAAGTTCTACTTTTAAAATATTACATGTAATTATGCCTGATACAGTGTTTGGTCATATTTGCCTGAGGCATAGTTTAAAAATAAAACCTATGCCAGAGAGAATGCATTTTTCTTTTTAAGGTTACCTAACGACTGAACCAAAATGCTCCACGTAGCTTCCACTCAGGCGTTACTGAGTGCAGCTACGTCTGGGTGCGGGCCTAGAGGCTGCGGGCACAGAGGTAACTTGAGACACACCAGGATTCAACTGCACGACACAGACTAGAACACGAATACTTTCCGACAGCGGTGAGTGCTGGGAAGAAAGTCTGGCAGGGTAACGGAACGCAGTGGTGGGGAGACGCTCATAGGGTGTCTCACTCACGAGGTGAACACTGAGAATAAGTGAAAACCCTGACACGTAAATCTGAGAGCTCATCTAAAATTCTTTCAACCCACTGCTTTTCACCAAATAATTAACTACTCTCTTGCTGTTCAGTGGAGTAAGTAAGTACCCTTTTTCCAGAAGAAGATTTGAGGTAGTTTACATTACCGCTAGAGCGAGTATGGGAAAAGGGAGGCTGAGGGACGAATATCCACTCCTGCAGCCCAGGCACTTACCGAGCCTGCGCCGTCTCCGTTTTACAGACGGGGCAGCTCAGGCTCGGGCGTTTCCGCTTCCTGCCTACAGATGCACAGTGACAAGGCTGGAATTCAAGTCCAGCTTGGACTCCCAAGCCTGGGTCCCTTTTCATCAGCCAGTCCTGACCTGCTGTGACTGAGTTGTGGTCATAACTTTGTCTTAGAATGTCCAGATGGCCAGGGCAAAAAGACATATTTGACATGTACATTTCACACACACACACACACACACACACACACAAAAGAGCATAAAAATTCTTTTAGGGGCAACAAAGTACTTCACAACACTACACTGTAGCAGAAATTTATAACACGAATCTTATAAGCGATGCCCTAAATTACATGATAAAGTTCTCATCGACTACGTGTACAAAATATGTAAGCTCAGTTTTTACATGGCTTTATAATAATCTTTGATAAAAGCTGTGGTACGACCCTGGGAAAGCACAGGTCTGCCAGAGTGGTTTTGGGGAGGGTGATCTGAGAGGCCTTTCACCTATCACACCTCATCACCCATTTACTGAGCGCTGACTCTGTCAGACACCGGTAACACACAGAGGTGAGAAAACAGATGTGCCTCTAGTTGTCATGGTGGGAAAAACCAAACAGTATAGATGTAAGTACAAGTTTAGAAAGCACTTATTAAAGAGATAGTGTGAAGCCCATTTCTACAAAGGGGAATCTCATGCAAACTGCACTTGACAAAGAAGCCTGCACTGACCCCCCTGTCTATGCTGAACTGCATGCCTGAACTGTGTGTGCCTCTACCATTTGAGCCAGAACTTATAAAGGAGTTTCTGGAATTCTATTTCACCAAAAAGGACTGACTGAGGCTTGCCCCATCCAATCCAGGCTCCTAGCCACTGTCTCAGCAACGTCTTCACTGACCTATCAGAGCAGCTCTATTCTGAGCAATCAGGAGAGTGTCTTTTGGATGAATCAAGTTGCAAGGACCCTAAGCCCTCATTTGCATGAGGACCGACCAATCAGGGACCAGGGGCAGGGACTTTTGTCTGTAAAAGTCAGTTCCCTGCTGGCTCTGGGAGAGCACTTCCCCTTTCCACAGAGGACTGTGGGCTGTGTTTTGCAAGGTGTCTCACCACAGCAGACCAGCCTGGCTGAAGAGGGCCCTGGTCCTGGGCTGCCTCACAGCAGTGCTGTATCACAACTGAGCTATTTTGCACTGAATAAAAGTTTCTTTCTTCACTATACCCCAAACTGTAGGTTCTTGATGGCAGTGTCTTGATGCCAATGACCATTGATCACTGGTTGATGTTTCTTATCAACAGAACTGATTTTTTAACTGGACAGGTTTATCAGACCTAAGTGTAGCATTCCATTAGGTTAATTTCTGGCCACTAAGATGAACTAACACATGCCACTTCTTAATTCCTGTTTCCTTCCAGGTGGCTGGAATACAGATGTGATGGTTGGAGTTCAGACAGCTCTTTTATACCGTAAAGGGCACATTAAGGATTGTAAAACAGCAATTTAGAAAAATGCCTAGACTCCAGACTTTTACATGCAAAAAAGCAAACTTTGTAGTTTTCTGCCATATGTTGCTAAACTTAATCCTAACCAATACAGGCTCCGTGGGGGAGGGAAACAGGGAAGAGTGATATTTGAGATAAACAGAATATCTGTTTTCCTGAAGCAAACAGAGAGGCTCCCCAATAGGTGAAGAAGCTTTTATGTAAAACATGTTTAGAACACCAAGCATTAGCTCATATTAGGGCATTCAAGGACTTCTAGAGTTGAATATAACTTGATTAAAAATGATTTAACAACCAAGATGTACTGGGGAGTCAGGTGAGGCAGGGCCTCCTCCATGGGTTTAGAAGATAACTAGTCATCAGACTTCCAGCCAAGATGGAGGCCACGATGGAGACACACTGTACCTCCTTCCACAACCAAAGGAAGGATAACAATTTAGAAACAAAAAACCACCAGAGCTGACAGAAAATTGAACTGTATAGAAGTCCGACAACCAATGAGTTAAAGTAGACACATTCATCCAGACAGGTAGGAGGGGTGGAGTTGGGCAACCAGGAGGACAGAGGTCGCTGCAAAAAAAAAAAAAAAAACCACAACAAAGTGAGCAAAACAGCCCTGGCTGGTATAGCTCAGTGGATTGAGTACAGGCCTTCGAACCACACGATCACGGTTCCATTCCCAGTCAGGGCACATGCCTGGGTTGCAGGCCAGTTCCCAGCAGGGGACTCACGAGAAGCAACCATACATTGATACTTCCCTCCTTCTCTCATTCCCTTCCTCTCTAAAGATAAATAAATAAAATCTTAAAAAAAAAGTGGTGGCTGGTGGACCCCGGCCATGCAAGGCAGCAGCTGGTGAACCCAGCAAGGTGGTGGATTGTGGAGCGGCGTGGCACATAAGGTGGCTGGCTGGCTGACCAGGCGGTCCCACATTCATGCACAGATAAACCAGGCCAAACTGGGAAGCGAGAAAGACCTAGCAACCCAGGGCCCCAGCTCGGGGAATTAAAGCCTCAGCACAACAATTGAAAACACCTGTGGGGGTTGAGGTGCAGGGAGAGACTCCAAGCCTCACAGGAGAGTTTGCTGGAGAGGCCCACAGGGTGTTGGAACGTACACAAACCCACCCACACGGGAATCAGCACCAGAAGGGCTCAGTTTGCTTAGGGGAAGGGGCAGAAGGGACTGAAATCCAACAGACAGTGGAGCATCACCATTGTTCCTTCTCAGACCCCGCCCCCACATACAGCATCACAACCTAGCAACTGGGTAGCCCCACCCTGGTGAACACCTAAGGCTTCGCCCCTCATATATAACAAGCATGACCAGACCAAAAAAAAATGGCCCAAATGAAAGAACAGATCAAAGCTCCAGAAAAAATACAACTAAGCAATGAAAAGATACCCAACCCATCAGATGTACAGTTCAAAACACTGGTAATCAGGATGCTCAAAGAATTGGTTGAATTTGGTCACAAATTAGATGAAAAAATGAAGGCTATGCTAAGTGAAATAAAGGAAAATGTACAAGGAACCAATAGTGATGGGAAGGAAACTGGGACTCAAATCAATGGAGTGGACCAGAAGGAAGAAAGACATTCAACCAGAACAGAATGAAGAAACAAGAATTCAAAAACATGAGGTGAGGCTTAGGAACCTCCAGGACATCTTTAATTAAACATTCCAACATCCGAATTACAGTGGTGCCAGAAGAGGAAGAGAAGGAGCAACAAGTGGAAAACTTATTTGAACAAATAATAAAGGAGAACTTCTCCACTCTGGCAAAGGAAACAGACTTCCAGGAAGCTCAGAGAGTCTCAAAGAAGTTGGACCCAAGGAGGAACACACCAAGGCTCATCATATTTACATTGCTCAAGATTAAAATGAAGGAGAGAATCCTAGAAGCAGCAAGAGATAAGGGGACAATCACCTACAAAGGAGTTCCCATCAGACTGTCAGCTGATTTCTCAAAAGAGACCTTGCAGGCAAGAAGAGGCTGGAAAGAAGTATTCCAAGTCATGAAAGGCAAGGACCTATATCCAAGATTGCTCTATCAAGCAAAGCTTTCTTTTAGAATGGAAGGGCAGATAAAGTGCTCCTCAGATAAGGTCAGGTTAAAGGAATTCATCATCACCAAGCCCCTATTACAAGAAATGTTAAAGGGACTTATCTAAGAAAAAGAAGATAAAAGACGTGTTCAGTAAAGTGACAGCAAACTCACAGTTAACCAGCACACCTAAAACAAAAACAAACTAAGCGAACAAGTAGAACAGGAACAGAACTACAGAAATGGAGATCACATGGATGGGTAGCAGCAGGGGAGTGGGAGGAGGAGAGAGGGGGAAATGGCATAAATAAGTATCATAGATGGTAGGTAGAAAATGGACAGGGGGAGGGTAAGAATAGTATGTGAAATGTAGAAGCTAAAGAACTTATAAGTATGACACATGGACATGAACTAAAAGGGGGGAATGTGGGTGGGGGAGGGTGTGCAGGGTGGAGGGGAGTGAAAGGGGAAAATGGGGCAACTGTAATAGCATAATTAATAAAATATATTAAAAAAAAGATAACTAGTCATCCAGAAGTCAGTACTGATAACATCTTTAACTTAACCTGTACAATAATTCCTGAAATATTTGCAAGCAAATAACCATAAAATAAGGAGCAATCAAAAAATTTTTGAGCACCTAAAGAGAAGAAAACACAGTGTAGATGTATCAACTCCAAAATATACAAAATCCTATATGACGAAAAAAGTTTTAAAGACTGAAAATGCAAGAGACAGGCAAGCCACATAAAAAGTAATAATGGAGAGAAGTCTGTATCATGCTACAGTGAGATAGAAGTTAAATTCACTTTTTAAAAAGATTTTATTCATTTTTAGAGAGAGGAGAAGGGAGAGAGAAAGAGAAGGAGAGAAATAATGTGTGGTTGCTTCTTGTATGCCCTGCACTGGGGATCTGGCCTGCAACCCAGGCATGTGCCCTGACTGGGAAAACCAAATTTGCGACCCTTTAGTTGGCAGGCTGGTGCTCAATCCACTGAGCCACATCAGCCAGGGCTAAATTCACTTCTTAATGGGATCTGGAAGCTGGTACTCTCCTGAACAATTATAAAATAGCCCAATAAATCCTCAAGCATATAAAAAGTGAGAGAGTAATGTAAACTCAGTCCTGAAATGTAAGAGAGGTAGTGCTCCTTTGGAACTCATTATTAACTCTTCAAGAAACAAACCCTACATCACGCCCAGCGGGCCAGAAACACTGGCACAGCTCAGCCCTCTGTGGGAGCGGTGCTGTTACGCACCCCTGCTGCTCAGTGTGGCTGTGCTTTCCTCCGGCACCTCATAACACTCTCACACAACAAAATCCACTGGTTTAAGGATGCGTCTATTTCTGTTCAAAGTACTGAAGTGAAGAATGTGACTACTAAAAACTGAGAATTTTATCAGCCATTCCACACAGCAGCAAACTTTTTGGTTCCAAAGCTGAAGTATAAGGGTTAATGACAGCCCATGATTAAACTTCGCCTGTTTACAAGATAAGCAGCAGAGTGAGGATGAGGTTTGGGAAATTAAAAATACCAACGCAATTTTTCCTTGCACACAATGTAAGTATAGTTAACACTCCTAAAATGCGCTCTTAAAAATGGTGAATGAAGGTGATAAATTTTATATGTTCTTTACCATGATTATATATTTTTTAAAAGTTAGACAATTCAAACCACTTTTAGATGGCTGGCCTATAACAGAATTGTTACTTAGGGTTCTGCTAATCATCTCTTCCTTACAGTTTGATGGCAAGATGGCCCACTATTTCTCAGCTGCTTCAGGTCTCACATTCTGTGCCTACTGCGGGGAAGAAACCAGTGTGTGCGAAACTATGACAAATGCAGAAATGAGCACGCTGGGTGACCTGGGCAAACCTTTGGTGTTAAGTTTGTGAAGATATCAGAAACAAAAGTGATAGACAGTAAAAGCTCAGAAAATGGAAATTAGCTAACACTCCCCTAGATTTTATGTTTTTGAAATTTAACTTATTTAACCTCATAGGTCACCCATCCCCCAACCACCGATCATTCAATCTATGAGCTTTGTTTCGGATTTTGCATATAAGAGAGATCATACAATATTTGTCTTTCTCTGATTTTTATGTTAAATGCCTTATTCACTAATTCCCCCCCACCCATCTCCTTTTCTGAAAATCCTCTCTGTAACTGAGCTTGTAAAAAATCATCAAGTCCATTTACCATCTGATTGTGAGCTGGTGAGAATTTTTAAACAATGACAGACTTGTTAAAAAAGTTTAATAACCTAAAACTCCATTTTAAGTAAACTTTAGAACACTCAGAATCTGGAAAAGGGGAAGGGATTAAGATGTATAAAATGTCTATAATAAAAATAGTCATGGGGATGTAAAATACATCATAGTGCCTTACAGTCAATAATACTGTAATAACTATGTATGGTGTCAGGTGGGCACTAGACTTATCAGGGTAATCACTTTGTAAACTATATAAATGTCTAATCATCTAAAACTAATATAATATTGTATATATTTTTTAAATTTTAAACAAGAGAAAAATATTCGGAATATAAATTCTCCCCAAATTAAAATACATAATGTCATTCCAATAAAAATGCTAAATAATTTTTGAACAATTTAGAAAATTGATGCAAGTTGATTCCAAAGCTTATATGGAAAAACTAAAGTAAAACTAGTCAGGAAAATTCTGTAAAGTAAAGGATGACCACACTAAATACTAAGGCTAATTATAAATTTACAACAATTAAAGCAAAGTGGTAGCAGTGCTTAAGTAGATTAATGGAATAGAAGAGAGAGTCAACAACAGACCCAAATACATTTGGGAATTATTTCATTCAATAAAGAATTTTGACCATTTTTTAGCAGGCACTGGGCATGCTGGTGTCAACAGCCACACGGATCCTACCATAGTCCCACATAACATGAAGGTGGCATGTCAGATTAGTCCAGCGATCCCCCCTTATCTGCGGTTACATTTTTCACAGTTTCAGTTACTTACAGTCAGCTGTGATCCCATTCACTGACCTCCTCATGGCTATGACCCAGCATCACCCAAGTGGATGATTCTCCTTTCGACATTTTACCAGAAGAGCAACAGTAGCCTAAAGCTCTGTCACAATGGCTGCATCACTGATCTCACTCATCTCGGCACACTTCATCCCGTCAGGTAGGCATTCTATCATCTCTCATCCTCACAAGGGTGAGTGCAGTACAGCCAGATATTTCCAGAGATAAAGACCACATTCACATAACTTTTACAATAGCACATTGTTATAACTGTTCTGTTGTATGATTAGTTAGTATTGTTAATCCCTGACTATGCCTAATTTATAAAATAAACTTTATTATAGGAATATATAAGGAAAAAACATAGTATGTATAGGGTTTGGTAGTACTGCACTTACAAGCATCTACTGGGACTCTTGAAATGTACTGCCCTTGGATAAGGGGAGGGCTACAATAAGGCGGAAAAAAACCCTCAACCCACTGGTGTTAGTCTAACTGGCTAGTTGGTGGTGGGAAGAGTTGGCCTAAATTCATACTTAGATGCAGCTAAGAACTTTAAAAATATTTTTTCTAACTTTTTAATTGATTGATTTTAGAGGGTAAGGGGGAGAGAGAGAGAAGCACCCCTTTGTTTTTCCCCTTATTTATGCATTCATTGGTTGTTTCTTGTATGTGCCCTAACCAGGAACAGGAACTGCAACTCTGGCATATTGCGATGACTGAGCTAGCTGGCCAGGGCCTAAGAACTTGTTCAAAAAAGCTATTTCTAGCCCTGGCTGGTGTAGCTCAGTGGATTGAGTGTGGGCCTGAGAAACAGAGAATCGTGGTTTGATTCCCAGTCAGGGCACATGCCTGGGTTACTGGCCAGGACCCCAGTAGGAGGTGCACAAGAGGCAACCACACATTGATGTTTCTCTCCCTCTTTCTCCTTCCCTTCTCCTCTCTCTAAAAATAAATAAGTAAAATATTTTTTAAAAACCTGAAATAACTCATTTTTTGGTAACAGTGGAGCAAGAAAATATTTTCTAGAAAAAAAGATCTACGGGTACCATAAAACAAAAATTGGTTGTGTTGACTATATAAAAGTCTTAAAAAATTGCATTGATTATATAAATATCAAAATGTACACAATCATGGAAAATATGTGCAACATATAAATAGCTGACACATGAGTAAGAAAATATACAACACAGTGGAAAAAGTGAACCAAAGAACATGAAAAAACAGTGCACAGAAAAAGAAAAATCCATTGCTTACAAACAAAGGTAGCCTACATAATGAATCACTGAGAAATAAAAATGTTTCATCTACTTACTGGCAAAGATGAAAAAGTCTGACATCTACAATGTTGCTGAAATTGTACAAAAACTGCTCTCGCACAGTACCCGTGGGCCGTAAGACAGAAGCAACCTTTTGGGAAGGGAAGTTTGTAACAGCTATCCAATTAAAAATGTGCAGACCCTTTGCCCACATGGAAAATTAGCCAAGACAGTTAAATTAATAATAAGTGTATAGCCCTGGCTGGTGTAGCTCAGTGGATTGAGCACGGGCCTGCGAACCAAACAACTGCGGTTGGATTCCCAGTCAGGGCACAGGCCTGGGTTGTAGGCCAGTTCCCAGCAGGGGCCAGTTCCCAGCAGGGGACCCGCGAGAAGCAACCATACATTGATATTTCTCTCCCTCTCTCCTTTCCTTCCCTTCTAAAGATAAATAAGTTTAAAAAATAGTAAGTGTATAACTCCACAGAAAATTATATTTTAAACTACTGGCATCCAAACTTTTTTAGCATGCAAAGTAATTTTTAGCATTCACTCGCAAAATATTGTTATTTATAAATAATATACATATGCTACTGCACTGCAATCTGCATTATAACACATTCCCCAAAAAGCTTTAAAAACTTCAGAAGTAAAAAAAAACAACTTAAGTTTATTCAGGTCAGTAAATTCTGACCTGAATTTATTGGCAGCAGATTTGGCCTGAACTGACCCGAGGCTTTTATTAAGTCTTTATTTACCCAGGTTACACATTTAGTTGTTTGATTCTGGATGCTGCCGAAACACACACCAAGGGAGGTGTTAGGTGAGGTATGGAGTGTGCACAAGTGAGCATGAATGCAAGTTTACTTCTGAATTGTGAAACCCATCAGGTCTCAAGAGTTTGGGATAAAGGATTGTGGCTGCATAACCTTTCCCTGACGACTGGAAATAGCAGGTGATAATAAGCACTTGCTGAATGACTACACTCTGATTCGTACTTATGACCATTAATTATCTGCCTGTTGGGCCTATAAAAATGTTGTGGCTATTTGCCCTGTGTACCATGGGCTACAGACAGTTATTCGATTTATTCTGCCTGACTTTTATAGCTTTTGTTTGGCTTTGTTTAGTCTTGTCTTGTCATGAAGTTCACAAGCTATAAACTTGGGGACTATTGGTCTATCTGCTTAAGGCAGCTCCTTTCTCCTTTCTGTTTTTCTGCAGTTTTAGGATTGGATAACTAACCGTGCATAAAAGTAAACAAACTAGCTCTGAAGGAAACCTTTAGGGCCTTTGAAGCGAGTCCAGGTGTGACACCTGTTCTGGCTGCTTACTGGGCCTACTTCCTGGTTCTCAAAGTTTAGGAACAGAAAAATTACCAGATTACCAGAAAATTATGTTACTATTTCATTATAAGCATGTATAAAGGGAATATTTACACTTCAGGTTTAAAGTCAGTCTTGAAATTAAGTACCTACAAAAGTAAGTTCCCTGAGGGCAGAGTTTTTTGTCTTTTGTCTGAGGTTGTATTCCTAATGCCTGGAACCAAGATGCTATTTATGGAGGAAATACTGGATGTGTAGATAAAGCTGCGTCCAAAGATACCGTGAAATGTCAGAACTAAAAGCACACAAAGGAAGACCTACCTTTTAAATAATATCCAGAGACCTAATAGTTTAACAGATAACTTCAGGATGGGGCGTGGGGAGGGGCTATTAGTATCAGCAGCTTATAGTGCCTTAACTTACCTCCAGACAAAAAGGAAAATAATGTTTTAAACCAAATATCATTTAAAAGGTCTAGACTCTGCACACAGCCTCTCCATTACAGCTAAGATGAATGTATTATATACTCTCTGCTAAGTGCCTTAGAGGAAGGTACAGGAAAATTCCTCCATACCAGAAAACACAGTGAGCATGCCTGTGAAGTAAACTGGCATGTATGTGCTTTACAACTGTGAACACACGGGAGGGTGAGACTTGAAGATAATTTTGATTGAGGGCATCAGTTAAGGTCTGTGCAAACGCCCAAAACGTGTTCCAAGAACAAAGTTGCAATGCATCCCTTTGAATGCGCTGTTGTATCAAACTCAAGGGCTTTCAGGGAAAAGGGGAAGAAGACTGGAAGGAAAGGGATGTTACAGGGTGTCAGTGGGAATGAGAAACAGTGCTAGGTAAGACAGAGGAGCCGACTTGCAGAAAAGGCTGTGGGAGAATTCGGGTCTCCAGGTGGGGGGATTCTGGAGACCCGCCGAGCGGCTGCAAGGACAAAAAGTGAGCGTGGGTGGAATTGGCAGGGCCGAAAGGACTGCAGAATCCTAAAGCCGGCGTGCGGCTGGGCTCCAGCAGGGCAGGGCCGGGCCAGGCCTGGCCCAGGAAGGTCCAGCGGATGGAGGCTGGGCCGCAGCAAGCTAGCCGAAACTCCACAAGCCACGTTCCTACCGGTCCGCACGCGTCCTGCCGTAGGTCCTGGAAGTCGGCGCCATAGATGGCCTCTAGGGCCTGCAGCTCGTGGTCCTGTCGCTGCAAATAGCTCTCCGGCGGCTCGTCCCGGCGGCGCCCGTGAGTCCCACGACCCCCAGCCATTGCAACCCGGAGGCCCAGTCAAGACGGCCCTATTTCGGCTGCGGTGGGCCGGGACCCCGCATCCACTGTCGGGACTGGCCCGAGGGCGGGACACGGCGCCGTGCGGTGGGAGGGTTGTGGACTGGGTTCCAAACCGGGGCGGTCAGTGGGCGGGGCTACTCTCAGTGCAGGTCCTGGGGCGGGCGCAGTGCCGGGGGCGGGGCGCTGTGCCGGGAGCTGGTTCTACCCGCTCCGGAAGCCAGAGAGCTAGGGAGCGAGGCAAAGGACCTCTTTGCCCAGCTAACGTGGGAGAAAGCAAATTGCAGAGACCTTGGAAATCAAATCAATCAGAATGGAATAACGCCAAATGGCATCGTTTTCACGAAATAAGTCTCTTCAACAGAAATGCCTGCTGGAATTCCTTCGCCTCGGCTTGGGTGATGATGATAGGAAAATCTTCAAGGGCAGACTTTGATGGGTTTTCAAGTCTCTTACTGGCTTACCTATAACTTTCCGACAATTCTACCAGAAGTAAAAGTCAGGGCTACTACTCCCTGTACCCCAATTTTGTACCCCCAAACTCATTCTCTTAACCGTGGATTGAACATCCTATGCATGTCCTCTGTCCCTACATTGCCACCTTTAACTGAAAGATGTCTTTTCAACTGAAAAGTTGTCTTTCAACCGAAAGATGTCTGTCTTTTCACTCAGGCATCTTCATGAGCTACAGTCCCTTGAAAAGAATTTTGTTCCATGGCCACTTTACTGAATGTGAGTTTAGGGATCTTTCTGTAATATTCTGCCTCCAATCATGTCTCTCTTGAGTTTATAAAATAACCTGTCTACCAGACGTTGTCATTGCACTTCAGCTCCAGTCACTTAATATAAGGCTACATACATGTTCATTTGGAACAGTGATTTTCAACTTTTTATGTCTCATGACACACATAAACTAATTACTAAAATTCTGAGGCACACTGAAAATTATTTTTTTCTGATCTGACAAAAATAGGTATAATTTTGACTCATTCACACTGCATGGCTATTGTTGTGTTGGCTGTTGTCATGTTTTTATCTGACAATCTGAGGGGAAAGAGGTCAGTGCCCTTGACTAAATAGCCAGGTATTGCATGTTTTAAAAATTCTTAAGGCACACCCATGTGCCTCTAGCAGCACACTGGTTGAAAAATTGCTGATGTAGAATAATCATATTACGTTAGGGTTAGGTTTAAGTGATATTTTCTGTCTACTTTGCTTACCCCTATACTATTTGCTAACTAATGATTATTTGGTTATCTTGCTGTCATTTATTCACTCAGTTATGGCCAGATAACACAAATGCGCTAGTTTGACTCAAGCCCTCCTCAAACTGTTTCCTTGTCTCCATGGACCTATTCTTTTTCCAGTGATCCCTGTCTAGATAAATGGCACCACTCACCCCAAATTGGCCCAAGTCAGGTAACTGTGATCCTGAATTCCCTTTCTCTCAACTCACACATCCAGATGGTCACCATTTCTTCAATACATACAACTCGCTGCATCCCACTGCCACTTAGTTCAGACCACCATCATCTCTTCCCTGAGACTTCAATGGCTGGAAAACCAGTCTTCATTCTTGTCCCAGTCTAAGCCATGCTTCCTACTGCAACCAGAGTAATGTTTCCAAATTACATGTATGATAATATCAGCCCACTTCTTTAAATCTTTCAATTTCCCCATTGGTCTATTTCTTTAAAAACTCTAATTATGGAGATTTTCCAACACACATAAAAATAGAAGAAATATTATAATAAACCCTGTATTCATCATTCAGCTTCAATAATTAGGTATCTTTCCAGTCTTATTTTATTTCTTGCCCTCTTTCCACTTCCTTGGTAGTGAATCTCAAAGAAAATCTTAAACACTGTATCCTTTTTTCTATAAATACTTAAGTATGTATCTCTAATAGGTAAAGACTTTTTACAAACATAACATAATACCACCCTTATAGCTTAAAATGTAACAATTACTGAGTATGATTTAATACCCAATCTATGCACAAAATTCCCCATTTGTCTAAAATTAGAATCTATACTGGATGCTGGGCCTATAAAAGACATAATAAAAACAATCAGCAACATTTGAGGGAAGGACAGATCTGTGGATTAAGTGGCAGGATTATATAATTTTAATTTCCTAGTGGAAATTAAATTTATGGTTGTGCTGTGCTCATATAGAAAATTGTCCTTATTAGACAATTTCCACTGTAGCCTTTGGTGTAATAGATATTACACATATAATTTGCTCCCAAATGATCTAGACAATAGAGATTATGGTAAGTCAAATGTATAATGTCAACCACTGGAGAATTCAGGTGAAGGATATATGAGAATTGTTTGAATGATTCTTGTAACTTTTATGAAGTTTGATACTATTTTGAAGTCAAAATTGCACAACAAAAGAAACTGACAAACTTTTCCAAAGTTTTTATATTCCTACTAGTTCATGAGAGTTCTAGTTGCTCTACATCCCTGCTGGTAATTGGTATTGTCAGTCTTTTAAATTTTATTTTTCTAAAGATTTTATTTATTTATCTTTTGGGAAAAGGAAGGCAAAAGAGTGGGAGAGAAACATCAATGTGTGGTTGCCTTGTTCACGTCCCCAACTGGGGACCTGGCCCTCAACCCAGGCATGTGCTCTGACTGGGAATCGAACCCAAGCCCTTTGGTTTGCAGGCAAGTACTCAATCCACTGAGCCACGCCAGCCAGGGGAGTCTTTTAAATTTTAAATGTTGTAATAGGTGTGTAGTAGTATCTTACTGTGTCTTAATTTACATTTCCTTAATAATTATTGATGTTGAGAATTTTTATGTGCTTATTTTCCATTCATATATCTTCTATTTAAATATTTTGCCATTTAAAAAATTAAGTTGTTTATTTTCTTATTGAGTTTTGAGAATTATTTACATATTCTGGCATTAAGTCCTTTTTCAGATGCTTGATTTGTAAAGATTTTCTTCCAGTTTGTAGCTTGCCTTTCCATACTCTTAACAGTATTTTACAAAAACATAGTTTTTACTTTTTTAAAAAAGATATTATTTATTTTTAGAGAGAGGGAAAGGGAGGAAGAAAGAGAGGGAAAGAAACATCAGTGTGTGGTGGCCACTGCGCTTGCCCCCAACTGTGGACCTGGCCTGAAACCAGAGCATGTGCCCTGGTAGGGAATCAGAGCCACCTCTCTGCCCCAGTCCAGTGAGCCACACCAGTCAGGACTAGTTTCACTTCTGAGGAAATTCGATTTACCATTTTTTTCTTTTATGAGTCATGTTTTTTGCTAGGTGGGAAATTTTTGCCTAACCCAAGGTCACAAAGATTTTTCCCTATGTTTACTTCTAGAAGTTCTATAGTTTTCAGTTTTTCATTTAGGTCTATCATGCAGTTTTAGTTTAAAAGTTAAACATTTATCTACTATATGACATAGCTATTTCATCCTTATATACTACTAAGAGAAATGAAAGCATATGTTCATACAAAGCCTTGTATATGAATGTTCATAGAACCTTAATTCCCAAACTGGAAAAAATCCAAATGCTCATCAACAGGTAATGGACAAGATTGAGGTAAAAATAAATTGATATATCAAAATAATGGGATACTATTCACCAATAAAGAGACATACACTATTTAATAATAACATAGGTGAATCTCAGAATAACTATGCTAAGTGAAATATGCCAAGCAAGGAGTACATATACTTCACTTATATAAAATTCTCAGAAATATGAGTTTAGTAACAGAAGACGTGTGATTGCCTGGGGTAGGAAGGACAGGGATGAGCTGGAGGGAGGGATTCCAGAGGGGACGAGAAACTCTTGAGGCTGATGGATGTATTCATTATCTTGATTGTGGTGATTATTTCAGATATATGCATGCATCAAAATTTATCAATCTCTTCAATATGAATATGTGCAATTTATTAATGTCAATTATAATGTAAGCTGTTAAAATGTTCTTGTTTTGTTTTGTTTTACAGTGCTTTATTGGAATCAGGATCCAAACAAGGTCCACAATTGCAGCAGGCTTGGGATATACAAACTGTACATTTCAAACAAAAGACTGGCTCTTAAATGGCCCTTGGGAGGTAAACTCTAAGCCCATGGAATATCTGGCCTGATTATAGTGTCATTGTAGAAGTGGGGTTCACAAACAATTTGTCAGGATGCCCCAAGATTTCCTTATTTTCCAAATCTACTCTAAACCCTTAGATCAGTTCTCCAAGTAAAGAGTCTTTATCTATCCATGCCTCCCATTCTTCCCCAAAGTGTTTCTCCTGGACTTGCTATTTACCCAGAACTTCCCAAGGGAAAACTCCCACATACTTTGGTTATAGAGCCCACAATTTTTAAAAATCCTCATCTGAGGATACGTTTATTGATTTTAGAGAGAGGGAGGCAGGGAGGGAGGGAAGGAGGGAGGGGAGGTGGGAGGGAAAGAGGAAGAAGGGGGGAGAGAGAAAGCATCTATTGGTTGCCTTCAATACATGTTCTGACTGGGGATTGAACCCCAAACCTAGGTATGTGCCCTGACTGGGAATCAAACCTGCCACCTTTTGGTGTATGGCATGAAGTGCCAACCAACTGAGTCACCCAGCCAGGGCTGGATCCCACATTTTAAAACCACAATCTCCTCCTTCATTCCTGAAGGATATTTTCATTGGATATAGAATTCTAGGTCAGCAGTTCTTTTCTTTCAGCACTTGAAAAATGTTGTGCTACTTCTTTCTTGCCTATGTGGTTTCAGTGAGCAATTTGCTATTATTCACATTATTTTTCCTCTATAGGAAATGTCGTCTTTCTCTTTGGCTACCTTCAAGATTTATTTCTTTGTCTTAGTGTTCAGAAGTTTGACTATGATGTGTCTTTCTTTAGGTTTATCCTATTCAGGATTTGCTCAGTTTCTTGAATCTATAGGTGTATGATTTTTGCCAAATATGGGAATTTTTCAGGCATCACTTCTTTGAATATTTTTTCTGCCCGCCCTTCTCTTCTCCTAGGAGGTAAAGGCATTCACTTGTTCTTGCAGCTTTCTGTGGCTGGCAGCCAGAAGCAGGAGTGGAAGTACAGTTCTACGTGCTCAAGAAAGTATGAAATAAAAATTACTTGGTGACTTTTGCATCATTTTGTAAATGTGAGCACTCACACATTTAAATATGCAAATGAACCTTGTCTTTTAGACTCTGGAATAAGTATATTGTTATTCTAAAGCTGTGCCATTACTTCCAAGTCAAACTATCAGTCACATTATTTTACAGTCATATCTCTGTCTTTTAGCAAAGAAGGTACTACTACCTAGATCACGTAATTCACAAGAATTGGTCCCTGGTAACTTTTGGCTCTTTCAAAAAAATCAAATTTATTCTTAAAGGCCATGTTTGTTAGGATCCAGGAAACAGGAAAGGATGTATCTGCTTCTGAAGTTTAAAAAGGAGTCCCCAAAATGTGTTGAGAACTCATGATATTCTTTAATTTGGTAAACGGCTTCCCAAAGTGACCCCTTTTAAGGTGATGTACTCATGGATATTTTAGTTTGGGCATATTTGCTATTTAAAAAACCCTAGTCACTATGTGTGTATGTGCATGTGTGTGCCTCTTTATGTGTGAGGCTATGTGGGTATTCGATCTTCCACCCCCCTGATATCTGGATGAATTTAACAGCAGTCTGTAGGTGTGAGCACTATTACAAATTGGGAAACTGCACTAGGAGATATACTCACGATTCATGTCAGTAGAAAACCATTTCACAGTCCACACATGGGGATAATTTGGACTAGAGGAAGGTCTGTATTAGTAGCTTTTAAACAAATAATTGCTCTGGTGATAATTTAACATACCAAAATTTTAAAACCCTGAAGTAAACATATTTAGCCTAATTATGTAAAGGCTAAATTTTGGACTTCTAAAGCTTGAAGCAAAATTTCCCAAAAGTCATTCTATCCTTTCCTGATTGCAGATTAATTTTTTTTTAATACAAGGCTTGTTACGATGTATTTTATTTAAATCTACAAAGAGAATTCTTTAAGATGTTGAGAGGTGATACTTTTCCCTCTTTGATATTTAAGTTGTAACAAATACAAATTATTATATTACCTTTTAGTGATTTTTTACAATATGCCAGAACTGTTAGAGGTTTTTATTAACTTGGTATTTTATTGTCCTTAAAATAGCCTTACAAAATAGTCATTGTAATTCCTATTTATTGGAGGAGGAAATTGAGCTTAGACAGGTCACGTAACTGCTCAGGGTAACAAATGGAAATGGTATATAGCAGGCATTCAAACCCGTGTCCAACTGACACCAACAATCTTGCTGCTTCCTTGCCCCTGCTATACTAGGCTTATCTTGACGGGGTTGGTGGGTTTGTCTATGTAAAAAGATAGTCTGGGCTTCCCGGAAAAAAAAGAGATGGGTTATCACCTATACTAAGCTTAAGTACTCTCCAAAAGAATCGTTTAAATGACAAACTTATCAGAGACCAATATGTTTTTGTACATAACAAAACCCAATAGCTCAATTCAAAGACCCCTACAGGCTCTATTGTCAGCTACCATTTTTATCTTACAAGGACCTAGGACACCCTTACTGCCGTTACCAACACAGAGCTTTTTTAGAAGTCCTGACTCAATAGATTTCATTCTTCCGAAATATGTCTGCACTCTCTTAAATATTCGGGCCCCAGTTTTCATAACTGTAACTGTATTTTTTCTGGAACTTTGATCTGTTCTTTCATTTGGGCCATGTTTTTGGTCTGCCCCTTGATTGGATGGGGCAAGCCTCAGTTACATATGAGGGGTGGAGCCTTAAGTGTTCACCAGGGTGGGGCAAGCCAGTTGCTGGGTTATGATGCTGTATGTGGGGGCAGGGTCTGAGAAGGAACAATGGCACTTGCTCAGCTCTCTGTCTGATTTCAGTCTCTTCTGCCCCCAACCAAACTGAGCCCTTTTGGTGCTGATTCCTGTGTGGGTGGGTTTGTGTACGTTCCAACACCCTGTGGGCCTCTCCAGCAAACTCTCCTGTGAGGCTGGGAGTCTCTCCCTGCACCTCAACCCCCTTAGGTGTTTTCAATTGGTGTTTTGAGGTTTTATTTTCCAGCCCTGGGGCCCTGGGTTGTGCGGTCTATCTCGCCCCCCAGTTTCACCTGGTTTACTTGCTCACAAATGTGGGATTGCCCAGGCCGCCAACCGCCTTGCTGGGTCCTCCTGCTGGTGCCTTGTGTGCCCAGGTTGGCCAGGCACTGTTTTTTGTTGTTGTTATTGTTTTGCCGCGACTCCTCTCCTCCCGACTACCCAACTCCACTCTTTCTACCTGTCTGGATGAATGTGTCTACTTTTTAACTCCTTGGTTGTCAGATTTCCATACAGTTCAATTTTCTGTCAGTACTGTTTTTTTTGTTTGTTTGTTTCTAAATTTTTGTTGTCCTTATTTTGGTTGTGGGAGGAGGCACACTGTGTGTACCTATGCCTTCATCTTGGCTGGAAGTTCCCTTTATCTTTTCAACCAGCCCCCAACCGCTTTCCCTCTGTCAACCATCAGTCTGTTCACTGTATCAATGAATGTTTCAATTTTATTTTGTTCTTTGGATTCCACATAAAAGTGAAATCGTATGGTAATCAAATCTGTCTGACTTATTTCATTTAGTGTAATAGCCTCTAGGTCCATCCATGCTGTCCACCCACAGATGTAAGATTTCGGTGTTTTATGGCCAAGTAACATTTCATTGCATATATGCACCACAGCTTTTTTATCCACTTGTCTATTGATGGGCACTTGGGTTGCTACCGTATGGGGAAGCTCAATCTTCTTTGGTTAGTCTATAGATTCAAATGTTAATCTCACCAAGATACACTTTTCAGACAAACACAGAACAACCTTTGGCCAACTATCTGGGCCACTCAAAGATCAGTAAAGTTGACACATAAAATTAGCCATTATACCTATTCTCCCATGATTATGAGAAGGAAAATTCCTAAGCAAATCTCAGTAGGTGCATGATTAAGGACCAGGTGATTGGAGAAAGCTATGAGAACCTAGTCTATTCCATATACTATATTCCTGCCTTCCCAGCACAAGAGCATTAACATTTGTTAAATGACTGAACTAATGGTTTGAGGAAGAGAAGTAACTCTCTAACTCTTTAAAAAGACTGAAGGAGGCAGACCTTCAGAGAGGCAGGTACAGACTGAGTAGGACCTCCTTGGGAGTCCATAATCCTCATGAGCCCCACTCCCTCTTTTTGCTCCCAGTTTTCCTGGGAAGCCTAGTACCATGTTTATTACTTCTATAGGGAAATGGATCCGGAGTGCTAAAGAACAAGCTTAAAACTTTGTGGTGTTTTAAATTGGGAATGCCTTCTTATACTGTTCATTACGGGAGAGGAATGTTACTTATATTACTATCTAAGAGCCAGAGGTTGCTTATATTTTTACCCCATTTCTCGTTATCTGCTTTTAGTATAGCTCCAGAAAGTTTGGCTAAAAATTAGCCAGAACATAAACAGGATGGCTGGTGGTCCCAGTCGCCTGCCATCAACCACGGCAGTGTGCCACACTGCTGCCTGGTATTACTATTGGCTGGCTCATATCCACAGAGCTCCTGTACATGACAAGTAATTGAAGTGGACTGTAATTCATTTTTGTATTTTTTTACCTCTTTAGGTTTAATTCCAAAAGAAATACACCTTTCAAAGGATTTCTTTGGACAAAAGGAAAGTATTATGGCAGATTATATTTTCCTTAAATAACTGCAACAATATCTCTCATTCCACATGCTCTTCTTATGAGATTATCATAAAAGTCAGTACAGCCACTGCCTTGCCCTCTTAGGAGTCTCTCTTGAAACACTCACTTTTGAATCATAGCTGCCAGGCAGTGAGAAAATAAGCAGCTACTTGAACAGGCCACATACAGGTATTCCAGTCAACAGTCCCAGCTAAGTTCCCAACAGCAGCCAGCATCAACTGCCAGACACGTGAGTGAACAGGCTTTCAGATTGCAGACCATGGCCTCAACTTTGAGCTGCTTCAGCTGATGTCATGTGGCACAAAGATAAGCTGTCCCACTGAGCCTTGCTCAAAATGCACATTTGTGAGCAAAATAAAGGATTGCTGCTTTTGAGGCCACTGAGTTTGTGATGACCTGATAAGTACAAATAACACTACTCTAGACACTTAACATATATTTAAATCATGTCCAATCTCTTAGGTCCATCTTATATTCTTTTGTAGCCAGTGAAAAATTCATGAAGGATACAGACAAAGGAACTATGTCCTTAGTCCTATATTTTCACAAAGCAATTCTTCTGCAAGTCCAAGAATCATGGTGACCTCAGCTGATCAGGTTATTTCTTGATTCAACTATACACCCTGTAACACCAATAGGGGCTGCAGAGCACAGGTGGCAAACATAAGGCCCTCAGGCCGAATCTGGCCTGGCACCTTGTTTCTACCTGGCAGCGGCACCAAGCTCCTTGCCCCTAGTTAAGGAGTAGTTACATTTACGCAGTCCTAAAATTACATTAGGCACTTTGAAGGCAACTCTGAGGCTGATGTGGCCCCTGGTGAAAATGAGTTTGATATCCCTGTTGTAGAGAATTTACTGGTATCTTTTCAGAATAAAAAGAATGAGGGGTTTCTTGATTTATTAAAATCTTTACACCTATAAAGTCGACTCCTACACCCTTATTCCAGTTCTTCCTGGAAATTTTGAACAGGGGGTTGACAGATGAAGGTGGGTAAGGGTTATTTTCACAACTGCTACCTGGACAATTCACACATTCTTTCCTAAGCCTTCCTAAAGGAGTGTGCTGGATGTTGGTGAATTGTTATCCTTTTTGTTTTGTAATGATTACAGTGTAAGGGGTTTCATCTTAGAAAATGTTTGGACTCTGAGAACAAATTTTAACTTAAAAAATACAACTAATCAGTAGTTTCTCCCTCTTCTTTGGCCTCCAAAATGTTTAAAACAACTGCTTACATGGAGGATTATTATGTGTAGTTATTGTGAGACTCCAAAGATGTACAGACATGGGCTTTTGATCTTTGAAGACGAGTTGTGTTACTAGTGAAAGTGAGGCAGCCATATTGTGGCAGAATCAGCCTTGAGGCAACCAAGAAAAAGCCCTATAGTTTTAATCAATTCTAAAGTTATTGTCCTGAAACCTAGCCCTATTAGTCAACATGTCAAAGCACTCAACCACATCCTTTTACTTACTAAAACCAGTTTCCATAGTCAAAACAAAATAATCTTTAATAGCCTTTTCCTGACTCGTTTCTCCTTTTCTTTTCCCCAGATCCTTTCTCTAGATTCCATACGCGCCTTTTCGCATTCAGCCTCTCTTACTTCACTGTTTCTTCTTGCTTATGTGGTTATCCCTTTTTTTTACATTAGCCTGCAGGAAGTTGCTACCTCCCAGCTCTTCATTCTTGGAATTCACCAGCCCTGGGTTATATCGTGTACCTTTTAGAAATAAGATTCGATAAAAAAAAAAGCTAAGGAAACCGTGCACTGGATTCCTAAATTTCATCCTTTTAAATGCACCGGCTACACCCGAGGCCTGTGGAGCCGGAAGACTGTGCTCCCAGCCCAAGAGATTGCGACGAGTAATTTTAAGCCTCAGGCAACCTCTGCAGACGAGGTAAGGAGCAGTAACAACAGTAACAAAGGAAGCGAAGCCTAGAAGGCGCCGCAAGCTTGGCCATCGCGGCGAGACAAAACCATAGGAGAATCCTGCACCCCTCCCACACTCCGAGCCGGGAATCTCACGCTCGGAAGGGCCAAAATGGCGCCGTCCTCGCGTTCGGCCCGCCGTGGGGGGCGGGGCCAGGCACCTCACGTGACCTCCCCCGCGGGCTGCGCGCCCCGTTCCCTTTGCCCCAGGCGCGCTCCGGGAGTCCCGCGGCCGCGCAGATCTTGCCCTACCCTTTTAGGGGCGTCCTTCCTAGTGCTGGCGTGGTTGCGAGGCTCTTTCCCAGTAACCGAGGGCCGGAGCAGGGTCAGAAAAGGGGGCGCTAGGCCGTGCAGAAGCTAAGGGGCTGTGGGACGGGTCCCTGCAGCTGGCGCCGAGAAAGGGAGGAGGAGACCGTGCTGGCGTCCTGGGGAACGGCCAGGTGCTGAGGGCGAGGCTGTTGGGGCAGATTCACGGCGTTCCTCCCAGGCCGTGGGCGCCGTCGGGGACTGGGCCCCCACCTCGGGGCTCGACCACTTGGTTTGGTGTCTCATCGTCCTCGAGCCTCGAAGGCCGTAGAATTGAAAAACGGCTTCAGCCAAATTCTCCCTTCCCTCTTAGGAGAGGGGCTGAGCCCGTCAGCCTAGGGGACTCCAGAGGGATGTCCCGGCCCTCGGGGGCTGGGGGGAATGGAAGAGGCAGAGGTTGAAAGGGGCGGCGAGAGCGGAGAGCTCCCTCCTTGACCATCAAATGCATCCTTTAGTGTTTCCACCTCCGTTTACTGGGCTTGGCAGTGCTGACCACCCAGGAGGAGGGACGGGCGACACTCGGCCGGCTCTGACCGGGCCACCTTCAAGTGGGCGTTGACGGGGACCCAGGAGGGAACGGGCATGGGGCGCAGCCTCGCCCTACTCCCTCCCCGCCTCCAAAGCGCTGGGGCTGGTGATGTGGCGTCGTGAGGGGATCCGAGGCTGCCCCGGGTTCTCCAGGACTCCCCTAGGTACCCGCGCGTCTCCCTGCGCCCGGGGCAGGAGACGCTGGCGTGGAGCTCGAGGCGGGCGGGCGGGCGGACGCGCGGGCAAATAGCAGAGCCGGAGCCCCAGCTTAGCCATGGGGTATAACGGCAGCTGGATCTTCAGAAACGCCAGCGACCCGCGCAACGCGTCGGGTACCGAGGCGGCAGGCGCCAACCGCAGCGCACTTGGGGAGTTCGTCGAGGCTCAGCTGTACCGCCAGTTCACCACAACTGTGCAGGTCGTCATCTTCATAGGCTCGCTGCTCGGTAAGACGTCCGCGTGGGCGCCTTCTAGGGGGTTTGCCTCCGGGGCACAGGAGCCCATCTGTTGTTCTCTGTGTGGCAAAGTGCAGATAGTTGAAGGAGGCTGAAGAATGCCCGGGTAACTGCGGGGAAGTTAAGCAGGGACTGTCGACTCCAGCCCCTCTCTGGAAGCTGAGGAGTTCGGGTAGGGCTTTCTCCCGGCCTGAGGAGCGTTCTCGGCCAAGGCCGAGGTCACCCTCCCCAGGTCCCCTTGCGGAACACTTCGGGATGGGTGCCCATCATTTCTTACATCTTGCGTCCCAGGGCAGAGCGCTGGCCCGTGCTCTTGTTTACAAATAGCGAGGAACAAAGCTTCTGTTTTGTTGCTGATGACGGATGTCTTTTCCTATCCCGTCTATTCCCTATATGTAAAATCATTTTGAAAGAGCCTTATTTTTGCATGGCTTGCTTTTTCAGAGCATCGACCTGCTGGTAAGCAACCCTGTGGAGTTAAACTCTTGCGGTCAGACGTTTTTAAACACCAAAACAAAGTCTCGTCTATTTCTCTACCTGTGTTTTGTTTGAAGTACAGAATAAAGACTGGATTAAAAAAACCACTAAACACCACACACAACAGTTTTAGGTATAATTGTTTGGAAGAAAAGATCACTGAATAGAATTAAGCCACTAGTAAAAAACGTTTCTCCACTAGTGTGAGAATTACCAGTAGTTCTGGTAGCTACTCTTTAAGTGATAAATGGTACAATCAGTATTCATTTCTGTTGAGCTTTGTTGAACGTGTTGCATATTTCTTGTAAATTTGTGGCTTTGCTTTAATGTAAATTTTCTGATGTGGCATTTATAATATGTACAAAGATTATGACTGTGTGTGATTTTATGACCTATAGCAGTCAGTATTAAAGTTTCAATGTAGGAATAAATTACTTTTTGTAGATTCCTATGAATTTCAGTGGAAACCAAGATAACTGATATCAAAAGACATTGGAAGAATTTTAAGTGTTTGGAATTTCTCTATTGTTATCATCCTGACTCAGTCTAATATAATATTTATCTTCCACTTTCTGTCATGATGGTATTTTCAGGAGTAAACATCTATGTGGCTGTGTCTAGGTACTGAGTATGTGTGTGTATGTGTAAATATGTTTTTATGAGTGGAATGTTAAATATACACTGACAAAGCAAAAGCTTGTTTTTGAAGTACTTTCAATATTCATTTAACAAACAACTGAGGGAATACTGATTACCTACTAGGTACCAGACCCAATGCACTGTAGGTTATTAAGAGTTAAATTCTAGTGTTGCCACATTAACTTAATGTAAATGTACATTATTGGGAGGATAGTGAAAGTGCCTACATTTTTATTTCTGCGTTTTTCCTATATGTCTATATATATGGTTTGTTCTGTTTTCCCCCGGGTAGCTTCAGCCCTGAAGATGGTGTTGGGAGAAATTTTCCTATAGTCTAATAGAAGGCAGAGCATGTGTGTAAAGGGCAGGGCAAATGGAGCTTCCCTTCCTTCCTTCCTTCCTTCCTTCCTTCCTTCCTTCCTTCCTTCCTTCCTTCCTTCCTTCCTTCCTCCCTCCCTCCCTCCCTCCCTCCCTCCCTCCCTCCCTCCCTCCCTTCCTTCCTTCCTTCCTTCCTTCCTTCCTGATGGAGAGAAGAGTCACTGATTTTTGTTGTTTCACTTATTCACTCATTCATTGGTTGCTTCTAGTATGTGCCCTGATCAGAGATAGAATCTGCAACCTGGGTGCATCTGCCCAACACTCCAACCAACTGAGCTGCCAGGCAGGGCAAATGATACACATTTAACAAATGTCCTGCTTCCCATCTAATACTTCTGTTTTTGTAACTTGCATTGGATTCAGGAATTCCTATGTAAATCTGCCCCTATTTCAACTCTTTTCCCACAAAGTACTTAAATTGACACGCCAAATCTACTTCTGTGAATATTTCCAAACAGGAGACTGATTTTCCCTTTGATCTCATTATATTTGAGTTGGTTGAAGGGGGCATATTTTCCCCTCCACATTACTTGGGCTCTCCTAAGAGAAAATTCTATTTGGTCCATTTTAGTTTCAGAAAAAGTAAAATGGTTAAATATGACATAAATATGGTTAAATGTCTAGAAATCAAAAGTCAGAGAGAAAAGTGAAAGTGAGCAAAAGTGAAAGACACTTCAGTTTCCGTAAAAGCTTAGCTAAATAACATTCCCCTGTGTACTTGTTGCTTAGTGCTATTCTTGATTCATTGTTCTCTGAGAACTTGACCCATACAAACACATCTATGTAATTGAATCTTCCAGGTGATAACAGTTGAGGCTCAGAACCTAAGTTCCAGAGTCATGTGCAGTCTGTTGCAAGGCAGTTAAACTTGGGAAGCATAGTTTAATGAAGCATTCCCCCCCAGTAGAAAAAAAAAAGCAGAGATTAGGAATAAAAAGATTTCTCATGGAAGAATCTGTATGGCTGAAAAGTAAATGGAGGATGGAATAGTGTCTAGAATAGCATTTGACTCGAATCCACATTTTTCCCCTGTCCCAAAACATAAATGAATAAATCTTTGTTTTCTCTTTTCCCTTTAAATAAATTCAAATATACTTCCTTTATTCTCTAGAATTTTTTGTTGGAATTTCCAGAGGCCCTCTATTATTTGAAAATAATTCTGTGGGGGAGGGGGAATTTTTCCCTTGTTCCCTCATAGTTCTTTTGGCTGGTCTAATTGAATTGTTGTGAGACTGATTAACAGGTGTAAATAACCAAATGTATTATGTATGCACATACAGGAGTTTTGTAAGAATATGGGACCTGAGGACAGATCGGGTAATTGGGGATTATGTGCCATCTTGAACTAAAGAGAAAGTGGGTAGTGGTTTGGACTTCAAAGGAAGGAAGGCAGGTAGATGAGCAAAATTTGGTAAACAAATTCTTGCTGGCCCATCTAGAAACAATGGGACTGTGAGGGGATTCTAAGAAACAGTGCTAGGTTCCTCCCTGTCTGCCACACTAAATTCATTCATATATTCATTCATTCATTCCTGGAACAGGTTTTTAAAATCTGAATTCCATGAGGCAGACAAAGGGGAGAGCCAAAGGTGCTTCTGAGTTTTTTTTTTCCTGAAAAACAACCACCTTAAAATATTCAATATCCCCAAAAGACATTTTAGTGTGGCAAACTGTTTTTCTTCAATGCCTTTGTACTACGGGTGCCTTACAGCTCTTTCTTTGAAAACCATTTTAGTGCCCAGGATTAGGAAAAATCCCCAACAACTTGGAATAACTGTAATATTCCAATTGTAGGAAACATTAATTGCTGTGTATTTTACAACTAAAGAATTATATACAATATTACTGAAATAATATTTCTCCTCAATACCCTGAGCCCTAGGCAACCACTCATCTACTTTCTGTCTCAATGGATTTGTCTGTCCTGGATATTTCATATATTAGAGTCATATAATAGGAGGTTCTTTGTAATTGGCTTCTTTCACTCAAAATAGTGTTTTCAGGGTTCATCCATGTTATAGCATGTACTTCATTTGGGTTGAAATGTAGCATATACTTATGGCTATTAAGCATAATGCTACTATGAACATGTGTGTTGTTTTTATGTGGACATAATGTTTTCAGTTCCCTTGGATATATGGCAAGAGTGATATTTCTGGGTCATATGGTAACTTGATAAATTATCCTTTTCAGGACTTGCCAGACTGCCTTCTTAAAGTGGCTGCGCTATGAGGGAACTTTCCTACCAGCAGTTCATGAGTGTTTCAGTTTCTCAACATCCTTGTTAACATTTATTATTGTTTTTATTATAGCCATTCTAGTGGGTGTTACATGGTGTCTTATTGTGACTTTGATTTACATTTTTCTAATTACTAATGATATTGAACATCTTTTCATGCCCTTATTGGCTATTTGTATATCTTTTTTGGGGAAATACCTGTTTAGATACCTTACCCATTTTTAATTTGGGATATTTGCCCCTTGGTCACTGAGTTTAAATTTCCTTATATGTTCTGGATACTAGGTCCTTATTAGGTATATGATTTGTAAATATTTTCTTTTATTCTGTGGGCAGTGTATTAATACTTACTTCGAAGAAACCCCAAATAGTAATTCTAAAGAATATGTGCACCCCTGTGTTCATTACAGTGTTATTTACAATTGCCAAGATTTAAAAGCAGCCCAGGTGTTCATCAGTAGATGAGTGGATAAAACAGGGAGGGTACATTTACACAATGGAATAGTAATTGGCTGTAAAAGAGAAGAAAAATTTTACCCTTTTCACAGTTTGGATAGACCTGGAGAACATTATGCTAAGTGAAATAGCCAATTAGTGAAAGAAAAATACCATATGATTTCACTCATATGTGGAATCTAATGAACAAATTGATCTAAGAAGTAATATAGAGACAGACTCATAGAGAGCAGGCTGACACCTCTGGTGGGGGGTTTAGGAGTTGGCGGGGTCGAGCAAAAAAGAGAAAACTCATGGACACAGACGGCAGTGTGGTGATGGCGGGGGCGGGTAGATGTGGAAGAGAGTACAGGGGGGGATAAATGGTAATGGGAAAAATACAATAAAATAAAAATTTAAAAAAGATTTGTTAATCAGGTAATTGCTTTTTTCTCTGGTCCTTGGATTCTTCCACACAGACTAGCAGTTAGCCCTTTTCATGTGTGTTAATATTGCCTTGTTTTTGTTCGGGCTCAGTCATGTGTACCTGCTGGGATGCAAATAAATGAACTGGCTGCATCGTAAATATGCTACATTAAATTATTCCTGACGGGAACTGATGTCATCTAAAATAACTCACTGTGGAATTATTTGAAATAACTGTAGCTTTCCAAATGTTCCAATAGCAATGAGCCCATTGGAGCAGGCATACTGCTCCAACAACCAAAAGTTTGGTTGTTGTATTTTTTTTTACCTGGTTCTGTTATGTTCTGGACTTTAGCCTGTGGTCTGTGCTACTGAAATAAAGAAATCTTTGGCCTTTAGGATTAGAAATGTAACCCATTCAAGAATCCCCTCCCCAATCAGAGCAGCATTTACATGGTGCAAAGTTATTTTTTTTATATGTTGACAGTTAAGGTATATAAGTAGGATATTTTTGATGCTAGTAAACAAAACAACTAATTAATTTACTGTTTAGAATCTTCATTTTAGTTACTTTTTTCTTGTCCCAAAGTCTCAGCTCCAAATATCTATAGTTCTGCAAGAAATATACATTCACTTTATTGGGTGGGATTCTGTAGAATGGGAGGAAATTTGTCTCTCAAAACAGGAATAGACAATGGCTTCATTTTTCTTGGGGACATCCAAAGTATTTCTTCTGTAGAGTTTGCCAAAGAATTTCTCTACTTGTCATTTGCAGAATAAGACATTTAAATTGAGTAGTGACTGGAAACTGTTGTAAAAACATTTTTATTGTCTAGAAACTTCCACATTGGCTGGGTGGGAAATTGTTATTAGTCACGTTTGTCACATTATTAAAATTGTTCTTAGAGTTTTGGGCTAGACTAAGGTATGCATGACTATAACCAAAATTTAGAAGTAAGAATGTGCTTGAGATAAACATAGAAAGTAAAAAAAAAAACCAACTATCTTCAGAAAACCAATCCATTTTTAGAGTTCTTACTTTCTTGTCTTTATTACCTCTCTACAGATACTACTTATTTTCTTGTCCTTTTAGATGGCCATTGGCCTTATTTTTGATTGCCTAACTTGTCTTCCAAATGTAATAGTATCTATATTCTATTCCCTCATGGTGGCCTGCTAATTAATAAACCACTTTAGATATAGATGTTAACAGATGTTAGTTTGTTAATGTATTGATCTTTAAAGATGCTTTAAGACAAAGTTCGTTATCTTAAGCAAAGAAGCGTGAGTGAGTTGAGTATTTCATATATTTGATAGGTGATTGGGGGAAATGGCTGAGATGGATCTTTGTGGGGTGGATATTTAGGGACCTCTAGTCACATCATACAGATAAACCTTTATTACATATGAAACATTTAGAAAAACTGAGGGCATAGGCATACAGTGGCACGTAAAGGAGCAGGCAGTTATTAGTTGATGTTAGTGTCTTATTCTTCCTTTATGGCTTTAATACCTTTTATTTTTATTTTGATAACTTAAAACATATGTGGTCTGCCTGGAAAAATGTATAGCCATTGTTAATATAACAAGAACAGTTTGCACATTGATGTAACCTGGCGGCCAAGGAGAGTAGACTGGAATGCACAAGCGTGAACAATGATGACTGCATTGTACTAGTCATTGGGGGACGGTAGCTGTTGTTGAGTGAGCATGTGTACTGTGTGGCCAGCTGTTGCATTCAAAATGAGTGAGTAGAGCAACAGATCTGCATCAAATTTTACATTTAGCTTAAACATTCTTCCACGGAAACTATTTGGATGATTCAGAAGGCTTTCAGAGACAATGCAATGAGTGTAGCCAAATAAAAGTGTGGCACAGACACTCCAAAGATGATCAAGAAGCTGTTGAAAGGGTTCCACATTCTGGAAGGCCCGCAACTAGTGGAATGCCTGAGAATGTTGAAGGTGTACAGCTGCAATCAACAAAGATTAGGGACTGATTGTGAGAACTAGAAGCTGATCCGGGGATTCCAAAACCTCTGTATCCCAGATTTTGACTCAGGATTTTGGAATGAAATGTGTTGTGACAAAATTCGTTCCATGGCTTCTGCTACTAGGGCAAAAGGGGAATTGTGCTGCAGTTGCTAATAACTTGATTCAAACCGCTACCAATGAACCAGAATTCATCAAGAAGGTCATAACCAGTTATGGATAGTGGATCTATGGCTATGGGCTATGATCCAGAAACAAAGGCCATGTCATCCCAGTGGAAGTCGCCTGATTTTCCACATCTAAAGAAGGCACAGCAAAGTCACAGCAAGATCAAGACCATGTTAACTATGTTTTTTGATTGTGTTACGTCCGTCACAGTTACACTCCTCTAAGCCAAACAATTAATGAGGAGTACTATCTCAGTGTTCTTTATGGGTTGAGAGATGCAATATGATGAAAATGGCCACAGCTATGGGCAACTGGTGATTGGCAGCTTCATCACAATGTGCCCACTCATGCATCGCATCTTGTGCAGAGTTCTGTGGTGAAACATCAAATTACCCAGATGATTCATCCCCCCATAGCCCAGATTTGGTGCCTTGTGACTTCTGACTTTTCCCAAAACTAAAATCACCTTTGAAAGGGAAGAGATTTCAGACCGTCAGTGAGATTCAGGAAAATACGAAGGGGAAGCTGATGGCAAGTCCAACAAAGGATTTTGCAGAGTGTTTTTGAACAGTGGAAGAGACTGGGAGAACTGTGTGAAGTCCTAAGGTGCCTACTTTGAAGGGGAGTGAGGTGTCTTGTCCTATGTACAATGTTTCTTGTATCTTCAATAAAATGCTTCTGTTTTTCATATTACGCAGCCAGATACTTTTTGGATGGGTCTCTTACTTTTTCACATTGTTACCTTGGGATGCTTATTGTGTCTGCTGACTCTCTCTTACTGTGAATCATTTCCTTGTGTGTTTCTAAGCTTTTGAATGTGAGTCTCTTTCCTTTTTCTGGAGGGTTCTTTGCTCTTGGGTGCAGAAGTGGCCTTTACAACAGTTTCACATTTGCCTTTGCTAGGTATTTAGGAGAAGACATATTTCCTTGTCATCTCTCTGAGGATGGAGTTTTTTTTCCTGTTCTCTTTTATTGAGGTGGGTACCCTTTGAGGATTCTGGCTTTATGCAGGAATTTAAACTACCTGCTTCAGGAGAGTACATGGTCAGTTCAGTCCTTGTGTGGATGTTGAGACCTAAAGTTAGCAGTGACGGCCTATTTTCTGGTCTGAAAGTTACCCCTCAATGCAAGCACTCTGTTCTCTGTCTCAGACAACTGGGAATTTTTCTTTCTTGTACGCTCAGCTAGAATTTAAAGGTGTCTTCTGTTTTATTCAGCACTTCCAGGTGTTCATAGCAGTGTTCTGAGTTTTATGTTGCCAGAATCAGAAGGTGGAGAGTGAGTGGGACCCATTCTGGGCACAAGGTGAAATGATTGCTAGACTTGTTTCTAGAAGATATGTAACCAAAAGTTAGGTTACTTTAAAGTGAGGCGGGAGCATCTGGTCAGAGTAAGAATATTTTGGAAAACTGAGGAAAGTAAGTTATAGTAAGTAGAATGAAGGAAGAGAACACAGGAATGTTGAATTGCAGTGATGGTCAGTTCATTTAGGAAATTCACAGAGGGTCTGTAATGAGGAAGGACAAGGAGAGTGTTGCTAATGGGGATGCATGCTTCTTGTGCAGTGTCAGTGCCCTTGGTTTACCCGCCAACATGGTTACTACCAATTAAGAGTACTGCTTTCACCTTATATTTTTGCTGGGGTTATAGTTTATAACATATACCACATTATTGAATCATATTGTTTTAGCATATTCCATCCCCACAACAGCACTGCTCTCCCCCAGCAACAAGCGTAGTCCGTGGTGAGCCTCCTTTCCAGTGTTCATCAGAGTTCTTAGTTGTAAACAAAGAGCCCGTTGTCAAAAGGAGACACAACAGCAAAAGCATTTACTAAAGAAAATTATTTTTACCTGTTAAGATGGACTGCAAAGGACTTCAGGCTTTAGAAGGATTGGCTTGCCAAATGTAATATAAAACAAGCATTTAAAAGAAAGCCACTGCAAAATTACCGAATTTATAGTCATTTTTATTGTGGAAGAAAAAAGCATTTATCTTGCATGAGTGTTCTAACCTCAAAGATAGTGTCATAGCTTCACATATCAGCATTGTAAAAGTCAAAGTTATAAAACAATAAAGTTTTTATTAGAAGTTGGTAATTTACAGGAAAGGCTCAAGATTTCATTTTTTTTTGTGAGGACCAGAACTAGATAGAGTGGTCTTGGGCCTTTTTAATATATGTCTTTATTTTGAGGGAGGAAAAGGGCTCAGGGATCAAGTTTTTTTTTTTTTCTCTCCTGACTGTGGGACATAACGGGCACCTTTTTTCCATAATGCAGCAGGACAAAGTATTAATTTTATTTCTACACCAAAGTAGCCAGTTTATGAAGAAAGAAATTTATTACAGGATATTAGGTTGCTTTCAGAATTTATATGAGAGCCTGCATGTCACAGAGCTAGAGACAGAGTGAAGAAATATGCAAAGTCATACCACTGGTTCTAGCAGGAATCATGAAGCTGCAGTCATGTCCCGCCAGTGACGTATGGGAGTAGATTGTGGAACCCAAGGCACAGCTGGTCCAGAAGAAGCAAAGGCATCTGTCATCTCCTTGCACGTACAAGAAAACCTGATGATTGCACCCAGCTACTACCTCAGATTAATTGAGTCTGTTTCCTTAGGGAACAGCTGCTGGGCAGAATCTAAACTGTGAGCCTGTGCCCTAACTGCAGGGCTGTCTTAAAGTAGTATTTTTAGCTTTCCAGCGTATGTAGCAGAGGGTAGCATAGTTGAAAGATTATGGAATGAAGAGAATCAAACTGTAGTCTTACTCAGTGTGACAAGCCCCTCTCACGGAATGCCTGCCCCTCTGTAGAGTCCCACTCCCACCCCGGCAGATAGGGGTAGGTACATGATCCACACTTTGTTGGTCCCAGGGTCCTATTCCTGTCCTCAGTGATTAGTCCAGCGATGGTCACAGGATCCAGGCTTGGTCAAAGTACTTGACTTAGAGTTGCTGGTAGAGAAGCACCCCTTGGTCTTTTATTTCAAAGGAGCTGCCTGCTTAGAAGAGAATAAGGGAAGAGAGAGAGGCAGAGGTGATGGTGAGAGAAAGCCGAAAGGATGGGAGGGAAGTGGGGCAGGGGGTGGGGGAGCAGGCTATCCTGATGATACTGTTTGAGAGTTCCTAAGCTCGTATTTCCCAATTATGTGAACTAGAAAACCCCAAACCTCCCTTTTAAACGTGTATGAGTTGTGGTCCTGTCACACAACAGAAATAACCTGATATATGTATATATATAGTCATCATTCGTATCTTCTGTTTAGGTAAACAAGTTAGAAGGGTTTTGACTTGCTCATTAGCCCCCTCTCACAGCCAGGCAGGGCCTGATGCAATGAGAGTCTGATGCCCAGAAATGAAGACCAGCTGAAGCCCAGAGTCCTGAGAATTGAAAATTGAGCAGAAGATAGAGATAGACTATATAGCTGGAGAGGTGCTCACTGACACTGAGGACTGTAAGTATGGCTGAGTAAGAGGTCAGGAGTGGAAGGTCGTCCTCAGGCCCAGGACTGTGACCCCCTAAGGAATGTGGCCCCCTAAAGCTGTCCCCCTTAGGGCTGTCAGAGGCTCACTCACAGTCAGAGACAGGGCCCAGAAGAGTGCACACTGGATCAGGAAACTCCAACTGTCCTGAATCAGCAGATAGCCTCCCTTTATCTAAGTAAAACACCCCTTTAAAAAAATCAAGAGTATTTACACATAAATAGTTCATGGTTAATTAATACGAAAACTTGGTATTTAAAAATCAAGCTGTGTTAGAAAAGGGACACATAGTGCCATTGTTAGTTGTAGCCTCCCAGGGGATGGTGGTCTCAATAGCCTTTGGGTCCTAAGCTGGCCTCTGCTTTCTTCAGTGTTTATAAAAGCTATGGTGAAGTCACTGTTGAAGGCTGTGGGTGATACACAACAGAGATACACAACCCTCCCCACAGTCAGTTGAGTGGTATGGAGGAAGTTCAGACATCTGGCATGTTGGGGAGTGAGTTGCTCAATGTCTTCTGCTTCAGATTTCACCATGGCCGGCGTCCATCTCTCAGGATGGTCTAAGCATGGGTAGGGGGTGGGGGAGATGTGTGTCCTCAGCTGATCCAAGCCCAGGGCATAGAAGGGTGAGCAGGAGTTTTGTCGGTACAAGGCCCAGGCATCCAGGAATTGGGAAGAACCTGGGCCAGGCTCATGTGGACATTGTCCAGTTATATTTAACTGCAAAGGCAGAAGGCACAGAGCAAGTGGCAAAAGGTAGAGAGGAGCAAAGCAGAGAGACATCCCCCACATCTTCCAAACCACCTTTCAGTTTCTTTAACATGTCAAGTTTGGTACCACTGAAGGTCATTGTTGCTATTCTCTCTGTCTTGGAATGTTCTTACCTACATGCTTCCTGTGGCTGACCTGTGTTCATCCTTTAAATTGCAGCTCATATGTCACTTTCTCCAAGACAGCCCATCTTCAGTGGCCCAGCTGCACTTCACATCGTCCTGCTTGTTTCCTCTATAGCAGTTACAATCCCAGCTATTACTTTGTTTGTTTGATTATAATCCCAGCTATTACCTTGTTTGTCCTCCTCCATTAGAATGCAGAGCCATAGGGACTTTGGCTTTGTCTCATGCAGTGCTGTGTCCCCAAGATCTAGAACAGTGTCTGCCATATAGTTGGTGCTCAGTAAGTAGTGACCGATGGCATGAAATGCCTGGGGGAAATGAAATAGAACAATTAATTAGATAGCCACTATGTTGATTTGCATAAGGCTTAAGAGCTTTCTGAAAATGAACATGTATTTTGCCTACAGCCAGGATTCAGACACTCATGGTTATAGCCAGTAGCCTAGAGCAATGTTCACAAAAGGCAGATGTCTGTAGGGACAGCTGGTCTTTTGATAGGAAATCTAGAAGGACAGAAGTTATAACCTAATTTAAGTTAGAGTGAGCCAATGAAATAAAACAGGCAACATTTTGAATCCAGTAGTATAATGTGTGTGGGGATGTCACTGTTACTTTTAGAGGTGTTTAGATCCTAGGTAGTCAAAATTACTGCTAGAAGCAGCCTGGGGGCCTGACCCTGCCTGTGGGATAGTAGCTGAGAGATGGTGTCATCAGGGAGCTCCAGGTGGTATTTGGCTGCCTATCCGGAGACAGATGGATCCTAGATATATGAGATCAGGGCACAATGGAATTCTATGCAGCAGAGAGAAAGAAGGAGCTACTATTCTTTGCAACAACATGGATGGAACTGGAAAGCATTATGCTGAGTGAAATAGGCCAGGTGGTGAAAGACAAATACCATATGATCTCACCTTTAACAGGAAGCTAAACAACAAAACAAGCAAGCAGAAAAAAAAAAGACACCAAAATAGAGAACAAGGGGACAGTGACCAGAGGGGAGAGGGAAGGGAAGTTAAGGGGAAAAAGGGGGAGGGATTTGGAGGAATAAATAGGAAGGACACAGGGACGAGAACTAAGGGGAGTGGAAATGGGAGGGAGGTGGGGAGCAAGGGGCGGGGAGGCTGGGATGGGAGAAATAGACAAAAAAACTGTACTTGAAAAATAACTAAATAAAATTAAGAAAAAAAAAAAGATCAGGGCGGTGTCCTTGAATTTCAACCAACTTTTAGGGAACCGCTCCTTCTACCTTTCTGTCCTGGAAGCTCAGTGGTGGAAATGGGGGTATTGAAGGGGGTCTGAAAACAACAAACAGAATATTTTGATTCTGGCCAAGCGTTATGGGTTGAATTGTGCCCCTCCCCAAGGATATGTGAAAGTTCTAGCCCAGTGCTTCAGAATGTGACCTTATTTGGAAATAGAGTCATTTGCAGATAAAATTATTTAAGATGAGGTCATACTGGTGTAGGAGGGATCTTTAACATGACTGGTAGCCACGTGAAGATAGAGACGCACAGCGAGAACACTGTGTGGTAAGGGCAGAGATTGGAGTTAGGCAGCTATAAGCAGAGGAACACTGAAGATCGCCTGCTGGCAAACCACCAAAAACTCAAAAGAGGCAAGGAAGGAAGGATGCCCCTACGGGTTTCCAAGGGTGCATGGCCCTTCAACACTTTGATTTCAGACTTACAGCTTTCTCAACCATCGGACAGTTAATTTCTGTTGTTTTATCACCCAGTTTGTGGCACTTTGTTATGGCAGCCCTAGTACACTAGTAGACCAATACAGCCAGAAAACATTAAGTTGAAAACCCTCATTTTTGCACAACTGGATGCAGTAGGTTTTACAAAAGATTCAAAGCATCTCCAGCTGATAGAGTGTGAATTAGTGTAATAAAGGCTGGTCATCCACAGGTATACATACAGCTTTCAGCACCTTTAAAAAAATTAAACTTTTTATTTTGTGATAATTGTAGATTCACATGCTGTTGTAAAAAAACATGCAGAGACATGTATACCTTTTACCCAGTTTCCCCTAATAGTACATATATGGTACCTGGTTTGTAAGGGGGGTACAGTGTCATAGCCAGGATATTGACATGGATACAGTGAAGATACAGAACATTTCCATCACCACAGAAAGTCCACTTGTTGCCCTTATGTAGCCACATCTACTTCCCTCTCACCCTCACCCCCTTCTTAACTCTTGGTAACCACTAATCTCATCTCTAGTTCTATTAATTTTGTCATTTCACAGCCATTTTATAAATGGAATAAAAAGTATGTAACATTTTGGGATTGTTTTTTTTTCATCCAGTGTAATTCCCTAGAGATTCAGCCAAATAGTGTGTGTATATCCATGTTTGTTCCTTTTTACTTCAATTTCATTTACATGACCTTCTTGCATGACAGCATGGATAACTGCACAGCTTTTCTGGTTATTCCTCAGTCATGAACACTCTGAATTTAATACGGTAGTCACTCTTCTCTGCAGTTTCAATTTCCAGGTTTCAGTTGCCCTTAGTTAGCTACCATCCAAAAATACAAAATGGAGAATTCCAGAAGTAAACAACTCATAATTTTTAAAAATTGTGCGCTGTTCTGAGTAGCATGATGAAATCTCTTGACGTCCTACCATGTCCCACCTGGGATGTGGATCCTTCCCGTTGTCCAGCGTCTCTGCCGTGTGTGCACCCTGCTCGTTACCCAGTGGCCCTCGCAGTGGTGAGGCAGACTGTCCTGAGGTCACAGTGCTTGTGTTCAAGTTACCCGTTTTTACTTAATAATGCCACATTTACATAACTTTTACCACAGCATATTGTTCTATTTTATTATTAGTTATTGATCTCTTACTGTGCCTAATTTTTAAATTAAACTTTATCATAGGTATGTACGTATAGACAAGAATATGGTATGTACAGGGATAGTATATACTATCTACAGTTTCAGGTGTCCACGCAGGGTCTTGGAACGCATCCCTCACAATTAAAGGGGAATTAATATATATAACGTGCAGTCTGATGAAGGAGTCAGAACACCAAATTTGATTGAAGATGAACAATTCCCCCCTCCCCACAACGCCCCAGTCCAGACCTGTTGCCTGAGAGAAGCTTGAAGTTGGGCAGAGGAGGACTGGTTGGCTTCCTCCCCTGTTTCGAGCTTCTGGCCAAGGTTTCTGGCTGTACACACTGATCCTATTGTAAGTGGCTTCATGCTGCCTGGATGATCACTGGTGTGTCCGTGGATGGCGGTGATGCCCGCCTGTATTGTTGGTTAGTAGCTTGCTTTAACCTCAGCCTGTGGATGCTGCTGGACCTCCAGCTTCTCTCTGCTGAGGACTGTCTGCCCCGACAGGTGACCCTCTTGGACAGCCCTGACATGACCTCCTGCCATTGGCCCACACCCAGTTTAAGCAAACATACACACATCCTTGACCCTGCTAAATTCTGGGAGTGCTTGCTGTCCACTCTGCCTCGTTGAGCAGCTCATCAGCCCATCTCTTGCCCTTTAGGTTTCTCAGATTGGAGCCAGTCAAAATTCACTGTGAACCCAGTCATGGGGAGTCGCACATCAAGCTGACTGCATGGGCCTGTTGGAGCCTTCTGACTAGGCTTCTGGGGGAAGATACCACCCATGCCTTCTCGCCTGGCTGGGTGGGGGCTTGGTGTCCACCCACAGCTCTCTGTGTGTTCTTGGGGACCCTCAAGGTGGGTGAGGGTTCAAATGTTATAGCCACCTTATCATGACTTTGAAAAATGTGTGTCTTTATCTGACACCTTATTTTTGTATACTCTATCTGTTGTGTCTTGATGCCTTGGTAGAATTTTTCAATTCCAGTGACAAAGTAGTGTGTTGTTAGATCTACTGTTTTCTAACTAAAACTCATTTATGTTCTGATTCCCCACATACCTCTTGACTTCAGCAACTGCTTTTGCTAGAAGCATTTTGGAGCCACCTCATAGAGTTTTCAGGGCCCGCTATCATTTCTAAGCTGTGAGAGCAAGACACTACGTCATTTTTTTAAAACCTATGTGTGATGTGGCCACTGAAATTTCAACCTAAGCCACAAGTAACCATTCAGATTTCTTTAGGGAAGTTTTCTCCTGCTATTTGATTGCCATTCACAAACTCCACGACATATCATTTATGGTTTTATAATAAGATTTTATAAAATTTGCAGTTGTGAATTTACATGCCCAGGAATGATGAATGATACAGTTGCCTCCATTTTTTTTTTTTTTACTTATTCCATCCAGTGACCTTTATAAGAAGCCCAAAGTAGTGTTTATTGAGGTCAACAGATCATTGTGCTTTCTCCAAACAAAATGCCAAATAAAGTGATTTATTACTTGTTTCAAATAAAGTAATTGAGAGAATGCCTTGTATTAAGAGTGACTTTGTATTTCCTGAGAGGATGTTTGAGGACACCTCTGCCTTGTGTTGGGTGGTGTGTGATACTTACTCCCTGGTTTCCTGGGCATCCCTGTGTGTGTTCATTTGCACCTTTAATTATAACTACTTTTTGTTGGGGCCTCCTGTGCAGTTTCTTAAGGCAAGAAACACTTTCAAAGGCTGCCAAATGGAAAGGAAGGAATGACTCTGTCGAGTCAGCCTGAGTGTGAATTTAATTTCCAGGAACACAGAGTTCAAGCGAGACTCAAGCAGAGACAAAATAATCAAATTTCGATTTCCAGACCCATTCATTGATTGATGAGAATAGCACCTTTTGTATTTGTCCTGTTGTTTCTGTGGCCTTGTCTCAAGGTTACAAATCTGTAGCAACGATGATTCTACAAATTATCAGAAGTCCTAAAAGGAAGCTTTGTGCCTCTGCCGCATAAAAGGCAGTATTAGGGTCTGTAGGGGTTGACTGCCTGTCTCACCAGCAGGGTGCTGTCATTGTTGATTGGACCAGACTTCTCTCTGAAGAGTGTCAGATCGTTTTTCTTGTTAGTAACAAGTTAGTGGGCTCTGGCTGGTAAAGATCACAGCAGGCTCATAGGAAGGGTGGACTCTAGCCTGATCTTGCGTAGGTTGATTGACTGTTGGTAAACCACTTTGCCTCACTGTGACTGTAATCGTGAGGGAGAGATTCTTAAACCTAGTGTGCATAAAAATCATTTGTTAAGAATGCACATTCCTGAATTCTACCAACAGAAGTTTTGTTTCAGGGGGTTTGCCACGGGGGTCTTGGAGTCTATATTTTTAATGAACACGCAATGTGATTTTAATGTAGGTGCTTCACACTTGAACAATGATCTGAGGCAGGAGTGTCAAACTCATTTTCATTAGAGGCCACATCAGCCTTGTGGTTGCCTTCAAAGGGCTGAATGTAGTTTTAGGACTGTGTAAATGTAACTACTCCTTAACAGTTAAGGAGAGCTTAGTGCTGCCACTGGGTGGAAACAAGGGGCCAGGCCTGATAAAACAAGGTGGAGGGTGGGATTCGGCTCTCAGGCCTTGTGTTTGCCACCTGTGATGTGAGGGATGCCTGGCCAGTTTCTTAGTGACAGGTGGGCATCTTCTTGGGAGTCAGGCAATGAGAGTAGATGTCAGGCGGATGGAAGGGAGAAGACTGGTTATTTAAGTTAAGTGCTCAAGTCATTGCTCAAGCATTGCCTTCCCCCAACTTATTCTTCCAAAGAGGTGGTTGGCATGGGGAAGAAGTAGGAATTTAATCTGGGGTTATCGGTACCAGTTCTACCCATCTTTTAATAGCTAGTGTTGCTTAAGGCTTAAAGATAATATGGAAAAAATAAAGACTCTCAGTATGATTAGTCAGGGCCTCCCTCTTCTCAAATATGACTTAGAAACTTACCTCACAATTTTGTGAATGAAATCATCTAATTTCCTAATTCTGCCCCTGTCTTCCATCTCTGTCTCAATCTCTGTCCTATAAGTAATAATTATATATTCACAGAGGCAGGA
The DNA here is from genome assembly GCF_021234435.1 of Artibeus jamaicensis. Taxonomy (NCBI): domain Eukaryota; kingdom Metazoa; phylum Chordata; class Mammalia; order Chiroptera; family Phyllostomidae; genus Artibeus; species Artibeus jamaicensis. Next base: position 6,434,382 of record NW_026521221.1, on the reverse strand, counting down.
GTGGGTTTTCTGATGGTTGCCTTTGAGGTGTGTCCCTTTGTAAAAGGAGCGGTGGGTTATGTGTCTCTTATCTTCAGGTGCTCCTTCTCTCCTTCTCACTCCAATATCTGAAAATGGAGCTTGGCTGTCAGACTCACGACAGTCCGAAGCCACGTGAATTGGAAAACCCTAAGTCATCTTTCTACTTGATCTCTGCAGAATGGTTTTAAAAATCACATTTTCATTGAAATTGAAATAAAAATTTAGGCAGTATGCACCGTCTCACAGACACTTGTCACATACCATTCCTACTATTTGGGGCCCTTCTCACCTACAGCCATTTTTCTGGCACTTCTTGATACCTCTGTGATTAAGGCCTTGAACTTCTACCCACCTGCCACTAGTCTGGGTTTCCCAGTGTCCCTGAGATGTTTGAATCCTAATTGTGTCCTCCAATGGCCAGTAGGTATGCAGTGATCTTCCCAAAGTAGGAAACAAGTGTTTATGAAAAGAGCAGTGTAGATACGGGAACACATTTAAGGTAGTCAGGGGTCACTTTCAGCTTGACACAAGAGAGGGCGCAGGGACCAGTGGGGGATCATAAGGACCAATTAAGGGCTATTTGGCTTTGGGTGTGGTTGTGCCTGATTGACATGCAAATCTCGTTAGAATACAAATGGGAGCAGGTGGGCAGCTTTAAAAGTACACTCCAATTTGGTCTGCTTGTTAGGGCTTCTTTTTGTTAATATCAGGCATCTTTAATTTTGACTGTGGGATCTTTGTGTACTATCTCAAGTTGTAGAATGCAAAATCTAGGTTAAACCTCTGCTGCCCACTTTTAATCTTAACTCCAGTCTGGTGATGTTGTGGGGTTTGGCAGGTAGGTCGAACTGAGCTTACATACTCCTACCGAGTTCATGTTAACATCAGTATGTTGGGTCATTGTACTGAGCATCTACCAACACTCCCGAGACTTTGTTTCATGTACTGCTGTTATGCTTCTTCTTCATCATCCTTGTCTTCATTCAATTTAGGAGCCCGGATTAACACTTTAATTTTATCATCATTTTAATTTCTCTAAATTAAACTATAATGTTTTCATTCTCTCTATCCGTCTATTAATTTTGTGTGTGTGTGGGGGAGCGTGATTATGCCACTATGTAACATTGCTCTCAGTGACACTAGTTATGTATCTTTTTGTATTAACATCTAAATGATCAATAAAAAAGTTTTGAATGGTGTGGAGAGAGATAGCTGGAGGTCCTGTCACCAGAGATCTATAGATCTAGGTTAATTTTAACTTACTAGTTAAAATCCTTTTGGAATAATTGTTGAACCAGTTATTAATACATTGAATAGAACTGTCACTGAGCCCACATTTCTTGTCTATAAAAGTATTTTGAAAGGTATCATCAGGTACTTTACTGAAACTCAGATGCACTATGTCTACTGCATCTCCTAGGCTTACTGGTACAAGAAAATTAGGAGAATCTGACATGATTTATTCTTAATGTGTCTTTGCTGGCCTTTAGAGATTATGATTATGTCTGGCCTTCCTATCTGTAATTTATTCTAGCACTAGGTTGCCAATATGAATTTCGCTGTATTTTTCTTCTTTTCCTTCTCCCCACCTCCAGTCTTCTTGTTCCATTCCTAGTTTCCATAATTCCTTCAAGTTCTCCAGGATTGTGTGGAATGGTGCTTTTCAAGATTCAGTGTTGTAAGGGAATTTGCTAGCAATTTCGCTACAGTGCATGTTCAGTCAGATTCAGGAGGTCTGGGGGTGGGACCCGAGATTCTGCATTTCTAACACACTGTACTTTGGGTAGCTAGAAATGAGAAGACTTGGTGTTCTGTGTAGGAGATCTAGATTTGAGTACTCATCTAGAGCAGGAAGGTCGTCTCTGGTGGATAATGCTCTCAAGCTCTTATTCCTACACTTAGAAACCCACAGCAGCCTTTTCCTCCAACAGTTATCCCCTGATTCCTTTATGTTCAATGTCCCTTGCTCCCAGAGGCTCCTTTGCCTCATCAGAGCCTTTCTTCTTTCTGTTTATAGTTTGGCATCTTGGGATAATAGCCTTATATTCCATACTTTTATTTTATCCTCTCCCTGTTATTTCTCAATCAACAACTCTGATCATGTCACTCTCCTCTTTGGAACCCTTCCCTGGCTCCCCATAGCTCCTTATACTGCCATTCCACACCTGGCTCCTGTTTTCCTCTCCAGCTCATCTCTTAACATGTGGAATTCCAAACTACATGTGGTTCTCAGAGCTCGTTCTCTTTCCATTCTCCTTGCCTTGGCTTTTGTTATTCCTTCATCCATAAAAGCTCTTCCCTGCCTTACCACCTGGCTAACTTCTCATTCTTCAGATATTCCTTTCACTATACCTTCCCTTAGAAATGTACATTTCTAACTGCTTATATTTATTTGCATAATTCAAGAATGAAAGGAGGAGTGTCAGGGCTTTCCTCTTCTAGACTGGTTCATGAAGGACCTAAGCCACTGCTTATGCTGGAACAAAGAAGGTATGTCACCAGCTAAATACCTGACTACAAGATTCCCCATTATCAGAAGCAACTGAGGCATGGCTGTGGGCATCCTGCTAGAAACTGGTCGAATCCTCACCGCCCCTCTCCTCTCCCTTGAGCTTTTCCCAGAAACAAGGCCTATAAATCTCATAGACTTTCTGTTGCTGAATCAGCCATCCCTGATCAGAGGACACTGCCTTGCAAACACCTATATCCAGGACACATGGAGCTAATTGGCAGGGTGACCCACCCTCTCTGGGGGTCTGCTACACACACTTAAAGGCCCTTCTGCCCTTTCCCTTGCTGCAGGGCCTGCTCGGACTCAGTCCGCCCGATTGCAGTGTCCCGTCTCGAATAAAACCCCTTAATTGGACCTTTCTGGCTCCTGGTCCTTTATTAGCCACCTTGGCCACCTACCAGACTATAGCTGTAATTATGGAATTGTAAGGAAGTGTTACTCTAACAGGATGCTGATCATTGTTGTTAAAGGGCTTTAAAGAGACCAAGTCACCTGGTAAATTCACAAAAGACTTTTTTAAAGATTGTATTTGTTTATTTTAGAAGGCAAGGGAGGGAGAAAGATGTAGAGAAACATCAATGTGCAGTTGCCTCTTGCGCATACCCTACAGAGAACCTGGCCTGCAACCCAGGCATGTGCCCTCACTGGGAATTGAACTGACAACCCTTTAATTTTCAAGCCGACACTCAGTCCACTGAGGCACTCGAACCGGGGCTATACATCTTATTTTTTTAAAGAGGGAATAAATACTTCACCTTATAAATGAAGAGGAATACATTTAATAAGTTTATCATTATGTGAATTTGTCTAGCTGACCTACACAATATTCATTGACATTATAGCTTCACGGGAATGAAAAAAATAAAATAGAAATCATAAATTTTATCAGATGAGAATAATTTCACTAATGTGGTCCACAGACACAGGGATGAATGGCAGAGTTTTCAGATGATAACTCAGAACTCTGATAACACCTTGCAGTAGCCACCCTTGGGAGCAGTGACAAGGTCACACGCCGGCTCAGAGAGTGGCCTCATGCAAATCACTGAACTAATTGGAGTTTTTTTTTTTGACAGGAACAGGGAATAGAGATGGAGAGCTGCCTGAAAAGCTGCACACACAGGCCTTGTGATGGATTATTAGCTGATTATTTAAGCTGTGGAGGCTCAGGGCTTGAAATAAATTGTCCAAAAGAAACTAGGCTATGGCCAAATGAAAAATTTTAATAAAAATTAAAAATATTTCCCATAGCTTTGATCATGATCTCTCAGGCAACAAATGTTGTTTGTTATCAGATAGATGTTCATTGCTAGACACTTGCAGATATGAGAAGGGACAGCAATAGGTGGAAGTTGAAGGGAGAAGAAACCTAAAACCTTATTTGCAAAATGTTCTTAATGTGTATGCTTCAGAGATGAATCTTAATCCTTTTCACATAGCAGGTATTCTATAAATGTGTAAATACAAAAATGTGCAGTATTTATTTACTTGTTAAAATATATTTTATTGATTATTACAATTTCACTATTATTAGTTACAATAGTAATTACTTACAATTATTACTACTACAGTTTTCCTAGTTTCCCTCCCCTTATCCCCACCTCCACCCTGCACCCTCCAACCCTCCAGCATCCCCCCCCTTAGTTCATGTCCATGGGTTGTACATATAAGTTCTTTGAGTTCTGTTTCTATACCATTTTTACCTCTCCCTGTCTATTTAATGCCTACCAATTATGCTTCTTCTTCCCTGTACCTTTTCCCCTGTATTTCTCCCTTCCCCCTCCCCACTGAAAACCCTCCATGTGATGTCCATTTCTCTGATGCTGTTCCTGTTCTAGTTGTTTGCCTAGGGTTTTTTTGTTTGTTTTTCTTTTTTTTTTAGGTTCATTTGTTGATAATTGTGTTTGTTGTCATATTACTGTTCATATATTTGATCTTCTTTTTTCTTAGATAAGTCCCTTTAGCATTTCATATAATAAGGGCTTGGTGATGATGAATTCCTTTAACTTGACCTTATCTGGGAAGCACTTTATCTGCCCTTCCATTCTAAATGAAAGCTTTGCTGGTAGAGTAATCTTGGATGTAGGTCCTTGCCTTTCATGACTTTGAACACGTCTTCTCAGCCCCTTCTTGCCTGCAGGGCTTCTTTTGAGAAATCAGCTGACAGTCTGATGGGCACTCCTTTGTGGGTATCTCTCCCCTTTCCTCTTGCTGCTGTTAAGATTCTCCTTATTTTTAATGTGGGGTAACTTAATTATGATGTACATTGGTTTGTTCCTCCTTGAGTCCATTTTCTTTGGGACTCTCTGAGCTTCTTGGACTTCCTTGAAGTCTATTTCCTTTGCCCGACTGGGGATGTTTTCCTTCATTATCTGTTCAAATAAGTTTTCAGTCTCTTGCTCTTAGTCTTATCCTTCTGGCACCCCTATAATTCAGCTATTGGAACGTTTCAGGTTGTCCCAGAGGTTTGTAAGAGTCTCTTCACTTTTTTGAATTCCTATTTCTTCATTCTGTTCTGGATGGATGTTTATTTCTTCCTTTTGTTCCAAATTGTTGGTTTGAGTCCCAGTTTCCTTCCTGTCATTGTTGGTTCCCTGAATATTTTGCTTTATTTCATTTTGGGTACCTTTCATTTTTCGACCAAGCTCAATCAGTTCTGTGAGCATTTTGATTACCAGGGCTATAAATTCTCTATCAGATAGATTGTCTGTCTTCTCATTCCTTAGTTCTCTTTCTGAGATTTTGCTCTGTTCTTTCATCTTGGCCATATTTCTTTGTTCAGGGCCCCTGTTAAGTTATAAGGGGGTAGGTCTTAGGTATTCACCTGGGCAGGGCAACCCTCCTTGCTGCGCTGTAGTGATACTGGTATGGTTGTTCTTTTTGATTGTTTCTTTAATTCCATGGTTGTTGGAGTTCCATGCAGTTTGATTTTCTGGCACTTCTGGTTGTTTATTGATTTTAGATTGGTTGTTATCCTTCCTTTGGTTGTGTGAGGAAGTAAAGAGTTTCTACCTACGCCTCCATCTTAGCTGTGACTCAAAATGTGCAGTATTTAAATTAATGAAGCAAATACCTTTATTTTTATTAATGGACTGATCTTTGTAGTGTGATTTTGTGCCTGGTGATCACACTGGGTCCTAGATCCCTGTGATTTCAGAGAAAGGCATGCAAAAAAGAATAAGAATTGTCTGTTTCATTAAGGATACAGCATGTATTGATATCATTTCCTTTTCCTCCCAGGGATATGGAACTGTTGATGAATTACTTTTTAGCTGAAATGCTTGGAGTGGGAGCTCTGGTCTCCATTCTTGTCACTGATTTCCTGGCCACTCTGTCTCAGGGTAATGACTCTTGTGGTTTATGTTGTTTTTCAGTGTAATATATTTGATTGAAACTGAATTCTGACTCTTGGTATAGATTGCTCCAGATAACCAAGAAACCACAGCCAGAGCTAGAGGTAATATTTTAAATTATAAAAGCTCATATGGTCTATTTTGTGAAATAGTACTTGGTCATGCCATACTTGTTCCTCTTATTTTTGGATAACATTCCCAGGATAAAAATAGGACTTTATATAAGATCAGTGTTGGGTAGTGGGCCACAGGGCTCTAGAATCAGCCAGTTCTGGGTGTAAGTTCTAGTTTTGCCCCTTGCTAACATTTTGTTTTTGAGCCAGCTTTTATTATTTTTGTAAAAAAGTCCTTTCTCATTGTAAAATCATAAAGAATTTAGAAAGCAGAAAATTATGAAGAAAAGAATAGTCATATAATGTATGAGCATTTTCTCATATTAAACATGCTTTGAAGCACCATTTCATACATTTATATGCTATTTGATTATTTAATCATTTAACCATTTTTACATTTTTGGACATTGAGGGTGTTTTTTGGTTAAACCATGATGAACAGTGCTATGATGAATATCTTTTTTTAAAGTATATTTTATTGATTATGCTATCACAGTTGTCCCATTTTTTCTCTCCTTTATACCACTCTGCCCTGCATTCCCACCAGCATTTCTCCCTGTGCCCTCCCAGTTCATGTCCATGGATTGTACATATGGGTTCTTTGGCTTCTCCATTTCCTATATGGTTCTGAACCTCTTCCTGTCTATTTTGTACCTACCAATTAGGATTCTTATTCCCTCTACCTTCTCCCTCCATTCCCCTTTCTCTTCCTCCCTACTGATAATCCTCCATGTGATCTCCATTTCTGTGATTTTGTTCCTTTTCTACAACAATTGTTTGCTGAGTTTTTTTGTTTTGTTTTGTTTTGTTTTAGGTTCATTTATTGATAGTTGTGAACTTGTTGTCATTTTACTATTCATACTTTTGATATTTTACTTAGACTAGTCCTCTTAACATTTCAAATAATAAGGGTTTAGTGACGATGAACTCCTTTAACTTGACCTTATCTGGGAAGCACTTTATCTGCCCTTCCATTCTAAATGATAGCTTTGCTGGATAGAGTAATCTTGGATGTAGGTCTTTACCTTTTGTAACTTCAAATACTTTCCAGTCCCTTGCCTGTCAGGTCTCTTTTGAGAAATTGGCCGATAGTCTTATGGGAACTTCTTTGTAGGTAACTCTTTCCTTTTCTCTTGCTGCTTTTAAGATTCCTTATCTTTAATCTTGGGTAATGTAGTTATGATGTGCCTTGGTGTGTGCTTCCTTGGATCCAACTTTTTTTGGACTCTCTGGGCTTCCCGGACTTCTTAGAAGTCTATTTTCTTTGCCAAATTGGGGCGGTTTTGTTGCAGACCCTGTCCAGCAGAGTCCACCTGTTGTGGTGGACAATGAGAATCACTGCACAGGAGACAACACTCCTGTGTGGAAAAAGGGAACAGGCACGACTACTCTCTCAAGGGGAGAGTGCCTGTGGTGCCTCGGCCACTCCCTCAAGAGGGGAGCGCCCTTGCCTAGACAGGCTTTTATTGTTTTCCTTGGGTCTTACATCTAAGAAAGATTTATTATCTATCACATAGAACATTATTGTCTACATTTTAGGTACAATCAAGGAAATAAAAATAGCATGCAGAGGGGGTGGCAATGAACTCATTAGCTCTGTCCTTGGGAGAGCTCACACAGGCTTTGGAAGTTACCTTGAGGATAAACAATATACATTTGTTGCTTTAGACCAGGGTGAGGGAGTTTTAGCAAGAGCAAGCCATAACAGTCTGTAAGCATTTTCTAGGCCTGATTCCCACAGGAAAGCTCGGTTTGAAGGTGTGGCTCCTGCCCACCACCTCCCATCTGTAGGTTTTCCATACAGAGCTGAGTCACATTTACCAGGCCAAGACAAACTGGTCTCCTACAAGGTTTTCCTTCTTATTTGTCCAAATAAAATTTCAATTTCTTGGTTTTTCTGTTCTCCTTCTAGCACCACTATGATTCAGAAGTAGGGATGTTTAAAGTTGTCCTGGAGGTCCCTAAGCCTCTTCTCATTTTTTTGAATTCTCGTTTCTTCATTCTGTTCTGGTTGAATGTTTATTTCTTCCTTCTGTTCCAAATCATTGATTTGAGTCCCAATTTCCTTGCCTTCATTGTTGGTTCCCTGTGTATCTTTACTTCACTTTGCATAGCCTTCACTTTTTCCTCTATTTTGTGAGAATACTCAACCATTTCTGTGAGCATCCAGTTACCAGTGTTTTGAACTCTGCATCTGATAGGTTGGCTGTCTCTTCATTGCTCAGTTCTATATTTGGAGCTTTTATATGTTCAGTTTTGGGGCCATATTTCTTTGCCTTGGCGTACCTGTTATGTCATAAGGTATTCACCAGGGCAGGGCACCCACTTCCCTGTGTTGTGGCACTGTATGTGGGCAGGGGTCAGAGAGGGAACAATGCCACTTCCTCAGCTCTGGGCCAGCTTTCAGTCACTTCCCCTGCCACCCACAAGCAAATTGGACCCTTCTGGTGCTAATTCTTGGATGGGTGTGTTTGTGTACATTCTATGACCTTGTCAGGGAACTGTCCTGTAAGGCTATGAGTGTGCTGTGACCTCAACCCCCGTAGTTTTTTATGGGGGGTCTTTAAAGCCAGATGTTTTTTTTTTTTAAAGATTATTTGTTAGAGAAGGGAAGGGAGGGAGAAGAGAAGGAGAGAAACATCAATGTGTGGTCGCCTTCCACAGGCCTCTACCCCTGAGGACCCAGCCAGCAACCCAGGCATGTAACTTAGACTGGAATCAAACTGGCAGCCCCTTTATTTATTGGCTGGCACTTGACCACTGAGCCAGACCAGCCAGAGCTACAGCCAGAGGTTTTGCAGCTTTTTTCCCCACGCTGGAACCCTGGGTTGTGCAGTTTCTCTTCTCTCCCCAGTTTTTCCTCCCTCCCGGTTTATCTACACACAAATGTGGGACCGCCCAGTCCTCTGGCTGCTGCTGCTGCATTTCCATGCTTCTTCTCTGCCCCTCCTGCCCATCTCCGCCCCTCTTACCAGTTTGAGTGAATGTTTCCTTTTTAGCTCCTTGGTTGTCGGAGTTCCATACAGTTGATTTTCTGGTAGTTGTGGTTGTTTTTTGTTTTTAAATTTGTTCTTATCCTTCTTTTGGTAATGCTGGTAGGCAAAGTATATCTACCTATGCCTCCATCTTGGCTTGAAAAAGTAACTGTTTTTTTTAAAAATTATTATTATTTTGTTGTTTAATTACAGTTGTCTGCATTTATCTCCCTCCCCCCATATACACCAGCCATCCCCACCTCCCTCCCCTGCTTCCACCCCCCCTTGGTTTTGTTCATGTGTCCTTTATAGTTGTTCCTGAAAACCCTTCCCCCCTTCCCCCACTCCCCCCCTCTCCTCTGGGTACTGTCAGATTGTTCTTAATTTCAATGTCTCTGGTTATATTTTGCTTGCTTATTTGTTTTGTTGACTAGGTTCCACTTAAAGGTGAAATCATATGGTATTTGTCCCTTACTGCCTGGCTTATATTTCACTTAGCATAATGCTCTCCAGTTCCATCCATGCTGTTGCAAAGGGTAGAAGTTCCTTTCTTTCTTCTGTGTAGTATTCCATTGTGTAATGTACCATAGTTTTTTTTTCTTTTTTAAAAATTTTATTGATTATGCCATTACAGTTGTTCTATTCCCCTCCTTCATTCCCCTCCACCCTGCACCCCATTGCCCCCACCATCCCCCCTTTAGTTTATGACCATGTGTCTTAAGTTCTTTAGATTCTATTTTTCCCATACTATTCTTGCCCTCCCCCCGTTTTCTACCTACCGTCTATGCTACTTATTTTCTGTACCTTCTCCCCCTTCTCCTCCTCCTACTCTGTTGCTAACCCTCCATGAGATCTTCATTTCTATGGTTCCGCTCCTGATCTAGCTGTCCTTTTAGTTTGCTTTTGTTTTAGGTGTGGTTGTTAATAACTGTGAGTTTACTGTCCTTTCACTGTTCATCTTTTTATCTTCTTTTTCTTAGATAAGTCCCTTTAACATTTCATATAATAAGGGCTTGGTGATGATGAACTCCTTTAACATGACCTTATCTGAGAAGCACTTTATCTGTCCTTCTATTCTAAATGAAAGCTTTGCTGGACAGAGTAATCTTGGTTGTAGATCTTTGGATTTCATGACTTGGAATACCTCTTTCTAGCCCCTTCTTGCCTGTAAGGTCTCTTTTGAGAAATCAGCTGACAGTCTGATGGGAACTCCTTTGTAGGTGACTGTCCCCTTAGCTCTTGCTGCTTCTAGGATTCTCTCCTTCATTTTAATCTTGGCTAATGTAATGATGATGTGCCTTGGTGTGTTTCTTCTTGGGTCCAACTTCTTTGGGACTCTCTGAGCTTCCTGGATTTCCTGGAAGTCTATTTCCTTTGCCAGATTGGGGAAATTCTCCTTTATTATTTGTTCAAATAAGTTTTCCACTGGTGGCTGTTCCTTTCCCTCTTCTGGTACCCCTATAATTTGGATGTTGGAGTGTTTAAAGCTGTCCTGGAGGTTCCTAAGTCTCTGCTCATTTTTTTGAATTCTTGTTTCTTCATATTTTCCTGTTTGGCCATTTTTTTCTTCCTTCTGGTTCACTCCCTTGATTTGAGTCCCAGTTTCTTTTCCATTACTATTGGTTTCCTGTGCAATTCCCTTCATTTCAATTAGTTTAGCCTTCATATGTTCCTCTAATTTGTGACTAAAATCAACCAGTTCTGTGAGCATCCTGATCACCAGTGTTTTGAACTGTGCATCTGAAAGTTTTGCTATTTCTTCTTCACTTAGATTTATGGACTCTGGGGCTTTGAGATCTTCTTGAGCAATTTTTGGTCTGTTCTCGTCCTGTTAAGTATGAGGAGCGGAGCCTTAGGTGTTCACCAGGGCGGGGCCGCCCAGGTTGCTGGTTTGTGATGCTGTATGTGGGGGTGGGGTCAGAGCGGGGAAATGGCGGCCTCTTCTGCTGCCTCTCGCCGCTGGGGTCTGCTTGGCCCTGTCTCACTGCCCACTCCCTCGCTGGTCTGTCTGCACACAAATGTGCGACCACAGTCAACCCGCCACCCTGTGCCCTTTCTGGGCGTGCTGGTCGCTCACTGGGTGGCTCACTGGGTCTGCCCATTGCAACCCCATGCCTGGGATCCACTGGCCAGAGTCCGTCTGACCGAGTTTTCCTGTGGAACCCCACTCTGCCAGCTGCTGGCTTCGCCCCTCTTACTGGTCAGGCTGAAGAATTTGTTGTTATCAGACCTCTGAAAAGTTCAGTTTTTTTTGTGTTCTGGCTGTGTTTTCTGTTGCTAATATTTTGTTGTCTCTAAACTTGGTTGTGTGAGAAAGCACGGCGTCTCCACCTATGCTTGTACCATAGTTTTTTGATCCACTTATTTACTGATGGGCACTTAGGTTGCTTCTAGCACTTGGCTATTGTAAATTGTGCTGCTATGAACATTGGGGTACATAAGTTCTTTTGGATTGGTGTTTCAGGATTCTTAGGGTATAATCCCAGCAGTGGAATTGCCAGGTCAAAAGGCAGTTCCGTTTTTAGTTTTCTAAGGAAACCCCATACTGTTTTCCACAGTGGCTGTACCAGTCTGCATCCCACCAGCAGCGTACTAGGGTTCCCTTTTCTTCACATCCTCTCCAACACTTGTTTGTTGATTTGTTTATGATGGGTATTCTCACTGGTGTGAAGTGGTATCTCATTGTGGTTTTAATTTACATCTCTCTGATGGCTAGTGATGCTGAGCATCTTTTTTATATGTCTCTGGGCCCTTGTTGTGCCCTTGGCCCATGCTTTGTCATTCTAGCCAAGCATAGCTTTTTTCAGCTCTGTAACATTTTAAAAAATCATTCAGCCTTCACACTTAGATCTAAGTTTCGGACCATTTGGCCTGTTGTTGGGGAAAAACAACACAGACGTTTTTAATTTGATCCAGTGCTGTGATTTTATAGTTGTGAAAATCAAGATGGCTGGGGAAGGGGAATAAAGTGACTTACATGGGCATGCCTAGCTGTTACAAGCCCCCAGGTCTTGCCACTTCTGCCTGAGTGTCGTGTTTTTCTTAGGCTGCCTCCCAGCAGGAGGAAAGCATCCCTATAAAATTCTCTGCTGAATCTCACAGTTCTTGGCAGACAAAATATAATACTCCCATTTCTAAAGACACATATTATTTAGTGTTTCCCTGTGAAAGCAGGGTTATTGCTTTGAATTGTCTAGTCAGTCTGAGATTCGGAGAAATTGTGTCTTTCTGTCTTGTTCTGCATCATTGAGTAGTTACCTTTTACAGGAGATGGATAGTCCTTGGTTGAAATAACCTAGGCCAGGGGATGCTTTTAGTGTCTCTGAGGGCCACTGATAGTGTGCTGTAATTATCAAGTCCTGTGATAATTGTGCTGCAGTTACTTAATTGGAAGACTTGTCTCTAATTACTTTGGAGACTTACAGGTGATTTAGTTACTGGGTTGGAGCAGCTGCCAAGGAGCAAGGTGGTGGAGGATGGGTTTAGTTTTATTTTGAATTTTCATTCCTTCTTCTTACCCCTTCTACCTGATATGCTCTGCAGGCCATCCTGGCTTTATAAAAGAGCACACCTACATTTCTACTGTGGAATCAGTAGGAAAGCATTCAACTTAATCGAGTAGTGCTAGAGGGTTTGTTGATTCCCTCAGAGTATACTGATGAGCCAGTGACTCTTTTTATCTTCTTTTCAAATGCTTTTTGTGATTGTTACTAAAGTGATGTTTTCTAGGGTGTGGTCAGTCCTTTGCGGGAGCAGGGTAACATCAGTCAGTCGTGAAGAGTAGGTTTGGTAGTGAAGAATCAGGAATTTAGAGCTATTTCTTAGAGGGAGAAGTTAGGCAGTTTGAGGTTTGAGTCGATGGCTTTTGACTTGTGAAGTTTGAGCAAAAACTTAAAATGTCCTTGATCATGTGACAGCCATTGCTTGTTCTCTACTTAGTACATGTCCTCTGATTATTCCTATTTTAAAGGACCCTAATTTTGTTTAGGGCTCAAATCCCCTATATAAAATGGAGTAAATTATGCATACAGTTCATACTCTACATTGGTGGACTCCTAACCATGGATTGAAAACAGTATAGCTATTTACTGAAGAAAAAATGGACATATAAGTGGACCTGTGCAGTTCAAACCCATGCTGTTCTGAGGTCAACTGTATGAGCTCAATATATTTGAATGTCCTTCCCCAGCCATCTTGATTTTCACAACTATAAAAGCTCAATATTTATTGAATGAGTCAACTTTGCTTTTGAATAAGAACATATGCATTTTTCAGGAATGCCTTTTAAAATGTCAGCTCTGAGAGTGATTTGTGTTTACTGCCAAGACATTTCTCTGAAAACAAACCCTACCAAACAAATTATGATACCTTTGTAGTTAAATATAAAATAGGCATTGAAATTCTTATTGTCATGGTAATTTAAGATGTTTTCAGAAATGGTTGCTTTTACTTTTACCATGCTCAGCTGGGAGGTAGCACCTCCTATATATTCAGGAATTTTAAAACTGACTTTGATAGGTAGATACAAAAGTGAGTCAAGTCTGCCTGCCACCAACAGATGGCACTATTGGTTGTGTACTGGCTTCCTTTTCTTTTAGTCTGTGGCAGACTCATGGTAGACCCAGCAAATTGTGGTTTGCTTAATTTTGAGGGGTTTTAGAAATGTTATTAATCTCATATAATGTCTGTGAAAGTGTTAAGAAGAAGCATTTTATTGCTCCAATTTTTATTTGTTCTTAAGAGAATAAAGATGATAAAAGCTGAAGAGACAATGATGAATTCTGCAAGAATGTAAAAGATAACTCATTGGACATCAGGGTGTTTCTAAAGGACAAACTAAGTCGTATAACACATGCCAACTCGTAACAGTACACTGCAAGAGTGAAAGAAAAGTGAGAAAATGGGAAAACTTTGGAATTTGTTACTCAAGATGGAGTCAATCCGTTTTAAAAGTGATGCCAATTAGCCTCATAGTAATTTAGGGGAAGGTAAGGAGAAGACTTGGTCTGCTGAAAATGGATGGTTCCACAGGCTTGCAGACTTCTCATCATCAAACCATCCACGTGAAGAGTTGTTGTTGAGTGACTGACATCACTCCTGAGGGGCTGTCAGCTCTTGGGGAGTTAGTCATTAAGGAAAGGGGGGGTTATTACCACTACAGGTGTGTGTTTTAGAAAAAGATGCCAAACTCTAAGGAAAATCAATGAAAAGAAGAGGAAGATGATTTGTGTTGAAGCTCTGAATTATTTTCCACTTATGTGGTTGAAACACATTTAGAGACTGAAAAATTAAATAAGCTACTTGGGACTTATGGATATAACTTTTAGATAATGAATTTTGAGTTCTTCATGCTTTTAGGTTTTAGGAAAAGCATGGCTAGTTGATTTCACAACTTTCATTTTCCCCAGTAGTTTTAACATCTGGCCTGGAAAATCTTTAAATTAGAACTAAAAGGGACAAATTTTATCAGTTTAAATGTTATCATCTGACATTTCACATTTCTGCTTAGTGGTAAAGATGTGGTTAATGAATAGATTGGTCAAAAGGAGGACCACAAAGAGAATAAAATGGAAATGAAATGACCTTAAAGGCAACCTTGGGGATTGGCTGGCTGGTGGTGGTGGTGAAGGTGCAGGAGGCCCATAGAAGTCACTGCACTTGGTTAGTCTACTTGGAGGTGGGTCTCCCAGTGCCTGTCCGTTAGTGAGAAGAACGTTAGTGCACGGCTGGTTAGTTTCTCAAAGTGAAGTGCTAATGTATAAGGCAGTGTCACTCGTGAGACTCACTGTTTCAGTAGCTCCGCATTTACTGTAGCCAGTTTTGGATTTTTCAGTCCTGTTATGTCATCTTGGTAGTGAGTGACACTCCCACCAGAAATCTTTCAGTCATATTTGATATCTCTTTTTTCCCCATTTCAAACTCTAGTCTGGCATAAAGTCCAATTGATTTTATTTCCAAAATATTTTCCTTACTAACTGCTACTTCACTAGTGTAGTCCTTGTCACCTGAGATATAATGCAGTGAAACCTTGGGCTCAGGAGTTGGACCTGATTTGGGAACCTGATACTGCCATCCACTAGCTTTGTGACCTTAGGCAAGTTACTTCTCTAACGCTAATTTTTCTCAGCTAGAAAATGAGGTTAGTACTGTTGTCCACCTTGTGAGGTTGACTTGAAGATTAAATGAGATAATACAAGTCCAGTGCTTAGTGTTGAATAGGTGTTGGCTGTCAGAATGTGCATCACGGACTCTTAAATGGTTTTCACTTCTAATATTTTGCATCTACAAACTTTCCTACTGTTGTCAAGTTATTTTTTTAATAAAGCAGTGTCTGGGTTCTATTATTTATTATTAAACACACATACTCTCATGCAATACAGTAATAGCAATAACAATATAATAAAAGTCCTTTTCCGGCATTTTATTACCTGTATGAACTCTTACTCTTGAGTCCCATCTTGCCTTGCAAGCTTCATGTCCTATTGTGCCCACTTGTGAGCCTGTGTTCCCCCTTCTCATAGTACTCACCCTCTCCACATACATCATGCACTTGTAGTTTTCTCTGTGTCTTTGACTGTATCCTCCTTCAGTGTGGATGGAGCATCCCGTCTGTCCTCATCTACTCTGCAGGAAGAAAGGAGAACATACAAAGTCTTCAAGGCCCACCAAAGCAGACTTTGTACCTTCTCCTTTCTCCTGCAGTGTTGTTTGTATCTCTGTTATACAGCTCATCTCTTCCCACCTTAAAAGAGTTTACTGAGTTATTTTCATGCATCTGCCCCATTACATTTTAACTTTTGGAATCTTTGTTTTCTCTATAGAGCCTCACTCAGTGGACTGCATATTTGTAAGTACTCAGAAAATAAATGCTGAATTATATAAAAATGATTATAACTTCATTAGCCCTTGCCCATTTAACAGCAGTTTCATTTGCAGTGTTAATCCAGTGTTTATTTCTGAATGTCTTTACATTTTTGCTTTTGGGTCACTCAGTAGGGATCAGTACATAGCATAATATTGGCATCAGATAAGAAAGATGCTTTGAATTCAAAGCATGATGGTTTAGATTCCCAGCTAGATTGGCTTTTTTTTGTTTCTAGGAAATCATATAATTAAAAGGTGTTACTCCACCAGGCATTGGGCATCTGAATAGATAGAAAAGAGTTTGTATAGATACTCTTGAGATGAAGGGGAAGGACTTTGGGTTTATTGAGGAAACTGGAAGAAGGGTTTTGAAACATTTAACCAGAGAGCAATGAGGAACCACATTAGAATGTTAGGGAAGAAGGCCTGGGGTCAAGGTGATGAGGGGGATAACTTTAGCATATGGTAGGCATTGCCTGTTGCATATTGAACTGTTAAAAGGAGTAATGTGGGCATTGAGAGAGGGAGGCTGTGCTGTATTTCCACAGAAATACTTTGCATGAAATATATTCCTACATCTCCACTCTCCACCTTACCTTGGTGGTAAGAGATGGAAGGATATTAGCAAAGAATGGTGGTACATTTTACTCTCAAAATGGAGGCATAGGTAGATATGCTTTACTTCCTCGTGCAACCAAAAAGAAGGATAACAACCAATTTTAAAACAAAAAATAACCAGAACTGCCAGAAAATCAAACTGTATGGTAGTCAGACAACCAAGGAGTTAAAGAAACATTCATCCAGACAGGTAGGAGGGGAGGAGATGGGAAGCTGGGGTGGTGAGAATGTGAGACAAGGCAGTGGCTTGTGGACTGAGATATCCCACATTTAAATGTGGATAAGCCAGGAGGAGCAACTGGGGAGTGAGACAGACCGTGCAACCCAGGGTTATAGTGTGGGAAACTAAAGCCTCAAATCTCTGGCTGTAAAAATCTGGGGGTTTATGGTGAAGGGAGAAGCTCCAAGTCTCACAGGAGAGTTTGTTGGGGGTGCCCACAGGATCCTAGAATGTACATAAGATGATCCACCTGGGAATCAGCACCCAAAAGAGCACAGTCCACTTGTGGGAAGTGAGGGAAGTGACTGAAAGCAGGGAGAGAGCCAAGCAAGCGGCATTGTACCCTGTCTGATCCCTCCTCCAAATACAGTGCCACAACATAGGGAAGTGGGTTGCCCTGCCCTGGTTAATACCTAAGGCTCCACCCCTCACAGTGTAACAAGTGTGCGGAGACAAAGAAATAATGGCCCAAATGAAAGAACAGATCAAAACTGCAGAGAAAGAGCTAAGCAACAAGGAGATAGTCAGTCTATACGATGCAGAGTTCAAAACACTGGCAGTCTGGATGCTCACAGAAATGGTTGAGTATTGTCATAAAATATAGGAAGAAGTGAAGGCTATACAAAGTGAAATAAAGAAAAATATACAGGGAACTAACAGTGAAGGGAAGGAAACCAGTACTCCAATCAATGGTTTGGAACAAAAGGAAGAAATAAACATTCAACCAGAACAGAGTGAAGAAACAATTCAAAAAAATGAGGAGAGGCTTAGGAACCTCTGGGCCAACTTTAAACTTTCCAACATCCAAATCATAGGGGTGCCAGAAGGAGAAGAGGAAGAGCAAGAAATTGAAAATTTATTTGAACAAATAATGAAGGAAAATTTTCCTAATCTGGCAAAGGAAATAGACTTCCAGGAAGTCCAGGAAACTCAAAAGTCCCAAAGAAATTGGAGGAACAACACCAAGACGCATCATAATTAAAATGCAAAAGATTAAAGATGAGAGAATCTTAAAAGCAACAAGAGAAAAGGAGACAGTTACCTACAAAGGAGTTTCCATCAGACTGTCAACTGATTTCTCAAAAGAACCTTATAGGCAAGAAGGGGCTGGAAAGAAGTGTTTGTAGTCATGAAAGGCAAGGACCTACATCCAAGATTGCTCTATCCAGCAAAGCTTTCATTTAGAATGGAAGGGCAGATAAAGTGCTTCCTAGACAAGGTCAAGTTAAAGGAGTTCATCATCACCAAGCCCTTATTATATGAAATGTTAAAGGGACTTATCTAAGAAAAAGAAGATAAAAGGTATGAACAATAAAATGACAACAAGCTCACAACTATCAACAACTGAACCTAAGAAAAAAACAAAATTAAACTCAGCAAACAATTGTTGTAGAACAGGAACAGAATCACAGAAATGGAGATCACATGGAGGGTTATCAGCAGGGAGAGAATGGGGTGAGAATGGGGGGAAAATGTACAGGGAATAAGAAGCATAATTGGTAAACATAAAATAGACAGGGGAAGGTTAAGGATAATATAGGAAATGGAGAAGACAGAAAGTTTATATGTATGACCCATGGTCCTGAAGTAAGTGGGGGTCGGGGGGTGGCAGGGTAGGAGGGATGTTGGAAGCAGGGGGGTGCAGGACAGAGGGGGATAAAAGGGATAAATAAATGGGACAACTGTAACAGCATAATCAGTGAACTATATTTAAAGAGAATGGTTTTTTAGTCCTCAGTTTTTCTTTATAGACTATCCCTACTCTTTGATATCATGCTAAATGGGAACTACAACAGAAACAGCTGAAAGATTAATTTTTGACTGCTGCATTAGACCCTAACATAGTGTTCTTCATTGTGTATGGGCCACTGGCTTATTGTAAACCTCATACAAGTTATCTATTTATAATGCTGACTAGTCCTAGGCATGAGCAAGCAATGTTTAAGTTTTGGTTCAGTTTTTTTCAGAGATTTTTGAAAATTTAATCAAATAATGGTAGCATTTTCAATGATTAAAATTAAATTTTGGCAGTTGAGACTTCATTCATATCCCTTCAAGAACAGATGGAGGTATCAGAAGTATTCAAACATGGCAAACTTGTCAATTCTCATTTGATGATCACAAAATGATTTCAGAAGCTTCATTGGTACTGAATAAACATAAAAATGAATGATTTTACTGCAACAGCTGCTACATTACTTGAAGACCAGATGGGTTGTTTATAGAATTGTTGCAAATGCGTGACTTGCAACTAATTGTAGTGGTTTATTGACTTTTGGAAAGGATTCTTAGAATCTGTTTAATTTTAACCTCTGTGGTTTTTTATTCATATGAACCAGATCACATTTCAGCAAACTCACTATTGAACCTGCTTTTCCTAACATTGAGAACATTGTCACTAATATTAGCAGGTAGGGTATCATGTTTAAAAGTTCTTACCTCATATTCTTGTAGGAAAAGCTTTTACCTTTTAGCAAAAGGACTGGTAAAACATGAGCCAACTCTAGTTTTTTTAGGCTTTCATTTTAGATCGTGTTATGGAAATTTATGTTCAAACAATTTGCAGCAACCCCCACCCCCAACCAAACAAACAAAACAATATGGAAATAAGCTCAGTTTCAGATTGTGTGTGTGCATATGCTCATGTGTGTGTGTGAAAGAGGAGGTTAGCTGCTCTATTTCTAAGTGCAAGGTAACTCTTTCTTTGGGTAACTCTGTGTTACCCAAGGAACTAGGAGCAGTAAGTGCTGAGCACAGGGGACAGGACAATCCAAACACTGAGAGTAAAGTTAGGAGAAGTGAGTTCTCACTCAAAGGGTGGAGGCAGGGCTAGAAACAGGGACTAAGCCAAGAGGGTCACCAGGTAGTAGACAGCCTATCTTAGTATATTTGGGCTGCTATAACAGAATACTATGGACAGGATGACTTATAAACAATGTAAATTAATTTCTCACAGTTCTGGAGGCTGGGAAGTCCAAGGTCAAGGTGCCAACAGATTCAGTGACTGGTGAGGGTTCTCTTCATGGTTCACAGACAGGCATCTTTTCTCTGTCCTTACATGGTGCAAGGGACCAGGAAGCTCTCTGGGTCTCTTCGATAAGGGCACCAAACTCATTCATGTGGGTACTACCCTAATGGCATAATCACCCCCCAAAGGCTCTACCTCCATATACCATCTTATTAGGGATTAGGTTTCAACATGCGATTGGAAGGGACACAAACATTGAATCTATAGCACAGCCACGGGATGGTGAGTTCCTAAAGGGCCTCCAAGGGAAAAAAGTATCCTAAACAATTACCTAGAACAAAAGGAGAATGCCCAACATTGAATCTAATGATCTGAAACAGTCACCTTGTAAAGTTTAACATGCAGTTATCACTTCCTTTGTCAAGCACGTCTTTAATGTTCATTATGAAAAATTTCTGAATTGGAGTACTAGTTCTCCCAGTAACAGGTAAGTGATGTTTCTTTGATGTGAGCTGATGTCAAATTTCCTGCTGGGTGCACCATTTATCTCACTTATAAAGGGTGCAAATGTTAAATGGTGATTTTCATAATCTGTTTTTTTTAAAAAAAGTGATTTCCTTTGCAAAGTCATGTTAAAGGTACAGTTACTGTCAGGTTGACACTAAAATATATTATAATTAAATTATTTAAACATTCTTTATATTATAGATAAAGCAACCTCTATACGATCTGATTCCTGAAAATATTTACTTCCCTGTCTACATCGTATTATGGTTGATAAACTTCGCTAGCTGCCAAGGTTGTGTGGATTTTTTTTCTTAGATAAGGATAGCCATGTATCCTTGGAGGATTTCCGTGTAGACTTTTTTGACTTCATTCAGTCACACTTTGCTGTAACATTGAATTCTCGGGACATTTCAGGGATTTATTGGGGCCAGGGATTTATTGATCGACAGAATGCTTGCAATGAGGACTATATCAGTATGTCCCTTAGGAGAATTTCTCTTCTTCAGAATAATTAATAGATGCTTATTCTTTCAGTTGGTCCGCTTGGTTCCTGCTTTCTAAATGGAGCCAATTTCTGGATATTCCAAAGTGTCCAGCACTGTAATGATTAAGAAAAGAATTTATGTTTCATTTTCAGATAGAGCTTTGGCATTGGGAATATTATAAAAAACAATTGAAATAGAAAAATGCAGAGTCAGTCCTCGCTGGTGTGGTTTCAAACCAAAATGTCGTCAGTTCAATTCCTGGTCAGGGCACATGCCTGGGTTGTGAGTTTATTCCCTGGTTGGGGTGCATGCCAGAGGCACCCATTCCATGTTTCTCTCTCACATCCATGTTTCTCTCCCACTCTCCCTACTTTCTCCTTGCTCTAAAAATAAATAAATAAAATGTTTTAAAAAGTAAAATAAAAATGATCTCATCCACTGTGAAAATCATGTGTTCACTCCAATGTTCATTCATTCATGCTTATTGTTGGGTGGATTTTCTTTTTTTAACTCTAGTGTTGTTTTCAGAGGAGTATCACTCACCTTGAAGACTAAGAGCCAGGGAATTAAGAGGCTTCTGTGTGACCAGTTTTAATCATTTCTTTAATTAGCAAAAATATGATTGGCATTTTCTCCAGTTTGAGTCTTTAAAAAATTGTGGTTGAAAACCATATAACATAATAAAATTTACCATCTTAATTACTTTTAAATATACTTTTAGGGTTTTTAAGATTTCACATATAAGTGATATTATATAGTATTTGTCTCTTTGATTTATTTTACATAGCATAATGTCCTCAAAGTTCAGTATAGTAGTGTTAACTATATATATTTTGTTGTGCAATAGATCTCTAGAACGTTTTCACCTTGCAAAACTGAAAACATATACCCACTGAGAAACCACTTCCTTTTTCACACTCCCCCAAACCACTAATAATTACCATTCTCCTTTCTAAGAATTTGATCACTTTAGACATCTCACATAAGTGTAATCATGCAGTATTTGTCTTTTTGTGACTGGCTTATTTCACTTAGTGTAATGTCCTCCAGGTTCATCCATGCTGTAGCATGTGACAAGTTTTTCTTTCTTTTAAAGCCTGAATACTGGGAGTAAGTGGAAGTTACACTAACCTCCTCCCAGGACCAATCTGGAATTACAACTGAGTTGTAGAGAAATCATCCTGAGTAACCAATGAACATTAGCTGGAGAGAAGCCTTATAACCAAGGACTGACAGAAGACACTACTTCACCACAGCAAGACCGGTAGGCAGTGTAGAGGAAGCATGAGAGGGCTGGCTGGGCTTACACGGCCAGAGGCATATTTCAGCAGCTGGGGAAATCCCCCCTGAGAAGTGTGAGATCTAAACCCCAAGGTGGGCTCCCCAGCCTACAGTACCAGAGCCAGAAAGGAACTCAGATAACATCCAGCTGTGAAAAGCCACAGTGTTTTTGTCTGCCAGGGAGACACTGCTAGGGATGCAGAGAGCCTCTCACAGGGCCAATGCACAAAATTTTGTTTGCAGCCATTTACCCTGGGCTCTGGGAAGGAGGGCAGAGTGGACTAAAGATGTTTAAGACAAGTTTGGGGCTGGTGGCTCTAGGGAGAGAACTGAAGGAACAGCTACAAGGATCCCTGTGCTTAGTTATTCACCATATGCAGAAGCCATCTTTCTCAGGCAGAGCACTTCTCTCTAAGTGGCATCAGCCTGAGGGGAAGCAGTAGCCCCAACCTCAGGAATTACTCTGTCCCACCCTATGGGGCTTAAGCTAATTACACTTTGACTAGATCAACAATTGATCAGCTTAAGGACTGATTAGTTTAAAACCTAAAGCAGAAAATACAAAGAATCAGGCAAAATGGGAAGACAAGACTCCAAATGAAAGAACGATAGAATTCTCTAGAAGAAGGAAATGAAATGGAAGCAAGCAATTTATCAGAGAGTTTAAAGTAATGATTATAAGGATACCTGACAACATGAAAAAAGACGTAGAAACCACAAAAAAGGATCAGTTAGAAATAAAGAATGCAATATCTGAGATAAATATTATGCTGGAAGGAATAAACAGTAGGTTAGATGAAGCAAAGGATAGAATCAGTGATTTGGAAGACAAGGTGGGGGAAAAAAACCCAAGGCATAGCAGCAAAAAAAGAAAAAACAAGAATTAAGAAAAACGAGGAGAGCTTAAGAAACATTTTGGACCACATGAAGTGTAACAACATCTGCATCATGGGAATACCAGAAAGAGAAGAGAGCAAGCAAGGGATCGAGAGCCTATTTGAAGAAATAATGAACAAAAACTTCCCTAATTTGGTGAAGGAAAAAGTCACACAAGTCTAGGAAGCTCAGAGAGTCCCAAACAAGTTGGACCCAAAGAGGCCTACACTGAGACACATCATAATTAAAATGACAAGGCTTAATGACAGAATTGTAAAAGTTGCAAGAAAAAAGTAGGTAGTTACCTACAAGGGAGCAACAGTTAGACTGTCTGGCATCTGATTACTCAACAGAAATATTTCAGGCCAGCAGGGTGTGGTATGAAATATTGAAGGTGATGAAAAGCAAGGGCCTACAGCCGAGGGTACTTTACCCAGCAAGGCTATCATTTAAAATTAAAGGAGAAATAAGGAGCTTCCCAAACAAGGAAAAAGCTAAAGGAATTTGTTAACACCAAACCATTACTGCAACAAATGTTAAAGGGCTTGCTGTAAGAAGAATAAGAAGAAGAAAAAGGGAAAGAAAAACAGAGAAAAACAAAATGGCACTGCATTTGTATCTATCAATAATCACCTTAAATGTAAATGGCTTAAATGCTCCAAACAAAAGACAATAGCTGAATGAATAAGAAAATAAGACCCATATATAGGCTGTCTCCAAGACACCCATCTCAGATCAAAAGATACACGCAGACTAAAAGTAAAGGGATGGAAAAAGATACTTCATGCAAATGGAAAAGAAAAAAAAAGGCTGGGGTAGCAGTAGTTAAAGTCCAACAAATAGACTTTAAAATCAAGGCTATAGTAAGACAAAGAAGGACACTACATAATGATAAGGAAACACTCCAACAAGAGGATATAACCCTAGTAAACATTTATACATCCAACATAAGAGCTCCTAAATATATAAAGCAAATCTTGATGGACATAAAAGAGACTGACAGAAATACAGTCATAGTTGAGATTCTAACACCCCATTGACTCAATGGATAGATCTTCCAGGCATAAATACAAGGAGACAGTGGCCTTAAAGGATACACTAGATCAAATGGATTTAATTGGTATCTTCAGAGTATTTCACCCCAAAGCAGAAGAATATATGTAGTTTTCAGGTGCACATAGAATGTTTTCTCAGATAGACCATATGTTAGAACATAAAACAAGTCTCAATAAATTTAAGAAGATTGAAATTATATCAAGCATCTTCTCTGACCACAGTGCTGTCAAAGTAGAATGAATCACAAGAAGAACACTAAAAACACACAAAGACATGTAAGCTAAATAACATGCTATTAAACAACGAATGGGTCAACAACAAGATCAAGGAAGAAATCAAAAGATAGCTTGAAACAGATGAAAATGAGGACACAACAATCCAAAATCTGTGGGGCACTGGGAAAGCAATCCTAAGAGGGAAATTCATAGCAATACCATACCTATCTCAAAAAATAAGAAAAAGCTCAAATAAACAATCTAACCACACTTAAAGTAACTTGAAAAAGAACAACAAAGCCCAGAGTGATTAGAAGGAAGAAAATAATAAAGATCACAGCAGAAATAAATGAAATAGAGTCTAAAAAATGATACAAAAGACCAGTGAGTTCAAGAACTGGTTCTTTGAAAAGATAAAAATAGATGGACAAACCTTTAACTAGGCTCACTGAGAAATAAAGAAGAGCCAAATTAATAAAATCAGAAATGAAAGCAGAGAAATAACAACTGACACCAAAGAAGTACAAAGGATTGTTAAGAAAATATTATGGACAATTATGTGCCAATAAACTGGACAACCTAGATGAAATGGATAAATTCTTAGAAACATACAATCTTTCAAAAATAAATCGGAAAGAATCAGAATCTAAGTAGACAGATTACACCTAATGAAATTGAAGCAGTAATCAAAAAACTCCCAACAAACAAATGCCCTGGGCCAGATGGCTTAACAGGTAATTTTACCAAACATTCTGAGAAGAAATAACACCTTTTCTTCCCAAACTGTTTCGTAAAATTCAAGAGAATAGAAGCCTCCCAAATTCATTTTATAGGGCCAGCATTATCCTAATTCCAAAACCAGGTAAAGACACTACAAAGAATAAAAACTATAGGCCAATATCCTTGGTGAACATAGATGGTCAAAATCCTCAACAAAATATTAGCAAACCAAATAACAACAGTGCATCAAAAAGATTCTACACTGTGATCAAGTAGGATTTATTCCAGAAATGAAAGGTTGGTACAGCATTCACAAATCAGTAAATGTGATTTACCATGTAAACAAAATGAAGGATAAAAAACCACATGATCATATCAATGGATGCAGAAAAAGCTTTTGGTTAAATCCAGCACTGATTTCCGATAAAACTTTCAGCAAAGTGGGAATTGAGGGAACATACCTAAACATAGTAAAGGCCATATATGACACACCCATGGCCAGCATCATAATTAACAGGCAGAAACTATAAGTGTTCCCCTTAAGATTGGGAACAAGACAGGGATTGTCCACTTTTACCTCTCTTATTGAACATAGTACTGGAAGTTTGAGGCACAGCAATCAGACAAGAAAAAGAAAAGGCATCCAAATTGGAAAAGAAGTAAAACTCTTTATTTGCAAATGACACAATATGATGCATAGAGAATCCCTAAGATTCCACCAAGAAACTACTATAATGATAAATGAGTTCAGCAAAGTCGCAGGATACAAAATTAATATCCAGAAATCAGTCACATTTTTATATGCCAATAATGAATGAATAGAAAGGGAACTCAAGAAAAACAATCCCATTCACAATTGCTTCAAAAAGAATAAAGTACCTAGGAATATACCTAACCAAGGATGTGAAAGACCTGTACTCAGGAAATTATAAGACACTAACAAAAGAAATTGAAGAAGATACAAATAAATGGAAGCACATACTGTGTTCATGGGTAGGAAGAATTAACATCATTCAAATGTCCCTATTACCCAAAGCAATCTATAGATTCAACACAATTCTTATCAAGATTCCAATGACATATTTCACAGAACTAGAACAAATATTTTAAAAATGTATATGAACCACAAAAGGCCCTGCATAGTAACAGTGATCCTGAGAAAGAAGAAATTGGAGGAATCATGCTACCTAATATCAAACCATTCTACAAGGCCATAGTAATCAAAACAGCCTGGCACTAGCATAAAAATAGACACATACATCAATGGAACAGAATAGAGACCCCAGAAATAAACTCCCACCTTTATAGTCAATTAATCAACAGAGGGAGCAAGCATATACAATGGGCTAAAGATAGTTTATTCAGTAAATGGTGTTGGGAAAATTGAACAGATACGTTGCAGAAAAATGAAACTAGACCACCTTCTTAAAACCATGCATGAGAATAAATTCAAAATGGATCAAAGACTTAAATGTTGGACCTGAAACCATAAAAATCCTAGAAGAAAACATAGGCAGCAACGTCTCAGATATTGCTAATAGAATTTTTAAATTAAATATATCTCCCCAGGCAAGGGAAACAAAAGAAAAAAATAAACAAATGGGACTACATCAAACTAGAAAGTTTTTGCACAGCAAAGGAAATCGTCAGCAAAATAAAAAGCCCACAGAATGGAACATATTTGCTGATGCATCTGACAAGGGGTTGATATCTAAAATTTATAAAGAACTTAACAAAATTCAGCATAAAAAAACAACCTAATTAAAAAATGGGCAAAGGACCTGAATAGACACTTTTTCAAAGAGGGCATACAGATGGCATGTGAAAAGATGGCATAGGAGTAGACATATGAAAAGTTGCTCAGTGTCACTAATCATCAGGGAAATGCACATTCAAACCATGATGAGATACCATTTCATACCTGTTAGAATGGCTATTATCAATAAATCAATGAACAAGTGCTGCTGATGAGGATGTGGAGAAAGGGGTACCCTTTTGCACTCGTGGTGAGAATGCAGATTGATGCAGCCATTGTGGTAAGCACTATGGAGATACCTCAGAAAGTTAAAAACGGATCTGCCTTTTGACCCAGAGATTCCACTTCTGGGCATATATCCAAAAGAACCCAAAACACTAATTAGAAAGAACATAAGCACTCCTATGTTTATTGCATTGTTATTTACAATCACCAAGATATAGAAGCAGCCCAAGGGTTCATCAGTAGATGAGTAGATAAAATAACTATGGAATATTTACACAATGGAGTTCTACATGGCCTTAAAAAAGAAGAAATTTTTACCCTTTACAACAATATGGATGGATCAGGAGAACATTATGCTAAATGAAATAAGACAGAAAAGCAAATACCATGTGATTATACTCATATGTGGAATCAAATGAACAAATTGAAATAACAAGCAAAACAGAGACAGGTTCATAGATGGAGAGCAAATGACAGCTATTTGGGGGAGGGGTAGAGGAATTGAGCAAAAAGGAAAAAAGGACTCTTAGACCTGGACAGCAGCCTGGTTATGCTGGGGGGAGGGGAGCATAAGGTGACTAAATGGTGATGGGAAAAAATACAATAAAGATTAAATTTAAAATAATAGATAAAAGGGAAGAAAAAAGTAAAGCCTGAATACTATTTCATTGTATGTGTCTATCATATTTTGTTTATTGATTCACCCATTGATGGACACCTGGGTTGCTACTACCTCTTGGCTGTTGTGAATAATGCTGTGAACATGGGTGTGCAAACATCTCTGAGTCTCTGTTTTGAATCTTTTGGACATGTATCCAGAAATGGAATTGGTAGACCACATGGTAATTCTGTTTTTGAAGTTTTTTTTAAAAACCACCATACTGTTTACCACTGTGGCTGTACCATTTCACATTCCCACCAGAAGCACAAAAATGTTCCAGTTTCATCACATTCTTGTCAACACTTACATATTTTTTATTCGATAGCTATCCTAATGGATGTGAGAGTAAGAGGTATTTTTTGAGTGCCTCCTGTGTGCCAAATAATGTAGACATTGTGGATACAGTGGCAAATAAGATGAATAAGCCCTGTCCCTAATGCGCTTGCTTTGTTATTCATTCATCCACCCACCCTCCATCGAGATACAGTCAATATGTAACATTGTGTAAGTTTAAGACTGTATAGTTTGTTGATTCCATACATTAATATGTGGCAAACTGATTATCACCATTGTATTAGCTAACTCCTTTATTGCATTACATAGATACCATTTCTTTTTTTCTGTGGTGAGAATATTTAGGATCTACTCTCTTAGCATCATTTAAGTATGTACACAGTATTAGCTATAATTGTCATGCTGTACATAATATTTCCAGTACTTGTAATTTTATAATTGGAACTTTGTAGACTTTGGCTAACATCTCATTTCTTCCACTCCAGTTCCTAGTCACCACTGCTTTAATTTTTTTATTTAAAAAAAGTTTGACTTTTTAAAATTTCACATATAAGTGATATTACATAGTATTTTTCTTTTTCTCTTTGACTTACTTCACATAGCACAATGTCCTCAAAGTTCACAAACAGCAGGATTTCCTTCTTTCCCATGGCAGAATATATTATTTCATTGTGTATATACCCCATCTTCTTTATTCATCCACTGATGATCCTGATTTCAATTCCTTTGGCCATATAATCCTTTGCTGGATCATATGGTTGTTCTGTTTTTAATTTTTCTTGAGGAACCTCCATACTGTTTTCTGTAATGGCTGTACCAATCTACATTTCCACATTCAGTGCATGAGGGCTCCTTTTTTCTCCACACCCTCACCAGCACTTGTTACTGCTTGTCTTTTTGTGATAGCTTCAAAATGGGCTTATTTAAACATGTACCTCAAGTTGTTTTTCCATGTTAGTTTTGAGCTGATTACACATGCATACTTTTTAAATCTGATACTTAAAAAAAATCTGATACAGTATATGAGGTCTATCTGGAAAAAGTCCAGGCATTGTTAATATAATGATAATGGCTTGTGCAGCATCAATGTAACCTGTCAGCCAAGGAGAATGGACCGGAATGTGCATGTGTGAACAATAATGACTTCACTGTGCTAGTCGGTGGGGGCAGTAGACACTGTTGAGTGAGCATGTGTACTGTGTGTCTGTCACATTCAAAATGATTCAGTGAGTAGAGCAACGAATTTGCGCCAAATTTTGCATTAAGCCTGAACATTCCTCTGCCGAAATTCTGGATGATTCGGAAGGCTGTAGCTAGGGGCAACTGGTGATTGACAGCTTCATTATGACAGTGTGCCCCTTCATGTATCATGTCTCATGTCTCATGCAGAGTTTTTTGGTGGAACATCAAATCACCCAGGTGACTCAGTCCCTCTACAGCCCAGATGTGGTAACCTGCGACTTTTGGCTTTTCCCCAAGTTAAAGTTACCTTTGAAAGGGAAGAGGTTGCAGACCACTGATGAGATTCAGGAAAATACAATGGGGTGGCTGATGGTAATTGGGAGAGGTGTATGACATCCCAAGGTGCCTACTTTGGAGTGGACTGAAGCATCATTGTCCTATGTACAATGTTTCTGGTATCTTCGTCAATAAATGCCTTTATTTTTCATAGTACATGGCTGGATACTTTCTGGACAGACCTCCTATACATAGCATAGCTGATTAATGTTAAACATATAATCTCTGGTCAAGAGGAAAAAGTTAATAGGCACATCTGAGCTTCCATCCTGACCTTATTTGTATTAGCAAACACATTTCTAAATAACCCATGGATCAAAGGTAAATCAAAGAATATGTTTCATTTTTAATTGCCTGAATTAATAACTGACTAGTTGGTTTTACAAGTGAGGTAGCCAGGAAATAACAGACTAATTTTCAGCTTGTTTGCAAAGTCTTAGGTTCCCATTTTGACTGCTGCAGACAGAGAGCTGGACTTGATTTTTGAAACACTGGCTAAGATTTTAGTCCCAGATAGCAAATAAATGTCGGTTGTCTTACCAGCTCCATTTGATTGGTGGCAGCTGCCTGAAATGCAGTGTTGATACAGATTTTGAGGTCTTGTGCTGGGACTGGAGGTAAAGAGGTCTGTGGTAGATTTTCAGTGTGTGCCCTGAGTGAGAAAGGGAGAGTGGTAGTACAGAGGCTTTACGTGCTCTCTAGGGCCAGTTGAAAAATGTTCTCAAGTAAGAAACCATTGCCTTCGTGATTCTTTTCTCTATATTTCATGATACTATAGTTGAGCAACCTCATCATGCATTGTTCTTTTCTGGGCTGGCAGAAAACACTAGACCAGAAGAATAAGAATAGCATGAAATAAAGGAATAAGTAGGTTCTTTCCTTCAGGATATGCCAGTAGATTATTGTTGCCTGGTGGACTGAATCTGATCACATAGCCTTATGATACCCCTGTGCCACAATACCAAAAGGAGACTGTTTAAGGGCAGATAGCAGCCAAGGGAGCAATTACAATCAGAGTCTAATTAAGAGACAAAGCTGGAAATTCTTTTTTGGTCTTGGTTTTAAGTCATTCTGACATTTTAAAAACAAATCATATCTGAGACAGAAGAGATGACTGGAAATGGTACCAAATCCTTCATTACTAAAATATATACTAAAAAAAGTGGTACTCTGAATCTCTGTTCTGAGAAAACCAATTTTATGTGCGGAATTACAGTTGCTATGACAACCAGGGGCTGCAGTGCACTGGCTTGTGCTCCTAAAGAAAACAAGGGTTGTTTATGGATGAGAACCAAGCCCTGGCTCAGAGAAGGAGTGTAAGCCCGGAGTGTGTTTCTTTAAGTTCCAGGTCCTCATCTTGAGCCTCTGAGGAAATAAGTTCTCTGATTCTCTTACCCTTTTGGGTTAGGTCCTCCAATTCTTTTAACTAGGTGAAGCATCTGTGTCTGACAGCAGGAAAAAAACACCTAAATAAGAATATCAGTTTGAACGGGAAAAAATATTTTAAGTAGACAGTTAATGTGAAATAGTTTTGTTTACAACTTCAGAGTAGAGAATCCTGTCTTGCTCCGGTATTCATGTTCTTGAAGAAATCATGGAGACAAGCTTTTCTGACTCAGGAGTGCTGCCTTTGTGGCCTTTTCAAGCATATGTGTTCTTCATTGATTTTATTCAAAGCAACCTGTGTTGAACCTTGGAAGCTCTTCATATGTAGGGATAATTGTTTAGATCCAAATTGTGAATGTTTTTCAAGAAAAGGATAAACAAATTAAACAGTAGTCTCAAATCTCAAATATTTCTGAAGAAGAGGTTTTTCTTCATCTCAGTAAATGACACCATTATCTATACAGTTGTTCAAGTAAGAACCCTAGGGGTTGCTTTTGACTTCTTTCATTCTCCACAGACAATCCATTTGCAAATACTATTGATTATGCCTTCACAATATATCCCACAGCTACTCACTACTCCCTATTTCAACTCTCACCATGATAGTTTTAGCACAGTCATCTCTTACCTGGAGCATTTCATGTTCTCCAACCTGGTCTTTCTCTCATTACTCCTGCTATTACCATTCGTTCTCCCCACAGCTGTTATGTGTGTGTGTGTGTATGTGTGTGTGTGTGTGTGTGTGTGTGTATAATAGAATTGTATAGGGTGGGTCAAAGTAGGTTTACAGTTGTAATGCAAATAAATATTGCAGTAATTAATAATATAAGAATAAACTCTGTTTTGTGTACTCACAACTGTGAATCTGCTTTTGCCTCACCCTGTATGTATAATATATACATATATTATATATTAAACTTTTTTTGAGTTAACTGTTAATTGACATGCAGTTGTAAGTAACAATATAGAGATTCCATGTACCAGTTTCCTCAAATGGGAACATCTTTCATGAATTGTAGTATACTATTGCAATTAGGATATTGACGTTGATATATCAAGATACGTTTTCATCAACACAAAAGTCTTTTACAATCTCCCCTACTTTTCTTCCACTGCCACCCTCACCTTAGCCCCTAGCAAACACTAATCTGTTCTCTATATCCATAATTTTGTCTGTTCAAAGTTGTTTTACAGGTGGAATCATATAATATATGAGTATATGGCTAGAACTTTTAGCATTATTTTGAAAGAATGGTGATAGCAATTATCCTTGAATTACTCTTGATCTTTAGGAGAAGGCATTTGGTATTTTATCAGAGTTTTAGTAAGTGTTCTTTATCAGTTTGAGGCAGTTCCCCTCTATTTTTACTTTTCTGAGACTTCTTACCATAAATGTGTGTTGAAATTTGTCACGTGTCTTTTCTGCATTGATATAATTATGATCTTCTTTCGTGTGTTAATATAGTAGATTACACTGGTTGATTGTCAAATGTTGAAGTCACCTTCGGAATGATGTATAGTCATTTCTATGTATTGCTGAATTTTATTTGCTAATATTTGTTAAGGATTTTTGTGTATATCTGAATGATAATGCTCTGGCATTTCCTTCCTTCTCCCCCCTCCCTTTTCTGTGTACTTTCATTGGGTTTGATACCAGGATAATACTAGCTTCAAAGAATGAATTGGGAAATGTTTCTTCCTCTTCTATATTCCAGAAGTGATTGTGTAGAATTGCAACTGCAGAATTTTGTAGAATTCTTTAAACATTTGGTATAATTCTTTAGTGACACTGGGTCTGGAGAGTTCTTTTTTGGGAATTTTTAAAAATACAAGCTAAATATCCTTAATAGTTATAGGACTATTCAAATGAACTGTTTCATTCACATTGTATGAGCCGTTACAGTTTTTGTTTTTTGAGGAGTTGGCCCATTTCGTCTAAGTCAGGCATGTCAAGCTCATTTTCACTGGGGGCCACATCAGCCTGGCAGTTGCCTTCAAAGGGCTGAATGTAATTTTAGGACTGTGTAAATGTAACTACTTCTTAACAGTTAAGTGAGAGCTTGGTGCTGCTACTGGGTAGAAATAAGGTGCCAGGCCAGATAAAACAAGGTGGAGGTTTGGATACAGCCCGCAGGCCTTGTGTTTGCTACTTGTGATCTAAGTTGTCAAATTTATATGTATAGAGCTATTTCCTTATTCTGTTTTTAATGTCTGCAGGTCTGTATTGATATCCCTGCTTTATTTCTGATGTTGATAACTTGTGTCTTCTCTTTTTTTCTTTGTCTGTGTTGCTAGTTTGTCAATTTTTAAACATCTTTTTGAGAACTAGCTTTTCATTTCATTGATTTTCTGTGTTGTTCCAAGTTTCATTGATTTCTACTCATACCTTTATTATTTTTCTTTGTCCTTTAGGATTCTTTTGTTCTTTTTGTAGGTTCTTAAGTTGGGAGCTTAAATTATTGATTTGAGACTTTTCCTCTTTTAAAAAAATTTTATTGTTTATGCTATTACAGTTGTCCCAGTTTTTCCTCTTTTGCCCCCATCCACCCAGCCATCCCTCCACTTCCATAAGCAGTCCCTTCACCATGGTCCATGTCCATGTCTCCTTCATATATGTTCTGTGACTAAGCCCTTCATCTTTTAGTCAGTCCCCACCTCTCCCCCTCCACCTCACAGCTGTCAGTCTCTTTTATGATTCTATGCCTCCGCTTCTATTTTGCTCATTAGTTTATTTTGTTCATTAGATTTCACATGTAAGTGAGATCGTATGGTACTTGTCTTTCACTGACTGGCTTATTTCACTTAGCGTGATAGTTTCCAGTTCCAGCCATGCTGTCACAAAAGGTAGGAATTCCTCCTTTCTTTTTGCTTTGTAGTATTCTGTTGTGTAAATATACCAGTTTTTTTTTATCCACTCATTTACTGATGTGTACTTAGGCTGTTTCCAAATCTTGGCTATTGTAAATAGCACTGCTATGAGCATGTGGGTGCATAAGTTCTTTTGAATTGGTGTTTTGGGATTCTTTGGGTATATTTCTAGCATGAAATCACTGGGTCAAAAGGTAGTTATTTTTTTAGTTTTTTTGAGGAAAATCCACACTGTTTTCCACAGTGGCTGCACCAGTCCTTATTCCCACCAACAGTGCGCTAGGGTTCCCTTCTCTCTACATTGTTGCCAGCACTTGTTGTTTGTTGCTTTATTAGTGATAACTATTTTGGCAGGTGTGAGGTGATATCTCATTGTGGTTTTAATTTGCATCTTTCTGATGGCTAGTAATGGTGAGCATTTTTTCATATGCCTCTGGGCCCTCTGTATGTCGTCCTTGGAGAAGGGTCTATTCAGGTCCTTTGCCCATTTAAAAATTTTTTTGTTTTCCTGGTGTTGAGTTGTTTAAGTTCTTTATATATTTTGGAGATTAAACCCTTGTCTGATATATCATTGGCAAATATGTTCTCCCATATAGTCAGTTTCCTTTTTATTTTGATGATGGTTTCTTTCTTTTTTTGTTTTTATTGATGTTAAAGTACATTTGTCTCCATTTTCACCCCACCATGCCCCCCGCCTCCTCCCATCCCCAGCTCCCTTAATGATGATTTCTTTAGCGTGCAGAGCTTTTTAATTTGATATAGTCTCATTTGTTTGGTTTTTAATTTCCCTTGTCTTAGGAGATATATTGACAAAACTATTGCTGTGTGAGATCTGTCTAAAATTTTACTGCCTATGTTTTCCTCTAGGATATTTATGGTATCAAGACTTATACTTAAATCTTTTATCCATTTTGAGTTTATTCTGCTGTGTGGTGTGAGTTGGTGGTTGAGTTTCATTTTTTTTACATCTATTAGTCCAGTTCTCCCAACACCATTTGCTTTGCATGTGCCCTTCCTTAGGACTGAACTCACAACCAGGCATGTGTCCTAATCAGGAATTGAACCCACAACCTTTCAGTTTGGAGGACAATGCCCAACCCACTGAGCCATACCGGTCAGGGCTCCCCATTTCTGATGTAAGTATCAATACTTAGTGCTATAAAATTTCTCTCTCAGCACTGCTTTAGCTGTGATATTTTATTTTCCTTTTCATTTAGTTCAGTTTATCCTTTAATTTAGTTCGAAACTCCCCTTTTGACCCAGGGATTATTTAGAAATGAACTGTTTACTTTGCAAATGTTTGGCAGTTAATTGTTAAAATAGTGGTGTTGATGTCTCCAATAATAGCTGGGTATTTGTCTATTTTGGCTTTCAGTTCTGAGTTTTTGATTCACATGTATTCTTTGAAGCATATCTATTTAGGATTGCTTTGTCTTCTTGTTGGATTTACTCTTTTATCATTATGTAATGTTCTTCTCTGACTCTGATAGTTTTTTTTGTTCTGAAACCTACTTTATCTGATATTAATATAGCAGCTTCAGCTTTCTTTATGTTTTCATGGTACAATACATCATTTTCTATTTTTTTACTTTCAACCCATGCATGTTATTATATTTGAAATGAGTTTCTTGGAGACAGTATATGGTTGGGTTCTATTCTTTGATCCACTCTGACAGTCTCTATGTTTTCATAGGTATACTTGAACAATTTGCATTTAATGTAATTATTGATATGTTAGGGTTTAAGTCTGCCATTTTACTATTTGTTCTATTCTCTCAGGTTTTTTTTCTCTCTCTTTCCTGCTTTCCTATGGATTAATCATTTTTTGAATTCCATTTTTCTTTATCTATAGTGTTTTTGAATGTATCCCTTTGCATAGCTTTTTTAGTGGTTGTTCTAGGCATTTCATTATCTGCACATATAACCTTTCGCAGTCTATTGGTGCCATCATTTTACCAGTTTAAGGTATAGAAACTTCATTGTCTTTTACCCTTCCCCATTTATAATATAATTCTTGTAAATATTTTCTCTCTATGTATGTGGAACTACATTAGACATGTTATACTAATTTTTATTTAAGCCCTCAAACATTACTTAAAAACCTTAAGAAAAATAGATTTTTCTATACTTTTACTGTTTCTGTTGCTTTTCTTTCTTCCTGATAGTGTAAAATTTCTCCTTTTATTATCTCCCTTTTGTTTAAGAGAAATTTCTTTATTTATTCTTTTAGGGTAGGCCGACAGTTATTCTTTTAGAAACCTGCTTGCCCTTCATTTTTTTTTCACTAAACATTTCTCATTTAACAGTTCTTTTCTTTCAGTACTTGAAAAATGTGCCACTTCTTTCTGACCTTCATGATTTCTGGTGAAAAATATGCAATTATTCTTTTTTAAAAAAATATTTTATTTATCTTATTTTTAGAGAGAGGGGAGGGGAGGGAAAAAGAGAGGGAAAGAAACATCAGTGTGTGATTGCTTCTTGCATGCCCCCTACTGGGGGCCTGGCCTGCAACCCAGGCGTGTATCCTGATTGGGAATTGAACTAGCGACTCTTTGGTTTGCAGGGCGGCTCTCTATCCACTGAGCCACACCAGCCAGGGCTGGCTTGCTTGCTTTATTTATTTATTTATTTATATTTTATTTTTTAAAATTTTATTTATTGATTATGCCATTACAGTTGTCTATTCCCCCCCTTCATTCCCCTCCACCCTGCACCTCCCCACCCCTACCATTTCCCCCCTTTAGTTTATGACCACGTGCTTCAAGTTCTTTGGATTCTATATTTCCCATACTATTCTTGCCCTCTCCCCTATCTATTTTCTATCTACTGTCTATGCTACTTATTTTCTGTACCTTCTCCCTCCTTCTCCTCCTCCCACTCCCCTGTTGCTAACCCTCCATGAGATCTTCATTTCTATGGTTCTGCTCCTGATCTAGCTGTCCTTTTAGCTTCCTTTTGTTTTAGATGTGGTTGTTAATAACTGTGAGTTTGCTGTCCTTTCACTGTTCATCTTTTTATCTTCTTTTTCTTAGATAAGTCCCTTTAACATTTCATATAATAAGGGCTTGGTGATGATGAACTCCTTGAATGTGATCTTATCTGAGAAGCACTTTATCTGTCCTTCCATTCTAAATGAAAGTTTTGCTGGATAGAGCAATCTCGGTTGTAGGACTTTGGATTTCATGACTTGGAATACCTCTTTCCAGCCCCTTCTTGCCTGTAAGGTCTCTTTTGAGAAATCAGCTGACAGTCTGATGGGGACTCCTTTGTAGGTGACAGTCCCCTTATCTCTTGCTGCTTCTAGGATTCTCTCCTTCATTTTAATCTTGGCTAATGTAATGATGATGTGCCTTGGTGTGTTTCTTCTTGGGTCCAACTTCTTTGGGACTCTCTGAGCTTCCTGGATTTCCTGGAAGTCTATTTCCTTTGCCAGATTGGGGAAATTCTCCTTTATTATTTGTTCAAATAAGTTTTCCACTGGTGGCTGTTCCTTTTCCCCTTCTGGTACTCCTATAATTCAGATGTTGGAATGTTTAAAGAGGTCCTGGAGATTCCTAAGCCTCTCCTCATTTTTTAAAATTCCTGTTTCTTCATTCTTTTCTGGTTGGTCATTTTTATCCTCCTTCTGGTCCACTCCTTTGACTCCTTTCCATTACCATTGATTTCCTGTGCATTGCCATTCATTTCAATTAGTTTAGCCTTCATATGTTCCTCTAATTTGTGACTAAGATCAACCAGTTCTGTGAGCATCCTGATCACCAGTGTTTTGAACTGTGCATCTGAAAGTTTGGCCATTTCTTGGTCACTTAGATTTATAGGCTCTGGGGCTTTGAGATCTTCTTGAGCCATTTTTGGTCTGTTTGCACCCATTAAATATGAGGAGTGGAGCCTTAGGGGCGGTGCGGGGCCTCCAGGGCAGGGTTGCTGGGTTGTGACACTGTATGTGGTGGTAGGGTCAGAGTGGGGAAATGGCGTCCCCCTCTCCTGCTTCCTGCTGCGGTCAGGCCGAAGAATTCGTTGTTATCGGACTTCCGAAAAGTTCAATTTTCCGTGTTCTGGCTGTGTTTTCTGTTGCTAATATTTTGTTGTCTCTAAACTTGGTTGTGTGAGAAAGCACGGCGTCTCCACCTATGCCTCCATCTTGGCGGAATCTTTTTTTTTTTTTTTTGCTATAGGTAAGATGTCATTTCTTTCTTGCTTACTGTCTTTAAGATGTTTGTCTTTGTCTTTAGTTTTCAGAGACTTGACTGTGATGTGTCTTGGTGTAGAATTTTTTTGAGATGATCTTATTTTAGGTTCGCTCTGCTCCTTGAATCTGTATATTTATGTCTTTTGCAAAATGTGGGGAATTTCCTGCTATTATTATCTTCAAATAGGTTTTCAGCCTCTCCCTCCTCTTCCTCTGCTTCTAGAACTCCAATAACACGAGTGTTAGATTTTATATAGTTCTACAGATCCCTAAGCCTTGTTCACTTATTATTCAATCTTTTTTCTCTTTTATGTTCAGGATGGTTAATTTCTGTAATTCTATATTTCAGCTCACTGTTTCTTCCTTTTGTTCTTTCCATTATGCTAGTGAGTCCATTCGTTAAGTTTCTTTATTTTAGTTATATTTTTCAGTGCAGAAATTTCCATTGGGTTCTTCTTCAGGTTTCCTGAGATCTTTTCTATTATTCATTTCAAGAATGTTCATAATTGCTTATTGGAGCTTTTTTATTTGTCTGCTTTAAGATACTTGTCAGATAATTCTAACATGTGCCATCTTGGTGCTGGCATCTTTTGATTTCTTTCATTCAGTTGGAGATTTTCATGGTTCTTAGAATGATGAATGATTTTTAATTGAAGCTTGGATATTTTGGGCATTATGAGATTCTGGATCTTATTTATCTCTTCTGTTTTAGTTGTTGCCTGTGAAACCACTGTGACAGGGAAAGGGGGTATGACGCCTTTGTTACTGTCAGGTGAGGACTGAGGCTCAGGTTCCCCACTCAGCTCCTGTTGATGCCCAACGGGAGACCTGGGTAGGGTGGTAGCTGTGGCCCTCCACTAGGCCCCCATTGACACCTCCCTGGGTGTGAGGGGTAGAAGTGCCATATTACAGTTCCCTTTATGATCTCCAAGGACCTAATGGGAGGTGTTGGCTTTATTACTGCTAGGTAGGGATTGTCCTGAGTCTCTGCTGCACCTTCTCTGACACTATGCTGGTGGGGGAGGGGAGGTGTCCTATTAAAACCTGGTGAGTCTGGAAGTCTAGGGTCCCCACTGGCCTTTCTTAGCATGGATGTGGATGGGAACATAATGTTTTCTGAGCTGTTTGGCTGGAGTAATTGTCAAAAACTTTTCTGTCTTGTTAGACTGCCCCTTATTCTTTTGCTAGAAGGAGTACTTTTTTGTATGCTCCCCCGCATCACCGTTTTTGGGTCTATGCCTATTGGCATTGCTAGGTTGCTAACTTTTTCAGCCCTAAGTTTGGGATACATATGATAGAGAATTCTCCGTCATATTAATCCCTAGTTCCAAGGTTTTTACTATTTCTCTTGCATACTCTAAGGGCATTGCTTATCACTACCTGAAAGTATTCTATTTGTTAACCTACTAATTTTTTGTAACTTCTAGATTTTATCTAGTGGGAAAACTAAGTTTAAAGTCCATGAATGGGAAACTCAACTTCTTACTTGTACTGATTGGGTTCCTTCTTCTGATTCTAGAGATTGAGACATACACGAGAGTAAGAAACCCATGCTACTTGATCTCTTTGACCTCTTGGTTAGACTTTAGAGTTAGGAGTTTTTTACTTTTGAAACAGAACTTGTGAGCCTGAACTTGGTCTAGAAATGGCCTCTCAGTGAGAAGTTTCCCCTCTGAGTCTGTTTCCCCCTCCCGGTCTGAGGTCCCCATGGCATTGCTTCCCTGCTACTGGGGATACATATGGTCTGAGGAGCTGGTACTGGGGCATGGTTACACTTGGGGAGAGTGGAGGGACCAACCCATCTCATTTTGCTCAGGATTTTTTTAGTTTCAGTCATGAATGTCCTAGGAAAATCAGGATGGTTGGTCAGGAGAGTCCGAGAATCAACTCAGCACCTTTCCTAGTTGAATGGGGAAGGAAGAGGGTGAGAGGGCGTTAGTGGTTTGAGATCATTGCTGAGCTGTTCCAAGTTTGATTCTTTAAAGCCTTGTACTGTTGAGGCAGTGTTCTAGCATATATTCTCCTTAAGGAAGCAAACCAAAGAAAATAATGGGTTCTTCCTGGGTCAGGGTCTATGTGTCCTATAGATTGTTGCTCCAGACTCACCCAGTATCTTTTTTTCAATGGGGGGGACTGGTTAGGGGGAGAGGCTCCCATTGGGTTAGCAGGAACAATTTAAAAGAAAATTCCTTGGCCTTTATTATTGCCTTCCTTGTCTGTCGTGTGTTTATGGTGAGAACCATGAGTGCTGTCTAGTCATGGTTTGGATACTGGGGTAGGTGAAAAGCCAGACTGACAGCTATATAATGTGGGTTGATTTTAAATACATATTTTATAGCAGTGTTTCTCAAAGTATGGTCTGAAATTACATTTTCCTGGATCACCTGGGTATTTTTAAATACAGATTTGTAGGTCTAACTCCACAGACTAGAAATTAGCAGGTTTGGGGAGGGACCAGAAAAGTACATTTTTACAAGCACCTCATGTAATAATGTTCATGAATCCTGACTCTAGAGAACCATTTTTCTGTTGCTCTATATACTATTTAAATAATGTCCTGAGAATATCCGGG